>NC_040094.1:17204507-18454507 GCF_003369695.1 Bos indicus x Bos taurus | reverse complement strand
GATTCTTAACCACTGGGCTGTCAGGGAAGTCCAATATCTTCTCATATATCCTTCCAGAAAACTTTATGGACCTATGCGCCCTAGATACACTGATTTTTAAAATATGTGTGTGCATAATATATAAAACATACACAGACACTATACAATCTGATCTATGTGACGCCTTTTTAAATTCGTATTCTCTAAATAATATGGCCAAGGTGGTTGGGCCCCAAACCTTCCATCAGTTCTGCCAACCGCAAGCCCCTCTTGTGGTCAGCCACGTGCTCAGCTCTGGCCAGCGGGCTGTGGAAGGCCCACACTCCTGGGCCGAAGAGCAGAGAAGCAGCGTCCACACCGCCCTGGTGACAGAGGGAGCTCTGTGTTTGGGATGGCAGAGCCACAGGATCAAAACGACCTGAGTGCTCAACGGCTGCCTGCTAAGTCCTCTGGACCCACAGGGTTTTTGTGAGTCAGACGGACTCCTCTGTTACACCAAGCTGCTGGACCGGGGGGCTGTTTGCGATGGCAGCGTAACCTACCCCATCCTAATTCAGCACTCTTTCCATACTAGTCTACATGCTTTTTCTCAACCACAGTACAGGCTAGTGCAGTCACTGATGTGCCAGGCCCCACGGATGGACTCTGAGGTTGTTCCTACCTTGTTTCTGTTGTTCTGATAGACACGCCATCACTGACACCATGTTATGTGCAGTTTCCCTAACAGACACACAAATATTTCTGTGGGAGGAAGTCCTTGAAGTAGAATGACTGGGCATAGCATAATACACTAAAAATATTATTTTAAGTAAGTAGTACTTCAATGATCAAACTTCAAAAGGCACACAGAAGAATGCAATAAAAGTCCCTTTCACACCCTATCTCAGCGCCTACTTCTGATTATAACCAATGCTATCAGTTACCTATGTATCCTGAAAGTGAAAGTGAAGTCGCTCCGACTTCAAAAAAGTGAAGTCCTGTCCGACTCTTTGCGACCCCATGGACTGTAGCCTATCAGGCTCCTCCATCCATGGGATTTTCCAGGCAAGAGTGCTGGAGTGGTTTGCCATTTCCTTCTCCAGGGCATCTTCCGGACCCAGGAATTGAACCCGTGTCTCCCCCATTGCAGGCAGACGTATCCTGAGAGATCCTGAGAGATCTCAAATATATATTTATAGGAGAAGGAAATGGCAACCCACTCTAGTATTCTTGCCTGGAGAATCCCATGGACTGAGCAGCTTGGTGGGCTACAGTCCATAGGGTCACAAAGAGTCAGAAACAACTGAAGCGACTTAGCATACATATATATTTGTGTGTGTGTGTGTATATATATACATATATATGCAAAATTGTATAGCTCTGCATGGATATATGTGTATGCATATATAAAGATACGCATGCACATATGTATATTTAGGGTAGATTCTAAGAGATGCTTCTAAATTGCCTCTCAATGAGAGTGCCCGTTTCTCCACAATCTTCTATGGCTGTCTAAAATAAGAGGCATTCATGCTGTTTCTGTGACAGCAATTATAACAACTGCTAATATTTGGCAGGCCTTTTACAATATTTTAAGAGAAGAGGCCCAACTCTAATTGTCAGGTGACCTTGTAAACTGTGCAATGTTTGCCAAATAAATTCACAGCAATCAAGCTGCATCAATGGCAGCTCAAACTATTTTCACAGTGCTAAGTCGCTTCAGTCGTGTCCAACTCTGTGCGACCCCATAGACGGCAGCCCACCAGGCTTCCCCATCCCTGGGATTCTCTAGGCAAGAACACTCGAGTGGGTTGCCATTTCCTTCTCCAATGCATGAAAGTGAAAAGTGAAAGTGAAGTCGCTCAGTCGTGACCAACTCTTAGCCACCCCATGGACTGCAGCCTACCAGGCTCCTCCGCCCATGCAGAGGATTTTCCAGGCAAGACTCTACCTAAAGGCCAGACAAATGGGCTAAGCAAAGGATGGGGCTATCACAGGGCAGGTGGGAAAAGGCAAGAGCAGTGGCCTGCAGGAGAATGAAGAAGTCTGACTGGGAAACAGCAAGGAGACTGATGTGGCTGAAAGGGGTCTGCAAACATTGCAAAGAAGTGGTGGGACACAGAAAGTCACTCCATTGTGTCCGACTCTTTATGATCCCACAGAATGCAGCCCATCAGGCTCCTCTGTCCGTGGAATTCTCCAGGCAGGGATACTGGTGGGTAGCCGTGCCCTCTCCAGGGGATCTTCTTGACCCAGGAACTGAACCCGGGTCTCCTGTGCTGCAGGCAGATTCTTGACTTGTCTGAACCACCAGTATGATGTATTTCAAACACAGTAGCAGACTGAATGATCTCAACCCACATTCATTCCCCAACCCTTTCCTTTGCCAGCAGAGCCCTGGATCTATACAGGTGTTCAGTGCCCCACTCCTGCCATACACACACACCCCCTCAGACTGCTCAGGGCTTGGAATTCTCTCCTCAGCTCCAGGAGAATGGATCTTGCTGAGTGACAAAACTGCAAATTCCAACCCTCTTATCAGTGATCAGATAGGAAGGTCTCTCCTTGATCTGAGCAAAGATAAAGGGGAAATCCTTTTAGAATGTTGCACAAGGTTCCTAGATTTTCATCCTGAAGTCAAGGGAGCCAGCTTAGAAGAATAAATGAAACTGCTAAGGGGATAGAAAGAACCTGGGTCTCTGAGGGCATGATTGAGCAACTGGATTATCCAACCTGGGATCTATCCTTCTGGTGATAGGGGAAAAATAACTTGCCTTGTTGTTGAAGCCACTTTTATTTGGGTTTTCTGTTACTTGTAGCCAAAGCATCTTGCTACAGAGAACAGTTTGATAAGCTTAGCTATGAATACAGAGTCTCGGTTTACTGTGGGACATCCAAGTGGAAACAAGATCAAAGGATGAGAATGGGTGAGAGGAGATTCAAGGACAGAAGGGGCACTTCCAGTCACATGAGAGCAACTGCAGTCACCAGGTATGGTTATGACTAATGATGGCTAACAATGCTTCCTGTGGACTGGACCCCGTTCCAAACGTATTATTAATAAAAGAATCTCTGTCTTATCCTCACAACACACAACAATGTAATTTTCCATCTCCACTTTATCTATGGCAGAAGTGAGCACCAGAGAGGTTTAGGAGGTTGCCAAAGGTTACAAAAGTGGGGGGTCAGTGCCACAGTTGGTTCACACCCAGCAGGCTGAGGACAGAGTCAATCCACTTAACTCTCTCTGCCATGTTGCTGCTGCTGCTGCTAAGTCGCTTCAGTCGTGTCCGACTCTTCAGTCGTGCAACCCCATAGACAGCAGCCCACCAGGTTCCCCCATCCCTGGGATTCTCCATGTTACCTATTCTTAAATCACAGGAAGAGAAAACAGTGGAGTCATAAGGAGCAGTCATCAGAGAACTGAAAACAAAGTACAAAATGTCTAAAGGAGCAGCTTCGACAGGAGGAGAACCATGAGGGTAACAGTAACAAACTCTGAAAGTGAGGGAGCCGGGGAGACACCAGAGTCCCAGGTCAGGCGCAAGGTCTGGTCTCGAGACACTCTGCGGACACAGCCTGCACAGGACAGGGAAAAAGACTGCAGAGGTATAGGTGGAGGCCGGACCCCAGCTGCACCCACGAGGGCTGCACACTTTGGCCAAGGAGCAGTATGCCATAATGCGTTTCATTTTCTCGTCTTAACAAGATACTAAGTCACTGACAAGCAGGAAAGTAGTATTTATGAGCACTTGGCTAGGTAGAAACTTTATATTATTTACTCCTCACAATTACCTTAATGATAATTGTGACATTATCTTTTCATGAACAATTTCACCAATCAAACATAATGTACAAGCCCGAAGTCCTTTACATCCATCAGCAAATCTACCTGCAAATCCTATTAGTTCAACCTTCAAAATATGTCTGGAATCGATCATTTCTCCTATAACCTGTCTTCAGCACCAGCAATCTCCCTATATTTGGAAAGATACTCTGCCACTGAGTTATCCTTAGGAGATCCTCAAATATCACTTCGTAGACAAACTTGAAAAAGACTGGAGTCTTATACATCCTATTACTCATTTATCCAAGTGTTTATGGTGCTACACAATCTTTTAAGGGTTTATACACAACAGTCATCAATATAATCATGGCTTGAGATCCTCCGGACAGCCTAGTAGGTGATTAGATTATTTATGTTACAAGTAAGTAAGTAGAAAACACAGGAGCTGTTATGATACAGGAAATGCAGGAGGATCTTGGAGTACAAATGCAGGGCAGTTAATCCAGACTTTGAGGATCTGAGAAGGGGATCCAGGAAGTGACATCTATGTTGAGAACTAAGGGATGGGTAGGAATGATCAGGGGATAAAGATGGAGTGGCGGGTGGGAAAGCAGTGCTCCAACACAGAGGGCGCAGTTGAGAAGCTGAGAACCAAAGTTGAAAAGCTTAAAACAAAGGAAGGCATGCTTAAAGAAAGAAGTTCCAGAAGGCTAGGGCACAGGGTACAGGAAAGACAGTGCAGGTAAAGGGAAGCAAAGACAGGGAAAGAGAAGAAAGGAGAACTGATTGCTGATGACTCAGGGCCTTACAAGTCCTGTTACGAAGTTTAGGCTTAGGACTTCCCTGGTGGTCCAGCGGTTAAGACACTGCACTCCTGATGCAAGGGACCCGGGTTTGATCCCTGCTCAGGGAACTAGGATCCCACATGCTGCACAGCATGGCCAAATAAATAAATACTCATCTGCTTACAAAAAAAAAAAGTAGTAGTAGTTTAGGATTTATCCCCAAAGCAAGGGAGAGTCAGTGAAGGATTTCAACGCAGAGACATAGGTGTTGAGTTATGCATTTTAAAAAGAAAATTCTGGCTACAGCATGAAAGTATTAAGACAGGACACAACTACAAGGCCAGTTAAGAGACGGCTGCACCCAAGGGACCTTAATAGAGACCTAAACTGGACCATGGGGGAGGTCGATTCAAGAGACACTTAGGAGACTGAATTGACCTCAACAGGTTACCGAGTAGAAGCAGGGGGCAGAGATGGTAAAAAAAAAAAAAAAAAAAAACAGATGAATCAAAAACTACCAGATTTCTGGCTTGGTCACTGGGTGGAAGGCTGAACACTGAGCAGCTTTCACATTCTGGTAAATTTCTCAAGGCAGCGACACGTTTTAGAAAAGGGACCTGCCAGAGCCTGTGTCAGCCACATAAATTATACTTTTGTGTTGACATTTTAAATTTATTCCTTCTCTTTTTCCTACTGCACTTGTAAGCAAGAGTAAATGCTCTCTGGATTTGTAAACACAGAATGTAACCTTATAAAATGGGGTGAGGGGAAGGAGGATAAACAAAGAGCCTACTTAATCCGAGCAGCCATTAGCTGGCAGTTTCAGGGCGAACCAAGTGGTTTGGAATAACGAAAGACTAAGATTTAGCAGATTATTTTAAAAGGAAGCTGTTGTTTCTTCTAAGTTACATTACAAATGAAGACATAAGCTCATCATTCTTAAATGTGAAATATTTACTCTGAAAGTGCTATATGAGCTATGAAACATTGCCTTAGGGTGATGCTACTTGCAACAGTGAACTCCAAGCTTCCCAGCGGCTTAACAAGAGAAGTGTATTTGTCATTCACACATTGCTCCAACACAAATGTTTCTGGGGAGAAGGAGTGGGCCTCTGCTCCAGGCAGTCATAGAGTGACTTGTTTACCACCCTTTCATGCCCAGCTGGCATACCAGATAGTACAGTTTCTGGAGAAAGATCCTTCACTCACAGCACCAGTTACCAGGGGGTTAATAATATTTTGGTCCCAAACATGTAGTCAAAAAGAGGTCACAGGCCCTTGGGGAGCTGAAAGAAATATTGAAAGTGATTGATCCTTGACAATTTGTTAAAATCCAAGAACCTTTGTTTAAACAAATTGCCAAGTGTGTATCTAGCCCCACATTCAGGGCTATCGTGGCATCAGTGTACACTGTGTTGAAAGGCGTGTATGGAAATAAACAGCACCATGTGTGATGAGCTGTCAGCCTTGTAGGAGACAGGTCATCAGCAGGAGAAAAAGAAAGAACAGAACGTGAAGGACTGTGGGAAAAAACTGGAGGATCCAGAGAGGTCTTAGCTGTGACAGGATAATTCCAACTTACTGAAAACAATGACAATGACATTACTAACCTGCAGAGTCACACATTTATGGAGTCGGAGACGCAGCAACAGTTTTCTTTACTGTGCAACTTTATAGTAGAGTTCACATTTGTTTCATTATTACAACAGCACTGTGTATACCTGTCTCTAAGTAAAGGACCAAAAAAAAAAAAAAAAAAGGACTTCAAAGTCTAGACAACAGATGGACTTCTCAGAGCTTGGCAAACATAATCATTGTTCTACCTCTCTTAAAAAAAGTAGTCTTCAAAGATCTGTCAATGATGGAGAAGAAAATGGCAACCCCCTCCAGGAGTCTTGCCTGGGAAATCCCATGGACAGAGAAGCCCCTAATGGGCTACAGTTAACGGAGTCATAAAAGAGTTGGACAGGACTTAGTGACTAAACAACAGCAATACATACACACACACACACACAACTTGTTGCAGTGGAAAAAAGAATCTGTCGATGAAGTTGCTGTTATAAATTTCATTATTGGGAGTTCCATCTTCAGCTCATGATTTCCAGGTCACCATAGGCATGGATGCCAAAGCGGGCAGAGTGGAGAATAACACAGAGGAAGAAGCTTTTATGAGCTAGACTTGGGAGTGGCTGGATCTCAGGAGTTTCAGTGGTGAGAACTCGGTCACACGCCACTTGGACCTGCAAAGGAGGGTGTGTCCACAAAGGAAAGGAAATGAGTTTTGGTGAATAGTTAGCAGTCTCTGTCACAGATGTTTCTGGTGAATGGTTAGCAAAATCTGTCATAGATGGAGCAGTTCTGAGGATAAGACATCTGACTTGTTCGTCTTTGCAAAGTGGCCAAGCCTAGCTGTATCTCAAAGAGAACTGGAAGTCAAGTACTCAAATATAATTCAAGTACTCAAATATAATTGTTAAAAAATACTTTATGAAAAATATTACCTTGTAAGAGATCCATATTATGGATAAACTGAAAAGGAAAGTGTCAGTCACTCAGTCATGTCTGACTCTCTGTGACACCGTGGACTGTAGCACCAGGCTCCTCTGTCCATGGGATTCTCCAGGCAAGAATACTGGAGTGGGTAGCCATTCTCTTCTCCAGGGGAATCTTCCCAACCAGGGACTGAACCTGGGTCTCCCACATTGCAGGCAGATTCTTTACTGTCTGAGCCACAAGGGAAGTCATATATTATGGCATAAACTACTGCTAAAATAACTCTCAGGTACATAAATTGAAGGAATGTAGGATAAAAAATTCCTAAGATTTTGATTTACAGCAGTTGCTCATTTCAACATGAATTTTTTTCTCCTTCGCCAAGAAGAGACCAAAAATATTAGAGGAAGAAGCCATCCCATGGACTGCAGCATGCCAGGTTTCTCTGTCCTCCATTGTCTCCTGGAGTTTGCTCAAATTCATGTCCATTGAGTTGGTGATGCTATCTAAGCACCTCATCCTCTGCCACCCCCTTCTCCTTTTGCCTTTAATCTTTCCCAGCATCAAGGTTTTTTCCAATGAGTCAGCTCTTCGCATCAGGTGGCTTAAGTATTGGAGCTTCAACTTCAGCAATAGTCCTTCCAACGAATATTCCAATGATTTCCTTTAGAATTGACTGGTCTGATCTCCTTGCTGTCCAAGGGACTTTCAAGAGTCTTTTCCAGCACCAAAGTTCAAAAGCAACAATTCAAAAGAATCAAATCCCATGGACAGAGGAGCCTGGTGGGCTACAGTCAGTGGGCCACAAAGAGTCAGACATGACTGAGAGACTAATACTTTCACTTTGATTACTATTAATACTATTAAAACTAAATTTTAAGCTATGTGGTTTGGTCAGTCCAATTTGCAATAGACTACAGTTCTTTAACAGTATCTTCAAAGACTAGGGGGAAGGAAACACTTGAATGCATTTTTTTTTCTTTGAAAATACTTATACTATTTATTTGCGATTAGTGGACCATGAGTTAGTTCTGTTTTAGATACTGTTTTATATTTAAAAAGTGGTCTAGGACTTCCCTGGTGGTATAGTGGATAAGAATCCACCTGCCAATGTATGGGACATGGGTTTGATCTCTGGCCTGGGAAGATTCCACATGCTGAGGAGCCTCTAAACCCATGCACCGCAACTACTGAGCCCATGCTCCAGAGCCTGGGCTCTGCAACAAGAGAAGCCCCTGAGATGAGAAGTCCATGCACTGCAACAAAGAGAAGCTCCCGCTCGCCACAACTAGAGAAAGCCCGAGCAGCAACAAAGACCAGCACAGCCAAAAATAAATAAATTTTTTAAAAAGTCTCCCTCTTTTAAAAAAAAAAAAAAAAAACGAGGTCTAAATCTAATATATGGATGCTCTTAACTGCAGACACTGTAGAAACTCCCAGATACAACATTAATTATGTGTTGAAAATGCATTATTAAAACGCTAATAATCCATCTTGATCATAAAACAAGATTCAATCTTTCTTCTTCAAATACAATACTACACTGTTTGGGGATTTTTAAAATAATTTTATAAGAAAAAGGAGAAAGATATAGCTAGAGAAGCCACAGCACAAAAGTTTTCTGGAAAGGAAAAATGATCAGAACTTATCTGTATATAATAACTTGGACAAGTGTGACTAGGGCTTCCCTGATAGCTCAGTTCGTAAAGAATCCACCTGCAGTGTGGAGATCCTGGTTCAGTCTCTGGGTTGGGAAGATCCCCTGGAGAAGGGATAGGCTACCACTCTGGTACTCTTGGGCTTCCTTTGTGACTCAGATGGTAAAGAATCCACCTGCAATGCGGGAGACCTGGGCGCGATCCCTGGGTTGGGAAGGTCCCCTGGAGAAGGGAAAGGTTACCCATTCCAGTATTCTGGCCTGGAGAATTCCATGGACTGTATATAGTCTATGGGGTCACAAAGAGTCGAACACGACTGAGCGACTTCACTTTCACTTTTCACTCTCATGCATCGGAGAAGGAAATGGCAACCCACTCCAGTGTTCTTGCCTGGAGAATCCCAGGGACGGGGGAGCCTGGTGGGCTGCCATCTATGGGATCGCACAGAGTTGGACATGACTGAAGTGACTTAGCAGCAGCAGCCGCCTAAAATTAGCCTAGTACCACCCCCTTCGGGAGATGGTAAGGAACAGGGAGGCCTGGTGTGCTGTAGGCCACTGGGTTGCACAAGTTGAACAAGACGGAGTGACAAGTCTAGTATTATTTCTAAATTTCCTTTCAGGTCAGCCTATTATGAGTCTAAATGCATGTGGTATTTTTAGTACCTGCCAAATACCAGTCTGTTAAATTTATGTGTAACTCCGTCCAAAATAATCACCTGGTAAACTATACATTATTGTATTTTCTAAGTTTGCACAATATGTACATTGCACAATAATAATTGTACACTGGTACAATTTATACAATAACTGGTAGTCTTAGTACAAACCAAGACTACCACTTTACATGGAAATGTTGAGAAAAATAAATATGGCCCAACACAAATCATGTCATCTATGAGAATGAAAATACTTGAAAACTGTTCATCTGGGTAATGAATCAGAAGAGAGTTTTCAGTTATTGTCTAAAATCAAATTTTGGTATATTGCTATCAATAAAATAAAAATAGTATTCACCTGCTAGCCAATTCATAGTAATGTTTTAAGAATGCATTAAAAAATTTATGAAATGTTTTCGGTCCTAAAAGATATTGACACTGAAGCTTTCTCATTCTGCTGAGGATCAGGAACATCACAGCCATATTATTTAACGGTTTAGCAACAAAAAAAACTTGGAACAAGAACATATTTTTACCTCTCTTCACGACAGTCATAAAATGTAGGTACATTTTCTGCATTCTGAAATGAATATTTCACATTCATAACATGACTGTAGTTTTAAAAACTGGTCTTGTCAGCTCAACACTGGTGCTGCCATTTTCAAGGAAAGTAATTCTTCCCTGTAATGTTACAACTTGTTTTAAGTTACAAAACTTTTAAAAATTAACCAAAATACAAACGAAATCTAGTGAGAGGCAATGTTACCTCTTCCTGTTTCTGTAGACCATTTTCAAGGAGTATTCATAATAATGGCCAACATCTGTTGAGCATGACCATGGCAGGCCCTGTGTGAAATGGCTTAAATATTGATCTATGGAGTGTGTGTGCCCAGTCGTGTCCAACTCTTTGCAGCCCCGTGGACTGTAGCCTGCCAGGCCCTCTGTCCATGGGATTCTTCAGGCAAGAATACTGGAGTGGGTTGCCATGTCCTCCTCCAGGGGATTTTCCCAACCCAGGGATCAAACCCGTGTCTCTCCTATCTCCTGCACTAGCAAGCAGGTTCTTTACCATCAGCGCCACCTGGGAAGTCCCTTTATATATTGATACATGACTCCATTTCATCCTCACAACAATTCAACGTATCACATACCTCTTCTGTTATGGATAAAGAAAACACAACTTTGAGAAGCAGTTGATTCTGGTTCAAGGTCACACAAGCATCACAAACAGAAGAGCTGGGATTCACCCAAGCAGTCTACTTATAGAGCCACTGCTCTTAACCACTCCTACCTCCTGCAAGCACTCTGTCGTCAAATATTATTCAGGTCATGTTCCAGCTGGACACTGCTGTCCCAGCAGTCTGACCATCCTGCCCACCCCAGTACCGCCTGGCTGTGGTTCCATGCGCAGGCCACTGTATACAAGGAAGGTTGACCAGATCTCCAACAGCAGTTCCAGCTCAGTGGGAAGATTTTTAATTGGTAGATATTTCATTGCTTTGGAGGTAGATGGTCAATGGCTACGTTCAACAACCTTCCAGCTCATGGATAAAGAAGTGGATACTATATAGGGCTCCCTTGGTGGCTCAATGGTAAAGAATCTGCCTGCCATAAAAGGGGACACAGGTTCAATCCCTGATCCAGGAAGATCCCACATGCCATGGAGCAACTAAGCCCATGTGCCACAACTACTGAGCCTGTGCTCTATCTAGAGCCTGGGAGCTGCAACTACTGAGCCCATGAGCTCAGTGAAACCCACGTCCCAGAGCCTGTGCCCCACAACAAGAGAGGTCACTGTAATGAGAAGCCCGTGCACTGCAATGAAGAGTAGCCCCCTCACACCACAACCAGGTAAAAGCCTGGGTGGTAACAGATACCCAGCACAGCCATGAATAAATAAATAAAATTATCAAAAAGTGGGTACTGTATATTTCCAGCCTTCTTGTCTAGAAGAGACATTGAAAGAAAGAGCATGTTGAGGGAAAGAAATGTAAAATAAAAGCCTCTCTCTTCTCAGAGTTGTAGGGCCAAGAAGGCATTATAATGCCTTCTATAACTTCTATAACTACTATAATTTGTAGTCAGAAAGACCTGGGTTCAAATCCTAGTTCCACCACTTGCTGTATCTTTGATCTCGGATAAGGAGTTCATCTCTCCAAACCTGTTTCCTCATTTGTAAATATTTCTTTATTTGTACCCCATGAGGCTGTCATGAGGACCAGATGAGGCAAAGTGTGCAGTAAGACACTGGGGTCCAGTTTCCTTTATTTAGGTAAGTAGTGAGACTAGAAAATCTAAAATCCTTTCCAGCTCTAAAGACTGCATGAAGTTGTGCCCCATTTTCAGTTCAAAAACTTGCAAAGATTAACCAAAATAAACAAAGAATTCGGCTGAAGAGGTTGATGTCACCCTCTTCCTTGCTTCTTCCTTAAACTGGAATATTACAAAATAGGATACGCCTGGAATGTGTTCAACCTACAAAAAAGGAAGTCGGCAGTTGCTGAAAAGTCACAGCAGCTGGTTATTCACTTTTTTCCAGGAGCACAGGCTGTTGATATAATCACACCACAGGAAAACTTCATCATGTTGGCTAAGAGCAATCTGCGATGACACGGCAGTAATTCTCCATCATGTAGAGGTCGGCGTCTTCACTGCTCTTGTCTGGCTAATTGGGTTAGAAGACGTGAGAACAGGGCCAGCTTGGTTATATCCCAGGCATGAGAAGAAGGGCAGGGGTCTCAGGGGAAACCGGGGTGTGGGGGCAGGGAGAAACTGCAGGACTGAGAACAAGGAAAGTCTCCTGGTTTCTGTTGCTCTTACTCCGTCCCTCTCTGCCCTTTATGAAGCAGCTCCTTGCTTTGATGCATTTCTGTTCCTTCATAAATCTGACCTGCACGTGGCTTTGACCTGCCAGAGCCCCTTTCCTTCCTTTTTCAAATGAGCAGTGCTCAACCTTGACTTTTCATGTCTGCATGTGTCCCCTTCTGTAGGGAACTGTCCATGCTTTCATCAGATTCCTCAAGGAGGCAATGGCCCCATTAAGAGGAGGAAGGAACTCTGTTCTCATGACTCCACAGCTTCAGTTTCTGCTGGTGACTCTCATTCAGTTCCCTAACTCCAAATTCCTAGTAGGATAGCAAGAACGGCCACCATTTATGCTGTTTTGAGTATGAGCCAGATCTTGTTGTATGAACTTTAAGTGAATTAATCGGAGAAGGCAATGGCACCCTACTCCAGTACTCTTGCCTGGAAAATCCCATGGATGGAGGAGCCTGGTAGGCTGCAATCCATGGGGTCGCTAAGAGTTGGACATGACTGAGCGACTTCACTTTCACTTTTAACTTTCATGCATTGGAGAAGGAAATGGCAACCCACACCAGTGTTCTTGCCTGGAGAATCCTAGGGATGGGGGAGCATAGTTCTCAGAACATTATATATAAGCTAATGTTTTATAAAGAGAAACAGAGACACAGTAAACCCTGAGTGAGGTGCTTGGGGTTCCACAACTAGTAATTGGCTCAGCTTGAATTTCATCCTGGACAATATACATATTGCTTAAAACGGGTTGAGTTAAATTCTGCATCAAGCCACAGGTTGTTTGTAAGACCGCAGATTGGCCCTCTTTGGGTCAAAGTCCTATCCCAACTGTGGCAGGGTGAGAGTGACGGGAGACAGGGGCATCCACTAGCTTAAAACACAGCCCCTGCCTCAGCCATGTCATAGATAACTGGTTACTCTTAAAGAGAGAAGGCAATGGCACCCCACTCCAGTACTTTTGCCTAGAAAATCCGATGGACGGAGGAGCCTGGTAGGCTGCAGTCCATGGGGTCGCTAGAGTCAGACACGACTGAGCGACTTCACTTTGACTTTTCGCTTTCATGTGTTGGAGAAGGAAATGGCAACCCACTCCAGTGTTCTTGCCTGGAGAATCCCAGGGACGGGAAGCCTGGTTGGCTGCTGTCTATGGGTCTCACAGAGTTGGACACGACTGAAGCGACGCAGCAGCTTAGAGAGAGAGGAGGTGGTAGGCAGGCACATTAACACTTCACATGTCTAGCATAACCAGCACTTTCGTTGTTTGTCTTCTAGGAATATTTCAAAATCAAATAACTGAAATTTACCTTTAAGAATTATAAGTAAAGGAAGGGTAATATAAACAGTAGAAAAATAAGATTGGGGCAGAAGCCTATCAGCAGAAGAGAAATAAAACTAAGTCCCCCACAAATGTACATACACACACACCCCTGATTAACAAGGGGCTTCCCTGTGGGTCCAGGACAATTGGGTCCTGGCTTAGAACTGAATGTCCTGGGCAAGTCTAAATTTGAAGGACCAGTTATGGTACCTTATTCTCAATCCCTGGCTCACACAAATAGCCTCTATCAAGGAAAAACTCCTCTTTTTTAAGACCAAACACAGAAAAATATTGGGGGATGGGAAGGGGAGGGAGAGGGAAGAGGGAGGGTAGAAAGAAAAAGGAGTATGTATGTGAGAAATAAAAAAGAATATATACCAGCATAATTTTGCAAAACTAGGTAAAAAAATCTTGGCCAAAGACATTACTTTTATTTATTTTTTATTGAAGTGCAGTTGATTTACAGTGTTGTGCCAATCTCTTCTGTGTAGCAGAGTGACTCAGTTTTTTACACATATGTACATTCTTTTTAAAATATTCTTTTCCATTATGGTTTATCCCAGGGGATTGGATATCATTCCCTGTGCTTATAGGACCTTGTTGCTTATCCATTCTAAATATAACCATTTGCATCTACCAACCCCAAATTCCTGGTCCATCCTCTCCCTCCGCCCCTCCCTCTTGGCAACCACAGTCTGATCTCTATGTCTGTGAGCAAAGACATTACTTTTAAAATGACCTTTGCGGTAGGGCAGAATTATGCCTCACTCTTACTCCCAAAGATGCCTGGGTCCTAATCCCTGTGCATCTGTCATCTGACATGGCAGAGGAGACTGAAGGTTGTTAATCAGCTGATTTTCAATTACAGATTGCCTGGGGGGGTCCAATGGAATCACCAGGGTCCTTAAAAATGAGAGAGACACACAAAGAGAAGGGATTAGAGAAGGTCAGAAGGTCAGTGCTGTGCAATGTGAGAAGGGCTTGACCTGCCTTTGCTGACTTTGAAGGTGGAGGAAGAAAAGCCTGAGTCAACCTCTAGGAGGTGGAAAAGGTAAGAAACTGCCGAGTCTCCACCAGAGCCTCCACAGAGGAACTGTTAGGGGAAGCACACTGACAGAAACCGCCCACCCTGACCAGGAACCACAGTAACCATCCGCCTACGTTGTTTTACGACAGAAGGTCCTGGTAAGGAACATGGAACAAATAAGCCACCACCAATCAGAAGAGTTCAAGAAAGGTCAAAAGGAGACACCACGTGTCCGACCACCTCCCAGAATCCTCCTTGCTGGCATCCATCTTGGCTGAGCAATGCGTGCGCCACCAGGAAGGACTCAGAATGATTGGCTAAAGACAACCTGGAAACAAACCCCATCACCATAAAACCCGAGGCTGTGAACCACGAGGCGGAGCCGTTCTCCTGGGTTCCCTTACCCTCCTGCTCTCCACCCGGGCGCCCCTTCCCAATAAAGTCTCTTGGTTTGTCAGCACGTATGTTTCTTCGGACAACTCATTTCTGAGTGTTAGACAAGAGGTCCCCCTTCCAGCAACAGAACCAGCCCTGTTGACATCATGATTACAGTTCAGTGAGACCCACGTCACACTTCCAACCTCTAAAACTATAATAAAACCTGTGTTGTTTACCACTAAGTTTGTGGTAGCTTGCTGCAGGTAATTTTTAAAGGCTTTATGAAACAAGGGCTTACAACAAAAACTAAAATAGCTCAAAAAAGAAAAAAAAATGATACAACTAAAGGTGGAGAAAAGATAGCAGAGCTCAGAAAGGAAAGTAAGAATAAAAGTCATCACACTGGAAGGCCACACTGGAAGCAGCAGAAAGGAGCAAAGACCCTGCTGAAAATGCATCTGGGGCCAAGGAAGACAAACCTGAGAAAAGGGGGAAAATGCAACAGAAAACAAGGATTCAATGGAGAATCAACATACTCCTGGTTGATATCTCTGAAGAACAAATAAATGAAAAGGCTCCAAGGGATAATACAAGAAATTCAAGAGGTCGCCTTAGACAGTTACACTGAAGAACTAAAGTGAAGTGTTAGTCACTTAGTCGTGCCCGACTCTACAACTCCACGGACTGTAGCCCACCAGGCTTCTCAGTCCTTGTAATTCTCCAAACAAGAATACTGGTGTGGGCTGCCATTCACTTCTCCAGGGCATCTGCCCAACCCAGGAATCAAACCCCGGTCTCCTGCATTGCAGGTGGATTCTTTACAGTCTGAGCCACCAGGGAAGCCCTTACACGGAAGGGCTACCTATATCCTAAAGATAAATTAACAGAGATGAACAAACATCAGGACATATCCCAGTGATATGATACCTAACCCAGAGGCCATAAAGGAAACAGTTGATAGATCTGACTACATAAATATGAAAAACTTTTATTTGGCAAGAGTTACTACACACAAAGTTAAAAGAACAAAATGAAAAATATTTCTGACTTACATAGTAGAGAGCAGTAATATCTGTAAGGTTACTAAAATCAATAAGAATATAACAAATACTCTAATAAAAATAGGCACTTTGGAGCATATAAATAGCTAATACATCTAGAAAAAGACACTCAACCCCACTAACAATCTAGGAATGTACCATAAAATAATGACATAGCATTTTTCACCCGTTAGATTAGCAACAGGTGAATTGTTTTTTTTACAACGGCAAAACCTAGTGTTAAAAGGATAATGTCTTTGGTTAATAGGTTCAAGTATTTGAGAGAGCAGTTTGGCAAAATGCATCAAAGAGTTTTAAATGATGAGTGCGTGCATATGCAAGCAGCTCAGCAATCACCGTTTGGGGCATTTATGCTACAGAAATACTAGCCCAAGTGGGCAAAACTACACACACGAGGACACTCACTGCAGTATGTTCGTCATGCTACACATCACAAACAATCGTGACTTGGGAAATGATCACATCCAAATGATGACAGATGACGTGGCCAGTGGAGTGAGGCAGGCCTCTCCCGGTGGTCCAGTGGTGAAGAATCCACCTGCCAAAGCAGGGGACGTGGGTTTGGTTCCTGGTGTGGGAAGATTCCACATGCCACAGGGCAACTAAGCCCGTGCTGTGTAACTACTGAAGCCCGCGTGCCCTACAGCCCAAGCCCCGCAACAAGAGGCCACCACAGTGAGAATGCCACGGACCACAGTGAAGAGCGGCCCCCGCTCACGGCAACCAGAGAAAGCCTGCACACAGCAACAAAGACCCAGCAAAGCCGCACACGCGCACAAGAGGGAGGCAGAATTCAATATGCTAACACTGAAAGAGGCTAGGGACACATCGTAGTAAGTAGAAAAAGAACCATACTACAGAACATTATTAAGGCATGGTCCCATTTAAAGTTTTACTTGCTGTTTGTTCTTATGGAGACTTTATTCCATTCCACAACATTCTATTACTTTTTAAATTTGAAACCATACATTTATGTACACATGCCTGAGCACAAGCATACAGAAACATACTCACACAATCTCTCTCTCCCCGTCCCCTTCCTCTCTACCACCTCTTATGTATATAACCAGTTGGTTGTCCAAATGTTTGCATGCTCTGGAAAGAACTGCATCAAGCTCCCAGTGTTTACTTCTGGGGAGTAGCGCTGGGGGTAGAGATGGGAGGGGGAAAAAATCACATTTTACGTCATTTACTTTGCTTTGCTGGAAAGATGTTTTTCTTTAGTAATTAAAAAAAAAATCAGTATAAAAAAGTAAACCAAATTAAAAGTAACTAAGATGTAAAACAAATTAATTAAAAGAGAAGGTTAATCCAAAGAATGGCATCTTTGTTATCCCAGCTGTGGCTTCTTTGAAAATTGTGATATTACCAATACTTACTGAATTGAGTTAGCTTTGTGTGGAACATTTTCTCATCCAAATGAAGTATGATTAAAACAAAAAGATCCAGATTACATTACTCTGTAACACAGATCATTTCATATCTCAGGGTGAATTTTAATTAAGGTACATGCTCATATTCACAGGTTTTGAAACTCCTTTGGTATTTTTAAGTACCTGAGTACATATGTGTGTGTATTAAGTTGCTCAGTTGTGTCTGCCTCTTTGCAAACCCAGGGACTGGAGCCCAGGAGGCTCCTCTGTTCATGGATTTCTCCAGGCAAGAATATTAAAGTGGGTAATCATTCCCCTCTCCAGGGGATCTTTCCAACCCAGAGATGGAATCTGGGTCTCCTGCATTGCAGGCAGATTCTTTACCATCTGAGTCAGAAGCTAATTGCTCCTTCCTTAACAGAATACTAGTAGGGACTTCCTGGTGGTTCAGTGGTTAAGAATCTGCCTTCCAATGCAGGGGATGCGGGTTCCACCCCTCATTGGGGAACTAACAGCCTGTGTTCCGCAACAAGAGAAGCCTGCATGCCGCAAAGAAGACCCGCACAAGCAATAAATTAAAAAAAAAAAAAACTTAAAAAGCTCCAAACCAGAATACTACTATATTACAAAATTATCAAAATGGTATGATGCTGGCATAAAAACAGACACAGATCAACAGAACAGGATATAGAACCCAGAAATAAACACATGCATATATGGTCAATTAATTTACACAATTAATTAATTAAAAGACACTTGCTCCTTGGAAGAAAAGCTATGACAAACCTAGACTGCATATAAAAAAGCAGAGACATTACTTTGCCAACAAAGGTCCGTCTAATCAAAGCCATGGTTTCTCCAGTAGTCATGTATGGATGTGAGAGTTGGACTATAAAGAAAGCTGAGTGCTGAACAACTGATGTTTTTGAGGACTCTTGAGAGTCCCCTGGACTGCAAGGAGATCAAACCAGTCAATCCTAAAGGAAATCAACCCTGAATATTCATTGGAAAAACTGATGCTGAAGCTGAAGCTCCAGTACTTTGGCCACCTGATGCAAAGAGCCAACTCACTAGAAAAGACCCTGATGCTGGGAAAGGTTGAGGGCAGGATGAGAAGGGGACAGCCAAGGATGAGATGGTTGGATGGCATCACTGACTCAATGGACATGAGTTTGAGCAAGGTCCAGGAGATGGTGAAGGACAGGGAAGCCTGGTATGTTGCAGACCATGGGGTGGGAAAGAGTTGGACATGACTGAGAGACTGAACAACAATTTATAACAAAGGAGCCAAAAATATACAATGGGGAAAGGATAGTCTTGTCAATAAATGGTAATTGGGAAAACTGGACAGCCATGAGCAAAATAATGAAAGTGGACTCATACCTTAAAACAAAGACAAAAGTCAACTCAAATATAAGATCAGAAGCCACAGAACTCCGAGAAGAAAACAAAGGGGTAAGCTCGTTGACCTAGGTCTTGGCAATGACTGTTTTGGATTTGACACCAAAAGCAAAAACAGTAAAAGCAAAAATAAATAAAGGAGACTACATCAAACTAAAAGGGCTTCTGTAAAACAAAAAGAAAAATCATCAACAGAATGAAAAGACAATGCTTAGAATAGGAGAAAATATTTGAAAATCATATATCTGATAAGGTGCTAACTTCCAAAATAAACAAGTAACTCATAAAGTTCCATAGCAAAGAACCAAATAACCCAATTTAAAAACAGGCTGAGAAGCTGAATGGGTGTTTTACAAAGAAGACATACAAATGGTCAGCAGACACATGGAAAGGTGCTCAATACCACTCATCCTAAGAGAAATCAAAACCCCAAGGAGCTATCACCTCATACCTGTTAGAACGGTGACCATCAAAAAGATTAGAGGTAATAAATGTTGGCAAGGATGTGGAAAAAAGGGAAGCCCTGTGTGCTGCTGGTAGGAATGTAAATTGGTGCAGCCACTATGGAAAAAAAAGTATGGAGGTTCCTCAAAAAATTAAAAATAGAACTAACGTATGATCCAGACATTCCAAAGGAAACAAAATCACTATCTTGAAGAGATATCTGCACCCCGAGTTCACTGCATCATTACTTGTAAGAGAAAAGATATGGAAATAACCTAAGTGTACATCAGTGGATGAATGGATAAAGAAAATGTGGTTATGTGTGTGTGTGTGTATGTGGAGGTGTTACTCGCTCAAGTCGTGTCCAACTCTTTGTGACTCCATGGACTGTATGTAGCCTGCCAGGCTCCTCTCTCCATGGGATTTCCCAGGCAAGAATCCTGGAGAGGGTTGCCATTTCTTCCTCCAGGGGATCTGCCAGATCCAGAGATCAAACCCGCGTCTCCTGCATTGGCAGGCAGATTCTTTACCACTGAGCCACCTGGGAAACCCTTTGAAAAGTTACCTGTAGAAAAATATGCATCTCTTTATTTGCTACTACTAAAATATGAAATCTATCAAAACTCAGTATTTAATAAAACTGGACACAATGTAATCTACCTAGGTGATAACACACACTAAAACTTCTGGGCTGGGTTGGAATACAGTGGACATTAGATCTTCCACACTCTTGCAATAGTAGAAAATTTCTATTTGAGGGACTACCCTAGTGGTCCAGTGGTTAAGACTCCATGCTTCCATTGATCGATCCCGAGTCAGGGAAATAAGATCCCACATGCTAGGAGGCATGGGCAAAAACAAAAAAATTCTATTTGAATAGAAAATAACTCATACCAAACAGTAAACTAATTTGATGGTGTAAAGGTATCTTGAGAAAATATGAAAAAAGTGCACAATTTAGCTATGCATCCCTCCTGCTGTTTCACAATTTCCTGCTAAATTCTGATAGAACCATCGTTGGAAAGGTATATATTATTTATTTAAAAAAATTTTAAAGTCTATATAATTTGATCAGAGGCTATGGGGATGTAAGATACAACAGCCAATTGTGGAAGACAGTATGACTGTTTCCTCAAAAAATTAAACACAGAATTACCATGTGAACTAGTGATTCCAGCTCTAGGTATACACCCACAAGAATTGAGAGCAGGGAGTCAAACAGATATTTGCATACTCGTGCTCATGTGCTGCGCTGGCTGCGTCACTCAGCCATGTCCAACTCCTTATGACCCCATGAACTGCAGCCCACCAGTTCCTCTGTCCATGGGATTTCCCAGGCAAGAATCCTGGAGTGGGTTGCCATTTCCTTCTCCAGAGGATCTTCCTGACCCAGGGATCGAACCCAGATTTCCTGCACTGGCAGCTGGACTTCTTTACCACTGAGCCACCTGGGAAGACTCTATTTTATCACAATACAAACTTAGGAGGAAGCATTTCATTATTTTTAAAAAACAAAAGTTTTTCCTTACTACTCTATATTTCCAACCTCCAATCTATTCAACTGGGAACCAAAAAATTAAAAAAGTAGAAAAAAAAGACATCATTAAGTTTAAAGACAAACTCTCTAGAATCTGCAGCCCACAAAACAGATGGTCAGTGACTGTGTACACAAGGAATTGTCTTTCATGCCAAGGCAATGAGGGAAAAGTGAACTTAAAAAGAAATTCTCATTTCAGCAAAAATTTGCAAAATGCTTTCAGAAGTCTGGGTTGCAGGTAAAAGATGATGCCTGTGCTCACTTACTAACTACATTCTCACCCAGGAAAAAGAGGGATAGCACTATCAAGTTCAAAATAACTCTTACGAAGTCAGAACCACACCACTGGCAAAAGAAAATGACCACTAACCGCTACTAAATACCGGGCACAGAACAAAACACCGAACTTGGGAGAAGCACACTGGAAAACATGTCAAGTTCAAGACTCAGCAGATCGAGCTGACGTGGAAGCCAGTAATACAAATGGCAGGCGTTAGTTTCCAGAAAGCCTCTGGGTAAGAGGCAGTTGTTCTGTTTAAGTCAGACTGTTTTTGTTCTTCTGGGTTATTCAGAGGAGAAGACAGGAAACAGGTGCATACGTGGACGAGTCCATCAGAGAACGAGAAGGCTCCTGGCAGCGGGACGCCGCGTTCCAGTGTCCTATTTAATTCTGCATTCAAGGGCAGGGTAGGGGTGGAGGCAGGAGAGGTGGAGACAGGCGTGTACACCACTGGGCAAGGTCAATGTCTTCCTATTACTTAAAGGAGTGCGTGTGCAAGCTCAGTCGCTTCAGTCATGTCTGTCGCTTTTCCACCCTATGGACTGTAGCCCGCCAGGCTCCTCTGTCCATGGGATTCTCCAGGCAAGAATACTGCAATGGGTTGCCAAGCCCTCCTCCAGGGGAGCTTCCTGACCCAAGGGTCAAACCAGCATCTCCTGTGTCTCTTGCATTGCAGGTGGATTCTTTATCACTGAGCCACCGGTGGAAGGCGCTAGGGATATGAGTTAAGTTCTGAGTTCTGGCCTTAGTTGCTACTTTCTATATAGTTTCCTCATTTGAATGTCATAATGACCCTCCCGGGTTTTATCCTGCATTCTGGGCTCTTTTGATTCTGCATTATGATATTCCGATTTGGCTGCCGTGGAAAGGGAGGCAAGTTGGACAGACTTGCTTGAAGCCACACTCTCATGGTAAGTGGTGGAGGCAGGAGGCACACCAGGCTCTGACTCTGTGGCGCAGGACTCCCTGAGCTGCGCAGCCGCAGCTGCACACAGGCGGACACAGCAATGCAGGAGCAAAAATGGGAATGATAGACGGAAAATGTGCTCGAGCAGATGCCAAAATAAACTGCAAAACATTTACTTTTAAGATGAGATCTTGAAATAGTAGCAAAAGAGAGTCGACTCACAGGGAGGGGCGGGGCAGGCACAGAACAGGGAAACTGGTTTCTCAAATACATTTTTGAGAAAGGTCTTCTCAGGGCACATTTATGTCGTTCTGCGAGGGGCTGATGTTTATCAGATGATCTTATTTGCAAAGCAGAAATAAAGACAACAGACGGAGAGAACGAAAGTATGGACACCAAGGGAAGAAAGCGGGGGTGAGGTGGATTGGGATTCACATATATACACTATTGATGAGTTAGATAACTAATGAGAACCTATTGAATAGCACAGGGAACTCTACTCAATGTTCTGTGGTGACCTAAATGAGAAGGAAATAAAAAAACAGAGGGGATATAGGTAACATATAGCTGATTCACTTTGCTGTACTGTAGAAACACAGCACTGTAAAGCCACTGTACTCCAATTAAAAGTCAATTTTAAAAAAAGAACACCAGACATACCCATTTTCAAATGTATAGATAAAACGATGTTCATCAAAAATCATCTTTTCCACCTTGAATTATTCGCATGTACACTCTGCATGAATCCTAGAGCCATAGGCTTTGCCATCATTCCTGAGGTTGGACCCCTGTTCTGTATCACTTGCTAGGAGCGGGAACGTGAGTCGCATGTTTTTTAAACAATGAGGAAATGGAGAGAGAGACACAGACAAAGAAGATGGAACACCTGCCTTGGGGATTCTGCAAAGTGGTAACGAAAAGGCACGCACAGGATCCATCATCAAAGGTCTCTGCATCTCCCTCACCGTCGATCAAACAAACATGTCTTCTCAGGACAAGAGAGTTGACTTAATAGGTGTAGTTACTTTAATTACAATATCATCAAGTTTTCTGAGTAACTGAAGCCCCTAATTTCTAGTGTATTTAGTCTCAGAGTCATATCTAAAATTAGAAAAAAAATGTCCCAAAGAAAGGCCTGCGACGGTCCCCTAGAAATGAGGTGACTTGATTACAATATCTATTTTAGCTTGCATGAAATAAAGTTTCCTCTCCTCGCCTCAACTGTGTTCTAAGTAACCGAGGTAAATAAAGTGGTAGTACTTATTATTTGTTTGTTTATTTCTGGCTGTGCTGGGTCTTCACTGCTGCGTGGGCTTGTCTCTAGTTGCTGTAAGTGGGGGCTACTCTCCAGTTGCAGGGTGCGGGCTTCTCACTGCGGTGGCTTCTCTCGTTGGGGAGCACCGGCTCTCGAGCACAAGCTCAGTCGTTGTGGCGCGTGGGTTTAGTTGCTCCATGGCACGTGGGATCTTCCCAGACCAGGGATTGAACCCATGTCCCCTGCACTGGCCAGTGGATTCTTTACCACTGAGCCACTAGGGTAGCCCACGTGGTAACACTTAAATCAAGATATTCGGCATTAAAGCAAAATATCCCATCCAACGAAAACGGTATTAGCACAACATAATTATCATTTGACCATAATACTAAAAATGTGTAACAGCCAAGTACTCCCTAGAACTGCTATGGATTAAAGTGAGGGTGACTAAAAGCATGCTAGGCAGAGGCAAGGCTTTGAAACAGAATGGAGAATGAACCTGATAAAAATACTGCTGATGAGACATTTTGGACTGAGAAAAGAAAAACGTTTTTAAAAAGTAATAAAGATACGTATGGTATAAATCCATTTATATGTTTAAAAATCACATAGCCATTTCTCTTATCTGTATATCTATACACGGATGAAAACGTCTGGACAGATAAACACAAAATATTAAGACTGGTTATGGAAGAATTACAGTTTTTTTTTTCTTTTTCCTAATACTCAATTTCTATTTTCTACTACAAAAGAAAATAGTTTTTAAAAGCTACTGACATGATTGTAAAAGGTAAGCAAACATAAGGTTTTCATAAATATATTACTGACTTGTGATCAATATACAGAGAGAAGAAACAGTGTCACAAATTAAAAGGAAAATAGAATTTGGCACAGCTCTAAGCAGTAATTTGGATAGGGTTAATCGGAGAAGGCGATGGCACCCCACTCCAGTACTCTTGCCTGGAAAATCCCGTGGACGGAGGAGCCTGGTGGGCTGCAGTCCATGGGGTCTCGAAGAGTTGGACACGACTGAGCGACTTCACTTTCACTTTTCACTTTCATGCATTGGAGAAGGAAATGGCAACCCACTCCAGTGTTCTTGCCTGGAGAATCCCAGGGACCGGGGGGCCTAGTGGGCTGCCGTCTATGGGGTCGCACAGAGTCGGACACGACTGAAGCAACTTAGCAGCAGCAGCAATCTAATCAGAAATGCTTCAAAATTCTGACAAAGAGAATAACATTTTTTCAAAGCAAATAATTTTCACTTGGAGGAAAAAGAAATTGCTTTTTGACTTTTTATTTTTCTGTGTTAGATCATGCTGAATTTTTATGCTGACAATCTCTAAAATGTACCCTCTACTAAAGGCACCCAGGGAAATCCTCATAGATGGAATTTATTTCACTTTTGTTCAAACTAACCTGTGAACATTGCTTAGGAGAACCCATGCTCATAGAGAATTAAGTGCTTTCAGATAATGAAATATTTATTAATCCCTTTAAAATATCTGTTTAAAGAGGAATGTCATCATCAGGCTTGCATTAATTTGTTTTTAAAATGAAGGCTTAGGATCATTTACAATGTAACACATGCTCAACTCTAAGTAAACAAGGTAAAAAAACAATGTAATTAATTATTGATGCCATGGAAATGAATAACCGGAATTATGTGCAGTCAAAAAAGAAAAACTGTATTGCATATATCAGCTCAATTTGTGCCCCCAGAAAATTTGATTATTTTTTAAACACTTCAGATAACTTATTAACTCAGCTGGTAAAGAATCTGCCTGCAATGCAAGAGACCCCAGTGTGATTGCTGGGTCAGGAAGATCCCCTGCAGAAGGGACGGGCTACCCACTTCAGTATTCTTGGGCTTCCCTGGTGGCTCAGAGGGTAAAGAATCTGCCTGCAATGCAGGAGACCTGGGTTTGATCCCTGGGTTGGGAAGATCCCTTGAAGGGGGGCATGGCAACCCACTTCAGTATTCTTGCCTGGAGAATCCCCACGGATAGAGGAGCCTGGTGGGTTACAGTCCACGGGGTCACCAAGTCAGACACGACTGAGCAACTAAGCACAGATGACTTAGGTTGGGATATTTATACTCAGGTTTACATATTATTCTTAAACAAATATTTATATAAGTTCATGATGACCTGCTGCTTTCTTTTTCTGGGATTTGAATTGCTTGATAAGGTAACCAGGCATGCCATGATCATCCCACATAAACGCAAGGCATCTTTCACCATCTCTTGACTTTTTCTAGCTGCAGCAAAGCAGAGGCACAGATTCTGAGCCAGACTTGAGTCCTTGTCTACCTGTGTGATTCTGGGACTTTCCTGGTGGTTCAGTGGTTAAGAATTTGCCTTCCAATGCAGGGGATTCGGGTTCCGTCCTTGGCTGGGGAACTAAGATCTCACACGCCTAAGGGCAACTAAGCCTGCATGCTATAACTAGAGAGTCTGCCTGCCACAATGAAAACCCAGCGTAACCAGAAGAAAGTTACAATCTCTATATATGGTAAAGGATTCATTAGATGAATGTATATAAGGCATTCAGCACAGTGCCTGGCAGAAAGGAAGTACTCAAGAGTGACAGGTGTTTAGTTTCATCGGGGCTCTATCAATTAGCTATGACGGTGAGCAAGTTATCTCTCTCTCTGCCTGTTTCCACAGGTACAAAGACAGAGCACCTACCTCAGTAGGGCTGCTGCTCAGAGGTGATACATGTAATGGGCTTCAACTGTGCCTGACACATATGGTTACCTGCGTGTCAGCCGCTGTCATTACATCACGGATGTGCAGCTGAGTAGACTCCCTGCGGCTACTGCCTCTCCAAGTTTCTCAATTCTATTTTAATCCCCATCAGAGTACTTCTGTTGTATTGTTTTCTGTTTCCAGACTAGCTCTTCTACATCTATTAGATTAAATGAAATGCCTGAAACAGAGAAGGCTTAGAAGAAAGAATGAATAAAGCCCCACACCTTCAAGCTCTCTATTTACCTTTACAAGTGGTGTCTGAGGGCAACTGCCCCAAACCCAGACAGGGCCAAATGCTTTCCACAACAGATACACTTAGTAAATGTGAATTAATTACGTGTGGAAGGCTCAATATTAAAAGGGGAAAACAGTTCACTAATAAACAAATTCTCATTTTATGCCACTATATCAAAATAGCTATTTTTCATAATTTCTTACTAAAGTAAAGATTGCTCAGGGACCTCAAAGTAATCCTACCATAAATAGAATATCAGTGTTTATACATTATAGAGAGTTTAGCTACAAAAATGCTTAAATAAGACTTATAACTGTCAATCTTCTTACAGCTATCATTCATAAATTAGGGAATTCAGTGTGGTATACTCTGCACTATTTTCTAGTTATATTAGACATTTGTTAAAATTAACTTGCAGTCTGTGAACACACACTTAGAAGAAAGGGATGGATGTTTAGGCTAAGGATGGCAGCAACACACACCTAAAACTGTTCATTTCACCAATTTTACTGACTTGAGAAAGAGGCCTGTTTTATTTTAAAAATGAAATAAAACTCAAAAGCAAATGTAGAGAACAGAAGTTACATGTGATTTAAGAAGGCACTTTCTTTAAAATGCAAATAATTTTTAACTTGGGTACAAGTCAGCAGCTTAGTTTCTCTGATCTATATAGTGAAGTGAACGCCACTCAGTCATGTCTGACTCTTTGCAACCCCACAGACTGTAGCCCACCAGGTTCCTCTGTCCATGGGGATTCTCCAGGCAAGAACACTGGAGTGGGTTGTCTTTCCCTTCTCCAGAGGATCTTCCCAATCCAGGGATCGAACCCAGATCTCCCACATTGTAGGTGGATTCTTTACTGTCTGAGCCACTGGGGAAGCCCCTGATCTATATAATGTGCCCACAAAACAGAGTCTGAAGTCGTCCCAAGGGACATGCCTCTGAAGTGGTGTTGTGGGTGGTGCTCCCCTGAGTCATGGGTGTTCAAATCATGAACTATACTGAGTATTCATCTCTCCATCCTGGCTTCCCCCCTGAACCTCAGAACAGTCTATGTAACTGCAAGTTAAGCATCCTTTAGGATGATTTCCAGATGAGAATACTGAAACTTAAGAACATGCGGTGACTGGTCCAAGGCCACACATCATTCATTTTTCAGATTTTTTTTTTTTTTTAAATCAGTGAGAAACAAAGGAGGGCCTATTTATGAAATGTAGTCTGTTGAATTTGGACTTATGTCTAGACCTCTGTTGGCTTCCCTGATGGCTCAGCGGTAAAGAATCCACCTGCAATGCAGGAGATGCGGGTTTGATCCCTGAGTCAGTAAGATCCCCTGGAGAAGAAAACGTCAGTTCACTCTGTTATTCTTGCCTGGGAAGTCCCATGGACAGAGGAGCCTGGAGGGCTACAGTCTATGAGGCTGCAAAAGAGCTGGACACAACTTAGTAACTAAACGACAACAACTGGACCTATGTAACCGCCATAGAGAATGATCATTTAGGAAACTTTCATCACCCCAGAAGGTTTTCTTGAATCTTCCAGTCAGTTCTCCCACCCAGGGATACTCTTCTGACTTTTCACTATCAGTTAATTTGCCTGTTCTTGCATCATATAACTGGAAGTTTTGTATCAATTCCTTCTGCCTGTCTGCTTTTGTTCAAGATAACGTCAGTGAGATTCATTCATGCTGTCATGTACATCACTAATTTGTTCTTCTGTTCCAGCTACACAGTACTCCATATAGGAATACACCACAGTTTATTAATCCATGCTCCTGCTCTTAGGATCACAGGGGTGGTTTCCAGTTTGGGGCTAGTTTGAATGAAGCTGCTTTGAACAGCCATGTCTATATCTTTACACATGACATACGAATCCATTCTCCTGAATATATACCTGGGAGAAGTGCTGGGTCATAGGACAGGTATATATTTAACCTGAGGAGATACTGCCAAAGAGTTTTCCAAGGTGCCTGAATTAATTTATAGCCTCCCTAGCAATAGGTTAACAGTTCCAGTTGCTTCAAGCTGACATTTTATTTTTGCCAGTCTTTAAATTTAGCCACTCTGATGAATGTGTAATGCTACTTTGTGGTTTTTAGCTTGCATTTCCATGATACTCAGTGATATTGTGTGGACTTTTTTAATGCTTACTGATCATTTGGCTATTTTTAAAGTGCCTGCCTATTTTTCTAAAAATTGGGTTGCCCTTTTTTTTTTGGTAGTTCTTTACATGTTCTGGCTATAAGTCTTTGTCAGATAAATGAACTGCAAAAATCTTTTCCCAGATGTGGTTCATATTCACTTTTAATAGTCCTGATATTATTCTATCAACTAGATATGTCATTATTCAACCATTTTCCCACTCTTGGACATTTAGGCTATTTCTTATTTTTACTGTAATCAAACATGTTAATGACCAACTTTTATAGCTTTGTCTGTATTGATACATTCTTCCTTAACCTAGATTCACAGAAGTGGCTTTACTGAAACAATGCATACGATCATTTGGTATTGGTGCAGACAGACAAACTGCTTCAGGAAGAATTCTATCAGTTGATATTGCTACTTATCAATGCATGAGAGCATCTACTCTCCATGTCCTCACTGACTCTGGCTTTAAAAAAACAATCTTTACCAGTTTGACAGGGAAAAAGTCAGTATTTTACTGTTTTAATATTTGGTTCTAGGACTACCAGTGAAATGGAAAACATTTTTGCTTAGCCTTTTCACTTCTACACATGGTCTGTTCATTTTGTATGTGTGCATTTATCATTCACTCAAGGTATTAAGTCTTTCTTTTCTTTTACATACTATTCTAATGTATTTTTATTTTATTTTATTCTATGTTTACTGCAATCATTTTCCAAGAGGTAATGCGCTCTGCCATAGACAGAGAAGCCCGGTGGGCTATAGTCCATGGGGTCCCAAAAGAATCAGACACGACTCAGCCACGACAACAATAATTTGCTTTTTTTTTTTTTGCTTGTTTTGAACTTTTTATTTTGTACTGGGGCATAGCCGATTAACAATGTTGTGATAGTTCTGGGTGAACAGTGAAGGGACTCGGCCATACATATGTACATGTATCCATTCTCCCCTAAACTCCCCCTTTAAAAATTTCATGTAGTCAAATCTGTGATCACATCCAAGCTTAGAAATATCTTTTCCCTATAATACTTCCTATTCAGTATTCTCCAAGGTGGCGCTAGTGGTAAAGAATCTGACTGCCGACACAAGAGACGCAAGTTCGATCCCTGGGTCGGGAAAATCCCCTGGAGTAGGAAATGGCAACCCATTCCAGTATTCTTGCTGAAAAATTCCAGGGACAAGAGGAGCATGGAGGTCTGCAGTCCATAGGGTTGCAAAGAGTCGGACACAACTGAGCACACGCATACATACATAAATACGAGTAGTTCTCTATAAATATTCACACCCATTTTCCTCTAGTTTTTAAGAAGAATACTTAATTCCTTAATCTTTCATCAACCTTTTGGGCAGTACTGTATTGAATTTATCTCTAAATCTTATCCTTTTCTAAACTGATAACCAGCATGGCAGTACCATTTATCCAACAAAGACTCCTTTCCTCTTTGGATTTGTGATGCATACTTTATCACTTATTAAATTTTTTATACAGGGAAGCATCTCCTTCCCGGCTCTTTTCAGTTCCACCAATTAGTCTGTCAGTTCTTACAATGCCATCATATTGCTTCCATTCTTGTAGCCTTATAACTATTTCATGAGACCAATATTCTTTGAGCCCTGCGTTGTGTTAGATCCTAAGGTCAAAATGGTGAAGACACACACCTGGTTCCTGTCATCATGGCACACAGGCTAGTGGGGGGATGAAGACAAGTCAACAGGCGGTGACGACACCCTGTGATGTGTATGACAGGAGACACAGGGAGCTGAGGGCCCCTAACCTGGACTTCAGGAACGAGGAGGTGATGCCACGGCTGAGCAGGAAGTCTGGAGACAAGGTCTGGAAGTGCAAGAGAAAAGAGTACTGGAGGTGGAGCAGGGGTGGGAAGAGGAGTGTGACAAGAGCTGAGGCTGAAGAAGCATCAAAGGCAAGACCACTCGAGATTAAAAACAATTTTGTACTGAATCCTGAGGGCAAGGGAAGCCACTCCAGAGTTTAATCATGGAGCAAAGTGTTCAGACATGCACTGTATTTTTTTAGTTTTTGGCTGCACCACGCGGCATGCGGGATCTTGGTTCCCCGACCAGGGATTGAACCCACACCCGCTGCACTGGAAGGTGGAGTCTTAACCACTGGGCCACAGGGGAAGTCTCTCATATATGCATTTTAGAAGGACCACATAGGCTGAAAGAGGATGCAAAAATGATTTACTAGAGGAACTCAAGAGAACAGCCAAAGAGCCTACTTGGAGTACTGGCAGTAAAATTATACACGTGTATGTATGTGTGTGCTCAGTCGTATCCGACTCCCTGCAACCCTGTGGACTGTAGCCCTCCAGGCTTCTCTTGTCCGTGGAATTTTCCAGGCAAGAATACTGGAGTGGGTTGTCATTTCCCACTCCAGGGGATCTTCCCGACCCAGGGATCAAACCCACGTCTCTTGCACCTCCTGCAGCGGCAGGCAGATTCTTTACCACTAGCGCCACATTGGAGAATACTAAAATTAAAATTAAGTCCTGACTTAATACTTCTTTTTCAAACTTTCTATGCCATATGACATACCTGTTTTCCAGATAAATATGGAAATTATTTAGCCAAGTTCCCTCCCATGCACCTGACTCCATTCCAAACCAACTGTGACTTTATTTGAAATGACAGGAAATGTTTTAAATGAACTGTTGAAGAATAACTCCATATGTCATGTCCCCTATAGTTTTGAAATGATTGTGGCTAGGCCATTTCTCCTTTCATCATACATTTTTGAAACATAAGACTTTGTGCTAATTATGGTCTTCTCCTTCACCTTTTTATCTGGGCAGATCGTAATTCCTTCATTCCAGAGATGTTTGCTATGCTCAAGGCACTGGGAGCATCATGATGAAAAAGCAGATGCACTTCCTGTCCTCCTGGGATACAACAGGGTATAGAGACAAATCATTAGACAATTAGAGTACAGGGTGCAAGGTATTGCTGGAGCACAGGGCAGAGGCATCTGGGGCCCTGAGGAAGTCAGCTCAGAGGAACTGAATCTTTGGGAAGGTTATGTGGTTGTACATGGTTGTTAGCAAAACAAAAATGAAGGGGAAAAGGTGGGACAGGAGAGCCTTAATCTTGACCAAAAGCAAAGGAAATGTCAAAAACCAAAGGGAGAAGTGCAAGTCGATCAGTCGTGTCCAACTCTTTGCGACTCCATAGACTATACAGTCCATGGAATTCTCCAGATCATGAAAAGGACTAAGGTCTAAGCCAAGAAGAAAGAGCACGCTGCTGGAGAGAGTGAGATGGAGTGTTTTAAACTTCAGTGTTAAATACAGGTATGCCTAGATCAAAATGAAGAGGCTTATTTTCCCCAAAGTCAAGGAGCGAATAAAGAATAAAAAAATTTGACCAGAATTCAAAGCATGCCGGAGTTTTACTAAAATAACTATAAGCCATAGCAGTGGAGTCGAGGAACCAAAGCAGCGAAAGAGACCCAAATAGAGACCTCAGGTGCTTCAAAACTCTGTGTGCGGGTTCTCCTACTCAGTTCCAGTCTAGAGTCTCTCACACCAAACTCAAGTGGAGCGACAACCTGGAAACTGGGTGACAGGTGGCAAACTGGGGCTAAAAGCCTTCCTCCAGAGAAAGAGAGGAAAGTGAGGGAAGCCAGAGAAGTGCGTCCATCCTGTAAGAAAGAAACTATGCCTCCCAGCACTCTTCAGGATTGCTAAGGATGGACACATCCTTCTGCCAGAGGACAAAACAGAGAAACTGCCCATAGTTTTCACATCTATATTTATTCTCAGGATTTTTAAAGGCTTTTCTTTTTTTTTTTTTCGGTCATAAGATATTTGTTATTCTGAAAGCGGTCTGGTGGTGCTAGTGGTAAAGAACCTGCCTGCCAATGGAGGAGACACAAGAGATGTGCGCTTGATCCCTGCGTCGGGAAGATCCCCTGGAGTAGGAAATGACAACCCACTCCAGTATTCTTGCCTGGAAAAGTCCATGGACAGAGGAGCCTGGCAGGCTACAATCCACAGGGTCGCAGAGTTGGAGACGACTGAGCACGTGGAACAGGTATGTACTCTGTGGTCTCTCTCTCTCTCCCCAATTTGAACACCATGAAGTGTAATTCAAGTCAAAATATGAGAAACTGAAAGATTTCAGAGTCTGAAAAAACTAGATCGAGAATGACAAAAAGACACAGTTATTATGCACTTTCCTTTCCAGGGCTCACAAAGTTGTGGTTGTTAGAAAGGATAAGACAATCTTCTCCTTAATTGTTTTATCTGGGCCGGGAATAATTCCTTCATTCCAGAGATGTTTACTACACCCAAGGCACTGGGGCCATCATGCTGAAAAGGCAGATACACTTCCTGAAGCACAGGGGAGAGGCATCCGGGGAGTTCAGGAGAGCAGCCCGGAAGAAGTGAATCCATGGGAAGGTTATGCGGGTGTCCCCCCAGCTGGGACCCAAGCTAAGACCCGGAACCACATACTGGATCAGGGCAACCCCACCTGGGTGTGGGTGACAGGTGTGCCCTCTCAGAGCACTACAGAATACAGCTTCCTAACCTGCGCTCAGACCACAGGTGGCCCACCAACCACAAGCACAGCCTTACTCATTTCCCTCAATGGGCAGGACCGAGGTTATCATTTTCTATGAGCGTCATGACATGGCAATCACTGCTTTTAAAGAACTCAAGAAATGCTGCTTTTGTCTCTCTGTTGTAATTCTTTCAAATTCATTCATTCATATTCTATTACCTCATTCTTCTTTATTATTTTTTCTAGTCTTCAATACTCACGCAGAATTCAACTCCCAACTGTTCCAAAATATATACATTATGAATTTCAGCCAACAAAAGAGAAAAATGATTTCATTTTTCATAGACTCATTTGATTCATATGAATCATATGATTTATTTTCATAGAATCCTGGTGAAGAACTATGATTGGTCCAGCTCGAGTCAGGTGTCCTCTCCTGGACCAATTAACAGTGGCCAAAAAGAGTCTCTTGTATTTAAATTGCAGCATGCAGAGTTACCATTAGAGTAGACTAGAGGGAGGGATGCTAGTTAGATTAAAAAAAAAAAAAGATAGGTGTTCACTATAAGATCTGAATGCTGAACAGAAATATCCAGGAAAGGGCAAGGATGACAACTCAAAAAAGCAAAATGATAATTAGAGAGGTCCATGACCTTGTGGGCATGAGAAGAGACAGGACCCCTGGTAAGGCTGGTGGGACTGGCCTTCCAGAGGAGGGACAGACAGGAAGGGAGGAGGAAGGAGTGGGTGGAGGTATGGAGTTTGGATGTGCCAGCAGGAATGGTACAGTTCAGGTCTAAAGAAGTATTTCTCTGAGAAGCAGGAAGGTGATGCAGGAGGGAGCGGGTAGGATAGAAATAGGAGATCAGTGGAAAGAACATGAAATGTGAAATGAGAAGAGAGCAGCTTAAGGAGAGCACAGGAGGAATGCCTGGCAGTTTTACCACCCGAGAGAGGGTGGAAACTAAATTTATTGAAACTTAACTGTCCAGTAACATAATTTTCTCCTGCAAGTCTCAGCAGCCCCAGTATAGAGTCTATATAGTACACAGTATAGAGTCTGTCATATACAGCATACAGTCAATATCATATACAGTACAGAGTCTATATAGTATACATCATAGACTCTATATAGTATACAGCATAGACTCTATATAGTATACAGCATAGAGTCTATAGAGGCAAATAAAAAGAGCAACTTGGTAGGCCTAGGCTGAGCTTTTGCAGCTAAGGGCCCCTGAAGGACAGTGGGACAGTGCAGTTAAGGTTGAGAAGACAGAGGTGCTTGGGTTGAAAATTCCAGGTCAGAAGGGAGAAGGAAGCAGCAGCATGAGAACAAGAAGACAGACGACACTTGGGGAGGGGATCAAGACCACAGGGACGGGATGCACGACCAGTTTAGTTGGCTGCAAGGTTTCTGGGACAATTAATCCCACCCATGTCCCAATGGATAGGGATCTCTTAGATCTCTTAAGAGTCAGATGTACACAGAACTGATGGTTTCTCTGATATGTTGCCTGGTCAGAAATAGCCAGTTATTCCTCAAAGCCTTTTTATACTTTATACACTTAAGGAAGGTATACACATCTTTCTCTCTAAGCTACCTGCATTCTTTCTTAGATTAGGTTATCTACTCCAATCAGAGAAAGCAGCATGTGATTTCCAAGATGCTTCTGGGACTCAACCTTCCCCCCATGGTGTTTTACACGCCTTCTCCTCACTCATTCAGAACACACACTTCCCATCCCATGAGCCCGGACTGCAAAATCTCACCACCTTTCAAAACCCAGGTAAATACCCAATTTCTCCAAGTTTCTATTTCTTCTAATACGCAGATTTTGTGTGTGTGTGTGTGTGTGTGTGTCATCTGTTTTTTTCTCATTCTCCTTTGGGACAGGAATTCAATTTTTAAGCCAAAGTGTGTGTGTGTGCACTTGGAGCCCATACTCTTGATTTAAAGGACTCAGACAGTCCAAGATGTAGACAACTGTCATCTTCTTAATCTAAAGCCCATATACCACACTGAGTATCTATAAAGAACAGACTCCTGTGACTAAAGAGAAAATGGGGAAGTGTGTTTATATAAAATGTCTTCAAGGCTGCACAACAACCTGCCAGATTAGTAATGGCATGTTGAATGAATCAAGTGGAATGCTTAGTACTGACTACTGGCCTTATGTTTCTTAGTCACTAAGTATTTTCTGCACGGTATGCCAAGGAAATCCAAAGTCACCAAGTTTTCCATTTCCCTACCTTTTAGGGGAATAGAAAAGATAGAAATGAGGGAGAAGAGGTAGTTTACAGATGCAGGAACCCGGACAGAAGGAAAAGCAGTGGGCTTCATCAAGGCGCTGCCGGCAAAATGGGGTGGGGTGCCTTACAACCCCCTAAGGACATGTGCACATAAACTCATTCAGCTCCATTTCAACCTAGGACTAACATGAAGAAAACTCATTAACAATAATACAGCTTTTATTTTGCTCCAAATGAAGATGGCCATATCCATTTTGAAGACACTCTCATGCTCTGTTGAATTAACACTTTAATTATAAAGCAATCTAGCAATAAATATAAAAATGCCTGCGGTACATACACTTTGACCTCTTATTTTACTTCTAGGAATCTATACTAAGGAAAAAAGACACTCACACACACACACAGATATTCATTAGCACAAATCACATCAGTTATGTCTGACCCTGCGACCCTGTGGACCATGGACTGTGGCCCTCCAGGCTCCTCTGTCATGCAATTCTCCAGGCAAGAATACTCGAGTGGGGTGCCATGCCCTCCTCCAGGGGGTCTCCCCGACCCTGGAATCGAGCCCGTGTCTCTTAAGTCGCCTGCACTGACAGGTGGGTTCTTTACCACTAGTGACACCTGGGAAATCCCACATGTATATCTACTGACATGTAAAAATATCAGTAATACATTTTGTGTGAAAAATGTAGGCTAAAGCAGCATGTCCCCATATTTGCGTTTTATAAAAAGTTACACACATGCAAGAAAAAGAAATCTGGAAGGATACACCCAAAACTCAAAGTGACTTTTCTGGAGGTGAGATTTGGAGTGATTTTTACTTTCCTCTCTGCAACTCTGTCTTGACTCCATTTTTTTAAAAATACATTTGAATCAGTTCTAATGAGGTGGATGAAACTGGAGCCGATTATACAGAGTGAAGTAAGCCAGAAAGAAAAACACCAATACAGTATACTAACGCATATATATGGAATTTAGAAAGATGGTAACGACAACCCTGTATGCGAGATAGCAAAAGAGACACAGATGTATAGAACAGTCTTTTGGACTTTGTGGGAGAGGGCGAGGGTGGGATGATTTGGGAGAATGGCATTGAAACATGTAAAATATCATACATGAAACAAATCGCCAGTCCAGGTTCGATGCATGATACAGGATGCTTGGGGCTGGTGCAGTGGGATGACCCAGAGGGATGGTACGGGGAGGGAGGTGGGAGGGGGGGTTCAGGATGGGGAACACGTGTACACCTGTGGCAGATTCATGTTGATGTATGACAAAACCAATACAATATTGTAAAATAATTTCCAATTAAAATAAATTTATAATAAAAATAAATAAAATTCGTAAAAAAAGATCATATATTATTTTTATATATAAAGTTTTCATTAAAAAACATCTGTCTTCACCTAAATGTGTATCAACAGATTAATGAATAAGGAAGATGTGGTACATACATACAGTGGAATACTACTCAGCCATAAAAAAAGAATGAAATGATACCATTTGAGGCAACATGGACAGACCCAGATATTATCATACTAAGTGAAGTAAGACAGAAGAGAAAGACAAATGCTACATGATATCACTTATCTAAAATATGATACAAATGAACCTATCTATGAAACAGGAAAAAAAATCTGTCTTCGTTTTTCATTTTCAAACCCTTTTAAGAGCTAATAAGGTTCACAAATAGTTCAACCATAACAAGTTGTTTTAATTTTGTTTCCTCTCTGTACTTACACAATAGACTCTAGGTTTATCCTCACTAAAAGAAATAATCAGTAATATAACAGAAGTCATAGGACAGAGGTAACCAACAAAAGTGGCTGCTTCCAGCTCTGCTATGAAAAACAGACAGAGGTGCTATAATATTGATAATGTCATTTTATATTTTCAATGACAATTGGTAAAGCGCTTTTATATCCGCAGTATTATCTGGTCCTCAAGTCTATGTAAAAGGCAGGCAAAGCACAACCCTCACTTTTCAGGTAAATAGCCTGAGTTAGGAGAGGTGGACGGAGAAGGCAATGGCACCCCACTCCAGTACTCTTGCCTGGAAAATCCACGGACAGAGGAGCCTGGTAGGCTGCAGTCCATGGGGTAGCTAAGAGTCAGACACGACTGAGCAACTTCACTTTCACTTTTCTCTTTCATGCATTGGAGAAGGAAATGGCAACCCACTCCAGTGTTCTTGCCTGGAGAATCCCAGGGACGGGGGAGCCTGGTGGGCTGCCGTCTATGGGGTCGCATAGAGTTGGACACGACTGAAGCGACTTAGCATAGCATAGCATAGGAGAGGTGGAGGGATGTACCCAGGGTCTCAGATTGGTGAATAGTGCTAGCTTGCACAATCCAAGATGGTAGCCACTAACCACATGTGGCCATCTAAGTTGATTTAAATGGCATACACTTTAACATTCAGTTCCTTAGCTGCACTGGCCACATTTCAAGGGTTCAACAGCCATTTGTGGTTAGTGGCTACTGTGTTGGATGGTGGCAGATAAAGAATATTTCCATCCCCACAGAAATAAGGCAATTTCCATACCAATAACATTTTCCACTCATGTGGTGGCTTTCTACATCCTTGCTTTGCCCCCTTGAAAAAAACAGGAAGTTATTATTTGATAATCCTTCCCTACAAGACATGAATCTCTGAAAACTCATAGAAAAAAAAAAACCTGTGCTGAATTAGAATACCTGAAAGGTGGCTGGTACAGCTGGAAAACAGTGAGTAGTGAAAGAAGGACACAAGAAGAGCCTGAAGGTGGCCCAGTGAACTCGGGGTGGGGCACCTACTTAGCACCTATGCACTCTCTTCTTCCTTTGCAATAGAGCTAGGATTTTGTTGAGGGGTCAACCCCGCCCCTACGGCCTTTGTGCCTCAGAGTGGGCCTGCAATGCAAGTTGGGCCTGACGAAACAAGACGAGAAGTGAGCTAATAGGATAATACCCTCCTGTGCTTTGGTCTTGACCTCTGAAAGGTCAAACAGCTGAACGCCTACTTAACATCATCTCAGGGATTACCCAAAAAGTGGCCATATACTATGGGATCACACACATGACTGTTTAACTTATATCCGATCAGCATCCGAGTGGGCAATATGGACAAAGCATACCATTCAGACTTACTAATATAGGCCCGGCTGGATGGCATCACTGACTCGATGGACGTGAGTCTCAGTGAACTCCAGGAGTTGGTGATGGACAGGGAGGCCTGGCGTGCTGTGATTCATGGGGTCGCAAAGAGTCGGACACGACTCAGCGACTGATCTGATCTGATAGGTAAACATGGGCTTCCCAGGTGACGCTAGTGGTAAAAAACCCACCTCCCAGTGCAGGAGGGCATTTTCCTCCTCCAAGAATACATACACTCCAGTTTTTTGCCTGGAGCATACCATGGGCAGAGGAGCCTGGGGTGCTACAGTCCATAGGGTCAGAAAGAGTCACACACGACTGAAGTGACTTGGCACACATGCACATAGCTAAGTATCTAGATGTATCTTGGGGCAAAAAAATCTAATTTTGTACTTTATGTGTTGAAATTCCATCATCTAAAATAGAAATATAGCCTTGCAAAAAAGTAAGTTATAGTAATTAGTGGTAGTCTAGAAAACTGTTAATTTTATGTATAAAAACTATCCAAAAATTTCAAATTATTAAATTTAAATAAGGGGAACAAACTGACAGTATAAACATTAAGAGCACATGCATAGGTAAACTTTGGGAAGAACATTATATCCTTTTGTAGCCAAACATTTATAACAGTTTCAACAACCAACACAGGATACAGGGGTGAGATGACAACCTAATTTCTTATCTTCATAAAACCATAACATTAAATAAAATAACCCTTTAAAAACCGCTGCAGGGAGCTCAGCTTGGAGTTCTGTGATGATCTAAAGAGGGTGGATGGGAGCAGGGGAGGAGGGCGGCTCAAGAAGGAGGGGATATATATACACACACACATATAGCTGATTCCGGAGAAGGCAATGGCAACCCACTCCACTGTTCTTGCCTGGAGAATCCCAGGGACGGCGGAGCCTGGTGGGCTGCCATCTATGGGGTCGCGCAGAGTCGGACACGACTGAAGCGACTTAGCAGAAGCAGCATAACCGATCACTTTATGTACAGCAAAAACTAACAGAACATTGCAAAGCAATTATACTCCAATAAAAAAATTTAGGTCACACACAGAAACTCCTGCGGCTCCCCTGGTGACTCAGTGGTAAAGAACCCACCTGCCAATTCAGGAGACATGGGATTGATTCCTGGTCTGGGAAGATCCCACAGGTGGTGGAACAACTAAGCCCCTGTGTCACAACTATTGAGCCTGTGCTTCAGAGCCTGGGAGCCACAACTACTGAAGCCTGCTTGCCCATCGAGCTGGTGCTCCACAACGACAGAAGCCACTGCAACGAGCAGCCTGCGCGCCGCAACCGGAGCGTAGCCCCCACTTGCCGCAACTAAAGAAAAGCCCGTGCAGCAGAGAAGACCCAGCACAGCCAAAAGTAACTAAATAAGTAAAAATTCTCTTCTTTTAAAAAAACTGCTGAATTTCTTAATTATGTGGTTCTCCTGGGGCCATGAGTCTTTTACGGAAGATCTCAGTTTGGAAATTCTTTGTATCTTGTGAGAACAAATTCTACACATTTTGTAGAATGAAACATTAGAAAACTGTCATGCAATTTTCAATGGAACAAATGCAGTAGAGGTTATGAGTGATTTTGGAATCACAAGCATACGCTGCTTTGTTCATAAGCTCCAGAGAGTAATTACAGACCAACTGCTGGCCTGAAGCAGAAAAATGATGGCAACCTGTCATCTTTCCTCACCAAAAGACAAGCTGCAAGACAGAGTTTGGAACCGTCTCACCAGCAACTTACATAAAATGTTCAATGGGATGAAACAGCAGCTCTCACATGTTAAAAAGACAGCCTTGAATGAGAGAAAGCTCAGTACTGTACTCAGCACACAATGGTAACTATACAGCAAGCCTTCATAAGAACCAGCGGTGGTTTGTGCAGAAAGCAATTCACCTGCTGAAAAAGGTACTGGGTCATGAGCCCTGAACACAAGTATTTCCTACATGAAAGCTGCTCTGTACAATCTCCTGTCACTCTGCTTCAGAAAAGATGTTGAAATGGATATGCATGCACCAAAAGCATGCGATGAAAATGTGGTCCCCCTTCACTTCGCTGGAAACAGCTAATTCATTTAAGATTAACTGAACTCAAAGAGATGTGATATGAATCCTGGACCAGGAAACAAACAAAAATTGCTATAAAAGACATTATATTGGGGGCAATTGGCAAAATCTAAATATGGACTTTGATACCAGACAATTATCTAATCCAGGGTAAAAGTTCCTGCTTCTGGTATCTACACTGGGATTATATAGGAGACTCTCCTTGTTCTTAGAAATATACACTCAAGTATTAGGGGGTAAAGAGAAGGCAGTGGCAACCCACTCCAGTACTCTTGCCTGGAAAATCCCATGGACGGAGGAGCCTGGTGGGCTGCAGTCCATGGGGTCGAGGAGAGTCGGACACGACTGAGCGACTTCACTTTCACTTTTCACTTTCATGCACTGGAGAAGGAAATGGCAACCCACTCTGGTGTTCTTGCCTGCAGAATCCCAGGGACGGGGGAGCCTGGTGGGCTGCCATCTCTGGGGTTGCACAGAGTCGGACACGACTGAAGCGACTTAGCAGCATTCGGGGGTAAAGGGGCATGGTGTCTGCAATTTTCTTTCACATTATTGGTAGATGTGATGATAAGGCAAATGCCAAACAATTGATGAGTCTGGGTGAAAAGTACAAGGGAGGTCCTGTAACTTATAAGAAATTTAAAATTATGTTGGGGACTTCCCTGGTGGTCCAGCAGTTAACAATTCATGCTCCCAGTACAGTGGGGCCCAGGTTCAATCCCTGGTCAGGGAACTAGACCCCACATGCCGCACTAGACTCCACTAAGACCTGGCAGAGCGGAATAAATAAATTATTTTAAAAATGATGTCAAAGTAAAAGATTACTAAAAGAGTTAAATCACTTCTCTCTTGACATTGCCTTCAGAAAACAAGTGGTTCTGTGGTGGTCAGGTCTTGCAGTGATCCAGGAGATGAAAAGTTCTGGATGTTGCCGAGGCCTTTAGTTCCCTTGAAGGGCCCACCGTACTCTGTCCCTAGCTCTGAGGGTCAGGCTGGATCCAGAAGTGATTCAACTCCTGATGGCAGAGCACGCGGCTGTTTAGTGGGGGTCATTCAGTGATGACTGAAAGTGTGAATTCCTGGGGTAGTTAGTATGTAACCACTGTCTCCTGTACCCTTATTGTCACAGTCTATAGCCGGGCTCACTCACCCCAGCAGCCCCAAATCTCATGCTTGTTCCTCAAAGCACATGGTTTAAGAGAATAGCCCTGTAATAAGGAAACTCCTAGATGACCATTTCAAAGGCAATGCCAAGTTCCCTGACATTCCTACAGACCCAGGAAAAGTCAGATAAACATACATTATAAAATAAGAGAACAAATATATAGTGAGAAATAAACATTCTGAAGACATGGACACTTAAACAGTACCTTAAATATTAGGTGTGCTCATCTTACAGCTGTAAAAACATGTTTGAAGCCTGAACTGTGGCATTTCGTGTACTTTCTACAGTTTAAAACAAAACCCAGAAGGAAATACACTTTACTATCATGACATGTCATCCGCAAATTATACGTCTAACCCTTGAGCTTATTTTAGAAACTTTCCTCACTAATTTGCCTGTGTTTTTGAATAGCAAGTAATATGTTTTCAATCAGGAAAGGTTACAGGGAAATTTTTGTGGTAAAAACTGGCCTTCCACTAGCATAAAAATCATCCCTCTTTCTTCAGTCCTTTGGGAAATAATATTTTTTTTCATCATTGTCAAGCAGCGTTCAAACCAATTTTAATAGCTACTGTTGCAGAGAATGGTTGTTTACATCCATCGAAAACTGCTGTCACTCAAAACCATGTAAGAGGGGAAAAAAAGGCAGTCCGTTGGATAAAGAAATGATTGTTTCTTTATAATATTTGAAGACTGAATTAAACTCCGTGAACTTTTATCATAAACATAATGCTAATTATCCACTAAGGTGTAAATGAACAATTGTCCATCCTCTAATACATCACACAATTAGCCCTGAACTACTGAGTTGCTCTTTTTGACCTTTCATACAGCAATATTACCATAAAACATAGCTCTTTTACTCTGAACTGAAATTGTATTTGAAGTTACTTTTTTTATGTATTTTTCATGTAAAATGTCTTGTTGTTTAATCGCTAAATCATGTCTGACTCGTTGCAATCCCATGAACTGTAGCCCACCAGGCTCCTCTGTCCATGGGATTCCTCGGGCAAGAATACTGGAGTGAATTGCCACTTCCTTTTCCAGGGGTAAAATGTCTGGGCAGTACAAAAATTAAATGGCTTCTGTGAGTGCTCTGTTTTCTTGTCTTTCACTGTTTCTCTAAAACTTCCAGGGACTAAATAATTACTGCACCTCCAATAACATTTAGGAATTTTGCACAGGAATAACATAGTAATGCTGCCTTTTTTTTCTTTCTCCTCAAAATATGTGCCCTGTTTTTTATTTTTCTAAGATCTAGCATACAAGGATATGCCAATTTTTCCTTTACCAATCCTTTTTTTAAAAATAATAAATAAATAAAATTTCTAAAACCTAACTACAAACATCAGTGAATTTTAAGGGAACAGAGTAGTTATCAAGGTCTGGCTAGAGCTTGATCACTAGCTTACCATGGGAATCGATCTGTTTCTTTTTTCTTGTTTATGAGAGAATAAACCTCCCTGTACTCGCTTTAAAGTTACTTAAATATACTTGCAAGGGAATTTTTTTCAGAGTACCAACTGATTAATTCTCCCCTGCACCTAGGTTGCTAAGTGTTGTTTGGTTACTAAATTATGTCTGACTCATTTGTGACCCCATGGGCTGTAGCCTGCCAGGCAAGAATACTGGGGTGGGTTGTCATTTCATCCTCTAGGGGATCTTCCCAACTCAGGGATCAAACCCACATATCCTATGGCTCTTGCACTCACTGGCAGGCAGATTCTTTACCACTGAGCCACCACAGAAGCCATGGGCTGCTAAGTATTGCCAGAGAAATACCCTAGATCGACAGAGGGGGGAAATGCTACAAATTTGTGGTTTTCAGCTTCAGGAGAACCTCTGACACTGGTGAAGGTTCAACTTGGTGATCCCCCACAGTAGTCCTCAGACAGCTCCCCAGCCTGAGCTGCGGTCACCTGGATCAGAAGGCAAACCCGTTCACCCACACCTCATCACTGAGCTAATGTTTCTCCTACTCCGTTCACTCTCAGCCAATGTTGTGCCTTCTCTTTCACAGAGAAAAGGAAATCTATTACAGAAACTCCTCCCACTTCCTCCTAGCTCACCTGCATGCCCTCCCATCCTGACCTCCTTCCCTGAAAAAAGGTGGCTCCAGAACTCTGGGCCCCATCCCCTCTCACGTCCTCCACTATCAATTCCTGCAAATATGCATATGTCACACCCATCTTTCAGTTCAGTTCAGGTCAGTTGCTCAGTCGTGTCTGACTCTTTGCGACCCATGTATTGCACCACACCAGGCCTCCCTGTCCATCACCAACTTCCGGAGTTCACTGAGACTTACATCCATCGAGTCAGTGATGCCATCCAGCCATCTCATCCTCTGCCGTCCCCTTCTCCTCCTGCCTCCAATCCCTCCCAGCATCAGAGTCTTTTCCAATGAGTCAACTCTTCGCATGAGGTGACCAAAGTACTGGAGTTTCAGCTTTAGCATCATTCCTTCCAAAGAAATCCCAGGGCTGATCTCCTTTAGAATGGACTGGTTGGATCTCCTTGCAGTCCAAGGGACTCTCACGAGTCTTCTCCAACACCACAGTTCAAAAGCATCAATTCTTCGGCGCTCAGCTTTCTTCACAGAACTAATAATATAACACCTTCTATCAATTCTGCAGCTCCTCAACCTAATAACTCTCTCCTGCCCTTCACAGCTATGATTATGGAACAAATCATATCTACTTCATGCACCTGTCAGCTTACCCTAAAGCTACAACTTACCGTTACACCAATGCCTCCAGGCACCAAACCCAATGGATTCGTCCATCCTGTGCTTATGAGACCTCCCTACAGCATTAACTAATGTTGACCCTTCTTCCTAAGAATTCCTCTTTTATTAGTTTCTCTCATACCACTGGGCTTCCCAGGTGGCTCAGCGGTAAAGAATCTGCCTACAATGCAGGAGATGCGGGTTCAATTTCTCAGTCCCAAAGATCTCCTGGAGAGGCAAATGGCAACCATTCCAGTATTCTTGCCTAGGATCCCATAGACAGAGGAATCTGGTGGGCTACATGGGGTCACAAAAGAGCTGGACACGACTTACCATAGTGTTACTTTCTGGTTCATCTATTTCTTTTATTAACTCTTTCTCCAATAAAACCTTTAAATGTCAGAGCCAGCTGTGAATGGGAGTAGGAATTGAAATAAAGATTTTGAAAAACACTTAATAAAAACTGTAAAGCTTTACACTGTTCCCATCCTTTAACCCACTTATTCTACCTCTAAAAATCCATGTTAAGAACCATAAATAATGAAAGGAGAAATAATCCTTGCACATAAACATTAAAAGCAATATTAAAATTTTAATAAGATGACACTATGCTTAAACTAATGTTAAGTGGGAAAAAATATGATGTAAAACTGTTCACACAGTGGTATCTCAACGGTGTGGAAAGTGTGCACAGGAAAAAGTCTGGAAAGAAATATTCCAAATGTTGATGGTGATTTTCTTGGGAAATGAGAATCGCATTATTGGTGAATCTTATTGGCTTTATATATTTTGCACTTGCCAAGTTTTTCACAGGGATCATTTGTATTTTGAGAGGGGAAAAAAATCCATGCATGAAAAACAATTCAATAAAGGGCCCAGACTCCTTTTCTGAAAAGGTGATATTTGCCTTCACTTCCCCTGCCCACCCTCCAGCTGGTAGTCTCACGCCCTGCAGAAGCAGGAAATGTCACCACTTACAGATGACTGACACCTTGCCAGTACAGGTCACTCTTCTAAGCTCCAGAATTGTGCTTGCACGTGGCTTCTAGGCAATTTCCTGTGACGACTCATAAAACCCAGAGCACCAACCTCTTGTCTTAGCCTCCTTCACACACTCCGCATCTTTACCCTCTGGTCTTGGTAAACAGCCCCACTCTCCCCAAACTTCCCCTACTTCGGGTAATAAGGTGGGAACAACAGGATGAATTAACAAATTACGGATTTTTTTCCCCCACACAACTGAATCAGTGCTCTAAGAATCAATATATGCAAGATGGAAAATTTACTCAATAAATAATGATAAACAACTAATAAGTTCAACATATGAAGTGTGGTATCTGCCTTAAGTTTACATAGCTATTTTGTAGTTATTTTGGAAAGTGTACAAGGTTTAAAATTAATAAGAATCTTTCTCGACTTGTTTTCTCTCTTTCTGAGGCACGTTTGAAAATCACCTTTCAGAGCTACTGATTTCCAATGTAGGCAAAAATTATCTTAGCTTCCTAAAAACAGAAAAAAGTCAAATTATTACCAGCCATATCAACAACAGGAATCACATTGAAATCAGTCTGAACTAAAGAGAAATAGAGTCTCCATTTCACTTCACGGACAGTTTTTTCCTCCCTTCATTCCAAACACATGCAATAGGTAACCCATGGGAATTTAAATTTACTAATCAGAATTTTCGTGAAGATCTAACTCATAAGGGGTTGTGCTCAGTCCTCAGTTGCTCAGTGCTGTCCAACTCTATGGGATCATGTGGACTGTAGCCCACCAGGCTCCTCTGTCCATGGGATTCTCCAGGTAAGATTTCTTGAGTGGGTTGCCATTTCCTCCTCTTCCCAACCCAGGAATTGAACCTACATCTCCTGCGTCTCCTGCATTGCCAGTGGATTCTTTATCAATGAGCCACTGGGGAAAGCCCCTAAGGGGTTATGAAAACATAAAAATAACAATGGATCCTGGCAAAGCAGAGACTATTGAAAATTATGAAACCCTAGGAAATGGATCTCTTCCTTGCTTAACTACTCACAATTCCTCACAAGTGAGTCACCCTCTTCCAAAAAAGCAAGGTTCCACCTGAAACGAACCTGCCTGTGAAGGAGCTTGCACATGGAAGCGAAACAACTGGGTTTTTCTCTGGCCTGAAGCAGGAAATTGTGGATGAAGCCAACTGCAAACAACAAATAATCCAAAAGTAATTCTGCCTCACTTTGGAATACACTCTACACTTTACGCAGTGGGGACAGATTCCATTTTCTTTGACAAACTAATATTAGAATCAGTTTGCACTTTCAGCACACAGGCCCACTGAGCCAGTGAAGCAAGGCTGGGGATTCAAAACATCCCCTAAACGTATGATTCTTGAGGGCCTCTGAGACTCAAGATGAAATCAGGAGGTGATCTGAAGAGAAGCAATCAACAGAGGGTAAAGGCTGAAGAAGCCCAATAAAATCTGTAATGACAGCCGTGGCACTCGCGAACTGGAGGTGGAATTAGGATGCTGTGCTGGGCGTGAACCCACTGGCAGAATCCACGCCCTGTACTGAGGACCTGCACTGTGGTCTGAGACACAACACCTGGTATACAAATGTGTACACGTGAATCCCACCTCACACACGTGCCCAGATGCCACACCTGGCAGCTGCTCTTCCAGTCTCTGCAAAGCCACTGCAGTCATGCCGCCCCTCGGCTGGCCTGATAAACCGATGGTTAATACTGGCGCCCTCGAGATTTATGATGCTGTTCGTAAGGTCAAAGGACTTCCACCAAGTCTGAACTGCACGCTGATTTATACACTGATTTTATGCCTTTCTTCACTGTGTTTAAAAACACACACACACACTTCATTGAAGTGTAATATGCACACATAAAAGTGTACAAGTCATGTGTTAAGTATGATGAGTTATGGAAGTGAACACACCCATGTGACACTCCTGTGTCAAGACACTCCTTGGTAGCCCAGTGGCTAAGAATCTGTGCTCCGAATGCAGGGAGCCTGGATTTGATCCCTGGTCAGGGAACTAAAGTCCACAGGCCACAACTAAGAGTTTGCATGCCACAACTAACTTGGTGCAGCCAAGTAAATACATAAATAAATATTTTTTTTTTAAAGACGATGCCCAGCAGCCCTGGAAGCCTGCTTTATCCTCCTCCTAATTCTTTGGAAGGAATGATGCTAAAGCTGAAACTCCAGTACTTTGGCCACCTCATGCGAAGAGTTGACTCATTGGAAAAGACTCTGATGCTGGGAGGGATTGGGGGCAGGAGGAGAAGGGGACGGCAGAGGATGAGATGGCTGGATGGCATCACTGACTCGATGGACATGAGTCTCAGTGAACTCCGGGAGTTGGTGATGGACAGGGAGGCCTGGAGTGCTGCGATTCATGGGGTTGCAAAGAGTTGGACACGACTGAGCGACTGATCTGATCTGATCTGAATCACCACTCTCCCTTTCCTCTCCTCAAATTCCCATTATCCTGACTTCCGACCCCTCAGATCAGTGATGCCTGGCTTTGAATTGTATATAGACAGAGGCACAGAGTAGGGCCTGTTTTGTGTCCAGCTTCTTTTGTTCAATGTTACAATTGTGAGATTCATTCACATTGACTCGTGGAGCTGTCGTCCCTTCCTTTCTGCTGTTATCTAGTCACTCTATTGTATGAATGAGTGTGTGTATGTATCAATCCATACTCGTCCCCACCCCCACTCAATCTGTGCTCAGTAATGTCTGACTCTTTGCTACCCCAAGGACTGTAGCCCCCATGCTCCTCTGTCTATGGAATTCTCCAGGCAGGACTACTGGAGTGGGTAGCCACTCCCTTCTCCAGGGGATTTTCTCAACCCAGGGGTAGAACCCAGGTCTCCTGCATGGCAGCCAGATTCTTGACAGTCTAAGTCACGAGGGACACTCTACTGTATGAACACCACCATGATTTTTCCATCCCACTCCTGATGAAAACTTGTGGTCTTCCCCAGCTCTGGACTCTTAATCTTTCTTGCATTTTAACATCTAACACGGAGGTCTAGCACTTTTCTTTTCTTTTTTGCATGCTTTATTTATTCAAAACAACTTTTGTTAGCTCTTACACATCAAAACAGTTCTCCAATGAAATGGTGGAGGATGAGGCCACGACAGAGAAAACGCTATGCGTTGCAGAAGATAATTCAGCCCTGAGAAACACGGCCTAGAGTCCTTCGGAGGAGGCTGAGGCCCATCCAAGGTCAGGCTGTCCCAGGCTGTGGTCTCTGCAGGCTCGGCTGTCTTGGCCAGAGTGTATTCACTCTCATTTCCTCATTCTCCGTGGACACTCCTTTTTTTTTCAAACTGGCTGAGCTGTGTCTTAGTTGCGGTGGGAGGGCTTCTCACTGTGGTGGCTTCTCTTGTTGCAGGACTCAGGCTCTAGAGCTCAGTAGCTGCAACTCACGGGCTTAGCTGCTCCCACAGCATGTGGGATCTGCCAGGACCAGGGATTGAACCCGTGTCCCCTGCATTGGCAGGCAGACTCCCAAATGGACCACGAGGGAGGTTCCTTGGACACTCATTTTTAAGGAAGCTATTTAGGAACAAATAGTGTTATAAGATAGCACTGAATTGAGCCACTTTAAACAGCACACACCTTCACTGCCCCTCATGGACCACGTGTTTTGGAAACAGCATGGACCCAGCAGCTGTGGTCAGCAAGGCCACCTTGCATGCGCACACAGAGACTTCTGGTGTGTGTTGGGGCGGGACGGTGGCGGTGGGTATGGAGGCAGGCAGTGTAGACGATGAGGATGGTGCCTCGGCGCACCCCATCCTCCCCATTTCCTCAGGGATCTCACCTTTTTCATCAGAACCTCTCTTCTCAAACCTCTCTCTCTCTCACCCTCCTCCTTTCCATCATCATTTACTTTCTCAACTCTCCAGGCTTAAAAATAAGAGAAGAGCAAAACCTCACCTACCACCTCCTGTACCTACGGGCCTTCCCGCCCTCTGTTCAGAGCAAACTTCCTGAAAGCCTGCTGGCCTCTCTCGGATTCTAGTTCTCCACCCTTCCCACTCACTGTTCAACTCATTTCGATTGTTTTCCACTTCTGCCTGCAAACTGAGACCCGCCTTTGGTAAGGTCCCAATGCCCTCCGCAGTGCTGGGTCTGAGGGACGCTCCTCTACCTGCATCTTCCCTGACATTTCTGCCATTCTCAACTCCCGCTCCTCTGGACTCCTGTGACGTCACCCTCCTGGTGACGTCCATCCTCCCTGGGTGCTCTTTTTCAGGATACGGTGGGGTGCTGCTGACTGTCCCTTCCACTGCCTTCTGACTGCTCCTCGGGGTTCAGTCCTTGGCCCTTTGCTCACACTTGGTGCTCTTTTCCAATAACCTGCATCTCATGGACACATTCCAAGTGCATTTCAATCTCAAAGTGACAGAAAGTACTGGGATACATTCTCCTTTTTCTAATATTCTTTTCAATATTCTGCACACACAGGCAAGCACGCCCAGCCTCTATTCACAAGCAGCACTGCCCTCTATTCCTTTCCATGTGTAAGAAGCAGGCAGGGTGGCAGGAAGGGTATGGGCTTTGAAGACAAGCCAATCTGGTTTCAGATTCAAACCGCCTCTTAAAGCAACTCTGTTTTCAAGAGAGAGGAAATGACTCTCTCCAAGTCACAATGCTTCACATTTGTATAATGAGTGCAACACCTATCTTGGAGGACTGAACGGATCGAAAGAGAAATGAATGAATTAATTAATTAATTAAAAACCATCTAGGGACTTTTTTCTCTGGTGGTCCAGTGGTTAAGGATCTGCTTGCCAATGCAGGGGACACAGGTTCAATCCCTGGCCCTGGAAGATCCCACACGCCTCGGGCGGGGCAACTAAGCTCGTGCGCTACAACTACTGAGTTCACACTCCAGAGCCCGTGCTCTGCAGCGAGAGAGGTCACTGCAATGAGAAGCCTGCACACCGCAACCAGAGAGGAGGCCCCACTCACTGCAACTAGAGAAAGCCCATGTACAGAGACAAAGAGCCAGCAGAGCCAAAAATAAATAAAAGTAAAAAGTAAAAGTAAAATTTTTAAATGGAAAATTAATTTTAATTAATTTAAAATTATTTTAATTAAAATTTAATTTAAAAATGAACGTTTTAAATTAATTTAAAAAATTAATTTAAAAATTAAAAGTAAAAATTAAAACTATCTAACCCAGTGCCTGATGTCCCAATTATCAGCTTCCTTTCCATATTCCCTGTTATGGCAGTCAGTCCTGTGTCCGTAACTACACTGTATTTAAAGCAGTGCTCTCTATAGGAAGTCTCCAAACCTGTCAGACTAGTCCTCTCATTGTCCCTGAACACCACACGCCCTTCACAGGGGCACCTCTGCATGGAATGTCCCCTCTCCACTCTTACTCCATGCATACCTAAGTCTTACGCTCCGACTCCTAGTCCCATCCCATACCTCTATAAAGGCCTTCCTGAAGCTCACAGAAACATCCCCCAGTCTGAAATGTATAGACTATTAACACCAAAGGTCTGGTACACACTACCGAGTTCTGACAGCATATGTGTAAGTCCAATTTGTTGGTAAGTCCAACAAAGTTAGCCTAGGTACCAGGCTAATACAATCGGCTATATAGTACTGTACTGTAATAGGTCTGTAATACTTTTTACCCAAGTGATACATAAAAACAAACACAAGAAATAAACATATTAACTCTTACAGCATGGTACTTTGAAAATACAGTAGTACAATACAACAGCTGGCATACGGGAGCATGTTTGCATCTTTGACAGTCTGCAACTTGAAGGTTCATATGTAGGGGATTTACTGTGTTTATTATATACTACTGTATGGGGGTCATCTACTTTTTATGTCAATGCCCTTTTTACCTAATGACATCACTAATGTTTCTTGTAGGGAGCTATATACAGTCTTCAGTATACACAGTCTCTGTAGTATATACATTCTCTAGCCAAGAGTTTTTTAAAAACACCTGCTGATTGGTATAAGAGGGCAATCTCCTTTGATCTGTAATAACTGAAGGCATAAACATCATTTAGTAAATCCAACTATTACTTTAAAATACATATACAGATGGGCTTCTCTCATAGTTCAGTTGGTAAAGAATCTGCCTGCAGTGCAGGAGACCCGGGTTCAATTCCTGAGTTGGGAAGATCCCCTGAAGAAGGAAATGGCAACCCACTCCAGTATTCTTACCTGGAGAATCCCATGGATGGAGGAACCTGGCAGGCTACAGTCCATGGGGTCGCAAGAGTTGGACACGACTTAGCGACTAAACCACCACCACCACCACCATAGAGACACCCAGAATCTTAGCATTTGGGGCTTCAGAGGCCATGTAGACCATGCACAACATCCCTTTACAACGGCCTCAATGAGTGACCTTCCAAACTCTGTCTCAATGAATCCGCACAACCAGAGGCTCACTATATTCCTTTCAAGCCGTGTGATGTCTAGGTATCAGTTACTTTAATCAAAAAAAGAAAGCAATCTCAAAGTTGTAACCAAGAGTTGCAGGTCCCTTCTTTCTTCCTTAACAGCTTGAGAATAACCTGATGCACTGCCGCCCATGCACAGGAGCTTCACACAGTTACATTCTCCTAGGTAACCACAACACAACCATCAGGCTCAGGAAATTAAGACCTGATACATTTACCCACAACAAATCCTCAAACTCCATTCAAATTCCACCAAGCGGCTCAATAATATCCTTGACAGCAAAAGAATCTGGTTCAGCATCATGCTTTACCTTTAGTTGCTATATCATTCTAGAATAGTTCCTTGGGCTTTCCTTGATTTTTAGGAATGTGACATTTTTAAAGATTATAACTATTCGGTCCTTTGACTTTCCCAGATGTTTCCTCTGATTAGACCCAGGGCATGCATCTTTAGCAGGAATGTCTCAGATGATGTGATGCTCTGTTCTGACTGCATCTGTTCCTATGGCATGCGATCTGACTCACAGCATTACTGATGCACTCCTTTCTGCTCACGTATTAGGTGGTGCCTACCAGGCTTCTCCACTGCAACAGTGCAAGGAGATCCAACCAGTCCATTCTGAAGGAGATCAGCCCTGGGATTTCTTTGGAAGGAATGATGCTAAAGTTGAAACTCCAGTACTTTGGCCACCTCATGCGAAGAGTTGACTCATTGGAAAAGACTCTGATGCTGGGAGGGATTGGGGCCAGGAGGAGAAGGGGACGACAGAAGATGAGATGGCTGGACGGCATCACTGACTCGATGGACGTGAGTCTGAGTGAACTCCAGGAGTTGGTGATGGACAGGGAGGCCTGGCGTGCTGCGATTCATGGGGTAGCAAAGAGTCGGACACAACTGAGCGACTGAACTGAACTGAATGATATTTTGTAGGGAGATGCTGAGATACTAGAATGAGATACTTAGATCTCATTCCTCATAAAATTTCAAGTTACTAGCTTATTAGTTTATGTAAGTATGGACTCAGGGTTTCCCAGGTGGCTTGGTGGTAAAGAATTCACCTACCAATGCAGGAGACATGGGTTCAAGCCCTGGTCCAGGAAGATCCCTTGGAGAAGGAAATGGCAACCCACCCCAGTATTCTTGCCTGGACAATTCCATGGACAGAGAAGCCTGGTGGGCTACAGTCCATGGGGTTGTAGAGAGTTGGACATGACTGAGGACACACGGGGTATGGGTAGGGGGGAGTATGGACTTGTGCCTTCTCATTTCAAGTGGATGCTCAGGCTGACCCAGATTTAGCCAGAGGGAGCTCCTTCAACCTGGTTTTCGTATCTTTATATTGTCCATCATTCTCTGAGGACTTCTTTCATTTCTGACACAGCAAGAAATGCTGTGCCAGGCTGTGCCCCAGGCTCATCTTGCTTTTTATTTTTGTTTGTTTTAAATCAGGAAGGGATGCCACTTACCTCTCCCTTTACAAAAATAAAATTATACCATCTATGTCATTAAATATATCATATATCATGGCATACGTTTGAGCCAATACATATATACAGCCATATTCCTTTAGCTTGATCTGTAATATTCCAGAGTGTGGATAGGCAGAAGCTCCTGTGCCCAGGATGCTTCCTGATCTCAGCCTGGCTGTTCACCTGCGTCCTTTATAATCGACTGGTAAACAGAGGTCAATTGTTCTCTGGCTTCTGTGGGCCACTCCAGCAAATCTGAAGAAGGGGTCGTAGGAACCTCCAATACACACAACTGGTTGATCTGAAGCACAAGTGACGACCTGGACTTGCTGTCTGAGGAGGGGGGCAGTCTTGTGCGACTGAGCCCTTAGCCTGGAGAATATGTAGATAATAGCAGAATGGTGCATGTTAAATTTGTCAGATTCCCAGCTGGTGTCCACTGAGAACTGGAGAACTGCTTGGTCATGCTGGAGAACACACCAAAGTTATCATATTCCCTGTCATTTCATTTTTAAATTAATTTTTATTGGAGTATAGCTGATTTACAATGTTGTGTTAGTTTCTCCTGTACAGCAAAGTAACTCAGTTTTATATATATATATACATAGTAACTCAGTTTTATATATATACACATATATCCACTCTTTTAAAGATTCTTTTCCTGTATAGATCATTAGAGACTACTGAGTAGAATTCCCTGTGCTATATACAGTAGGTTCTTCTTAGTGATCTACTTTATATAGAATAATGTGTATATGTTAATCCCCGTCTCCCAGCTTATCCCTCCGCCTTCATTTCCTCCTTGGTGACCATAAGTTTGTTTTCTACATCTGTGACGATTTCTGTTCTGCAAACAAGTTGACTTGCATCACTTTTTTTTTAAGATTCCACATATTAGTGATGCATTTGTCTTTGTCTGACTTTCTTCACTCAGTATGACCATCTCTAGGTCCAGCCATGTCACTGCAAATGGCATTATTTCATTCCTTTTTATGGCTGAGTAACATTTCATTGTATATATGTGCCACATCTTTTTCATTCACCCATCAATCGATGGATATTAGGTTGCTTCCATGTCTCCTTCAGTTACTTTAAAATGACAGTTTCATTTACCCTCATCACACTAGGCATTCGTTTCTGAATTAACATCATTCTGTCTACACACTTTTATAGTGTACAGAGGAGATTCTCTTGGTTGCCTATTCAATGATTGTATTCTCCTCCTAAAAGAAGCATTCCTCCCTAAAAGAAGCAGATTTTGTCCTATCTCATCCCTTCCACATAACCATGCACACTCTCTAAATCAATCATGATAACCTCATTCCTCAGAACCAGTGATGGATTTAGTAATTTGCATGTGAGCAAATGCAGACCAATGAAACACAAGGAAGTCTCGGAGGGACTTCCTAAGTAAGCAGCAAAGACAAGCAGATGGTCCCCTCTTCTTCCTTTGGAGAGTACTGAGTCTGGATGAGAGGCACAGAATTGCTGTAACTATCTTCAACCAGCATGAGGACAAGACCAGCGCTCGGACAAGGCTGAGACCACCTCAGACCAGAGGAGCCAGAGCCCTTAAGGACTAGCCAGAGCTCCTTTTATCACTGACTTCTGATTGTGTGAGATGACATATTTCCTTTTGGTGGAAGCTGCTCTGATCAGGGTTTCTTTTAGCAGCAGCCAACAGCATTTTACCTGATACAGAGCAGTGAGAACTACACAGCCCTCCAGGGGAGACAAGATGAGCCAGAGTAGCACTTTCAAGTCCCTTTTTTTCCCTTCCATAGAGCCCAGGTGGATACTGATGCATAATAAGGCTCATAAAACCCTCATCTTTGGCATTCCTAAAATGTTATTTTGTATTTATATCATTGCCCTTCAGTAAAAGAACTAGCAATTTACTGCATATTTAGGTAGCTAACTTCTTCATTGTTGTAACCTGCTTAGATCTTTTTAAGTAAGTCTGTTTCAAGTGGGGAAAGAAAAAGCAAGTTAAAGCACTGCTACTTGATTGCAAAACACCAGAGAGTAAAGAAGAGAGAAACAAAAGAACAAATACAGAGCTAGGACATCAGAGATTTTTGCTCCAGGAATAACAGTGCTACTAGACTATTGGAGAATCTTGGGGGAAGAAATCACATAATTTTTTATGTGACTTATGTGAGTCACATGTGTTTCTAACTTCATGTATCTGTAACATCAGTAAGAGAACCTCCAGGTTCCCTTCTGGCATTAAAATTCTACACCCTAGAGATTTCATCAGGGAAATGGTTCAAAATTCCCTTCTTCTCTTGCCTGAAGCATAAAATCAGAAAAAGCAGCTCCCAAAAGTCAGCTGTAGTCTATTAGTCATTAGTGAGATTGATTTCAAATCCACAGCACTGCTTTCGAGCTCCTATTCCAAGAAACAGCTCCGCTATATCCCACAAATCAAGATGGAACTGTATATGTGTTTACTATTGCTGAAGGCAAAGCGTAGAAAGTAATTGCCAACTCCGCAATCCATTCACCAATTTGACAAAAATAAACATTCATAACAGCCACCAGACCTGGGGAGTTTTGGCAGCTGAACCCAGAGACTTAAAAGCCTGCTAACAATCTGAAGTGACTGCAGGATGTGGGAAGCCCTTCAGGATTTCCCAGTGCCCTTCAAGTCTGAGCCCTTCATTCCCAAGGCCCTTTACAAAGTGTAGTCCTGACCTTCATTGTTACCTGGCCCTACTCTGTCCAGAGACTCCAGCCTTACTAAATTCCCTTCAGCTTCACCACGGGTCCATGTGTCTGTCAATGTCTCATACTCTGCTCTCGTGATTCATTCTGCCTGGCCTAAACCACCCTTCCCTCTCTGATTTCCCTTCCCTCTCTGATACCCCACACCTGCCTCCCCTCACCCACCCCCTACCCCAGATTCCTCTTCCTTCTGATTCCACTTAAAGTCAACTTCCTCATGAAATGCCTTCTCTGTGGCATGAACACACACCACTGCTGCTTCCCCTGGAAAGGAAGTCTGCCCTTTCCTTCAGAGCGCTTATTACTACCTGTAATTATTCTTTTGTTTACCAGTTTTGTATGTCTCTGCGGCTGGTAACCCAGGTGGCTCAGTGGTAAAGAATCCGCCTGCAATGTGGGAGACGTGGGTTTGATCCCTGAGTCAGGAGGATCCCCTGGAGGAGGAAATGGCAACCCGCTCCAGTACTCTTGCCTGGGAAAAAACCCCATGGAGAGAGGAGGCTGGCGGGCTACAGCCCATGGGGTCACAAAGCATCAGACACGACTGAGTACACACACACCACACACTGGACCATGAGGGAAATCCCCGTCATATTTTCAGTAACAAGCTAAGGACATGGAAAAATGCTGAAGACACTATAAGAGAAAAACTGTTGACAAAAGATTATCTTGTTTAAACAGGAAGATACCAAATTTTAAAATATATACATTTACATATGCATAAAACAATATAAGGACATATATCAAGGTATTAACAAGGATGGTATGGTTATACTTTTTTCGGGTATGGCGAATCTGGTGACAGAAAGAAATAACATATATACTATTTCTAAATATGCTAAATTTCTAAGTATGCTAAAAGTAGACAATCACAAAGCTAAGAGCAAAAGAAAATGTACAGATGAAGAGTAAAACAGGACTACCAAATAATTAAATTGATTCAGTAATCACAACGGAGCTAAGAACACTGATTATTTGGAAAAGGTTTGATACATTTGTTAACATACCAGTCAGTTCACATCCCACATAACATCAACAGAACACAACTGTGGATGCAAAACCAGTAGCCTGAGATTGCAGTCCATAACCCGGCTGCACTTGAGAATCACCTGGGTATGAATGAAGCTGAAAAAATCCACGTCTCCAGGAGGCAGAGTCTTGGGAATCTGGATATTTTAAGAGCTAGGAAATTCTGAAACAAAGCTGAACTGGAGAATTACCAAGCCAGGATAATGAAGTTAAAGAACAGGTTTCTTTTCAGTAAAGCTTTCAGATAAACCAGGAACCTAGGAGGCAGAGATTCAAATGATAACAGATTCTGCCAATAGCTACCACCTCCTGCAAATCAACAATCAATCATAAAGTGCACACAGTGTGGAAAAACCCAGGCAGCATGGTTAACCACACACAAACACCAAGGACGGGGGTAAGTCTTGGAGTAGCAGCTTGTCTACGACTCAGAACTCAGTCTTGACGTCACACATCAAAGCAATTAAAAAAAAAAAAAAATCTGAGCAGAGAAGATACACAGACATCTCAAAACTTGTGCTCCACAACTGAAACACCCAAGACAGCCCCTCACTCTTCATTAGAATTTAGTTAACTTCTCTCTTTCCCCTTCCATGGGCTAGTCCCAGGGCGGATCAGATTTGTGGATTAAGAGGGGACAGAGAATTCACAGGGAAGGCACACTAAGGGAAGCTACAGAAACTTAACTGCATATCTAATATGTTAAATGATTCAGAACCATTGGGTGGGGAACAAAACATCACACATACCTCAATAAACCCCAGAGGTGTGAAAACAGTTATTCGTAACTATAATCATCACGATCTAAGTTCTTTAGGAAAGAACTTACATTCTTACATTTAAGGAAACAAAAATGAGAGACCATTAGACTTGAGCACCCTCGATATGTTTAGAACAATAAATAAGCCACTTATGACCTCATTTTATGAAATAACCTTCTAATGTAGGGATCATTCCCATTTTAAAACCAGACAGTAGAGGCTCAGAGAACCAAAATAAATTGTTTTTGTCATACTGTATAATAGTATAGCCATATTTAAGTTTGGATAACTGAAATATTTCCTTGGTTCATGTCATACCACAATGCCACTTTTAAAGTCATTTTGGTTGGAAATATTTCTAATTTTGTGCACGTGTGTGTATGTGTTTGCAAGGTAAACACCATCTGGAAAACAACCACTTAGAACAGTGCTTTTCAAACTGGTTTTTTAATATGATAGCATTTCTCCTCAAACAAAAAATTCCTTGGTCACACAGAGAACAACCATGTGATCCCACTGGGAAGAGGGAAAAGGGGAAGGGCATGACAGGGGAAGGAAGGAAGAGATACCAATGTATAAAATAAATAAGCAACAAGGATATATTGTACAGCATAGGGAAATATAGACATTATTTTGTAATAATTTTAAATGGAGTATAATCTATAGGAATATTGAACGGCTTTGTTGTCCACCTGAAACTACCATAATATTGTAAATCACCTATACTTCAATGAAAAAATAATTAGCTTATCAAGGAAAAAAAAATTCCTAGGACTTCCCTGGATCAGGAATCCAGTGGTTAGGAATCCACCTTCCAATGCAGGGGACTTGAGTTCGATCCCTGGCCAGGGAACTAAGATCCCACATGCTGCGGAGCAACAAAGACCTGATACAGTAAAATAAATAAATATTAAAAAAAAAAAAAAACCCTGGGAACCCCAGTATGTAAATACAGAGCTGCTCTGTTTGAAGGGCGGGGGGTGGAGGCGGGCTGAAGCCCTACTCCATCCCTACTTGGCCTCCCTACCACTCCATCCCTACTACGGCGACTTCTCAGGCAGCCCCATGGCCGAGGACACCAGGGAATGCAGACTGAAAGAGCACCAATCTATGTGATCTGTGTCACTGGACTTGCTGTATAAAACCATGTCCCTTCAGTGACAGTCAACAGATGATACAAAGTTATATAAAGGCATCTTGATGCTGGTCAAAATTTAATCAACTTGCTAACACCAGATGGGCTCGATAAAGGACAGAAATGGTATGGACCTAACAAAAACAGAAGATATTAAGACGAGGTGGCAAGAATACACAGAAGAACAACTGTACAAAAAAGATCTTCACGACCCAGATAATCACGATGATGTGATCACTCACCTAGAGCCAGACATCCTGGAATGTGAAGTCAAGTGGGCCTTAGAAAGCATCACTTCGAACAAAGCTAGTGGAAGTGATGGAATTCCAGTTGAGCTATTTCAAATCCTGAAAGATGATGCTGTGAAAGTGCTGCACTCAATATGCCAGCAAATTTGGAAAACTCAGCAGTGGTCACAGCACTGGAAAAGGTCAGTTTTCACTCCAATCCCAAAGAAAGGCAATGCCAAAGAATGCTCAAACTACCGCACAATTGCACTCATCTCACATGCTAGTAAAGTAATGCTCAAAATTCTCCAAGCCAGGCTTCAGCAATAAGTGAACCGTGAACTTCCTGATGTTCAAGCTGGTTTTAGAAAAGGCAGAGGAACCAGAGATCAAATTGCCAACATCCGCTGGATCATGGAAAAAGCAAGAGAGTTCCAGAAAAACATCTATTTCTGCTTTATTGACTATGCCAAAGCCTTTGACTGTGTGGAACACAATAAACTGTGGAAAATTCTGAAAGAGATGGGAATACCAGACCACCTGACCTGCCTCTTGAGAAATCTGTATGCAGGTCAGGAAGCAACAGTTAGAACTGGACATGGAACAACAGACTGGTTCCAAATAGGAAAAGGAGTACGTCAAGGCTGTATATTGTCATCCTGCTTATTTAACTTCTATGCAGGGTACATCATGAGAAACGCTGGGCTGGAAGAAGCACAAGCTGCAATCAAGATTGCCAGGAGAAATCTCAATAACCTCAGATATGCAGATGACACCACCTTACGGCAGAAAGTGAAGAGGAACTAAAAAGTCTCTTGATGAAAGTGAAAGAGGAGAGTGAAAAAGTTGGCTTAAAGCTCAACATTCAGAAAACGAAGATCAAGGCATCTGGTCCCATCACTTAATGGGAAATAGATAGGGAAACAGTGGAAACAGTGCCAGACTTTATTTTCTTGGGCTCCAAAATCACTGCAGATGGTGACTGCAGCCATGAAATTAAAAGACGCTTACTCCTTGGAAGGAAAGTTATGACCAACCTAGATAGCATATTCAAAGGCAGAGACATTACTTTGCCAACAAAGGTCCATCTAGTCAAGACTATGGTTTTTCCAGTGGTCATGTATGGATGTGAGAGTTGGACTGTGAAGAAGGCTGAGTGTCGAAGAATTGATGCTTTTGAACGGTGGTGTTGGAGAAGACTCTTGAGAGTCCCTTGGACTGCAAGGAGATCCAACCAGTCCATTCTGAAGGAGATCAGCCCTGGGATTTCTTTGGAAGGAATGATGCTAAAGCTGAAACTCCAGTACTTTGGCCACCTCATGGAAAGAGTTGACTCATTGGAAAAGACTCTGATGCTAGGAGGGATTGGGGGCAGGAGGAGAAGGGGATGACAGAGGATGAGATGGCTGGATGGCATCACTGACTCGATGGACTTGAGTCTGAGTGAACTCCGGGAGTTGGTGATGGACAGGGAGGCCTGGCGTGCTGCGATTCACGGGGTCACAAAGAGTGAGACATGACTGAGCGACTGAACTGAACTGAACACCAGATTGCACTCAAGTACGTTTCCCCTTGTTATCCAATGACAAGCTCCACATGTCTGAGTTCTACAAGCCTTAGAAAAGAGGAAAGAAAAAAAAAACCTCTACCATTTCACAAGGACCCCAGACATATTTTAGTGCCTTTTTTCTCCCCCAAGAGTAATGGTAGTTTTTATTTTTCTATCTTCTCAAAGACTGGAATTACAAGAGAAAAATCAGATTTTTAAATCTGCAAAATGCAATCAATACATGAAATATGGAAAATATATAGTTCAGGCAGGAATCAAAGATGTGAAGATATTATGCATGCATTTATTCATTCACTTATAGAAGTGAAAACATCTTGTTCTTAATGCCTGGGAATAAGCCTTCAGAGATAAAGAAGATAAAGTTACTCTCAGGACTTGCTAGAGATAGGACACAAATGTGAATTGACAGCACAGGTTGAACACAACTGAAAAAAAACCCCCTCACAGTTGTACTTACATTTAAACTGCTCTAGAGATTGGTAAATTTGAGGATTTTTTTTTAAAAGGTTTTCTTCTTAATTACAAGTAACATAGGATGGCAGATACAGACTTAACTCAACCTCATGATCAAAAGACTATTCTTACAATAAATGTTAAGTGACAGAGATGTTCATAAAAGCCCAAATGAAATAAAACTGAGTTTAGGGTGATCCAAAATAAATGTAAGTTGTTTTTTTTTTTTTAATGGAGTTTGCCTTTTTTTTTTTTAATTGACTATGACATTTTTCTCGACTTTATATTGAACACAAAGAAGCAGTTTGAGATTCCTTTGGGATCGCCCTGACCCTGCTGCGGACGATCCTCTATTGTACAACTTACTCAAAGCCGACTTTGTGGGCAGAGGGGGAGAAACTGTCTGAGTGTCTCTTGGTGTTTGCTTCATTGTTTTAGATGAAGCCATTTTTGGGGACTAACTCACTGGCTTTTAGCGCTTAAGGGATGCGGGTGTATATAAGTGGTTATTCCCCCCCCAAGTCTTAGTAATATGACTGTGGGAGATAAGTGGAGATAAGAGGAGGAATGAAAGCAAAGTTGGGTTTGTTTCCTGATGCACTTTTCCATCTATTCGAGAAGTTTGCTTGTTTTTGTTGTTGTTTTTGTTTTAATAGAAACTTGAATTGGAGAAAGCTATGCTCAGCCGTAGGCTTCCCTGATGGTTCAGGCTGTAAAGAATCCGCCCACAATGGGGGAGACCTGGGTTCAATCCCTGGGTCAGGAAGACCCCTTGGGAGTAGAGAATGGCTCTCCACTCCAGTATTCTTGCCTGGAGAACTCCATGAACAGAGGAGCCTGGTGAGCTGCAGTCCATGGGATCGCAACAAGTCAGGCACGACTGAGCTACTTACTAACACTTTTGCATACTTCACATTCTCAGCAGTAAAAATTTGTTTTATTAAAGCAAAACAGCTTTACTAGAATTAATGCTTTAGTCTCACTAAAGTGAAATCCACTTCTACATTGTGCACCTATGAGCAGAAACAGGGGGAACGAAGATGGTCTCATTGAGACTTAAAGTAACTACTCCTCAGCGAGCAGCTCTGTCCAGATCAGAAACTGGGACATCCTCAGGGTGCAGCTGAGACAAGGAGGAGATGGGGAGGTGGCAAAGTTTCAAAAAGGAACCAGTGGAGGCTCTCAAATTCCTCTTCCATAGATTAAAGTCATTTATCAGAACCCTGTCCCTTCCAAAAGTGGGCCATTCTATTTCAGCATTAAATGTTGAAAGCTATGACGAGAGTCACAGGCTGGCTCACTATGTCTCTAACCCACAATGGAATAACAAGAGTCTTTACCACACAGTCTGGGTGCTGAGTCCTAGAAGTTCTGTCATTAGGCATAAAATAAAGAAAAAAAATTTTTTTTTCCATTTCCTCTTCTAGGCTCAAAGACTGTGTGTGTATGTGTTCAGTCACTCAGTTGTGTCTGACCCTTTGTGGCTTCAGCATACCAAGCTCCTCTATCCATGGAATTTTCCAGGCAAGAATACTGGGTTGGGTTGCCATTTCCTCCTCCAGGAGATCTTTCCAACCCAGGGATCAAACCTGCATCTCTTGCGTCTCCTGTGCTGGCAGGCAAATTCTTTACCACTGAGCTACCTGGGAAACCCAGTGGGATATTACTCAGCTGTAAAGCGGAACGAAATCGGAAGAAGATTCTTAGCCTGACTCAGTCTTTAGTTGGGAGAATTTGAGGCAGCATAGGACAGGAGTGTCAATCATGGTCGGGGGAGGAGACATTTTTGAGCAGTGGAAGCTGGTGAGTGGCACGGCCAGTGTACTGGTGCTGAGAGTGGAGGGAGGCAGAGAGGGGGCTAGGATGTGGGGGCCCAGGCAACAGGGGTGCCTCCCGATGAGACTCTTCTTCCAACAAGGGTCTGCTCACGTTCTACCTGTTCCACAGGGCACAACCTACTCCCAACCCCGTTTTTTCTTTTTCTGAATTCCCTGAGAACTCCAGTACATAATATATAAACAACTCTTGACTACACTGTCATCAGTTCTGTTTTTAAAAAATTCTGGTTCACTGGTTCCTTCTCTCTAGGAAGCCCTTAGAACAACTGTCTGTCACATTCATTTTGGTTCAATCATTTTCTACTTGATGTTGATCTATGTATAAAGGTATCTTTTACTCCCAGTTAAGCTACTCCCCCAAAGAACAATAATTTTTTTTTAAGTAGCCCCCACTGAAGTGCCCAACAAAGTGATAAGCACACAGCAAGAATTCAAGTAGTTGTCAGCTCGAAAGCCAGGTGATTATACTAAAAGTACATAAGGTCTCTAGTTAAATAAGGAAATAAGTTAGAGATTAAAAAAAAAAAAAAAAAAGACTATTTAAAAGCTCATCACCCAGCTATAGTGCTTGGGGACTTCCCAATGTCACCAACATTCAGCAGGGAACAGTAAACACGAAGAATAAAATATTTTGGAACATTTATGAATAATATGAACAGCTGATCTCCTTTCTCAGAATGCTTAAAACAGTTTCCAGGAACTAAATAGTGGTAACCCTGAAGGGAGCAAGGTTATGTGTGTGATAGTCATGGAGAGAGTTGGGAAGCAGCATGGGCACTCAGTCCACAGGGCTGCATTGACAGGGGATGCAGAGGAGAGAAAGAGGACCATCTGCTGAGCATCTCCTGGTAGTATGCTATGGGTACCATGCTGGAGTGTCTGACAGGTGGTAGAACTTTATCTTCACGATAACCCTTCATCTTTACAGATGAAGAAATTGAGGCTCAGGCAGGTGAAGCAACTTGTCCAAGGCCATGGGCATAGCAGTAATGGACAGAGACAGAGTGAAAGCCCAGATCTATTTGTCTCCAATGCTTTTGCTCTCTCCACTAGGTAACCCCAACCTCTTCTAGAACACCTTTCATTCTTGCCCCCCAAATAAAGCCAAATGGTTTTGTCTTTGTGAGGAAAGAAGGTAAGAACAGCTAGCTCTTCTACAGTTACGGAGTCAGGGCAGGATTCCGAAAATGGAGTTAATGTTAGTTGAGAGGGAATTATGAACCAAGAACCATATAGGCACCTTTTACACATCACGTGATTTCACCCCAATAACCCTAAGAAAGGGAACTTGAGGTTAACATATACGAGTTAATTGAGGGAAGTTAACTTACCCTAAGGCATGATGCTAAAAAGAGGGAAAGTGAAGAGGGGATTTGAACAGGGTCCATCAGGTCTCAAAGCCTCTTTCCACTGCCCTCCAGCATGCACTCCCATTTCTTCTTCCCATAAATGCCCAAAACTAAAGTTTGGGAAATACCACCTATTAAGAGATCTGCCCAGTAATTACATAGCAGTTGAACCAAAGGGAGCCTGCATCCCACAGGAAGTAAAACTATCATCTCAACCAAGGAACTGAGTAGGCAGAGAGAGAGAGATTTGCAATGTGTATTTAAAACTGCTGCTACCCTCTGAACCCCTGTGTGAATCTAATGGACTTTTTGTTAGTGAGGTAACATGTTTGTTACCACGTCAGTGAGGCTCATCACCAAGTTACATCCCCAGTGGGGATGGAGCCACTGTGGACAGCAGATCCCACTAGATAGGCTTGACCATGGCTGGGCAATGACACATGACCCAATCCAGTTCCAGCAGCAACACAGTGATGGAGGCCAGAGAGTTATCATAAGATGAGGTCGGTCCATGAGATCCGGTCCTTTTTGCTGAGCTGGCTCAGACTCAGGTGAACATGTCAGCAAACAGCTCTCCACATCAGGATAACTCACAGCGCTGACAACTTACCCATGAGTCACTAAGCAAACACACTTCTATCTCCACCAGCTTCCCCATTTTCGTCTCCAAGTTAAGCAAAGAGCCAATCTCTTTAAAAAAGATGTTAAATCCTCGGGACCTGCGATGAAACGCACCAGTAGCAGCTTCTGAGGTCTCGATCCCACCCACATCTGGCTCTGTTTGGGAGCTAAATTCAGCAGAAGTCTCCAGGGTCAACCAATGACCCCGAATAAAAATAGTCTTGGAAATCTGTCAGGAGCAGGAAAGGAAACAAGACGGCAGGGTGATTCACTCCAAATGGCAGCTCCGAAACCCAAATTCTCATTTTTTTGTCCCAATATGAAGCCAATGTGCAAAACAGGCCCGGAGCAAACTGTCCTTTTCCGAAGGCCTCTAAAAGTGGCTGCCAAAGAATTTCACATGCAAGCCAAAAAGATTTAGTGTGCCATTCACCTCTCCTGTGACTCTAACTACAGCTACTTTGCAAGAGAGCTCTGAGCCAATCACAGGTTGACCCATGCTTGGGGACCACCAGGGTTCCTGAGGTTTTGCCCCAGTAAACAAGAGGGGCCGTCTGTCTTATCTAATTTTCTGTGTGGTCAAACAGCCGCAGAAAGGGCACAGAGGCTGTGTGGCAAGTGAGAGAGAGAGAAATAGCGATCACCTCTTCATTGCCTTTCTACTAATTCTAAAACTCACTGCTCCAGCTCCTCTCCCACACACTAAGGTTGTCTTAAAATTAGTACAATATTTTGAGATTATTGTATGCTTTTTTTTTTTTAGTTAAGAATTCCACGGGCTTCAGCCAACATTTGATGGCTTAATTCACTCATTTTTTTTCTTTTCTTTTTTATTTTATGGCCGCGCCGCATGGCTTGTGGAATCTTAGTTCCCGGACCAGAGATTAAACCCAGGATCTCTCATCAGTGAAAGCGTGCAGTCCTAACTCTAACCAGGGAATTCCCAGTTCACTCATTTTAAAATGTATTGAAGGCATAGATGCTCAGTCCTAGAGCATGACAGAAAATGCAGAAGGACTAGAGGTGGGTTTGTTTCACAGCCACTCACCTGTGCTTGCCCCTTCCAAAGCCCTGTATCTAATGTGACATTCATAATGTATACTTTTTTCCTTAGAGGTGGTCCCCCCTGCCCAGCTGAATTTCAAAAGACCACACAACCTGGATCCACCTCTGGACAGGCCCTGGGGCTTTGGGGAATCTCACAATTTGGTGGGAATGAAGGCATGCAGAGAACAACAGAACATGATAAATCCTAACAGCTACCGTCAAGCGCCCACGTACCCTGGGTGCACAGGTGAGGGCGCGGTTAACCTGTGCCTCGGAGGACTGGGAAAGACTTCTCAGAACTGGTCTTGCAGAACCACTAAGAGTGTGACAGGCTGGGAATGAGGGCAGGGAGTAGGGGGAGGACACTCCAGGGACTGAGAACAGCCCAGGTCAGGGGTTCTCAACTGGGGCCAATTTTGCCCCCTCCCCCAGGGGATACTTGGTAACATCTGGAAACATGTTTGGTTGTCATCTGGGAAGGGAACGGAGCTCCTGTCACGGGGGTCGGGGGGAGGCCCGGGGGCGACCCCACGGACTCTCACCCACCAGGCTCCTCCTACCATGGAATTTTCCAGGTAAGAATACTGGAGTTGGCTACTGTTTCCTACTCCAGGGGATCTTCCCAACCCAGGGATCGAACCTGTGTCTTCTGCAGCTCCTGCACCGGCAGGCAGATTCTTTACCACTGCACCACCTAGGAAGCCCAGGTAGAGGTCAGAGATGCTGCTAACAAGTAACAACACACTGGACAGCCTACCCCACCCCCCCCCACCCCGCCCCAACAACAAAGCCTGACCCTGCTGCATTGTCAACAGCACAAAGCAGGCAGAAAGTCTGGTCTGAGTAAAGATATGAAAGACCCTGTGTTATACTAAAGGTGAGAAGTTGCCTGCAGCTTTGGTAAACACAGTGCTTCAAATCACTTCTTTCATGGAAGAGAAAAACCAGTAAGAAGAGAGGACATGTTAAATTTCTAAAGAGCCAAGACATCAGGCTGGGCAGATGCCTTATTCTCAAAACAGGAATCACCACAAAGTTAGACGCTGGAAGCCTAAGGAGGGTTTCCTGCGATATGAAAAGGACATCTCAAAAGTCCCCAGGAACAGCCATCCACATTCCTCCTTGCTCGAGGATGGCTAAGGGGTGAATGAGAGCATGGTGAGGCCCCGATGCTCTACATGGCTTGGACAAAAAGGAACTAAAGGCTCCAGAGAGGAAGCAGCTATGAAGAAAGCAGAAAGAACATGGTGGGGATGCCGTGGATGAAACTTCAAGTGGCCATGTGGTGGGTTGGTGGGAACCAGGCCTGCCCATGAAGGCAGGACGCGCTTGTGCAGGCATCTTACTCCTTGACAGGACCCTGGAAGTGCAGTGAAGAGGCTACCACCACCACCAAAGCCGCCGACACCTCTGCCTCCACTCAAAGGAAAAGCAGGGCTTCCCTGGTGGTCCAGTGGTTAAGAATCCACCTTGCAGTGCAGGGGGACATTGGTTTGATCCCTGGTCCAGGAAGATCCCACGTGCCGTGGAGCAACTGAGCCTGTGCGCCGCAACTGCTGAGTCTGCGCTCTAGAGCCCACAAGCCACAAGTACTGAGCCCTGGTTCTGCAACTGCTGAAACCTGCACACCCTAGAGCCTGTGTTCCAAAACGAGAAAGCCACCGCCATGAGAAGCACGAGCACTGCAACTCAAGAGTAGCCCCCACTTGCCACAACTAGAGAAAAGCTCACGTGCAGCAACAAAGACCCAGCAAGATAAAAATAAATTAAAAAAGGAAAAGCAAATAAGTAGAACAAATCTCCCCTAGCAAGAGACTTGTAGGAGGGAGAGAAGACCACCCTCAAGATAACAGTTTTGGGTATAAGGGTAAAAAAACACAAACTGAAACCCCTTCTCAGATACATTCAGTTCAGTTGCTAATCCATATCACCGTTTGAGTCTTGCCTCCTCCAGACCCACGTGCACAGACACATGCCTACATTGATTTTTTTAAATGATAATAGGGGAAAGTGACATCAATTGTATAGATGTCTAAAATAGAGCATTTACCCAAGAAGAAAAAGAAAGCTGGACTAGTATCAAAATAAGATCATTCTAAATGGACAATGTCACAAAAGCTTCAAAAAAAAAAATGTTGTCACAATGGGTGCTACTGTCAGAAAAATTAAAATTCGGTTTGGATGACACAGACCCCTGATACAACTGTAGCTGTAAGTGTGTAAATGCACATCACAGGCCATAAATGAAGCAAAAGGGCCTTGAAAAAAGCCAGACAGACAGCAAAGGACAGGACATTCCAAACAGAAGAGGAAAAGCTGCAGCCTGGGCAAGGCAGGAATGATGGAGTGTGTGCACACATATCCACTGAGAGATGAAATACACTCAAATTTCACCTCTCTACAGCCATAAATATACACTTAGGACGGACCAACTAGGCTTCCCTGGTGGACCAATGGCAAAGACCCCATCTGCAATGCAGGAGACTCGGCTTCGATCCCTGGGTTGGGAAGATCCCCTGGAGAAGGAAATGGCAACCCACTCCAGTATTCTTGCCTGGAGAATCCCATGGACAGATACAGTCCACGGGGTTGCAGAAGAGTCAGGCATGACTAGCAACTAAACAAGGAACCAACCGCCTGTATTTTGGGAGATGAAATCATTACATGGCATATTAGCACCTGGCTCTACAGTGCATTTCCGGTCACGTTCTTCAGAGGGAAACAGAGCATAAGCCCAGGAGTCCACACAGCTAAACACTGGAATAGCCTGGAGGGACATCGGGGTGGTAGGAAATCCAATCAGAAGGAGGCCTGCTTTCCACCTGGATAATCAGGATTTACAGCTGGGGAGGAGGCAAGGGTTTGACTACCCTTTAAGGACTCCTGGGAACCAGTCCTCCCAACTTATAAGTAAATCATCAACAATCACTGAACCTGTGCGCTGAGAAATTGCAGCCAATCCTCAGAGTGGTCGAGTACACACACAAGTGAGAAACATGTAACACCTGAATGTTGACTGACCCAGTGACTGGGAATAAGGTAGACCTAGAAACCTAGGCATTAGCCAAGGTCATGCTAATGAGAGCTGATTCCACCCACAACTCCCCAACACCTACTCCTCTGCTCCAGACAGCTCAATTCACTATCATCCAAAGATCAAGCGTGGGCATGCTCAGTCGCTCATTCATGTCCAACTCTTTGCGACCCCATGGACTGTAGCCCGCCAGGCTCCTCTGTCCATGGAATTCTCCAGGCAAGAATACTGGAGTACGTTGCCATTTCCTTCTGCAGGGGATCTTCCTGATTCAGGAATCGAACCCACATCTCCTGCATTGACAGGCAGATTCTTTACTGCTGAGCCACAAGGGAGGCCCCATCACCCAAACAAAATCAGCTTTTAAACCTCACTCCTCTGCTGGCCACTTTATCCATCTGGAATGTTCTCCACCTACACCAATCTGATGCATCCTCTGCAACTCCTCTCAACCCCTCCTCTCCTCCTCTGGAAGGTGTTTCTGAGCCAGCCTAAGGCATCTCTCCCTCTGCTGAACTCCCAGAACAATTAGGTTGTCCAATTACTTGGCAAAGAACTATCTCCACTCTACAAAGCTTTAACTCGTCTGTTGTTTTCTTGACCTATTATTTAAATGAATAGAAATTTTCACTTTGCTCCCTATCTTTATTAATACATCACATTGTTGAGAGGTAAGGACACACGTGGTAATTCTTTGGACCCTCCCATCTTACCTCCTGGAGCAGTGTTCCTCAATCTTCTTGGCACCAGGAATGGGTTTTGTGGAAGACAATTTTCCCTTGGGCGGGGGCGGGCGGGGCGGGGCGGGGTTGGGGGGGAGGGTGGGCGGTGTTGGTGGTAGGGATGGTAGTTTCAGGATGATTTAAATGCATTACATTTATTGTGCACTTTATTTTTATTATCATGGTGTCAGATCATCAGGCATTACATCCCAGAGTTTGGGGACCTCTGTCCTAGAGTATCCTGCATAATACAGAATTAGATTGCAAATTTCTAAGTTCTCTTCTGAGCTAAGTTATGCTCACGTTAACAATGTTTCTTAACAGTCAAGTCTAACAAGGCTTTGCAACCAACGATATGTGAAAGCAAAAAAAAAATGTAATTCAGAAGAATCTTGGAGATCATTACTTCACAAATTAGGAAACTCAGACATGCAGACTGGCTCAAAGTCCTTTGCAGTGGTGGGTGAACACCGGTTTGGGTCCCTGCTCCTTACTATGGCACATAATGAAGCCTGGCTAAGAGCAGATGATGACTATGGGGACTGCAATTTTGAAGATTAAAAAAGTTTTAAAAATTCTTCAAGTTAACACCGGAATTTATATTGAGAAGTGGGATTAGTTGAGCATCCTAACCTAGATTAAGATTTTCACAAATTTAGCACAGCACAGCATGGAGTGATATTCAAATCGTACAAGAAATGGTATCAGGACTTTCAGGAAACACAAACACATACACACACTCTCCCCCCTAAAAACTCAGTTTTGAAACTCCATTTACTGTAATTTTTTTTAAGTCAAACTACTTTAAAGCTCTGCTTACATATATTACTCTCTCAGGAGTGTAATAATCACACGTAAAAGCCTTTCTAAAACAAATTCGCCCTGGAAGCCCATTCCGGGGCGTTGAGTTGTGACTACATTCTCAAGGATGTTAGTAACACAAGGGCTCCATCCACAACTCCTTGAGGAAAAAAAAAAAAAAAACTGAAACCATGAATGCCTTGTCAAATTCAGACAGTTTATCTTGGCACTGGCAAGCAGAGCAGTCTCTTCGATGTCTGGAAACGTGTCTAATTACGTTTTTAGAGAGTAACTAAAAAATAGCCAGCGTCCCGGAACAGACGGCTCAGGGATCACTCCATAGCATCCTGAATGACGTGATGGAACCACGCCAGGAAAAGATAAATAAATAAAGGAGAAGACGAAAGCGAAAAAGAACCAAGTGTGAAACCACGATGAGACCCCCAGTCTCTCTGCAAAACAACCCTCCAGTCTTCCCAGGGGCTTGAGGCCGCCAGGACTCTCCCGAAAGTTTTTATTTCCCTTTACTTTTGTTTCCATTAGGTCACCCGGCCCGCCCACAGCATTCACCTGGGGGCTGTGCACCAGCCTGCCCGGCCCCAAGCGCAACCTCCAGCTCGGCACACCCCCGATACCCACTCTTCCGTCCGGACGGCACCCAAGGACACCCCTTACTCTGGAACGCGCAGCCCCGGAGCTCGGCACGCCCCTTCCACTCGGATGCGACCGCACCCCGGTATGCAACCAGCGAGCTTAGCGGACCCCGGACACCCCCCGCTGCACCCCGAATCCGGCCACACGTCAAGGGCGCCCCCTCTAGGCGCAGGCTCGCGGCACTGCGCACGGCCGCTCCGCCGCCCTCACCTGAGCCGGAGGTTGGCCATGAACTCGGGCATGGAGACGGTGTCCATCAGCACGAAGTCCGCCTTCCCGAACTCCAGGCTCTCCTGCTCCGCCATGGTGCCGGCGCACGGGCTCAGGTGGGCGCGGACGGACTCAGGTGGGCGCGCTCGGACGGCGCGGGGGGCCGGTCCCCGGGGCGTGCGGCGAGCTCGGGCGGGGCCGGGGCGGGGCGCGGGGAAGGGGGCTCCGTGGCCACTCGGAGGATCTGGACCGGACGGAGGCCGCCCCGCGGCTCCTCGGCGCGCTCTGGGCCGGCGCGGCACACCCGGCAGTTTCCGCTTCTCCCGCGGCGGCGGCCCGGCGCTGTGGGGGGACGGGACAACGAGACGGAGACGGCGGCGGCTGGTCCCGCCTCTGGCCTTGGTCTGGCCCCCGCCCCGCGACCGGCCCGCCCCGCTCCGCCCCGTCCTGTCCCCGCCTCCCGGCCTCCCCGCCTCCCCGCCCCGCCAGCCGAGGAGCCGCCCCTGCCGGGGCGCAGGCCGCCGCCTCCTCACCTGGGCGGCGCGCACGCGCGGGGCAGCCGGCGGGGGCGCGCCCCGGGCTCCGGCCCCGGCGGCTGGGCGGCAGCGCCCTCTGGGGACGGTCGCTGGGCACTCAGCGGGGCGGTGCTGAGGAGTGCGGACGTAGGAGGTGGGTGGAATCAAGTTTCCAGGATTGCTGCCTCCCGCCCGGGGCTTGGTTCAGTTCAGTCACTCAGTCGGGTCCGACTCTCTGCGACCCAAAGGACTGCAGCAAGCCAGGCTTCCCTGCCCATCACCAACTCCCGGAGTTTACGCAAACTCACGTCCATTGAGTCGGCGATGCCCTCCATCCATCTCATCCTCTGTCGTCCCCTTCTCCTCCCGCCTTCAATCTTTCCCAGGGGCTTGGTAGATGCCAACAAAGTTAACAAAAGTAGCTCGTGGAGCTTCTCACGAGGATGATTCATGATGATTCTGACACTCGGCTGCGACGTTCTCTCCTGATCTGCTCACATCCTCTCCATCCTTCAAATGATGGTTCACGCTCAGACTGAAATAGTAATAGTAATTAGCTTGTTGAGGGGATCAAAAGTGCTCAGAATTTTTCTGAGGGACTTAGAGAAGTTAGTAACTTGCCACAGGCTGCTTAAGTAGTGGGGAAGCTGCAATTTCATCCAGGTCATTTGACTTATGAGCCCCAGCGTTTAGCCACCTGGCAGATTGCTTTCCTTCTCCATTTCCTTCTCGGTGTTCCCTGATCCATTTTTCTCTTCCACCTACCTAAGAATGGCTTTCCACTTGACTCAGCGGTAAAGTGCTAGCCTGAGCGGTAGCGTGGCTCAGTCTCCACCTGCCAATGCAGGAGATCTGGGTTTGATCCCAGGGTCGAGAAGATCCCCTGCAGAAGGCAATGGCAACCCACTCCAGTATTCTTGCCTGGAAAATCCCATGGACAGAGGAGCCTGGCGGGCTATAGTCCATGGGGTTGCAAAGAGTCAGACATGACTAGCAACTAAACAAAACAATGACAACTAAGCTTGTCATCAAGTATTACCTTATATTGTTGTTGTTTTTCATCTATCTATGTATCTTCTCCCTGAGATTGTTGTAGGCTTCTTGAGCATGGGATGGTGTCTTAAATTTTTCCATCTCCCCCTTGGCACCCACCAAGGAGCTGTTGTACTGCCTTGCACACATACGTATGAAATGCACAGTGATCCAATGGGATAGAATGGGTTTTAAGTGGTCTCCAATTTATAGGTGCATTGATCCTGGAAAATTCTTTTGGAACCCAGACTGCATTTTCTCAGGGAAAATCTATCATAAATGGTTTCTAAGGCAGCTGCACTGCTTCGGTCCTGTGTTTCTATTAGGACCATCTACAGTAAGTCCCCTACATTCAAACCTTCAAGTTGTGAACTTTCAAAGATCTCCAAGTGTGTTCCATCAGTGTCAGGCATAAGTGAAATTGCAGCTTGCCCTCCATCTCCTATTGCTGACTATCCTTCAGCTCTACCATCTCCCACCTCTTCTCCCACCTCCAGTCAGTAACTCTTCTTGTGCATTCACTCAATGCCAGCCCCTGTATGCTGACTGTTCTGATGTACTACTGTACTTTTCAAGGCACTGTACTATAAGATTAAAAATGTTTTCTTTTTTGTCTTTGTTTTTTGTGTATTATTTTTGTGACAGGTATTATAAACCTATTATACTACAGTACTATATAGCCAATTGTGTTAGTTGGGTCCCTAGGCTAACTTGGTTGAACTTACAAGTTGGACTTACAAACACACTCTCAGAATGGAACATGTTTGTATGTAGGGAACTTACTGTATTTCAAAGCCTCCTAGCAAATCTGCTGCTGCTGCTGCTAAGTCGCTTCAGTCATGTCCGACTCTTAGCGACCCCATGGACTGCAGCCCACCAGGCTCCTCCGTCCATGGGATTTTCCAGGCAAGAGTACTGGAGTGGGGTGCCATTGCCTTCTCCGCCTAGCAAATCTAGTAGCCCCCAAAGACCTGGCTGGACTCCAACACTATGGCTGAATGTGAAATGAGTAAACCAGACCTAAGGACCCTGCCTCACTGTCTGCTTCAGTTGCCAACAAATCACCGTGGCCAAGAGACAGAAGTGGACAGCTTGATCACCTCCCAAGGGAGCATATCTGCCATCAGAAAGTCACCCCAGTCTCAGTCACAGGCAGAGCCTAGTCGCAGTCTGAGTACCATAAGTAGCTCCCCATCTTCAGAAGGCACCTCCCTGGATCTCAGTGTCCTCATTAATGGAGTAGGACCTCTGGGCTAGGTACTTTCCAAGGTAGGACTGGCCTTTGCTTGAGTCATTTTTGTGGGTGAGTCAGTAGCTAAGCAGGTGATTGCAGAAAGTATGATACATTCTTAAAATGTTTTCACTGGTACATTTTAACATAAAATAGAATTTAAAAAAAAAAAAAAAAAGAGGAAGAAATCCCAAATTCTGTGCAATTGGGAGCAACTCTTGCCTGGAAAATCCCATGGATGGAGGAGCCTGGTGGGCTTCAGTCCATGGGGTCGCTAGAGTCAGACACGACTGAGCGACTTCACTTTCACTTTTCACTTTCACACATCAGAGAAGGAAATGGCAACCCACTCCAATGTTCTTGCCTGGAGAATCCCAGGGACGGGGGAGCCTGGTGGGCTGCCGTCTATGGGGTCACACAGAGTCGGACACGACTGAAGCGACTTAGCAGCAGCAGCAGCAGGGACTCATTAGAAATGATCACTGAAAAATGAATGGCTGTGTTTTCCCTGAACCCTGGCATTGTTAGAGCAAAAGTGGTTGGATCTATGGGAGGATATAGCTGTGGTTTTCAAAAGGCCAAAGCAAGGGAACTGCTGTATCTATCCATGTCTTATACAGGAGCTGAATGTATAAAACATACACACAACATATGCAAAGGGTATTTTATCAATTTCAAGCCCCAAATTAGTATATAATCAGGCATTGAGACCAGTGAGGCTCTCCTGATGAACACAGATCTGTCCAGTGGGGCTCACCGTCACCTTAAATCAGCCTCAGGATTTCAGTTTACTTTCGTATGGATGTTTTGGTTGTACGTGTGTGTTAGTCGCTCAGTCGTGTCTGACTCTTTTGCCACCCCATGGACTGTAGCTCAACAGACTCTTCTGTCCGGGATCCTCCAGGCAAGAATACTGGAGGTTCTCATTTCCTTCTCCCTGGGACCTTCTCAACCCAGAATCAAACCCAGGTCTTTCACATTGCATGCAGATTTTTTTTACCATTTGAACCCCCAGGGAAGCCATTCAGTTGTACAGAACCAAGAAAATGCTAATTGACAGAGCTAATCAGTAATTTGTTACTGGTACAGTTTACCATCCATCTGTTTAAAAGGGCAGTGCATGCCTACAATCTCATTTATTAGTGACACATTTATAAGAAGTTCCATTATACTTAGAAATGGCAGGAGAAACTGAACACTGCGGTCTGCACTCATATAAGGTACTGTAGAGCTAATAAATTCGCTCATTATTAATCTCCTTTGTGATTAAAAATTTGGATATAAACATTTGGATGTATAGGTTTGTATTACAGCTTAAAATGTACTAAAAACCAAAATAAAAGTTAACACTGCCAATTGTTTAGTCACGTTCAGCTCTTTTTGACCCCATAGACTGTAGCCCACCAGGCTCCTCTGTTCACAGAATTTTCCAGGCAAGAACAGTTGAGTGGGTTGTCATTTCCTCCTCCAGGGGATCTTCCCAACCCAGGGATCAAACCTGCATCTCCTGGATTGCAGGCAGATTTTTTTTTACTGCTAATTCTTAACAGCTAACTTCTCTTCATTCCTCCACTGTAAGCTGTAACATCACTTCCTCCAGCAAGGCTTCCATGATCTTCTAAGTCAGGTCGGTTATCCCTCCTCTGTGACCCCCCAGCACCCTGGAAGCATTACCCTCATTACAGGCCGAATGCACCCGAATGAACCTAGTATTGTCCATATCTCTTACTGGAGTGTCAGGACCTTGAGGGCTGGAAGCTGTTCCTGTCCTGTTTTGGAAAGTAGCTCTGACCCCTAATAGCACGTGCTTAGCATGTGAAACTCTAATAGACTATTACTTGATGAGTGGACAGGGAATGGTCTGAATCTGTGGGTTATGTGAGGTTGGAAATCCACCTTCATTGGTAGATTTTCTGCATTAAAAATCTGTTCTTTAGGACTTCCCTAGTGGTCTGCTGACTTAAGAATCCGCCTGCCAATGCAGGAGATGCGGGTTTGATCCCAGGTCTGGGAACTAAGATCCCACATGCCGAGGAGCAGCTTAAGCCCAGTGCTGCAATTACTGAACCTTCACCCTGGAGCCCGTGGTCCACAACAGAAGTGTGCACCGCAACTAGAGAGTAGCCCCCGTCTTCACAGCTAGAGAAAGCCTGTGCTCAGCAACAGAGACCCAGGGCAGCCATAAATAAATTTTAAAAACTTTTAAAATCTGTTCTTTGTGCAGCATTTATCTTTCTCATCTCCTGTCCCTGGCAGCAGGTCTCAGGGCTCGCTTCTTGTTCACACTGAACAAAAAGCCGTTGTCCAAAAAACCCCTCGGCTTTTGCCACCTGCTGCAGAGGATCTGTTCTGGGTTCTCCCGAAAAATCAGCTCTGAGTTTTCCACAGCACATATTTGCTCTCCTGGTCTACTTTCCCGGAATGCTTCCAGGCTGCCCCACCTTCTTCCTCTTCACCAGGTGCGCTGTGTCCAGGAACACTGCTCACCCACAAGACGGAAGCAGGAGGACCAGGAAGAACGCAGTCACACAACATAGTCAAAGGGCATCTTATAAATTTATTGCATTTGCGCATGCGTACTAAGTCGCCTCAGTCGTGTCTGAATCTTTGCGACTCTATGGACTATAGCCCGCCAGCCTCCCCTGTCCATGGGCTTCTCCAGGCAAGAATACTGGAGCGGGCAGTCATGCCCTCCTCCAGGAGATCTTCCCGACCCAGGGATCGAACCCGCCTCTCTTATGTCTTCTGCATTGGCAGATGGGCTCATTGGCGCCACTTGGCAAGACCCAAGTTTATGGTTTAAGCCCCATTTATTCTAAAGCAAAAGTAGAAAGGCAAATTTATGTTGCACAATAACTTCATAATACACTTGCAACTATATGGAAATGATACGAAGCTTGCTCGTATACATATTGGGTTGGCCAAAAAGTTCATTTGAGTTTCCCATAACTACTTTGGAAAAGTCCAAATAGACTTTTTGGCCAAACCAACATTGCCCAAAACATATCACAAGTTAAGAACCCTTTCGAATTCCCTAGGGGACCAGTAGTAAGACCTTGATGCTTTCACTGCAGACGGGGCCCAGGTTTGATCCCTGGTTGGGAAACTAAGATCCCATAAGCCTCGAGGCACAGCCAAAAAAATTTTTAAAAATAAAAAGGAAGAACTCCTGAGCTAAGGGAGGTTCTAATCATTGGGAAACGGAGAAGAATTTAAGCAAGCCATCACTGTCAGCATCCCGTGAATCACCAGACAAGGGCTGTCCGAAGAGCGCATCCCCTGGAGTGGGCACAGAGCCACATATTTAAGGCCTCAGGAAAGACAAAGTCAGCTGGTAAAGGAAGACACAGCCCGAGACTGCCTCCAGAATTTTCCTTGCCTGCAATAACATAGTTTCTGACTGTAAACATTTCACTGGAATGTATCCTTTTTGCTAATTATAGAAGTGCTTATCACATGGAGTTGGCTTCCAGGCATGGCCCTAAACCCCCTAGGACAGAGGCCATGCCTTATCTTCTCTCCAGCCCTCAAGCTGTGCCTGATGCCCTTTAGATATATACATATATTTATTTTATTTTATTTTTGACGACGCTGGGTCTGTGTTGCTGCTCAAAGGCTTTCTCCAGTTGTAGTGAACGGGGGCGACTCTCTAGTTGTAGTGTGCAGGTTTCTCGCCGCAGTGGCTTCTCGTGCTGAGGAGCACAGGCTCTAGACCACGTGGGCTTCAGAAGTTGTGGCCTCGGACTCAGTAGTTGTGACTTGGGGGACCGAGAACCCGGGCTCGGTAGTTGTGGTGCACAGGCTTCAACGCCCCGAGGCATGTGGGATCGTCCTGGACCAGGGATTGAATCTGTGTCTCCAGCATTGGCAGTGGATTCTTAACCACTGGGCCACCAGGGAAGTCCCGATATTTCTTGAATCAAGTAGGTGAGTTAATTGGTGAGCTAATTTATTTGTAAATGGAGTGTGTTGGTGTAGGATTAAATGTTAGGGAGGATGTGGCATCGCTCTATACTCTGTGCCAGAAAATCACTAACTTGAACTCTTTGGGCCATTGGAAGGAGTCCTAGAGCTAGAATTAAGAGCATGAAATAAGGTAATGTTAAAATTAAAGTGTGACCCCCTGACTTTTTCTAGTCAACTGGATTAATTCTTCAGACTGTCTAGAGACAGAAGTCTGGGATATTACTCAGCCATGAAAAGGAACGAAACTGGGTCATTTTTAGAGATGTGGTGGACCTCGAGTGTGTCATACAGAGTAAAGTAAGTCAGAAAGAAAAAATCAAATGTATATTAATGCATATATGTGGAATCTAGAAAAACAGTACAGATTATCTTATTTGCAAAGCAGAAACAGAGACACAGAGGTAGAGAACAAATGTATGAACACCAAGGGGGGAAGGTGGGGTGGTGGGAGGAATTGGGCGATTGTGATTGACATATACACACTATTAATACTATGTACAAAATGGATAATTAGTAGAACATATTGTGTAGCACAGGGAACTCTACTTAATGCGCTGTGGTGACCTAAATGGAGAGGAAGTCCAAAAAAGGGGATACATGTATCTGGATGGTTGATTCACTTTGCTGCTCAGCAGAAACTATTAATAATACAATGTTGTAAAGCAACCATAGTATAATAAAAATTAATTAAAAAAAAGAAATATCATGAGGCTTCCATCCTAATTCTGACAACCTGAACTCTAAAAAAATCGACGCAGGAGAAATTTTTCAATGATTTCAAAGTAGAACCCACAAGACCTGGGAGACCTCAGAGGCCATGTGATCCAGGATCCCACCCAATGCCTGAATCCCCTCCACCATACGCTGCAATGCCTGGATCAACCTGCACCAGCTGACTCATTAGGCCTCTTCTGCACCGTGCAGACATCACCATACAAAAGTAAGCTCTCCACCCTCTCCCTCAACCTCACCCCTGAATCACTGCCCAGACTCACTCCATGCCATGTATGCCAGCCTCTGCTCAACCTCTGCTTGTGTTACTCTCCCCATGTATGAGCTTGGTTTGCCCTTTGTATCTGTTCTTCCACAAAGAGAGGACCAGGATGTGGTGAATTGTAATCAAGGGGGGTCGCCAAGGTCACAGCCAGTGAAAAGAGGAGCCTCCTGTTTTTCTTGAGCTGACCTGCCTTTTAGAGTTTCTATCCAGAGAACCCTATTTTCTCTGATATCTTTGCACTCTGCCTTCTCAGCGTTAGGGTCGGTGTTGGACTGTGCTGTCTCTTAGCCATGTCACAGCCACTTTCTCCCACTGTCCCTCGCCTTTGCAAGTCTCTATTTAGCCTTTCTGTACGGAATAGGATGGGCTTTCCAGGTGGTGCTAATGGTAAAGAACCCACCTGCCAATGCAGAAGACATAAGAGACACAGGTTCCAACCCCAGGTTGGGCAGATCCCCTGGAGGAGGGCACAGCATCCCATTCCAGTATTCTTGTCTGGAGAATCCCATGGACAGAAGAGTGTGGCAGGCTACAGTCCATAGAGTCACAGGGTCAGACATGACTGAAGTGACTTAACGCATACACACACACACACACACACACACACATATGGAATAGAGTAGAATTATCCCCACCCTCAAGAGGCAGAGAGAGAGGTGCCCAAACTTTAGATACCTGTACTGGTGGCATAGGATATGGGCTGGGGCTCTTCATTTTAGTAAGCAGCCCAAGAGATTCTGCTGCAGGTGGGCAGGGAGCCCAACTTAGAGAAATATTGATGGGAATTTTGGTGTCAGACACACTGGCGCTCAATTCGTAGCTCGGCAACTTGCCATCTGTGTGACCTTGAACATCTTAGGTCATCTTGATAAGCCTCAGTTTCCTTATCCTGGTTAAAGAGATGAGAAAACCCATCTCCAAGTGTTAAAACCATGAAATGAGATGATGTCTATAAGGTGCTTTATATAATTCAAGGCAGATAGTAGGCACTCAATAAATATGAGCTAGCATGGTGAATTCGGGCTTCCCTGGTGGCTCAGAGGTTAAAGCGTCTGCCTGGAATTCAGGAGACCGGGGTTCGATCCCTGGGTCGGGAAGATCCCCTGGAGAAGGAAATGGCAACCCACTCCAGTACTCTTGCCTGGAGAAGCCCATGGAGGGAGGAGCCTGGTAGGCTACAGTCCATGGGGTCGCAAAGAGTCGGACATGACTGAGCGACTTCACTTCACTTCACTTCACTTCACTTCCTTTATCTTCAGAATAGGGAAATGATTTAGCAGGTAATCATTGATTGCAAGTTCTTTTTAGCAGACTGAGATTTCTAATAGATGCTGGTGGGTCTTCTGATCACCCCCTGATGTTCCTCTGTGTGAGTTTTGTGATCCCATTGGTAATTTTTTACCATAGCCATGCAGAGCCACAGGTCTGACACTTAGTAGGGTATTGAAATTTGCCCAGTATTTTGCAATGAGAGAATGCCATCTGGCCAGGCCTTCTGTGCTACATTCCCATGGCAACACATCTGATCTTCTCGCCCTTCCCTCAAATGCTCTCCAGCATCTTAACATCATGACACTGATTCAGTTCCTTCCTGGCCTGACCCTTCCTGCTCCCCAGCTCCAGTGAAGAGTGTGTATGTGTTCAGTCTTGTCTAACTCCTTTGCTACCCTATGGGCTGTAGCCCATCAGGCTGCTCTGTCCATGGCGTTTTCCAGACAAGAATACCGGAGGGGGGGTTGCCATTTCCTCCTCCAGGGAATGTCCCAATGCAGGGATCGAACCCACATCTCCTGCATTGGCAAGTGAATTCTTTACCACTGTGCCACCTGGGAAGCCCCCCGCTCCACAGCGAAGAGTCCCATCTCGCAAAGCCTTGATGATACTTGCCAGTTTTTACTTACTTTTTTGCATTAAAATATCCAATTCACATCATCCTACAATATATGCTCTAGACATATATTATGTTTTTAAATAGAGAAATGAGAGAGGAAGATGGTGAAAAGCAAGGAGGTGTTGGAGGGGTAGGTGGGATGTGACTCTGACAACCAGGTAAGAGGGAACCGGACATGACTTAAGTGACTTAGCACGCACAAGAGGGAACCACTTTTCCTTTCACGGAAGGGTTCAATTTAGCTTCCATCGTTATGGAATGATTAATTCAGAAGAATTGAGCCTACACTATGGATAAGTTACATCCCAAGTTCTCCATCAATGAAGGATACACGCAGCAAATGCACAAAGCACACACTGGTAATAACAAGGGTCGTGGGACTCTGGTGTTCAGGTTTGGAAAGTGGCAGAGCGTGGGGTTAGAAGCAAAGGTTCAGGGGCTGATTCTGAGACTGAGGCACTGATGTGGCCTCAGGCAAGTCACATCAGTCTCCTGAGTCTCAATTTCCTCTTCTGTAAAGTTTGAGTAATCCATACTAATATCTTACCATGTGATGTTGCTAGGGTAATTAAGCGAGATGAACTACCCCGAGCACCTAGCCTGGGGGTCTGGGACATAAGGCTCAACACAGGTAGGCTGACAGTACTTCCTACTCGCCAGTCCCTCCACTGAGGCTTTGACACCGCTCATAAGCAGGTGGGAGTGGGAAAAGTGTTCACTTCTGGCCCTTTCCGTCTTTAGAATGCTGGTTCTTTGGGGTCCTCTTATCTGTTGCTTTGTGTCAGGCTGGTCACGTCCTTGTAGCTGAGCTGATGTACTAATTTCAGGGAGTTCACGGCCTCTCTATCTACAATTTCTCAACCTTCAGTTTTGAAGCTACAGTGACTTGCTGGCTTTCCCCATCCAGGTTTTGTCTCCTGAGTTCCTGATCGCATTTGCATAACCGGGCACGCACTTGCCTTTTAAGAGACACTTCTCTCCCAAGGCAGATACAAATATATACACGGAGCCTAAGCATCACGTCGGTGAAGAGTTTCTCCTCCAACCCTGGCTCTGCTGTGGTTGCTTTAGGAAAGCCTTATAGACTAGTGGTCCCCAAGCTTTTCAGTTCCAGGGACCAGTTTCGTGGAAGACAATTTTCCCATGGACCAGGGATGGGGAGATGGTTTGGGGATGATTCAAGTGAATTATATTTATTGTGCACTTTATTTCTAATCTAATTATGCCTCTGATCTGACAGGAGGTACCGGCCCATGGCCCAGAAATTGGGGATCCCTGCTATAGACCCATGAATCCCAAATCTGGCTGCTCATTGGATTCACCTGGGATGCTTTAGAAAAACTAGAAATGGAAATTTCTAGTCTTTTTGAATTGAAATCTTCGTGGCTAAGAAATAACTGAAGTTGGCAGGTTGTATGACCCTAAATGGCCTCCCTGGTGGCTCAGCAGCAAAGAATCTGCCTGCAATGCAGGAGATTCAGGTTTGATCCCTGAGTTGGGAAGATCCCCCGGAGAAGGGATGGGCTACCAACTCCGGTATTCTTGCCTAGGAAATTGCATGGACAGAGGAGCCCAGTGGGCTACAGTCCATGGGACCACAAAGAGTCAGACATGACTGAAGGGACTTAGAACAACTCAGAACAACAATGATCCTAAACATGATAAAAATCATTGAATTGCATACTTTAAATGGATGGATTTTATGATATATGAATTACATCTCAATAAAAATTTGCTTTAACTAAAAAAAAAAAAAAAAAAGAATAACTTCTGAGACAAGCATTGCCTGGTTAATGGATGGCTGTTACATCAAACAGGATGCTATCTTTCATGTGGGATAGAGCCAAAGAACGCTTGGAGTTTCCCACCTCACACTCCTTCAGAAATGTAACCCATGCCAGCTTCAGACCTCAAGGTCTAAATATATCTAATAATATCTAATAAAGGTCTAATAATGTCTCTTGAGGATTTTGAAAGCCTTCCTCTCTTGCAGGTGCAGTCACTAATGACCGATTTTGTTAGGAATGATTGCCCTCCAGCACTTCCTATAAAACCTCTTTGGAACGTGCCCTTACCTACAGCCAGTGCTCTGAGCTACCAGTGTCAGGATAAGCCTTCCACATGCACTTCATTTGCTTACATGGCCTACAGTTCCCTAAGAGGAAGCTCACAATTTATATCCCAGCCAAAGAGAAGGATGAGTGGGTCCACTCTGCCACTGGGAAGAAGAGGAGGAAGAAGAAGGAGGCATATTTTAATTACATGGGGAAACTCTTAAAGCAAGTGAGTTGGGACTCCGTTTTTGGAAGCTTAGAATGGTCAAGACGGATATCATGCTAGTGGCCCTGGGTGTGACCTTGACCTCACCTTCTGATACAGGAGTCCTTCTTCACACATTGAGTTCCTGAAAGGCCGGGTGCAAACAGCTGCTATAAACTGGATCTGCAGATGGCTGCTATCTTTTTCTGCTTGCCTTTCTTTCTGTTGGCAGCAACTCCGAACACCTGAGCTCTTGGTGTCTCCTCTTCTTGTATTTGTTGACAGCCAATCTGTAAATTGATTCTCAAACGTCCCCCGCCCACTCCGCTTCCGCTTTTCCTGCAGAGAGGGGATCTGCCACCTTCTCTGTTCTGTTGCTTTGAAGGGTTGCAAATAATCAGGTTTTCATTAAATGGTCCTCTGTACTTAGAAATTTCTTTTTAAAATTTTTATTTATTGGGCTGTGCCGGCTCTTAGTTGCAGCATGAAGAATCTTTTTTTTCTTAGTTGTGGCATGCAAACTCTTAGTTGTAGCATGTAGGATCTAGTTCCCTGACCCGGGATTGAACCCAGGTCCCCTGCATTAGGAGCACAGAGTCTTAGCCACTGAACCAGCAGGGAAGTCCCTGTCTTTATAAATTTCTTTAAGTGTGTAGACACTCATTCCTTTTCTCCTGCCCACCCATACAGGAGCTCCTGGCATACAAATTCTAGAAAACGAAGTCAGCAAAGTCTTCTCCTTAAAGAGAAGTTATAGGGAAGAGAGTAAGGAGATTCTCTGAAAGATGTGTTAAGGCTTGATTTGGGATATCACTTCTCTTTTAAAAAATTGTTTATTTTATATTGGCATATAGTTGATCTACAATATTGTGTTTCAGGTGTATAGCAAAGTGATTTAGTCTTACATATATTGTATTCTTTTTCACATTCTGTTCCCATGTAGGTTTACAGAATACTGGTGAGTCCCCTGTGCTATACAGTAGGTCTCTTGATTATTTTATATTTAGCAGCAGCAGCAGCAGCAGTGTGTATATCAGAGAAAGCGATGGCACCCCACTCCAGTACTCTTGCCTGGAAAATCCCATGGATGGAGGGGCCTGGTGGGCTGCAGTCCATGGGGTCGCTAGGAGTCAGATACGACTGAGCCACTTCACTTTATTTTTTCACTTTTATGCATTGGAGAAGGAAATGGCAACCCACTCCAGTGTTCTTGCCTGGAGAATCCCAGGGACGGCAGAGCCTGGTGGGCTGCCATCTATGGGGTCGCACAGAGTCAGACATGACTGAAGCAACTTAGCAGCAGCAGCAGCAGCAGTGCGTATATGGTAATGGGGTTTTGCTTCTTCGTGCCAATGAAGCAGGGCTGAGTGTTCATACCTGTGATTGTACTGATGCCCCCTGTATTCCAGGAGTATTGTATGGAAACTGTTGTTTATCTTGGAAGGAGGGAAAATGAGATTAAGGAAAGACAGGAGAAGGAGAGAAGGTGTGTAGTCAGAACAGGGTTCTCGACCTCAGCACTGTTCACAATGGGCTGGGGTCTGTCCTGTGCACTGTGGGGTGTTGAGCAGCACCCCTGGCTTCTACCCACTAAATGCCAGGATCTGCCTCCCTCCCGGTTGTGACAACCAAAAGTGCCCACAGATCCTGCCCAATGTTGCCTGAAAGGTGAAATCACCCCCAACTCTGAGCTCTTTGCAGGAGATCATGCATTGGGCTGAAAGGGTCTGGGGTGGGAGAACATGGACTAAGCAGTCTGCTGAGCATTTGTTTTCCCTTGGCTTGTCCTTAACCTTGTGGGTCTGGCAGGCCGCCCTGCTTCTTCAGGCCTCCAGAGATTCAGGTCTGTGCCCTTGGGTCGGCCTTTCAGGGTGCTGTGAGGGTAAAAGCAGATGTTGGTTGGGTAAACCTATTGAGTGCTTGCTTAAGTGCCAGCCAGGCCTGCTGCAGGAGCTCAGCTGAACACGATGGAAGTTCTGTTGGAGAGGTGCTCACCTGTTGCATTTCACAGCCATGACTTTGTGGCTGAGAGGAGGTGCTCCAAAGCCAGATGGCCTGGGTTTCTACCCAGGCTCTGCCACTTACTGGCTGTTTGACCTGGAGCAAATGACTTTCTCTGCCATGGTTTTCTCATCAGTAAAATAGAGAACGGAAGTACCTCCTCTATAGGATATCTATGGCTAACTGAGAAAACCTCTTTAAGACCCTTAGAATACTGCCTGACATACAGTAAGTACTCAATAAATGTTATGTTTTTTCCCCTAGACGAGAGGTTCTTTAACTTTAGACCCATGGACCTTTGCTGCTGCTGCTGCTGCTGCTAAGTCGCTTCAGTCGTATCTGACTCTGTGTGACCCCATAGACAGCAGCCCACCAGGCTCCCCCGTCCCTGGGATTCTCTAGGCAAGAACACTGGAGTGGGTTGCCATTTCCTTCTCCAATGCATGAAAGTGAAAAGTGAAAGTGAAGTCGCTCAGTCGTGTCTGACTCCTAGCGACCCCATGGACTGCAGCCCACCAGGCTCCTCTGTCCATGGGATTTTCCAGGCAAGAGTACTGGAGTGGGGTGCCATCGCCTTTTCCCATGGACCTTTGAGGGGGGTTCTATGTATGGATTCTAATAGATCTAGGAATTCCCTGAAGTTATATGTAAAACTGGGTGTCTGTCTCTGTGTGGGTGTGTGTTGTGGGGGGCATTGAGGAAATACCTGTAAATTATGAAAACTAGGAGAAACTTTTAGAATCCCACCTTAAAACTTCTGAGGCCCAGTGTGAGACTATGACTTGCTTACCTGACCTCTCATGTCCAAACAATTAGGATTAGAGCCCAGGATGGCAGATTCTCAGGGCACCACTCTTTGGACTGTTCCTGCTGCCTCTGTAACTTCAGACAAGGATGCTGATAACATAGGCAGCCTGTGATACAGGCTCTGAGAACAAACGTGCTCTGGTCCTCAGTTGGCAGGGCTCGGAGGTGGTTGTGTGGAATGCAGATAAGCCAGAGGTGAGAGTTGGGGCAGAGCCTTAGAAGAAGGATGGGATTTGAAAGGTGGCATTGAGTGTGGGCCTGGGACGTAGAGGTGACAGATACACAGTAGCACCGGGCCTGGAAAACTTAGCGACGCACCTGAGGAGGGGCAAGTATTCCCTGCTAGGCTGGAGAGACTGTTGCCATAAAGGCTGGAAATTAAGAAGTGTTAAAGTTAAATGCTTACTAGTATGACTATAGAGTTGGAAAGTATTGCTGTTATTGCCCAGCCGTGTCTGATTCTTTTTTACCCCAAGAACTGCAGCACCCCGGGCCTTCCTGTCCCTCACCATCTCCTGAAGTTTGTCCAAGTTCATGTCTGTTGCATCGGTGATGCCATCCAGCCATCTCATCCTCTGATGCCCTCTTCTCCTTCTGTCCTCAGCCTTTCCCAGTATCAGGGACTGAGTCGGCTGTTTGCATCAGATGACCTAAATATTGGAGCTTCGGCTTCACTATCAGTCCTTCCAACGAGTATTCAGGATTGATTTCCCTTAAGATTGACTGGTTTGATCTCCTTGCTGTCCAAGGGACTTTCAGGAAAAAATGAAAGTCTACTGGAAGCTAAAACTGTTTCGCATCTTCAGAAGGCATTGGGTGTTAGCTCTGCTTCTATTAGGAAAAATCAAGGCACAAAAGTTGAAGTGACGAGAGTTAACTGGTATTATCCAGACAAAAGTTATCTTTCTCACATACCTACAAATCCCCCTCCCCTGCTCTTTCTCAGAAAGCCGACAGTTACAATGGCTTAGTTTCCTTCATCACATCCCTCCCATTGTCCCTCTGGGTGGTTTGTATGGTAGAAGCCGTGGGCGCATGGGTGCGGTGTTGGAGCATACGTTCCTGACTATGGGAGCCTTGACTTCTGTGTCTCAACATTATGCTGTTTCTGTCCCAGGTCCACCCAGACTTCAGTGGGTGCTCCTGGATCTTGGATGCCCTGAGAGTGCTGGAGGATTGGCAGCTGGAATGGGTTAGCCTGGAGGCAGTCAGATTGTCCCTCTACAACCACAGGAGAACCATCACCAGCAGAGAGATCCTCGAAGCAGTCAAGCAGAGATGCTCTCAGAAGAGCTTGGGAATAGATGAAGTGGATCTCCATGGCTCTGTTGTTGAAATGATTGCACTCGTCCAAAAACAAAAAATTGGGTCTTTTGGAGGGTTGAGTTGAAAGACAAAGTATCTGAAAAGTACCCACTGAAGCAGGGGTCTTGGTGTGACACACTTGTCTCTGATCTTATGTTTTTAGCCCCTGATTTAAGCTGTGGGAAAAAAAAATAAAGGAAAGGCACTTGCTCTTGTGTGTGTGATGCTTGTTTATGGTTTAAAATTTTTTTCTCCACGGCTTTGAGCTTAGTTATTGTATTTTTGGACACAATTCAACCTCTTACACTCTGGACTCACCATCGCTCCCTCTACTCCAACTCCAGGCATGGGGATGGGGGTGCTGCTGCGCTGATAGGAACTGAAATATTTTTGTTTTAATTTAAGCACCTGTACTTTGACTTATGGAAACTAAAATATAAAGGAAAAAGGAGTCTGTTTGCTCTCTGAATATAAGACTCATGATGCTGGTTATCTATGTAGCACCTAGAATAACAACATAGGTAATGTGTGGTTTGGAGTAAGAAATGGCACCCCACTTTAGTATTCTTTTAATTTCATGCAGCCATGAAATTAAAAGACTCCTGCTCCTTGGAAGAAAAGCTATGACAAACCTAGACAGTGTATTAAAAAGCAGAGATATCACTTTGCTGACAGATCCTTATAGTCAAAGCTATGGTTTTTCCAGTAGTCATGTATGGATGTGAGAGCTGGACCATAAAGAAGGCTGAGCATTGAAGAATTAATGCTTTCGAATTATGGTGCTGGAGAAAAGACTCTTGAGAGTCCCTTGGATTGCAAGGAGATCAAACCAGTCAATCCTAAAGGAAATAAACCCTGAATATTCATTGGAAGTACTGATGCTGAAGCTCCCATACTTTGGCCACCTGATGTGAAGAGCAATTCGTTGGAAAAGACCCTGATGCTGCAAAAGATTGAGGGCAAGAGAAGAAGGGGGTGACAGAGGATGAGGTGGTTGGATTGCATCACTGACTCAAAGGACATGAGTTTGAACAAACTCCAGGAGATAGCGAAGGATGGGGAAGCCTGGAGTGCTGCAGTTCATGGGGTGGCAAAAAGTCAGACACAACTTAGCAACTGAGCAACAACAACCAGAATTCTTGCCTGGAAAATTCCATGGACAGAGGAACCTGGTGGGCTACAGTTCATGGGGTCACAGAGTCGGACATGACTGAGTGACTGAGCGCTCAATGTATCGGTGAAATGTATAAGCATTTCACCAAAAGTATAAGCTTAATCATTTCACCAAATGTATAAGCATTTCAACTAAACAATTGTAGTAGTTCCAAAAAAACAATTATTTAGGAGCAGAAAGAATAAATGGGCTGGTACATTTTAGACATCATGGTCTGGGAAAGCCTGTGTAGCTGATATCAAGGAAAAGAAGGGGAAGGGGCTGAGGAAACGGCATGAGCAGAGGTCCTGGGGCCAGCAGGAAAGCTTTTAGCTTGTTAGAGAAACTAAAGGGAAGTCAGGGCAACTGGATTCCAATAAGCAAGGAAGTACATTAGAAGATGAGGTTGGAGAAAAAGCCTGGGGTTGAGTCATACAGGGTTGGTCTGCTATTCCAAGGGCAGTGTGAGGCTACTGAAGAATTTTAACTAGGGAATCAACATCTCGTTTGGGTTTTCATTGTTGTCATTTTTAGTTGAGGTTTATCCTACAGTAAAGGACACAAACTTAAGCATAGCTCAAAGTTTTATATATATGTGTATCTATATACTCAGATTAGGATACAGAAGATTTCCTTTTCTGTTGCTGCCATGTTAAGAACAGATTGAGAGACTTCCCTTGTGGTCCAGTAGTTAAGAATCCACCTTGCAATGCAGAGGACGAGGGTTCGATTCCTGGTTGAGGAACAGGAATAAGATCCCATACATGTCAGGGCAACTAAGCCCAAGCTCCACAATCACTGGAGCCTACAGGCCACAACTAGAGTCTGTGTGCTACGACTCCCACGTTGGCAGGCAGATTCTTTACCACTGAGCCACCTGGGAAAGTCCTGTCAAATAGGTAGGAAGAACCAAAGATACAAATTTGGGAATCTGCATAAAATAGGGACAAATACATCAGCAGGAATATGTGCTATTACCTAGGAAGATGAAATAAAAAATAAAAAAAAGATGGTCTGTGACTAAGACCAAAGAAATTCTAATGTTTACATTTAGAGAGTGGAGAGCAGATAAACAGAACCAAGGAGGAGAAATCTGAGAGGTTGGGGGAGGGTGGTGTCATGGAAGCCAGGAAGGGAGAAAGGGGTCCGGTCCGCTGTGCACCATCCTGGGAGAGTGTTAAAAGGAGATGCCCATGTCTATTGCTCCTGGTGACAGGGAGATCATGGTGACTTTGAAAAGTCAGCTCACTGGAGCAGGGTGGGTATCAGCCAGCTTTGAGCAGGTTGAAGAGTGAATGGGAGGTAGTCAGTGGAGACAGCTTTTCTGATGGTGTTGAGACACAAGGAGAAATTTAGCTTGTAAAAGGAACACAGACTTAGGCTGGTAGCTGGAGAGTCACTGGGCACAGAGAGATTTCGAAGATAATAAGGACTGCTGCTGCTAAGTCACTTCAGTCGTGTCCGACTCTGTGTGACCCCATAGATAATAAGGACTGGAGCACCATTATTGACTGATGGGACTTCTCCAACATAGAGGGAGATATTAACTCAGAAGAATGTAGAAAAAGGTAAAGGACCAAGGACCTTGTGGGGTGGGGAGGGGGAGGATGGGATTCAGAGAAGAAATGAAAGAAGAGAAGACGTGTACAAGTATGGGAAGTTTAGAGATTCGGGATGAAAAAATGAGGAAATAAGTACTTTTCTTCTTTTTTTTAATGAAACAAATGAAAGTGGAGGAGGGGCATGGGAAGTCTGCAGATAAGATATGAGACTTACATGCAGATAAGTTGTTGAGACTTCCCTGCTCCAGTGGTTAGGGCTTTGCCTTCCGACCTGACGGGTGTGGGTTTGAGCCCTCTCTGGGAGCTAAGATACCACATGACTTGTGGCCACAAAACCAAAGCATAAAACAGAAGCAGTATTGTAACAAATTCAATAAAGACTTAAAAAAACTGGTTTAGTCACTGTATAGTTCATGGTATTCTCCAGGCCAGAATACTGGAGTGGGTAGCCTTTCCCTTCTCCAGGGGATCTTCCCAACCCAGGGATCGAACCCACATCTTCCGCATTGCAGGTAGATTCTTTACCAGATGAGCCACAAGGGAAGCTGGTCCACATCAAAATAAATACATAAATAAAAAGATATGAAGTTGTTTCTCAGGAACTAAGGGTGTGAGGTTCGGACCTCTGTGGACAGATGGTTCACCAGGAAGGTCTGTGATTGTGAGTCGAAAGCAAAGCCAGTCTGGCCATGGGACCTTCTCCACGGCGTGTGCCTGCTGCAGTGCCCGTCTGCAGAAGGCAGAGTGTGGGTTCTAGGGAATGAACTAGGAAGGCGAGAGAAGCAGGGGAGCTTGTTTGGATGGACTGTGTCATCCAGGCCAGCCAGGAGGGGTGGGGGATGAGCATGGCAACAACCTCGTGGGATCCACAGAAGGCAATGAAGGCTGAATCTCAAAGGAGTCCTCTCTCTCCGGCACCCTATGGTGTTCAGATCTGATCAGATCAGTTGCTCAGTCGTGTCCGACTCTTTGCGACCCCGTGAATCGCAGCACGCCAGGCCTCCCTGTCCATCACCAACTCCCGGAGTTCACTCAGACTCACATCCATCGAGTCAGTGATGCCATCCAGCCATCTCACCCTCTGTCGTCCCCTTCTCCTCCTGCCCCCAATCCCTCCCAGCATCAGAGTCTTTTCCAATGGGTCAACTCTTCGCATGAGGTGGCCAAAGTACTGGAGTTTCAGCTTTAGCATCATTCCTTCCAAAGAAATCCCAGGGCTGATCTCCTTCAGAATGGACTGGTTGGATCTCCTTGCAGTCCAAGGGACTCTCAAGAGTCTTCTCTAACACCACGGTTCAAAAGCATCCATTCTTCGGCACTCAGCCTTCTTCACAGTCCAACTCTCACATCCATACATGACCACAGGAAAAACCATAGCCTTGACTAGATGGACCTTTGTTGGCAAAGTAATGTCTCTGCTTTTCAATATGCTATCTAGGTTGGTCATAATTTTCCTTCCAAGGAGTAAGCGTCTTTTAATTTCATGGCTGCAGTCACCATCTGCAGTGATTTTGGAGCCCAGAAAAATAAAGTCTGACACTGTTTCCACTGTTTCCCCATCTATTTCCCATGAAGTGGTGGGACCAGATGCCATGATCTTCGTTTTCTGATGTTGAGCTTTAAGCCAACTTTTTCACTCTCCACTTTTACTTTCATCAAGAGGCTTTTGAGTTCCTCTTCACTTTCTGCCATAAGGGTAGTGTCATCTGCATATCTGAGGTTATTGATATTTCTCCCGGCAATCTCGATTCCAGGTTGTGTTTTTTCCAGTCCAGCGTTTCTCATGATGTACTCTGCATATAAGTTAAATAAACAGGGTGACAATATACAGCCTTGACGAACTTCTTTTCCTATTTGGAACCAGTCTGTTGTTCCGTGTCCAGTTCTAACTGTTGCTTCCTGATCTGCATACAAATTTCTCAAGAGGCAGATCAGGTTGTCTGGTATTCCCATCTCTTCCAGAATTTTCCACAGTTTATTGTGATCCACACAGTCAAAGGCTTTGGCATAGTCAATAAAGCAGAAATAGATGCTTTTCTGGAACTCTCTTGCTTTTTCCATGATCCAGCGGATGTTGGTAATTTGATCTCTGGTTCCTCTGCCTTTTCTAAAACCAGCTTGAACATCAGGAAGTTCACGGTTCACATATTGCTGAAGCCTGGCTTGGGGAATTTTGAGCATTACTTTACTAGCATGTGAGATGAGTGCAATTGTGCGGTAGTTTGAGCATTCTTTGGCATTGCCTTTCTTTGGGATTGGAATGAAAACTGACCTTTTCCAGTCCTGTGGCCACTGCTGAGTTTTCCAAATTTGCTGGCATATTGAGTGCAGCACTTTCACAGCATCATCTTTCAGGATTTGAAAGAGCTCAACTGGAATTCCATCACCTCCACTAGCTTTGTTCGTAGTGATGCTTTCTAAGGCCCACTTGACTTCACATTCCAGGATGTCTGGCTCTAGGTGAGTGATCACATCATCGTGATTATCTGGGTCGTGAAGATCTTTTTTGTACAGTTCTTCTGTGTATTCTTGCCATCTCTTCTTAATATCTTCTGCTTCTGTTAGGTCCATACCATTTCTGTCCTTTATTGAGCTCATCTTTGCATGAAATGTTCCTTTGGTATCTCTGATTTTCTTGAAGAGATCTCTAGTCTTTCCCATTCTGTTGTTTTCCTCTATTTCTTTGCATTGATCGCTGAAGAAGGCTTTCTTATCTCTTCTTGCTATTCTTTGGAACTCTGCATTCAGATGTTTATATCTTTCCTTTTCTCCTTTGCTTTTCCCTTCTCTTCTTTTCACAGCTATTTGTAAGGCCTCCCCAGACAGCCATTTTGCTTTTTTGCATTTCTTTTCCATGGGGATGGTCTTGATCCCTGTCTCCTGTACAATGTCACGAACCTCATTCCATAGTTCATCAGGCACTCTATCAGATCTAGGCCCTTAAATCTATTTCTCACTTCCACTGTATAATCATAAGGGATTTGATTCAGGTCATACCTGAATGGTCTAGTGGTTTTCCCTACTTTCTTCAATTTCAGTCTGAATTTGGCAATAAGGAGTTCATGGTCTGAGCCACAGTCAGCTCCTGGTCTTGTTTTTGCTGACTGTATAGAGCTTCTCCATCTTTGGCTGCAAAGAATATAATCAATCTGATTTCGGTGTTGACCACCTGGTGACGTCCATGTATAGAGTCTTCTCTTGTGTTGTTGGAAGAGGGTGTTTGTTATGACCAGTGCATTTTCTTGGCAAAACTCTATTAGTCTTTGCTCTGCTTCATTCCGTATTCCAAGGCCAAATTTGCCTGTTACTCCAGGTGTTTCTTGACTTCCTACTTTTGCATTCCAGTCCCCTATAATGAAAAGGACATCTTTTTTGGGTGTTAGTTCTAAAAGGTCTTGAAGGTATTCTTATGGTGTTAGCCGACCCATAAAGGCCCTCGCCTGAGAAGCAGGGGCGACACCCAGTGGCCACTCCTTGAAGTGCACCTTCTCGGTTGTAGGTTATCAGCAGACCCCGGCGCCACCTGGTAGGAAGTGATGGGGGTGGGGGGGCGATCTGCTCCACTAGGGAGGTATTCAAGTCCTCCCCGATTCTCTCCATAGTGGGACCCCTGGCTCTGCGCTCTCTAAGCGGGTGGAAATGCTGCTGCCCAGGTGGGTAACTAGACGTGGACAGTCAAGGCACTGCAGGTAATCTGGGGGCTGTAAATCCAGACCTGGGCCTCCCTGCTCCGTGTCTGCTCTCCTGGGGATCCAGAACAAGCGTCTGAGGGTGGCTTTGGGTATGTCCCAACCCTTAGGGTGGAGACAAAGGCCAGGTAGTGACACAAGCCTCTTCCAGCCCACAGCTGTCCTGGGGAATGTCATCCTAACTGACACGAGCTGAGAGGGTTGCCTGACTCCCCCAAGACTCGCCTGCCCCAAGCCCCGGGATCTGCTTTAGTCTAGATGGAAGCATGGCTTCCTTCCCTCCACCAAATCCCGTCACTCATCACAGCTGCTGGCTGTGACTTCTGGGCTAGGGAGCTGGGTGTCTCTCAGTTAGGGGCTGTTCTATATACTCTTGGCAAAATCATTGAAAATCATCAAAAGACTTCTGAAAGAGCTCTGAAGACAGATTTCACAGCCTTCTTCTTTTGTTCATTCTAGCATTTTACTGCCCCTCTTTATTATCTTTAAAATTTATTTCCTGTTGCGGTAACATTGGTTTATGACATTGTATAAGTTTCGCATGTACATTACCGTTTACTTCTGTATACACTGTATATTTCTGTAAACACTGCAGTGTCTCACAACCCAGTTGATTCTCTTAACCCATTTCATCCTCCCCTCTCTGCCCTTTCCCCTCTGATAACTACAACTCTGTTCTCTGTGTTTGTTTTGTCTGGTTGGTTTGTGTTATGTTTTTGTTGTTGGTTTTTGTATTTCACATATGAGTAAATTCATATGATATTTGTTTCTCTCTCGTCTGACTTCTTTCACTTAACATAATATCCTCCAGGTCCATCCATGTTGTGGCAAATGGCAAGCGCTCATCTTTTTTTATGGCTGAGAACTATTTCATTGTATACAAAGTCCACGACTTCCTTGTGCGTCCATCCACCGATGGACACTTAGGCTGTTCTCCCATCTTGGCTATTGTAAACGATGCTGCTATGAGCCCAGGGGTGCACGTTATCAAATTAGTGCTTCTGTGTTCACAGAAAGAGAACCAGGACAACACAGCTAACTCTCTTTGCAATGACCTAAGTTACTTTTATTATTCTAATTACCTTTTCTAGGACCGGCTGTTTACCTGTCACTTGAAGAGGTTAGCCAACAGGTTTTAAGTCCGGTTACAAGCAGGTGAAGTGAGGGCGTGTCACTGAGGCATGACCCTGGAGTGGGGCAGGTGAGGAACAAGGTTTCAAAGGTGGTCAGGAAAGGGAAGAAGACTGACTTATCTCTAACCCTCTTCCCCATCTCTAAGCTCATAATCACCAGCTTGATCTTGACTTTGAACTTAGGGGCCGCCTGGTGTCGTGGCAAGAGCCTGCACTGAACTTTGCAGTCAGTCCCTTGTCTGTCTGTTTCCGTGTCTGTCTGCCTCCTGCATACAATTGTGGTTAAAAGTCAAATTCAATAATAAACATGCAAGTGTTTCTTATACTGACAGACTATAATTTCCCTTGCTCCTTGCCCCCCATTGCCCACTACCCAAGCCCTAATATCCCCTGAGGGAAATCTCTGTTAATGGTCCAGTTGTCTTGACTTAAAGAAAATGCAAACTTGGCTTTTGTTCCCAGGGAGGTGGCGGCCCAGCCCTGCCCTGCTAACTCTCAGCCTGCTTCCTCCAGCCCTCTTTCTCCCTGCTTCCTCCAGCCAGTCCCAGCCATTCTTCGAGTTGGCTCCCTTTTGCTCCTGCAAGGCAGTCTGGCTTCCCTGTGGTGTCTGTCCACGCCCACAGCTCAGAGGAGGCCCAACCTGCGTGTACACAAACCCCTCCCTGCTGGCCTCTCCTTGGAAAGCTGTTCACTAGCCCACGACAGTGCCAGAATGCTTCAAACAAGCATGAACTCAGAATCAAATTGGGGATTTAAAACTCAGACTTAAATTCAGATCAACTGTCTTTCTCTCCAGTGCTGGTGGCTTACCCTCTGTTTCCCATGGGCTTAACCACCTGCCTTAAGTTCCCCCGTGGCTGCCACATCCCAGGGGACTTGCAAGCACTGGAAATGGGTCCAGAGTTCCCATCTCTGCTGTAGAACGACGGTGACAATAGTAAGCTTTATGTTCATTCCTTTCACAAGTGTTCATTGAGCAGCTACTAAATGCCAGGCATTGTGCTAGAACTGGGGGTCAGTAAAGTATAAGACAGTCAAGTCCTGAGCCCCATGGCATTTCCATCCTGAAAGGGGCATGTATGCTGAAAGGGGTGTGTGTGCTAAGTTGCTTCAGTCATGTCCGACTCTTTGCAACCCCACTGACTGTAGCCTGCCAGGCTCCTCTGTCCATGGGATTCTCCAGGCAAGAACACTGGAGTGGGTTGCCATGCCCTTCTCCAGGGGATCTTCCCGACCCAGGGATGTCTCTTACGTCTCCTGTGTTGGCAAGAGAGTTTTTTACCACTAGTGCCACCTGGGAAGCCCTCTGAGAGGGGAGAAGTAATAAATATCTAATGCACCATCAGACAGTAAAAGTACCATTAAAAACAAACAAACCAACCCCACGTCAGGGCAGGGGAGTGTAGATGACGGCAGGTGCTCCTTCAGATGGGGGTGATCAGGGAAGACTTCTTGGTGGAGGTGACTCTTGAGCAGACACCTGAGCAAAGGGAGGGAGGGAGCCATGGGAACAACAGCATCAAGGAGTCCAGGCCTGTAGGGAATTTTAAAGAAGTGAGTCCACTTATTTAGCCAGCACATAGATGGAGAGAGAGAGAAATGGAGCGTGAATCCTGCCCTCCCAATGGCAATGTGCATGCTGACTTTGGAGCAAAGCCCAGTCAGGATGCGTAGGGTGAGCTGGGCATGTTTGAGGAACGTCAAAGAGGCCCCGTTTTTTTTTTTTTTTTTTTTTTAATATCATACTGTGATAAATATTTTTTAAAAAATTGTGATAAAATATACATAAGCTTGGCCACTTTATTTTTAAGTATACTGTGGTCACGGTGTTAAGTGCATTCTCGCTGTGTAACCATCAGCACAATTCCTCTCCAGCAGGTTTTTCATCTTCCCGTATGGGAACTGTACCCATTCAAGAGTAACTCCCCACTCCTTTCTCCTTCCAGCCCCTGGTAACCACCATTCTACTTTCTTTGCGATGAGGGTTTTCAATGCATCATCTCCCTTAATCCTCAAAGCTACTGGAGACCGTGGGTTTTGCTGTCACGCCCATTCTGCAGATGGGGACACTCAGTGGGAACTAAGATCACATAGCTACCAAGAGCACGAGACAGGCCTGGGAGCGCATTTTCCCTGGCTCAGCTCCCTGCCTGGTGGGGGTGACGGATGCCATTCTGCCGTCCCTCTGAGGGCCCGGAGGTGGGTCAGGAGGGTTTAGTGAGGGTCACAGGCCATGTGAGAAGCTGTTCTTGCTGGGGCAGGAGGGAGTTTTCACGCCTCAGTCCTGCTTGTCTGGAAGGAAGGGGCTGTTGCCTAGAGCTATGGGTTGAAGGTTGGAGGGGATCAACGTCTATCTGCTACACTCCTTTCCAACGTTGGTCTTCAGGGCTACCTTTTAAGAGATGCTCAGCTGCCCTGAGTGGATGAGCATCTTAGGTGCTTGGCATCCAGTCTGCCAAGCAGTGCTACCCCCACCTCTTATCACTAGGACATAACACAAGACTGCTGCTGCCGCCAAGTCGCTTCAGTCGTGTCCGACTCTGTGTGACCCCATAGACGGCAGCCCACCAGGCTCTCCCGTCCCTGGGATTCTCCAGGCAAGAACACTGAAGTGGGTTGCCATTTCCTTCTCCAATGCATGAAAGTGAAAAGTGAAAGTGAAGTTGCTCAGTCGTGTCCAACCCTCAGAGACCCCCATGGACTGCAGCCTACCAGGCTCCTCCATCCATGGGATTTTCCAGGCAGGAGTACTGGAGTGGGGTGGGTGCCATTGCCTTCTCGGTAACACAAGACTAGGTGCTGCAAAAAGGGATCACCATTTTTTTTGAGCATCAAATGACACATACAGCTCTGTAGCTGGCATCAGAAGGAAGGAAACAAAGAGAAAGGATAGCAAGGTGGGACAGGCTCACAGCCAAGACCAGAGGACGTGTATTTTTGAAGATGAGGTGCATACAAGCTTGGGACAAAGGGGCTCTGGGTGTTGTAGCCATCACTGCGGCCATGGCAACCTGCCCGGTTTCAATACCCAGGTCACCAGAAGAGCTGCCAGTTTCCTGGATCGGGTGCTCTGGGCTTTGGTGCCAGGGAGTCTTGAGTTCCACTCTGGTTTCACCACTTGGGAGCCGGAAGAGCCTGGGTAAGTTGCCTTACCTCTCTGAGTCTATTTGCTCCCTTGCAAACATAATCATCCCATCTATTCAGGGCTGGTGGGAAATCCAATGAGATAAGGCATGCAGGATGTCTAATCAGTGCCTGGTACATGCTGCTGTTTAAGTCATGTCCAACTCTTTGGCAACCCCATGGACTGTAGCCTGCCAGGCTCCTCTGTCCATGGGATTTTCCAGGCAAGAATACTGGAGTGGGTTGCCATTTCCTTCTCCAGGGGATCTTCCTGATCCAGGGATTGAACCCACATCTCCTGCATTGGCAGGCAGATTCTCGACCACCGAGCCACCTGGGAAACCCGCCTGATACACAGTTGGTGCTCAATAAATGTTCACTCCTTGCCTGGGTGGAGTGCAAGCTTGCAGCCACTGGCCAGGAACCAAGCCTTACACAACTTGATGCTCAGACTGTGTGGGGAAAGGGCTATATTTAGGGGCATTTGAATTGTGGGGAGCAGTCTGGCAACACTCCCTCTTGTATTCATTGAGGGGACCCGGCCCTTGTGTGCACAGATATTGGAAGGCAGGGCTCTGCCTGAATCTCACCTCCTGCAGGGCAAGCCAACAGGGTGAGGTCCCACCCAGGACTTTGATTCCGGAATAAAGATAAAGTTGAAGAGAAGGTCACGATCATTTCAGGGAGGTGGCACTCAGCCCTTGGAACTCCCTGTGGTGCCTGCCGACTTCCTAATCCTGGTCTTCAGTCTCCAGCTGATGCTATGGGCATCCCAGATCCTTTCAATAAGACCCCTTTCCACGTGGGACAAGCAACCAGTTTCTATTGCTTGCAAGTAAGAACACTGAGTACACACAAGGTCTTCTCAGGTCAATCTGGAGAGACTTCAAGGGGCACCGAGATGGCAGGAGTGGCCAGAATGAAGGGACACAGCTGGCTAGGAAAGGCACTGGTTCCACCTTAGCACCACCCTCTTCTCCCCGCAGTTGGGTGGTGGGTGGTTAACTGGAGCATTTGCACTGTCAGCTCCGGCAGCAGCTGAGATTTTTTTTTAGTTTGGTTGCTTTTGTTTGTGTTGGTAAGTCTTTTCCATTTATAACCCCCTTTACACAAGCTTAATGCTTTTTTTCTTTTTACTTTTTTGGCTGTACCATGTAGTATGTGGGTCTTACTTCCTTAACCAGGGACCCTGCACACATCCCCCCCACTCCCCCGCATTGAAAGCATAGAGTCTTAACCACTGGACCACCAGGGAAGACCCAAAGCTTTCTTTAAATCTCTCTCCTATAGAGTCACAAGTGTCTAAACCACCCAAGACAAAAACAGCACTCCATTTTTCTCAAGCGTATCCCCAAGACATGGGGATGCTGATTGTTCCCAGTCACCCATTCTGATGTTCGCTGCTTTGCTGTTGGTCTGTTTTCCTTACATGGAATGCAGGTTTTCCATAAAAGCCTTTTGGAGGGTAATAAAATCATCACTCAACCCTCTGGCCCCAGAGTGCCAATGGTGGGCAACCTGAGCTCTCACATGGCCAAGGCCTTAATAGGGTGTGAGGTGTGAGGGTATTTGCACCCAGCAGGGAACAGGGGTGGGCCGGGAGGGCAGGCCTGGAGATTCACCCACCCCTCTCTCATGACTCTTGCAACCAACGGTCTTATGAATTTTCCAGAGAGGCAAAAAATCTAGAGGTATCTATACAGTTCCTGATTTTTAAAAATGTTGGCAGCTAACTTGGTCTTTTTAAAACTCTAAGCCAAAACAATACTGCTGTGGGCTGGACATAATCTAGGAGTCACAAGATCAAAGTGCCTTCATTAAGCGCCAGGGGCCTAGTCTGAATCCTTCACCACTTGTCAACAGTATGGCCCTTAGACTGGTCAACTGGGTCCCAGGCTTTAGTTGGCCCTGCTCGGGTCCTGCAGAGTTTGAGGGCCAAGGAAAGGCCACAGCCCGTCTAGACATGCTCCTCGGACTCTGGACTCCGGAAATCCCTGCTCACACTATGCACAGCCTGCTTCCAGGGCCTTTGTGGACATCTGTCCTTCCAAGGCAGCCTGGTGTGGGCATCTTCAGGCTTGAGGGATGGCCCATTGCAGGGTGGGGGCAGTGTATGCACTGTGGGTCCCCCTTTAGTACAGGATGGAGTAGGGTTTGAACGGAAGGGACAGGACCCCCAACCCCTGTGGTGTATTCCTACCCTTGTCCCTGACAGGCGATTGGTAGGGACGGGGCTGCCTGTCACTACCCAGTGGGGCTCAGTCTATCATAAGAGCTACTACTGATTCACCACTGATCCTGGGCCCAACATGGTCCGCATCTGGACATTTAACTCAGGATGCTTATAAGTCCTGGTCCCTTTGGCAGAGGAAGAAACCAAGGTACCCGCTAGGTGTACAAGCTAGTGTACAAGCTAGTGAGTGGCAGTGTGATTGTGCTTGGTTGTTCAGTCGCGTCCGATTCTTTGCGACCCCGTGGACTGTATGTAGCCTGCCAGGCTCCCCTGTTCATGGGGATTCTCCAAGCAAGAATACTGGAGTGGGTTGCCAAGCCCTCCTCCAGGAGCTCTTCCCGATCCAGGGATCGAACCCACGTCTCCCTCATTGGAGGCGGATTCTTTACCGTCTGAGCCACCAGGGAAGCCCAGTGAGCCGCAGAGCCAGGATGTAAACCAGCCAGCGAACAGCGGAGTAGACCCGCTCCGGGACCAGCCACAATGCGGGGCCGCGGGGCGCTCCCCAACCCCAGGGGACGGCCAGTTCCTCGGCGCCCCCTCCCCGCCCCGCCCGGCCCCCGCGGGGGTGCAGGGACCGCCCGTCGGGTCGCTGAGCGACTGCCCCGCAGCTGCCCGGGGCCTCTCGCGGCCCCAACCCCCGGCCGGCCCGGGGGCCTGGCGGTGACGGCGGCGCCTGGCAGCGGGGGATTTGGATGCTCGGCCCGCGGCTCCCCCGCCCGCGCCGCCGCCGGGGGCTTGGCCGCCCGGACTTATCTCCGCGCCTTCCCGGCATGCCCCGCTCGCCGGAGGCCGCCAGTCCCGCGCCCCGACTCGGCCATCGCGGGGGGCCCGGCCGCGGGAGCGCCCCCGCCTGCGTCCCGGAGCCGCAGCCGCAGCCGCAGGTGGGTGAGCCCGGCGCGCCGCGGAGCTGGGGCCCGGGGCTCCCAGCCCACCGCCCCTTCGGAGCGGGGTGCGCGGGGGTGGGGGGTGGGGGGAAAGGGTGCGGCGGGGGAGGGGAGCCCGGCGCCCGCGAGCGGGCTAAGTTGGAGCCGTGCGCCTCGGAGCCATCGGGCCCCGCGTGGCGCGCGCCGGGGCGCGTGGGGTTCCCTCCCGACGACCTGGGTGTGGGGTGGGTGTTCTGGGTCGGGGCGGGGGGCGGTGCGCCGCGCAGAAGGAAGGAGATGGGGTCTTGGGTCTTGTTTTCTCCTTGTGGATTTAGAACCCACTAGAGGGAAACAGAATAACTCATCCGGAAACACACAGAAAATAACACAAAGAAAAAGGGAAACACACGAAGAAACACTCACGCAGACCGATCGCGGAGAGAGACCGCAACGACTCGAGAGAAAAGCTGGTGCACGCAGAGAAACACACCCGAAACTTCGCACTGGAAGAGAGGAAACAAAGCGGGTGGTCTTTGGAGACCCAGGGCGGGGGGAGGGGAAGGGAAACGCCGAGAAAGCCTGAGACTAGGGGAGGGGAAAAAGAGCCGGGAATGGAGCGGAAAGCTGAGCGAGGGCAAGTGAAGAGAGTGAGAAATGAGAGGGGAAGGAAAAGAAAAGGGCTGAAGGAGGGAGCCCTTTAGGAGGGACAGTACAGAGAAACACATCCACGGTCACCGAGCAGGACACCCCCACGCCTCCTCCTAACACAATCAGAGATGAAAAAGGTAGAGCTCAGTCTTCTCACCCTTGTGGGCAAGTGCACAGCCAGGTGGGACAGCAGCTCTGTGAGTCCTCTGAGCCGGCTTCATTGGCACTTTGAGCCAGCCAAGTCCACCCGGAAAACTCCTATTCAAGCGTCAAAACCCAGCTCAAGCATCACCAGCTCTGGGCGAAAAGCCTTCCCAGAAAGTATCTTGCAAACACTGGTACTCTCTTTTCATGTACTTCTGGATGTGGCACATGCACACTAAGTTGAAATGGTTTGTCTGTCCTGAGTCCTGGAGTTAGAATTCTATGTCAAAGCACCCTTTTTTACAGGTGCAGAAATTAAAGCCCAGAAAGGGAGGAAGACTGGCTCAGAAGGACACAAGTGGGAGACCTACAATGAAATAACATTGTGAATACATACTTCTCTGAGATGCCATTGCTTCTCCAGCCTGTGAGGTTAAAATAGGTGTGAAATAACCTCCTAAATGAAAACAGGCAATAAACAGACGACAGACAGTTTAATACCAGTTGTAAGTTTCCAACGGGACTTCCTTGGTGGCTCAGTGATAAAGTATCCACTTGCTGATGCAGGAGACATGGGTTCCATTCCTGGATCAGGAAGATCCCCTGGAGAAGGAAATGGCAACTCGCTCCAGTATTCTTGCCTGGGAAATCCTATGGACAGAGGAGCCTGGCGGGCTACAGTCCATGAGGCTGCAAAGAGTCAGACACAACTCAGTGGCTAAACAACAGCAACATTTCCAAGACTGAAACTCAAGATCAAAACTTACCCTAGAATGTTTAGAATCCTCTTTTCTCCTTAGAAAGGACAAGGCAGGTGATAATCCGTCTCCGTTTGAGTGGATGACTTTATGCTTCCTGACTACATAGACTTGGACAAATTACTTAACCTCTCTGGGCCTCAGTTTTCTCAACTGTAAAATGGGGATACTAACACCGTCCTCATAGGATCGTTAGAAGGATAAACACGTACCACCAAGTGCCTGGCACAGACAGACCCTCAGTGAATACAGTCCCGCCCTTCTTCTTAGGTGGGTGTTCCTTCTGGTGCCTGGTGTGGATACGGAAACAGCAGCGCTACTGACAGTATATCCTTTTGTCCCCGGCCGAAGGGGCCATCCTGCTCCAACTGGGGAGCAAAGGCTTTGATTCGGTCGGCCAAGAAGTTCATTCAAGTTTTCCCATAACATCTTCCACAAAAACTGGAATGAACTTTTTGGCCAACCCAGTAGTAAAGGAAAAGATAACATTTGGGGCATGACCTAAAATGTGTCTTGATTCTGTTCAGGCCCTCGGGTGTCCACAGGTGGAGCCTTCCGCTCCACCTTCCAGCAGGTAAGACCCCACTCTTTTGCTGCTGCTTCACCAGGCTGCTCAACCCTTGTGTCTTTCCAGCTTCAGCCCATGAGGGGGACTGACCAGGACTGAGGGAGCCAGCTGGAAGCATGGAGACCGTGGTGATTGTTGCCATAGGCGTGCTGGCCACCATCTTTCTGGCCTCCTTTGCAGCCTTGGTGGTGGTTTGCAGGCAGCGCTACTGTCGGCCTCGAGACCTCCTGCAGTGCTATGATTCCAAGTGAGTGGCCCAGGGAGGGAAAGGACGAGAGAGGAACTGTGCCCTGAAGCCCCAACAAAAGAGAAAAGAAGTTTGGTGCTGGGCAACTGTCACTCAACTTTTATCTCGAAAATGGTACCCTAAGGCTGTCATTCCCAGTAAAGATCTCAGAGCCTAAGAATGTTCCATAAGCTCCCCAGCATCCTGAACTGCCTTGGACTCTGTCTGTGAACTTGTTCATCTAGCACCCGTCTATCCCTAGCTGTCCACTTAACAACTGAGCAGGCCAAATCATGGACAGAGGAACCTGGTGGGCTACAGTCCAGGGGCTCGAAAAGAGTTGGACACAACTGAGCGACTAAGCACAGCACAGCACAACCCCTTTCTAACCAACCTCGTGCGTCCGTGAGTGCTGAGTCGCTTCAGTCGTGTCTGACTTTGCGTGACCCTGTGGACCAGAGCCCGCCAGGCTCCCCTGTCCATGGGATTCTTCAGGCAAGAATACTCGAGTGGGTTGCCTTGCCCTCCTCCAGGGGATCTTCCTGACCCAGGGATAGAACCTGGGTCTCTTATGTCTCCTACAGTGGTAGGTGGGTTCTTTACCACCAGCACCACCTGGGAAGGCCCCCAACCAACCTCATAGGAGCAGAAATCTGATGCCCTGCACTCCAAGCCACACACTGAAGCAGTAGACACTTGGGGGTTGCAAAACCCCAGCATAAGATCATGTCTCATCTCTGCGCAGATTTCTTCATGATGTTCTTCACATGAAACCTACTTGGTAATCAAGATCTTATTTTCAGGTTAGGGATATTTTAATTCCTACATCCCAAGGGACACTGACCACTAAACCCTGAGTTTCTCTTACCCCTTTGTTTGAATCCTATCAGCATGTCTGTCGAGTGGTCATAATTAGTAAATGCCCATTTGTGTGACCCAGGAAAGCTCTGCGATGGTGTCTCATGTTTTCAAGAACCCTGTTTTAAAGTAGGAGGTGTTTTTACATCCCCCTCTTCTCTAGTATAACTTGGAGGGGGTAGGATCATGCGGGTGGACCAAGGTGGCTCCCAGAAGCTGATTCTACAGAACTAGTAGGGGGTGCAGGTCAGTTTGGGTAATAGGAACTTGAGCTTCTCCATAAAAGGTAGGCTTGAAGGGGAAACAAGTTACAAATGGATGTTTTGTCCTGAAAAAGCATCCCTGTGTAGGATATCTTTGTGATGACTATGGTTGTAGCCCTGCCTTTCTCTGAGCAGCTCTTCTTGTTGTGTGTCGTTTTTTCTTGTGTTCCTGTGCCCTGCCTCCTTGACTCACTCCCTCACCATGTGCCTGGCCCGCACCGAAGTCCCACTCACCTTCGGTTTGGATCTAGAACAAGTTCTTGCTTTCACTTACTCATTCCACTTATCCTTTTGGAGGGTGAGTGGGCCTCGATGAGGAGAAGTCGGCAGGAACCCACTCACCTGGGCTCTTCCTTCCAGGCCCATCGTGGACCTCATTGGCGCCATGGAGACCCAGTCTGAGCCCTCTGAGCTAGAACTGGATGACGTTGTCATCACCAACCCTCACATCGAGGCCATTCTGGAGAATGAAGACTGGATCGAAGATGCCTCGTAAGGCCTTGGGGACTGTTCGCTTTTCTCCAGCCGCCAGTGGGTGGCGAATTGGGCTCCTGGGTACCCTTTCCTGGCTTCCTTTGCCCGAGCTTGGCTGAGCACCCTGGAGCACTGTGTCCATTGCTGCGTTCCCCTACCCTCACTGTGGGGGGACCTAGAGTGTGACACCACGGTGATTGTCCTCACTTTCCCCATTTTGCAGACCCAAACACTGAGGCCTGTAGATGTGTGGCAGAGGTGTTATAAAGTCACCGTGATGTGCTTGGGTTATCCTTGAGGTGCCCGTGAATATGGCCCTCAGGCTCCAGGGATGCAGTCTTTGTCTCTAGGGTCCCTCGGGGATCCCTCCACCCCGCTGCGGGTTCAGAAGTGTGTGTTGCCCCCTTCCCTGTCGCTCAGCCCTTCATTCACTGGGTGGGTGTTAACCGGTGTGATGTGCAGGCTCTGGGCCAGACAATGCAGCTTTGAAACTGGTGATGGAGACAGAATTCTACTAAATAAGACTATTTTGGAAATGATGGAGGGAAGGGGTGGGTCTCTGCAGGTGCAGTGAGCACACGGAGGAGGCGGCGTCTATGAAGTTGCTGGGCTAGAGGAGCGGGGTGGACCTCTAAAGGCTTTCCCAGAGTGGGCGCCTTTCGTCCCAGGTCTTTTTGTTTTCCATTTTTTTTTGGCTGCATTTGCAGCATGGGGAGCTTCTCTCCGGCTCCTACTGGAGATAGAACCCCTACTCCCTGCAGTGGAAGCTTGAAGTCTTAATCACTGGACCGCCAGGGCAATCTCTTCAGGACTTGAAAGATGAGTTCACCAGGCAGAGGATACGGGGAAGGATTCCCTGGGTGGAGGGAACAGTCTCCGAAGCTCAGGTTGTGGCACTAGCTGGAGGAGTCTGTTGGGTGCTGGAGGGGAAAGGGGAAGACAGGGGAAAGAAAGGGCTTCCTGCTTTAGCTCCTGGGCTTGTTCATTTTACCGCTGAGGTGTCCCGGCTCTCAGGTGGTGTCCAGCCGTGCCTGGGGGTCAGAGCTGGAGGAGGCATGGAGGTGGTGGCTGGAGGGAGGTGGGCCTCTCTGGAGAAGCCCTGACAAATGCTTCTTGTCTCCCCAGGGGTCTCATGTCCCACTGCATCGCCATCTTGAAGGTAATACTCTTTGATTTCCCCAGGAGAATAAGGGGGTGGTCACCAAAGCATCTGGGTGCACAGACTGTCCAGGAGGAGGGACTTTGGGAGGAGCACTGATCCCTGCAGGAGGCCTCTTGTAACTCTTGGAGTTCCTTCTGTTCATTTCCGCTTCTGGTCTGTTCTCCTTTGAATTCTGGAGGCCCTTTCAAAGGCTTTACTCCACCTGATCCTCACAGTACAGTGGCCAGTGGAAAGATAGCAGAGACAGTCACCAATCACATGTTCACTGACCAGGCAGAAAGCTGTGTGCAGAATAGCAGAGCAAGACCGCAGCCATTTGGGGGAAGGGCAGTTCTCAGCTTCTCCTGGACACTTGCATGAACTGAGGGCTCAGCCCTTGAAGCGAGTTGAGCTCTGTATTAGGGCATCTCCAGTTACTAGAAAGTTCCTCACCAGCCCTCTCTGTGACAGTGGTCAGCCAGACAGGACAATCAATCAGTGTTAAAAAATCCAAACCATGATACTTCAGCCTGAAAGCAGACTGTTTTTTGTTTTAAAGCCAACAGCCTCCAGGACAGGGTGGAGAGTTGCATCCAATTTGCATTTAGGGCAGTTTTTACAGTTTTGTGTAATTTTTATAGTTTGGGGTAATTTTTATTGTTTTGGGATAATTTTTACAGTTTTAGCATTTGCTTACCAGTTCTTGCCTTACATTCTCAGACTTATTAGGACAATAATAATATTGAAGTGTTTGGCCAGTGGCAAATATTGTTCATTTCAGTAGTAGCCTGGGAAACCACACTTTTCTCTCTTTGTCTAGCAATTATTCAAGATCTCAAAAAAGGCAGCCTTTTTGAAGTGTGTGAAGTGTGTCATTTGAAAATGACACTTAAGTGTCATTCAGTACAAAATATTAAAAAGTCATTTGTCGCACTTCTTCTTTAGCTATTCTTTTAGGGGACAAAGAAGTGCCTGGGAAGATGTTGTCCCAGAGTCCAGGCTTATTGTTGAGTTCCAAGAAGCTCTTTTTAAAAAGCTTTATTTATTTTTAATTGAAAGATGATTGCTTTACAATACTGTGTTGGTTTCCGCTGTACAGCAACACGAATCAGCCATAGGTATACATATGTCCCCTCCCTCTCGAACCTCCCTCCCACCTCCGTCTCCATCGCACCCCTTTAGGTTGTCTCAGAGCCCCGGTTTGAGTTGCCTGCGTCATACAGCACGTTCCCACTGCCTGTCTGTTTCACATATGGTGATGTGTGTTTCCATGCTACTCTCTCCACTCATCCCACCCTCTCCTTCCTCCCCGCGCTGTATCTGTAAGTCTGTTCTCTATGTCTGCATCTCCCTTGCTGCCCTGCAGATAGGTTCATCAGTACCTTCTTTCTAGATTCCGTTTCTGTGCGTTACTATACGATGTTTGTTTTTCCCCTTCTGACTTACCTCACTCCGTGGTTACAGATGGGGATGGACAGGTCTAATGACTGGAGCGGCGATGCCACATTACGTCTTCCTTCTCCCAGCTGGGATGTGTCCTATCTTTGGGTTTTGTCCCCTGCCCTTATCTGTTAGAGGAGGGGGATGAATGGCAGCTGAGGTGCGGGATAAATCAGCCGAAAGGAGTCTTACTGGGCTCAGTGGTCCATCCTGAGACCCTCTCAGCTTCCTCTTGAGTGCTCGAAGCCCTGCTGCTTGGCCACCTGCCCTGGAGACCCTGTGGTGGGGCCTCGAGGGAAGGGCCTGGGCTGTCCCCTGGGTGGGCTCTCGGGCTTCTTTCTGCCTCTCTTCCAGCCCCACGTATATGTGATGAAGTTGATGGAAATTCTTCCCCAGGGACAGAAGCACATCCAGGTTCTGACACTGTGGGGGGCACGACAGTGAGGAGCAAAGCTTTAGGGGTGGCCGGCGCGCTGGTGGATGACGAGAAAGGCCGTGTGTCCCAGTCTTGCCATTTTCCTTCCCCTCCCCGCCCCCGGCCCTTTTATCATCCTCATGACAAACATGCTAAAATGTTATCCCAGAAAATTGTTGATATAAATTCTGCTTATCTGGCCATGTTTCTGAGGATGCCTGCAGAGATCTTTATCATTTTGGAAGACAAAGCCAGGAGGTGAAGGAATCGAGAGAGAAAATAGGTTTTGGCCCTGAAGGGAGAGGATGAAGTTAGAGCACATGATTTTTCTTAGGACAGATTATTTCAGCTCAGACTCCTCTTAAGCCGAGAAACCCTGGCCCTGGTCTGAGGTTCCCACCCCACCCTCCTTACCCGGCCGTGTCCTTGGGTTTGCCTCTTCCATCCCTCTCATCTCTGCATGCTTTTCACTTCAGTCTGTCCTTGAGGTTAGGGGGGCCCAGCCGTGGGATGGGGGGTGGTGGTGGCGTGTTTGTCTTCGTGGGATGGCAGAAACCCTCGGGGGCTGGGTCCCCGCCTCATCACCTCTCTGCTCCCTGTTGCGGTAGATCTGTCACACTCTGACCGAGAAGCTCGTTGCCATGACAATGGGCTCAGGGGCCAAGATGAAGACCTCAGCCAGCGTCAGTGACATCATTGTGGTGGCCAAGCGCATCAGCCCCAGGTGAGGTCCCCACACTCCAGGGTGGCGGGGGGCCAGAAGTGGGGGTGGGGGAAGGGACAGGCTCCCCTGAGCAGCTTCAGGGGCAACTTGAATGGTTTATGCCCCACACATTCCCAGAGAGCCCAGGAGGGTTTAGAGGCTGGGAGACTTTTCAGGCTAGGGTGGTGTCACAGGCTCCCCTCCCCTCCGGTGTGACCCTTCCCATAGGTTTTTTGGGAAGTGCCAGCATATGACTAGGGCCCCCCAGCTCCCTCTTCCTCAATCCCATGCCAGCTGGGGCAGCTCTCCTTCCCCTGGGCACACCTTCCCGGGCTCTGGGCCAGCAAGCGCACTTGCCACTGGTGCCCACACCCCAGTGAGCAGTGAGCTTCCCGTGTGCCCCACCCCAGCTGATATCTGTACTGAGACCAGCCCCGGCCCCATCCATGGCCAGGCCAGCAGCCCCCAAGCCCGGGTGGGAGGTGAAGGGATCATTCATATCTCCCAGATTCCAGGCTGTCTGCAGAATCCCACGTAGGAGGCAACCGGCTGGACTGCAGGCGACAGCAGCTCCACCCCTTCTTCATCTGGCCTCCGTTTTGTGAAGAAAAGAAAGCTCTGTTTCTTAGAGGGAAGGGTGGTACTAAGTTGGGGCTGCCATCTAGTGGCTGGTATGTGGATGTGCCTGAGCCAGGAGTTTTTTTCCCCAGTTCAGGAGGTTTTCTTAAATCAGCCTCCTGAGTTCCAGGGGTTCTCGCTTTCGCCTGTGGGCTGAGATGGATCTCAAGGAACTAGTCCTCGGAGGGAACGTGAAAGAGTTGGTTAAAGAGTTGGTGCACTTGAACTCCGTCCAGGGAGTTCAGTGAGTTGAGACAGTGGGAGGGAGATAATCCAGAAGGATCTGAGCTGTCCCGGGCGGGTGTGGCTACAGGAATGGGATCAGCCTAGGTCGGCCCCTGGCCTGAAGTGGACCCAGGCTCCGAGCAAGCACCAGCCCTTCCTCTAGTATATGCTGGACTTCGCTCATACTTCCTGTCACTTCTAAGAGCCGTCCCAGGTCCTGGCAAATTCCTGTGACGCCAGGATACAAGGCAGCATCACCGGGGGGCTTGGAGAAGGAGACAGAGGGCGATTTCTGAGTCCCAGTGGAGTCCTGGGGGGTCAGGCCTAGCAGCGGTGCTGGAGCGACGGTGTGAAAGCGCTCAGAGGGTGGACCTCACGCGGGGCGCTCACTGGCCCGTCCTACTGAGCACCTTGGACTGCTTCCAGAATGATCCCTGCCATAAATCAGTCAGGGTCCTTGCTCTCTCTGCCCTCAAACATCTTTTATCCCCATGGCTTTTCTTATTCTATTTTGTGCAGTGTATTGATAGCATACTAGTTTCAAGAAGAGTGGCTTCAGCTGCTGCTGCGGCTGCTAAGTCGCATCAGTCGTGTCCGACTCTGTGTGACCCCATAGACGGCAGCCCACCAGGCTCCTCTGTCCCTGGGATTCTCCAGGCAAGAATACTGGAGTGGGTTGCCATTTCCTTCTCCAGTGCATGAAAGTGAAAGTGAAGTCGCTCAGTCGTGTCCAACTCTTAGCGACCCCATGGACTGTAGCCTTCCAGGCTCCTCTGTCCATGGATTCTCCAGGCAAGAGTACTGGAGTGGGTTGCCATTGTCTTCTCCTACAGGGTAGGAAAAAGGGCTGGCCAAGTTGGGCACTGAGTGACCATGCGTCTGTGCTTCCTCATCAGCCCCTCAGCCCCAAGACAAGGACCTTCAAGCCTGTTTGCAAGTGCTTTTGGAAATCAAACAACTCGTCGTTATTTTTTGCTTCTTGACTAAATGGTCCAGGAGCAAGAATTTGAATGAAAACATTGAATCATGCAAATGAGGATGAATAAGTAGTTCCTTCTTGAATTTGATTTTTTTAAAAATTAACTATGAACTGTATCATGTGCTGCAAGAAATCCAGTGGAGCAGTTTGAACCCAAATTAAACTTGGAGCATTTTTTTAGTGTTCTGAATATCTACCTGTAACCATTTTTTTAAAAAAAATACAAAAGTAATAAGCACTTGTAAAAGTTAAAAATTGCAGAAATAGAGAATCTGAAAAGTGAAGGGACCCACCACCCCCCAGTCCCATCCCATCCCAATTCCTGGAAGTAATCAATCACTGTTCAATGGTAAGTATTTCTGCAGACTGGTCCCTCACTTCCTGCCAAATGTCATAGCTATTGTTTATTCATTTTTATGCAAATAGGATCCATCAGACTTTATATCTTGTTTGGCAGTTTGCCTTTTTGATGATAGTAGTATATTTTGAACATCATTTCACATATGTGAACTTGTACTTTTTAATCCATTGGAACTGAAAACCAGAAGAAATATTCTCTAAACAGAAGTCAAAGTCTTTTTAATTAATTAATTTTATCTATTTAAACTTTTAAAATTTATTTTCATTTATTTGTTTTTAAAAGATTTAATTTTTCACTTATTTATTTGGCTGCACTGGGTCTTTATCGTGGCATGTGGGATCTAGTTCCCTGACCAAGGATCAAACCTGGGCCCCCTGCATTGGTAGCACAGAGTCTTAGCCACTGGACCCCCCAGGGAAGTCTCTGAAGTCTTTCTGTTTAAGTACCTGTCCGAGAATGCAGTTACAGAAAGTCACTAAAGGCTGGGTCTGGAATGTCTAAAGAGAAGCTTTGGGGTGAGGAAAGGAAGGAAGGAGAAAAGGCCATAAGAAAAGGGAAATACTGAAAACCTTTTGCCTCCCCTCAGAGTGGACGACGTTGTGAAATCCATGTACCCTCCACTGGACCCAAAGCTGCTGGATGCCCGGTGAGAGGGGTGGGGTGGTCGTGTCTCTTTTCACGCTGAAAGCTCCCCATGTTATCAGATCTGTGAGGTTGGCTGTTTTGGTGGTGGTGGAGAAGGCTGCTTTGTTGGGTTCCCAAGACTGCCCCAGCTTTGGGTACCATTCACTTCACTGTGAAGGGTCAGCCAACCAGTGAGCCAGGCCTGGCTGGATGCTCGTGGCCAGAGTTCTTCCTGAAACCCCAGAGGAGCAGGAGGAAGAAACAGTCTTAGGTTTTGAATTTTCTGTGATGAAACGTCCATCCAAGCTAAGTCCTATCTGCACCTCCCCACCCTCCCATTGCCCCCATGGCTCTCTCTGCTCTTTGGACCCCTGAAGCAGACACGCCTCAGCTGTGAGTACTGCCCAGTGGGTCGCTGGTGTGGGTGGTGGGCAGGAATTGAGACTGGAAGTGACAGGTCAGCTAAAGCTGTGCTCACCTTCTCAGTACATGCCCAGGAACCCTGTCTCATGATCGGCCCTCATACACAGAGCATACTTACGCTTTTGAGATTGTTATGTTCCTCTACCAAATGCAAACCCACTTAAAAAGAAACACAACAAAGCATGTTCCTTTGTCTCTCGGATTTATATGACTGTTTCACAGGCCCATTGTGTAATAATTGCCAGACAGGCTGTGGGTCACAGCAATTCTGTTGGTTTCTCTACTCTACTTCTGTTACTGCCCAGCTGTGTTCGTGGGCTCGTCATCTGTAATGCATTCCCAAATGCATCATGCGTACTCACTATTTAGAAGATGCTCTACAGTGAATTTTTCAATACTGAAAAAGCAAGCCACCTCCTCTGTTTGGTTTGCAGTTAAATTTTTTGTGAGAATGTGGTAAACCAGCGCTGGGTCTTATTGATTCAGAATCAATACATGATGCCCAAAGTGGGGTATGAAGATCCTGTCTTTAAGTGGGCAGCAGCTGGAGATGTGCTTATCCCATTGACTAGACCCAGACTGTCCCACAGAACCCTCTTCTGGGAGATGTTATTGGATGTGTTGCAGAACGTGGGCTCCCAGTCTTAAATAAGTTAGTGAGACTCAAAGAGTATTACATTCTTTTCCTAGAACTTTATCATGTGCGTCATCTGAGAAGGGCTTCAGTTACCTTTGTTTAACGCAGATGTTCACAAATTTATTTGAGCATGGAACCCTTTTAAAATTACATACCTAGCCACCTCTTGAGGACGGGACTCCAGCTTGGGGAACCCTAGTTTAGACTCTGTCCCTTTGGGCTTTAGGGCAAAGTCCCTTAGATCCTAGGGAAGCTGATCCTGTTTTTTTTTTTTTTTTCTAGGACAACTGCCCTGCTGCTGTCTGTCAGTCATCTGGTGTTGGTGACCAGGAACGCCTGCCACCTGACCGGAGGCCTGGATTGGATTGATCAGTCGCTGACAGCTGCCGAGGAGCACTTGGAAGTCCTTCGAGAAGCAGCCTTAGCTTCTGAACCAGATAAAGGCCTCCCAGGCCCCGAAGGCTTCCTTCAGGAGCAGTCAGCCATTTAGTGCCTAACTGGCCAGCAACTGGTCACAGGGGCCAGTCTGCTGCCATGACTGGGTGGCTCAGCTGAGCCTTCCGCTTCTTCCTGTAGAGTTAGTTGCTCTCCACGGCTGGGGAGTCCAGCTGTGTTTGTGTAGTAAAGCAGTTGGTGCCTCTGTTGTAGTTACAAATGGCAGCTGGTAAGTGGCAGTCTAATCCCACAATTAGGGGAGATGACAGTCACCATCTGTACAGCTGAGCTTTGAAAACGGGAGGACTGTAAGCTGTAGTTAGCTCACCTAGTGCTTTCAAGAAAATCCAGCCACCGTCTTAAGCATCAGGAGGTTTCACATTAAAATCAGAATTTCTGGCTTCTCTCAAACAATCAGAACATGATGAAGCAGCTCTGATCTGCATTTTCCAAAGTGGACAATCAGTTGGAACTAAAGAGGAGTTGCCTCTCTTGACAATACTTGTCCATTTTTGTTTATTTGTGTTGTGTGCCTGGTCCCTGAGGATCTGAGTGCCTACTTCACTTTATAGGTTTGGGTTTGAAGGTGAGCAATGTAGAGTTGATCATTCCCTTATCATTATGCCTGCAATTTTACCTAGCTACCACTAGGTGGAGAGTAAATACATTCTTAGCTTTCCCTCCAGCGTGTGGTTATTGAGTCAGATGCAAGTGCGTGGTGTGGTGGGACATATCTGAGAACTGAGGGTGGAAGGAGAGGGGCTGTGACTCTCGAGGATGCCTTGTGGGTCTGACTCAAAATATTCAGAGACCTCCTCCCCAGAGTTCAGACAGGTGAAAATACCACCAGGCAGTAGTTTCCACACTAGGAATGACATCCACAAAAGATGGGTTCCCATTCCTTTGGTATCTGTTTGGCAGTTATTGAAAGGTGAGGACCATTTTTTACGATTTGAGACCTTTGGAGGACCCAGAATCACAATTGCCTAATCCAGTGTGTGTTAGTGGCTCAGTCATGTCCAACTCTTTGCAGCTCCATGGACTGTAGCCCGCCAGGCTCCTCTATCCACAGAATTCTCCAGGCAAAAATACTGAAGTGGGTAGCCGTTACCTTCTCAACTTAGGGATCTTCCCAACCTAGGGATCAAACCTGGGTCTCCTGCTTTGTAGCCAGATTCTATACCATCTGAGCCACCAGACATGCATCCAAATTCCATCATTTCCATCACAAGCATATAGGAACACCTGGAATACTTTGCTTCCTCCCGGGATCTCAGAGTCAACCTCGCTCTTTGGAGGGGGCACTGGCTCAGGAGCTGCCTTGGTTCATATCCTGTGCTGTTAAGCATGTTTGGAACTCCATGTCTGTTCCCATTTCATTTTCTGTGCCCTATTTCAAGTCAGCAAATCCCTCAGCCTGATTTTAGAGAACCAAGAACCCATCATGGTCCCAAGCCCAAGATCGGGACCTTGCTCATCACTGAGATGTGTCATCCATACAATTTCTCCTAAAAAGCAAGAGGCTTCTCACTAGCACAGTACATGCCAGTTCCCCACTTGAGAAGATGGATTCTCAACAGGGAAGCTGGGGATCAACTCTCATAGAAGGGTGGAAGGATTCCTGATGACGGGGGGCATCTTATTGGATTGTCTGCTCCTATCAACGCTGACCACATGCTGGGTAACTTTCCTGTCTTGCTGGTGAGCTGTGAATGGGAAATATTCAGAATTACTTTGACTTTTCTTTCTTATATTTTTAAGATTTCTTTATATATGGACCATTTTTAAAGTCTTTATTGAATTTGTTACAATATTGCTTCTGTTGTTTATGTTCCGTTTTCTTGGCCGGCCGTGGGGCATGTGGGATCTTAGCTTCCTGACCAGGGATGAAATTCGCACCCTCTGCATTGGAAACCTGGAGTCTAAACCACTCCCCACTTTGACTTTTCTATCTGTGGGCTCCATCATAGGTATCCAGAGTCCTGTTTTTGTCCTTTTCCCTCCCTTTCAACACCTGCTTTCGTAACCAGACTGGGAACCACCACGCTAAGGTTGCAGTGACCGCCACAGCTGTCACTGTCCCTGCATTTCAACCCGGACCAGAGCCCTTAGCCAAAGAGAGCCCTTAACCTCTCAGACACCATCCACAGGTGTGGGGTTAGAAGTGGAGAAGTTTCCCAGCATCTCTTCCCGTCTCTTCTCATTCCCATCTCTTCTCTGAGCCCTGGCAAGTCCTGGACCGCCTGCTCCCCCAAGCCCTGAGATGCTGATCCTTTAGTAGTGAGGTTCCTGAAGACCTTAAAAGCGTCTGCCAGGCTGCAGGATCTGCGATTCTGCTGCTGTATAGTCTTCCTTTTGTCTCTAGCTCAGGACAAATACGTCTCTGGATCTGGTTGCTGTTGGCGCCTGGTGGATGGGGTGGAAGCACCGTCTTTGGGGTGGGTCTTTTCTAGCCCTTTGGGAGTTGGCAGAACTTGCCTCTTTTCTTGGGAGGGGCTGGTTGGGGAGCTGGGGATCCAGCCAGGTGTGGTTTCCCAGAGGACGGACACAGCCCAAGTCCCTAGTTCACTGGTGTCTGCGTGTATCGTCATAGATCCTTTCTCCCATGACCCCTACCCCCACCTCCTACCCTGGAGCAGGAACAACAGACTCAGATTCTGAACGAAGAAGAAACTAGGGATCGGAATTGAGTATGAGATGAGCAAGCGCTTTGAAGTCAGACAGAATTAGATTCAAACTTGGGTTCAGTCATTGTGTGAGCTTGGACAAGTTTCTTAATCTCTCTGGTCCTAAGCTCTGTCATCTGTAAAAAATCAAGGTTGCTGCCTCATTGAGCCTCTCAGGTGGCTTAGTGGTGAAGAATCTACCTGGTATTGCAAGAGACAGAAGATGTGGGTCCAGATGCTTCCCTGGGTCAGGAAGATCCCCTGGGGAAGGAAACGGCAACCCACTCCAGTATTCTTGCCTGGAAAATCCCTCAGGGTTGGTATGCCAATTAAATGAAGCAGTATATGCAAAATGCCCAACTGTGTGCCTGGTACTCATTAGCCAATGTTAACCCTTCTCTCCCCAGAGCTCCCTGTGCCCTGGGGCAGCTGATCAAGATGGTGTCACCCCAGTTACCATAGCTCTGTCTAAGCAGGAGCTCGGGAGCCAAGTAGCCAAAAGTCCGGAATCCACTGCAGTAGGGAGAGTGGCCCAGCCTTGTGCCTGCCCCACCCCAGCTGTGTTCACAACAGGAAGGCAGTCCACGCTCCTGGCCTCTTAGCAGTGTTCCCAGGGTTGACTGCCCAAACCCACATTCCTTCAGAGCGCAGCCTGGAGCCTCCTCCAGCTTGTGAAATCTCCCAGACAGAACACGTGTTCTTGGCATCCAACTTGCCCTGGTGCTTACCCTGACCGCCTCATTCCAGGAGTTCCTTCTCTTCAGAGACCCTTTCCACTCTGCATGGCCACACAAGCCTGACCTTAACAAAATGACTTACAGTTCAAAGCCCCTGAGTTGCGTTACGACCTTGGACACTTTGGAAAGGTGTCAAGTGAAGAATTTCCATCTATTTCCTCCTTCACTCCCTCTGTCCTCCTCTCCCTCCCTTCTCATTTCCCCCCTCCCTCCTCTTCTCCCTCCCACCCACAAGTACTGTTTACTTACTCTGGAGGAAGCGTAGTGCTAGGTGCTGGGAATATGAAACCAAAGTCACAATCCCTGGTCTTAAAAAGCAGAGACAGGGACTTCCCTGACAGTCCAGTGGTTGAGACTTCACCTTCCCATGCAAGGGACTAGGGTTCGATCCCTAGTCGGGAAACTGGGGGTTGGACATGTTGGCAGATCATGGAGGACCTTATAGGTTATATTAGGGAGTCGAAGCTTCATCCTGAGCATAATGGGGACCTAGAAAGGCTTTCCCTGGGAGGTGACTTGGTCAGATTCGCAATTTAGAAAGAGTCATTTATTTCATACCCTAGGATGTTAGACTCCAAGACCCAGAAATGTCCTGATGTCACTGTTACATGTTTCCTGCCCCCTGAGTCTCAGAGGCTCATGACTCAATCACAGTATAAAGGCAGGGTGGGCAAATGCGTAGGGATAGAGGAAGAGAGGGGCTGGGGCTGGAACAGGAAGTGCCGGGGTAATGACCTAATCCCGCTGGGTCTGATCCTGGTAGGTAGCTACCGTGTCTTTGTATCAGAAATGCTAATGGGCAGTTTTGAGAATTTGCAACATCCCTTGGTTCTTACTGTTTAATTCTACGTCTGTTTTATCATCCCCATTTTACGGATCAGCAAATCAAAGCCTAGAGAGAGAAGGATGAGAGAAGGGGGCATTCCCTGGTGATCTAGTGGTTGGCACTTAGCACTTTCACTGCTGTGGCCTGGGTTTAATCCCTGGTCGGGTAACCGAGATCCTGCGAGCCTTGTGGCACGGCCACCCCTCCCTCCCAGGAAAGAATGAGAGCGGGAACTCCAACTCTCCACTTTGTGTTCTTTAAAAAAAATTTATTTATTTATTTATTTATTATTTATTTGGCTGCACCGGGTCTAGTTCCCTGACCAGAGATTGAACCTGGCTCCCCTGCGTTGGGAGCTGGCAGTCTTAGCCCCTGGACCCCCAGGGAAGTCTCCTGTGTTCTCTACCTACTGTGTTCTCTACCTACTCCTGCCTGCCTGCGTTCAGTGGGTGGGGAAATCCATAACAAGAAGGAAACAGCAGATACCAGAGTTATTCTATTTTCTTCTAGTATTTTTCATTAAAAATGGTGGTCATGACCCATACATTAATTTCATGGCCTACTAATTGGTTACAACCCCCAGGATGATAGAACATGGGCACTAAAATGAGAGCTGGGGCATGGGTGAGATAGTCTCTCTCCACTCAAGATGACTTAATTTTACCCTTTTTAAGTAAAGCATGCATTTACCAGAATAACAGCAAAAAAATTTATGGTGCAAAATGGAATAATTAATTTATTACGTGATTAATTAGTTCAAAAGTCATCTGTGGGCTCTCTACACTGGATTAAACCCTGGGATGCAGGAATGAATAAAAATATAATGCCTCTCTTGAGATGCATATGATCTAAGGTGGAAAGAAACCCATAAAGAGTGATTTTCAATCTGTTAATAATTCGGTTAATTGCTGGATAAGGGACTGTGTGTGTAGTGGTAGCACAGAGCAGGGGCAGCAACCTCATCTCGCAAGAGAGTTTCTAAGAGTTTCCCAAAGATGATGCTGTCTCAGAAGCATTGTTAAGGAGGACAAGTGTTAGCCGGGAAAAGAAGATTGCATGAGATCTAGGAGGCGGTGGTGGTGGAGGAGAACAGAGGCCTGGGGAAGGGCAGTCTGTGCAGCCGACATCCCATGCTGGGCTCGGGGAATTACTGTTTTAATTGTCCTGGAGGAGGGTAGGGGTAGGATGGGGGATAAGACGGGGGTGGGGGGCATGATGGGAGATCAGATGGGAGAAGAGGCATGGACCAGAGCCTGGGGTTTTCTTTTAGGTGGTAGGGAGCTATTGAAAGTTTAAAAAGTGCTTAGTTTTTTCTTGAAGAACAGTCAAATGATCTCTGTGCCCTTATCTGCCTTCAATGTTACTCGAATTTGATAAATGCACTATCGTTTAGCGTTATGTTAATTTGTGTTTCGCTGAGTGCTGGTGGAACAAAAAATTTTTCATGTGTTTATTAGCTCTTTGTACTTATTCACGTCCTTTGCCCATTTGTCTTCTGGGATTTTATTATTTTTCTTATCGATCTGTATGAGCTCTTTATATATTAAGGATAACAACCCTTTGTCATATTTATTGCGTAGACTTTCCCCAGCCTTGTCATTTGCCTTTTAGTTTTGTTTAGAATGGTTTCTGACATCCAGCCATTTTAAATTTGGTATAGTCAAATGTATTGATTTTCTTTCCCTTAGTGATTTCTCTTTCATTGCTTTTATGCTTAGAAAATCCTCTCTCATCCAAAGATCAAATAAATATCATTGAAATGTTTGGAGCAGTGATGTGCCATGGGTGAATGATTATTAATAATATTCACAAGTTAGATGTAGTGGTAAAACCAACAAACCAACCAACCAACCAACCAACCAACCAAGCAGACTGGAAGAAATCAACCCTTCCTTTATTCACCCCAAACCCAGCTCAAAGTTAAAGGTGGGAACCATAAGGGATCAAAGAGATGGATGAGGGTGATGAGGAAAGGCAGAGAGAGTCTTAAAGGACTAGCAGGAGGTGGTCAGTGTGGGGAAGAGCTCCATATCCTAAGTTAAATATGAAGGAACATAGCATGTTTGGCTAGAATCTTAGATGAGACAAAGCAGGGATGGGAGAGTGGGTTGAAAAGAGGATTAGGGAAAGGCAAAGAAAGAAAGTGAAGTTGCTCAGTCGTGTCTGACTCTTTGCAATCCCATGGACTGTAGTCTACCAGGCTTCTCTGTCCATGGGATTTTCCAGGCAAGATTACTGTAGTGGGTTGCCATTTCCTTCTCCAGGTTATCTTCCTGACCCAGGGATCGAACCCAGGTCTCCTGCATTGCAGGCAGACGCTTTACCCTCTGAGCCACCAGGGAAGCCCAGGGAAAGCCAAGCAGGGCCCATAAATCATGCTTACTGTATCCTGAGGGCAATGGAGAGCCATTGAAGATATAACCCAAATAATTCTTGGTACCTCATGGAGTCATTCTCTGCAGTTTCATCTGAGGAAGCACAGGCTGGCAGTCAAAAGTAATTAGAAAGGAAGACTGATGACAAGCTAGACAATGGTTCTAGTCTGCACTCCCTTGGAGAGACTGGGTGCCTTCAGGGTGGTATGGCTGGGTGGAGACTGCACTCCCTTCGGACTAACCTTTCTTCAATCTGGACCAGATAGATGGTGGGGAGATGATGTCATCTCTCTCTCCCTTTTTAATGGCTTTTGGTCACACTGCACAACGTGTGGGATCTTAGTTCCCCGAGCAGGGGTCAAACTCATGCCCCCTGCAGTGGAACCTCAGAGTCTTAATCACTGGACTGCCCTGTCATCTCTTATTCATTTTTCTTCTCTTCCCTGGTGCCAGGAGAGAGTCTGGGTTTGGATCCTGACTCCGTCACTCCAGACACATCTCCTTTCCCAACTGCCTGCTTTTCTTCCTTTTGTAAATTGCATGTGACGCGTGTTATGTGCCAAGCATTATCTGAGTGATGGAGCTACAAGGCAGAGATTAACCACACAGTTTCTGCCCACGTGGGATGATAGGCTAGTGAGGAAAGGCAAATATCAAGGAAATGACTGTTTGAATCAATGGAAAATGAAAAGTTTTAAAAAGTGTTTTACAAAGAGAGAGAAAATCTTATGAGAGATCGTTAGGGAAACTGATCTATCTAGATGTCAAGAAAGTCTTTGATTGTCGGGGATCTACTCTGTGGAGGATACGCAAGAGTTCAGAGGTGGAGGAATGGAGACGTAAGGAAGAGTCCAGGCAAACGTCCTTTGGCAGAAGGACAAGAATTGAGACAAGGCTAGTGTGATTGGTGAAGAGACTGGGAGGAAGACCAAGTTGACAGTAGAGCAGAAAGTCAAGCCACACCCAACCTTTTAAGCCTGTGAAGGATATTTATTGGTCGTTATGTGGAGTGATGTGAGTCCATTCAAGTGGTATTTATTCGTAGCTTGTGGGGTTGGAGTGAGCTGGAGGTACAGCTGCAATAAATTTGTACTTTGAAAAGGTCTTTTTGGTTTCTCTATCAATGAACAGTTGGATTAGGGCTTCCCTGATGGCTCAGCTGCTAAAGAATCCGCCTGCAATGTGGGAGACCTGGGTTCAATCCCTGGGTTGGGAAGATCCCCTGGAGAAGGGAAAGGCTACCCACTCCAGTATTCTGGCCTGGAGAATTCCATGGACTGTATAGTCCATGGGGTCGCAAAGAGTCAGACACGACTGAGTGACCTTCACTTTCACTTTCAACTGGATTAGGCCAGACTGGGATAGGGGAGACCCAGTGCTATTGCATTAATCAAGGCAAGAGAAGACAGTAGCTTGGTCTGGGCAGGGAGAGGTCGATGGGAAGTTAGGGGAGTGGATACCTTCAAGAGAGATTTAGTAAGTAAAAGACATAGGACTTGGGGTGGATTCGCTATGTAACAGTGATGCAAGATGATGAGGTATCCAGAAAGACTCCTTGGTTTCATGTTAGCACACCTATGTTCTAGGACAGTTTGGGAATAGGGATCCCTGGTATAGGAAATGCCAGAGAAGGATCAGGCTTGGGAAAGACGTTGAGACCATCTGCTTCAGATTTGAAGAGTATTAGGTGCATTTGAGATATCATAAGCTGAGTTTGATATTTAAGCCAAGAATTTCCAGATATACAAGCTGGATTTAGAAAAGGCAGAGAAACCAGAGATCAAATTTCCAACATTCATTGGATCATAGAGAAAGCAAGGAAATTCCGGAAAAACATCGACTTATGCTTCATTGACTACGCTAAAGCTTTTGACTGTATGAATACAACAAACTGTGGAAAATTCTTCAAGAGATGGAAATACCAGACTGTCTTACCTGCCTCCTGATAAATCTGTATGCAGGTCAAGAAGCAACAGTTAGAACTGGACATGGAACAACAGACTGGTTCCAAATAGGGAAAGGAGTACATCAAGGCTGTATATTGTCATCCTGCTTATTTAACTTATATGCAGAGTACCTCATGTGAAATGCCAGGGTGGATGAAGCACAAGCTGGAATCAAGGGAGAAATATCAACAACCTCATATATGCAGATGATACCACTGTTATGGCAGAAAGTGAAGAGTAACTAAAGAGCCTCTTGATGAGAGTAAAAGAATGAAAAAGCTGGCTTAAATCTCAGCATTAAAACAGCTGAGATCATGGCATTCAGTCCCATCAATTCATGGCTAATAGAAGGGAAAAAGTAGAAACAATGACAGACTTTATTTTCTTGGGCTTCAGAATCACTGCAGACAATGATTGCAGACATAAAATTAAAAGATGGTCCTTGGAAGAAAAGTTATGACAAAATTAGACAGCATATTAGAAAGCAGAGACACCACTTTGCTGACAAAAGTCTGTCTAGTCAAAGCTATCATTTTTCTAGTAGTGATGTAAGGCTATGAGAGTTGGACCATAAAGAAGACTGAGCACCAAAGAATTGATGCTTTTGAATTGTGCTGGAGAAGACTCTTGAGAGTCCATTGGACAGCAAGGAGATCAAACCAGTCAACTCTAAAGGAAATCAACCCTGACTATTCTTTGGAAGGACTGATGCTGAAGCTGAAGCTCCTGTACTTTGGCCATCTGATGCTAAGAGCTCACTCACTGGAGAAGACCCTGATGCTGGGGAAGATGAGGCAAAGGAAAAGGGGATGACAGAGGATGAGATGGTTAGATAGCATCACTGACTCAATGGACATGAATTTGAGCCAACTCCAGGAGATTGTGGAGGACAGAGGAGCCTGGGTGCTGCAGTCTGTGGGGTCGCAAGAGAGTTGGACATGACTTAGCAAACTGAACAAGAACAACGAGCTGAGTTTGATACAATGGTTCAGGGAAGACTATGCTGGAAATTTTTTTAGTACAGTACTTTAAAACATATTTTATTTACTTCTTTGGCTGAGTGAGGTCTTAGTTGCAGCGCCCAGGATCTTTTGTTGCGGTGCACGGACTCTCTAGTTATGGCTCATGGGCTCAGTAGTTGCCATGAACAAGTTTAGTTGCTTCAAGGCAACTAAGGATCTTAGTTGGGATCTTAGTTCCCTGACCAGGGATCAAACCCATGTCCCCTGCATTACAAGGCAGATTCTTAAGCACTGGACCATGAGGGACATCCCTAGGCTGGAGGTTTTTCATAGATCCTTATGTTAGAGTTGTAGCTGACGAGGTGATGCTAGGGAAAGAGTATGGGGTGAAAAGAGAAGAGGGCTATAGGTCACTCTAACATCTCATATGATCTTGGGCCAGTCTAAGGCCATTGTAGAGTTATTTTGATGCTTACATAAAATACTATATGCCCAGTGTCTAGCACTTAGCAGGCACTTGATAAATGCTGCATACATTTCCCTTCTCTCTGTTAACTACTCTGCTACCTTTATTTTATTTTTATGTATTTTCTGGCTCCATGTATTGCCACCGGAGACTTAAACCTAATTCTTCCAACTTGAGATGGCTCCAGGGTACCTGTTGTCTATACTAGGCAAGCACCGTTCTCCAGCGCTCAGCCCGGGAGAGCCTCCCTTTTTGAGAGCTGTCTGAACCTGAACTAAGAGAACTCCGGCCTTTGGTTGACCAGTGACCAACACTTGGAGAGCCAGTGTTCTCAGCAGACACAGTGACACCTCCCTTAGAATTATCTACCTTAGATAATCATGCCCCCTATCATTTCTAGGACATTTTGTGTGCTTTTTTGTCTTCCCCCAGAGAATTTTCACAGCGATTAGCTCTGTTGTTCATCACAGGATTTTTCATTATGAAATGCATTTGCATATTTTATTTACCTTGAATTCTTCTCCCAGCACTGAAACCACAGCATTTTGAGCAAATACACATAAGGATGACTTAGGAATTCACTCCTCTCATGCTTAACCTCGCTTTCTCTTGTTTTCCCATTTTATTTTTAAACTGTGAGTTTTATCTTCCTGGTCGTATTCTTCCCCACGTTTCAGCGGTTCTCACAATTACAATCCTACTCTTTTTTTCTTTCTTTTTGGCACCTTGCCCTCTTCATCTCCTTTCACCGACACCAAGTCTTCTGGCCCCCAAAACCCACCAATCTGGCATATTCACGTTTTAGACTCCTCTTCACCTCATTTCTCTCTGACGCAGGTGCCGTTTATTCTGCACTGAAGCTTCATTTGAGCTTTAACTAGAGATTTGTTATGCAAGGCAGCCTCGTCCAGGTTCTTCCTTTGCCCCTGGCATCTTTAAAGATTCTCTCTGCTCCTCAAGTCTCAAATCACTCCCTTCTGCCCGCCTCCCTTCTCTGCATAACATTTCCCTGATTTTCCTTCCTCTTGTCTGGATCTTTGTCTTCTGCTCTCTGTGTTCATCCTCTCACTAAACATGTTGGATCCCCTACGATGAAGCAGGCTGTGCTGGGCTCTGGGGATTCAGACACCTGTGACCTGGTCCATGACCTTGAAGTGCCCTCAGTCTGCCACGGTGGGTTGCAAATCCAACAGCACATGAGAATCATTGAATTTAAAAGAAGGCCGAAATCCTAGACCTGGAGATTCTGATTTAATTGGTCTAGAGTGGAACCCAGGCATTGTTACTTTTTAAAAAGAGATTCTAATGTGCAGCCAGGGATGAGAAGCACTCACTGGCCTAATAGATGAGATAGGTGGGTAAACAAATGATTATAATACAATGTGAAGGCAGAAGGAAGCAAGGGGGGCTGGAGGAGAATAAAGAGAAGCTCCTCATTCATCCCAGGGCCCTAACTCAGGGCCCCCTCCCATTCTAGAGATCCTTTTCACAGAGCCTTGACCGGATTGTTAGGATGGGAGAAACAGCATCTCTCAAAGCAGGGTTACCTTCACAGAAGAGCAATTAGGAGCCAGAGCCTGGCCTTGGGTGTCAGCCCAACCTGCAACCAAATCTTAGTTTTGTCGCTTGTTAGCTGTGTGGCCTTAGGCAAATTGCTTACCTACTCTTGAGTCTCGATGCCCTCGTGAGAATAGGTCCATAAAGTGTGTGTGTGAATTTTTATTTATTTATTTTTGCCTGCACTGGGTCTCTATTGCTGTGCTTGGGCTTTCTCTAGTTGTGGCAAGCGGGGGCTACTCTCTAGTTTTGATGCGTGGGCTCCTCATTACGGGGGCTCCTCTTGCTTCTCTAGCATGGGCTCCAGAGCACAGGCTCAGTAGTTGTGGGGCACAGGCTTCGTTGCTCCACAGCATATGGACTCTTTCGGGACCAGGGATCGAACCTGTGTCCCCTGCATTGGCAGGTGGATTCTTAACCACTGGACCACCAGGGAAGCACCTATGTGTGTGTGTGTGTGAAGTGAAGGGTCTGATGTCTGTAGTGTGCCCTAGCCACTGCCCTACACCCAGTCCGTGTTCAAAACATTTTGACTTCAACCACTTTGAAGTACCATATATGCACTAAAGATGCTCAGTTTTTCTTCTTTCAGCAGCAAATACTCAAATGACCATCTGTGTTTGCCCTGTTGGTCGATCCCTGCCTGAGGGTGACACTCTTCACTTGGTCTCACTTTGTGCAGTTTTCAAAGGGGCTAACATCTGAACTTCACCCCGCCACGGCACCCACTTCTCCAGATTCTTTCTTTCAAATGTTTGCCATTTTCTTCCCTTTTTTTCCCCTCTCTTTTTATTTTTTAAATTTTTAAAAATTAATTTAACTGGAGGCTAATTACTTAACAATATTGTGGTGGTTTTTGCCATACATTGACATGAATCAGCCATGGGTGTACGTGTGTCCCCCGTCCCCAAACCCCCTCCCACCTCCCTCCCCATCCCATCCCTCTGGGTCGTTCGTCCCAGTGCACGGGCTTTGAGTGCCCTGTTTCATGCATCGAACTTGGACTGGTGATCTATTTCACATATGGTAATATACATGTTTCAACGCTATTCTCTCAAATCATCCCACCCTCGCCTTCTCCTACAGAGTATGTTTGTCATTTTCTTTGCCTCCCGAGTTCCCACCACTATTTCTCCTGGTTCATCATCTGGCCCAAAGCCAGTTGTGGACCTGAGTGTGGTGCTCTGTCTCCCCACTTCCTCTGTGGGTTCCTCTGAGACTTCTCCTAGGATGGCCAAGCGGTTGGTTGCCATCCAGCATGGCACCCACAGCCTTGTCTGCGGGGGCATCCGCCTCATGCCAACCTTGGCACAGACGCCTTGCCCCTACTTGCTCCACAGCCCTGGGCTCCAACTTGTTGGAGCTGCCCACTATCCTTTCCATATGTATTGTTATTTTTATTATTTAAATTTTTTTTTTAAAATTGAAGTATAGTTGATTTACAATGTTCTATTAGTTTCTGGTGTATAGCATAAGTGATTCATATACATAGAATAGAATTCTATTAATTTTTAAAAAATTAAAAATTTCAGCTCCACCGGTTCCCTCCGGCCCTCCCTGCCCCCAGCATTTCCCAGGGATGCATAACCCTCCACCCTGTCTGCTGCCCTGTCTTTCTCTCTTAATTACCACATCTATATATAGAATAGAAAAGAATCTGAAAAAATATATCAAAATATATAATAAAAACATAAAAAATTAAAAATTGAAGTATAGTGATGTACACGGTTGTGTTAATTTCAGGTGTGCAGCAAAGTGATTCAGTCGTATATTTCTATTCTTTTCCAGATTCTTTTCCATTATAGGTTATTGTAAGATATTGACTAGTTTCCTGTGCTGCACAGTAGGTCCTTGTTTTTTCTCTATGTTATACACAGTACACGTGTATTCTTGTTTCCTTGGCTAACCTCCTTTTCCCAAGACAGCAGTCCAAGTTCTGCTTGGTCTTGAGGCAGTTTGAAGAACTCGACAGCCAGACCCCAAGTCCCTGGGGCGCTGTCTTGGTTTTGGGGCTTGGTCAGTTCTAGAATTATGCCGTTAGCTGGGAGGCCGTGTTCTCTCTCCACAGCCTGCCCGGCTCTCTCTGAGCCTTCCTTGCTCCTGGGACAGACCTCTGAACACTGCGTGCCGTCCATGCTTCTGTCTGGCACCACCTTTGTCTGTCTCTCCTCTTTCAGCTCCACTGGTTCCCTCCGGCCCCGCCCCCACCCCCAGCATTTCCCAGGGATGCATAACCCTCCACCCTGCCTGCTGCCCTGTCTTTCTCTCTTAGTTACCACTCTATTTGTACAGGCTTCTCACTTTGGATCTTTTTTGATTTTTATTTTTGAGTGATTTCTGTTTCAGTCCATCATCTTTGCTGTTTGTCTCTCCGATCTTCATTATTTACTTCCGCTAATGGGCTTGCCTGTTCTGCTCCTTTCAACTCTGGGCTTTATTCTTCCCCGTGAGAAGCTGTCTCATATTGTCTCTCCAGGTGACCCAGCCGCATCTGGCTTACTAAAGATAAACAAAACTGCTTTTTCCTCCATCACTGTTCTTGTTGGACTGATAATTTCCTCCCGACCTGGTGGGACTTTGTGTACCCCACGTGCCCCCTCCTCAGTGGGGATCACATTCTGTACCTACCTTGCTGGGGTCCATGGACCCCTTATGCACATGCCTGGGAGGCCCATCAGTTCAGCCACTCAGTCGTGTCCGACTCTTTGTGACCCCATGGACTGCAGCACGCCATGGACAGGCCTCCCTGTCCATCACCAACTCCCGGAGTTTCCCAAACTCATGTCCGTTGAGTCACTGATGCTATCCAACCACCTCATCCTCTGTTGTCCCTTTCTCCTCCCGCCTTCAATCTTTCCCAGCACCAGAGTCTTTTCAAACGAGTCAGCTCTTCACATCAGGTGGCCAAAGGATTGGAGTTTCAGCGTCAACATCAGTCCTTCCAATGAACACTCAGGACTGACCTCCTTTAGGATGGACTGGTTGTATCTCCTCGAAGTCCAAGGGACTCTCAAGAGTCTTCTCCAACACCACAGTTCAAAAGCATCAATTCTTAAGTGCTCAGCTTTCTTCACAGTCCAACTCTCACATCCATACATGACTACTGGAAAAACCATAGCCTTGACTAGATGGACCTTTGTTGGCAAAGTAATGTCTCTGCTTTTTAATATGCTGTCTATGTTGGTCATAACTTTCCTTCCAAGCAGTAAGCGTCTTTTAATTTCATGGCTGCAATCACTATCTGCAGTGATTTTGGAGCCCCCCAAAATAAAGTCTGCCACCGTTTCCACTGTTTGCTCATCTATTTGCCATGAAGTGATGGGACCAGATGCCATGATCTTAGTTTTCTGAATGTTGAGCTTTAAGCCAACTTTTTCACTCTCCACTTTCACTTTCATCAAGAGGCTCTTTAGTTTTTGTTCACTTTCTGCCATAAGGGTGGTGTCATCTGCATATCTGACGTTATTGATATTTCTCCTGGCAATCTTGATTCCAGCTTGTGCTTCATTCAGCCCAATATTTCTCTTTTTTTTTTCCCAACATTTCTCTTGATGTACCCTGCATATAAGTTAAATAAGCAGGGTGACAATATACAGCCTTGATGTACTCCTTTTCCTAATTGGGGTAGCAATTATTGTTCCTGTTATGTAATTAGGAAAACGAGACTTAGCAGGGAGGAAACTGAAGCCCCAGAGGATGTAAGTCTCCAAGCTTGTGTGGCTAGTAAGGGAAGGTCTGAGAACAGTCAGGCCAAGGCATTCCCAGTTCGTTGCCAGGTGCAGGGCTCTACCTGGGCAGGACAACTGGGCAGGCAGCCTGTGCAAGGATGAGCTCTGGATCCTGCTCTCAGGAAGGTTTCATAAACTCCTCTTGGTGTGAGCCTATGACCCTGGCCTGCTGGTCTGTTGGGTTAACCCAAATGTTTCAGAAGGGCAGATGAAACACCATGCTTCTATTTATTTTTAGGGTGTCAGCCACGGGGACTCTAGGATCAAGATTCAGCAATGTCTTCCCTTGTACACCAGATATAAGGCATGCAGTTCCAATGGTTTTCTGGCTTGGATGTGCCTTTTAAAAAAAATCATTTTTAAAAGTTTTTTTTTTGTGTGTGTGTGTGAACCATTTTTAAAGTCTGTTTTGAATTTGTTACAATATTGCTTCTGTTGTTTGCCTTCTGGTGTTTTGGCTTAGCTCCCAAACCGGGGATTGCACCACACAGTCTACTTTGGAAGGTGAGGTCTTAACCACTGGACTGCCAGGGAAGTCCCTTTAGTCCAGCTTCTATGTTCTGTCTGGATAAAAAGTCCAGCTAGGAGAGCAAACTCAATCATTCCATTCAACCTCGTGCGTCCTGCACAGGTGGGATCAGGTGGTGTGCGTGTGTGTGTGTGCATGTGTGTGTGTGTGTGTATGAATATATATGTGTACATGTTCAAGGGTAGGGATTTGCTCTTGCTTACGTGCCTGCAATGTGGGAGCCCTGGGTTCGATCCCTGGGTTGGGAAGATCCCCTGGAGGAAGGCATGGCAACCCACTCCAGTATTCTTGTCTGGAGAATCCCCATGGACAGAGGAGCCTGGTGGGTTCCAGTCCAAGGGGTCGCAAAGAGTCGGACATGATTGAGTGACTAAGCACAGCACAGCACAAAGCTAAGACTAAAAATGGAAGACTCATGTTGTTTTGCAAGAGAATATCTCTCCTCACCTTCCTTTAGAAACTCCACTCAAATGTGCTCTTCTCAAGATGGAGGCATGTCAAAGGATGTGTGGTGTCTTCTCCCCAGTTGTTCTTTATCCCTGCCCAGGAGGAGGAGTGTCCAGACTAGCTGGACAGAAGTGGGTATTCTCTGGATCACTTTCTAGTGGACAGGGCCGCTGTGACTCTAAATGAGTGAGGATCCAGGTCGACTGCTTCCGATCAAGTTCCCTGGCTCCTCAGCGAGCCCTCCTCCTACTGTCTCAAGGTGGAGCATCTTTGGTCCAGGCTTGGGGCTACCTTCTAGAAGGCTCGCATCCTTGTCGGCATAGCTGAACTGAGCTTCCTCTGAGGCCTCATCACAGTCTCTGCAGGTGAGCCTCAGGGTGTGGTGTCAGGAAGTCTGTTCCAATATTTAGATTTGAGAATTTAGAAATCCCACATATACCCTTGGCCTGATCTGAATTCTCCAACATGAATTATAGGAAAGCTCATGGTTAGAGATCTGGAACACACCAGAGTAGACGAGTAAGCTTGATATTTGTTTTCCATTTGGCTTGTAATCCTTGTGTATCTGTGTCATTGGTTTATCTTATTGGAGCTTGGAGAAGGGAGAGAAATGTGTTACCTGGGGCCCCTGCTGTTGGTCGTCGTGAGAAAGGTGTGATAAGAAGTCATAAAATCGTAAACAATGTGGAAGAGTTTAAAGGTAAACTCTTGAAGCACAGAAGCCCCGGATGAAAAACCAGAAACCATCTAATCACTTAGGGGACCCCTGATCACCATGCGGAGGTGCTGAAGCTGCAAGAAGCCTTGAGAAACAAAGGCCTTGTGTGGGCTGGATCCCCGCTGCCCGTTGAGCTGATTTAAATGCTGTCCGTGCATTATTTCATTTAATCTTCACAATCAGTGAAGGATCTTACCAGAAGGATGTGATTATTCTCACCGACTTTTGGATGAGGGCGATCAGGTGTTGGCCCGAGGCTGCAGAATGACTTAGTAGCAGATTTGGGATAAGCACACAGGTCTCCCAAAGCCTATTTTCAGGTCCTTCTCTCCCTATTATGATTCACCCAGTTTTTTTTTTAACTTAATTTTGGCTGCACTGGGTCTTCATTGTTCTGAGTGGGCTTTCTCTAGTTGCGGCGAGTAGGGGCTACTGTGCAGCTGCAGGGCATGGGCTTCTCATTGCAGCGACTTCTCTTGTTGTGGAGCACAGACTCTAGGGAGCCTGGACTTCATTGACCCCATGGCATGTGGAATCTTCCCGAACCAGGAATCGAACCGTGTCCTGTGCAAGGCAAGGCAATTTCTTAATCACTGGACCACCAGAGAAGTCTTTGCCCAATTTTATATGGGCTGGGTCTGCCCACGGTCCCTGAGACCATGAGGTGCTCCCCCCAGGAGGGGCTGGTGTGGGGAGGACAGCCCTGGCTCTCAGGCCTCTGCCTGGATGCAGCACTGTGGCCAGATGGACCCGTGGGTGTGGCATGAGTAGCCCTCCCTTTCTTAAGTACACAGAGGGGAAAAGTCTCCTGCCTGGGGACAAAGTCCAGAAGGTGCGGCTGGGTGCTGCAGTGTTGGCTGACTGCCAGCTTTGAATAACAAGCCATAACACCTGGAATATGGCACAATAAGATCCAGACTGAGCAAGGACCCAAATTCATAGTCTTTCCTCTGAGCTTTCAGCAGCCCCTCTTTTCACGCTCCTAGCGCGTGGGGAGCTTGCAGCTGGCAGTTCGCGTATGTTACTCTTCCCTTCCCTTCAAGGTAAAAATTCAGATTCTTGTCTATAGACTTTTTTCATTCGTAGGGGTTTTCCTGAGATTTACTCAAATCAAATAGGTAGCCAGACCTAACACACAAAAGCCCCACTGACGTCCTAAAGTTGGAGACTCATGATTCCCGCTCATGCCTTTAGCCCTGATTCCGCCTTCACCGTCTCCTGGCTTTGGACGGGTTCCCTCTGCCTGGAACATCCTCTGTTGCTCAGTTCTCCTTCAGGGAACCTCTCAAATGTCGCCTAATATAATAGCTAACACTTGTAGACTAATACTGTGTGCTAGGCATGTTCCAAACATTTTATGTTTATTCCCTCATTTCATCTTCTCAACAACCATATAGCCTAGCAACCATTATTATTCCTATTTTGCAGATGAGAAAGATGAAGTGCAGAGAGAGTAGGAAACTTGACCACACAGATGTAGAGAACAAACGCATGGATGCCAAGGGGGAAGGAGAGAGTGGGATGAATCGGGAGCTCGGGACTGACATATACACACTGCTGCTGCTGCTGCTGCTTCTGCTAAGTCGCTTCAGTCGTTTCCGACTCTGTGCGACCCCACAGATGGCAGCCCACCAGGCTCCCCCGTCCCTGGGATTCTCTAGGCAAGAACACTGGAGTGGGTTGCCATTTCCTTCTCCACATATACACACTACTACGTATAAAATAGAGATTTCCAGGCAGCACAGTGGGAGAGAATCCACCTGCCATTGCAGGAGACGCAGGAGGCTCAAGTTCGATCCCTGTGTTGGGAAGATCCCCTGGAGGAGGGCGTGGCAACCCACTCCAGTATTCTTGCCTGGAGAATTCCATGGACAGAGGAGTCTGGCGGCTATAGTCCATGGGGTCCCAAAGAGTTGGATATGGCTGAGCAAATGAACACGCAGCACATGTACAAAATAGATAGAGAACCTGCTGAAGAAAACAAGGATCTCTACTTGGTGCTCTGTGGGGACCTAAATGGGAAGGAAATCCAAAAAAGAGGAATATATGTATACATATGGATGATTAACTTTGTTGTACAAGCAGAAACTGACACAGCAGAGCAAACTAACTATACTCCAAAAAAAAAAAAAAACCCAAAAAAAACAAACCTCATTCAAGGTTACACTGTTAATAAGTGGCAGACCTGAGATTGTGTTCTGGTCTATTTCCAAATATGGAAATTGGCAACATGGTATATTGAAGGCGCATAGGTGGGTGCGATTCAAATCCTGGTCCCATCATTAAAGCTGTGTGAATTTGGGAGGTGGTTTAGCCTTTTTGAACTTCAATTTTCTCATCTTCAAAAGGCAGTAATACATCCAACATCATATAGTCACTTATGAGGTTGAAAAGAGATAAACAGAGAAAGAATCGATCACTCATGAGTAAGTAATAAATCTTAGTTTCTTTCTCTTGCCTTTTAAAAAAATTTTTTTTTAACTGGAGGAAAATTGCTTTACAATGTTGTGTTGGTTTCTGCTGTACAACAACGCGAATCAGTCATAATTATATTATATATCTGCTCTCCTTCTTGAGCCTCCCTCTCCTTCCCTCATCCCACCCTCCAGATTATCTCAGAGCACCAGGCTGAGCTCTGTGTGTTGTACATTAGCTTCCCACTAGCTGTCTGTTTTGCACAGGAGAGTGTATATATGTCAGTACTACCTTTTCCATTCATCCCTCGCTCTCCTTCCTCTACTGTGTCCACGAGCCCACATCTGTGTCTTCATTCCTTCCCTGCAAAGAGGTTCATCACAACTGTTTTGCTAGATTCCATATATATGCATTACTGTATGATATTTGTTTTTCTTTTTCTGATTTACTTCACTTTGTATAAAAGGCTCCAGGTTCGTCCACCTCACCACCACTGATTCAAATTCATTCCTTTTTTATGGTTGAGTAATATTCCATTGTATATACGTAGCACAACTTCTTGATGCATTCATCTGTTGATGGACATCTAAGTTGCTTCCATGTCTTGGCTCTTGTAAACAGTGCTGCAGCGAACATCCAGGCACATGTGTCTTTTCAGAATTATGGTTTACTCAGGGTATATGCCAGTAATGGAGTTGCTAGGTCATATAATAGATTTATTCCTGTTTTTTTTTTTTAAAGGAATTTCCATGCTGCTGCTGCTGCATAATGGCTGTATCAGTTTACATTTTCATCAACAGTACAGGAGGGTTCCCTTTTCTCCACATCCTCTCTAGTATTTACTGTTTATCGATTTTTTGATGATAGCCATTCTGACTGGTATGAGGTGATACCTATTGTAGATTTGATTCGTATTTCTTTAATATCGAGTGATGCTGAGAATCTTTTCGTGTGTTTATTGGCCATCTGTATGTTTCCTTTGGAGAAATGTCTGTTTAGGTCTTCTGCCCACTTTAAGATTGGGCTGTTTCTTTTTCTGATATTGAGCTGTATGAGCTGCTTATGTATTTTGGAGACTAATCCTTTGTCAGTTGCTTCATTTGCAATTATTTTCTCCCATTCTGAGGGTTGTCTTTTAATCTTTTTTATTGTTTCCTTTGCTGTGCAAAAGCTTTTAAGTTTAATTAGGTCCCATTTGTTTTTTTTGTTTGTTTTTATTTCCATTACTCTAGACGGTGGGTCAAAGAGGATCTTGCTGTGATTTATGTCAAACAGTGTTCTGTCTATGTTTTCCTCTAAGAGTTTTATTGTTTCTGGCCTTAACATTTAAGTCTTTAATCCATTTTGCACTTATTTTTGTGTATGGTGTTAGGAAGTGTTCTAGTTTCATTCTTTTACACTTAGCTGTCCAGTTTCCCTGGGCTTCCCCAATGGCTCGGCAGTAAAAAATCCTCCTGCAATGCAGGAGAGACAGGAGATGCTGGTTCGATCCCTGGGTCAGGAAGGTCTCCCGGAGGAGGAAATGGCAACCCACTCCAGTATTCTTGCCTGGGAAATACTGGATTCCACTCCTTGGTCCGGAATCCCTGGGACAGAGGAGCCTGGCAGGCTACAGTCCATGAGGTTGCAAAGAGTCGGACATGACTGAGCAACTAAGCCCTGACTGTCCAGTTTTCCCAGAACCACTTATTGAAGAGGCTGTCTTTTCTCCATTGTATATCCTTGCCTCCTTTGTCAAAGATACGGTGCTCATAGGTGCCTGGGTTTATTGTCTTTCAACTTTGGAATCAGTGAAATATATAAATGTAACATTTTAGCTTAGAATAAGGATGTCAGATCTGGGGAGGGTCTCAGCTATGACCTACCTAGACCTGTGCACTGACTGAACGACAACATCTGCTCAAGGTGACTCAGGAAGTTGGCAACTGTGGCAGAGATTGCAAGCTGCCTTCTCTAATATCTGTTCTCCTCCTCTTCCTTAGTAATGGAGCTCTTGGTTTTCAGCTGGGTTCATAGCTTCTCAGAAAAAGACATTTTCTAGCTTTTCTTGGAGAAAGTGTGGCCATTTGACTATGTTCTGGTCAATGAGATGTTGGTGGAAACATCATAGGGTACTTTCTAGAAGCCTCCTTCAAAGGCGAGAAGGCAGGTCCTTCTCTATTTCTTTCGTCTTGCTACTGGGAAGGCAGATCTGATAACTGGAGCTCCAGCTGCCATCTTGGAAGCCAGAGGACAAGTCACACCATAGGGATGACAAAGTCTTCATACAGCTCTCAATTGTCTACCTGTGGATTTATTTCACATGAAGCAGAAATAGACTTCTGTCTCATTGAAGTCACCGTTGTCTGGGTTTCTTCTTACTTCAGTCTAACCTAATCTTAATGGACAGCTTTAAATGTGGACTAGAACTAAGGTCAATCAACAGTCGTTGAATGGATGATGGATCTCCAAGAGAAGGCTTGGGAACTGGGCTGTCTTTTCCATCTCGGCAGATACAGGTGAGAGAACCTGGGCTTTCACAACGAAACATCTTGAAGCCCTGAAATGCCTTCTTGTGCCTCATGGGTGAAGACGGGGTGCCCCTGGAAAGTGGGTGTGGCTTGAGCATGTTTCTCAGGGATGGCTGGTCTGGGCTCCATCACGGGGACAGATTTCATGGGTGGAACCATCCAAGGGTTCCAAACATGGGTCTCTGAGTCAGGTTTGCCCCGCTGAGTTCTAAGCTAGCAGAGAAAACCCAGAAGGATAAGTGAGATGAACTGATAGCCTCTTCTGTTATTCCTCTAGCTGCTACTGGCATGCTTTGAAATTACAGGCTTTTTTTTTTTTTCCTTAAAAATTTGTTCCTCTCTTTGATTTTCCCCCTTTTATGAATTAATTTTTTCATTGTGAATTATTTCAAGGATCAGACAAGAATAGAAAAGAGTATAATGACTACCTATTTACCCACCATTAAGCTTGATCAAATCTTAACATTGTGTCATATTTGCATCAGATATCATTTAAAGAAATAAAACATTACTGATATAACTGAAGCTCCCTGTACTTCCCACTCCCATTCCTATTCTTCTCCCTCCTCCTCAGAGCTAACCATTACTGTGAATCCAGTGTTTATCATTCCTATGTATGATTTTACACTTACATTGCATATTTATGCATGCATTAATACAATATAGCATTATTCAGTAGGGTTTTAAGTTTTAGATAAAATTGTAGCATCTTCCACTTATCATAGTGTATTCCATCGACTAATTATTCCACAATGTATTGCTCCATTTTCCTCTTGATGAATAGTTAGGTTATTTCCTTGTTTTTTCTTTTTTTAATAAACCAGAGAGTGCTGTGATGAACTCCTATACTTATCTCCTGGGCACATCTGAGAGAATTTCTTTAGGGCAAGTGTTATTTACCATGGCTGGTAGGTCAAATCCCCCTGTTTTAGTATGGGATCGTAAATTAAGAATAGTTTTTAGTTTTTATTTTTTTAATTTTAAGAAATTAACAATATACAAAACATATAATGTTACTATTTTAACCATTCTTAAAAAAAATTTTTTTAAACCATTCTAAAGTTTAGTAGTCTTGAGTACCTTCACACTGGTGTATAACCATCATCATCATTCATCTCCAGAACTTTTCCATCTTCTTAAATCAAAGCTCTCTGTCCATTAAGCAACAACTTCCTATGCCCTTCTCCACCATCCACTTTCTGCTTCTATGAATCTGACTACTCTAGGGGCCTCATATGTGTGGAGTCACATGCTATTTGTCCTTTGATGATTGGCTTACTTCACTGAGGGCTTCCCTGGTGGCTCAGACAGTAAAGAATCTGCCTGCAATGAAGGAGACTTGAGTTTGACCCCTGGGTTGGGAAGATCCCCTGGAGAAGGGATGACAATCCACTCCAGTATTCTTGCCTGGGAAATCCCATGGACGAAGAAGCCTGGTGGGTTACTGTCCATGGAATTGCAAAGAGTCAGACGCGACTGAGTGACTAACACTTTCACTTCACTTTGCATGATGACTCAAGGTTCAACCATGTTGTAGCATGTATCAGGATTTCCTTCCTTTGAAGGCCGAAGAATATTTCATTGTGTGTGTCTACCACATTTTGTTTATCCATTCACCCTTCAATGGATGATTTTTACCTTTTTAATGGTTAAGGAAATAAGAATATTTTGTGATACATGAAAATGATATAAAATTCACATTTCAGTAGCCACAAAAAACAAGGTTTATTGAAACACTGGTAGGGGCATTCAATTAAGCATTCTCTGCATCTGCTTTTATGCTGCAATTACAGAGTTGAGTGGTTGTATATGTTCATAGAGACCGTCTAGTCTGAAATGCCTAAAATGCGTACCCTCTGGCCCTTTATCTCTGTGGTGCAGAACGACCTAGAGGTGGAGTAGTTGACTGCTAAGGTATGTGCATCTGTCTTCAGTTCTTCTGGATGTGAAATTGCTCTCCAAAGTGAGAGAAACAAGGAGTGCTCAAATTTCCTGTAAACTTTTCTATTTTAATAGCCAGACTCTTTCTTTAAATGAAGCACTTTTTGAAAAGGCCCTTCAAAAGACATCACGTAGTCAGTGATGTTGCTGCATAACAAACAACTGTGAAATTTCAGTGAGTTACAGCGAGCATTCTTTCTGGGCTTTTGGGCTGTGTGTTAGCTAGGGTTTGGTTGATCTGCATTGGGCTGACCTTGGCTTGGCTCCAAGCACTGAGGTGGGTCCCGGTCTTCTCCACATGCCTCTTGTCCACCTCGGACTTGTGGCTAACTGAGGCAATTTTTTTCCTTATTGAAAAAGGCAGGAAATCTAGAGGGTAGGACCAAGGGTTTGTGCATTATGTGCTAAGTTGCTTCAGTCGTGTCCGACTCTTTGCAACCCCATGGACCATAGCCTACCAGAGTCCTCTGTCCTTGGGATTCTCCAAGCAAAAATACTGGAATGGCTAGCCATTCCCTTCTCCAGGAGATCTTCCCAACCCAGAAATTGAACCCAGGTTTTCTGCATTGCAGGCAGATTCTTTACCGTCTGAGCCGCCAGGGAAGCCCGACAGGCATGGAAGAGGGTGTTATTTTAATCCCACATTATGAATGAGGAAACTGGAGTTGAGGGTTAACTGACTTGCCCGAGATTCCAAGGTAGTTAAGTGTTGGAACTTGGGTTTAAGCTTCAAACCCAGGCCATCTAACTCCAGAGCTGTTGGCTTAATCTTTCCACCATGCTACCCAATTAGACTTTTAAAGAATCTTTACATTATGATCATTTCATTGCAAATTTTTCTTTCTCATGGCTGGTGGAGGAGGAATCTCTGACATCGTTACATTAGGGCCACATCTGAGTCTGCATTCTTTCCATTTTCCATTCCTAGAGACTGGGTGTAGAGAAGATGCTTCTGGCCGCACCTGAATGAGGGCAAAGCCAGATGACAAGATAACAAACAGCCCCAGTTTGTGCTGTGACTCAGCCCCCACCAGCTGGATTGCAGCAACCCCAGCTCCTTGCCTGCCTCTGACTCAGATGCAGGACATCCTTGTCCCGTGGAACATCTGGCTCCCAGGTCCTGAGCCTCGGCAGAGGGATGGTGGTTCCTCTCATTACCAGTTTTTCACCGTGGTCTCAGCAGTTCCTTTGCGGCAGGCAGCCTGCTTGCTGTTTCTAGAACTGAGCCAAACCCAGCCCCCTCCGACCCGGCCTCCTTACCTCTTTGCTTCCCCATTGGCTGCATGAGGAGCCCACGCAGGGAAGGAAGAATGCCCAAGTGACGGGCCAGGTCATACCCCATCACAGGCTGGCTAGATTGCTGTATATGGTTTTAAGTCCCCTGCAGACCAAGGCCAAGAAACGAAGTCCAGCCTCCTCTGCCCTTCTCAGGTCACATGAGGGACAAGCCCACAGGGCATCCATCGCAGCCCCTCTTGCTTTGGCAGTGGCCACCTTTACCCCTCCCAGGCCCTGTCCCCAGAGCTCAATCAGCAGATCCATCTCCACACTCTATGTTTTCCATTAGATTTCTCCCACAATAGTCTCGTCCTTGGGCTTCCCAGGTGGCACTAGCAGTAAAGAAACTGCCCGCCAGTGCTGGAGATGGAAGAGACACAGGTATGATCCCTGAGTCGGGAAGATCCCCTGGAGGAGGGCACGGCAGCCCACTCCAGTATTCTTGCCTGGAGAATCCCGTGGACAGAGGAGCCTGGCGGGCTACAGTTCATGGGGTCGCAGAGTCGGACACGACTGAAGCGACTAAGCACGCACGCATGCATTCTCATCCTTTACAACTTGGCAGCGTTCGTCCTTTTGTTCTTGATGCCTAATGAAAATTAGTGATTCAGGAAATCACCAAGGAGTCCTTAGGCAGGCAGCGTATCCTCTCATCCTCACAGGGAAGGATGGTGGGGGCAAGAAGGAGGTGCATGGACTTGGTCTCTCTAGAGGCTTTGTTGTGTGTTCATTGATGCTGCAAATGCTTATTAAGCACCTATTGGGTACCAGTGTCTGGGTCGGGGCCTGAGAAGATTGTGAGAAATGAGAAGGTAAGGCTGCATACCCGTTCCCTTCCCTATTTGCTTGCTGGTGAGGTCTTGCCACAGAGGGATAGATTTTTCAGGACTGACTTCTGTACACGTAGCTCTGACTGGTTGCTCAGACCTTCCCTTGATGAACCCTCATCCCCCCAGAGCAGCCTTCCTGACATTTGTTTCTTTCACACTTGAGCTTGCTTTCCCTTTTTGAACTTAACCCCTTGAGCCCCGAGGGGGGTGCCTTCTCCCGAGGCCAGCCGTGGAGCCGAAATCCTCCTCCTACTCACCCTTGCCCTGAGCTCTGCTCTGGCTTATTCTCACCCCCTTGCCCTAGACTCAAAGGAACCGGGTGCTTTTAAAGGACAAGCATTGCATTTAAGGCTGAGTGCTGATAATACAAGTAGACTAAAGCTTCTGAAATAGCTCCATTGTCTTCTTCTACAGTACACTGACTTCCTTTGCAGAGAACACTGAATGATGACTAAAAGCCAGCTTCCCTGGAGAAAGGGTGGATTAACCAGGAGAAGAGCGCATTTCCACTTCCTTTTTTTAAAATGTTGAAGGAAACAGAATTGGATGTTACCGTCCATTTCTGCCTCCTCTACCTTCCTTTCTATTTCTTCTGCGAAGGCTGAGTCTCTCCATCCTCCGAGCAGGAGGAAGGCACACCTGGGAGCTCACCAATGTGCCGTACAAGCCTGTGAACTCGCTGCCTGTGTGCAGGACACATTCACGCAGTGTAGATTCTGAGCTCGGCCACCGTATGTGCGAGAGCCTTAGCAGGATGCTAGCAATCTGGGTTTTAGATCCAGTGGAGTGGCTCAGATTCTAATCATTCCTTGGGGTTGCATCTCCTTGTATTTTGAATGATTGATTTTAGATATTTAACCTGAAGACTTGGCATTTCAGAATGTTAGTTCTCTGCATAGCTTAACTTATCTACGTCCTTGTTGACCTTTAGTGAGTAAAGAATGGTCTTGGCTTTACCATGGGACACATTCTGTATTACAGAGTTGCTTTTTTTGCTGAGGCTCAGGGTTGAACGACACCTGCCCTGCTTTAAGCAGTTGGAAGCAGCAATCTTCACTTCCTTTGACTCACACATTCCTCAGCAGTTGAGGGAGGGAGAAGATGCTGGGGTTTAAAAAAAACACAAGCTGGGAATTCTCTGGTGGTGCAGTAGTTAGGATGGGGCTTTTTCACTTCTGGGGCCCAGGTTCAATCCCTGGTCAGGGAAGTAAGATCCCTGCAAGGCATGTGGTATGGCCAAAACCACCACCTCCCCCCTCCGAAAAAAGACAAAAAAATACAAGTTGATATGCTCCATTCATCAGATCTTCATCTTGAGCAAACAACCAATGTTTACTCCTCTGTGTGTGTTTATATATTTCTTTTTCTCTCTCTGTCTGCATGTAGAGAGGCGGTGGGTAGCACGGTCCATCAAACATTTTTGTCTTGGAACCATAAGGGGCTTTGTGATTTCTCATGAAAATCTTACATTGAGAATACAGTTGAGCCTAGGCAGTACATTGACTGGTACCCATCTGTGGTCTTTAGCATATCATAGCGATGAGAGCTAACAATTATGAAGCACTGACTGGATGCTTTCTCTCACTTGAAATTCACAAGACTCCTAATTGATTTGCAGTTTTCATCTCTATTGACAGTTAGGTCACTGTGTAGCGAATGCAGAGGAGGGGTTTGATTTCAGGCCAGATTTGCATCAAAGCTCTGTAATCCCCACTCCATATTGACTGGGCTGTTGAAATGATTCTCCCATTTAAAAATTTCCTGGTAAAAACATTTCTCCTTAGGATGGATCAGAGGCCCAAATGCAGGCTGTGTTAATCTCCAGTGCCCAAATTGCCTCTACCTCAGAAAGCTGCCTGCAAAGTCCAAGATCCATAGGGGCCTCTTGGAAAGTTCCATAAAAAATGTGATTCTCTTGTTTCAAAGGTCCCACTGCTCTGGTGGCTGTTGAATGAGGACACTTTTGAGCAAATCACAGTTCCCTTGAACATTTCCCCCTTCTGATCCATTATGATTTTTTTTAAGACAAATATTTGCTATGTGCCGACTATATGTAAGGTTAATCATTTCTTCTCAGACAATGCAGGAATGGTGAAGTATAAATAATTATAGTTGAAGAAATGGAGGCAAGGATATTCTCTATTTTGCTTGCAGAGACCCAAAACACTTCATAAGCAAAGTCAACGGGTGGATGATGCTGAAGCGTAGCTAGAGGATGGGGAGGGGCCCAATCTTAGGAGGGGCCATTTAGATCATCAAACCAAACTGAACATCTTACTTTACAGATCAGGAAACAGAATGCAGCCTCAAGATGAGATGGCTTGTCCAGCATCACACAGAAGATAGGACCCAAAGTGTGTTCATGCGTGTTGTCACTTCAGTCGTGCCTAGCTCTTTGTGACCCCATGGACTGTAGCCCACAGGCTCCTCTGTCCGTGGAATTCTCCAGGCAAGAACACTGGAGTAGGTTTCTGTGCCCTCCTCCAGGGGCTCCTCGTGACCCAGGGATCAAACCCATGTCTCCTGCATTGGCAGTTGTGTTATTTACCACTTTCAGCACCTGGGAAGCCCAGGAGGTCCCAGAGTGGGGCTTCTCTATGCTGTACATCAGAGTTTCGACCTCGGAACTATGGATGTTTTGAGTGGAATAATTGTTTGTTTTGGAGGGCTGTCCTGTACATCGAAGCATGTGTAGCAACATCCCTGGCTTCTACTCACTACACGTCAGCAGCACGCCTCTCCCCACTTTGGGGTAACCAGAAACGTCTTCAGTCATTGCTAAGTGTTCTCTGGGGGGTAAAATCAGCTCTAGCTGAGAGCCCTTTCAGATCCATTGAACAGCATGAAGCTGGTGCTGAGTTTTCTCCTGGCAGTTTGGGAGGGAAACTGGCCTTGGATCCAAGAGGAGAAAGTCTTTCCTCCCAATTGTACCATCCCAGTACCTTGGGGAGAGCTATCTGGGGCCCCTGATCTCAGCCAAGAGAGGACAGCTCTCAGAGAGGTGGGGAAAGGGGTCTGAGGGCACGCAGCAGGGCAGCCAGGCCTTCTGAGAGTGTGTGTGTCACTCCCCCATTTCGCAAATGGTCAGCAGGTCAGCAGTACCCATAGAACCGAGTGTGGTTTCTCCTCCACATGCCATAAGGAGCCCCCGACAGTATGCAGGCTGTGTGCACTGAGCCCGAAAGCAGTAACATCAGACGGCTCTGCCTGTGTGCTCTTTGTTAGTTACAGGAGGCGTGTATTAATATGAAGCTGTGTTCTGGAAAGTTGGGTCTGGTCTTGGCTCTGACTCTTACCTGACATGGGACCCAAAGCAATGTCTTTTGAGGATTTTTGTCCTCATGTTCATAAAATGACGATATCAGACCATATATGTAAGGAGAAAACTTCCTACTGTCCCCATTGGCCTCCCCATACCCCCAGCCTTGAGAATTGAACAGCTAATAAAGCTGTTTATGGGTCATATTTATTTTAATGAGCAATGAGAGTAGCTTTTTTTGAGTTCTATGGAGGAATAGGGATATTCTTAAAACTCAGTTTAACCTCTTCATTTCACAAGAAAGATGTTACTAAAAATGACATTTTTAGCTCCTGAAATGTGAGCATTCAATATCTGGGCCTTTTAGGAGCAGCAACATGGAGGCAAGTTTCCACACTTTGAGCCATAAGCAAAACGAGTCAGGCCGCGGGTGGCCTGGGTGTGGTCTCAGTAGTCTCTTGTCGCTCTGAGCTTAGTCGCTCAGTCGTGTCCAGCTCTTTTCCACCCCATGGACTGTAACCCGCCTGGCTCCGCTGTCCATGGGGATTCTCCAGGCAAGAATGCTGGAGTGGGTTGCCATGCCCTCCTCCAGGGGATCTTCCCAATCCAGGGACAAACCTGGGTCTCCCACATTGCAGGCGGATTCTTTACCATATGACCCACCAGGGAAGCCCCAATAGTCTCTTGAAGTGAAGTGAAAGTCTCTCAGTCTGACTCTGACAGTCCATGGCACTCTCCAGGCCAGAATACTGAAGTGGGTAGCCTTTCTGTTCTCCAGGGAATCTACCCAACCCAGGGATCAAAGCCAGGTCTCCCGCATTGCAGGTGAATCTTTACCAGCTGAGCCACAAAGGAAGCCCAAGAATACTGGAGTGGGTAGCCTGTCCCTTCTCTAGCGGATCTTCCCGACTCAGGAATTGAGCCAGGGTCTCCTGCATTGCAGGTGGATTCTTTACCCACTGAGCTATGAGCCAAGCACAACAGTCTCTTCAGTGAAGTTGCTCAGTCGTGTCCGACTCTTTACAATCCCACGGACTGTAGCCTACCAGGCTCCTCCATCCATGGAATTTCCAGGCAAGAGTACTGGAGTGGGTTGCCATTTCTTTCTCCAGGGGATCTTCCCGACCCAGGGATCGAACCCAGGTATCCTGCATTGGCAGACGCTTTAGGGACTGAGCTACCAGGGAAGTTAACAGTCTCTTAGGTCTGATATATAATATGTGGTTTTGTGTGCAAGGAGAGCGCCCCCTAGTGTAAATCTTGAAGTTCAAGACTGAATATTGTTCAGAGAGGGCTTTCTGGGTGGCTCAGTGGTCAAGAATCTGCCTGCCAATGCAGGAGATATAGGAGACACGGATTCGATACCTGGGTTGGGAGGGCCCCCTGGAGAAGGAAATAGCAATCTACTCCAGTATTCTTGCCTGGGAAATTCCATGTTTAGAGGAGCCTGGAGGGCTACAGTCCATGGGAAGGCAAAGAGTCAGACACGACTGAGCGACTGAGCACGCATGCTCTTGCAGAAAAGGATGGAGGGGTTTGGGGACAAGATCAAAGTTGGTTTACTAAGAGAATAACCAGAGAAGTATGTTTTTGGGAAGCCTTTTGGACTGGCTTTGCAGTCAAAGGACTTGGGTTTTGCTGTCAGACTTGGCTTCAAATCACTACTTCCAAGATTGTACGCACTTGGGTGAGTTACTTCCACCCCATTTTCTTTTTGTGAAACCGAGATGATTAATACCCACCTCTCAGAGTGTTTTTGGAGTAAATGAAGGAAGCGGGGGTTGAGAGAGTGATTGAAGATGAAGTTCGAAAGATTAGGCTTGATCATGAAGAGTTTATGTACTGTGCCAAAGAGTTTGAACTTGACTCAAAGAACAAGAGAGCCAATGGAAGCTTGTGAGCAACAGAGACAGGGTAGCACTTAAGAGTTGGAAACGTCAGGTTGGTTTATTTCTCTTCTTCAGTTCTTGTCTCATGGCAACAGAAATTTGGAGCGATGGACCAAAAAGTATAGGACAACAGGCAAGTTACAGCTCAGTTCAGCTCAAGCAGACAGATCTTTTATCCGTCCAACACTCCCAGAAGAGTCCTCTTTATCCTTCCTATCAATTCCTACTGGCTTCCGTCTTTTACACTCCCAGCTCTTCCTTATGGTTATGCCCAGTGCAAAGCAGGGCTTGCACCCACCACCAATCAATGAAAGGAAATGCAAATGGGCATATACTCAAGGCCAAGTGACAATTATGCTATAAAACAGCAAGTTGTCTTGTTTGTATCTTCCTGTAATTCGTCTGTTATAATTAGATGCAGAATATTCATGAGCCCTAAATGGGCTCCTAACTGGCTAAGGTTACGTGGAGAAGCCCCTGTGGTCAGTTTGCATTCCCTGTGTGCCTAGGGCGCATGTGCAGGGCTGGGAACGTATCTGTGGTTACTTTGTAGCATATCTGTGAGCTCTCCCGTGGGAGGGAGTTTAGAGATCTGCACGCATCCCCGCCTTCCCTCATTGCTCCTGTGTAACGTCCTACCTAACAGAAAGATAAGTGGTGGCAGTGTAGACAAGGGGGCTTGAGACTTTGGTGGTTTTGATGGAGCTGGAATATATGGGAAAGAGATTTTGGAAGTAGCATTGACTTGCAGTTGATGCAATATTATGGTGGGTCTTGAGATGGGAGGGGACAGGGTGCAGTCGGAAATGGCAGCAAGCCTATGTGCAGCTTTTGTTAAAATCCTTTCCTATAAGCCTTCTTACCTAATTCTCACAATAGTTTTATAAGGAGATATTGTAATTATCCTTCTCATTTTGTATGTAAGGAGTCTGATAGGGAGATTAAGTCAAAGGGTATACAGTTAGCAAGCGGCCAAATCAGAATGTTTCACCCAGGTCTTTGGTTCCAATTATGTCTCTATCTCTCAGATCACACTGCATCTCAAGGTTTAGAGTGAAGTCACTGCAGAGAGAGAGGCAGTCTGGGTCCAGGGTTGGATGTGTGCTGGGGCCCCAGGTTGTACAATCTCCCTGGTTGCTAGGAGTCTCTGATGATCAGAGTCCCCAGGTTGCTAGGCGACCTGGGTTGCTAAGAGTCTCAGTTTATTATAGGCCTTGGGTTGTCAGAAGCCTTGGGGTATTCAGGCTTTCAGTTTATGAAAAGCTTCATGGTTCTCAGAGACATCAGTTATTAGGGGCCCCGGGCATCTAGGGCTCTTGGCTCTTAACATCACCAGGTTGTGAGCCCACCCTGCTTGCTAGGAATCTCAGGATGTCAGAGGTCCCGGGTGTGTGAAGGCCTTCAGCTGCTGAAGTGCTGGTTTACTGGAAACCTCAGTTTTCAGCATCTCAGACTTGTGAGGTTACTAAAGATGTGGCCTCCGATTTTTAGGTCCATGGCTTCCCAAAGTCATGGGTCAACATGCAGCTTTCTCCCACCCATTTCTCTTCTTTCTCTTGTCAGAGTTTCTGGAGCTTTCTCTTTTTCTCAGGTGCTTTATCACAGACAGCCTCATTCTGCTCCCGCAGCTGTGCTGACCTGATTTCTTCTACTCCCAGTTCTTCCCACTTAGGTACCAATTCCAAGACCTTTGAGTAGAAATTTGTTACGGTTCCTAAATAAAGCAGATATCGAAGCACATCTGGGTTATGTTTATGTTCTCATCATTCACCCTCTGGCCAGTCAGCTTTAATAATCTTAAATTAGACTTTGTGGAAAAGTCCAGGGTTGAGTGCCCCTCATTTCCAATTATTTTATTAGATGAGTCAGAACAGTAAAACTTGCCTGTGCATATTTTTGTAAAAACATTTGATTATCAAATAGTTATTCTCAGAAAGTTGCAAGGATGGTAGAGAGAGATCCGGGGACTCTTCATCCAGTTTCCCCCAGTGGTTACATCTTACATATCCAAGTGATTCAATGCTAGTATAGTAATTCTCTGCTTATCCAGAGATCTCGTGACTTCCATGAGGGCTAACACTGTGCAAACTTGGATGGGGAAAAGGCCTCTGATTGGTTAAAATAAGCTCCTGCTTTCCCTTTGCAATATCCTTACAGAACACAATATATAATTGGCCTCTTGTATCCATGGGCTTCCACCTGCAGTTGGTTAAATATGAAGATACAAAACCCGTGGATATAGAAGGCCGATTGTACTAGGCCATTCACTATAGGGACTTGAGCATCCTTGGAGTCTGGTATCCTGGGTGGGGGCGGGGAGGTGGTCCTGGAACCCAAACCATACAGATACAGAGGGACCCACTTTTAGTATCATTCAGGACACTGCGATTGTGACATTGTGTGTATGCAGTTCTGTGTCATTTTCTAACACGTGCATTTGTGTAGCTACCACCTGAATCAAGATACAGAACTTGTCCCAGCACCACAAAATCTCCCTTAAGTTCTCCCTGTAGAGTCAAATGCTTTCCTGTCCCTCCCCAGCCAGTGTGGTTTTTAAAAAATATTTCTTTCTATGTATTTATTTGGTTGCACTGGGTCTTATTTGCAGCATGTGGGATCTAGTTCCCTGACCAGGAATTGAACCTGGGCCCCCTGCACTAAGAGTGCAGGGTCTTAACCACTGGACCACCAGGGGAGTCCACCAACCAGTGTGTTTCAAAATATGTAATCCTAACCTTTACTCACTGCCCCTGGGCATCTCACCCATTAATAGGTCACGGAAATGCAGAGATAAATATAATGTCCTCCTTGCTCTGAAAGAACTCACAGACAGGGCTACAGTCATATAAATCATAAATTAGAGTGCAACATGGGAGTCCTGTGACTGAAAGAAACTCAAGGGACTTTGGCAAGAAAATAGACTGGAGGGTTCGGAAGATGGAGAGTGTTGGAATTAACAGTTTCTGTGGAAGTTACAATGCTGGACTGATTTTGAAGGATGGAATGGAGTCCATCCTCTCCATGCCCAGTGAGGAGAGATGTTGGAAGATCAGTTTGGGGAGGACTGGGTGGCGCAGCACTGTGGAAACCCGGAGCGGGGTATTGCATGGAGAGCGGTGTTGGGAGGAAGGGCTGGAAAGCAGGGGAGAAGACAGCACGTGGAGGACCACCCGGCTGCTGAGCTAGTCCTGCAAGGGGCAGAGAAATCCATCGAAAGATTTAAAAATGGGGGCTGCTGTATTCAGTTTTACCACTTCGATGTAGGGGGACCAGTTAGGGAATGATTGCAGTCCCAGATAAGGTACGCTGGCAGCACCAATCGGAGTGGTGGGAGCAGACAGGGAGGGATCGTTTTTGACCTCTGAAGGACATCGAGATGGGCAGAGGGGAGTATGACAGGGATGAGCAAGCTCTTTTTCCAAAGGGATGTTTTCCCTTTCTCTTTGCTTTATATGTATACATATAACTTACTTATTTGGCTGCAGTGGGTCTAGTTGCCGCAAGTGGGATCTAGATCCCTCATGAGGGATGGAACTTGGGCCCCCTGCATGGGGAGCATGGAGTCTTAGCCACTAGACCAGCAGGGAAGTCCTGTTTTTCCTTTCTCTTCAGTCTGTGTCAGTTTCCTTGAGAGCAAATCCCTAGGATGGAAGTGCAGGAATATGAATGCTAGTAGAGTAATTCCCTGCTTATCCAGAGATCTTGTGATTTCCACGAGGGCCCACACAACACAACCTTGGATGGGGAAAAGGCCTCTGATGGATTCAGACAAGCTCCCACTTTCCCTTTGTAATATCCTTCAGGCCCTTCTACTCAGAGCCTTTTCTAACAATTCAAGTGCAGCTCTTTAAAGGGTGTTTAGTTGGTTTCGTCTCCACCCCCGCAGATAACAATAACTGAAAACTACCTTTATTGGGTGTCTGCTTGGTGCCAGATTCTGTGTAGAATGCTTTGCCTGTTATCCCATTAATCCTTTCAATGATCCGCTGTATGGCTCTTCTTTTTCACTTTACAGGTGAGGATATTGAGGTTCAGCAAGGCTAACAAACCACCAAAGTCACAAGCTAGTGAACTCTGTGACATGAGGACCAAATATCTGGGTTCCAGCCCAGCCAGCCCAGCTGCCCTGGACTGAGGAAGCCACTTGTCACAGGAGGGGAGGGAAGCCGGTCAGCCGGTAGTGGCACCACCACGAGGAAGGGAATCATGTGGGTTGATGAACCTGACGACTGTTAAACGATCTTCTACCAGCTTCACAGGAGGAGTGTGTCAGTCAGGGTTCTCCAGGGAATAGAACACACAGTATGTGTGTATATAAACACACATATTTGTGTTCCGTCACTCAGTCACGTCCCACTCTTTGCGACCCCACGGACTGTAGCCCATCAGGCTCCTCTGTCCATGGGATTCTCCAGGCAAGAATACTGGCGTGGGGTGCCATTTCCTACTCCAGGGGATCTTCCTGACCCAGGGGTTGAACCCAAGTCTCTTTCATTTCCTGCATTGGCAGGCAGATTCTTTACCACTGAGCCTCCTGGGAAGCCCAGTAAATATACATATGCTACTGCTGCTGCTAAGTCGCCTCAGTCGTGTCCGACTCTGTGCGACCCCATAGACGGCAGCCCACCAGGCTCCCCCGTCCCTGGGATTCTCCAGGCAAGAACACTGGAGTGGGTTGCCATTTCCTTCTCCAATGCATGAAAGTGAAAAGTGAAAGTGAAGTTGCTCAGTCGTGTCCGACTCTTAGCGACCCCATGGACTGCAGCCTACCAGGCTCCTCCGTCCATGGGATTTTCCAGGCAAGAGTACTGGAGTGGGGTGCCATTACATATAGGGAACTATAAAAAGTTTGGTTAGACCAGTTGTTATATATATATGTGTGTGTGTGTGTGTGTGTATCCCAAATATATATATATATTTGGGATAAGGCTTATGCAGTAATGGAAGTGGGCAAGTTCCAAGATCCGTAGAGTGAGTTGGTAAGCTGGAGACCCAAGAGAATCAATGGGTGTCATTCCAGTCCAAAGGCTGGCAGACTTAAAACCCAAGAAGAGATGTTTCAGTTCTATTCCATAGGCAGGAAAAAAGCCAATGTCTCAGTTTGAATTGCAGTTTGACAAGAGGAATTCCCTCTTATTTGGGGGAGGATTCACCTTTTTGGTCTGTTCTGGCCTTCTACTGATTGGTTGAGGCCCACCTACATTAGGTAGGGCAATCTGCTTTCCTCAATCACTGATTTAAATGTTAATCTTGTCTCAGACACAGTATAGTGAATATATGGAGAAGGGTAGTGGTAACCCACTCCAGTATTCTTGCCTGGAGAATTCAGTGGATAGAGGAGCCTGGCGAGCTACAGTCCATGGAGTTGCAAAGAGTCAGACATGACTGAGTAACTCACACACACACACACACACACACACATACATAGTGAATATAGACAGAATATTATAATCATCAAACTTGCTGAGAGACTTAATTATTCCAGCTATTAATAAGAAATAATGATGTAATGTGACTGAGGTTCTAATTATGGCTATGATAATGCTATCACAATATAGAAATGAATCAAATTAACACATTGAACACCTTAAACTTACACAAGCTTGTATGTCAAATATATTCCAGTTTTAAAAAATGTTAATCTCATCCAAAAACACCCTCACAGAAACACCCGGAGTAGTGTTTGACCAAATAACTGGGTACCCTATGGCCTAGTCAAATTGCCACATAAAATGAACCATCACAAGGAGGAAGACAGATTAATGATGGAGACACAAAACTAAAAGAACATGATGGGGAGAGACTGTGTAGTGTAGGGTTAATGACTTTATATGCCTCCCAACTCCTGATAACAATGTCTTGAAATTACAGCCACGCCCTGATCAATAATGAAAGTAAGAGGAACACAACTTGCTGAGAAGAGGTTAGCTCTGTTTTCAATGTTCTGAGTTTGGAGTGAATGGAGTGAGCAGGTCTGTCTCTAGGGGCTCCAGGGGCTCCCTACTCGTAGGCAGAGGAGGATCCATTTCTTCATTGTCCAAAGAACCTTTGCACACTCTTTTGAGACCAGCCTCCTGATGGAGTTCTCTGAGCTGAGGTTCTTCTGAATCAACCATCTAGATGATTTGCATTCATTTCTTCATTTCTTTCCATAGTATTTTTGATCTTGCTCTCAACAATGGAAAAATAGACGATTGAGACACAATGGGCATCTCCTAGTTTGCTGGGAGGGATGGAGAAAGAAGATACTGCTGTAGGGACTTTCCTGGTGGTCCAGTGGCTAAGACTCCGTACTCCCTATGCAGGGGAGCCAGGTTCGATCCCTGGTTGGGGAACTGGATCCCACAGGGTGGAACTGAGAGTTTGCATGCCACAATGAAGATCAAAGATCCTGCATGCCACAAATAAGACCTGGCACAGCTAAATAAATATAATAAAAAGAAGATGCTGATGTAGTGTGATAGATGCTGAGATGGCACATTAGCATTGCTGGGTGTGCCAGGATGTAGGGGACTCCTGACTCAGCAAGGAGTCCAGGGGAGGAAGTCAAGCTCCAGCGATGCTTTAAGGAGGACCAGCAGCTAGCAAGTTGGCTGGAATAGAATGGGTGTGTTTGATACAGAGAATAACATATATAATATCATACAAGACAAGGTTGCACAATATCGGCACACATTTAGGGAACTAAAGTTTGACTAGAAAAGTGGTTCCCACCACTGGTAGCACTTCAGAATCTCCTGGAAGGGTTAAAAAATACTAATGCTGGGTCTTACCCCTAGAGATTTGGATGTAGTTGGTCTAGGGTGGGGTCCAAGTGTGTGTATTTTTTTTTTTTTTAGTGCAGCTAGGACTGAGAACCAGGAAAGTAAGAGGTGCTTTTGTTGTTGTTGTTTACTTGCTAAGTCCTGTCTGATTCTTTTGTGATCCTGTGGACCGTAGCCCGTCAGGCTCCTCTGTCCATGGGATTTTCCAGAAAGAGTACTGGCATGTGTTGCCATTTCCTTTTCCAGGGTATCCTCCCAATCCAGGGATGGAACCTATATCTAATGCATTGGCAGGTGGCTTCTTTACCATTGAGCTGCCTGGGAAGCCCAAAAGATGCTTTAGGATAACTTAAACCTGAAGGCAGCCAGTGGGGGAATCTCTGCTGGGATGTGGTCAAGAATCTGAGCTTGCTTTGGGGAAACCGGAAAGACTTGTGTTGAGCTCAGCAGAGAAATAAAGACCCATCAAATGTCAACAAGGGCCTTGTCTGCCCTCATAACCTTTTTTTTTGAGCTGCTGTTTCTTCTTCTCCATTTAAAAATAAAAGTCAAGTGGGAAATAACAAAGCATACAGTAATATAATAATAAGCTGAAAGATGACTCAATAAAAAGAAGTGATAAAATAATAAAAGCAGGCTGATACAGTAAAAAAAAAAAACAAAACCCAAAACTCAACCAAACAGAATCACCACCCAGGGCCAGACAATAAAAGCAATAGCTAAGATGTACTGATCCAACTGGTGATCGTGACAGTGAAGGAGGATTATTCCCATTTTACAGAGGAGAGAAATGATGCTTGGGGAGATTACGTATCATGGTTCCAGGGGGTGGGGCAGGGGAATGACTCCATGTGATAGGTGAGGAAATGGAGGTTAACCCAACAAGAATAAATAGCCAGTCAGGGGCAGACCAAGACACTGAGCTCAGGTTTTCTAGCTCAAGTCCAGGGAACTTTCACCTGGACAGAGGCCAAGCCTTGGTGGTATATTGGCATCATCAGGGAAGCTCTGAAGAAATCCTAATGCTGAAGAGGTATTTCTTCAAAGAAGACATGCAGATGGTCAACAGGCATATGAAAAAATGTTCCACACCTCTAATTATTAGAGAAATGCAAATCAAAACCACGATCACACCTGTCAGGATAATTATTATAAAAAAAAGTGAAAGATAAGTTTTGGCAAACATATGGAGAAATTGGAACCCTTGTGTATTGTTGGTAGGAATGCAAAATGGTGAAGCTGCTATGGAAAACAGTGTCCTCAAAACACTAAAAATAGAACTACCGTATGATCCGGCCACGCCACTTCTGGATATTTATCCAAAAGAATGGAAATCAGGATCTCAAAGAGATGTTAGCACTCCTATGCTCATTGCAGCATTATTCACAAGTGCCACGATGTGGAAACAAGCAAAATGTCCATCACATGAGTAGATATTTAAAATGTGATATATACATCCAAGGGTATAACTATTCAGCCTTAAAAAGGAAGGCAATCCTGTAGCATGTGACCACGTGGATGAGCCTTGAGGACATTATGCTCAGTGAAACAAGCTGGTCACAGAAAGACCAATACTATATGACCCCACTTATAGGAGGTGTTTAAAAAAGTCAAGTTCATAGAGTCGAAGAGTGGAACTGTGGTTGCCGGGGGCTGGGAGAGAAGGGCATGGGGAGTCACTGATCTATGGCCATAAAGTTTTAGTTAAATGAGATGAAGAAGTTCTGAAGTTCTTCTGTACAACACTGTGCCTACGATCAACAACACCGTACTAGACATTTAAAATTTTGGTGAGGGTAGATCTCACGATAAGGGTTTCTACCACAATAAAATTAGAAAATAAAAAAGGAGATCCTGATGCAACCACAGGTCAACCCCTCGATTCTAATCTGGTCCATCTGTGGCTGGGTGGGGGAGGCACACAGGACGGACAGGAGCAGCCTGGCATGTTTTTGGCTGTTAGTAGTAACTGATCCTGTGTCTCTCGCACCTTTAAAGGTATTTCCTGTCTTGCTATTCCCCCTTGAGAATTAAGGAAACAGAGAGGTTAAGTCCCTTTTACTGGGACACCCGGCTGGTAGTCACTGGCGCCTGTCTTCATTCTCAGATCAGCCTGACTGCCAAGTCCATGCCCTTAAGGCTTTGAAGCAGGGGCCCCTGTGGGGCATGGATGTGGTTGTCACATGCCCTTCCATTTCATTTCTCTGCCCCGCAAGCTTTAGCGTCGGCAGCATCACCTTTGTCCTGGGCTTGTCCACTATCATCACGCAGATGGAGAACGGGGCGGAGGAGAACGGGAGCAGAACGGAAGAGTGGAATGGTGAGGTCAGCTGCCCGGGGAGACGGTGGGCACCCGCCAGCATCAGCATTGCTGGGTAACCCCCAGAAGGGCCTGTTGGGAGGAGAGGAGCCATCCTTCAAAGTGTCGTGTGTAGGGGCAGAAGCAGGCAAGAGGAGGTGAGCTTAGATACTCTGAACAGGTCTCCAGGCCCTGAAACTGAGGGGTTTGAGTGGGGGTGCTATCAAAGCTCAGTAGGTGAAGATGGTTCTAGAAGATGAGCTCACAGAACTGGGGAGTTCTAGAAGGCCCCGCGTCAGTTTCCCATCATTCTCTCCCAGCCGGGTGCTGGGGGGCCCATCAGTATCATGGGGCATGTTCTGGGCTGAAGCCGGGTGTCGGGCCACCGCTCTTACTGCTACGGTCACTGCTGTGCAGCTCTGGTGAGGACGACACGGTCAGTGAGCCGCCTTCCCCCTCTCCTGCAGCTGTTAACCAGGGCCCTGGGCTGGTCTGACCAGAGAGGGGCGTGGGAAAATGAAGGTGGTGGTCAGAGATGGTGAGGGGATACTGGGCTGGTGAGGATGGGGGCGCTGAGCTGAGAGAGAGAGAGAGAGGGAGAGAGAGAGAGGGGAGACCACGCTGGCAGGTCTCTGGTCTTTGAATCACCAGACCTGACTCCTTCCACCTCTAGACCTGCTGGGGAAGGCTCAGGAAGAAGTTACTTTGAAATAACTCTTGCTACTGAAAAAGCAGAAACAGTCTCTGTATAACAGTGGGTTTAGTTCCTTCATCTATAATTGGGGATAGTAATCCTCCCCGCCCCTCAAATTGTTGTGAGGATTAGATGAGATTAAGTCAGAAAACAGCCAGAAAAGGGCCAGCACAGTGTCGGTCACACTTTAAGAACTCAGAAGGGTGTCTGCCTCCCTCTCACCCCCGACACTTTGATGAGTGGGCTCATGCGCTGAGCACATGACTTCCGTATACTTCAGTCTTGAGAAGGGCCCATTTGATCAGCCACTCCAGGCCGGCAACTCTGCTTGACTCTCAGGATAAGAAGAGAAATAAGAGCACCATTGTTCTCTGGAGGCTCACCTTGTAGTGGGGGAAGGCTGATGTCTTTTACAGTCTAGTGTGCAGAAACACGGTGCTTTGGGGGTCTTGAGGGGGGCCGGGCGCTTCCTGGGGACATCTCACTGGGGAACTCACTTCTGATGTGACCTTTGAAATATGAGTAAGAGTGATGCATGTAAGGAAAGGGGTTCTCATTCAGATGGCAGGTTCATCATGAGCAAATGACATGGCATTATTGTTGTCATTTAATCGTTAAGTCGTGTCTGACTCTTTGGCGAGCCCATGGACTGTAGCCCACCAGGCTCCTCCTCTGTCCGTGGGATTTCCCAGGCAAGAATATTGGAGTGAATTGCCATTTCCTTCTCCAGGGGATCTTCCAGACCCAGGGTTCAAACCCACATCTCCTGCTTGGCAGGCAGATTCTTTAACACTGAGCCACCTGGGAAGCCCTGATATGGCATTACTGGAGCTTAAAGTATCGTGGGGAGAGGTCAGCAAGCCTGGGTCACCAGGGTCGTTGTGGACCACACTTGGGATCAGTGATGAAGGACACCATCTAAGGATGTCCCCTGGCCAGGCTTTTTGTTTAAAACCTTCAGTCTGGTGAATGTGTGTAGAATAGTTTGGGAGAAGAGTCAGGACTAGATGCAAGGAGACCATCAGCACACCAGGAGGGTGGTCTGAACTAAGGGAAAGACGTTGCTCTTGGAGGGAAGGTGGCCTCACCAGCACTTCGGGATTGATGGGTTGCGGATGAGTGAAAGATGTTGTGATGGAGAGAAGGAGTGAAGAATGACATTTATATAGCTAGTTTGGATAACCATAGGTTTAAACCATGCAACATGATGAGTTTAAAGCCAAGAATGTTTTAAACCAAGAAGAGAAGACATAGAAAAGAGCTCTAAAACAGTGGGACCATGGGCTGTACTTTGGATGTGCTCAGCTGGAGGTGCCGGTGTTACCCACATGGAGACAGTCAGGAGGCAGTTAGCTGTGAGGTTGGCCGCTCTGGGGAAGATGTAATAGGAGCCATCATCCTGCAGGGGGCAGTAGGGACAGGCATGCTCAGGCATCCTGCAGCCTGCCAAGGTTTCCTTTGTTTTGTCTTTGCCGGGCCTCCTGTGGCACGTGGGATCTTAGTTCCTGGACCAGGAATTGAACCCGTGCCCCCTGTAGTGGAAGCACAGAGTCGTAACCACTGGACCACCAGGGAATTCACAAGAGTGTTTCCTGAAGTGGGAGCGAGGACAGCTCAAGGCAGAAATGCCTAGGAAGTGTATCAGCATTTAAGACCTGGGCAGAAGTGTGTTGCACAAGGGGAGTCCGAGGGAAGCATCGCGGTAGCAGAGAGAGGGAGAGGTAAGAGTTTGAACCAGGTGGAGCGGGCAGCAGGAGGCAAGGCTGCTGAGAGCTCCTGAGAGACAGGAGCCCACGAGGGTCCACTGCACTCCTGGGCAGAACAGTGTCAGGCGAGAGGTCGCGTTGGTGATGCCAAGTGTCTGTGGGTTGAAAAATAGGAGGCGAGAAAATCATAGATTTTCATGTAGATGTTTAAATGAGAAGAGAGGAAGAGGGACAGGTCAGTAGAGAGAGAGCCCAGGGAAGGTATTTTAGGAGCTAAAGACCTAAGCACGTCCGTACCTGCAGAGGAAGGAGGAGCCGATGGAGAGGAGATGCTGGTGATGCTGAGAGAGGAGGAGTGGCTGGTGGAACAAGTCTGAGAGATGGGGAAGGATGAAACGCAGAGCTTGGAGGAAAGATGGGTCCAGATCGGCGTAGAGGCACCTTCTCTGTGAGGACGGCTGAGGCTGTGGATGCCTTTGTGAGTGGGGTGGGGTGAAGGCAGAAGGAAGGAGGACATCTCACAGGGGATCACCTTGTTTTTCTCAGTGAGGCAGGAGGTGAGGTGAGACAGGCAAGGGAGGGGAACTCGAGGACGGTAACGAAGGTCCTGAGTACCCTTTGAGCAAAACGGTAGAGAGAAAGCTGACCGAGACGAGCATCAGTACCTGTGCCAGCATCGCTTTGTAATAGAAAGAACAACCAGCTGAGCTCTAGTGCAAAGAGCCCAGTTCTCTCTGTGTCTTTCTTTTCTTATTCATTCTTTCAACCGTCGGATGAGGCAAGTGTTATTAATTTCCTAATTTTATAGAGGAAGGAAATGCAGCTAGAAAAGTGTTCACATCAGAGACGTAAAGCAAAGAGGTGGGCTTCCCGCTGAGACAAGGCTTGCTGCAAAGCACACCCTTGTTTCGTCACCCTTGGGCTTGGGGCCACCCGTTTTCAGGGACACCCACTCCTGTGGCTGGGTTTCATTTCTGGAGTTTATGAAGGTGGAGGGCCAGTTGGCGGGGGCGGTGTGGAGGTCGTGAGAGACAGGTATGTCAGAGGTGGTCAGGGAGAGATAGAACTGGACTAGAAGGCTGCAGAGGTTGGGGGGATGTGGAATGATGACGGGATGCAGGGATGACGAGGCTGTGGGAGCCGGTCGCTGAGACAGAGTGGAGGTCAAGACGGTAACCAGGTGCAAATGGCCTTTGTGATATTGGGGGCTGATCCGCAGAGCCACTGATGAGAGGCGTGGAGGGCAAACCGAATGGGGTGAGACGAGCTTTGAGGGAGGCAGAGCTTTAGCGAGGAGATGGTTTAGAAGGGGTTGTGGGCATGGAGGAGAGTTTTCAGCACTGCCTGGCCTGGGAGAGGGTCTGTGTGTGGGAGAGAGCAGCCTCCACTTGAGAGGCTGCAGGCTGGCAGTGCTCTAGGGGAAAACCTGTCCTCAGTTCAGGCCAGGAGGGGGAGGCTCACTGAAGAGAGCTTCATGGCCGTGGGGCTGCAGGATCGATATGCACTGATGCTGCTGCTCAGCCGTCCCCTCTGGGAACATCTCTCTGTGCGTGTCTTCAGTTGCTCCATTATGTCTGACTCTTTGCAGCCCCTTGGACTGTGGTCTACCAGGCTCCTCTGCCCAAGGAATTTTCCCAGTAAGAATATTGGAGCGGGTTGCCATTTCCTTCTCCAGGAGAGCTTCCTTATCCAGGGATAGGACCTGAGTCTCTTGTGTTTCCTGCATTGGCAGGCCGATTCTTCACCACCAGCGCCACCTGGGAATATCTACTTATGGCCAAATCCCCGTGGGGCTTTGGAGTCGTGTAAACTTTGGTTTCAGTCCAAACTCTGTCCCTTCTGGGAGTTCCCTGGCAGTCTAGTGATTAGGACTCTGAGTTTTCACTGCGGTGATTCTGACTTCCATCCCTGGTCCGGGAACTAAGATCTGCGAACTTTGTCCCTTCTGAGTTGTGAAATCTTGGGCTTTAGGACTCAGTGATGCCTGGCATTTTTTTTTTTTCTTTTGGCTGTGACACATGGCATGTAGGATCTTAGTTTCCCGGCCAGGGATCAAACCTGCTCCCTCTGTGTTGCAGAGTCTTAACCACTGGACTGCCAGGGAAGGCCCATGCCTGACATGTAGTATGGAGCTCAGAATGCGTTTGTGTTCTCCCTGGTTTCCCTCCTCTTCTCTCAGCTGCTGGGGCAGGAGGGTACGAAGCAGGATTGGAATGACCCAGCAATCCCACTTCTGGCTATATACCCTGATAAAACTATAATTTAAAAAGACACATGTACCCTGATGTTCATTGCAGCACTATTTACAATAGCTAGAACATGGAAGCAACCTAGATGTCCATCGACAGATGAGCGGATAAAGAAGTTGTGATATATACATACAATGGAATATTACTCAGCCATAAAAAGGAATGAAACTGGGTCATTTGTAGTTATGTGGATGGACCTAGAGTCTATCACACGGAGTGCAGTAAGTCAGAAAGAGAAAAACAAGCATTGTATAATAAGGCATATATATGGAATTTATTATAGAAAAATGGAACTGATGAACCTATTTGCAGGGCAGGAATAGACATGCAGACAGAGAGAACAGACTTTGGACACAGCGGGGGAAGGAGAGGGTGGGACGAATTGAGAGAGTAACACTGAAACATTTACATTAACATGTGTATTGAATAATATAGACAGCTAGTGGGACCCTGCTGTGTAGCAAGTGGTGCTGTGGGATGACCTATGCGGGTGGGATGGGGTGTGAGGTGGGGGGAGGTTCAAGAGGGAGGAGACGTATGTATATTTATGACCGATTCACGTTGTCGTCTGGCAGAAGCCGGGCTTCCCAGGTGGCGCTAGTGGTAAAGAACCCACCTACCTGCCGCTGCAGGAGACACAAGAGACGCAGGTTCGATCCCTGGGTCGGGAAGATCCCCTGGAGAAGGAAATGGCAACCCACTCTAGTATTCTTGCCTGGAGAATCCCATGGACAGAGGGGCCTGGTGGGCTACAGTCCATTAGGGTTGCATGGACATGACTGAAGCGACTTAGCTGCAGGCACACGAGGCAGAGGCCAACACAATATTGAAACAATTATCCTCGAATTAAAAATAAAGGGAAAAAAAAGCATAACTGAAGGGGAAAGGGGCTGACCTTGGGGAACCCTCTTGGGCTCTTCGGGGTGTGGCTGATGCTCCACCAGGGCGGCAAGGTGGCAGGCTGGCTGCCCCCTTGTGAGGGAGCCCCCCTCCCCACTTTCCCATCTACTCAGGCTCTGTTTCCCTTCTTCTTCCAGGGGTAGCCTTCTGTGAGCGGCCTGCCATCTCAAAGCCTAGCTCTGAGCTAGTGTGGCGGGGGCTCTGTGCCCCCCAGCCCGCATGGAAGCCGGGAGCTGGGCTCCCAGAAGGTGGCCCCGCCCGCCCGGGATCGTGCTGCTGGCCTTGGCTTCTGTCCTCAGCAGCCTGCTCTCCTCCGGCCAGGCCAGGGTCTACAGTCGCTGCGAGCTGGCCAGGGTGCTTCAGGATTTTGGCTTGGAGGGATACCGGGGCTACAGCTTGGCTGACTGTAAGGACCTCGATCTCTCCCTCCTGCTCCCCCTCCCTCCTCCTCACTCAAGGGCTGTGGCCTTGGGAGCCTCTGTTCTCCTTTTTCAAATCAGGATCCTATGCGCTGACAGGTGGAGAACTCCCAGGACTGGGGTAAATACCCAGCAGGCAGGCGACGGGCTGTTGTTGTTGTGGAGTCGCCCAGTCAAGTCTGACTCTTTGCGACCCCAATGGACTGCAGCACGCCAGGCTTCCCTGTCCCTCACCATCTCCCAGAGTTTGCCCAAGTTCATGTCCGCTGAGTCAGTATTGCATAGGAACCTGGAAGGGTAGGCGACAGGTGACCAAGCAGAATTGCTCCCTTATGTCCTTTCCTGCTGGTAAGTTGGGCGCCACAGGGAAAGAAGGGTTTCCTATCTTTAATGGAATCATGGCCACTAGGATCAGACACTGCCAGTGAAGTCAGGGGCACGCTGAGCAAAGCTAAGGAAGACCAAGCTTTTCAAGCTGGTGGAAGTTTCGAGACACTAACAAGTACAACCACCCCTGGACTCATTTCTTCTCTAGTTCCAGCCCTTTCTCTCGGTCCCACCTGTGCCTTCCCAGTCGTGTCTCTCAAGAGTGAGCTCTTGTTCATTCATTCCCCAAGCATTTCTTGGGTCTTGCTATGTGCGGACGATGAGACCGAGGGAACGTGGCAGGAAGGAGGTCAGGAGACCCGTGGACTCCTGCTGTTTGGTAGCTGTGTATAACCTTGAGTAAGTCACTTTGCCCCTCTGAGCTTCAGTGGATTCCTTTGTCAAGGAGGTGAGAGGGTGTCAGCCCTGATCTCCTGGAAACAGGAGTTGAGGCTTGCAGGAGCTGATGCACAGGGTCTACCCCGTGAGCTCTCTGGTCTGGGGTGGCCTTTGTCATCCCACCCGCAGGCCTGTGTCTCCACCCTATGCAGGGATCTGTCTTGCTTACTTCGCAAGCGGCTTCAACACAGGTGCCGTGGACCATGAAGCCGATGGCAGTACCAACAGCGGCATCTTCCAGATCAACAGCCGAAAGTGGTGCAAAAACCTCAACCCTAATGTCCCAAACTTGTGCCAGATGTACTGCTCCGGTAGGCGGGGCCTGGGCCCGGGGCTGGCTGGGGCCTCCTCTCTGGCCTTATTTGCTCCTCTTGCTTTTTTGTCTGAGTGGGAACCCCTGCTGCCTGCCGGGTCTACCAAGGATCGTGGGGTGGGGCAGGTGATGAGAGTGGCCCTCCATGAATCTGATTTAGGATCCCAGGTGGGACACTGTCCGGAGAGCTGTGGGAAGAAATGGGGGATGGCTTCTGATGGGGGAAGTGATGGAGTAAGACCTGTGCTTCCAGAGGGCTTGAGAGACAGGGATGGAGCTAGGATGGAGGAGGGTGTGTGTGTGTGTGTGAGTGAGAATGACAGACAGACAGACTCTGGATGTCCAACTCCACCTCCTGCTCCTTCATCGTGTTTCTCTGCCTCCCACCCCAGACTTATTGAATCCCAACCTCAAGGATACTGTTATCTGTGCCATGAAGATAACTCAAGAACCCCAGGGTCTGGGCAGCTGGTAAGTAATGTGGGTTGGAGCCCCCTGCTCCAACTAGGACCACAGCAGGGAGCTAACCTGGGTTGGGAATATCTCCTGGAGAAGGCAAAGGCTACCCACTCCAGTATTCTGGCCTGGAGAATTCCATGGACTGTATAGTCCACGGGGGTCGCAAAGAGTCAGACACGACTGAGCGACTTCCGCTTTCACACTACTTTCCATCTTAAACCAGGCATCATTTCATGGCCTCACACTCTAATCTGCTCACCACCACCAATGTATTTGAAGACAGTACATTGAGTTTTAGGGAATAAACAAGTCACTGGAGGTCACAGAGTCAAGCCTGGCTCTTCCAAGGTCTTCCTAGGTTGGACCAGGGTCTAGTAACTTTGTTTCTTAACTGTGACATCTTTGTCTAGTACAACAGATCAAAAAAGTTCCCTGCTTGAAGCATGATGAGTTCTCTGGAGACCCCACTGTCAGTCTTCCTTGCTCACCTCCTTTCCGCAAGATGGCCTTTGGGAGCCATCGTCAGGGGCAAGAGAGTTGGATGAACATCTGCTGGGGCATCAAACTAGATCTTTGGAGCCCCTGGAGCAGCAGCCCTACAGCTTCCCAGCCTCTTCTGATGGGAGCTTCACTCTGTAGAGCCTCCTACCTCCCTTTCTTCCCATATCTAGATGGGAGACCAGCAGGGGACAGAATGTGGGGCAGGTAGAATTCCCCCAGGTGGTTGGAGCACAAGAACCCATGGCGGATGCGAAAGTGACAAAGCTGGTGAGGTCATCGGGAAGGCATCAAATGTCAGCGCAAAAGTAGAAGGAACGGGGGTGGGCTACAGGCAGGGGGGACTAGTGGGGAAGCCTTGGCAGGAGTCCAGTGAGAGATGGAAGGTGTGGATGTGCCCAGTTGTATGGGCGATGGGCAGGAGAGGGATGGGGGTGAGGGGCTGCGGAGGAGGAACAGGGACAGGTGATATGTGGCCAGTGAGGGAGAGGAGGAGCTGAAAAGGATTGCGGACATAGAGGAAGTCTAAGGTGGGCCTTGAGGTTGACCACAGCTTTGGAGACATGTTGATTTGCGCCCTGAGAACTGAATCTGGAGTGAGGCAGGCTCAGCAGGAGAGGGTGCACATCTGTAAAATCAGGAAGGGTGAATGCAGGCTAAGGCAGGAATCCGAGGACTTGGAGGTACCACTCTGGGATGGGAGAAACAGATTCCATAGGGCTAAGTCAAAGAACAACTCTCTTGTATGCTGGGAGTAAGTCTCTGAGAGGTGTCCCCAGAGGGCAGTTGTCGCAGAAAGAAAGGTGCTGTCTGTTCCCTCCACACAGGCACCTGAGAACTTATCTGTGCCAGGCTCTGTGATGGGTGCTAGGCTTCAGAGGTGGTGGAGACCCAATTCTCGGCCCTTACGGATCTCAGTCTAATGGAAGACATGAACAAGCCAGTCAACCCCTCTCACTTAATAGATCTACTGAGGTCCTTTAAGGGCACTCTTTGCCATTGGGCTTTTTGACACTGACATTCTAGAGGACACTAGTTATCCAAACTTGGAACCCCTGGGAATGTAGGACCCCCAGGACCCCAGGATCTTGCTTATCATCCTCAAGATGCTTGTGTGACACTGGAACAAGGTAATGGTCCTAAAAGAGCCTATAAACTATAGTTACCATCAATGAAGAGATCCACATTGGTAGCGAGGGAGAATAAGACCCAGATTGGTAGCCAGGGAGAATGGCATGTGGGTGCATTTCCATCGTTTACAAGCTGTGGGCCGTGGGCAAACAATTTCCATCTTAGTTTCAGTTTTTCATTTGGAATATAAGGAACACAGTATCAGCTCAATCTAACTTACAGGGCTGCTGGGGGGATGGCAGATTAATGCGTGATGGGTGTGACAGTGCTGTGTAAACCATAAAGGGCCGCACACCTGTACGGTGGCACTGTCTGCAGAAGCAGCATGGTGTAGGAAGAGAGAAATGGACTGAGGCTCTGGACCTCAGGACCCCAGGCCTTTGCCACTGACTCCTGGGTGAACTCGAGCAAATTATTCTGTATCTCCATCAATAAAATATCAGGCTAGACAGATAACTTGTTACGGGTCATTCTCTTCCTTTAAAAAAAAAAAAATCTTTTTTTCCCTAGGGGCTTCTTGGCTAGTTAACATGCTGGCTTGTCTCTCTTCCCCTTGCCTGGCCCCTTTCCTCACCTCACTTCTGGTTTAGTGCCCACACCTCCTTCCCGTTCTTCCCTGGGCAAAGACTGAAGACTGCAGCTGACTTGCTCTCTCCTCTTCCCCATCTTCCACCCTCAGGGAGGCATGGAGGCATCACTGCCAGGGCAAAGACCTCAGTGACTGGGTGGATGGCTGTGAGCTGTAGGATTCTCTCTGGATGGACGGGCAGAGAGAATGGATGGCAGCTTGGGAGACGTTGCCTGGTTCCTGACCCAGGCCTGGGAAGACAAAACAACTAATAAAGTATAGTTTAATACATGTGTTGTTGTGCAGTTGCTAAGTCATGTCCGACTCTTTGCGACCCCATGGACTGCAGCACGCCAGACTTCCCTGTTCTTCACCATCTCCCTGAGTTTGCTCAAACTCATGTCCATTGGGTCGATGATGCCATCCAACCGTCTCATCCTCTGTCAGTCTAAGTGTGGTTCTCAGCTATCACTGTGTTTCCAGGTGGTATGTTGGAGCCAGAAGCATCTCAGGAGTTCCTCATTTGTCTCCATGGGCTGGGGTTCAGTTGGTCTTCAAAACCTTCGATGGAGGTTTGCCTCCACTCCTGGAGGCCTGACTGGGGGGTATGCATCAGTGCCTTTATTGCCCACCCCTGGCAGAGTTTCCCAAGTGAACCTCGTGAGTATATGAATGAGGCATCTTGAATGAATGGTAGACACTCAGCTCAGTTTGTAGAATCAGTGAACGAATGGGCCCTGATACCTCAATGGTATTGGTAAGCGCTAGCTTTCAGGTTCCAGGCATATCTCTAGAGGGAACCATGGCCCCTCCTGGGCCCTCATGGGGAGTGCTCTATCTCTCATAGGGGCCATTCAGGCTGCTTCTCATCCAAGTCTGGCTCACCTCCCTTGGAGCAGGGAGTTTGGCATAGTTTGGGAAGAAGTGGTTGAGTGGGATTTTCTCCTTTATCCTGGCTGCCTGGCCTTGGAAAGGTCATTCCACCTCTCATAGGCAAGTTCCTCATGGGTAAGAGGAGCTAATAAAGGCCATCTTACAATAATTTATCAGTGACATAATATAGCACAGTGAAGCGTCTGGTACAGGACAGGGCACAGAGTGGGGGAAGGGGGCTCCAGAAACACTGACCTCGAGTCTGGTTTCCCTGAGGTCTGGGGCTGCCAAGCCCCCACCCGCCTCGTGGGCACATGTCCTGCTTGTCTGGTGACCAGGGCTTCCTTGGGAAGTCTGCACCAGTGCCCTCATCACTGTTTGCTGAGGAAGAGGAAGAGGGGAGGAGAAGGTGCTGGAAGAAGGAGCAGAAGGGGACAGACTTTGGATAAAGCGGCAGAAATTTCTATGGGAAATGGGGGCAAATTAAGTGAAGTTCTCTCATATTTTAAAAAGACTGTTTTGATGTGGACCATTTTTAAAGTCTTTATTGAATGTGTTACAGTATTGCTTCTGTTTTACTTTTTGGCCACAAGGAATGTGGAATCTTAGCTCCTCCACCAGGGATCAAACTTGTACCCCTTGTATTGAAAGGTGAAGTCTTAACGCCTGGACCACTAGGCAAGTCCTGTTTGTCATTTTTTAAAGTTCACTAATAAGGACCTACCATACAGCAGGGGGAACTCTACTCAATACTCTGTAAAGACCTACATGGGAAAAGAATCTTTAAAAAAAAGCAGATATATGTATATGTATACCTGATTCACTTTGCTGTACACTTGAAACACACTGTAAATCAACTATATTCCAATTTATAAAAATAAGGGAAAAAAGTACAGGTCACCTCATCATTGTACCAGTGTGGTTCCAGGAAACTCATTGGAAATGGACTTTTGTCCAAGGTAATGCAGTTGGTGGAGCTAGGATTTCGACAGGGCTGTTGAACTCCAAAGGTTGTGCTTTGTCCTCAGCGTGTCCCAGCCTCCACAGCTGGGCCAGCTCTTGGATGGGACCCCCGGGATGGGAAGGCACGGTGGACGGAGCGCAGCAGAGAGACAGCCCAATTCTCTCCAGCAGGCACCCAAGCTTCTCCAGACATTCCACGTTCTCCTCTACCTCCAAGCCTTTGCTCAGGGATCTCCTCTGCAAACCTGCCTCCCTGGCAACTTCCCCCCACCTTTCGAGGCTTCAGCCAGAAACTGCTCCTCCTCAGGAGACAGTCTGGTGCCTCTTCTTTAACGGGTACCTGGTACATCTCTGCTGCCCGACTCTCTGCTCAGGTTCTTGTGTGCTGGTCTGTTGCCCATCTCTGCCGGCCTCCACTCTGAGCCCCATTCTCTTGATATATGAACCCCCTCAGTGGCTAGCACTGGGGATCTCTGCAAGGAGATCAAACCAGTCAATCCTAAAGGAAGTCAACCCTGAATATTCTTTGGAAGCACTGATGCTGAAGCTGAAGCTCCAATACTTTGGCCACCTGGTGCAAAGAGTTGACTCATTGGAGAAGACCCTGATGCTGGGGAAGACTGAAAGCAGGAGAAGGGGACAACAGGATGAGATGGTTGGATGACTTCATTGACTCAATGAATATGAATTTGAGCAAACTCTGGAAGATAGTGGAGGACAGAGAAGCCTGGCGTGCTGCAGGCCATGGGGTTGCGAAGAGTTGGACACAACTGAGCGACTGAACAGCAACAAAGTGCCTAGCGCAGTGCCTGGCTGCGTAGGGAGCTCACAGAAAATGCTCAAGGGGTGAGGAAGTCTGGACAGAGGCCCCACCTGGTGCTTTGAAGTTTTCCAGCTGTTTCTTCTCTTTCTTCCCCGTAAAGCAGGTGGAGTTGAGGATTCTTTGGTGGCCGCCAGTATCTTCCTCTTGGGCTTAACTTGGATGGAATTCCTTTTGAAACGAAGCTGCAATGTCTGAGTTACACTGAAGACAAATGGCCCACGGTGGTGCTAAGTTAGTCAAATGAGCTACTGCAGAAGCACGGCGGCGTGGACAGCAGATTTAAGGAGGCGAGGCGTCCAAATTCCCCATCCCAAGTCATCACTCACAGCCTTTAGCACCGGGTGGTTTTATTCTTTTTTTTTTTTTTTTAAACAAAAGGCACTATTACAGCCTCACTTGGGAACAAATGAGATGTCAACAAGGTGCCTGTCTGGGGACTCGACGGCAGCCGGAGAACATGCCCACGCATTTCCTGAATGCGGTGGATGCGATGGTCACCTTCCTGAAGAAGCAGGTCACGGGGATGTTTGCAAAGCGACGCTGCAGTTGCTTTCTGCATGTGCAGGTCTCCTTGGCCCTTGCGATCTCCACACGTACAGGATAATCTGATGAAATCCCATTTCCAAGGTTCTCTTTCATCCTCTCTTTCTGCTCATTCATTCATTTTGCCATCTGTGAAAACTTGCTAGTACCCAAGCTGCAGCAGGTGCCAAAGATTTAAAAAATTGCGGGAGAAAAAAAAAAGGAAATCGATCAAATCCCATCTATCTTTTTACCCTTCTTCCTGTAAATTGAAAAAGGACAGAATATCCTTTATGGGAGGAAAGTTGCTCTTGTGATACCCTGGAGTTCTTTTGGAGGACAGTTTAACACTTTCTAGACCAGGGGTGAGTTCCTAGAGGATCTGGCTCCTTGGGGTCCATAACCCTTCTAAAATTGTATGCAAAATTTTGTGTACATCTATTAGACCATGTGCCTTTTTTTTCTTGGGGAGACAGTTCATAGCTTTCACGTTTTACAAAATACAAACAAGGCTAAAATTAGTGTTTTACGGGAAGAAAAAGAAAGAAGAAAAGATAGAAAATATACACCTTAGCTCATTTAATTCTCATACTCAGCCTGGAACCTAGGAACCATCATCTCTGTCACATAGATGGGAAACAGAGGCTCTGAGAAGTAAATGGAACATTTGCTTGGATACCTGACACCTATTCTCAATTTAGAGTCCGAGACTATTAGAGTTGAGCTGTACCAGAGACTTTCTGTCCATTTCCCACCCCTCACTTTTTTTCTTTTAATTTTAAAAATTTTACTTTTTTGGCTGCACTGCGTGGCATGGCATGAGGACTCTTAGTTCCTGACCAGGGACTGAGCCTGCACCCCCTGAAGTGGAAGCGTGGGGTCTTAACCACTGGACCACCAGGAAGTCCTTCTCATCTTTCATAGAGGGGGAAACTGAGGCAGAGAAGTGAAATAAATTGTCCAAATTTATATGGTCAGTTTATAGCAAAAATAGGCCAGAAATTCAGTCTTTTGACTCTGTCCAAAGCTTTTGCCAACTATTGCTTTGTTCTTGCAAAGCCAGTGAGTGTAGGTTTCACAGAAGGTTAAATTGAATTAGTAACAGATCGTCCCCTTCTACTCATTCTCAGGCTAGGCTTATTCCCACCGACTTGTTTCATGGTCTCCAGGCAACTTGCGGCCTCAAACACACTGAGCCCATCAGTCTTAGGAATACACAGATGCACGTGCAAAATGATTCCACACTCTAGGAATCCCAAATGGGTAGGGACAAAGCCATTAGATAAGGACATCAACCCTTGGCTTGGGAAATCCAGTCCTAGACATTTGGAAAGCTGAGGAAGAAACTTAAAGGATTTCAACCATGATGCAGAGTGGTACCTCAGTGTGGTGTCCTGGCCCTGCATCCATACACGTCCACCAGCCTCTCGCTGGTCATTTTGGACATTTCCCCCCTTTTTTCTTTACTTGACTCCCCTGGACCTTCGTGCAGTCCCACAGCTGTGCCTCCTCCAGCGTTCTGCCCCCCGGGCTTCCCATATGCTGCTCTAGCGTTCTTCTGATGCAAAAACTCAGATCCATCTTTCAGAATTGTTTACTTGTCAGTATCCCCACTCAGATGAGAAATGTCTTGAGGGCAAGTGCCCGGCGCTTAATAGACAATCAATGAATGGAGACCCCTTGTTCTTCATGTTCTTTCCGCTTCTTTGGTTGCCTGCTCCCTTCCCAGTTGTGCCAGGAAGCTCGCTCTGTGCAGTGTGGAGTCTGCCCCGGCTGTGGCTGGATTAGGGCTGGCGGCACCTCCCCCACCCCCAGAGGAGTCAATTCCTTGCCTCTCTGTAACAGGGGAGCTCATTCATTGGTGCTTTCTGGAGGCGCTTGTCTCTGCTCCAAGTTTAGTTCTCAAAATCGAACTGAATCTCTGAGCTTGTGGAGGAGGAGGTCCCAGATTCCTCCTTGCATTCCAGGCTCAGGCTGGCTGAGCTGAGCTTCACCCGAGGGAATCATTAAAAGATCACACTTGGGCTTCCCGGATGGCTCAGTTGGTAAAGAATCCGCCTGCGATGCAGGAGATCCAGGTTTGATCCCTGGGTGGGGACGAATCCCTGGAGAAGGAAATGGCAACCCACATCAGTATTCTTGTCTGGAGGATCCCACGCACAGAGGAGCCTGGTGAGCTATAGTCTGCTGCTGCTGCTGCTAAGTCGCTTCAGTCGTGTCCGACTCTGTGCGACCCCATAGACGGCAGCCCACCAGGCTCCCGTCCCTGGGATTCTCCAGGTAAGAACACTGGAGTGGGTTGCCATTTCCTTCTCCAATGCATGAAAGTGAAAAGTGAAAGTGAAGTCCGTCAGTCATGTCTGACTCTTCGCGACCCCATGGACTGCAGTCTACCAGGCTCCTCCGTCCATGGGATTTTCCAGGCAAGAGTACTGGAGTGGGGTGCCATGGCCTTCTCCGGAGCTACAGTCTACAGGGTTGCAAAGAGTCGGACACAACTGAAGGACTAAGCCACCACACCTACGGGTGGGGCCAGGCTCTCCCATTCTCCCTTCCAGCTCACCAGAACCTATCTAGAGACCCTCTGTGGATTCTTTGCCATTAGGTGTGCTCACGGTTAAGACTTTGACAAAAACAGGTCCTAGCTGGAGAGGAAAATAAAAGAACTCTGGGCTCTCTCGGCACCAAACAACAAAAGATCAGTGTGTAAACAGCAGGCTCAGCCCCTGGCAAATACTTTCTCCTTTCACCTAACTGTGGCTGATTCTGTTTCTGAGATTATGTGCCATTATTTGATTGATTGATCAACCAGTCAATTGGTTGGTCTGACCCTTTGAGGTCACTGATAATTCATCCTTGCGGTTTGACCCTATGATTGCACCAAGCTCCTAGCCACTGTGTCACCATTTGGGCAATTTTTGAAAATGTGACGCTGGGACCTCCCTGGCAGTCCCATGGTTAAGACTCCACCTTCCTGTGCAGGGGGTGTGGGTTTGCTTCCTGGTTCCACATGCCATGAAGTGTGGCCAACAATTGAAAAAAAGAAAATGTGACACTTTCCAAGTCTCCTATGTCTACCAGACCTCTTCACGTCATCCCTAAAGAAATGATCGCACACATGACTACTTGTTTGAAATAATGATAATAAAAAATACCACCACTCCCAGGAATTTAGGCTTACGACTGTATCTTTGCTCAACAGCAAGTTAATTATTATAATCGGTAGCTGGCTATTGATTTACTCTCTCGGATTTCCTGCCTTTTCTTTAAATAAGTAAAGTTTACAGACCTGCTCCCAGATGAACAAAGCCAGAATTCTTAAATCAGAAGGGATGCATACATACCCAAAGCCTGGAGCAATCCAAACCTGTTAGAATATTCTTCATTCGGCATCCCAGATTGATCTGAAAAAATTTAAAAAGGAAGCCAGAAATCCAATGAAGTAGTTCAAATTGCAATTCAAGTTATAGATTTTAAAAAAATGTATGAAACTATTAAACTGGAATGAGGCAGAAGCATCCGACAGACTCCCAACTCACTGAATAGACACTTAATGTGGTTTCCATCCCCGATGGGAGCAGTCTGAAGACACTCTGTTCTACATCCTATAGTCAGGCACCAGAAGGACTATTTCCAGTCTGATGTAGTGAGGACTGAACTTCTCTTTGGAGAGGGACTTCCACACTTCAGGTGGCTAAAGTATTGGAGCTTCAGCTTCAGCATCATTCCTTCCAATGAATATTCAGGACTGATTTCCTTTAGGATTGACTGGTTTGATCTCCTTGCAGTCCAAGGGACTCTCAAGAGTCTTCTCCAACACCACAGTTCAAAAGCATCAATTCTTTAGCACTCAGCTTTCTTTATAGTCCAACTCTCACATCCATACATGACCACAGGAAAAACCATAGCCTTGACTAGATGGATCTTTGTTGGTAAAGTAATGTCTCTGCTTTTGAATATGCTATCTAGGTTGGTCATAACTTTCCTTCCAAGGAGTAAGCGTCTTTTAATTTCATGGCTGCAGTCACCATCTCCAGTGCTTTTGGAGCCCAAGAAAATGAAGTCTGTCACTGTTTCCACTGTTTCCCCTTCTATTTGCCATGAAGTGATGGGACCAGATGCCATGATCTTTGTTTTTTGAATGTTGAGTTTTAAGCCAGCTTTTCCACTCTCTTTCACTTTCACCAAGAGGCTCTTTAGTTCCTTTTCACTTTCTGCCATAAGGGTGATGTCATCTGCATATCTGAGGTTATTAATATTTATCCCAGAAATCTCGATTCTAGCTTGTGCTTCATCCAGCCCGGCATTTCAAATGATGTACTCTTGCATGTAAGTTAAATAAACAGGGTGACAGCCTTGACATACTCCTTTCCCAATTCTGAAATAGTCCATTGTTCCATGTCCAGTTTGAAAGTGTAAGTGAAAGTCCCTCATTTGTGTCCGATTCTTGGCGACCCCATGGACTATAGTCCATGGAATTCTCCAAGCCAGAATACTGAAGTGGGTAGCTGTTCCCTTCTCCAGGGGATCTTCTCAACCCAGGGATCAAACCCAGGTCTCCCACATTGCAGGCAGATTCCCTACCAGTTGAGCCACCAAGGACGATGTGACCAGTTAATAACCTTGAGATGGGAGGATTCATATGAAATATTGGTTGGGTCCAATACAAAGAATCTTTTAAAAATGGAAGAGGCATACACTACCATGTGTAAAACGTAGGAAGTTGCTGTGAAATACAAGAAGCTCAGTTTAGTGTTCTGTGATGACCTAGAGGGGTGGGATGGGGATGCGTGGGAGGGAGGCTAAGGAGGGAAGAGATATATGTATACAAATAGCTGATTCACTTCATTGTGCAGCAGAAACTAACACATTATAAAGAAGCAATTATACTTAAAAAAAAACAAAAAACCTAGTTACCTAAATACAGAACAAAAGAAGAGGCAGGCAGGAGAGGATCTGAGTTAGAGGAAGGCGAGACTAGTAGGTCATTGTTGCAATGTAAAGACTCAAACCATCATTGCTGTCTTTGAAGAAGGAGGAAGAGGCCACAAGCCAAGGAATGTGGGCAGACACTAGAAGCTGGAAAAGGTGAGGAAATAGCTTCTCCTCTAGAGCCTCCGAAAGGAAGATAGCCCTGCTGACACCTAGATTCTAGCCCAGTGACAGCCACGTCTGACTTCTGGCCTCCTGGACTATAATACATTTGTACTGTTTTAAAGTCACTAGGTTTATTGTTTTGTTACAGCAGAGATAGAAATCTAAAAGGTCCCTTCCAGTGGCTGCATCCTGTTTCTGGAAATGAAACCCCAGCGTGGCCAATGCCAGCTGAGAGGATGCGTGGAAGGACGCGTCAGGGCTGTGCTCTGTCCCAGCTCCCCCTGGAGCCCTGTGAGTGCCAGGTCCTGTCCTTCTTGTGCGTCAGTGTGGCTGGTGTGCCTTGTCCCACCGGCAGGGGGAGTAATGCTGTCCTAGCATCTCGAGTCTGAAGGGGCCTCTGGAGAGCATCTGTGAAGACACAGGTAAGGTATTATTTGCAGCCTCAGGTGGAGGGAACGGAGCCCAGAGAGGTGCATGATCTCATCCATCACTTCCTTGTGTTAGAAGAGGGAAAGACAGGGATTGGATAGCAAAGCAGGGACCAGACCCCTGGTCTAGCCAGCACTTTCTGTGCACTTGTGCAAGAAGAGGAGGTATGAACCATCTTAGGTCTTCCTTCATGACTTTGGGGGTGACTTTGAGTTGGGAGTGGTTGGGGGGCAGTGAAAGATTAGACTACAGGAGCTGCCCCTGTGGAATTAGCAGGGCGCTGTGAGGGCAAGCATTCTGCTGGAGCAGTAGAAAGCTGTCTCTTGCCACAGAGGGGCTTGAAAGGGCATGTTCTCTCCCCACCAGAGGCTCTTCCCACCTCCTTTCCCACATGGACATCCTCTCAGGAGGATGCTAGAGTCATGGGGAGCAAGGCAGAAGCAGGTCTGTTGGATGGGGAGACGGGGTGGGTGGTAGAGTGGGATGGGAAAGGCAGGAGGGCGGGAGGGAGGCCAGGCTGGGGCAGGTGTCCAGACCGAATTCACTGACCGGGTCAGGAGGACCCAGGGAAAGGGATGTGAAAGCCTCCTCTAGGGTTTGCAGGTCTGGGCAGCGAGTCCGGCCTCCCTGTCTTTGTGGGCGTGGTGAAGCCATTTACCGTGTTGCAATCAGCACGGTATTTGATGCAGGATAGGGCAGAATAGAATAAGAGTGTACATGTTTTGTAAAGGTAAGTGTTTCATAAATTTTATCTCCCCATCTATTTGTCATCTATCTATTATCATCTATGTCTGTCTATCTGTCGGTTTTGACTTGGCAGGTCTGGCCCTTTGCTAACATCTTGGGGAGAAAGAGTGTAGGGAAAAGGCAGAGACGACTCGGCCATGTCCACAAGACCAGCTTTTAATATGACCGTGATTGGAAGCACGAATAAATAAACGCCAGAGAAAATGGAAAAACCAAACCAAAGCTCGGAACATCAAAACCCAGATTCAGAAAACGAAAGGAAACATATCTCCGACAAACAAATCAACAAACAAAAAGCTCGCCCCACCGCGAAGAGACAGAATCAGACTGTACAATCCGTGTCACAGGGAGAGCCGACGGCGTGGGCCCCGCGGCTGTGTCCCCCTGGCCGCCGCACCTCCGTCTCGGGCCCCTGGGAGGGGAGGAGGGCGGCCCCGGGCACCCTGTGGGCCGGCCTGGGGAGGCGGAGGGCGGGGTAGGTGGGCAGGTTAAGAACCTTCACGAACGACAAGAGGACCGGACGGCGTCCAGGGCTCTGCGGGTTCCCTCTGGAGTGTGCAGGTGTGATTCCAGGGCGGCCTCGTGGTGGTGCACTTCGGCGCTGGAACCCGGTCCCTCTGCAGGGCTGCTGGAAACCGCACGGCGAGGGTCGCGGACGGAGAAAGACGCGGACGCGGCGCCGTGAGGGTCGGAGCATGCAGTGCTTTGTACATCTGGCAGTGAGATGTGATGGCGGGTCGGTTCTCAGACAGTTTCAGGGCGGGACTCACTTCTCCTAAGAGGGTCGGACGCGCGGCGGCGGGGCCCGAGGACGCGTCGTGCCAGACGTGGCCGGAGCGAGGTTTCAGCAGAGTTTGCTATGTGTGCATAGGGGGCTCTTGCTTCTTTCCGTCGGTGGGCAGGGGCCATCCGACCTGAGCCTGCGGTCCCCTGTCCTGGTCCCGGGCCAGGTCCGTTTGGGGGTCGGGGGTGGTGGTGCCAGGTGGTCCGAGGGCCGTCAGCAAGCAATCTCCTCCAAGGTCCCCAGGGCCGTCTGCAGGGGCACGTTCACAGTGTGGCTGATGGTTTCGGAGTGGTTTGGCATCGTGTCACAAGTGCTCTGGCGGGGAAGAGGAAAGTGCCTGTTGATGTTCATTCAGCAAAAATGTGTCCCAGGGTCCCTGCAGCCCAGCCCAGGCCCTGGGAACCGTGCAGCCCACAGTGGGCTCTGCCGGGCACTGCTGCTCCGCCCCAAACCCCTCCGGTGCTGGGTTGCCACCTTCGGTCATGAAGCTGGGGGTGGGGGGCTCACTGCCTTCAGAATCCTCTCCACTGTCCACCTAGGCGCTCCCCCGACCCCGCCCCACGCCCCAGAGTACAGAGGAAGCTTCCTGGTGATGGGGTTTAACAGCTAGTTTGACCTTCTCTCTAAGGGCTTCCCAGGTGGCTCAGTGGTAAAGAATCTGCCTGCCAATGCAGGAGACATAAGAGACACAGGTTTGACCCCTGGGTGGGGAAGATCCCCTTGGAGGAGGAAATGGCAACCCACTCCAGTATTCTCGCTTGGAGAATCCCATGGACAGAGGAACCTGGCAGGCTACACGTGGGGTCTCAGTGAGTCCGACACAACTTAAGTGACTTAGCACATCTATAAAGAACAAAGCAACCCAAGGGTGGTAGCTGTATTCCCTGTGCTGTACAATATATCCCGTATTTATATCCTGTGGGCCTCTCCAGAGGTCCCCTGCTGTGTCACTGGAAGCTACATCTGAGTGGTGCGTAACCTTGTGGTGTGGATGACCCATCCCGTCCTCATCCTTGGACCTCTGTTGAGCCCACCTGGGGTGGAGGAGGGGCCACCTGTGGCCTGGCCTGGGCAGGAGGGGCTGCCTGATCGCTGAGGCAAAACAGTGGAGGTCTCTGACAGCTGGGAGTCTGACCCCTGATCCCAGCTGCCCCCAAAAGACCTTGGGGTTAGGCTGGCCTCAGAGAAGGGTTATCTCGGGTCCCTGAGCAGGGTGGGGCTGAGGTGGCTTTGGTGGCTTTGAGTCTTCTGGGTGATTCCTGGCCCTGCAGAGGGCTGGAGGCTGGGAGGGATGTGAGCGGAATTCTGTGCCAAGAATTCGGGGGAGATTAGATGAGGATGAGGCTGGGAGCGGTGCAAAGGAGGAGGCTATGTCTCTGAGACATTCTGAAGGCAGAAGAGAGGGTGGGGCGAGGGGAGGGGAGCCTGTATTTGCTGAGCGCTTACTACAGACTAGTCACTGGAAGCTCACTGCTTCCCAGGGCCTGGTCTCATTTAATCTGATGGCACCCCCTGAGGTCCCAGTGGTTTGGCAGCTGCTCAGAGAGGGAGGTGATGTGCCCTCAGGTGCACAGCTGGGAAGAAGGGCCCTGGGATCCAGGCGGGTCAACTGAGTTCAGAGCCCGGGGCTCCTTCCACCCACACTGCCCTCCCCTCCACAGAAGCTGTCTTCTGTTCAAACAGAAGCTGCAGGGACCCGAGAGAATCAAAGTGGGATGTTTAGCCTGGGAGATGAGTAGAGAAACAGTGTCTGGAGCAAAAATGGGAGCCCAGATAGGAGGAGGAGGAGGCTGGGATCCACTTGGGATGTTATGATTTTAAGGCAGCAATGGCCACGGAATGCGGTGTTCTCTTGGGGCGGGGGTGCTGACGTGGGGGATACCCACGACCTTCAGCAGAGACCAGGGTCCAGGAACAGACTGAATCTGGGAAGGAGAGTGTGGACGGTGTAAGAGGGGCTGCCTCTTAGACTTGAGGAGAGAGGCAGAGTAGGAAGGAGGCTAGGGTGCCTCCCCAGCTGTGTAACCTGGGCCTCTGGGCCACAACCGCCTCATGTACAACATGGAGATAAAAACAGCCCTTCCTCCAGGTGACTCTAGGGCTGAAACTATGTGTTACTCTTAAGGTACATAACACAGTGCCTGACACATACCAGGCTTACAATGGTCAGCAGTTATAATGGGTGTTATTGCTTCTACCTACTTCAAGGAATCTGTCTGCTAAGCAGGAGATGCGGGTTTGATCCCTGGGTTGGGACGATCCCTTGGGGAAGGAAATGGCAACTCACTCCAGTATTCTTGCCCGGAGAAGTTCACGGACAGAGGAGCCTGGTGGACTACAGTCCATGGGGTTGCAAAGAGTGGGACACAACTTAGCTACTGAAACACCACCACTACGTCAGAGGGCCCCACACCCTATGTCCTGTTCAAATGGGGTAGAGTAACAGGGACATTCCTGCTCACATTCTGCCACCTAGGGAATAAGGGAGTGGGCCTACATAGAGCCTCTCCTTGGTCTCCCAAGGCACGAGAACAGGGGCATGGCTTCTGGCTGGGGAGAAGCTGAGCTGGTCCAGGCAGAAGCATCTCCTGGTCTCTGCTGCATCCATGGAGCAGATCCAATCTACAGCTGGGTTCCAGGATGGGTCTCAGAGAGAGGCTCAGGGTTCAGTTGGAGTGTCCTTGGACTTGGGAGCTGCGGACGGTCTCGAGCTATGGAAAGGTGTGAGACGGAGCACTCCTGTCCTGCCTGGCACCGGCATCTGCATTCACACGGCTTGTACACACCAAGGAACTAACCAACCTGCAACCCCCTGCCGGCCGCCCTTACCACATTCTCATCGTGGCTCCCTTCCTCCTCTTCTTTGCCAAGCAGGTCTAATAGCTTCTCTTTGATCAGCTGCAAGAAAGGCAGGAAGGAAGGTCAGGCCGGGAGAAAGGCATCAAAGTAGCGAGAGAGACCTCCTTCCACATGGTTGGGCTGGGGAGGCAGGGGCAGCAGCAGCCTGGGCTGCAGCTGGACAGACGTTGGTAGGAGCCCAGCCTGGCATCCCAAACTGGGGTGCCTAGCCAAGCTTCTGGTGCAGGAGCTAGAGACTGTGTGGTCTCTCAGCGTGGCTGGTTCCCCATCTGTCCTGGGGGGATAGTTACTTGTCACTTTTGAGGCCTGACAATTCCACAGTTCACAAGGTTGGGACACAACTGTGTTAACATTTCATTCTCAATAAGAGAGTAGTTATTAAATATGTTTTCTGATGTGATTCAATTTCTATAACTTTGTGCATCTTTGCACAAAAATGATTAAACAGGGCAGAACCAAGTCTGGCTATGGAACCCAGTTTGGGAGCTGGGTCACCATGCTGAGAAGTGGGGTGTGGCACTCCACAGGCCCCTGGTCACCCAGGCCCACCACTTCCCACAGTGACCCCCAGTGGCCTTTGGCCATTGCCGGTCCCCTCTGGGAGGCAGGCCACTGCTCTGCAAGCCCAATCTGCTGGGCTGAGACCCAGGAGGTCCTGGGCTTCCCTGAGGGATTCTGGAGTCCCTGGAGCCAGCCCAAGGCTGGGAGGAAAGCAGTAGGAAGACTGATGAGCCCCCGGAGCACGCAGTGCCTGAAACTGCTGTTTGTTGTGTGAGAAGCTTCCAGAGACTGTTCCAGCTGCCTCCTGAGGGCGACAGCTCCCTGAACCAGAGCAGCTGGAGTGCCCTTGCTCTTCCTGCTCAGGATTGATGACTTCTCAGGAGTGCTCCTTCTCTAAAGCTGCCTGGACCCCAGAAGGTGCTGCTCTGGTGATGGGTCCCCTGGAGGGCAGGTGTGTGTGTATATGTTGTGTGTGAGTGTGGTATAAGTGTGTGTGTATGTCATGTGTGTGCAAATGGTGCGTGTGTACAGTGTATGTGGTTTATCTGTGGTGTACGTGTGTCTTTGTGAGCAGTGTGTGAGTGTGGTGTAAGTGTGTGTGGAATATGTGTGTGTGGGGTATATGTGTGTGTATGTGTTATATGTCAGTGTGGTATTAGTGTTATGATGTATGTGCATGTCACGTCTGTGCAAGTGGTGTGTGTGTATAGTATATATCGTGTGCCTGTGGCATATGTGTGTATTTGTGAGCAGTGTGTATAAGTGTGTGTGGAATATGTGTATGTGGAGTGTGTGATATAAGTGTGTATGGCACATGTATGTGTGGAGTGTGTGGGGTATATGTGTGTGTATGTTGTGTGTGAGTGTGGCATTAGTGTGTGTGATGTGTGTGTGTATATCAAGTGTATGCGAGTGGTGTGTGCGTGGAGTGTATGCAGAGTGTGTATGGAGCGTGTGGGGTATATGTGTGTGTGTATGTTGTGTATAAGTATGGGAGAAGCGTGTGTGGTGTGTGTGTGTGTGTGTGGTGTGAGTGTGTGTGGAATATGTGTATGTGGAGTGTGTGGTATACGTGTGTGTGGCACATGTATGTGTGGAGTGTGTGGGGTATATGTGTGTGTGTGTTATATGTAAGTGTGGCATTAGTGTGTGCGATGTGTGTGTGTATAGCATGTGTATGTGAGTGGTGTGTGTGTGGACTGGATGTGGAGTGTGGCATGTGTGTGTGGAGCATGTGCGGTGTACATGTGTGTATGTTGTGCATGCTATGCTATAAGCGTGGTGTGTGTGTGTATGTTGTGTATGTGTATGCTATAAGCGTGTGGTGTGTGTGTATGTGTGTGTGTGGTGTGAGTGTGTGGAGCATGTGGTGTGTGTGTGTATGTTGTTTATGGTATGCTATAAGTGTGTGGTGTGTGTGTGTATGTGTATGCTATAAGCGTGTGGTTGTGTGTGTATGTGTGTGGAGGGTGTGGGGTATATGTGTGTGTATGTTGTGTATGCGTATGCTATAAGTGTGTGATGTGTGTATGTTGTGTATGGTATACTATAAGCGTGTGGTGTGTGTGTGTATGTTGTGTATGTGCATGCTATAAGTGTGTGGTGTGTGCATATGTTGTGTATGCATATGCTATAAGCATGTGGTGTGTGTGTGGAGGGTGTGGGGTATATGTGTGTGTATGTTGTGTATGTGTATGCTATAAGTGTGTGGTGTGTGTGTATGTGTGTGTGTGGTGTGAGTGTGTGGAGCATGTGGTGTGTGTATGTGTGTATGTTGTGTATGTGTATGCTATAAGTGTGTTGTGTGTGCGTATGTTGTGTATGCATATGCTATAAGCGTGTGGTTGTGTGTGTGTGTGTGGAGTATATGTGTGTGTATGTTGTGTATGTGTATGCTATAAGCGTGTGGTGTGTGCGTGTGTGTGCGTGTATGTTGCGTATGCATATACTATAAGCGTGGTGTGTGTGTGTATGTTGTGTATGTGTATGCTATAAGCATGTGGGGTGTGTGTGTGTGTATTTTGTGTATGCGTATACTATAAGCGTGTGGGGTGTGTGTGTGTGGTGTGTATGTGTATGCTATAAGCATGTGGTGTGTATGTGTGTGTGTGTGTGTAGTGTATGCGTATGCTATAAGCGTGTGGTGTGTATGGTGTGAGTGTGCGGGTGCAGACACACCCAGGCGTGAAGCCCCACACGAGGCCCAGGGGCTCCGCGCCGGCCCCTGCACTGTCTCATCCCCCCTTCTCATCCCTCCGGCTCCCTGCGTGCGGGTGTAGACAGCTCCGAGGACAGGCCTGCAGCTTCCGTCTCTCACCCACCCCGCCCCGGTGCCTGGGGCGCAGGGACAGACCGTGTCCATGCACAGGGAGGGGAGGCGGCCCTGGGTGGAGGGAGGCCGAGCTCTCCCCGCTCCGTGCTCTGGTTCTGGGCATCGGGGCGGGATGAGGGCGCCTGGTGGTCCCCCACAAGCAATCCCGCATCTTACCTCATAAATATAATCAAAGAGCTCTAGTATTGTGAGGATACTAGCACCAATGAACAGTCCCATCTGACCACCAATGTCACCTGGAGAGAGAGAGAAGAGAAAGACTTGGCTTTCCTGACAGCGCTTCTGGAAGGGTGGATGGACGGAGAACTCGGAAAGCAGCTTTCTGAGAGGGGCCCCCTTCCCAGAGGTGGGGCCCGGGCCTGGTGGCTGGAGGGCAGGCCCTTGACAAGCTGCTCCCTCACTGCGCTGCTCTGAGAGCTGCTGGGTTTCAGCACCCATGGGGGTGGGAACTAACCTGGATGTTTACTTGTGGGGCCTGGAACGGACCTCCCGTGCTGACGGCCTGGTTCAGTTCCATTCAGAACCACAACATTGGGGCCCAGCTTTGGCTCCGGGCTGGGAACAGATGAGACGTGTGTGGTCCCTGCCCGGGTGAGGGCACAGTCAAGCCTGAGACGTGTGTCAGTGTGTCTGAGTGGGGGTCTTGGGAGCAGGCACGTAAGAGACACCCCCAATTACGACAGGGCCTTTGAAGCTACCTTGAGGCCCCTCTGACCCTTGGGATAAAGTCCTTGGAAGCTATCTCCCCTCCCTAAAGGTAAATGTTTGGTTTCTTTCTATTTATTTTTTATTTATTTTTATGATTTTTGGCCGTGCTGGGCCTTCATTGCTAGGCACAGGCTTTCCCTGGTTGCGGTGAGCAGGGGCTACTCTTCCCTGTGGTGTGCGGGCTGCTCACTGCGGTGGCTTCTCTCGTGGGGCGTGGGCTCTAGGCACGTGAGCCTTGCAGCTCGCAGGCTCTAGAGCACAGGCTCAGTAGCTGCGGTGCACAGGCTTAGCTGCTCCACAGCATGTGCGATCTTCCAGGACCAGGGATTGGACCCTTGCATTGGCAGGTGGATTCTTAACCACTGGACCACAAGGGGAGTCCTTTGGTCCCTTTCTAGAGTACAGGTTCTTGCCCTGAGTGTATGACCCCGTTGACCAGGGGTCTTCTGATCCCCTTATATCAAACTCCCGGGAGACTTGTAATCAGTATAGATGCCTGCACCCACCTGTTGTTGTGCTTAGTCGCTCAGTCGTGTCCGACTCTTTGAGACCCATGGACTGGAGCCCGCCAGGCTCCTCTGTCTATGGGGGTTCTCCAGGCAAAAATACTGGAGTGGGTTGCCATGCCCTCCTCCAGGGGATCTTCCCAACCCAGGGCTTGAACCCAAGTCTGCCATATTGCAGGTGGATTCTTTACCATCTGAGCCACCAGGGAAGCCCTGGGGCCTATGCAATCAGAGTCTCTGGGACTGGAGGTCAGGATTTTTATCTTCCCAGGTGGTTCTCCAGCCCACCAGAGGTTGAGAAGCACTCTCCTTTGGGGGCGTCCGATGGTTGGAGACTCCTTGAATTGAATGCAAATCGTTATGTGTGGGTACCTGGGCATTTGTAGTTGGAGAGTCCGTATGTTGGAAGCTATTATCAGATTTTTAAGGGGGTTCTGATCCCCTGAAAGCCCCCAAACGCTCTGCTCCAGAGGAAGTGTGTTGGAGCACAGGGCTCTGAGGCTGTGAATATGGAGGGTGGCCATCAGCTGGCTGTGTGTCTTTGATAAGCCCTGACCTTCTAAACAGCTTTGCCTACCAGGAACATTTGGTGGTGGAGGTGGTTGGGGGAGGGTTGGAGGAGATGAACAGTGAAGTCCTTTCCAGCTGTGACCTCTGGGACTGTGAGCTGCTGGTCTAGGAAGAGCGCTGGGAGTGGGGGCCCTGATGGGGGTGGGTGTACCATCCTCCTGGAGATTCCAGGCTGACCTCTTGGTCTGAGAACTTTCTGACGAGCACACTTGTCCACTCCTCCCCTGATGATGGCTGGGAGAAGGCCAACAAGCACATCCCCAGGTGAGCAGACTGAGATGGTGGGAAGGGGGCTCTTCCCGGGGTGGAGGGGGACTTGGTGTTGGGCTCACCAGAGCCCCCCCCTCCTTCCCGCTCCCCCCACCCCCTCTAATGTCCTTAATGGAGGCTCACTGGGGAATGCATACATGCACGTGCCTGTGGGGGGTGGGTGTATGTGTGAGCCGAGTGGCGGAGTGTGCAGGGCGTGCCAGGTGCATTGTGTGTGCATGTTCGGGACAGAAGCAGCCTTACATCTGGCCACCAATGGCTTTATATAGGTGGCACACGAGTGTGTCTAGGGGTGGCTTTGTGGGGGTGGGCACAGTGCGTCTGAATGTGTAGAGGAGGTGTGAGCGTGCTTGTGTATGGCAGGTATAGGTGTGTAGGCATGTGTATACCTACGTGTCTCTGGAGTTGGCGTGGTTTGCACGTGGGTCTGTGCACGTGTGCACTAGTGTGTGTGGCTCACCCTGGTGCATGTGTGTACGCTGGGGTGAGGCGTGCTCTCTGAGTGAGGGGAAAGCAGCCACAGGGCGGGAAGACAGGGGCCAGCGTGAACTTCCTGACTCAGGGCTTGCAATTGGCACTCGCTCTTCTCGCGAGAGGTACAGACGGCAGTGAGATTTTCCGCGGTGGGCGTGTGAAAGAGCACGCGTGCGCACTAGCGCACACGCGTGTGTGTGGGAGGGGAGCAGAGGGAAGGGGGCGTGTCCTCGGTGACAGGTGCTAAAGCCCCGCCCCATCCTGGGAGTCTGAGCACAGTCCCTCTCTGGCCACAACCATCTCCAAGGCCCTTAGTGATGACCACCTTAGCCCAGTGGGGACTCTGCGGTGTCTGCCGCTTCCTGGGAGAGTGTCTGTCTGGTTGCTGGAAACCACTGTTTATGGGCCTTCTGTGGGCTAGGGCTTGATCACATTTCACCATCATGGCAAGCTCACAGAGGGTTTTATTAGACTCATTCTACAGACGAGGGACCTGAGGTTCAGTGAAGTGAAGCCACCTGCCCACATTCTCCGGGCTGGTGTGCCGCAGCCCCTGACTTGTGCTCCCCTTGAACTGCCAGGTAAAAGGTGTCTGTCTCCCCTGCCCCCCGCTCAGGATGCCTCTCTCACCTGGTTCAGTTCACAGAGACAACAAGAGTGATTTTTCCTCGAAGCCACAGACATCGGATCCTTTTTTGAGAGTGAGTGAGAGTTGGGGGGATGGGTTCAGGGCAGGTCTTTTAACCCCCTGGGGTCTTGTTAGATTTAGCTGGGCTGGGACACCGTTGAAATTAATACCCTGCATTCACCATGTGCCCTAGGGGCCACAGGAGCTGATGTGAACTAAGGTATGGCGGTCAGGTTTGTAGATTTCTGGGGGTACATGGCCCTTCTTTAGTGTTTGACAAAGAGCTCTCAGTCCAGGGGCACCTGGCGTTCTCAACGTGGCAACATTGCTTTCCAGGTGGAGCCTCCATGGGTGGGACCTTCGTGGTATCTGCTGCCTGGACCCATCCATAGCTCAGCCCCGCTGCACCTATCTGCCACGGCCCCAGGGCTCTGACTCCAATCAGGGGGCAGAAGACTGTGGCATCTAAGAAGGCAGCGCCAGAAGGGTCCCGAGAAAATGGCTGGCTCACCTGCCTCATTGTGTCAGTAGGGAAACTGAGATTAGACCAAGGAATGAACTGGGCCTAACACCACCGCATGGAGTGCTTCCCACTCTGGGGCAGGAGCAGTGCAAGGGAAGAGGGAGCAATTAGTGGATGAAAGGCTGGACTCTTATAGATTCACCCTCAGGCCACCCACCTGCCCATCCCCGCTTCCTCCCATCCCCTTGTGTGCTCAGTTGCTCAGTGGTGTCTGACTCTTTGTGACCCCATGGACTGTAGCCCGCCAGGCTCCTCTGTCCATGGGATTTTTCAGGCCAGCATAGTGGAGTGGGTTGCCATTTCCTTCTCCAGGGGATCTTCCTGACCCAGGGATTGAACTTGCGTCTCCTGCATCATGGGCAAACCCCCTTTCTTTACCGTCTGAGCCAGCTGGGAAGCCTCATGTTATAATGCATGCACACATGCGTGCTAAGTTGCTTCAGTTGTGTCCAACTCTTTGAGACCCTGTCCATCCCCATGAGATTGGGCATTTGTGCAATGGACACTCTGACTTACCAAGTAAGGCAGCAACTTCATATGCCTTCTTCTGTTCGATGGTCTCATAATTGAGAGCTTCAAAAAATATATCCAAAACGAGGATGTTTTCTCTGCAGGGGAAACGTTCAGTGTCACACGTGGTGAGAATCATCAGGATCCACAGGGATCATATCATACGATTTTCCCATGGACAGAAAGGGAAACAGAGGCCCAGGGAAGTGAGACAACGGGCTCAAAGTTAGAGCCGGTTAGCCACAGAGCTGGAGTTTGAACCTGGAAGTCGTGATTCCCAGCCCACTGCTCTTCATGGGCCTGGAGGGGTATGCTAGCTCTCTCCCCTTGGCCCCTTATCACTAACCCACCCTCTCTCTGCCCCCTTTTCCAGGAGTCCTGCCCCAGGCCTCCAGGTCTCTATGCCCCAGATGGTCTGCCTGGGTCCTTATGTGCAAGTGAGCTCAGAACTCACTTAACAAGGCTTGCTTGCCTGCCCCCAACTTACCTCCCCTGCCCACCCTGGGGAGGCCCTCAGTTCTTACTGAGATTGATGACAAGCTTCTTCTGGTGGGGGCCCTACCCCAGCATCACCAAGTTAGCTGCAGGAGCCAGGGATCTGGCTGTGGGGTTTTCTGGCAGAAGCACCTTGATTCCCTTCTGCTCTTTGGGGCACTTGTATTCATGAGAAACATCTTGGTGAGAGAAGCCATTACCGTCAGCAGAATGTTTGCAGCTGCAGGGCCTGGCCCCTCCTCTATCGATAGTTACCCTGATTCTTTGATGCTGCTCACTAATGCTCTTAGTGTCTCTTGCCCTCAAGGGGCACACACCGTCCCAGGATGAGAACTGGTGACTGTGTGGGAGGGAGAGGCTGGAGGAGGGTTGAAATTAACACCCTGCATCCATCATGTGCCTTGGGGGCCAGAGGAGCTCATGTGAACTAAGGTGGGGTGGCAGTCAGGTTTGTAGACCTGATGGGGGCGGGGGTGGGAGCGAGAGGAGCCCTCTCCACCCGGGGCTCACCCAGGAGCTATCCACCATCTCTTGCCTGGTTTATGACAACTGCCTTCCACCAGGCTCCCTTCTGCCCATCTGTCTGCTCATCCATCCTCCTAACCAGGTCTTCTAAAACCTCTAGACTAACCCACATAACACAGAATTAGCATCCAGTGCTTCGGTCAGCCAGGCTGCCTTTAAAATGCTCAATGGTCACAGATGGCCAGTGGCCACCACATAGGACATCATGGAGATAGAACATTTCTAGAAGGTTCTACCATAGAACACGTGGTCTAAAATGCAGATGAGACCCTATCACTTGCCTACCTGAAGCTCTTCTGTGGCTCCCTACCCTCTTAGGATCAAATCTACTCCCTGACTCCCACCCCTGCCCAGCTCAGCCTATAAGACCCACATCCACCTCCCCCGGCTTCCTTTTGCTGTACTCTTGTGACACCCTCTTCTCCTGTGTCTTCCTTTCATTTATTTTGTTCAAAGATTATTTTTTTGAGCATCAACTCTGTGCCAGACACTCCACAGCAGAGAACAAAAAAGAAAGGTTCGTGCCCTCAAGAGGCAGGCAGGTAATTGAAGGAAACAGCCACGTGAATATTGAATTACACACAGTGGCGAGTATTATAAAGGAACACACTTGAGTGTTTCAAGAGAAGAATGACAGGAGGGGGCCTAAATTATTGGTCCAAAGACATGACATTTAAATGGAGACCTGCGAACCGAGGAACCAGTTGGGTGAAGAGTGAGAGGAAAAGCATTCTAGGCAGAGGGAACAGAATATGCAAACTCTGCCTGGAAGACTCTTCTGCATCCTGTTAAAACACCTCTGAAACTTTCCTTGACAGCACCCCTCTGCAGGGTACGGCCAACAACCTCTCTTATTATATGCACCAGCCTGGACAGCTTTCAATGTTGTATTTGTCTCTCTGCGGGTCTGTAAGCTCCTGAAAGATGGCGCTGCCTCTTAACATGCTTTGTCTTCATACTCTGAGTCTGAGCACAGAACTTGGCCAAGAGCAGGTGCTCAATTAACGTCTGCCAGATGGAACTAACTGCTTACCTTTGTCCTCTTCCTTGACTGTCCCCCCTCCTCCCCATTTTTTCCTGGTCCCTCCTCCCCCCACCCCTCTCCACCATGTCCACTTAGCTTACGAGATATATTTTTCTGATTTGTTAAATTTCTTCTCGAGGTACTTGGCTGATGTCTTGCTGGGGATCTTCACCATGGAGAGCTCTTTGTTGTAGCGGGTCAGGTTGCAGGGGGTCCTGCAGAGACAGTAATTACTGTCCTTTTCTGCCAGCAGACCTGCAGGGGAGAGGGAGGCAGGGCTGAGTGGAGTGCAGGGGACTGGGACCTCTGGGCCCAGAGTAGCCGGGTCCCAGGTTCCTGCAGCAGAGAAGAGGAGGAGGTGCCCTCTGTGTGAATGAAGGGTGAGGGGCTGTGGAGAGAAGTGGGGCTGGGCGTTTGCTGGAGGTTGATGGGGGTATGAGCGGTCATAAAAGTGCCCACTGTTTCTATGTTACTCTCTTTTAAAAAAAATAACTCTTTTAATGTACTTGTCAACTAACTCTATTATCTGAATAATTTCTGCATCCATTTCAGCTGAGTTTTTAAATTTAATATTTATTTACTTATTATTTTTGGCTCTGCTGGGTCTTCGTTGCTACACGTGGGCTTTTCTCTAGTTGTGGCGAGCAGGGGCTTCTCTCTGGTTCTCAGTGGGGTGGCTTCTTTTGTTGTGGATCACGGGCTCTAGGGCAAATGGGCTTCGTTAGTTATGGCACACGGGGGCTTAGTTGCTCCTCGGCATGTGGACCAGGGATTGAACCCGAGTCCTCCGCACTGGCAGGTGGATTCTTCACCACTGGACCCCCGGGGAAGTCCTTTCTCTGTTACTCTTGGTTCTGTGTTCCTCCTGCTTCCTTTACTGTTAGGTTAACTTTTGTGAGTATGGGCACCACTTTGGAAGCAGGGGCTCCAAGGGAGTCCTGGACCTTTGACCATCCCAGGGCTGTCTTCTCTGCTCTCAGCTTCAGATCTCATCTGCAAAGGGGGCTGTTCATCACAGGCAAGTGTGGGAGGCCACTGCATCTGAACCCCTAGGCTCCGTGGTTTTCCCTTGGGGGGCTCCATAGCCAGCACCCACCGCCTCTGCCAGCTGGTTGAGGACACAGAGTGAGTCTTTGTGTTCACCGGAAGTCCCTCTTTCCAACCAGCCCTCCTGGAGGCATCTGGACATGCGAGTCCAGAACTACTCGACTTAGATCCAGCAAGTACAACTGCTGAACAAACTTGAGTCCGGATGACTTAAATACCCACTGCTTGTCTTGCTTGTAAATCATTTCCCAGATCCCGGAGAGGCGGGCGTGTGGAGTGGGTCACGCTCTGGGGTTGCAGCTTGTTGGTGTGATCCCCGTCACTGGAAGGTTCCTGGGGTGGGAAGTGGGGTGGGCCAACAAACCCCCAGGAGCAGAGGCCGTGGTGGGGGTGCTCCTGCCTCCCCTGTGTCCCTGAGCAATGCACACTGGGCCTCACCCCTCTGCCTGACCTCACCTCTCCTGGCTCAAGGGAACAATGCAGAGAGGACAGCTTGGGAATAACCTCCAGGGTGTGTGCCAGGAGGTATCGCCAAGCTCCTTTGGCGCCCACTCGGTGCCCACTGTCCATCCTCTCTCCATCTCTGCCTGCTCCTCTGCATTCCTCAGTGCTCTCTGCGGCCCCAAAACTCACTCCTTCTCTGTCCCCACCTCTCTGCCTCCTTTCTCTCCTTACTTGGGTTTCCACCCTCATCACTAGCATCAGTTCCCTCGCCCACCCTTCTCTCCTTCCTCCTCTCCACCTCCCTCTCCTGTCCCTGCCGGGATGCCACCCTGTCCAGCCTCTTTCCCCCTCACCCTTCCCTATTTCCCTTTCCCACACCTGGAAGGGCTCCAAGGTCTCAATCGCAGCCCCCACCCCCATCATTCCACTGGGCCCCTGGTACTGACCTAGGGCAGGCTCTGCACACTCCTTGTGCTGCTCAGGGGTACAGAAAGGGGCATCCCCTGCAAAGAAGAAAGACAGGGAGAGGTACTCAGGCAGCAACCCCTCCCCTCCTTGGGCCGGGGGAAGGGATTGCATCGGGGTACTCGGGAAGGGTCGCAGTTCACCAGTGGACAGTCAGAAGGCAGCTGTCAATCAGGACTGCCAGGGGATAGTGGGGGACCAGAAGACTGGGCTCTGATCCTCTCTGTGATAACAGGAGCCATCTAGCTAATTTCCCCCAGGTCGGACAGCCTGGTTCATACAGGTGAAAGGAAAGTGTTGACATAGGGAGGCAGTGGCAAGTATCTACTAAGCGCTGGGCATGCATTGTCCCCTTTAACCCACTTAGGTACCTTTGGAAATAGGAACTACAGTGTCTGTTTTATTGATGAGAGAATTGAGGTTTAAGTGTCCTGCTCTCCCAGGCCTGCAGTGATGGCGGTGGGCTTGGAGCCCAGGTCTGTGTGCTCCCGAGCCCAGGGCTCTTTCCATCACAGCATGCTGCCGTAGGTGAGGAAGGCTGCTTGGTCAGCCTCCTCTTTGCTGTGCCCTTCATTCCACATTATAACTGAGATGCCAGTAACAGTGTCATGTGGGGAGCGATTAAAATCTCTCCTGCCTGCTTGGGCTCAGGTTCCATGGGGAAACCTCACTGGCCGGTGACGCAGTCTGAGCATCAGGCCGGTAGCGTGTTTGTTGTTTAGTCTCTCGGTTGTGTCTGACTCTTTGTGATCCTGTGGACTGTAGTCTGCCAGGCTTCTCTGTCCATGGAATTCTCCAGGCAAGACTACTGGAATTGGTTGCCATTTCCTTTTCCAGGTGACCTTCCCAATCCAGGGAGTGAACCCGCATCTCTGGCACTGGCAGGCAGAATCTTTACCACCGAGCCACAGGGATGCCCAGATAGCATTTACCAGTGCTCGATTCTCTCTGGTCTCTGTAGAAATCCAGAAACTTTGTTTTTTCTTTTCGCACATGCTAAAGTCAAAGCCAACTCATTGGAAAAGACCCTGATGCTGGGAAAGGTTGAAGGCAAAAGGAGAAGGGGACGGCAGAGGATGAGAGGGTTGGATGGCATCACCGACTTGATGGGCATGAACTCAGGTGAACTCTGGAAGATGGTGAGGGACAAGAGAGGCCTGGTGTGCTGCAGTCCATGGGGTCGCAAAAAGTCAGACACAACTTAGCAACTGAACAACAACAAATGTCAAAGTTCACCACAATATCCTCCTCTTATTTTTTCCCTAAACACTTTTTTTCCCCAAGAGCTGAAGAACTGAAATGGTTCCTCTTTTCTAATAATAAGAATGTAACTGATATGTTTCTCTTTTTGTTTTGTCTTCTATTCCATTCTGTCTTTGCCTGCTTCTCAGAGGCAATTTTAAAGATTGATAATCCTAAATTTAGATTACTAGAGAAATTACTGATTCCTAATGCAATCGTTCAGAATTTAGCTCTAAGGATGTTCATTTCAGCATTGGTTATGACAGAAAACAATTGGTAATGAGCGAAATGTCCAAGGTCAGGATTTAGTTAGATAAACTTAAAGTATGATATAATCATGAAACAATAGCCATGAAATACAATAGTAAAGTTCCCTGCACATAGTAGGTCTTCAGTCAGCAGTACTCTCAATTCCCTTTCCCCATGTGTTAACACAGTCACCACTGACATTTGCAATTGACAAAGCATTTTTTTTTTGGCTGCACTCTGGGATCTTAGTTCCCTGACCAGAGATCAAAGCCAGGCCCCCTTGCACTGGAAGCTCAGAATCCTAACCACTGGGCCTCCAGGGGATTCCCAACAAAGCATTTTTATATCTTAGCTTAATTTTACCCTCACAGCAAACGTTTGTGTTTTAAAGACGATGGAGGTAAGAACAGAGACGTTTAGTAACTTGTGCCAGGTCACACAGTAGTCATGTGGCGGGAGCTGAGTTGGAAGCCAAGGCCACTGATTGTAGCCTCAATCAAGCTCTTCCTGCCCCAGTCAGCACCAACCCCTGCTAGCTGTGACAAGCCGACTGCCTCTAGTGATGGCTATGTGCATTGTTAGTCTGACAACAGAAATGTCAGGACACACGCGTTCATTTGCTGGCTGATGGACTCTTGCCCCACTTGAAAGAGTGCCAGACATTTGTATGCAAGAAGGGAAATACCTGGAGGAAAGCAATAAACATCTGGGTGTCTGAATGTGTACCACACCAGGATGGGAGAATTGTAAGCATCTGGATATGTGGTCACTAAGCTCTAGGAGGGAAGAAGAGCAAGCAGCTAGCAAACGTATTGAACACTGGGAGGAATGCTCTCCAAGCTTCTGTCCACTCTGGAGACCAGGAATATTGCCTTGGTTGCCAGACTGGATGTTCCCACCTGCCCCCGAAATGTCTGCACATCAAATAACCGTCTTCCCAGAACAGCATCCCTTGGCATCCTTGTGGAGCGGGTGAAGAGTGTCCCATCGGGTGAGAAATGCAAAGAAGGTCGCAAGCGGTCCCGGGTGCCCTGTGGCCGCCCTCCCCCGGCACTGACCTGGCATGTGGACCATGCGACAGTTGCAGTTCTCCACGATGTAGCGGGTCTCACAGTCGATCCTACAGGCGGTGATGCTGTAAACAGGGAAGAAGTCGAGCCCCATCTCGGAGGACCGGCACTCGCCCCACGGCGGGGGCAGGTATGTGAGCTGCAAGACAGGAAGCAGGGGTCAGCAGTCAGCCCTGGAGCTTCAGCTGCAACACATCCAGTGGCACATTCAGTGGAACACATCCTTCATTCACTTATGCAATTAATAAACAATTAATTGATCAACTACTGCGTGACAGCCTAAACTGCAAGGACCTCCCAGGCCTTCAACATCTGGCTCCAAAACCAGTTTTCCTATCTTATCTTTTATAACCTTCCCTATAAATGCTGATCTTCTCAAAGTCTTTTATCCCAGCTGCATCTTCCCACGTCCACAATTTGTTGTCTTGCATTTCTCCACAGCAGAGAAGTGGGATAAGGGCTCTGTGGGTCCCTCCCTCCTTTCTAGGGTTTTTCTCCCCATTTTTTAGCTTTTCTGGCAACCCTGAACTCTGGCTTGAGACTTTTTAACTCCATTATGACTGCTTTCTGCTTGAGCTATATCTATAATATTTCCTTAGAAGTTGATGTGTTCTGAAAGGAGCGATCCGATAAATATTGATAAATGTGTGTTTCATCCAGGGTGGTTCCCTTCCTTCAAGGTCTGTATAAACATTCCAGTTCCTCCCTGTTTTTAGTCTCCCTCCCATAAAGTAGTACTTTTGAAATCTTTTGCCTAGAGTTTATAACTGTTAGTTCCAGGAGGGTTAGTTAGCCTTGTAAAAGTTGCTCCACCGTAACTGAGAACCAAAAATCTCTTTATATTTTATTTTAAGGCTTTCAGGATTCCTTTGAGGGAGATGTTCCTGTTATAATTTTATTTGGGAGGAAACTGAGTATAAGACAGGTTAATAGGGACTTCCCCGGCACTCCAGTGGTTAACATTCCACGCTTCCACTGCAGTAGGTGTGGTTCAATTCCTGGCCAGGGAACTAAGATCCTGCATGACGCACGGCATGGTCAAGTAAATAAATAAAAGAAAAAATAAAAAGAAAGGTTAAGTAGCCTGTCCAAGGTCATGCACAAAGTCACTGGCAGAGTCAGCATGTGGACCCAGGATTCTCTGACTTCAACCTTGCTTGTATATGTACTATTACATTGTCTCTGTGTCTCTATAGGAAATTGACACAAGAGAGAGAGAAAAACACTCCAGAGAGGACCTTTCAGAGCTTTTCTCTTTTGTTTTTTCCTACAGCTCATTTCTTCTTTCTTTCCCCTGAAGGTTTGCATTACTCTCTCATCTTTCTTTGGAATTCATGAGCAGACCAGGATTTTGCAGATTTCCTGAACAACTTTGGATAAGTCACTGCTCTCCTCTGGACCTCAGCTTCCCCATCTGTAAATTGGGAGGGTTGACGAGTAGGTTTGATAGTGTATGATTAGGATGGACTGGGTCCCCAAGTTGCTCACTATTGGATCCATAAGCACACAAACTGGATTTGGGAAGAATTCATAATGACTTTTGACAAGACTGGAGGTCTAAAATGATGTAAAATCATTTTGGGAGAGACTCATTTATTTTTCCTCTAAAACGGTTTCCCACAGTGGATGAACCTAGAATGTAGCAGGTGAAGCTCTGTGGATGGGCCACCGTTTGTTCAGGGTTAGTCACCCCCGCCCTTTTTTAATGCAAAGGTCATGATCCAGACCTGGGGCTTCCCAGGTGGCACCAGTAGTCAAGAATCCTCTTGCCAATGCAGAAGATGCAAGAGACTCGGGTTTGATCCTTGGGTGGGGAAGATCCCCTGGAGTAGGAAATGGCAACCCACTCCAATAGTCTTTCCTGGAGAATTCCACGGAGAGAGGAGCCTGGCGGGCTACAGTCCACGGGGTTGCAGAGAGTTGGACATGACTGAGCACGCATGCACGCGTGATCCAGATACTGTGGCTTCCCTGCAGGGGCTGGTTTATCGTTCGTCCCATCAGCTTTTCTGAAGCCTCCCACAGCAGCAGCTGGAAAATTGCAGTGTGAACAGCATCAACTCTTGCTTTCCAACGGGTGTCTGAAAGTGGGTTGGACTATTTATCCTGGGTAAGCAATGCCTCAGGGGGACCCTGAAGCACTGTCTTCAAATATCTGAAGGGCTGTCTCCGGGAAGAAGAATTAGATTTGTTTCTTGGAATCCCCAGGGAAAGACAGACACAAGAACAGGTGTACTGAGGGAAGTGGGGAGGGCGATCACATTGATTGATGTTGCAGACACGGCGGTAGGCACAGCCCCTGCCTTCCCTTCTTTAACGCTGAAGAAGGATACACTCTGTCTCAACTTTGCAACCTACTCTTATGATTCAATAATAAAATCACTCTCTTGAGGGTGAGCTCCCCATCATGAAGGGTGTGCAAGCAGAAACCATACAACTACCTGGCTGGGATGGGAAGAGAGAGACTCAAGCATTGCAGGTACCATTGGGGATTCAAAAATCTCTTAAGCCCTTATGCCTAGCCATAGACCCTACGTCTATAATTTTAAATTTTTATTTATTTTTAAACTTTTTATTTTGTATTGGCGTATAACAGATCAACAGCATTGTGACAATTTCAAGTGCACAGCAAAAGGACTCAGCCGTACATACACAGTCTCCCTCAAACTCCTCTCCCATGCTGGTTGCCGCATAATATTGAACAGAGTTCCCTGTGCTATACCATAAGACCTTGTTGGTTAATCATTTTAAATCTAGCAGTGTGTACATGTCCATCTCAAACTCCCTAAGTATCCCTTCCCCTGTGGTAACCATAAGATCATTCTCTAAGTCTGTGAGTCTGTTTCTACATCTATAATTTTAATCTGAAAATCAGAGACAGTGGAACAAGTCAGACAGAACCTCGAATCCCACTGTTTCATGGACTAGCTCTGTGACTTTGAATAAGTGATGAAACCCCCATTCTCCAGGCCCAGATTTTAGCCTCCTCATCGGTCTAAATGAGATAAATGCCCAGCAGCTAGTCGGTCCCCTGAGACTTGGTTCCTATCTTCTTCCCCCTAACAAATGTCTTCATGCTTTTCTGCCCTTTCGTTCCTTCAACAAATAGACCAGCCCCACCTCTGCTGTCCTTACAATCTGGTTTTACAGACCAGAAAATCTCCATCCTTTTTTGGCTCAAGTGATTTTGTGTTGGGTTTATTATGATACAGACTCCTGTCAATGCAGACATCCAAGTCGAGATGGTACTCAGACAGCTATTCTAGGGGTCTGAAGCTGGGGACGGAGATCTGGGGTGGAGATGTAAATGGGGGGAGGGTTCTGGTGGACCTTGAAGCTGTTGGGCGGATGAGCCAGCTCAGGGATAGAGGAGAGATGCTCAGGATTGAGTCTTAAAGTGTTCCTGCCTTTACTTGACAACTCATCCATCCTTAGCTTCCCCCCACCGCCGACCCCCATTATGCCATGGAACCAGTGGCTTTGCACAATTGCTTACATTTATGAGCTAAGCCAAGATCCCAGAACTTTTGTGATAGAATACCCTGGTGCTTGCCTGTCGTTGCTCCACTGTCTTGAGGCCTTTCTCCACAGACTTTTTCATTTTATAGAGAAACTGGTGTTTGCACCCTCCCTGTGCTGGGATAGCCTATGCTGTTCCTCAGCTGCTGGCTTCCCCAGCCTCTCCCAGCCCGCAGATTCTGAGGTGTGCCAGCAGGTGGCGCTGCAGTCAGCCTGGCTGCCCATAGTCAGAGATGCCTGGAGGGAGTCAGCCAGTGGCTCAGTCGAGTCCGACTTTTTGCAAACCCATGGGCTGCAGCCCCGAGGCTCCTCTGTCCAGGGGATTCTCCAGGCGAGAATACTGGAGTGGATTGCCATTTCCTTCTCCAGGGGATCTTCCCACCCCAGGGATTGAACCTGGGTCTCCTGCATGGTAGGCAGATTCTTTGTTTTCTGAGCCACCAGTTGACTTATTGGAAAAGACCCTGATGCTGGGAAGGATTGTGGGCAGGAGGAGAAGGGGACGACAGAGGATGAGATGGCTGGATGGCATCACCGACTCGATGGACATGAGTTTGAGTGAACTGCGGGAGTTGGTGATGGACAGGGAGGCCTGGTGCGCTGTGATTCATGGGGTTGCAAAGAGGTCGGACTGAACTGAGCGATTGAACTGAACTGAGCCACCAGTTGCTAAGCTCCGTTGGCCTTTTCCTTGTGTCTGCAACCCACACTCTAAGGCCTTGGCTACGATGCCCCTTTAGGGAGGACGCTGGGACAGTGATGAGACTGTATATTAATATGTTCCTCCTACTCCTGGAAAGGGTAGGAAAGACCAGAGGAGAGAGACAGGAAGAGGGAGACAAGAAGCGATGCCCACTGAGCTTAGCTGGCACCCACCCGACTCTTTTGTTGTGTCAGCCGCTTGGCCTTTTGATTTAGGCACTGGACACCATGATCACCTGGACCCAATCCTTTTAGACTCTGGAATTCTCTTGCCGGCTCCTTCCCAGGGCTGGCTTGGGGTCTTTGTTCTGAACTGCCTGGCTTCTACTTCTTCCTCGGTAACCCACCTGGCTGGGATCCTGGTTCCCTGTCCGCTGGGAGGACCCATCGTAGGAGCACGCGCTCTGTGCTCAGACCCAGCTGGATTGGAATCCTGACTCTGCCATTTGCTTAGTGGGGGACTTGCCCTTTCTGCATGAGAAACACCCTGAGATATTAACTACTTCAGAGGGACACTGTGGGTTTTGAACACAAGGTGTGTGTAAGCCAGCTGTCACCCTTGGCTGATGTCTTCCGGTCTCTGTTCTGGGTCATATGGATGGGATGCAAAACTCAGCCCCGCATTCATTTTCATGAAAGCCCGTTCTCCCAGGGTGTTAGATTATATGGAAGATGTCAGAGTTGGAGGAGGGTCTACATCAGAGCAAAGCCCCTTCTCCTTGCCTAAGCCTAACCCCTCTCCATGTTCCTCCTTCCCTTCCTTCTCTCCCTCCTGCTCTCCTCTCTCCTCATCTGCTTTGCCATCCTTTCCAGAAGCAGAACCCACATATTCTTAAGTAGCTGCATCATCCTGTGACATCTTGGTGCGTGGCAACATCCTCTCCTATGGAGTCTCAAGGAAACGCACTTTCCTCCCTGGGTGGAATTCTAAAGCCAAATGTTAAGATTTTTTTCTGCCTTGTTCTGTAATAAGAGGAAAACATCTCCAAGAGTGTCTGGTGAATAACAGATCTGAATAAACTGAAGATGTTGTTGGCATCTTATCTCCTTACCAGGGCTCTGTCTCACCTTGTACAGTGACCTGGCAACAGAGACCCCTGCCGTGCTTTGACCAGAAATGCAGAAACACACCCTGACGACTCGTGATGCACATGTATTTTCTGTTACTTCTGAAGTCTCTCTGGGATCTCTATCAACCTTTGATTAACTGGGAAGCTAGCTAGCACGCTGTGGTTTTGACCGTTTCTTCGTGATTGTGTAAGAAGTGAAATTAACAGGTAGCGTCGTGAGAGGAGCGTTGCTGGGGCTTCTAGGAAGAAGTGAAGCCCTGTTATTGGGTGCCGTCCATGTGTTAGGCTCTGTGCCGGCCCTTTGAGTTTTCTCATTTTATCTTCTCATCGAGCAGCAAGGTTGATATTGTTATCCCCATTAAACAGATGAAGAAACTGAGGCTCAGTCGGGTTATGCCCCATTTCCCTGGGTCACAGATTACATTGATTCCAGGTCTTTCAGACTGCAAAACTCCTGACTTTCAAAAGCCATAAAACTTTCCCTCCCTTCAAATCAAATATGACATGAACACCAATATAATAAACAAGCAAAGAAGAGCTGCTGTGGGTGCAGGTAGGGGATGGGGAGCCCAGAGTCTCATACTCAGTCTCCTGGCCCTTGCGGCGACCCCCAAGCATCTCGCAGGAATCCCAAGGCTTACAGTGCAGAGTTTGAACACCCCGTGAGGTTCCAGTGACTTACATGGTTCCTCAGGCAGGAGTGGTAACCTGTGAACCTCACTTTCCTGCTGCATAAAGCAAGGCATATGGACCAGAGAGCTGCTGAAACGCCTCCAGAATCTTCCAGGTTTTGAGCCTCTGTGTCTTATTTGATACAAACTGGGAGAAAGGGTGGGCAGAGGGTGGGCTGCTCTCAGATGATCAATCGAGTCTGAGTATTTGGCTCAGAAGGTGTTTTCTTCCCTTTGGGTGTTGGGGAAACTGATTAAGAAGAGGCCAGAGGGATCCTGGCTCAGAGCCGGTGGGAAGCTGTCACTCTGGGAATAACCGCCTTGAGAGTGAAGGGAAAAATCCCCTTTGTGAGTTCTTTTGCAGAGAACACAGTCGGCAGGAGTGTTCAGCTCACTCCTGCGGATGAAGAAGTGCTTGGCCAGAGGGGGCTGTCCTTGGGGTGCAGGGAAGAGGCGTCAGGGTACAGCTTGGGCTGCTAACAAAGGCTCAGAGGGGCTTTTGTGGCCCACCAGAGCCCAGCGGTCCAGCTCGGTCGAGCAAGCTCTTCATTAACTCCTACAATGTGGGCGCTGGGGCTAGACGGATGAGTACAACGGGGAACCTGCTCTCCGGGGCTCCCGTTTGCCACAGACCCCTCCTGCTACCACCTGAAGGCATGTTCCCAGATCCCTGAGACCTGTTCCCTTCCTCGTCCCCAAGCCCACACAGCTGGGGCCCAGCGGGAAGAGCATGGCACCCTCAGGGACCTGCTCTGTGCCCTCGGAACAGTCACCTAGCTACTCTGGGCCTTCTCTGCAAAACAGAGCTAATGTTCTGTGAGGAGCAGGGCTTCCCTGAGGGCAAAATGAGACAATAGGTGGGAAGAGCTTCGCTTGCAGTACTTCCTGAGTTTGTTGAGTCTTAGGTTTGGGAAGTGCTTATGAAAGTCCTTCATTTAAGGTGTCAGTAGGCGGCTGGTCCCACGTGCCTGTCCTAATAGGCATCTCGCCTCTCCAGCCACAGTCTTAGCTCTTCCTGATTCACTGGCTCTCAGGCCTCTAATACAGGGCCTGGCACACAGTGGGTGCTTGGTACTTAACTGGATGAATGAATGAGTGAATGAATGAATGAATCGCACCATCCTGCTTTCTCCCAGCCACAGTACAGAGGATGAGTGTGGGCGGCTGGAGAGCCAATCCAGCAGGAGCAGAGGATCCTTCATGTTGGTCCCTGCGAGCCCTACATTGAGGTGGGCTCAGCATCGAATCACATCTGAGTCCTGGGCTGAGGGCAGGTTTTCCTGTGTGACCCTGAGCCTGTCACTCAACCTCTCTGGGCCTCCCTGTTCCATCTGTTATGGGGCGATGCGTGTGTGCTCAGTCGTGTCCAACTCTAAGCGGCCCCTTGAACTGTAGCCTGAGAGTCTCCTCTGTCCATGAAATTTTTCAGCAAGAATACTGGAGTGGGTTGCCATTTCCTACTCCAAGGGATCTTCCTGACCCAGGGATGGAACCTGCATCTCTGGGCATCTCCTGCACTGGCAGGCGGATTCTTTACCACTGGTGCCACCTGGGAAGCCCCATCCCATCTGTGATGGTTGGGGCCTTAAGTCTTTGGTGGTCTGAGACTCATGAGGTCCCCCTTGGTCCTATCCATGCCCTCCCACCTTCCACTACAACAGTAACTTCCCCTGGCCCAGCCAGATGGAGGGGGAAATCAGAGCCTGCCTGCTTTCTGAGCTGTGATTTTTGGTTTGATGGTTTTATTTCATCCTGCTGAGTGATTTAAGTGTGTTCACAAATGATTATATTGTGCTCCTTTTAAACAATACTAAGATCAAATCAAATACGAAAATCAAATCCACCCATCAGTCAGTAACAGGCAGCTCTGATGTCTCAGGGGAAACAGGTCCTTGTAGGCAGCGCAGAAGCAGTGAGGCATCCCTGCCTCCTGTCCCTGCGGCTCTAGTCACAGCTCAGCCCCCAAGGTCAAAGTAGGAGAGATGGCACCAGGAAGAAGTCAAAGTCACCGCAGAGAGACTGAGCTGGGGTCCCAGCTGGAGAGCCCATGTAGGTGCTTAGAACAGTGTCTCAGTCCTCACAATGACCCTTTGTGAGTAAGAACTACTAGCCCTGAAGACCCACAGTCGACTAATTGATGATATAGACATTGCTGATATTTATTGAACCCTTACTAACTTACTTGGAGTGACTCTTCAAATCCTGACAACAACCTTGTGGGGTTGGTACTTTTATGATCTCCATTGTAGCAATATATCTCGGGAGACTGGAGTGGAAAAGAGACCTACAGTCACTACTAGTAAGAGACAGAGCTGGAGGTAGAACCCAACCATTTGCACGTTCGTCACTACCTATCCTGCCTTGCCTAATACTGCAGTGGGCGGGGTCCACAGGAAGCAGAGCCAGTTACTGGGGGCGGGGTGTGTGTGTGTGTAGATGGATGGTGGAGACTGTGGCAGAGATCTGGGGATGGGAGCATGGGTTCTCCAGATTCCAGTGTTAGGGGAAACACTGGCTGAAACCGCCCACCCTGCCCAGGCACCATAGTAACCATTTGCATGAGTTATTTTACAACAGGAGGTCCTGGTAAGGAACTCGGAACTAACAAGCCACCACCAACGGGAAGAATTCAGGAAAGGTCAAAAGGAGATGCTGTACGTCCTACCAATCTCCCAGAATCCTCCTTGCTGGAATCCATCTTGGCTGAGTGATGCGTGCGCCACCAGGAAGGACCCTGAGTCGGAGTGATTGGCCAGAGACAACCTGGAAACTAATCCCATCCCCATAAAACTGGAGACTGTGAGCCACGTGGCAGAGCAGTCCTCCTGGGTTCCCTTACCCTGCTACGCTCCACCCGCATTCCCCTTCCCAGTAAAGTCTCTTGATTTGATAGCACATGTGTCTCCTCGGACAATTCATTTCCTAGTGTTGGACAAGAGCCCACTCTCGGGTCCCCCTTTGTGCCACACAGACATGGGAAATACTGCATAGGTTCCTTGGACAGTTTATCCTTCACGATAGCTCTGCCACTTAAACATTATCCTCCCCATTTTACAGATGAGCAAACTTCAGGAACTTGCCCAACACCGCACAGCTAAGAAGTGAGAGGCAGGAGTCAAATTCAGGTCTGTCTGTCTGCAAGGCTCCTGAAAGGTGCTCAGGAGACAGCTGACCTTGGCGGTGCCTGACCCTACTGTCCTCTCTAGGGGACACAGCTTTTTCACCTGCAGCATCTGGGAATAGATAACCCCCAGGTGTAGTATGGTATAAGGTGTGATCTATAAGGCAAACCACGTGACTGCACTCCTGCCCCGACTCTGGTGTCTGGCAGACATCACCAATCGATCACAGATGTGAAATCAGAACCGAGAGGAAATGTTGTATTTTGGGGAAGCTTCATCTGTAGAAACCATCAAACTACATGCTGTTAAACATTCCCATAGATTGAATAAGACTTAGTATGTGCCTTATAAAATACAGAATGTGACTTCCCTGCGGGAATGGGAACCACAGCCTGCCCTCTTGTGCAGGAAAATCCTTGACTGGCATTCAGACCCTTTGGACCACAGGAGGATCCACCCAGTGGAATAGAGCAACACCCTGGACCTGCAGAGGGGTCACACACAGAGCTCCTTGTTGTGCTGGCGGGAAACTAAGTCATAGTAGTGGCTGATGCAGCACTTCAGCAAGCAACAAAGTCCATTTAAAAAGCGAATTACCCATGGTTTATGACTAATAATAAAATAACGAGGTTACATCCATTGCAAAAATGTCTGTGAGTGGGAGAGAATGTGAGAAGAGCAAAAAAAAATGTGAATTGTTTACTCAAAAAAGAAAGGATTTTTAAAAAAAAGACTATAGCTTTCCTCATTCTAGCATGAGTTTCACCTTGGGCTTTGCTGGCTCTAGGTATGCCTCTGAAGCTCTCCAAGGATCTTCCAGCTTTGGTGTCATGGGGTGGACAGTCTTGTGCAGTTTTATTTGCATAAAAATATCATGTTTTCATTATTATTTTCATCCATCCACCCACCCTCCATTCATCCCTCCCTCCATCCATCTATTCATTCATCCATCTATCCATCCACCCACCCACCCTTCATTCATGCCTCCATCCTTCCATCCGTCCTATCCATTTATCAATCCACCAACTCCCCATCCACCCATCCCTCCCTCCATCCATCCATTCATCCATTTACCAACACCCATTCATCCATCCATGCCCTCCACCCATCCATTCATCTAGTCTCCATCCATCCATCCGTTGTCCATCTATTCATCCTTCTACCCACTTACTCACTCATTCACTTTGCAAGTGTGCAATAAATCTGTCCCAGGAACATAGCTAGGAGGAACTGAGGCTACAAAGATGAATAAGACCTGGTTCCTATGACCTGGGGGCTTACACTCTAGAAAGAACAGGCGTGCACCTAATGAAGCACGTGCTGAAATGGAGCCACAGTGCATAGGAATCGTGGGGACACTGAGAAGGGCACGGCCAGACCAACCTGGAGTGGGGGCAGAAGTCAGAAAACTCTTTATGGAGGCAGTGGTCACCTGCGAGCTGAGTCTAGAAAGACTGTTGTTCATTAGATCTGGTGTGGGAAAGGTGTTCTGGGTCCAGGGACCTGCCCAGGCCAAGGCCCAGAGGTAAAGAAAGTCCTGGCCTGGAGGGGGAGCCTCTGGCAGGGCAACAAGAGTGCATGTGGGCGAATGTCGGCCGGTGTGCCTTGCTCAGCGCCCTGGAACAGCCCCGGGTGACTGAAACATTCTCCATCCTTGTTACGGTGACTCCCACGCCTGCAGTGCATCTACATCGCGGGGAGGCAGCAGTCCCTGCAGGATTCACGCCCTGCCTCCACTCCCCAGGGGTGAGAGCTGCCTCGGCAGAAGAGCGTGCTTAAGTGTGTCTGTGCATGCCGACACACCATTATCATTGCATCTTCATCCGGACACAATTTCTTGGGCGGGTGCTGTCAGTGCCGGCAGCGCGTTCTCAGCAAATTGTCTCGGTGTGTGATTTGTTGGTTGAAACAGGGAGAGGGGAAGCGTCGTAGGGATGCAGGCAGGGAGGGGGTCTTATCCAGAGGAGGGAGCTTGGAGGCACACAGCCTGGCTTGGCCACTCACTCTGGGCCTGCCCTGGACCATGCACCACCCTACTCAGAGCCTCGGGTTTTCTTTACTCCCTCCAACCCTGGGCAGGTTGTTGGCATAAGTATCCTTGTCTTTTCCTGTCCTGGGCTCCTGGCAGCTTCTCCCCTGGACTTCAGTGCTGCTGGGGTTCTTGTGACATGGTTCTAGGGGGTCCTGACTCACCCAGCTCCTTTCTCTGACTCACACTCTCAGCTCCATAAGCTGGAAAGTGGCCCTTTGAGCTCCAGATTCTGCCCTGAACTTTCTTTCCCTCCTCTTCATCTACTTCCTCTGTTTTCTTTTTTAAACCCTGGGAGTATTTTCATCTTTCAAAGAAGATCCCTCCGTCCATTGTCTACCTCTGAGTATCATCAGCTGGAGAGGCCAAACGAGGGACTGATCACTCGCTCTGTTAGATTAGACCATCTCAGAACTGCCGTGCACAGCTGTGCAGGGCGTGCACTGCGCAACAGCAGGACATTCACATGGATCAAGGTGTGCATGTCACCACCAGAGGGCGCTCTGGGACCTGGAGCAGCCTGTCTCCCTCTACTACAGCCCTGCCTGGGTTCCCTCCTTGGCTGGCCGTCAAGCACCATCATCCCATTGTCTCCCCTTGAATTACAGCAGCTTTATAAATAATGAAAACATTCCTGTTCCAATGGACAGGGCAGGGGGTTGGGGCTGGGGTCTCGAATGTGTTTGTAGGGCCACAGAACTGGCCTCCATGCACAGTCTCTATTGGAATGGGGGCCTTTTACAACCCGGCTCTTTTCAGTGGGTGTATTTGAAAGAGAAGTTGGGTCCAGGGTGAAACGTTCACCTAACAGCTTTTCTCCAAGTGAAGGTATCTCAGTGCATTTGCTACAGTTTTGGCTTTTAGCTCCATCCAGAATCCACTTTCCCGACATCTGGATGGGCACAGAGTTGGGGTGGGGGTGGTGTCTGAGGAGGAATAAAAAAATCACAATCACAGACCAAGAAAATCTGGAAGCAAAATGGAATAGTAAATTGTTCTGTATCGTCAAGGCCAAGGCTGTGGGTCTATTATCTCGGTGTGGCTTCCACCCAGGCTGGGAGTGTGCGTGGGTGGGTGCTGGGGGTGGGGTGGGCTGAACACAGGGCGCCCCTCCCAGCTCTGCCCTCTGCCTCCTCCAGTCCTCACTGGGGCCACTTGCCCCTCACTGGGGCCACTTGCCCGTCCCCTCCTCCCCATCCCCACCTCAGCCCTCCATCGGCCCTCAAGCAGATTCTGAACCAGCTAGGAGGACGTCCAGCTGACCCAGCAGCACGCTACATGTCCTAGCCCTGAATATGGACAGACAGGATGCTTGCTGAGCCCCTGCACAGACCGAGTGTGCGGCTCCAGAGAGGTGGGGGTGGGGGCCCTGTGATACCTCTGTGCTCCACACTCCACCCGAGGCCTCTGAAAGTCCAGCAAGGGGATCAGAATGAGCGGCCGCCGCCTTCACCCTATGGGATGGCACTGCTGCCACCCTAGATGCCCGAGTTCGGGAGCCTGGGGGAATTTCCTCCCTGGGCTGTGACCCTGTATGGTGAAGGCTCTGCAGCAGGTAGGCAGGGAGTTTCTGTATGCCTACAACAGGGGCCATAAAATTCTTTTATTATCCTCTTCCTGGAACTTCCCAGTGTGGGGATGGTGGACATTTACAGGCATAAAATGTGTGGATGGAGGACTTCTCCGGTGACCAGTGGTTAGGACTCCTTTGCTCTCACTGCCTTGGGCTCTGGGTTCGATTCCTGGTTGGGGGACTAAGTCATGCAGCATGGACCAAAATAAAAATAAATGTAGATCCTGGAAAATGATCTAAAGTTTATGCTCTTGAGCCACTTAACTCTCAGGTTGGGGCTGAGTTCTCAGGTCTGATCTTTCCAGCTCAGCTCTGCACCAACTTGTCGTTGTTTAGTTGTTAAGTTGTATCCAACTCTTTTGTGACCCCATGGACTGTAGTCCACCAGGCTTCTCTGTCCATGGGATTTCCCAGGCAAGAATACTGGAGTGGGTTGCCATTTCCTTCTCCAGGGGATCTTCCCCACCCAGGGATCAAACCCACGTCTCCTGCATTGCAGGCGGATTCTTTACGACTGTGCCACCTGGGAAGAACCAACTGGACTCACATTTAATTGAATCTTAAGCACTTTTTCAAAGAGGGCTACCTGCTTTGCATCTAGGCTGTTTATAACACCACACTGTGTTCCATCATTCCCCAAATAATTAATATTCATGGGGGGCTCATTATACTCATAAAATCTCATCTATCACTACCTATCAGTCCTTCAAACTGTGACTTCCTGGCCGTCGTCTCTAGAAATGCCACCATCGCCAGCATGCTGGGCCACACTTTTTACACAGTCAGAGTACTTTACAAGCTTAAAGAAACCTTTCTTTTCCACTAAATGATTTCAATTTTGTATGGCTGGGCTGGTGATCCCAGTGATAGTTACAGTCTACGGGGTACGTCCAGGAAATGCTTTGAGGGGGAACTGGGGACACACTGCCCTTTCATAGACATCATGTTAAGTGCTTAGACCATTAGGAAGGACTACAGTGGAAAGATCGATACACCACCAGCCTTGGGAGTTCAGAGTCATTTGTATCTGTTACGGGCTGGCTCCTGAGAAGGACATTCACCCTCACCTTTCCATTGAGGGAATGTCAATGTCAGTGTCCACACAGGACGCCACATGGGCTCGTGGAAAAGAGAGCTTGGGGATAAGATATGGAGTACTTCCTGCCATATCAGTAAACAAGAATGTCACCATCATCAGCGATTCCAGCCCTCCACCGTCATCTGGTGAGCCCTAAGGACACTCAGGAAGGGGAAGAATACCTGTGACCTAAGAGCCACCAGGTTGCAGTCACTCCTTAGGGTGAGCCCAAGGGGGCTCAGGGTGTGAAAACATAGGATACTGGCCCCAGATGGCTGAGATGCATATGAGAGGAACGACTGCATTTAAGCCCAGACTCCTGCATCTTCCCATACACAGAAAAGCACTCAATTCCACAACTTGAGATATCTGGCTTCCTTTAATTAACACCAATCTTTTGATGGTCAGACTACCTGCCCTTTGTTGCAGAACTTCTGTGTCACCTGGCTCCTGCCCTCGCCTCCTCAGAACAGTTCTCTCAGGGTCCCTTGAGATGCTTTCTCCTGGGCTTGGAGTCCTCAAAAATTCCCACCGAATAAAACACAACTCTCAACTTTTAGATTGTGAATATTTTTTAAGTTGATAGGGGTTGCAGAGGCACGAAGTGTCAGAGGATATACAACATGATATTGAGAAAAGAGAGTGGACTTTGGAATGGGGCTCCGGATTCTAATTCTCAGCTGTTTCTTCACCTCTAGAAGGGGGCACTGGTACCTTCCTGCGAGTCTCCATGGAGACTGAAGAGATGGTCTAGCAGAGAGATGGCACTGGAGCAGAGCAAGGACTTAATCAATACTCGGGGGCAGGACTGTGTGGTTAAAAGACTGGGCTCTGGACTCGGGCAGACCTGGTTTGGGGTTCAAGCTCTGTCACTTAATGGCTCAGTTTCCCCCAACTGTAAGTTGAGAGTAACAATGCCTATCTCATTGTTGTAAGAATGTTTATATTTCATTAATTGTAAGACACATATTTCCCCACATCCTAACCCCTCTGTAAGACCTTACCATCCCATCCGTGGTAGTGTTTTTCTTTCTTACAGGCACATAACATAATATTGGCCCCTGCAGCTGTCGCTGTCTTAGATTTGATGAAGTATTCTAAATGGGCTCATGCCTGGTACCTGGCACACAGTGGGTGCTCAACAAACGGCAGCTGTTGCTATGACTTCCTATGTGATCCTGGGCAAGTTTTAAAATATCTTTGAGCCTCAGTTTCCTCATCGGCACAATGGGAATAATTATCTACTTGTCAGGGCTTGAGGGTGTATGAAACAAGGGAGCATGGAGACTGAGGAGCCCTGGTGTATGAAGGAGCTCTAGATGCATCCTCCCATGGAACTGTACCCAGGGGACACCTCCCCTTTTTGGAGTTTCAGCACAGGTCGGGTGGAGAAGGGCCAGATACCTGAGCTCTGCAGCCCTGCAGGACAACATCCCCTGCTCACCGCTGCCCCTGGTGGTACCAAGGCTCAAGGCAGGCCCGCTTGAAACAAATGGGAAGGTGAGGGAAGACAATGGGGGCAGGCAACTCTGCTGGGCATGAAGACCTTGGCCTCAAACCTGAAGCCCCATGGGGGATGGCAACTAAGATGTCAATAACCCATACGAAGACCTCAGTGGAAGTCCTCCTTCTACCGAATGTGGCTACTGGGAAAACTCCCCAGATCACAGATCTCGTAGAGCCACTCCTGAGTCCCCACTGGCCTTCCGGCAGAATGCACCTCTGTGCTGGAGACAAGCGGTAAGAGAGGGCAGCTTTTGGTTGGAAACAGGGATTGGCAGCATCCCTTCTCCTGTGTTCCTGAAGGACCACGGTCTGGATTGGGGTCGATCAGAGCTAGTGTCGAATCCTGACTCTAGATGACCATGGATGCATGACCCCCCTGTACAGGTCTCAGTGTCCTTATCTGTAAAGTTCACATGTGTGTGCATGCGTGTCAGCTCTATCGTGTCCAACTTTTTGCAACCCTGTGGACTGTAGCCTGCTAGGCTCCTCTGTCAATGAAATTCTCTGGAGTGGATTGCCATTTCCTCCTTCAGGGAATCGTCCCTACCCAGGGATCAAACTTGCATCTCCTATGGCTCTTGTATTGGCAAGTGAATTCTTTACCACTGAGCTCCCTGGGAAACCCGCTGTGTGTTTAAAAGTGAAAATGTTAGTTGCTCAGTTGTGTCTGACTTTCTGCAACCCCATGGACTATAACCCACCAGCCTCCTCTGTACATGGGATTCTCCAGGCAAGAATACTGGAGTGGGTTGCCATTCTCTTCTACAGGGATCTTCCAAACCCAGGGGGTGTTCATGAATAGAGTCATAGAGTTGGTACCCCAAAATGTTGTGCTGCCCACCCCACTTCCCTCCTCCCCAACTCAGAGGCTTTGGAAATCGCATCTGGAGAAACCATAAGCGATATTGACTTAACTACAAAATGCTCTGATGTCTTCCCTGCTGCTTTGACAAAGTGGTCTTTGAAGTCAACCTTCCCTTGCAAGTCTGGAACATCACAGATGAACAGATGCAAACTGTCAGACCATGAGGAAGCCTTGGGTTGCTCGCCTTTCAAAGAGGAACAATCCTAGTTCAAGCTCTTTCCCGTTCAAGCTCCTTGAGGTTGTTCCACGGCTTCAGCCCTCCTGCATGGTGGTGGGCATGCTGGTGTATGGCATCATGGTAGAGAGTGGGAGGCTGGGGGCAGGGAGGAAGTGGGACAGACACCTTTTGGCCCAAGCACTTTGCATAGATAAAGTATGAGGTGGGTACCATTGTTATCCCTCTTATACAGAGGAGGAATCTCAGACAGAGTTGTGTGGAGGTTTGCCCAAGATCTCACTGCTGGGAAGTGATGGAGTCAGGATTCAGAGTTGGACAGCCTGATGCTGAAACCTAGCACCTCTCTCCTGTGGTCCCCGCTCCAAGGAAGCCCTCCCTGTCTAATGCCAGGTGATGGCCACTGCCCTTTGAGAGAGGTCACCCATTCAGAGACCCAGGGAGGCTCTCCAGAAGGCATCCTCTTTCTCTCAATGTGAGACAGCCATATTATCACCACTGTACTGATGAGGAGACTGAGGCTCACAGCAGCAAAATGATTTGCCTGTGATCATCCAGCAATTCAGAGAAAGGGTTTAGACAAGAACCCAAGTCTTTTGACTCCTGGTCCTGTCCCACGCCAACTGAGCCAGCTGCCTCCCGCTCCCTCACCCCATCTAGACCTCTTTCTGGGTTATCGCCCAGCCACCTGTGAGGGCAGGGTGATCTCGTATACCTAGTCAACCACTGCACTGTCCACAGCCCTGCGGCTTCAAGTTCTGTCTTTTCCTGGGAGCTTATTTATTTGGTCTTAGCAGCAGCATGGGGGATCCTGTTCCCTGGCCAGGGATTGAAACTGGGGCCCCTGCATCAGGAGCATGGAGTCTTAGCCACTGGACCCACCAGAGAAGTTCTTTTCTGTGAACTTTGCAAAAACACAAATAAATGGACTCAGCTCTGGGGTCCTCCAGGGAAGCCCACAGACAGGCACTTTACTTGGGGGTTGTGTTGGGAGCAGAAAGAATTATGTTTGGAGTTAGACATCCTAAACTTGAAACCCAGCTTCACTGAGTGCTAGCTTGGCAACCTTGGGCAAAACATTGACTTTCTTTGAGTATCAGTTACCTATTGTCTCTGTCCTGGAGAGCTTTTATGAGATAATATATGAACTGAATCCAGTGCATTGTTTATAGGACACAGAGCAGGTGCTCAACATAGCTGAGATCTTGGCCTTCGTCACTGGCAAAAGAGTCCAGAAAATTTTGTTTGCCTTAAGAGCATCCTGTCTATAAAAGTCACCCAGCCTTGAACCAGGGCAGGGGTTATTTTAATGATTCAAGGATCCTCGATTTTCACAAAGGGCTTAGCCAGGGTCCTTTAAGTGGCAGCTACATGTGCATGCTGCCATGCCTGTTTATGATTCATTAGCCATTTGACAGTGACTTTAGTGGCGAGAGAGAAAGCACTCAGCCCGTGTTATGGACAGCCAGCGCTGGGAACCATTACCCGCTAGAAATCAAACAGAATTGGTGGGAAAAAAAAAAGATCTGAAGGAGTAACCCAAGGAAAAGATTTCGTTTATAAATATCCTTCTCGCCCTTTTTCCCAGGAACCCATCCTTCAGTTGTTTAAAAGCAAGATAGAAACACAGAATCAGGCACCCCCTCTTCCAAACGTTTCTCCCTAAACTTTAAAAGCCCAGTGACAGGTGATTGGAACAAGCCTTCACAATGTAAGAGGCCACAGCTGTAATTGTTCATTCTTCCGGCTGTAATTTATCTTGCTATCCCTTTGGGTAGCTAAACAGCTCTGATCATGGGCTGCCCAATCGGCTTATAAGTCTTCTTGATGAATTACTCTCCCTCTCCCCGTCCTTTCTCTGGGCTGCGGTAATTCTTGACAACTGCCTTAGAGCCTCAGTCTCCTGTGGGTGCGGAAGGGAAGAGCCATCTATTAGGAGGAACATGCGGAGAACAGAAAGCTTTGGGCATTGGGAAGCTGGCAGGTGGAGAGCTGAGCCCTCGTCTCAAGACAGAGAGGCCAGGACGCAGAATGCAGTGGATGTTCAGTGACGCCCAGGGTTTGAGGCACCCTTGTCTTTTTGGGGTCTTTGGATCAGGAATGGCTGGGCAAACCTCATCACTGAGCTCCAGTAAGTATCTGGAGCATCTTAAGAAAGTGCCATGTGCTGGAATTGTGGAGCCACTGCAAGGGTAAACTGGACCTTGTGTGTTTCAGTTTTGGAACGCTCATTTTCCTCCTGGGCTGGTGGGCTTTTCCATCCCCCTGTGCCTCTGAGTGGCGTTAGTGGTAAAGAACCTGCCTGCCAGTGATGGAGACATAAGAGACACCGGTTCGATCCCTGGGTGAGAAAGATGCCCTGGAGGAGGGCATGGCAACCCACTCCAGTATTCTTGCCTGGAGAATCCCATGGACAGAGGAGCCTGGCGGGCTACACAGTCCATAGGGTCAAAAAGAGTTGGGCATGACTGAAGCGCCTTAGCACAAATGCACGTGTCTCTGGGTGGCGTGTAGGACTCTTTCTCTTAGGCTGAGGCGGTTAAGAGTAGATGTGCTCTCTCTTTCCACAGCTGATGTCAGAAGGAGTGATGAGTCTGAGAGCCTAGAGGAGGAGGACAGAGCCACAGATGGGAGAAAGGTGGGTCCTTGAATGACTGCACGGAGCAGGGCTCCTCTGTCACTTGCACTAGACTACAACACGAAGGAGAAATATCCTTTCACTGTGCTTAACCGTTCACACTGAAGGGTCGATTGCTACGGCAGTGAACCTCTCTTATCTGCTTTGACTTCCCAGGTGGCCCAGTGGTAAAGAATAGGCCTGCCAATGCAGGAGACACAAGAGATGTGGGTTTGATCCCTGGTTTGGGAAAATCCCCTGGAGTAGGAAATGGTGACCCGCTTTGATATTCTTGCCTGGAGAGTCCCATGGACAGAGGAGCCTGGTGGGCTACAGTTCATGGGGTCGCAAAGAGTTGGGCGTGACTGAGCTACCGAGCACACACATCTACTGTGGCAATACTTTATTTAACAGAACTCAATTACTCACACTGAAGGTTCATTATGAGTGAGCACAGTGGCTTCTACTCATCAGACTGTACATGGTATCTCACCTCTACTAGCTGTTATGTGGACACTCAGCTCACAACTCAGAGAACATTGGATACCTGAATTCTTAAATTTTAGACCTGATAAATTGATCCCTCTTCCTTTTCCCTTTGGGCTCCCCAGGTGACAGTAGTGGTAAAGAGCCTGCCTGCCAATGCAGGAGATGTAAGAGACATGAGTTTGATCCCTGGATCGGGAAGATCCTCTGGAGGAGGGCATGGCAACCCACTCCAGCATTCTTGCCTGGAGAATCCCATGGACAGAGGAGCCTGGAGGGCTACAGTTCACATAGGTTCACACAGAGTCGGACACCGCCGATGTGACCTAGCATACACGCACCTTTTCCCTTTACTCCTATTGGATGGGTGAGCAAGTCTGATTCCATCTCGCCACGACTATGCAGGTGTTCCCTCTACTCTACAGTTGCAACTGTCCTCAGCTCCCTCCTGGACCATTGTAGCAGTCTCCTAATTGGACACCCCACCTCTTATGCACCCCCTCCAGTCTGATTCCCACCTGATCTTCCTAAAATGCAGCCTCAGTCACATCACCACCTTCCCCAGTAAAATCCAACCTCCTTTTTTCTGCAGAAGACCCTCTGTGATCTGCCTTCCTGTCTCTCCTTTCATCCTCCCCCAAATCACTGGGCTCCCATAGCCTCTCCACCTTTGCTCTTCTATTTCCTGCTCCAATGTTTCTTCCTGCTTTTCAGCCTTCAGCCAGCTACCTGGACTTCAAGGCTCAGTTTGTGTCCCTCAGCCAAGAAGCTTCCTTCATCCATTCCTTCTTGCCTTTAGACCCTGGTGTTCAGACCTGTGGGCTTCCCTGGTGGCGCTAGTGGTAAAGAACCTGCCTGCCAGTGCAGAAGACACAAGAGATGCGGGTTTGATCCCTGGGTGGGAAAGGTCCCCCTGGAGAAGGAAATGGCAACCCACTCCAGTAATCTTGCCTGGAGAATCCCATGGACAGAGGAGCCTGGCGGGCTACAGTCCATCGGGTCACAAAGAATCAGACATGACTGAAGCGACTTAGCATGCACACATGCATGCCCGTCCAGACTTGTGTTTTATGCTGGCACTTCTGGAACACTTTCTTGTAATCATCAGCTGACCTGCTTACTCCCTAATAGTCCTCAAGCTTTTGAGAAGGGAGGTGGAGGGCCGATTTCTCTTCCCCTGGGTGGGCACAAGGCTGGAACCCAACAGAATCAACAGCTCTCACTCCAAGGCAGCCAAACCAGTTGCCAAAGCAACCTTCCCTCCCTGGGCCTCAGTTTCTCTGTCAGTAAAATTAGGAGGTTGTTTGGCAAGGACCTGTCCTTAATGGTCTCTCTGGGTTTTCCCAGCCCAACATTCTGAGATTCTACTATCCTCCTGCAAACACAGCATAGTCACGTGAGAGAAATCAATGCTCAGAGTTTTTCCTGAGCTGTGTCTGTGCGAGTCACAGTTCTGCAGGAGACCGTCCTCGGGGGTGCCTGTGGCTTTCGGCTTTGCCTGACGCCAGAGAGAATTCATCATTACAGAAAAGCTTATGGTGCAGGTTTAGTGAATGCGGCGTCTCAGGCATTCCAGAGTATCATTTATCAAGTAAACACAGCTTTGTTATTTAGACTTCAGCCACTTAGCTCATAAACTATCCCTTGGAAATAAAAAACTGGGGTAAGATGTCCCCTTGTATTGATCCCGATGAGGAATGGGCTTGATCAATGATGCCTCGGCCCAGGAATAAGGCCATTTGCAGGCTTGCAGCTTGTTCCACAGATGCTCTGACTTCAGGGAGAGTGTGGGGTAGGAAGAAGGGACTCAGCACACTGCATGCTTGTGCCATGAACAGGCTCAGGGAGCGCCGCCATCATGGGTCACGTGGTTTGGGGCAAGCTCCTTCTCCTCCACCCTGGGTCAGGGCTCTCCCGACTGCATTTCCCAGGGAAGTGCCCTCCTGGGGTGGGGTCAGGATGGTCCATCCCTCTCCCAACACTCCAGGACTACAGGGTAGTCAGCTGCCTCCAGTGGAGTTACATTCATAGGTTGTGTTTTGTTGTTTAGGTTCTAAGTTGCATCCTACTCTTTCGCGACTCCACGGGCTATAACCCGTCAGGTTCCCCTGTTCATGGGATCTTCCCAGACAAGAATACTGGAGTGGGTTGCCATTTCTTTCTCCAGGGGATCTTCCCAACCTAGGGATCCAACATGTGCCTCCTGCATTGGCAGGTGGATTCTTTACCACTGAGCCACCAGGGAAGCCCATATTCATAGGTTTAATAAGCTGAAAACAGAATTCAGTGGATACTTAGGGAGCTGGCAGCCCCTCCCTGCCAAGTACCTGGTGAAGGATTGTGCCCCTGCTGCCTGCATGTGGAGGGATTCCTTGTGCATCTCCCCACTCAGTTCCGGCCGCCCTACTTACTCGGACTCCACCACAGCACCTCTATTAATCAGTTCAGTTGTCACATGTTTCTCTCCTGCCCCAGGACTATTCATTCCCTGAGAGTCGCTTCTGGTTTCCCAAGGTCCTCTGGGGTCAGCCAGTCTTCTGAGGACTTCCTGTGTCCCTGTCTGCTTGGAGTCCCTGTATTATGGCTGAGTTTGCTTATTTGCATCTCAAGTCATGCCTCCTCCAGGAAGCTCTCCTGGCTCATCCTCCCACTCTCCCTTTCCTTGACGCCCATAGCACTTCCCCTCTGATCACTGGGTGCTCAGTGCATGCAATCCTCTGCCACCATTTATCTTTCTATGATGTGGCCTCTTTCTATCTGTCCCAAAGGCCTCAGGATCTTTGGGACCTCATCTTGCCTGGTGGTTCTTTTGACCCAACTTTACTTAGTTCAGGACCCTGTGAAGGCTCTCATTAAATATCTGTTGCATGACAACATAACAGAAATCCTCAGGTTAAAGACCAAGTCCTTAACCTGGCCTTCAGGCCCTGCTGGATCCACCCCACCCGCCTCCTATTTCCTGATGCAGGCTTTATGTTCTACGGTATGAATTACTCACAAGTCCGTCCTTGCCTCTGTGTCTTTTCTTTGTTCATGATGGTTGGGATGCTTTTCTTTCCACTTTTCATCCAGATAATGCTTGCTGATCCCTGAATACCAGTTGAGACAGGACTCTTCCAGGCAGCCTTCCCTGACCCTCTAAATTTGAGTGAGACTCCTCAAGCACTGTCTGCTTCTCCTCTCCTAGCACCTACCACAAAGCGTTACAAACAGTGGCTCTTGCGTTGGCTGGTCTCCTCCACTAGACTGTGGGCTCCTCATGAATGGGGCTGGGTGTTAAGCATCTGTGGGTTCCCTAGGTGTGCAGATGCTTGATAAATATTTGTCAATTAATGGATGGTTGATGGATGGATGAAGAGGGGGCACTGGGGGGTACAGCCCCTGCAGAACTGGAAATAAGAACACAGGAAGTTGGGGGGGGTGGGATGAATTGGGAGACTGGGATTGACTTATATACACTATTAATACTCTGTGTGAGACAGGTAACTAACAAGAACCTACCGTATAGCATAAGGAACGCTACTCAGTGTTCTGACGGTGACCTAAATGGGAAGGAAATCCAAAAAAGAGGGGATATATATATTATATATATATATTTCGGTCATCTGATGTGAACAGCCAACTCTTTGGAAAAAATCCCTGATGCTGGGAAAGATTGAGGGTAGAAGGAGAAGAGGGTGTCAGAGGATGAGATGGCTGGATGGCATCACTGATGTATTGGACATGAACTTGGGTGAACTTCAGGAGACGGTGAGGGACAGGGAGGCCTGGTGTGCTGCAGTTCATGGGGTCGCCAAGAGTCGGACATGACTGGGCGGCTAAACAGCAACAACATATGAATATATACGTCTGATGGCTTGTGCTGTACAGTGGGCACTAACGCAACGCTGTGAAGCAACTATACTCCAATAAAACTTAATTTAAAAAAGAAGAACACAGGAAGGTGGGAAATACAGATGTAAAATTTAGGACTGGGGCAGAGATGAGCCGCCAGGACTAGACTGGGTATCAGAAATCTAATGGGGCGGGGGGACTTCTCTGGTGGTCGGGTGGTTGAGAATTCACCTACCAAGGCAAGGGACATGGGTTTGATCTCTGGTCCGGGAAGATTCCACATGCCTCGGGGCAGCTAAGCCTGTGTGCTGCAGCTACTGAAGTCTGTGCTCTAGAGCTCTGCTACAAGAGAAGCCACAGCAAGAGAAGCCCGCGCACCGCGACTAGAGAGGAGCCCCCTCTCACTGCAACTAGACAAGGCCTGTGCACAGCAATGAAGATCCAGCGCAGCCAAGAATAAATAAATAAAATGAAAAAAAAAAAAAAAAAAGAAATCTAATGGGATTATGGGTTCTCCGGGAAGGGGCGGGAGGGTTCCAAAAGTGAGGCCCAGGAGGGAGAGGGGGGATGCTGGAAGTGCCGCTGCTGGTGCCCACCCCCAGTTCTGCCGTCTAAGGGGGCGTGGTTACAGCTGCCCTGACTTTGCTGCCTCACTTCTGGCTCTTAAAGGAATAGTATGTGCCTATACCATCCCAGGGTTTTCCTTCCTAATTCAGGCTTCAAATCAAACCCCTCTTCACGGTGTATGCAAGCGCGAAATGAAATGGAGCTCCATGGAGGTTCTTATTTATAGTGAGACTCTGGGTGAGTGTTCCCAACAAACAGATTTAGGTGTCTGTGTGTTTTCGGTGGAGGAGGAGTGTGAACTCTTATCGTTTTCTTCAAACTTTAATACTCCTGGAACCACCAGTTCAGTTGCTCAGTCATGTCTGACTCTTTGTGACCCCATGGAATGCAGCATGCCAGGCCTCCCTGTCCATCACCAACTCCTCAAGCTTGCCCAAACTCATGTCCATTGAGTCGGTGATGCCATCCAACCATCTCATCCTCTGTCGTCCCTTTCTCTTGCCTTCAATCTTTCCCAGCATCAGAGTCTTTTCCAATTAGTCAGTTCTTTGCATCAGGTGGCCAAAGGACTGGGGCTTCAGTTTGAGCATCAGTCCTTCCAATGAATATTCAGGATTGATTTCCTTCAGGATTAACTGGTTTAATCTCCTTGCAGTCCAAGGGACTCTCAAGAGACTTTTCCAACACCACAGTTCAAAAGCATCAATTCTTTGGCGCTCAGCTTCCTTTATGGTTCAAGTCTCACATCTGTACGTGATGTGAGAAAAACCATAGCTTTGACTAGACAGGCCTTTGTCGGTAAAGTAATGTCTCTGCTTTTTAATATGCTGTCTAGGTTGGTCATAGCTTTTCTTCCAAGCAGCAAGTATCTTTTAATTTCATGGCTGTAGTCACCATCTGCAGTGATTTTGGAGCCCAAGAAAATAAAGTCTGTCACCAGAGAACCTTGTTAAAACGCAGTTTCTGATATAGCAGGTTTCAGGTAGGTCCCAAGACACTGGGTTTCTGACCAGCTGGTGTTTCTGATGTGTTGATGTCGCTGGTTCGTGGCTAACACTGAATGGCAAAGAACTAGCAGAAGGTGCTGCCTCTCCATAGGGCTTGATGCATATACTCATCTTTAAAAAAATATTAATTTATGTATTCATTTTTGGCTACACTGGGTCTCTGTTGCTGTGCTAGGGCTTTCTCTAGTTGCAGCGAGTGGGCTACTCTTTGTTGAGGTGTGTGGGCTTCTCATTGCGGTGGCTTCTCTTGTTGCAGAGCACCGACTCTAGAGTCTGGGCTCAGTAGCTGTTGCCCACGCATGGGCTTAGCTGCTCTGAGCACATGGGATCTTTCTGGAGCAGGGATTTCGAACTGGGGTCCCCTGCATCAGTTTTCTGGATTATCTCTGGATCCCTCATTCAAGGCTCTAACTGGCCTACATCACTCACCCATTTACTGTAGGTGGCAGACCCCACTGGCACACATCTGTATGTGTATAAGTGTATGTGTGCGTGTGATTCACTCTGTGTCAGAAAATCCAGGCAGAAGTTAACAGTAGAGCTTGGAAGGGAGTTGAAGTAAAGACTTCAAGTTAAAAATAGACATGCTTGATGCTATTTGCCCAGTCATCATGCCTGACAGTTCAGCCAGGGTGTCTAAGCCCTTCCCAGTGCCCCAGATGGGGTTCAGCCTCTTTTGAGGACGGGATACATCACCAGTTCACAGGACTTGTTTCCCAGGCCCTGAGCCATGCTAGGGACCATCTGTGGACTTTTTCAGGTTCTCTATGTCCTTTTATCAGAGGGCCTGCTATCTTCACTGTCTTGTGTAGGAATTTCAAGTCTGGGTAGCCTAGGTTGCTCTATGAATGTTCACCGGCCAATGAATGACTTAAGAGGGATTGATGGAGTTCCCATCAGAGATTGCCCTCAGGAAGAAACTAATGGGCAGAACTGGCTATTAAATTATCTGGGAATGAATATCTTGTTGGGCTGGTATCTTCGTGTACGTGAGCGGCTGACATTGCGAGAGGTGGAGTGTGTTTTCAGTCCTTCCCCATCTGCCCAAGATTTCCTTCTGAAGCCAGGGAGTGGGCTTCGTTAGTGGCTCAGGGGTAAAGAGTCTGCCTGCCAACGTAGGAGGTATGGGTTCGATCCCTGGTCCGGGGGGATCCCATGTGCTGCGGAGGAACTAAGTCTGTGTGCCTGACTACTGGGCCTGTGCCCTGCAGCCTGTGCGCTGCAAGAAGAGAGGCCGCTGCAGTGAGAAATCTGCGCAACTAGAGAGCAACCCCTGCTTGCTGCAGCTAGGGAAAACCCCATGCAGCAACGGAGACCCCGCACAGCCAAAAGTAAATAAATAGATAAAATTATATCTTTACATGTAAAAGAAGCCAGGGAGCTTCTCCCGAAGCTGCTGAACACTTGCTGAGCAGCCCAGGTAACACTGTCCTTGGGTTTCCTCTCTGGATTTGGAACTTGCCTGGTCACTAGCCTGCCCAGTGTCAACAGGCCCGCTGTGATTGCACATGTCTCTGTGTTTGTGTGTGTGAGTGTGTAAGCAGGTGGAGAGAGGACGCAGTACCAGCAGGGGTTAAACTAGGGCCACCAGCTGCATGAGTCAGGGCTCTGGACATTGAGTGGCAAGTGGTCCTACCTACCATTCAGGAGTTTTATAATTTGGGGTGCCTCTGTATAACCAGGAGGCTTGTTACAAAGGCAGATTCCTGCGTCCCACCTTCAGAGAGTCCGATGTAACAGGCGTGGGGCTGGGCCTAGGAACAGGCATTTAACCCACTTCTTCCCTGCTTCCCATGCACACTGAGATCGAAGAACAGCTGAATTAGGAAAACGTCATGCCCAATAATGAGGAGATGGAACCCACCACCTCCCTGGACCCCGATATCTCAACTGTAAATCAAGGGGAAGGATTACGTGGCCTTTCGGGCCTTTCCAGCCCCATGCACCTGTGGTTTCCCTCCCTTTGTGGGGAGATGGACGTGAACATGGAAGATGCAGAGGCATGAAGCTTTAAACGCTGCGCAGTGCCCTGGGCGGAGCTGGCCTCGTTGTAAGGACTGCCTGCCAACCCCTGGAGTCTTCTGAGGTTCCACTCGGTGGAGGAACCAAACACCTTTCTGGACTATCCTTCTGGAGAGCGGAAGTTCCTTCATAAGAAGGGGACTGAAGAGAATGGTTCTGGGATGTGGTCTTGCCTCCAGGGCTGACTCGCGGAGCCAGGGATACTGGCTGGGGGCAGGCTGTGACTGAGATCCCCAGTTATCCCTTTTTTTGGCTGCCCTGGGTCTTCATGCAGTGCACAGGGTTTCTCCAGTTGCAAGGGGGTTTCTTTCTAGTTGCAGCATGCAGGCTTCTCTTGCCATGGAACGTGGGCTCTAGGCTCAGTAGTTGTGGCGTGCTGGCTTAGTTGCCCGAGGCAACTCAGTTTAGTTCTCTGATCTCAGTTCTCTGACCAGGGATTGAACCCATGTTCCCTGCGTTGTGAGGCAGACTCTTAACTGCTGGACCACCATGAAGTCCCGATCCTCAGTGATTAAGTCAGCCCCATCAGCTGTGGGTCAGCTCAGCTCCCGAGGTCATCTGAACCAGCAGTCTTGTCTGACTTTGGAGCGGAGGCACGGGGCAGGGCTATCGGCCCACATTCAGAACAGAGAAATGGTGTCTTGCTTCACATAGTCTGAGGTTTCCAGTAAAACTGAAGCCATACCTCACTCTTATAAATTAATAGAAGCCTATTTCCAATGAACTGCATAAAGTTTCCTAGTGTAGTAAAACAGTTTGAGAAACTGTTGGAATGCCTTCTGTAGAGCCCTGAAGATCCTTATACTATGGATCATAATTAATAGGAAATTATTATTTTTTTTATTAATTCTTATTGGAGTATAATTGCTTTGCGCTGCCCTGGTGGCTTAGGGGTAAAGAATCTTCCTGCAATTCAGGAGCTGCAGGAGACACAGGTTCGATCTGTGGGTTGGGAAGATTACCTGGAGGAGGCCATGGCAACCCACTCAAGTATTCTTGCCTGGAGAATCCCATGGATAGAGGAGCCTGGCAGGATTCAGTCCATGGGGTCACGAAGAGTCGGACATGGCTGAAGCAGCTTAGCACACGAGCACGCATAGTTGCTTTACGGTGCTGAGTTAGTTTCTGCCGTACAGCAAAGTGAATCAGCTATATGTCTACACATATCCCTTCTTTTTTGGATTTCCTTCCCATTTAGGTCATGCAGAGCGCCGAGTAGAGCTTCCTGTGCTACACAGTGGGTTCTCACTAATTATCTATTTATCTACATAGTACCAATAGTGCATATATGTCAATCCCAATCTAATAGGAAATGATTTTTTGACCAACAAATTATATCAGTGATGGAAATTTTACAAAGGATTTTCATATAGATGAACTTATTTTTTCCTTCTAAGAACCCCTGGGGGGCAGGCCAGGCCGGACTATAAACAAAACCAAAGAAAAGACAGCAAACACAGGGCTGTTCAGTAACCGGCCTCGTGTTAGAACCTGGGCCTTGTTTCTCGAAGCACAGAGGTGTGGCAGACAGGACAAGGCTGGAAGAATTGTTTGCGAAGAGTAGATTTCCATGTGCTTTTTTCCTTTCTTTTTTTTTTTTAGCTAGCACCACACCTGTTGTGCTTTTAGAGTGATTGAAAATATCTCACTAATCCACATGCAGTATTTATTTTTTTTCCTTCCAAAGAAGAAAACAGTTTTTTCTTGCTATCACTTCTCTCTGACACAGCTCAGCCCGTGATAAAGCTTTGTAGCTGGCAGGCTCTGTTTTTTCTTGTCTGTGGCTGTCAGCTGTCCGGTAACCATCTATCTTTCTTTGGTCTCTACTCTCCATTTTTTTTTTGTAACATGAAAATCTTTGAGAAAATACACTTGGCACTCTATTTTTCAAGAGCCTTACAAATGCTCATTTCCCTTGACTCAAAAATCCCATCCTTATACAAACTAGCATACTGCTGCTGCTAAGTCACTTCAGTCGTGTTCGACTCTGTGTGACCCCATAGATGGCAGCCCACCAGGCTCCCCCGTCCCTGGGATTCTCCAGCAAGAACACTGGAGTGGGCTGCAATTACCCTCTCCAATGCATGAAACTGAAAAGTGAAAGCGAAGTCGCTCAGTTGTATTCGACTCTTAGTGACCCCATGGACTGCAGCCTACCAGGCTCCTCCATCCATGGGATTCTCCAGGCAAGAGTACTGGAGTGGGGTGCCATTGCCTTCTCCAGAAACTAGCATAAGGAAAGAATTAAAATTAGCTTAAGAAGATCATCTTCAAGCTCGGTCCACAAGAGATCAGGCTGAGTTTTATTTACAATAGCAAAAACAGAGAAAGCAATTTCAGTGCAACAATAGAGAGATGATAGGTAAATTACGGTATGTCCATTTGATGGAAATATTATGTAGCCATTCACTTGATGGAGCAAGTTGTAAAAACAAGGAGAACATGCTTTCAACAGACTATTAAGTAAGGATACACACTTGCTTATATCCCATGATGATGGCTTAAAAAAACCAAAACCAAACTTACAAAATCTACACGCAGAAAAAGAGATCTGAAAAAATATTTCAAGGTATTCAACTTATGATGTCTTTAGGTGGTTAAACTTTGATGCTTTCTACTTTTATGTCTTTTCCAAGTCTACAGTGCTGCATGGGTGTAACTTCTGAAGTGGAAAGATGATAAATCCTTTGCACAGTAAGGGTGTGAACTTAAAGAAAAGTCGGACTTGAACCAGAGCCCTGTCAATTCCAAGGTCTGTGGGTTAGGCCTCTTGGTGTCAGTTTCACCAGATGAAAACTGAGGATGCACCACACTGAGTGGACAGGGTTGTTTGGGAGTTAAATTAATTTGCTAAAATTAATAGCACATATTAGAGGCATTATACCTATTAAAATGGTTGAATGAATTATTTCTTACTCAAGTGATGAAGGTGGGGGGGGGCAACTTCCATCCTCACCTTCCAGGTATGACCAAATATTTATTCAGCCATCTGGTGTACATTTATGAAGTATCTACCATGCGCAAGAAATTGCAGTAAGAGCATGGTTTCCGTGTCGCTAACATCAGACACAGATGTTGCAGCCTCATGCGACATACAGGCTCAGGAGAGAGAACGGAAACTGGGGAGAAATCGAGTTATACACTTCAAAGAATAATGGTGTAAAATGAAAAAAAATATGTAAATCAGATTTTTAAATTGTTTTTTCCGTGTAATCCTCACAACAGCCCTTTGAAGTCTAAATGCTTTCCATTTCATTTGGACAAGCAAAGCCTGAGAGACTGAGGCCCTTGTTTAAGATGCCACAGCTGGTGAAGGCAGAGCAGGGTGTCCATCTCAGGCTGGTGGGTCACTAAAGCCCACGCTAAATCACCTCCTACTCTGGCTCTGCAAGGCCCTCTTTCACCAGGTCCTTCCCCATCATGCAAGACCCCAGGGACATCTTTTGGGTCAGAATTTCCTTTGAGGTCATAACTCAGCAGTGGCCACAGGACTGGAAAAGGTCAGTTTTCATTCCAATCCCAAAGAAAGTCAATGCCAAAGAATGCTCCAACTACCGCACAATTGCACTCATCTCACACGCTAGTAAAGTAATGCTCAAAATTCTCCAAGCCAGGCTTCAGCAATACGTGAACCGTGAACTTCCAGATGTTCAAGCTGGTTTTAGAAAAGGCAGAGGAACCAGAGATCAAATTGCCAACATCCTCTGGATCATGGAAAAAGCAAGAGAGTTCCAGAAAAACATCTATTTCTGCTTTATTGACTATGCCAAAGCCTTTGACTGTGTGGAACACAATAAACTGTGGAAAATTCTGAAGGAGATGGGAATACCAGACCACCTGATCTGCCTCTTGAGAAATCTGTATGCAGGTCAGGAAGCAACAGTTAGAACTGAACACGGAACAACAGACTGGTTCCAAATAGGAAAAGGGATACGTCAAGGCTGTATATTGTCACCCTGCTTATTTAACTTCTATGCAGAGTACATCATGAGAAACGCTGGGCTGGAAGAAGCACAAGCTGGAATCAAGATTGCCGGGAGAAATATCAATAACCTCAGATATGCAGATGACACCACCCTTATGGCAGAAAGTGAAGAGGAACTCAAAAGCCTCTTGATGAAAGTGAAAGTGGAGAGTGAAAAAGTGGGCTTAAAGCTCAACATTCAGAAAACGAAGATCATGGCATCTGGTCCCATCACTTCATGGGTCCCATCACTTTATTTTGAGGGGCTCCAAAATCACTGCAGATGGTGACTGCAGCCATGAAATTAAAAGACGCTTACTCCTTGGAAGGAAAGTTATGACCAACCTAGACAGCATATTCAAAAGCAGAGACATTACTTTGCCAACAAAGGTTTGTCTAGTCAAGGCTATGGTTTTTCCTGTGGTCATGTATGGATGTGAGAGTTGGACTGTGAAGAAGGCTGAGCACCGAAGAATTGATGCTTTTGAACTGTGGTGTTGGAGAAGACTCTTGAGAGTCCCTTGGACTGCAAGGAGATCCAACCAGTCCATTCTGAAGGAGATCAGCCCTGGGATTTCTTTGGAAGGAATGATGCTAAAGCTGAAACTCCAGTACTTTGGCCACCTCATGCGAAGAGTTGACTCATTGGAAAAGACTCTGATGCTGGGAGGGATTGGGGGCAGGAGGAGAAGGGGATGACAGAGGATGAGATGGCTGGATGGCATCACTGACTTGATGGACGTGAGTCTGGGTGAACTCCAGGAGTTGGTGATGGACAGGGAGGCCTGGCGTGCTGAGATTCATGGGGTCGCAAAGAGTTGGACATGACTGAGCGACTGAAGTGAACTGAACTGAACCCATTTATTGCTGGTCCCCATGGAGGGAGCTTCTGTGTTAGAAAGAAGATGTCTTTGTTAATGCTGCTGCTGCTGCTGAGTCGCTTCAGTTGTGTCCGACTCTGTGTGACCCCACAGACGGCAGCCCACCAGGCTCCCCCGTCCCTGGGATTCTCCAGGCAAGAGTACTGGAGTGGGTTGCCATTTCCTTCTCCAATGCATGTAAGTGAAATGTGAAGTCAGTCAGTACTAGGAGACAGTAAAGAGCTTACGGAATTGGGCACTTACTCACAGGCCAGGAGGGCTAGAAAGAATGACTTGGGAAGAATGACCGCAAAGGGGTACCTGGGGGAACAATGGCTGTCTCTGATGATGTACCCTTAGAGACGCTCACCCTGCTTCCTGGTGTGATTCCCTGGACCCCCTGAATGGCCTAATATTTATTCAGAAGGCCTTTATTAGGGCTTTGGGGGCACCCAGCCTGGTCTTCGACTTGGGCTGGGGGGAAGGATGACTTCATGGAACACTTGAAGAGACCAGACATATAAATATTAAAGATTTTAGGCTAAAGCTCAGTGCCACTGAACCAGGATCAGGAAAAGGGAAACTTGGCAGGGCCCTCTTTTTCTATCAAGTCTAATTTCCCTAATATTATAGGCGAACAACTAAAGATTCAGAGACGGAAATTAACTTTCCTGAAGCTGCACAGCAATGGTAATCAGCTTTCAGTACAGGAGGAAGTAAACGAGGATGGGCTTTCGGAAGTGGGGAGCTGACTCAGCAAATCATAACTAAAGAGTGTTGACGCTGAATTATTCATTCAGCAAACATTTGCTGGGTGCTTTATCGGGGGTCAGGTCCTGTGTTTGGGCCTCAGGGATATAGAAGATGCCCTCAAAGTGCCACCATGATAGTGGTGGGGAGGGGACAGAGATGCCAGGAGTTGGGAGAGTACAGAGTAATAAGGGCTCCCTTGGCAAAAGGTGGGAGCCTGGGGACTTGGGGAAGTCAACCTGGGGTTGTGAAATGATGGATGAGTTCCCAAGTGGACCCAGAGGAGAGGCATAACAGGGAACGGCATGGGCAAAAGCCCAGAATCTTCAGCGAGCGAACATGTTTCTTCGGGGGGCCAACAAGCCGTTTGTTTGTTTGTTTGTTTTTAATTGTATTTACAGCAAAGGAGATGCAGATGTAAAGAACAGACTTTTGGACTCAGTGGGAGCAGAAGAGGGTGAGATGATTTGAGAGAGTAGCATTGAAACTTGTACATTATCGTATGTAAAATAGATGACCAGTGCAACTTTAAAGTATGAAGCAGGGCATGCAAAGATGGGGCTCTGTGACAGTCTGGAAGGACAGGGTGGGCAGGGCGGTGTCGGGGGCGGCGGTGTTCAGGATGGAGGGGACACAGGTATACCTAGGGCCGATTCGTACTGATGTATGGCAAAAACCATCATAGTACTGTGATTATCCTCCCATTAAAATAAATAAATTAATTTAAAAATTATATTTACAGTTTTTCATTTTAAAATACGTAGATTTATTTATTTGGCTGCGTTGGGTCTTAGTTATGGCACGTGGGCTTCTCTAGCTGTGGCATGCCTGACAAGCTATTTATTATGATGGTTAAAATACAAGATTCTGTGGGGGCGGTAAATGATGGGGCCAGCTTATGGCTGGACAGCCCTGGGCAAGGATTAGAAGATGGGGCGTCTGCTGTCAAGGAGGGATTAGAATTTAGGAGTCTAGAAAACTTGTGTGTGTGAAGAACTCTAACACACAGCAGAGACTGTCAAGAGCCACAGGCAAAGCTGATTCAGAGGGAAAAAAAACCCCTCACTTCCAGCTGTGGGCATCTGAGCTGGTTTCCTGGAGGAGGTGGCATGTAAGGTGAGCAGGAAAAGAAGCTTGTTAGATTTATACATGAAGAGCTGGAAGAGAGGGAATTCTGAGAAGTAGAAATAGAGCAGACAAAAGTTCAGAGTCAGGGGCCTGCCGTGAGTGGCCCCGTTTGATAGAGCATCTCAGGCAGTGTGAACCAGGATGACGGCAGGCCTTGAACTTTGGCTCCACGAAACCATACTCGACTCTTTAGACAGCAGGGAGCCACGGAGGGTGCCTGAGAGAGGGGGGAGCGGGCTCAGGGATGGCTGTGAAGTCTGACTTTTGGAATACCTCCCTTGTCTCAAATATGCAGGAACTCCCACTAGGGCAGGGAGAGGCAGAAACACAGAGAAGTTTAAAAAGAAGGAAAAGTGAACCCTCAGCAGTGATGGTTAGCGAGGCAGAGGATGCCAATGGGCTGGGGGCAAGACCAATTACGCCTTCAAAGCCACTTCCAGCCCTGGCTGTTAGGAGTCACTTTTTAAGGCTTTATCCAGAGGCTGTTACTGAGAACCTGGTGACCTCGTCCAAAGCAAAGGGAGGATTAATTGGGTGTATTTGCAGCCTGGGGTGCCTTTGTAAGACCCTGGCTCTGACTCCTGGGGCCAGTACGCAGGGAAGGCCAAGCAAAGACCCACTCAGATAACCCAGAGGTCACAGGGCAGAGTCAAGATCCTTCTATGGGTAGCTGTGGCTCCTGGGTGATTGGACTGGGGGGAGGGAAGGGTGACTAAGAGGAGGGAGGCTTCTAGACCATTCTAATTTTAGCATCAAAAGTCCCATATCCCCTGAGATCCCCCTCAGTTCTGGGTACACCAGGATGGTTGACAACCCTAGATGTAGCCGCTAGAAGCTTCAGAAAATTAAGTGATTGCAAACTTGAACCGTTGCAGCCCAGCCCCAAGTCCTAAGTTACTGAATTTATTGGCATAGGTTACTAATCATTTTCTCTTACTGCCTTTTCTCTATCTATAAAATCTAGGGACTTCCCTGGCAGTCCAGTGGTTATTAAGACTTCGCCTACCAGTGCAAAGGGTGTGGGTGTGCAAAGGTCAGGAAGCTAAGATCCCACATGTCTCAAGACCAGAAAGCCAAAATATAAAACAGAAACAATATTGTAACAAAGTCAATAAAAACTTTAAAAACGGCCCACATTAAAAAAAAAAAAAAAAAAAAAGAATCAATACCGATGTCATTTCTCTCCTTCCTCATGCTGGTAACTTGTCCCCCTCACCACCCCCCGATCATGCTGAGTAGGGGTTTATCAGTTTTATTTATCTTTTCCAAAAAAATCTTCTGGCTTCATTGTTTTTCTCTATTTTTATATTTCATTAATTTGTATTCTGGTCTTAATGATTTCCTTTAGTGTGCTTACTTTTGATTGAATTTGCTTTTCTTTTTCTAGTTCCTTAATGTGGAAGCTGAGATCATTGATTTGAGACTTTTGTTTTTCTAATATGTGTGCTTAATTTTTCAAATTTCCCTTTTTAGTACTGCTCTAGTGGCATCTACAAATGTTTGTATGAGAGACTTTCATTTTTATTCGGTTCAAAATACTTTCTAATTTCCCTTTTGATTTCTTCTTTCACTCATGGATTATTTAGAACTGTGCTACTTAGCTTCTAAATATTTGGGAATTTTCCAGGTATCTTTCTATTATTGATTTCTAATTTAATTCCATTATAATCAGAGAAGATACTTTATTTTACTTGAATCCTTTTAACTTTATTGAAATTTGCTTTATGGCCCAGAATATTGTCTATCTTGGCAAATGTTCTGTGTGTACTTGGAAAGAATGGATGTTTTGCAACTGTTTCAGGGAGTGCTGTATAAACGTCCATGAGGTCAACTCGGTTGATAGTGTTGTTCAAATATTCTATATCCTTGCTGGTTTTCTGTCTACTTTTCCTATTAATTATTGAGAGAGGAGTCTGAAATCATCTATTATAATTGTAGAGTTATCTATTTCTTTTTTTTGCAGCTCTATCAATTTTTGCTTTACGTATTTTTTGAAGCTTTGCTATTAGGCACATAAATGTTTAAGGTTGTTATGCCTTCTTGATGAATTGACCCTTTCATCATTAGGAAATGACCTTCTTTGTCTCTGGAAATATCATTGGCTCTGAAATCTACTTTGTCTGACATACCAACTTTTGATTAGTGCATGCATGGCATATATCTTTCCATCCTTAATTTAAAACAAAACAAAACAGTTTGCATGTTTATATTTAAAACACAGGTTTTTGCTTTTTTGGTAACTAGAGTATAGTTGGGAATTGAGTTTTTATTCAGTTTGACAATCTATCTTGAGATTGAATGTAGTGCTTAAACCATTTTCAGGGCTTCCCTGGTAGCTCCGCGGTAAAGAACCCGCCTGCCAATGCAGGAGATGCGGATTCAGTTCCTGGGTCAGAAAGATCCCCTGGAGAAGGAAATGGCAACCCACTCCAGTGTGCTTGCCTGGAAAATCCCGTGGACAGAGAAGCCTGGGGGGCTACAGTCCACAGGGTCACGTGACTCAGACCCTAAACAGCAACAGACCACTTTCGTAATGTATTTACGGGTGTGTCAGATTTGTCTATTATCTTGCTATCTGTTGATCCTGTTTGTTCTCCCTTCCCCTTACTTTTGCCTTCTATTACACAATTATTTTTGTGTGTGTGTGATTTTATTCATACCCTTTGTTAGGTTATTAGCTGTAACCTTGTTTTGATATTTTAGTGCTTGCTGTGGGGTTTATAGTGTGCACCTTTAACTTATCACTGCTCCCCTTCCTGTGACATGGTAATACTTCACGTATCGTATAAAAATCTTTCAATAGTCGTCTTTCATTTCCCCTGTCTTGGCTTTTATGCTATTGCTGGCATTCTTTTTACTTACACTTATGTTATAAACTTCACAGTACATTGTTATTATTTAAACAGCTATCTTTTTTTTTTTTTTTTAAATAATTAAAAAAGTGTGTCTGTTTTTGGCTGTGCCGGGCCCTCGTTGCTATCTGGGCTTTTCTCTGGCTGTGGAGCTCCGCCTTCTCGTTTTGGTGGCTTCCCTGGTGGCAGAGCACGGGCTCTGTGGCTCGTGGGCTTCAGCAGTCGCAGCACATGGGCACATTAGTTGCAGCTCCTGGGCTCTAGAGCACAGGCTCAAAAGTTGTGGCACATGGGCTTAGTAGCTCCTTGGCACCTGGAATCTTCCTGGATCAGGGATCTAATCTGTGTCTCTTGCATTGGCAGGCAGATTCTTTACCACTGAGCTACCAGGGAAGCCCCTCAGTTATCTTTTAAATGTATTGAAATAAGAAAAATACAGACTTACCAACACAGGTATCATTTCTACTCATCTCTGTTCATTCCTTTTATGTGAATCCATATTTTCATCTGGCATCATTTCTTTTTGCCTAAAAACTTTAATATCTCTTGGAATTCAGATCTGCTGGTGATGGACCTGCTGGATCTTCAGCTTTTATATGTCTGAAAAAAGCCTTTTTTTGTGAAGATATTTTCACTGGGTATACAATTCAAGATTGAGTTTTTCTTCTTTCAGTACTTGAAAGATATTGCTTCACTGTCCTCTTATTTGCATTATTTTTAAAGAGAAATCTACAGTCATCCTTTTCTTTGCTTCTCTGTATGAGAAATGAATTATTTTCCTCAGGATGCTTTTAAGATTTTTCTCTCATCACTGATTTTAAACAATTCTGGACTAGTTTTCTTCAAGTTTCTTGAGACTGGGGTTTGTTAAGCTTTTAAGATCTGTGGATTTATAGTTTTCAAGAAGTTTGGAAAGGATTTGGCCATCATCTCCTCAAATATTTCTCTCTGCCTGTCCCCTTTCTTAAAAAATCCAAATAAACATAAGTTAGGTCACTTGACACTGTCCCATGGCTCACTGATACGCTTCATTTAAAAAATTATTTGTTTTCTCTGTATTCCACTACTATTTCTTCAAGTTAACTAATCTTTTACTCAAGTATTATTATAATATTACTTGAAATAATCTTCTGTTAATTCCTCCAGTGCATTTGCTGTCTCAGACGTTATAGTTTTTATCTCTAGGAGCTCAATTTGGGCCTTAAAAATACATATTCCAAGTCCATATGTTGAACATATGGGGTTTAGTTAATATTCTTTAATGACCTTGTTGGTTTTTTCTCATATGTGTTAGTTCTGAAAAAGTGAAAGTGAAAGTCGTTCAGTCGTGTCCCACTTTTTGCAACCCCATGGACTATACAGACCCCTTGGACTGCAAGGAGATCCAACCAGTCCATTCTAAAGGAGATCAGTCCTGGGTGTTCTTTGGAAGGAATGATGCTAAAGCTGAAACTCCAGTATTTTGGCCACCTCATGTGAAGAGTTGACTCATTGGAAAAGACTCTGATGCTGGGAGGGATTCGGGGCAGGAGGAGAAGGGGACGACAGAGGATGAGATGGCTGGATGGCATCACTGACTCGATGGACATGAGTTTGAGTGAACTCCGGGAGTTGGTGATGGACAGGGAGGCCTGGTGTGCTGCAATTCATGGGGCTGCAGGAGTTGGACACTACTGAGCGACAGAACTGAACTGGACTATACAGTCCATGGAATTCTCTAGGCCAGAATACTGGAGTGAGTAGCCTTTCCCTTTTCCAGGGGATCTTCCCCACCCAGGGATTGAACCCGGGTCTCCTGCATTGCAGGCAGATTCTTTACAAACTGAGCTATCAGGGAAGCCCATGTGTTAGTTCTGGGTTGGTTTCAAAGGATTGATCCTTCTCCTCTTTATAGGTTATATTTCCTTGCTTCTTTGTGTGACTAGTAATATTTGATTGGATGCCAGACATTGTGAATTTTACCATGTTGGGTATCATATATTTTTATATCCCTATACATTTTCTTGAGATTTGTTCTGAGACACATTTAAGTTAGTTGGAAATAGTTTGGCCTTTGGTGGGTTTCCTTCGGGATTTGTTAGGAGGAAGGAGAGCAGCTTTTGGTCTAGGGTTAATTATTCCCTACCACAGAGGCAAGGCCCTAATGGATACCTTGCCTCATGTCCCAGGAATTACGAGGGTTTCCAGAGTGGTGTAGGAATTGACACTATCCGCAGTTCTGTGTGGGTGCCAGGCACTGCTCCCTCCAACCCTCTTAGGTCATTCTTTCCCTGAGCTTGGGTAGTTTTCTCACATGCATACCCCAGTTGGGAGCCTGAATTCTGAAGGGGTCCCTCTGTAGATCTCTGGCATTCTCTCTCTGGGCCATCCTCTCCTCTCTGATCTTCTGTCCTGTGAACTCTGGCTGCCTTGGTCCTCCTGGAGCTTCAGCAAAGGGTTCCCAACTCAGGGCATCCCTGGGGGCTCTGCCTGGGTTTGCCTGCATGCACTGTGGTCTGGACACTCCTTAAGGATGCAAGCTGGGGCAGTCATCGTGCTCAATGTTTTTGTTTCCATCTCTGGGGATCACTGTTCTTTGCTGTCTAATATTCAGAACACTTGAAAAGTATTCTTTGAGGGGAGGGTTGTTTTAGGTAAGAGGATAAGCCCACTCTGTTACTACATCTTGCTTGGATGCAGGAATCAGAGCCTCTGCCACCACCACCTGTTTAAGCCATCTCTATACCAGGCTTATTTTAATCTTGGAGCTTAAATGCTTTGCCCAAGTAGAGAGCAGATTTGAGTCAGGTATGCCTGACCCAACTCTGTGTCATCAACCCTCCATGCAGAAAGGAGAGAGGGAGCTTCTTCACAATTGACATACTTGCCTAATTATTACCAAATCTGATTCTTTCAAGAGCCAAGTGAGATACATAGGTGTTATTAGCCCACTGGACGGGTAGGGACTTGCCAGGTGGCACTAGTGGTAAATAACCTGCCTGCCAGTGCAGGAGATGGAGGAGATACGGGTTCAAGCCCTGGGTCGGGAAGATTCCCCTGGAGGAGGGCGTGGCAACCCACTCCAGTATTCTTGCCTGGAGAATCCCATGGACACAGAAGCCTGGCGGGCTACAGTGCATGGGGTCACAAAGAGTTGAACACCACCAAGTACACAGGGGGTGTGCGTCAGGAGGACAGGTAGAGAGTCTGGGGCCCAAAGAGGTATAGCGAGCAGCTTGTGGCTACGTAGAGAGGGAATGCAGAGTCAGGATTAAAACCAGGGCCTCTGTCCTCCATTCTGGGGCTATATTTGCTGCTTCCTCTCTCCCTGCAAGGCAGCAGGCAGAGAGCTCAGCCTTCATTCCTGCTCTGTAGTGACACATGCATCTCCCCACTGGGAAGTGGATGAATAATACAGTCTGCTGATAGAAAACACGTGGGAAAGCAGTGCCTCATGAATGCAGTGCCAGGCAGGCCCCTTGTGCTGCCTAGACGCATAGCATGGACAGTACCATCCTGTGTCTTTTGACTGTTGCCATGGTGTGTGGACAAAATAGGGGTATGTTTCCTTGGAAAATTTCAACAGTGACTCATCCTCATTTCTACTAGGACCAACTGAAGAAATGAGTAAGCCTCGGGGAATGGCCATAGTAATAGAGATGTTTGCCAGCCATCAGGAAATGGGTTGCTATCATTAAGTGACTTCTTAAAAGCTTGTAAAATAAAGCAACATCAATCACATTCAAAGAGAAATTGGTATCAGAAGGAGATGTGGAGCTCTGAAATGGATTCTTCTTAATTGAGGGTCTCTGTTCCTTTTGTTTATAGGGAATTCTGCCTATACAAGTGGTCAGAAGGCCTGGCTCCTTGGCCAGCTGTGAGCTCAGAGCAGAGTGGGGGGAAAGGGTGCAGGCTTTGGAAGCTGAAAGGTCTGGGTTTGGCATCTTAGTAGTGAGATGCACTTTCCACTACTCTTTCCACTATTAAGCCTCAGTTTCCCCATCTATAAGATGGGCACAGGGAAGCCCATTGCAAGGTGGCTGTGATAAGGCTACCTGGGTATAGTAGCTGGCCCACCGTGGTCACTCACGACCAGCATCACACCCGTGGTCCTGAGAGTCTAAGGACAAAGAAAGACGATGCCCATGAGAGCTCTTAAGAGCCTTGGATTGCAAGGAGATCCAACCAGTCCATCCTAAAGTAAATCAGTCCTGAATATTCATTGGAAGGACTGATGTTGAAGCTAAAACTCCAATACTTTGGCCACCTGATATGAAGAGCTGACTCATTTGAAAAGACCCTGATGCTGGGAAAGATTGAAGGCAGGAGGAGAAGGGGACGACAGAGGATGAGATGGTTGGATGGCATCAGCGACTCAATGGACATAAGTTTGAGTAAACTCTGGGAGTTGGTGATGGACAGGGAGGCCTGGCATGCTGCAGTCCATGGGGTTGCAGAGAGTCGGACATGACTGAGCGGCTGAACTGAACGGATGAGGGCATCTCCACTGAATGAACTGTGATGGAAGCCTGCTGCTGATGTTAATGAGGGCTCATGACAGGAGAAGACGCTCATGGGAAAGGGTGTTAAGGACAAAAGGAGAGAACAAAACCAAAGTTCAACGAATAACGTGGACTAGAGATGATTGTCAGAACTTGCCCCACGCAAAGCCCTACTGAGAGGGCCCAGTCACCATGGACCTGGGGCGAATGGAGGTTATGAGGAGGTAAAACCATGCACAAATGTGTAAGTTGGTTTAGGAAGGCTGCCAGTCGGGAGAGGACAGAGAGGTGGAGAGCATCTTGTGTGGCCTCTGAAAGGAGAGAGAGAGAAAGAGTGACAGGGAGGAGGGGGGAAGAGAGGGCGGAGGAGGAAGAGGAAGGAGGAGGAGGAGGAGGACTGGAAGGCAGAGAAAGGGCGAGAGGATGAGATGAAGCAAGAGACATGCGCAGATGGAGTAAGAGAGAGCAGCTCCTTGGTTCCGGCTTTCAGATGCCATGAACTGTGTGCTCTTGTCTCTCCTTAAGCCCTTCTGCAGCCTTCGAGGACCATGGCCTATTCCAGGCATTATCCTCTGAAGGCGATCTGCTCCTTGTGACCCCGAACAAACAGCAAGGCCCACAAAGAACAAATGGCAAGGAAAGATACCCAAAGCATAACCATGCCTTCCTTTAAGTGGGGGTTCTATGGGTTCTTTTTTCCCATTTTTCTGTTTTCCCCCAAAGCTTCTTCACTGAGCGTATGTGAAAACCTTGCCGGCCCGTAGGACCCATGGCAGCTGCCATCGTACCCTTTTTGGAGCCGCTGTACCTGTGCTGAATTCATGTCTGCATGGCCCCTTCCCTGCAGGCCTTCTAGTAATTTCCATTTCCTGAGCTGACTTTCCTTTCCCTACACCTGGACTTCTCACAGCACCTGCTCAGAGGGAGGCCGTGTTTCCTGTCTGGGTTCCTCTCTGAGTTCCTGTTCTCCTGGACAGAATAAAAGCAGGGCACCCCAGGGTAACTGAAGGCCAAGTTTCTAAATGGTTTGAGTTCTTGGCTTTGGTGTCAAGCTGGTCCTGATTCCAGGTTGTACTACTTGCTGGCTGCATGTCCTTGGCAAGTTTCTTAACTTCTCTGTGCTCCAGTTTGATTTTCTGTAAAATAGTTTCCAACCTTTAATACCTTATTAAATTTGAGAAGCACACCCGGGATCGAGGGTAGGATTCTGAAAGCATTTAGAAAGATTTTGGACTCAAGAAGTACCAGTTCTGTTTCCTTGACTTCTATTTTTGTCCATGCCTTGAGGCAGGCGGGGATCTTAGTTCCCAGACCAGGGATCGAACCAGTGCCCCCGAAAGTGGAAGTGCAGTCTTAACTACTGGACTGCCAGGGAGGTCTCCTGATTCCTTGAAAATCATTTCTGCAAAGTGATGTTTCCCATGCTGCCTTGTCTGTTCTGAGAGGCAGGGAGGCCCTGCCTGTGTGCTTCCTCATTGAGGTTCATAGCTGGGTTCAGCTGCCTTTTCTTCCATCTGCCATCACCAAGCACCAGCGTGTCCCCAGCATCCTTTCCCTTGGGGTCACAGAAGCACCTGCCCCAGCAATGGGCCTGGGGCTTGACTTCAGGAGCAACCTGACCACTTTGGGTAGAGCATCCCTGACCCTGGCTGGGTCTGCTCACTCCTGGTGCTGCTGGCTGACTCCTCCCTGGCCTTTTCTTGGAGGTTTGGGTGGCTGAGTTCAGCTCAATTCAATACACATCGATGGAGGCCTTATTACGTACTGAGCACTGGGGAACACACACAGGAATGTCTCAGTCCCAGAGACAGGCATGTGCCAAGGAAAAGAAAGACCTGGAAGTATATATGTTACCTGTTGCCTATAGGGTGGGGCAGGGAGATAGTGTCAAGCTCAGAGCAGGGATGAAAATTGAGAGTGGGGACAGCCCTGTGATGCATGGTTGAGGCAGGGAAGAGAAAAATACACTTTTAGGAGTTATGGAATCATTAACAATAGCTATCAATCTAATCCAACTTAATCAGCACAATCCAATCTAATTCAATCTCATCCAACCCACTGGGCTAATTAAACCTGTCTTACGTGGATGGAGGATGGGCATGGTGCCAAGCACTACGCTCTTCAATCTTAGGGAACGGTGCACTCTGGCTCCAGACCTGGGTAGGGTGGGACACTAATTTTTTTTTTTTTTTTTTAATAACTAGACAAAAGTCTTTACAAATTTGCTTTTCCTGGAAGGGGAAGCTTCAAGCTGTCAGTCTTTCCCTATGACCTCTGCATGTGCCGGGAGCAGAAGCAAGGTCTGGTAGAGGCTGTCCTCTGGGGAAGGTGTGGCAGGGCCATCCCGCAGAGGAGGCGGTCCTTGGCTGGCGGGAACAGAAGCCGCACTCCTGGTGGGCGAGCCTGTCTGTTTGATGCCGGGTCCAAACCAGAAAACAGACCTGTAAGCAGCTACATTACAAATGTCTTTAAACAACCGGGCTTCCCTGGTGGTGGTGGTGGTTAGTCACTGAGTCTAGGTGGTAAAGAATCCGCCTGTCCATGCAGGAGACACGGATTTGACCTCTGATCTGGGAAGATTCCACATGCCATGGAGCAACGAAGCTCATGTGCCACAACCACTGATCTTGTGCTCTAGTGCCCAGGAGCCGCACCCACTGAGCCCACGAGCCCACGAGCCCACGAGCCTGTGCTCCACAAGGTGAGAAGCCACCACAGTGAGAAGCCTGAGCATCGCAACCGTGAGAGCAGCCCGAGGTCGCCACAACCAGAGGAAAGCCCACGCGGCCATGATGGCCGAGCAGAGCCAAAGACAAATAATATCACTTTAAAAAGCCTGGACAATTAACCCATGAATACACAAGCGCGTTCTTATTATAAATAGTCCAGGGATCCAGAAAAAGTGGAAAGTCTTGCACTCTCAATTTTGTTCTGAGCAGCTGTCAGTATTTTTTAAATTCTCCAGGATTTTAAATCCTCCAGCATTCTTCTGTGTGTTACCATGCATACATGTGCATTTATAAATATATAGTTTAGTCTAGTGTGGGGGTATTTTTAATAAAAATGAGACCACACTGCATGTGTTTTTCTGTCTTTTTTTCCCCCACTTATCAATATGTCTCGGAACATTTCCCCAAGGGACCTCCATTTTAACTGTTGCAGGGAATTGGGGGGAAATACATAAGCATTTGCCCTCCTTAATTTTATCATCCTTTCATTGATGAACATTTAGGCTGTTTCTAAATTCTTGTTCTCACAAACAGTGCTGCAGAAGATCTTAATCCTTGCTACTTGGGATACATGTGGACATACTTCTTTAGGGCAGATTCCAAGAAGGAAAACTGCTCCATTGAAGAGGGGGTGTGCTTTTTTATTTAAATGGGTGCTGTCAAGTCCCACTCAACCCCCAAGTCCAAAGGCCCTACCAGTTTATCCTCCCTTCAACAGCTGACCATCTGCATTCTTCACAACGCGTGCGTGCTCAGTCACTTCAGTTGTGTCCGACTCCTTGTGACCCCATGGACCGTAGCCCACCAGGTTCCTCTGTCCTTGGGGATTCTCCAGACAAGGATATTGGAGTGGGTTGCATTGCCCTCCTCCAGAGGATCTCCCAGATCCAGGGATTGAACTTGTGTGTCTTATGTCTCCTGAATTGGCAGGCGGGTTCTTTACCTACCATCACCGCCTGGGAAGCCTGCACTCTGCATAGACGTGGTGTCTTTTCTGGGGTCCTGTTCTCCTTCTGCTTCTTCCTTTTACGGTCTTCTTGGCTCTCCTAGAGACCTTGGTCATACACTATCTTCCTGTTCTTTGTCACCTAATTGTGTCAAAGGACAGGAAGTGCTATCTGAAAACATAAAACAGGACCTCCTGCTGGCCCAGTGGTTAAGACTCAGCACTTTCATTGCAGGGGACATGGGTTTGATCCCTGGTCAAGGAACTAAGATCCTACATGCTGCATGGTGTGACCGTAGAACAAAACCAAACCAAAAAAACCCAGAAAGCAGGTAAACCAAGGAGCGATGAGTCTCATTTAGGACTGATTTTTTTTTGGTTGTTGTTGTTCCCTGATAGGATGTGCTGCAAGGTTTGAAGCAATCCATTAACCAATATTGATTCACTCTGCAATTGATTACTTAATTAACTGATTGACAGCATTACAGTCTGTGCTATATGCTCAGAGTTGTTGCCTTCAGACAGCACCCGCTCCTTGATGGAGCAAGACATGCAAATAACTTGGATTATTTAGATAACTTTGTATTAACAGCCAGTTGGCTGTTGTTAAGGGCTTCCCCAGTGGCGGTAACAAAGCCGTCTGTAATGCAGGAGATGCAGGAGATGTAGGTTCGATCCCTGGGTCAGGAAGATCCCAGAGGAGGAAATGGCAACCCATTCTGGTATTTTTGCCTGAAAAATTCCATGGACAGAGGAGCCTGGTGGGCTACAGTCTATGGGGTCACAAAGAGTAGGACACGACTGAGCATGCACATAGGCACGTGGCCGTTGTTAAAATTTTTAAATGCAAAAAGGAGAGAGATCTCAGTCGGTGAGAAATCAGAGATGCTTTATCGCGAGAGCTAACAGATTAACACCAAGATGTACTTGCTCACAGGGAATGATTACAGGGACTGTTGGGCCATTTATCACAACATAAATAGGGACTTCTCCATCCCTGAGGGCAACAGTTGTTTTCAAGCGGGAAGGAGGGGAGAGAAATAGGAAAGAGATGTCTTTTCCAGATGCCCTTGCTCTTGCCCTCGCCAAGGGAGTCTGACCGTCAGCAGGACTATTCACATTCATGCATGTTCTGGTTGATATTTCTAAAAAAAATTGTCTGTGACTATCTAGCCTTCCCCATTGTCAAGAAAAAGCTTTCAGCTTGCATAAGGAGGTGTCCTCTACAGAATTTTTTCCCCCTTATATAAAAAAAACAACAACCATCAGAAACCAAGGCCACCCTGTTCAGAGTTCAGATGCTGCTCATGAATCAAAAGAGAAAGTGGTCTGGGTAGCAGGACTCAATCAAAGAATGTTCTGATGGATTAACTTGCCTCTTGAGTAAGATAAAGTAGGTGAGTCAACAGACAGTAGATCTCCTTTCCTCTGCTGGGTCTGAGGAGGAAATAAGCCATGAAGAGATAAGCAACTGGCTTCTGATGTCAGAATCAGTGAAGAGAGGATCCAGGACAAGCTAGTTCTGCCTGGAAGGATGCTGATGAGAGTGGGTACCATTAAGTTCTGGACTTTGGACCCAGGCTGAAGTTGCCATGTCTGTACTATTTTTGGTTTATCCCTTTTCCCCCATGCATGCATGCATGCTAAGTCACTTCAGTCATGTCTGACTCTTTGCAACGCCATAGACTGCACTTCTGCATATAAGTTAAATAAGCAGAGTGACAATATATAGCCTTGACGTACTCCTTTCCCGATTTGGAACCAGTCTGTTGTTCCATGTCCAGTTCTAACTGTTGCTTCCTGACCTGCATACAGATTTCTCTTGAAGAATTTTCCAAAGTTTGCTGTGATCCACACAGTCAAAGGCTTTGGCCTAGACAATAAAGCAGAAGCAGATGTTTTTCTGGAACTCTTTTGCTTTTTTGATAATCCAATGGATGTTGGCAGTTTGATCTCTGATTCCTCTGCCTTTTCTAAATCCAGCTTGAACATCTGGAAGTTCATGGTTCACATACTGTTGAAGCCTGGCTTGGAGAATTTTGAACATTATTATGCTAGTGTGTGAGATGAGTGCAATTGTGTAGTAGTTTGTGCATTCTTTGGCATTGCCTTTCTTTGGGGTTGGAATAAAAACTGACCTTTTCCAGTCCTGTGGCCACTGCTGAGTTTTCCAAATTTTCTGGCATATCAAGTGCAGCACTTTCACAGCATCATTTTTTAGGATTTGAAATAGCTCAACTGGAATTCCATCACCTCCACTAGCTTTGTTTGTAGTGATGCTTCCTAAGGCCCACTTGACTTCACATTCCAGGATGTCTGGCTCTAGGTCAGTGATCACACCATCGTGATTATCTGGGTCATGAAGATCTTTTTTGTACAGTTCTCCTGTGTATTCTTGCCACCTCTTCTTAATATCTTCTGCTTCTGTTAGGTCCATACCATTTCTGTCCTTTATCACGCCCATCTTTGCATGAAATGTCCCCCTGGTATCTCTAATTTTCTTGAAGAGATCTCTAGTTTCTTCCATTCTATTGTTTTCCTCTATTTCTTTGCATTGATCACTGAGGAAGGCTTTCTTATCTCTCCTTGCTGTTCTTTGGAACGCTGCATTCACATGGGTATATCTTTCCTTTTCTCCTTTGCCTCACTTCTCTTCTTTTCACAGCTATTTATAAGGCCTCCTCAGACAACCATTTTGCCTTTTTGCATTTCTTTTTCTTGGGGATGGTCTTGATTATCACCTCCTGTACAATGTCATGAACCTCCGTCTATAGTTCTTCAGGCACTCTGTCTATCAGATCTAACCCCTTGAATCTATTTCTCACTTCCACTGTATAATCATAAGGGATTTGATTTAGGTCATACCTGAATAGTCTAGTGGTTTCCCCTACTTTCTTCAATTTAAGTCTGAATTTTGCAGTAAGGAGTTCATGATCTGAGCCACAGTCAGCTCCCAGTCTTTTTTTACTGACTGTATAGAGCTTCTCCATCTTTGGCTGCAAAGAATATAATCAATCTGATTTCAGTATTGACCATCTGATAATGTCTATGTGTAGAGTCTTCTCTTGTGTTGTTGGAAGAGGGTGTTTGCTATGACCATGGAACAACAGACTGCTTCCAAATTGGTAAAGGAGTATGTCAAGGCTGTATATTGTCACTCTGTCTATTTAACTTAGATGCAGAGTACATCATGTGAAATGCCCGGCTGGATGAAGCACAAGCTGGAATAAAGATTGCTGGGAGAAATATCAATAATCTCAGATATGCAGATGACACCACCCTTACGGCAGAAAGTAAAGAAGAACTAAAGAGCCTCTTGATGAAAGTGAAAGAGGAGAGTGAAAAAGTTGGCTTAAAATTCAACATTCAGAAAACTAAGATCATGGCATCTGGTCCCATCACTTCATGGCAAATAGATGGGGAAACAATGGAAACAGTGACAAACTTTATCTTTTTAGGCTCCAAAATCACTGCAGATTGTGACTTCAGCCATGAAATTAAGACACTCACTCCTTGGAAGAAAAGCTATGACTAATCTAGACAGCATATTAAAAAGCAGAGACATTACTTTGCCAACAAAGGTCCATCTAGTCAAAGCTATGGTTTTTCCAGTGGTCATGTATGGATGTGAGAGTTGGACTATAAAGAAAGCTGAGTGCTGAAGAATTGATGCTTTTGAACTGCGGTGTTGGAGAAGACTCTTAAGAGTCCCTTAGACTGCATGGAGATCCAACCAGTCCATCCTAAAGGAAATCAACGCTGAATATTCATTGGAAGGACTGATGCTGAAGCTGAAACTCCAATACTTTGGCCACCTGATGGGAAGAACTGACTCATTAGAAAAGACCCTGATGCTGGGAAAGATTGAAAGCAGGAGGAGAAGGGGATGACAGAGGATGAGCTGGTTGGATGGATCAGTGACTCTATGGACATGAGTTTGAGCAAGCTGCAGGAGTTGGTGATGGACAGGGAAGCCTGGCATGCTGCAGTCCATGGGGTTGCAAAGAGTCAGACAAGACTGAGCCACCGAACTGAAATGATACAGCTCTTAATCTATGATTGATAGATTGTCTGCCTCTACTGCTAGACTGTAAGCTCTGAAAAGAACCAGGTCAGCCCCATTCATCATTGTATCCCCCTGGCACATATTAGATGCTCAATAAATGAATGAGTCAGCAGGAAATGATCACAGAATGGGGCAGGAAGGCTCATGGCCTGTGTGAGGGCAACACGTGGATCAGAGGGGGCTCCTGTGGAGCAGTGGGGGTACAGTCACTGGAAAAAGTGATAGCAAGAGCCATATATGGAATTTGGACTTTATTTTCTAGGTTGGGAAAGACATTGATGGGTATCAAGAAGGATAGTGAGATGAAAAAGTAGGCCCTTTTCTCTCTCTTTTATGCATTCATTGAGTCATTCATTCCATTCAATACATTATCAAGCATCCTCTACATGCAAGGCACTATTAAATCTGAGATACAAAGAGCAGAAATAAGATAGAGTCATATCCTCAAAGAGCTCACAATCTGGTAGGGAGATGGATAAGTAAACACATGATTATCATGTGCAAATTTTATGCTAGAGATTCACACGGAATATTCCAGGGTGGCCTTCTGGAGGAGGGAACATTGGAGCTGAATCTCGAAGGACACATACAAATTAGGTAAAGAAAGGGTGGGAAAGGGGTTGCTGGCAGGGATCAAGAGGAGTGAGCATGTGATGCTTGAAAATAACTGCACGCAGTTCAGGAGATTTAGTACTTTGGGTGGGAGGCCAGAGGAGTAGAGAGAGGTACTGCTGACATGTAGGCAGGGGACAGAGCAGAAAGGGTGTGAAGAGGTTCCTGGACTTCATTCTCAAGGAAGTGAGGGAGGGAGATGACCAGATGCATATTTTAGGAAAATCGTGTTGATGGAGAGAATGGATTGGAGAAGGGCAAGGTGGGCAGCAGAGAGACTAGCCAGGCAGCCAGTTCTTATAATGAAGGACCGAATTAAAGCGAGTCTGGGGTGGGTGATAGTGATGGCTGGTGTTTATTGAGCACTTGCTGGGTGCCAGAACTGTTCTGTGTGCATACATTAACTCAGTCTTTTTTTTTTTTTTTTTCCACCATGCTGCGTAGCATGTTGGAACTTAGATCCCTGACCAAGGATTGAACCCTGGTCCCTTGCACTGTAAGATCAGAGTCTTAACCACTGGACTGCCAGGGAAGTCTTTCACTTAGACTTCTAGCTACCCTCTGGGATAGAAACCGCCATAATTCCCATTTTACAGATGAGGAAATGAGGCACAGGATCGCCATCTAGGGAATGCGTATTTGTACTCAGGCCATTTAGAGGGTTGGGGGACCATCAGGGAGCAGCAGTTTTGCCATAGAGGTATGTATGAGACAGGAGAAGAGCGTTCAGTTTAGACTGTTGATTTGAGATGCCTATGGGACTCCGAGAGGAGGCATACGACAGCACCTGGAGTATTGGGAAGAGATCTGGGCTGGAGACAGTGATCTGAAAGTCATGGTAAAGGAGACTCATTCAAGGAGACTGCAGAATGAGACAAGCTGCAAAGAGCATCTTGGGGCTCCCATCATCTCAGGAGTGACCAGAGAAAGATGTGCTCATGAAGGCAGCTCAGGAGGAACAGGCTGAGAGGTGAGAAGGAAACCCAGACCAGAGTGGAGAGAAGAGGGTCTCAGGGAGGGCGTGGCCAACAGCCCACCTGCTACTGGGAAACCAGGCGGGATTCAGTGAGGAGTGTCCTTACCATCCAAGATTGGGTTTGGCCACAAAGATTTCATGGGCGGATGATGAAGAGTTTCTGTGGGCTGCTAGAGGTGAGCTGGGAATTGAAAGGGAGGTGAGGAAGTAGAGAGAAGCAAGTCTAGAGAGACTTTGGAGACTCTCTTAGGAAGACAAGGAGCAGAAGAGGCTGCAAGGCAGAGGGGAGGCAGATGGAGTGATTTTATCTCTTTCTAAGACTTGAGCATATTTTATGAGAACTCACTTTGGGATTTCCCCCAACAGAGCTGTGTACATTGGCTCATCCTAACCAAGCAACACTTCTTTTAAGGACCCTTCTGCCTCCTCCACCTCCGCCGTGGCCTCCACTCTGACAAAAACAAACTCTCATCGTGTAGGGAAAAAAAAAGGTGAAAACCTGACTCTTGGCAAAACCATCTGGGGCTCTGAAGACATTTCTCCCTTAGAGACGGAGTGGCAATAAGTGGGCAAGTCGCTAAGCTGGTCAATGCTTAATTGATTCTTATTTTCATCTATTTATGGGAAACACTATTCCCTGTTGATCACGGAGGGGTGGCCACACAGCAATCTATCCTGCCTTCTGGCGCCTCCCTGGTGCTTTCTGGAGCAGAACTTTATAATACCCTGTTTGTGAGGCTCCAGCTTCAACAGTTTGGAAGTTGCTGAAGGCATGTGGAACAAATTCTCTCCCCTGCCTTGAAAAACACAAGTGGGCAAGCCTCCATTTCTAATGGGGCCCGTGAAGCATATTAAGGACCATGGATTCGGCTGTCAGATTGACAAACGAGTCTCCTTGTTTGAAAGGCACTTAGGAAGTTGTATTTGGAAGCCTGAGAGGAGCTGTCAAAAGCGACTGGGGGGCCCATCCCAGATAACATCTGGGCTTTTTTAATTTGGGGTAGATTGAGAGTAATGTTTTGAGTTGTGAGCCACGATGGGATTCCATCCAAATGTTGGTGATGTGGCCAATCTACGCTGAAGGCAAAGGCTTAGGCTTCTATAGGAACCGACTGTGCCCACACAGCCTGCCAATGACCTAATTGCGGCCTGCGGGACCCCAGCATTTGTGTCTGCCCTGTATATTTACAGCCCCAGAGAGGCTGGCGGGAAGCTGCTTGATGCAGGGTGTGGTGTGACAGTGGGCGTTCTCCTGGGAGTGTGGCTAAGGCCCAAGTGGGGAACCAACACACAATCCAGGTTGTGGACTTGAAACCGTTCTCCTTTCCAGGGGCTCCACACTGGTTAGTAGAAGGAATTCTTGGTGAGAACGGGGTATATCTGGGCAGTGATTGTCAACTCTGGCTCCTCAAGGCATTTCTTTCTTTTTAAAATCTTTCTTTCTTTGGCTGTGCCGGATCTTAATCATGGCACGCAGGATCTTCCATCTTCATTGCGGCATGTGAAATCTGTAGTTGTGGCATGTGGAATCTAGTTCCCTTGACCAGGGATCGAACCCAGGCCCCCTGCACTGGGAGCAGGAGTCTTAGCCACTGGACCGCCAGGGCAGTCCCTCCCCCTGGACACTTCTGAAACCCTCGCATGTAAACCCAGGGCCATGTTCCCCCTAAAACTTTTTGAACAATGAGGCTGGTGGCCAACTGCCTGCCTGGAGTCTCCAGATTCATTCTAAGTCCCCCCAAGAAGCATGGGCAGGGTGGTTGAATAAAGATTTGATGGACACATTGGATAAAGATTTAGAAAAACAAGACTCGCCACCAGGATCTTTGAGGAGGAAGTTTGAGACTTTTTTTTTTTTTTTAATTCCAAAGCCCATGCTTTTATTTATTTATTTATATTTTAAATTTTATTTTATTTTTAAACTTTACAATATTGTATTAGTTTTGCCAAATATCGAAATGAATCTGCCACAGGTATACCTGCGTTCCCCATCCTGAACCCTCCTCCCTCCTCCCTCCCCTACCCTCCCTCTGGGTCGTCCCAGTGCACCAGCCCCAAGCATCCAGTACCGTGCATCGAACCTGGACTGGCGACTCGTTTCATACATGATATTATACATGTTTCAATGCTATTCTCCCAAATCTCCCCACCCTCTCCCTCTCCCACAGAGTCCATAAGACTGATCTATACATCGGTGTCTCTTTTGCAGTCTCATACACAGGGTTATTGTTACCATCTTTCTAAATTCCATATATATGTGTTAGTATACTGTATTGGTGTTTTTCTTTCTGGCTTACTTCACTCTGTATAATAGGTTCCAGTTTCATCCATCTCATTAGAACTGATTCAAATGTATTCTTTTTAATGGCTGAGTAATACTCCATTGTGTATATGTACCACAGCTTTCTTATCCATTCATCTGCTGATGGGCATCTAGGTTGCTTCCATGTCCTGGCTATTATAAATAGGCTGCAATGAACATTGGGGTACACAAAAATATGGAACGCTTCACGAATTTGCGTGTCATCCTTGCGCAGGGGCCATGCTAATCTTCTCTGTATCGTTCCAATTTTAGTATATGTGCTGCCGAAGCGAGCATGAAGTTTGAGACTTTGAGGAGGAAGTTTGAGATGAAAATTTTCTGATGTCGACTCATGACTGGAAGTCCTGTCAGGATTTGCAATCGTCTTCACTTAGGGGCAAAGAGTCTGACTGGTGATGTCAATGTGAAGACAGTTCATCTGTGCTCCTACCACGCAAATGTCCCAGCTTTGCACTTTCACATGTATTCACTCACTCATTTAATTCTCCCCATCTTCCTGAGACTGGTGCTGCCCCTCCCATCTGTTCTACCCACTCTCGTGTACACAGATAGCTTCCAGATCTCTGTCTCCGGCCCTGGCCCTTTTCATTAGCTTTTGCTCTGATTAGGGTTTCTAAGGGTGCAGCCAGAAATGAGACAGATAGCATCATCCATCACAGGCTGGCTCCACTGCCTCAGGGAGAAGGTGGGCCATCAGGGCAGATTTTAACGGGCTTTTAGCAGGGGTGGGTGGGTAAGGGGGCAGGGAGAGCATCTCAGTGCTCTTTGGGCAGGGAGCACAGATTTGAGCGTACTGTATATTCATTCAGGGCTTCCCTGGCGGCTCAGTGGTAAAGAATCTGCCTGCCAATGCGGGAGATGTAGGTTCAATCCCTGGGGCAGAAAGTTTGCCTGGAGAAGGAAAGGGCAATCCACTCCAGTATTCTTGCCTGGCAGGCTGCAGACTATGGGGTCGCAAAGAGTGGGATATAACTGAGCAACTGAACATACATGCATGTATATTCGTTCTTTCAACCCTGCACATTTACCGAGCTCACATCTAAGCAAGGCATGGGGGATAGAGGATCTGAGGACATCAACCTTGCTTTCAGAGAGCTCCTGGCCTATGGTGAGCCAAGGGCTGATGGAAGCTAAGGAAGGCAGTTCTTAAGAGGCAAGTGTGGGGCTGAACCTTGGTGATCCAGTGGTTAAGACTCCAAACTTTCAATGCAGGGGACTCAGGTTCGATCCCTGGCCGGGGAACTAAGAGCCCATACTCCTTACCTTGTGGTGTGGCCAAAAGATTAAAATGCAAAATGAGGCAGGTGTAAGGAGTGGGGATGCACAAGGGGAGGTAAGTCCTGCAAGGAGAGTCTTGCATCTCTTAGGAGTGGGACACAATTGCCAAGAAAGCTGCTTGACTCTGTGAGCGCTCCAAGGCAGGACCAAGTTGCCGTCATCTTCATCTTCCCAGCAAAGCAGGGTGCTCAGTGAATATAAGCTGAAGGAAGAAGTGAATGTATAAGGTGTGATACAGAGTGACTAGCTGCTCCTTGAGGGGTGGCAGGAGAGGACGGAGGTTTTCTTAAAGATGGTGCTCTTTGAGCAGTAGCCAGAAAAAGGAATAGGCCTTTGCTAGGTAGGTAAGCGGAGAAGGCAATGGCACCCAACTCCAGTACCCTTGCCTGGAAAATCCCATGGATGGAGGAGCCTGGTAGGCTGCAGTCCATGAGGTCACTAAGAGTCAGACACGACTGAGCGACTTCACTTTCACTTTTCACTTTCGTGCATTGGAGAAGGAAATGGCAACCCACTCCAGTGTTCTTGCCTGGAGAATCCCAGGGACAGGGGAGCCTGGTGGGCTGCCATCTATGGGGTCTCACAGAGTCGGACACGACTGAAGCGACTTAGCAGCAGCAGCAGCAGCAGGTAGATAAGAACAAGAGGAGATGCTGGGCAGAAGGAACAGTGGGTGTAATGTGCAGAGGCAGATGATGGAGAGCTACTGGAATATTCACTGGATGGTCCTCCAATGCTGGGAGGCAGGGCACACCCTGACTGGGCACATGATGAGGCTGGAGGTGGGCAGGGGCTGAACAGGACCTTGGATGCCATTCAGGGGGGTTGGGCTTTTGTGAATTTCAGGGAGCTGTGAATTTATGGATTCTAGGTAGGGCAGCGAAGTGGCCATTATGGGCTGGGGAAGGGGTGCTACCAAGGAGCATGCCCAGAGCCTCTCTTCCCACCCCACTTCAGTACTCTTGCCTGGGAAATCCCATGTAACCCTGGCGGGCTACAGTCCATGGGGTCGCAAAGAGGACACGACTGAGTGACTAACACTTTGACATTGACTATGTATCTCAGCCCCTGCCTCTCAGAAGTAGGAACCCAGGTTCTGCCTCCCGGACTAGGGGAGGGAGGTTTGTCTTACATGGCCTTAACATGACCACCACCACTGATCTTAACAGCACCCCATGCCAGCTGGCACAAAGGAAGGAGTCCACAGATGGCCGAGCATGGAGCAGGTGTGGAACTGCCGTCGCCCAAACTTCTGGGTGATTCCTGCATGCCCGAGTGACCCCCCAGGTTTCTAATGCTGGAGGCCCTTTGAGGTCATCTAACCCAGCCCTCCCATTCTACGGACGGGAACCCTGAGGCCCAGGGAGGGAAGCAACCTGTCCAAGTTTTCACAGTACAGTCAGGACTAGAGTCCAGGTCTCTGGCATCGCAGTCTGGTTTTCTGTCCCCAGATATATCTGTGCTCTTTTAGCTTGGCGATCTTTGGCTGGTGACTTAGCTGGGTGGTTTTGTCATCTGGAACGTGGTGACAACAATATCTCCCTTTCAGGCTTGTTGTGGGGAATAAATGAGATAATGCAGGTAAAGTGTCTCTGCAGCTTAACGTCTGGCAGGTGGTGTGTGCTCAGGAAGAAGCGATTGTTACTGCCCTTCCTCTCTGGAGTTTTGTTTCTGCTCCCAGCGTGTCATCCCACTGCCTGTCTCTGGTGGTGGGGGGTCCTGGGATGGTGCAAGGCTGCTACAGCAGCTGAGCTGGGGTGGGGGCACTTCTCAGATTGTCCGAGGAGGGCAAGGTCATGCCTTGGCCTCACTGAGTTCAGGACAAATACAAATTTTAAGAAGCTATCTTTGGTCTGGACTACAGCCCAATGGTATTTTCTTTTGGATTACAAAACAAAGTGAAAAATATTTTGAGAACGGCATGTGTAATTTTTCATGGGTGGGATGACTTTACCACGCAAGACGACTTTCTCGTTTACAAAGGCACTTACAGCAGGATTCCTATAAGTCACCAGTTCTGCACAGGCTTTCACTAAGGAGTCAGTTTCCCTAGCATGAGTCACACTCACTTTCTAGGAACAGACCTTCTGTTCCCCCATGGTCTCGTCACCCCTGGCCTTCCTGTAAGATTCCCATGAGCTTTGAGCTGAAGCAGCAGAATCCTGGAATGGGAGCAGTGCAGCCACTATAGATTAAGTCCATCATGATTTTCATGGGCCGTCAAGAAAGAAAAAGTGGGGCTTCCCTGATGGTCCAGTGGTTAAGAATCCACCATGCAATGCAGGAGACCTGGGTTGATCCAGGGTCGGGGAACTAAGATCCCACATCCTTTGGAGCAATTAAGCATTGACGCCACAACTAGAGAGTCTGTGGGCCTCATCGAAAGATCCTGCTTGACTCGGCTAAGACCTGACGCCGCCAAATAAATAAACAAATAATGGGGAAGAGATAAAATCAAAAGAAAAAAGAAAAAGCTGCTAATTGTAACTGACATGCAATTGATTGGGAAACAAGCCCCAGTTTCAGAAATGTTAAAATGTGAAAGACCACACATCTTAGAACCAATGTTGGAAAACCAGGGTCAGCTGGATGGGGTAGAACCAACGGCAGAACGCACAAGTAGGGGCCAGTCTCCAAATTCTACTCGGCTTAAGGTTATGTAGTGGTTATTTTGTTCTGTATGAAAGAAACCACTAATATGTAGGTTTTGTGAGGACAGACACTGGTCTGTTTTCTTACCACTGTATCCCCATCGCTTCACACCCATAGTAGGTGTTCAACAAATATTTGCTCAACAAATAAATAAAACAGAGCCACCTTATAAAATATGTGGCAAACCCAGACAAGAAAATAAATCATTCATAATCCCCTCACTGTGGGTATTTTGCCTTATTTCCTTTGAGTCTTATTTCCCATGAATATGCTCTTTTATATACATGTAAACATAATGATTATTAGATTTAGCTCCGGGATGTGTTTTTGTATTTCTCTGTTAATATGAATGAAATGATGAAATGAGATGGTGTGGAAATGCTTTGAAGACTGTAAAATGTTTAACCAAATATCTTATTATTAGTTATAATAACCACAGCAATGCTAATATGAATGAGGCTGATTTTCTGAAAATATACTTCAAAGCCAACAACGAATTTGTCCTCTGAAGCTAGGAATATGTTCTCTTCCTGATCACCATGGGGAGTCCCTCTGTTTCATTTTGGGAAGAAAAAGAGACTTAAGGATTCTGAGAAGTTATCAGTCCCAGCCACTCACCTGGTCTAGAAATTTCTTCAGTGTCACTAGCAGAGGGTCAGTGGTGGGGGTGGAGGGGAGAACAGAGGGCATCTTTCAAGACAATGACACTGCTGTCCCTACAGAGAGTTTCCTTCTTTTTAACTTTCACTAGCAGTGAAATGAATTCCCCTATGGGTTTCAGGGAAGGCTGTTCATGTCTCCTGCATGGTAATAGCAACGTGGACATCAGAGAGATGTCAGTACAGGTAAGTCAATACAGGATGGGAGTGGTGATTACTTTCAGTAAACCACAAAGGAATATTTGCCTTGGACGACTTGCCCCGAATTCCCTGTTAGATAGTCAAAGACTTCACAGACACACTGATTAGTCTAACTCATGCCTGGTTCTTCCAAGGGAGGTGGGCTGATTCACATCACACACAGAAGGGAGAACTGGCAATGATTCTCTCCTTGAGCAAACTCTAGCCAGGCTCCTCTACGCCCTGTTTCCATGAGGTCTCAACCTTGACCTACAAAGGCTAGGACAAACACGAACACAGCTTCTTCCTCCTTCCCTCCCTGCCTCCCTTCCTTCCTTTCTCGTCATTAGCACTTAATTTTCATTAAAATGAATACTTTGAATGGAGAGAACTTCCCTAATGACTCAGATGGTAAAGACTATGCCTGCATTCCAAAGGAGATCCTCACCACTGTGGCTCAGACGGTAAAGTGTCTGCCTACAGTGTGGGAGACCTGGGTTCGATCCCTGGATCGGGAAGTTCCCCTGGAGAAGGAAATGGCAACCCACTCCAGTATTCTTGCCTGGAAAATCCCACGGACAGAGGAGCCGGTAGGCTACAGTCCATGGGGTTGCAAAGAGTCGGACACAACTGAGCGACTTCACTTCACTTCATGCCTGCATTCCAGGAGACCCAGGTTTGATCTCTGGATCAGGAAGATCTCCCCTGGAGGAGGGCATGGCAACCCACTCTAGTATTCTTGCCTGGAGAATTCCATGGATAAAGGAGCCTGGTGGGCTACAGTCCATGGGGTCACAAAGAGTTGGACACAACTGAGCGACTAACACACACATACACACACACACACACACACCTTGATGAAGAACAGGATTAGAATAGTGTTTACAATCGACTTGTGAAAAATCACATTATATAAGGGAAATAAAAACAGGTGAGCAGAAGTCCAAAAAAGGTGCAGCTTGTATATATCATTGCGCTTGGATGAAATATGCTGCTCAGGGGAGCACATACTTAGGCCGCATGAGCCCAGGAGGAAGACATCAACAGAGGACAACCCCCCAGGTAGCAATGCTGAATGCTGAATTCTCCAGCAAGCTCAAAAAATATTAGTATTTTGGAAACATTCAACTCGAGCTCTTTACAAAAATGACCGTCTCTTCAACATGTTTCTACACTAACGTGGTTTCTCACGGTTCAACCCAAGTCCCTGGGATGACCCAGCTCCCTTAAAGTACCTGCCTGAAGACTCAAGGCTGCCAAGTAAACTCAAGAGCTTACTGTTTGTTTTTTCGTGCCAGCATGGGAAGGCAGGACCCCTGTCTTCCTGCCTCTGCAGGAGGGGAGAAGCCTAACTATGAAGGGTTTTATTAGCAAACTCAGATGGGTTTCACATGCAATGACCACCCCCTCCAACTTTCCCATTTTTTTGTAATTTTCAATTCCCTGACTCTGCTCAAGTGCCTTCTGTGTCCCACCCTTCCCCCTCATTTCCCCTTTAAAATGCCAAGTGCCTTCTGCACAGATTGAAGTTGAGTTCAGTTCATGATGAACCTTCTTCCCTACTGCAATGGTATATTACTCATTAAATCTGTCCTCGCCGCTTTAACCAGTATCTGACTTTGTTGATCTCTGACAGTACACCCAGGCTCATAGCTTGGGCTCCGGGCTCTCTGCATACCTTGACCTCTGAGTCTGTGTTCTCACTCTTCCTGACTCAAATCCTCAGCCCTGAACTTGGCTCCCTGCTGTCAGCTTCATGTCCTCTAGGATGATGTTTCCTGGTTGTTCCACTTAGCTCCCACCTTGCACACTCTTGAACACTCCACTTCTGCCCACGCCGTCTGCCTCCATCTCTGGGGCCTGTAGATGCTGGACCAACTTCCAAGCCTTCTCTACCCCTGCCTGGGAGCTGCCATCCCACCTGCTACGTTCTGCCATGGAGGTTGATCATGACCTTTAGCAACTGCCCGGGTGTTAAGTACAGTAAGTTCATGAGGCCTGTGCCATCAATGCTCTCCCAGAGATTCAAAAATACAGCTCTCTTAGAGATTTGGCTCAGATGTGAAGAATCTGCTTGCAATGGGGGAGACCGGGGTTTGATCCCTGGGTCAAGAGGATCCCCTGGAGGAGGGCATGGCGACCCACTCCAGTATTTTTGCCTGGGAAATCCCATGGAGAGAGGAGCCTGGGGGGCTACAGTCTATGGGGTTTCAAAGAGTCAGACACGACTGAGCAACTAACACTTTCTTCACTTAGAGATTTTAAAACAGTTTTTTTCTCTTTTTTTTTTCACTTAAAAATTATTTATTTACTGTATTTATTTATTTGCTGGACCAGGTCTTTGCTGCTGCTGCTAAGTCGCTTCAGTCGTGTCCAACTCTGTGCAACCCCATAGACGGCAGCCCACCAGGCTCCCCTGTCCCTGGGATTCTCCAGGCAAGAACACTGGAGTGGGTTGCCATTTCCTTCTCCAATGCGTGAAAGTGAAAAGTGAAAGTGAAGTCGCTCAGTCGTGCCCGACTCTTCGAGACCCCATGGACTGCAGCCTACCAGGCTCCTCCGTCCATGGGATTTTCCAGGCAAGAGTACTGGAGTGGGGTGCCATCGCCTTCTCCAACTAGGTCTTTAGATGTGGATTTTAAAGATGTGGATCTTTAGTTTCGGCATGTAAGATCTTAGTTGCAGGCATGTGGGATCTAGTTTCCTGATCATGAAATTGGTCCTGGGTCCCCTGCATTGTAAGTGTGGGGTTTGAGCCACTAGACCACAGAAGTCCCTAAAACCAGCTTCCAATACAGAAAATTGCTCTATAAAGTGGCTAAGTACTGGATGAAAAATGATTTGAAACATATATTAAAAACAAGCTGAGCTCTTAAGTTATGTGTGGATCTCTTTGCTCCTCCCTGTTCTCTGGGCTCTGCCTTCCTCATGCTTTAGAGCTGGGCTCCCTGTTGCTCATTCACCTCACTCTTCACTCCAGGCCTCCCAGGGCAAATTGTCTTGGGTGACCTGGTTTAGGATTCCCTCAGTGTCCTAGGCTCTCCAGCTTTTATTCTAAGCAAACCAGGAAATGAAGAGAAAAAAAAGCATCCATCCCAATGTCTCTCTGCAGTCCTGCTTTGAGACCTCCTCCCCACTGAGAATCTACGAAGGTCTCCCTTCTGAGACATGTAGCACATGTCACATCTATACGAGTCCATATTCCATGGACGTGCTGAATTGACGAAGCCATCCTGGCTGGCTGGCTGGCTGGGAGGGTCCCTCCCCTGGTGCTGAATCAGAGAGGAGACATTGACCCATGAAGAGGCTTCCCTCCGATCAAACTCTGAAACGGAGACTGATGCCTGCCTCTGTTCCTTCTTGCAGGCCACCTGGCATTGTATTAACAGAGTGATGAAACACACCAAACCCTAGCATCCACTGGCCTCCCACCTCACCATCACAAAGATTTTTCCCCAGAATCTTTTAGGGAAAAAAAAACCCAACCAGTTCACTTAAAAAGAAAACAAGCTGGTTTTCCCTCACGCCCAATTTCAGAATCGACAGGCAGTCCAGCAAAATCCACATACAGAGGTCAACGGATACCTTTCTTCAATTTCAGAGTGAGGGTTTTAACTGAACCCAACCCTACTCCTTCCAGCCTCCTGGGTGGATTCTGAGCCTTCCAGAAGTAAGAATCCTATTTCTCCACCTCACGTGGCTGGTGGCTTAGAGAGGCCAAGGACCCCTGATGCCAGAGACCCCAGGGGACTTACCCTCTGCTCCTGTGTGGCCACAAAAGTCTGGAACCCTGGTGCCACACCAAAGCCCAGCTCTTGGATGAAAGGCGGCTCAGACTGACTGTGGATCTGAACCTTCACGCCTGCTTCAAATGTCGTTTCCTCTGAAAGAACAAAGATGGACAGAACCATGGGTCAGTGACAATGGAGGTTTGGGGATTCCTGGGGCTGAAGGACTCAAAGGGATGCTGGGAAGGCTCCACAGCAGAACCACAGCCCCCAGAGATGTATACATCTGCATCCCTGGCAACAGCAGCTATGTTACCTTACATTGGAAAAAGGATGCTGCAGATGTAACCAAAGATTTGGAGATGGGGCAATTGTCCTTGGAGATCCAGGTGGCCCAACAGGATCACAAGGGTCTTTAGAAGAGGGAGGCAGGAGGATCAGAGTCAGAGGAAAATGCTCTGCTTCTGGCTTTCAGGATGGAGGAGGGAGCCACAGGCTGAGGGATGTAGGCAGTTTCAAGAAGCTGGAAAAGGCAAGGGAATGGAATTTTCTCCTCGAGCCTCTAGTGGGAATGCAGCCCTGCAGATACCTTGAAATGCACTTTTGACTTCTGGCTTCCAGAACTGTAAGATAATAAATCTGGGTTGTTTGATGCCACTAATTTTGTGGCAGTCTGTTACAGTACTCATAAGGAAAGAATTCAGGTCATTTAGGCCAACAGCTCCTTGCTTCAGTCTCCAAACTACAGAATGGGATTACAAAGTGAGTCAAGCACATATGCTTTTTCTTTTTCTTAACATTTTTTTTTTTTTTGGATTGGAGGATAATTGCTTTACAATGTTGTGTTGGCTGCACCTATGCTTTTTATTTACTAACTTCTCTACTGGGCCATGAGCTGAGTCGAGGTGAGGGGATCAGGAGAATGAAAACACAATGTTGCTGCAGTCAGAATAAAGATATGGGGCTTGCTTGCAAGCCCCTTGGAGCTGCAGGAAATGGGCAACTAGAAGAAAAGCTCCTCCCCTTTTTTCTCTTTCTGGCAGTGATGGAAGGCACGGCAGGAAGGGATGGGGCAGCAGGGCCTGGCTCATCCTATGTGTTGGTGCTCAAAATTAATTGGTGGGGAATGCACCTATGGGATCCTTCACCCTTTCCTGGGCCTCCTTCTCTGTCGTATTCTTTGCAAACAGCCTGAAGAACGAACTTTCCAAACTGCAAACCTGAGTCACTTATAAGGAGCCCAATTGCCTTCACCCGCCTCCATTCCAGCCTTCTTCTGGGCAGCCCTCTGCTTCATGGTACCATGTGGTTCAACCCATCAGGGCCACCGGATTGGCTGTTACCGATCCCTGATCAACAATCGGATTGGTTGTTACTGATCTCTGCTCGGCAGGGGTGCACACGCATCTCATTTGTCCTGGAATATCTTTCTACTCGGGCTTCCCCGGTGGCTGAGATAGTAAAGAATCTACCTGTAATGTGGGAGAACTGGATTCGATCCCTGGGTCAGGAAGATCCCCTCGAGAAGGGAATGGCTACTCACTCCAATATTCTTGCCTGGAGAATTCCATGGACAGAGGAGCCTAGAGAGCTACTTGGTCTACCTGACTGAACATTGCCCTCCTCATCAATGAAGGTTCAACCCTCAGCCCCACCAGAGCAACTCCTTCTGCTTGCTTGTATTCTTCACATACACTTAGCAAAGCCTCTGCCACACCACATCATCATCCTTTATCTCACTGTCTTTTCCACTAGGGCATCTTACAGGCATCCAGGGAATGATTGTTGAATGGATGAGGGAGATATCTGTGATTCCAACCTCACTCACGAATTAAAGAGCAAGGCCAATCTAGAGTCCGCATCAAGGAGTGTTTCAAAAGCAGGGAATGGGGAGAGGATGGATAAATGAAGAAATCAGTTAAGATGGGGGGTGGTAGTGGTGAAGGTCAGAGGTCAAGGAAGGGGGATTGTCAACACCAGGGCCATAGCATGGGGACAGTTTGGGGACATGCTCTAAAGCTGGCACAGAGGAGAAAGGTGAGGAGGACGGAAGGGCTGGAGCCAGGCGTGTGACTGATCAGGGCTTGGGAAACTCTGGGGGCTGGTGACCAAGGCAGGGGAGAGGCCTGGAGCTGGTGAGAATTCCAAGGTCAGGGGCACAGGGCAGGTGGAATGGGAGGAAGGATGGGCAGGGCTCTCACGACCTAGATGAGGAGGACAGCAGCTGATACGGAGTTTAGACAAAAGAGGGCCTCGGCCGGGAATCCTTTCATATGCGTCCTCCTGGAGCAGGAGAGAGTCCCAGGGACATCTCCACTTTTCCTGCAGCCGGGTCAACTCTTCCGCCGTCTCTTTACCCAGATCGCTCCATCCAAACTCCCGCCCATGTCCCTCCGTGCTTGTGTCGAGCTGTCCGGTGGATGGTGGATGCCTCAAGAGAAGAGAGGGCTTCTTGCTCTGTCTGGTACCCACAGTCCAGCCCAGGGCTTAGCCCACAGCTCCATCAGGAAGGGGGAATGCCAGAGAAGGCGGACGGGGTGGGGAGAGGAGGGCTGAGCGGCCAGCTGTCAGGGGCTGTGTTTTCTAAGGCCCGCCCAACGAGCCTAAAGAACAGGCTGTGATGGGGGAGGAGAGTGAACACCGGTGATGCTGGGGGACAGGAATGCCCGTGCCTGGATGAACAATAAGCACATTCAGTGAGCTGCAGGGGGGTGGGACAGGCGAGATGCCAAAACGCATTTTCCAGAGCTAGTGAAGCTGTGTGCCTGCGATATAAAAGCGAGCTTCGGAAACCTTCGAGCCTGTCAGACAGGCTCGGAGGAGGAGCCGGTGGTTACAGGGAGAAATGAGGAATGAGGACTTGGTGTCAGAAGGGCTGTGAGTAATGGGCAAGGCAGACAGCCAGGCATGCCTGTGTTAGCGAGAGCCGCCCAAGGCTTCTCAGACTGAGTTAGGGTTTGGATGGGGCGTTTATTCCAGAAAGCAGCTGGGGCCGGGCAGAGTAAATTCCAAAGTATTCTCGTATCGTTACAAACATGCAGCCACCAGATGAGCAGAAGAGAACGATGAATCAGGTTTCTGCCTCCTTCAGGACAGAGCTGTCTAGAGGAACCTTCTGCGAAGACAGAATGTTTTATAATCTGTGTAATCCCACTTGGTACTGTTAGCTACAGGAAACGTGACTAGTGCAACTGAGGAACTGAATTGATAAATGAATAGATAAAAAAATAAATAACCCCCCCAACTTTTTTGAAGCATAGTTGACAAAATCATATGGTATTTAAAGGGCACAGTGGGATAATTTGATATATGTATACATTGTGAAAGGATCCTTCCCCCCTCAACGGGTTAATTAATATATCCATTGGAAGAAATGATGCTGAAGCTGAAGCTCCAATACTTTGGCCACCTGATGCAAAGAGCCGACTCATTGGAAAAGACCCTGATGCTGTGAAAGATTGAAGGCAGGAGGAGAAGGGGGTGACAGAGGATGAGATGGTTGGATGGCATCACTGACTCAATGGACATGAGTTCAAGCAAACTCCCAGGGATGGTGAAGGACAGAGAAGCCTGGTGTGCTGCAGTCCATGGGGTTGCAAAGAGTTGGACACGACAGAGCAACTGAACAACAGTCACGGCACATGTGTACCTTTTCCTGGCCTGCTTTATTCATCTATTTACTTTTTAGCCAATTGAATTTTAATTAATTAAAATTTAAAGGGTTCCACCTCTTATTAACATATACATCATTTCACATATTTACCTTTATCTGGCCTGCTTTATTTATCTGTTCATTATTTTATCCAACTGAATTTTAATTAATTAAAATTAAGTAGCCACATGTGACTGCTGACCACCTTACTGGCCAGTGTAGTTGTAGACTGTCAGCTGTGAGCAGACCCGAGGCATCTCAGAGCAGTGGGGGTGAAAAGGGCTTGAGCAGCCTGCTTCCCCATGCAGGTACCCTGCTGTGTCTCTTGTCCAGAAGCAGGAGATTTGGGCGGGGTGCTGAGCAGCAGAGCTGCGCATGTCTGTGGTCAGCCCACACCCAGTCCCAGAGGCTCCCTGACCCTGTCCTCCCAGAGCACCACTCACTCTCACATCTCCAGATAAGACTTACTCTTCCTTCACAGAACTGCCCTCAGCTCCCCTCTATGGAGCAATTCTTCAGTTTGATAAGGCACAACAGTCCCCTCCAGTGCCTGCCCGGCACTCATCCCCTCGGCTCTTGCCTCTTCTGGACAAGGCTCACTCTCAGTGCAAATACAAAGACCCACTTTAAGAAATGATGCCATGAAGCCCAGATTGTTAGAACCAAAGGCTCAGCCCATGTTACCTCCAAAGGGTACCAGAATAGAAGGCAAGTTGCAATCATGTGCAGTGCTCTGGGTGACCACTCCTGGGACTTTTCCTTTTATAAAAAAATTAATTAGAAAACCTTTCCTTTTAAAAAATATTTATTTATTTTTGGTTGCACTGGATCTTCATTGCGGTGGGGAGGTTTTCTTTAGTTGCGGCCAGCGGGGGCTGCTCTTCATTGCAGGGCACGGGCTTCTCATTGCAGTGGCTTCTCTTGTTGCGGAGCATGGACTCTGGGTGCACGGGCTTCAGTAATTGTGGCACATGGGCTTAGTTGCTCCACACACGTGGAATCGTCCTGGACCAGGGATTGAACCCTTGTCCCCTGCATTGGCAGGCGGGTTCTTAACCACTGGACCACCAGGGAAGTTTCATCCCTAGAAATTCTGGTACTATGTCTCTGGGGTGAAGCTCGGGAATCTGCATGTCCAGGGATTCTGATACAAATTATATGCGGCCAAACACATGTGGGCAAGCAGTGATCTAGTGCAGAGAAGGGAAGTGATTTGGCCAAGGTCACACAGCAAGTTAAGAACAGAGCAGGGGTCAACACCCAGGCATCTTGACTCCCAATTTGGCACTCTCCCTTCCCCCAACTAGGAGTATGGTTTATTTTGTGTGAGCGGATGACCTGGTTCATAGCTCTGGGGGCTGGAGAAAGATAATATCCTTTTTATTGTCATATCCCTGAAAGTGCCTGGAACAGAGCAGAGCTCAGTAATTGTTTGTGGAATGAAGTGAATTAGTGAGGGAGTGTCCTCTGCTACGTTGACTGTTCCCTGCCCTTGGACCTGCTGGGAGTCCGCCCAGGGTTTACCTGGACCCTGGGAAACACCAGCACCACCTACCGCCCAGAGATAGGATCCCTCCCGTGTTGCAGGAGGCAGAAGGCCTCATCTGCTGAGATGCCGCTGGGCTGCACACAAAACAACAGCAACAGCAGTGATAATAACAGTAGCCATAACTGGGACCATCTGCACAATTCTGGGAACCAAAAGAAAATGTGGGGCCCACTGTCAAAAACTTACTGAGAAACTCAAGTTAGCAGTTGTTGTTCTTCTTCACTAAGTCATGTCCGACTCTTTTGCGACCCCATGGACTGCAGCCCTTCAGGCTCCCCTGTCCCTGGGATTTCCTGGGCAAGGATACTGGAGTGGGTTGCCATTTTCTTCTCCAGGGGAACTTTCTGACCCAGGGATCGAAACCGTATTTCCTGCATCAGCAGGTGGATTCTTTACCACTGAGCTGCCATAGCAAAGCACCAAACCAAGAGTCTGGGATTTCCCTGGTGATCTGATGGTTAAGACCCTGTGCTTCCAATGCAGGAGGCATGGGTTTGATCCCTGCTTAAGGAACTAAGATCCTATATGCCACGCAGAGCAGCCAAAACACAAAAAGCTCAAGAGTGTGACCCTCCTGAGCCTGTGTGACTGCAGTGCTCACACACCCACGAAGCCAGCCCTGATGATAACCCTGCTTGGTGCTGGACAGAAATGTTCACATCTTCCTATTCCTTTTGCCACCAAATGATTCAACACTGAGTGGCTTCAAAGAGGGCAGGCTCCCGGTGCAGTGGAGGATTTGTTTACACATCACGAACACCAGGATTCAAAGCCCCAGAGAGAGACAGAGAGCAGAGAACGGGAAGTTACTACACGCACACAGCGTCAGAAGCCCTTGCTAATTGGGACCAAGCTGAGATCCTGATGGCCTAACATGAAAGGTGATGTTGAATCAGGAGGAAGGTAGTAAAGAGGCTTCAACCTGCAGAAACCAGAGTCTCCCAGCATTTTTTTTAGCAGCCGGGTCATGGTTGGCAGCAGGCAAAGGCGAGCATTTCCTGTGCCTGCAGAAAGGGCTGGGAAGCTCTGCGGGAAGAGATGGGGAGCGAGGGGCAGAGTGCATAATGGAGCAGAGAAAGCACATCGCAAGGAAAGCAGCTTATATCTTTAATCTTTGCAAATTACAGGAAGCGAACCGAGGCAATAAACACTGGAGAGAGGGAGGCAAAGAAGCGTCTGAAAATCTGGAGGAATTTTCTAGGCTAAGGCAAGGATGTACTGGCATAAAGCAATCTTGGGTTGGAGGAAACTGTAACAGTGGCTAGGATGGCTAGCTTGGGAGTGAAGGGTGGGAGGGAGGTCAGCCATACGGTGAGATGCATCTCAGCGCAGGATGGCTCTGCGTGTCCCCTCACCATCCTCTCCACTCTGCTCTCTGCTCCGGGAGCTGCCCTTGGGTAGAGTGTACTGCTGGCCTCCCTTGCCTTCTAGCTTCTGGTTGGCTTTAGCGAGTGGTGGGCCCAGGTGATAAACAAGGGGAGACAGGAGAGTCAGGCTGGGTTATTTAGTCTCTCCACTCTGTCCTCTGGTCCCTGTGGGTCAGCTGCATGCCACCTTGAATGGCACAGCCCTGGGCTGGGGGACTAGCTCTCCATTCTGATATTGGCTCTTTCCTTGTTTCCCAGGCTTGGAAATGGCTCTCTCTGCTACCAGGCTCAGCACACAGCCCCATTGGCGTGTGCATGCATGCTAAGTCACTCCAGTCGTGTCCAGTTCTTTCTGACCCTATGGACTGTAGCCTGCCAGGCTCCTCTGTCCATGGGATTCTCCAGGCAAGAATACTGGAGTGGGTTGCCATGCCCTCCTCCAGGGGATCTTCCCGACCCAGGGATCAAACCTGTGTCTCTTGCGTCTCCTGCATTGGCAGGCAGGTACCACTAGCGCTGCCTGGAAGCCCCAGTGGTACTGCCTTCTTCAAGCCTTGCCTGCACCTTTGTGGACTAGCCCTTCACTAATCGTTCCTTGTATTACCCGGTCTGTGGGTGCTGCTGGTTTCCTGGTTGGATACTGACAGGGAGCATCCCCAGAGGGTATCTACCACCTCACCTCTGAGAGGCAGCAGGAGGCCCCTCTGCCCCAGTGTCCACTGAAGGGCAGCTGTTGGTTGGAGCGCAGTTGGGAATGAAAACCTCACTACCTGCAGGGGTAGTCTTTGGTTTCCAAAGTGTATCTTTGCACTGAGTTGAAAATTGCCTGCTTATAGATTTTATCCCCTTTTTCTAGCTCCACCCCTTCTTCCAGGATCTGAAGATATAACCACTGAAGCACTTTTTTTTTTAAGTATTTTTAACTTATTTTCTAGGAGAATTTATTTAATCAATTTATTTATTTATTTGGCATATGGGTTCTTAGACCCCCGACCGGGGATCAAACACATGCCCCTGGCATTGGAAACATGGAGTCTTAACCACTGGACCGCCAGGGAAGTCCCACGGAGCACTCTTGTTTTCATGCTGACCCCAACAGAGCTGACTGCAGTGAATCTTTGTATCTGAAGTGCTCACTAGCTGAGGTGCGCTTAGGGATGTGCTTGGCTTGGCCAGGCATATGTGGGGAGGGTCCTCGGACCCTCTCTCCAACCCCCCAGGAGAACCACCTGTCCTGCATGGCTTGTGGAGTTCCGGAGGTCCCATTTCTTACACTGGGTAGGGTTAGCGTGGGCACAGCTTGTGCCCAGAGACAGAGCATCCCTTTCTCAAAGAAGTAAACCGGGCTTTCTGAGCCAATGGACATGCAAGCTTCTGGTATTTGGAGGGTCAAAACCTGAGAACACCCAGGACAGTTGGTTAGATGCTTGCGGCTTGAGGGTCAGGCAGGGTGAGGGTTAATGTTAGGTCTTGGTTATGCAACAGAGAAGTGCAATTCTATTAAACAGAACGGTTACCAAACGTACATTAGAGAAGGCACCGAACGTGGAGTTGGGTCTAGGCTCATTACAAAAAGATTTATTTCAAGGATTATTTAAATAATGAGTTTCCCTAGTTCATTCAGGCTCAGAGGTTATAAATGACTGAGAGGGCTGATAAGTCTGGGAGGGTAACCAGCGTGTAGGAGAAAGTGCCAAGTCTCTGAAACTATAGGGGAAGTTGGTGAATGATTAGGATTCTGTTGATAAAGATTCTGTTGATGCACCCTGCCAGCAGAAGTTAGGTCCCACCAGATTGCTGAACAGATCCTGTATGTAGATTGCAAATCTTGTTCAAAGCATTATCAAATTCATAGCAACTTTTTGTTATTGAATTTTTTTCAATAAATGAATGTTAAAAACACGATAGCATTCACGTGTGGGTGATGTCTGAGAAATATCCAGGGTGTTAAAAAGGCATCCTCGTATTTCCAAAGGATGGGAACAGTGGTCTAGATCAGAGCTTCTCCTACTTGAATGTGAGTCACCAGGGATCCTGTTACCGGGCAGACTTGGGATGGGGTCTGAGTTCTGCATTACTGGGGAGCTCTCTAGGGTTGCCAGTGCTGTTGGCTGGAGGACCACACTGTGGGTAGCAGGACCCGCAGGGGAAGATCTAGGCTGCAGCAAAGCACACCAGGCCTGTGGAGGGCTGGTCTCTGCCTACCTCTCCAGCCCCAGACCTCACCCCTGGACCCAGCCACCTCGGGACACCAGGGGCTGGGCCTGGCCTTTGCACTCAATTCCCCTCCCTCTGCATGGCATTTCCCCTCCCTATGACTTATCCCCTCCTCTGACCCTCACATACTGCCCAGCCACCTGGCAAACAGGCCTGAGCATGGGACCAGAGGTCATCTCCTTTCTGAAGCCTCCTTGAGAAACACTTTTCTTCTCTTCCAGAACAATTTATCTCCTCCTTTGTACCCCAGCTTTCCTCTATCTGTCTTAACACTTCGAGGCATTTAATTGCTTACATGTGCCCCAAGCAGAGTGCAATTGCCTGCCATTCCTTGAGGCATTTAACGTGAGAACCCTTGGATCAATGAGTTTCCATCTCCTACATAAAAGGAGCCTTTGGGATAGCCCTAGACCGTGAATGCTTTGAAAACCTGGACTGGGCCTTACATCTGTATCCCTGAGTGTCGGGCACACAGTAGGCTCTGTGAGACGTGAGCTCTGAACTGGGGCTGTTTCATCCACCTCCTAGATGGTCCCCTCCGACCATTGCCTGGCTGCCTGGGAGATTTAACTAGAGCACCTGCATAGCACTTAGCATCTGCATGAAGCAGGCCTTCACAGATTGATCTGCTTAATTGATGCCTGCCTTCAAGAGTGCTTCTGACTCATGGCAGCATTTCTCCACATTCTTTGGCACCTGTGGAGACCACCTCTCCAGGACAAAGGTCCACTCTTGAGAGCAAGCTCAGAATCACAGCTGGCTGCAAGCAGCATAGTCGGGTGCTCTAGACTCTCAGAATTCAGCCAGAGCCCACACCTCTCCTTGTGGAGAGGTCCTTGGTACCAGGCACTAGCACAAAAGTCTCTCCTGGAGGCAGAGATGTTAGGGAAACCATAGCAACCATCTCCCTCCACTCTTGCTCTGTCCCATTTGTGATGGGGGCTGGGAACCATGCTACCTTTGAGAGTTGCTCAGGCCCTCCAGCTATATGGAAAATTTATGATTATTTTTTAATTTAATTTTAATTTTGATCAAAGCAATACATGTACATAATTTTAAGAGCCAAATGGTACCTCAAGGCTTTTAATGAAAAACCGTATTTTCCTGCTCCACCTCTCCCCATCCCCTGAGACACACTCCTCAGAGGCAATTACTCTCAAGAGTTGGAGCTGTTTCTCCCAGAACTGACTTTCATAGTTTCATGGACATCAACTGCTTGACAGTTATTTCTTGATTTTTATAACTTTTAAGTATTATCTACTGAATTTCCACCATGGGAGCTGAAGCTGTAAGCTCCTTATATGAAATATCCTGCATACTCCCTTGCCTTTCACCTAGACGTCAGTATCCAGCTTTCATTTAATTATGACTATGCAAATATTACCCACACCCCAGCCTTAGAGTATATAACATTTTTGATCTCTTCCTTGTGAAACTGTTTTGTTTTTCCTATTTTTTTTTCTTTTTGTTTTGTTTGGCTTGTACCTATGGCAGAAATAGCAAAAAAAAAAAAAAAAGATCAAAGTTATAGAAAGAGCGGAAAAGTGGTTGCCAAGGGCTGGGGGTGGGTGGAATGGAGAAGGTAGTAAAGGTGTACAAATGTACAAACTTTCAGTTATAAGATGTCTAAGGTCAGAAGATTTTATGTAAAACATGGTGACTATGATTGATAATACTGTAACATATCTTTCTGATCCAGAGTCAAAACCCAGGTCTCCTACATTACAGGTGGATTCTTTACCATCTGAGCCAACAGGGAACCCAAAGTGTTAACTGTCCAGGAGTGTCAGACTCTCTGCGACCCCATGGACCCATCAGGCTCCTCCGTCCACGGAATTCTCCAGGGAAGAATACTGGAGTGGGTTGCCATTCCCTTCTCCAGGGGATCTTCTCGACCCAGGGATTGAACCTGGGTCTTCAGCATTGCAGGCAGATTTGTCACCATATGACCATCAGGGAAGCCCTTCAGTTCAGTTCAGTTCAGTCGCTCAGTCGTGTCCAACTCTTTGCGACCCCATGAATCGCAGCATGCCAAGCCTCCCTGTCCATCACCAACTCCCGGAGTTCACTCAAACTCACATCCATCGAGTCAGTGATGCCATCCAGCCATCTCATCCTCTGTCATCCCCTTTTCCTCCTGTCCCCAATCCCTCCCAGCATCAGAGTCTTTTCCAATGAGGTGGCCAAAGTACTGGAATTTCAGCTTTAGCATCATTCCTTCCAAAGAAATCCCAGGGCTGATCTCCTTTAGAATGGACTGGTTGGATTTCCTTGCAGTCCAAGGGACTCTCAAGAGTCTTTTCCAACACCACAGTTCAAAAGCATTAATTCTTCAGTGCTCAGCTTTCTTCACAGTCCAACTCTCACATCCGTACATGACCACTGGAAAAACCATAGCCTTGACTAGACAGACCTTTGTTGGCAAAGTACTGTCTCTGCTTTTCAATATGCTATCTAGGTTGGTCATAACTTTCCTTCCAAGGAGTAAGTGTCTTTTAATTTCATGGCTGCAATCACCATGTGCAGTGAAGCCCTTAAGGGAGCAGAAATTAAATGTTCTACTCTTGATATATCAAATATATTTGAAACCAAATTCTATCCTTACTTAATTTATAGGTTGCTGGATATAGAGTTCTCTCTTAGATAAGAAAGATTCCTGCTCCCTGGGCCCTGCCCCAAATTTGAAGGCATTCTGCATCTTCTGGCTTCTACTGCATGCATTGAGAAATTGATTCTAATTTTAGATTCTAGGTATTTGACTGGGTTTTTCCTCTCCAGAACCTTTTGAAATGTTCTCTTTGTGAGCCTGAATTTTGCAAGGATGCATCTTGGTCTGGTTCTCTTGCCACTTATTGCAGATAGGACTTAGTGAATTCTTTCATTATGGAAAATCATGTGGGTCAGTTGGGAATTTTTCTTATTTTATTTCTTTGGCAACATCTTCTTCTCCACTCTCACTTTTGTAATTCTAGAAATCTTAGTTGTAGGATGTTGAGCTTTCTCGGTTTGCTTTCTCATTTTTGCATTTTTTTCTCTCCCATTTTCCATCTGTTCGTCTTTTTTGTTTTACTTTTCAGGCAATTTCCTCAATTCCAATCCTTCTGTGGGTTTAAAAAATGTTTGCAATCATATTTTTAATTTTCAGTAGGTTTAAAAAAATTTTTTTCTTTGGATGTTACTTTTTAATAGCATCCAATTTTAATAGCTGGTGTTTACAAATGCAGTATCATCTCTTACCTCTTGAGAATTTTAATTAAAATGTTTTGAAGTTTCCTTCTGCTTTCTGCATTTATTTTTTATTTATCAGACACGTACATAGTGCCTGATATTATTCAGGCACTTTGCTAAGTGTTTCACAAAAATATGAACCCATATCTACCTTCCTAACAACCTTAAAGAATAGATAATAATATTATTCTCATTTTAGAGATAATGGAACTGAGGCTCAGAGAGGCTAAGTAACTTGTCTGAGGTCACGCAGCTGGTAAGCTGAATAGCTGAGATTTGAACCAAGGCTCTAGAACTCATGCCATTAACCATTATCTCTATTTCCTCAAAGTTTCTTTTCTGTTTACTTGGTTTTGATTCCTTTCCTGTTAGTGTGTGTGCAGGCTCAGTCGCTCAGTTGTGTCCAATTCTGCAACCCCGTAGACTGTAGTCTGCCAGGCTCCTCTGTCTGTGGGATTTCCCAGGCAAGACTATTGGAGTGGGTTGCCATTTTCTTCTCTAAGGGATCTTCCTAATCCAGGGATCAAACTCAAATCTCTTGCATTGGCAAGCAGATTCTTTTCAATTGTGCCACCTGGGAAGCCCCTTTCTGTTAAGTGGCTTCTCTCAAGGGCTTGACTTTTTGACTCTCCATTCATCATTAAGAGTTAGTGTCTGGACAGTCTTCTTTGTATGTGGGAGGATTACCAGGGGATTTCACCCTAGGATGATCTAACTGTATGGGGACTTCTGCCTGTCATTCTCTGTGGGTATTTTCTCTTGAGCTGGTCAGTGTCTCCAGGCTTCTGGTTAGGGGTGGGAGGGGTAGATTAGTCTGACTGAGGACCTCACTACTCAGGAGGCAGAAGCTCATTGTATCTCCCTGGTTTCTACACAGCACCTCACCCCTGCCCTCAGTTTTGTTTTTCCCCTTTCTTAAAATTAGTTCATTTTTTTCTTTTTTAAAAAAAAATTAATTGGAGGCTCATTACTTTACACTATTGTAGTGGTTTCTGCCATACATTGACATGAATCAGCCACGGGTGTACATGTGTCCCCGATCCTGAACCCGGCTCCCACCTCCTTCCCCATCCCATCCCTCAGGTCGTCCCAGTGCACCAGCCCTGAGCACCCTGTCTCATGCATTGAACCTGGACTGGCAATCTATTTCACATATGGTAATATACGTGTTTCAATGCTATTCTCTCAAATCATCCCACCCTTGCCTTCTCCCACAGAGTCCAAAAGTCTGGTTTCCCCCAGTCCAGAGCCCATCTATTTCTTTTTTAAAATGAATTTACTTGTTCACTTATTTATTTGGCTGCAGTGGGTCTTAGTTGTGGCCTGGGGCTCTTTGCTGCCACGTGCAGTATCTTTTATTGTGCTGCACGGACTCTCTAGTTGAGACACAAGGACCTAATTGCTCCCTGGCATGCGGGAGGGGGTTCCCTGACCAGGGATCGAACCCGTGTCTCATGCATTGCAAGGCAGACTCTGAACTGCTAGACCACCAGGGAAGTCCTGAGCCTATCTATTTTTCAATCTGATTTTCTGCTCGGGTGTAAAGAGATACTTGGTTGCATAACTTCTTTCACAGACTTCTAACTAATCCTCCTAGTTTTAGCTGCACCTCTCATCCTCATTGTCTGCAACATCTGATGCCTCCAATCCTCATCCTTTCTCAAGGAAGGGGGTTGTCTATGGACAGAACTGTTTGGCTTTAATCAGTTTCCCTGTGCAGACCCCGATCCTTCAGCCTTGTCTGCTCTGACCAGTCAATTAACATCTGCTCTCCACTTTCCATAAACTTGCTGACAACTACTGTTCTCTTCTTTCCCATCTTCTTTGGCCTTGTGGTTTATACTTGAAAAAAAAAATTCTCAATTGCCATTTAGGAGAGATTTGGGAGGGAGCCTCCATACAAAGTTATGTTCATTCCACTGTGTCCAGTCAGAAGTTTAGACTGTAATCTTCCCTGAGGCTCAGTGGGCACATCATGGGCTCCTTTTACCATTCCAGGAGAAGAGGGATAGAAGTAGAACTGATCCCAGGATGTACACAAGCCATAGGACCAATGGGTGCTTTTCATTCCCAATAGCATCAGCTGCCCATTCAGCCTTTTTTTTTTTTTTTTAATTTTAAGAAAGATTTACTTTTATTTTTATTTCGCCATGCCTTGTGGCACATGGGATCTTAGTTCCTCAACCAGGGATTGAAAGCACCATCTTAACCCCAGACCAGAGAAGTCCCACTTACTCAGTGGTTTTCAAATTGGGTTCCTTGGAGCCCTAGGGTTCCTCAGAGAGTCTCAAGGTTGGCCACAGTGGAGCATGGAGAAATTAAACTATCTCCAGTTGAACCAGAGCAGCTCTTCCTTTATCTGCTTTATATATTGGGGCTGTGCTAAACCTTTTGTTCAATACAAGGATTCTGCTATGGGAAAAAAAAGAGGAAAAAAATAGAAAGGGAGAACAGCAACAGACCTATCATTATATGCCATTCTGTCTCCAAAGATGTCACTGGAATATTTTTTTCTGAGATATTTTTATGGCTGTGCCTTTACAATCACTTTTTTGAGTTTTAAAGGAATGCAGTGGAAGGAGACTTGCTTGTGGGTCCATAAGTGGGTTTTCAGCTGGGTTCAACTACTTAGCAAGGTGTGTGTTCTTGGGGAGCTTCCTCAACCTCTCTGGGCTTCAGCTTCTTTATTTTGCAATGGGGATTATACGTTGTTTGGAGGGTCACTTTGGGGATTCATGGGACAGAATGTTCATGGCATTGGTGGCTCAATGGTGAAAAAAAAAACAACAAAAACTGATGGCAATGAAAGAGACTCAAGTTTGATCCCTGAGTTGGGATCAAAGATCCCCTGGAGAAGGAAATGGCAACCTACTCTGGTATTCTTGCCTGGAGAATCCCATGGATGGAGGAGCCTGGTGGGCTACAGTCCATGGGGTTGCAAGAGTTGGACACGATGTAGTGACTGAACCAACCAGCCACCCTGGTCCCATCACCGTGCACAGTACAGCAATATTTTCTGTCTCTCAACAAATGTATCAACAGATATCTATTGCCCTGGTATATGTCAGTGAGGCAGACAGTCCAAGATCCCTAACCTTTTGTAGCCTGTGTTTCAATAGAGACAGATTCACAACCCCAAATATTAGTAAATAAGTAACTCATATGGCATACTTGAAGATGACATGATGTGGAACAGAGGACAAGCAAAACAGATAAGGAGGGGTGAGGAGTGGGGTGAAGTGCAGTTTTAAATAGGGCAGTGAGGGGAGGTGAGAGCTAAGCAAGACTTGACGGAGGTGAGGGCATGAGCCACATGGTCCGAGCAGGCAATTCTAGGCAGAGGGAATGGAGGATGCAGGTGCTCAAAGGGAAGCTTTCCTGGGGTGTATAGGGAGTCACAGGGAAGTCAGAGTGGCTACAGCCACGTGAACAGGGGGCTGAGTAGGAGGAAATGAGCCTGGGGAGATGATATGGGGCAAGGTATCGACTCTATTAGATCGAGGACTCTCAAAATAATTTCTATGCTTAAAAATATAACATCAAATTCATTTTCCCCCAACACTAGGATTTGGGGACATCAAGGCAGAGTTTACTTGATTAAAAAGTATATTTTCAAAACTTCCCTGGCAGTCTAGTATTAACAGTTAAGACTTCACCTTCCAATGCATGGGGTGCAGGTTTGATCCCTGGTCTGGGGAGCTAAGATCCCACATGCCTTGTGGCCAAAAAACCAAAACATAAAAGAAGCCACACTGTAATAAATTCAATAAAGATTTTAAAAATGGTCGACATTAAAAAAATCCTTTAAAAAGTGTATTCTCAAAAGGGACCTACTGCATAGCACAGGGTCTATGCTATCTGCTCAATATGCTATCTACATAATATCTGCTCAATATTATGTAGCAACCTAAATGGGAAAATAATTTTAAAAAGAATAGATATATATATATGTACATATAACAGAATCACTTTGCTGGACACGTGAAACTATCATGGCTTGTTAATCAACTATAATCAATATAATATAAAAAGTTAAAAAAAAAGGAAATATAAAAATAAAAAATTAAAGTGCATTAATATTTTAAAAAGTGTATTCTACATCAGCTTGAATGAAGGCGATAATTTTGAGCCTGTCTGTCTAGAATGAAAGTCTTTAGCGAGCTCCCAGCACACTGATTCCAGTTTGCTCAGATGTAACCCATCTCCATGCTCACCCCTACCTCCCTGAGAAGGGCCATTCCCAGGACTGGCGTGTGGAACCCAGCTCCCTCAGGGCTCCCTTGTCCTTCCATAGACACGCCCAGTGTCACTGATTGGCCCAGGGGAGAGCACCTGACTGGGCTGGGCCAATGAGTCCCTTCCTTGTTTTTCTCTTTTTAATAGAACAATGGGAGACTCAGAGTGGCCTCTCCCTGACGGTAGGATGTGAAAAATTATAAATCTATTGGGAGCTATGTGTGAAAAGATACATGTGCGGAGAAACCCTGTCTGTAGGGAGAGAGAAAAAAGCAAATCAGAGAGAGGAGAGGTATCAGAAGGGGTGAAAGCCCGAGGAGGCGGGTGCTCTTGTTTCCAGGTGTTTCTCCTGCTGCCCCTTTGCCTTCCCGCAGCTGGGTTGCTGAAGCTTGCCTTGGATTCCAGGGGTAATACAATTCTTTTATGCCCAAGCTTGTCTGAATCTGGGTTTTCTCATGTGCAGCCTAGATAACCCACTGCTTATTTCTTTTATCTTTGAAGTTACTCAGAGGCATCTACACAGAGTTTCATTTTTAACAACCTCCCACCTGCCTTCAATTTAATTTCCTTTAGCAAAATGCTGGTCGTGAAATCTGCACTTCTGTAGCCTAGGACAGCTTTTCAGTCCTTTTTCTATTTTGTGAGGTCCTCCATGAAAAAGAAGGTTTTCCACGGTCAAAAGCATTAGGGAAATAAATGCTTTATGCAACATTCCTATCTTGGAGATTCATAATGTGATGTATGGAGAATCCCCGCCCTGAATTAACGTGTTTAACTCTGCCTAACCAGGGTTCTCCAGATCATTTTTATTCCTGTAACATGTAACATCCAAAACTCAGGATTTGGGGGCATGCTGTCCAGGTCCATCTGTGACTAAGCCTGCCTTCTTTAAAGTGGCATATTTCCAGGGTGGCTTCCACAAGGATATTTGACCAAGGAGGCATTGTCAGCCTGGGGGAAAGGACATTTTTGATTGATTTTGTAGTCACTTTCTACTTGCTAAGCATGAGTCCATAGGGCTGGGTCCACCCAAAGTGGATGTCTTTTCCTTATTCACTCTTTGGCACCAAAGGTCCTCCCTGTAGGTCAGAGTTACACCCAGAAGCATGGCTCCCTCATTGCTTCCTGAAATTTCTGAGAAGTGAAGCAAGAATGTCCCAGAGGCTCTGCTTTGAGAATGAGCTACCCAGAGGATAAAGTGCTCCAGGACCCTTGCGTCAGCGTAGGATATTTGGAACAGTCTCTGCCTCTGGGATGGTCTGACCATCCTCCTATCTACTGGTTGTCATTATCAACCTTGACTGTTTATAGAGTTTGCAGAGAGCGCTCATCTGATCTGCTGGTAAAGGCAGGGCTGAGTGTTCGATCATGGGTCTGACTCTATAAAGTTACTTCCCTGTTCTACTTCTCTGCCTCTGTCATCAAGCTGTCTGTGGCACTCTCTCAACAGCCAGCTTTCCATTCCTTTCTCCTCCATCATCACCCATCTCTCTTCTCTAAAGACTCAGGTTCCTTTTCCTGGGGATTGAGGGGAATTGGAAAGGTCAAGGAAGCAAGGTCGCATCCGTGGGGCCACCTGGCTTGGCAGGTCAGGAAGGCGGCTCCCTCCCAAAGACCAAGGTGGAATGAGGCTTGGCCATCCCCTCAGTCTTTGGGAGCAATGACCGAAAAGCAGAGTGTGGCCACACCTCCTCAGGTGGCCTTAAGGACAAACATCCCTCACTCACCAGAGCCCTCTCTTGTCCTTCAGCAGGTGTGTGGACGTCAATTCCACCCATGTGAGGCTCACCCTCCACCAGGCCAGGAAAAAAGCAGTTTTGAGGTGACCAGAGTCTCCAAGAAATACTCATGACACAATGATTTCTCAGCCTGAAGAAAGGTACTGTGAAGGAAGTCTGGGTGTGGGGATTCAGGAGGCGTGGCTGGGTAGCCTGGGTGAAGTTGCCTAACCTCAGCCTTCATCCCTGGCAGATGGAGATAAGGAGCCCTTCCTATTGCTCAACATGAGGGGAAGGCCGGGAGGGAGGGTGGTTATGGCCCAGAGGAATGCGGGGATGGCTGCAAAGGCAAAAATTCAAAAGGTCAACCAGAGCTACGGAGGCTGTGCTCTCCAATATGGCGGGCACTCGCCCCCTGTGTCGATTTAAATGAATATACATCCAATGATAATAAAAACTCGGTTCCTCATTGATCACATATCAAAGGCTCAGTGTGGCTGCCATATAGGACAGCACAGTTAGCATTGTAGCAATGACCAGTTTCTTCTCTAACTGATTTCTTCTGGCTTCTGTCCTGCTTTCAACCCCTTCTCCTTCACACCCAATTCCAACCTCAGAGGATGCGGTTTGAGTGACAAGTGCTGGTGTCTCACTAGGGACAACTCACGCTCACTCTGCGGGCAGGAGGGAGCCTGGAACTTCTGGATTCTGTGTGCAGCTCTGGTTCCTGATGGTAGCTTGAAAGGCAGGGGCTTTGTCCTGTGTCTTCTGCAGTCTGACCATGTCCTGCCTGGGTGTTAGGCTCACAGTAGGTCCTTAACCACGATTATGGATTTGTCCTGAATGGATATAGCTCATGGTCCATGAGGGCTGACGGCTGGTCAAGAAGCCTGGGGCAGTACGGTCCTGGCTGGGCCACAGATTCACCATGTGACTATCTGTCCATCACTGCTTCCCACCAGGCCTCTGGAGAACAGGCATGCAGGGGCAGGGTGTGCGTGCGTGTGTGTGTGTGTGTGTGTCTGGAATAGATGTCTCAGGTTCTTTCCTGCTCAGACCATCCACAGCTTCAGGGAGCAGAATGCAGATTCCCCGGGAAAGGCCCTGTGGTTGGAGCCCAGACCATCAGTGGCCAGTGTGGAGACCCAAGGTGACCCTGCAGGGAGCTGTGCTGGGTGAGGATGTCTGGGAATGGGGCTGCCTGCCTTGCGAGTGTGTGTGTGTGTGTCTGTGTGTGTGTCTATACATGTGTGTGTGGGTGCATGTGTGTGTGTGTGTCTATACATGTGCTTTGGCTCCTGACTCAAGGTAACAGGTGAGAAATCCAACATTACACTGGAAGGATATAACTAACTTTTGGTCAGGCTGTGGGTATGGGGTCTCCGGGATTCTTTCCTTTTTAATTTAATTTCTGGCTGTGCTGGGTCTCTGTTGCCATGCGTGGGCTCTCTCTAGTTGCGGTGAGCAGGGGTTACTCTCTAGTTGTGGTGTGCAGGCTTCTCACTGTGGTGGCTTCTCTTGTTGCAGAGTGTGGGTTCTAGGTGTGCAGGCTTCGTTGCCCCTCAGCATGTGGGATCTTCCTGAACCAGAGATTGAACCTGTGTCCCTTGCATTGGCAGGCGGATTCTTAACCACTGGCTCAGCAGGGATGTCCCTCCAGGATTCATTTTATTTTTTATTTCTCTCTTTTTCCACAAGAGGTTCAACTAGCAAATATGTTCTGGTGTCTCCAAGGTAGAGAACCAAGTCTTGGGGACCTGGTCCCAGCTTCCAGGACCCAGGGTTGTCTTTGGGCCCCAGGTCGCAAAACACAGGCTGGCCTGAAGGATGTTCTGGAAACCCAGGCTCTGTGGGCCCTTTTCCAGAGCGTGGCACTAACACATTTCTTTATCTGTTGGTGGAGGGCAGTGCTTAGTTGCTCAGTTGTGCCCAACTCTTTCGGACCCCATGGACTGTAGCCAGCCAGGCTCCTCTGTCCATGGGGACTCTCCAGGCAAGAAGACAGTGGGGACCCTGAATTTAGGGAAGTGGATGGATTCAACTAAGCATCTGCTTGGCAGAGGGCTGCAGCCTGAGGTGAGCTCCCAGAGACGATACTGGATCCATGTGAGTGGGTGATGCTTGTGAGGCCATTTCACTCTTCAGGAGCAAGAGGAGTGACCACAACATGCCCCGAGGGGTGTTCCGAGGCGAGGAGCCTGGAGAGTTGGTGCAGTGGACGGGAGACAGCTCTGGGCTTGTGGTCAGTCTTCTCCAGAGTGGAGGCCCTCGCTGCCTTCAGAAGCCTGGAGGGCTTGGAACTGGGGAGGGCCAGGCCTCAGGACGGGCTGAGGGAACAGCTATGGGAATCACAGGATGGAGGCTGGGCTGCAAGAAATGAGGGCCAGGGTGTTTGGCCTTCACCCCCTCCTCAGCTCCAACCTGAGGGCCGAGGCCTCCTTCCTGCTGCACTCTACTCTCCCTTCCTGCTACCTCGGGGCCCTCTCAGGCGCATCTCCAGACTTCCTCTTCCATTCCCTCTTTGTTAGTCTCTCTTTGGGTCTCCTTGGCATCCAGGATCCCATGCTTGGGCACCTCTTCACTTCACTTGGTGAGATCTAGAGGCTGCCGGCCTCCCTAGGCCTCCCCGCCGTATCATTCCAACCACCGCTCCATCATCACAAGGCCTTCCCTGTCCTTCCTGCACCCCTCTCATGAGGATCTCATGAGATAATCTCAAGACTCCAGGGACCCCATGCCCTGCAATGCTTTCCCTGAAACCCCCCTCCTCCCAGGGGAAGGCTGTCATCCCACCTCAGCACTGGGGACCCTTGGGTCCCAATGGACTGTGAGTCTCCTCTTCTAGGCTGTGATCAAGGGCTTGGTCTTTTTTCAATTCAATATCCTTATTTTGGTGTAAAGCCCGAGATAGCATATGTGGCTTATGAATAGTTTGCTGAATAAATAAACGAATAATTGGATGCACTAAATAAGCTTTGGGACCTGTACACCCGGGTCCCCCATGGGCTCACGCAGGCTGAGTCTGTGCCTTTCCATTTTCCAGCAGCCCCTCCACCTTCCCTCAGCGGGAGAAACCTGCTTTCCTTTCCACTGGGCCCTGTAGCCGGGTTGGGATATGCAAGATGGTGGAAGCGGAAGGGGCTGGTCCATCACTTCCTCTTCTGAAATTGCGCCACCCACCGCTCCAACCGGACTTGTTAATTCAAGGCTTCCTCCGCACCTCCTCTCATCCTACCCGCCTTCCCTTTCCAGTATCCCATCACCAGCCCCCTCCCACCTAGTGAAATCCAAGGAAAACTCAAGGCATCACAGTTTGTGCTGGGACGTCCTTCCGACTCACCAGCATATCACCCACCCCTTGATGGAGAGCAGCCCTTCACCGGGTGGGCCAAGATAACCGCTCCAGGCAAAGGTCTCCCAGAGGCCGCTCCCCTCCGCCCTCACCCCCTGCCCTGGCCCCTGGCCCGGCTCACCTGTCTCGCCCCAGATGGGCAGGTACTCATCCTGCTGAATGTCCAGCATGATCTCCAGCCCGTTGCCTGTCCCCCCCTTGACCGTGGTGAGCAGAGGCTTGCCATCCTCGCCTGAGTTAAACATGTAACACTTCCCATATTTTGTAAACACCTGAGGGAGAGAAGAGAAAGAAGCACGTGGGTGACTTTGGACTGGGCTCCAGGCAGACTGGGAACCCCAGAAATCCAACAGCAGGCCAGCGTCCCCACAGCCCATCATAGTCAACCCTCTTGGGGACCAGTGATTCCTCACCCCCGGTTAATGGGCTGGATTCTGGCATCAAAGAACACATCTGGACACCCTTTGGGGTTTGTTGCCATGCAGTCTTGTCTCTCCCTCTGTTAATCCTTCCCTTTCCACCCCACCCCCGGGGGGCAGCCATGTCCACTTTCAAGTGTCAAGCAGTCTGTATGCTTTCTATCCTGTAATCTGTGCCTCCAGCCCTGAGCTTTCTCTTGGGCTCCAGACACACTGATCCAGCTGCCTGATACGCATGATTTCAGGGGGACCCAGAGACACCCGACTGCAAGCACGTCCCAGTGGGATCAAGGCTTCCTCAGCCTCCGCACCCCACTGGATGGCTCTCCTGTGCACCGTATCCCGGGGAATAGCACTGTCCCCTGCCCAGGGGCTCAAACCAGACCCTCAGAGCAGGTGTCCCCTCTTCCTCTTTCTCACCCCACATCCAATCAACCAGCAGGGCCCGTCAACACTGTCTCTGCATCCAACTTGACTTTCTGCCTTCTCTCTTCCGCACGGCTTTAACTTAATGACCTCTGTCATTTCTTGCTTGGGCTGCTGCAGTTTCTTAGCTAGACTGCTGGATTCCAGACAACCTTCTCCAGCCCATCCTTTAAGTGAATCGTGGCTCCCTCCTTCAGAAATGCAAACCTGATTATATTAATCCTGTGGTTAAAATCCATCAGGGCTGCCCATCCCCCTGAGAGTAAGCTCCAGGGCCACCCTTCCACACCCAGCCTTCTATGATGCTCTCTCTCTCTGCATCATCCTCCTCTTCCCATCTGAGTCCATGGGAATTCACTGGAAGATAAGCTCATGGGTTTGGTGGTTACCTCTGCATGTGCACTGAGGAATCTAACCCTGGTGGCTAGCACAGGGCCTGGCACCTGGGGGTATTCCAGAAATATATGTCAAATGGACAAGTGAATGAATAAATGAGTGAGTGGAGCTACATTAAACAACTCTCACACCTCTGGATGTGCCCTGCTGGTTCGCCTACTTGTGGCTTTCTAGTTGCTGCTTCCACTACCTGTAACAGCTCTTGTTCCTTTTTCTGCCTGGGCAACCTCTGCCCATTCTCCAAGACTGGATCGATGCATCGCCTCCTCCAGGAAGCCGTCCCAAGCTCATGGACCAAGTTGTATAACATCCCTCCTCACATTCCCCCTTTGTTCCTTCATCAGGGCAGCTATCACACGCAACAGTAACCACAGGTGGGTATTGTTGTTTCCACTGCGCAGAGGATAAAACCACAGCCCAGAGAGGTTAAGCAACTTGCTCAAGGTCACACAGCTATTAAGTAGAAAAGCTGAGATTCAAAACATCTTTTGGGGCATGTTGTCGTTGTCACTGGGGTGTTTCTGAGCCCTATACTCCTCCTCTCTGCCTTGCTTTTTCCATCAGCCAATCAATAATCATATGCATGAGCTCCTACTACAGGCAAGGCTTATGGAGATTGTAAAGAGGTACAAGCCCTGCACTCCCAGTATTTCCCTTTGTAGCTAGGGTCCCCAGCACCCTGGCCATGGACCGGTACTGGTCCATGACCTGTTAGGAACCCGGCTGCACGATAGGAGGTGAGTGGTGAGATGGAAGTTTCATCTGTATTTACAGCCACTCCCCACCCCTTGGGCTTCCCAGGTGGCACTAGTGGTAAAGAACCCGCCTGCCAATGCAGGCGATGTAAGAGGTGCACTCGATCCCTGGGTTGGGAAGATCGCCTGGAGGAGGGCATGGCAACCCACTCCAGTGTTCTTGCCTGGAGAATCCCATTGACAGAGCCTGGCGGGCTACAGTCCATGGGGTCCCAAAGAGTCAGACACAACTGAAGCGAATTAGCATGCACTCCCTCCCGCCCTTGCTTTACCACCCGAGGTCCGCCGCCTGTCAGATCAGATCAGTGGGGCATAATAAATGTAATACGTTTGAATCATCTTGAAAACATCCCTATACAACCCCCCACACCCCCAACCCCACCCCGTGTCGACCCCAGTCCGTGGAAAAATTGTCTTCCATGAAACCGGTCCCTTGTGCCAAAATGGTTGGGGACTGCTGCTTTTTCATGCATATCAAAGTATATAACTAGATGGTGATTTATAGGACTGTTTGTTGGAGAGAGTAGGGGCTGGGTCTGTCTTGCTGGATGAATGAATGAATGAATGGGCTTCAAGGGGTTGCTACTCCCATTCCCTCGCCCACCTCTGGGAGGCGCCCTTAAGTGTTGGCCCTCCTTGCTAGTTATGGCGGGAACTCACACCTGATATCTTGTTTCACTCCCCTCCCCTCCCTTTCTCTGCTCTGGTCTTCTTAGCTTCCCGCTTAATTGTTCCTAAGTGTTTTTGCTTGCTTTTCCTCGAGGGTATTAGAGGAGAGACAGTTTACCTTCATGGGGGCAGAAGAAGGGGCTCAGAGCCAGGCAGGTGCACACAGACCGCACTTCTCCGCTGGCCTCCCTGCCTGCACCGCCTCAGCCCGCCACTCCTGTATCAGTTCTAGCTTCTCGGAGAGGATCATTTTCCTCTTTGCTCAACATCAAAGGCTGAGAGCTATTTACCCACAGCTCAGTTTTGCTAGAAACTCAGGACAAGATGCCGCTCTCCTTCCCCGTTGCTGTGCATAATGACGTGTAAGAGTAACCGGCGCTTCAAACGTAGGCCTTATCGCCCCCAGCCACAAAAGACAATTTATTTAAGTCTAGACTGTCAGGCCAGAGCTCGCTGCTTCTTCAGACCTGCCATTCTCCGAGGCACTTCTCTGCTCTCCTGGTAAGCGCTGACAGCCTCATCTGGGATGGCAGGGCTGAATTTGCAAGGTTGCTAAGAATCAAGAATAGCTCTTAGTTGAATCCTTTTGTAAGAATTAATGGTGCACATATCAAACCTGGATCTGCAGGAGTGACAGGGGTGGGGGCTGGGGGGAAGCCTGAGATAAAGATGGACCCCAAGACCATCATTTTCATTGCTCACTGCGTGTTGCAGTTGAGAGATGACACGTGTACAGCTTCAACTTTCTCAATGGCCCCAAGAAGTTGGAGGGAAGGAGACTAAAAATTCCTGAGCCTCTACTCTGTGCTGGCCCCTGCTTGGCATTTTCAGAGGAACTATCTTTTTCCTAATTATGGTCCCGACTACCTTGATGGGAAGGCATCTTATTATCACATGCCCATTTTACAGTTGGGAAGACTGAGGCTTAGTGAAGAGGTAGGTAGTACAGCTGGGACTCATGGGTTTGACTCTACCACCAAGGAAGTTCCAAGGGAGGAACCCTGAGATTTTGAGTCAGACAGAAAGGCATCAGAGCACCTTGCTCATTATTTGTCAAGTCTGTGGCCTTGAACATGACACCTTTTTCCAATGTCAGTTTTCGTGTTTGCAAATTGAGCAAGATAACCTTGCCGCGTGGTTGTAACATCTAAATGAGGGCATGCAAGTGGATTTGTTTGGAAGATTACATAATAGACATCTTTAAGAGGTATGAATCCATACTAGGTCCTTTTCAGCAGAAGTGAGAGAAGTTATTTGAGTTATGGGGGGAGGTCAGTGATGAACTGAAGAATGGGAGGTGTTGAGGGGTCCTGTCTTCTCTGTGTTTCAGTAATACTAAGCTCATCTCTCTCTCTCTTTGCTGCATCGGGTCTTCATTGTAACTGTCAGGCTCTCTAGTTGTGGCATGTTGGGCTTAATTGTCCCCAGGCATGTGGATCTTAGTTCCTTGACCAGAGATCAAACCTGTGTCTGCTGCATTGGAAGGTGGATTTTTAACAACTGGACCCCAGGCAAGTCCCATCAAGCTCATTTTGAAGTAGTTACAGGGGATGGAAACCACCGTGTGCCACTGACTACTTATTCCTTAAGAATGTTAAGCCTGTTGTTAAAAGCCCAGGGCAGCCGATGAGATTACTGGGGCCACAGAGTTCTGTAAGAGAGGGCAATGCTTTGATGCACACAGTCCACTTTGAAATCTACTTTTGGACAGAATTGCAACCAGTCACTGGTGCAGTGGACAGCCACCATAGTCTGAAGTGTGCATGTTTTAGCCTGTACTCTTCTTATCTTGGTAGTGTCTTTGTCTCATTTTGGTATCAGGGTGATGGTGGCGTCATAGAATGACTTTGGGGGTGATCCCTCCTATTCAGTCTTCTGGAAGAGTTTGAGGGACTTCCCTGATGGTCCAGTGGCTGAGACTCTGAGCTCTCAATGCAGGGAGCCCAGATTCAATCCCTGGTCAGGGAACTAGACACAACTAAGAGTTGGCATGCCACAGCGAAAAGATCCTGCATGCTGCAGCTAGAGATCCTGCATGCTGCAGCTAGAGATCCTGCATGCTGCAATGAAGATGGAAGATCCCGAGCACCACACCTAAGACCTGGCACAGCCAAATAAATAAATAAAGATAAATATTAAACAAAGATTTTGAAACGGGATCGGTATAAGTTCTTATTTGTATGTTTGGCAGAATTCCCCAGTGAAGCTGTCTGGCCCTGGACTTTTGTTTGCAGGGAGGTGTTTTTTTTTTTTTTTTTTTTTAATTACAGATTCTATTTCACTTCTAGTGATTGGTCTGTTCAAATTATTTATTTCTTCTTGATTCAGTTTTGGTGGGCTGTGTGTTTTTAGAAACCAGTCCACTTCTTCTAAGTTATTCAGTGTTTTGGCATAAATTGTTCATATTTGGCACAATCTAAAGCCAAGAAATCTGGATGTGGGGATGGGGAGAGGGTCTTGTGCCTTCCAGTAGCTCTTAGAACAGCCCTGAGATCACAGACTGGCTTGGCTGCCCTCTCTGGAGCACCATTCACATTCTATCTGCTGTCATTAATTTTTTGCATCAGCCTTATGAGTTTGGTCTTATCACTCCCATCTTACAGATAAGGAAACTGAGGCCCAGAGAGGCTGAGCCAGGTCACAGAGCTGGTAAGTAGAGAATCCAGGGTGTAAGTCATCTTTGCCTCACTCCATTGCCTGTGTTCTTTGCCGCTGCTTCCTCGTAGCTACAGCTACTCTGTTCCCGGCAGACTGATAAAATTGGTGCCTTGCTAACACTAGGGGTCTGGAGCTTGGTAATGGTTGGGGGTAGGGGGGAGCGGAGGTTATATCTCAGAGTCAGGAGAATCTCAGGAAAGTGCAGGCACCACAGATCTTCTTGGGGACTTCCCTGGTGGTCCAGGGGTTAAGAATCCTCCTCTCAATGCGGGGAACACGGGTTTGATCCCTGATTGGGGAACTAAGATCCCACATGCTGTGGGGCAACTAAACCTGAGCCCAGCAACTAATGAAGCCCTCAGGCCACAATTAGAGAGTCTGCTGGCCACAACCAAAGGTTCCTCATGATGCAGTGAGGATCCCATGTGCCACAATTAAGACCCATCACAGCCAAATAAACAAATAAATATAAAAAAATCTTCTTGCCCAAATGTCTCATCTTGCCTGTGGAGAGTCTAAGGCTCAGAGAGGTAGAGTGTCCTGCCCCAGGTCACACAGCTAGTTCGGGGCCAGAGTTGAGACCTGATCTGGGTTTGGGTCTGTGCTCTTCCTCTAAAACCTTCTGTTTGTGCATGATGGGGGTTGGAGATGATGGCTAAGCTCCCCTTCCTGGGGCCCTGCATCCAGGAATAAAAAAGATTAGCAATGCCTGCTGGCCTGGGTACCAGCATCCAGGCCCAGTGTGACCTGTTGGGGCAGCCTGCCTCAGAGTCCAGGAAATGCACAATGGAAAAGGTTAGGGACAGAAGATATCCCTGAAGACACAGTTTTCTGGCCCAATTAGTAGTGCAAACAACATTTCTACACATGGACCTACTTAAGAAAATAAATTATGTATAAGCTCCCTTAAGGACTGTAGAAATATCCACTTACCAGCACACGACTGGGCCTGTAAGCTTCAAACCTTCCAAGCCTTCATTAATCCTGACCTTTAGGGCTTTTCTGAGGCAGTGGCTTCCTTGTCTCTTCTTGCTTATTATTCTTGAACGAAGTGAAATCCTATTGCTCCAAACCTCCTCTAAAACTCAGCCTTTCCCCTCCGCTGAGTTGAATGAACTTTCCTTCCAGTGATTTGCTGAAATTTCTCGTTTGGCTGTTTTCAAAATAATGGACATGTTAAAGCCCACTGTTTTGTTTGCTCTGGCTTTCTCTATCAGAATCTCCTAACACAGCGGTCCTCAACATTTTTGGCACCGGGGACCAGTTTTGTGGAAGATAACTTTTCCAGGAACCAGGGGAGTGCATGGTTTCTGGATGATTCAAGTGCCTTACATTTATTGTACACTTTATTTCTATTATTATTATATTAGCTCCACCTCAGAACATCATGCATTAAATTCCAGAGGTTGAGGACCCTGCTTTAACACATTTTGCACAGAGGGAGGAAAACAGTCTGTTAAATGGGTTACTGGGCTTTCAGTAAACAAAATGAAGCTGCTTTTTGTTTTATTTTCCTGGAAGGAGGGGTGGAAGGTTATCAGTAATTCAACCCTTTTCATTGCTGTGTAGTATTCCACTGCACAGCTATACCAGGATTTATTCATTCAACTACTGATAGACATTAGGTTGGCTATTACAAATAAAGCTACTACTATAGCAGGTATAGATCAGTCTTTGTACGGATAAGTTTTCATTTCTCTTAAGTAAGTGCATAGGAATTGAATGGCTGAATCATATCATCATAAGTGTGTCTGTAACTATTTAAGAAGTGGCCAAGTTGTTTCCAAAATGGTTGTATAGTTTTGTATTCCCATTAGCACTGTATGAGAGTTTCAGTGGGGGGTGGTTTCCATTTGTTTTCTGAAGTTGTCGTCAATCAACACGTTTGAGAATTAAATATGGCAGAGGGATGCATGCATGAGGAGGGGGCTATAGATGGTCAGCTCCTGGAAGGCGAGGCCTGCATCTTATTAGGAAAAATGCTTATTCACTCATCTCTTCCTGCAACAGGAATTTTTTTTTTTTTTTGCAACAGGAATTTTTGACTGCCTATTATGTTCCAAGGACAGATGCGTGACTGTGCTTTTACCCCATAGGGAGATTTAAAAGGTGACTTCAACAAGTACCCAGGAAAGCACCTCCGTGTGGCTGTGGAGTCCTTGGGAACCAAGGAGATGAGGGGAATGCAGCCCCTTGGCCACCACTTGTCCCTGCATCCCAACCAAGAGGCCACAGTCTCTTTTAGGATGTCATTAATATCATTCATCTTTGGGTTCCTTTTCAGAAGGGAGAGAAGAACGTCCAGTCACTGGGCATTACCACGAGGCAGGCACTGTGCTGATTGCTTTATACTCCTTCTATCTTTCTGAATAATAATTTAACCAATTAATTAAATACTTTGGCTGCACTGGGTCCTAGTTGTAGCATGCAGGATCTTCAATCTTCCTTGTGGCGTGTGACGTCTTGCAGCACGTGGGATCTAGTTCCCTGACCAGGGCCCCCTGCTTTGGGAGCAGGGCATCTTTAATCACTGGACACCAGGGAAGTCCCCTGTAGACCTTCTGTCTTTCAGGGCTCACAGAGCCCACCGATGTAGATGGTATTCTTCCCAATTTGTAGATGAGAAATCAAGGCTTGGCGAGGCTAAGTCCTTATCCAAGATCCTCCAGCTAGAGAGAGATTCACCTGACTTTTCCCTTTATATTCATGGGTCGCTAAAGGAACCCATAGCATCATTTGAGCATATAATATGGTACTGCAACGCCCCTCCCCTCCACTGAGTCCCTGCCCCTCTATGCAGAGATGTGACATATGCTGTGTTGGCTTCACTAAGAAGCGCTCCTGTCTCCTTCCTCCAAGCCTGAAACACAGCCCGGGGCTTTTCTGGTGGGCAACTGTCCAGAGAGTTTTAGACCGCACTGGAAGAGATGTGTAAGCCCCATGCAGAAGAAAAGAGCATCAGGTGACTGCCAATCTGTCAGCTGGGAAAACAGCACAGAGGGGAGCAAGGGTGACTCTGAGCGCTCTCCAAGTCACACGTTTTGTGAGCAAATGTTCCCCTGGGGAACGGCTCACAGAGGCAGAGGGGCCACTTGAAGGCGCCAGGAGGGTCATTTGAAATTCCAGACCTTCACAGATGAATCCCTCCTGAGCCCTCATGTGAACATCCCAAATTGGGCCTGACTTGGGGTTATGAAATGGGCTGAGGGCAGCTAGAAGCCTTTCAAGGTGGACCAGCTTGGCTGGTGCGGGGAGGGGAGTCTGGGTGATGAAGGTTTCCAGGGAGACTTCAGGACAGGCTGGTTGCTCTTTCTGCTGGGTCCTCCACTGTCTGTCTCCTGTGAGAAGTAAGGGCTGTGTCCTTTTCACCCCTGGCATCTCAGTGCCTGGCCCCATGCCTGGCACACAGTAGGCACTTAATGGGCAGGTGTCTGGATGCAAGAAAAGACTCAAGCATGGAACTGGGAACCAGACAGCCTCAGCTTCCAATGCTGGCTCTGCCCTGATTTAGGGAAGTCATTTCATCTTTTTGAATTTTGATCCCTCATCCTGGAAATGCTGGTAAGAGTAACTTCCAATAGAATTCTTGTAAAGATCAAAAAGGTCATTATGAATCTGAAATTACTCTATGCAGAAAAAAAAAGTTTTCAGCCCAGGCAGAGAACTTTCTTGCCTGTGGTCAGTATCATGGCTAAGCCCTGTAGGGGCAGGGGAGGTGAAAGCATTGTTATTTGCCTGTAGAAATGGAATCTGAGATGTTCCATCTGGGACCACATTTGTGGCTCATCCATTCAGTTGCCTAGTGAACTCTACAGAATATCTCTTGTGTTCTAGCACTGCCCCAGGTGTTGGGGATGCAGAGAAGAATCTGCAGCTTAGACTGCAGATTCTTTAGGGACCACCTAGTAGGGAAGGTGGTCCTGCAGAGTGATTCTGTGTGGAGTGCATAGAAAGAAGCCGTCTGGTGGGTAGGGATGGGAGGATTGGGGGGGCTGATACAGAATTCTCTCTAGAGGCAGGGCTGCTGACCCCAGCAGTATTTAGCAGGCTGAGACAGATCGCTTAGGCTGGCTCCTGGTCTTAACAGGGGCATGCTGATGTCAGGGAGGCCAGTGATGTCTGCTGAGCCCTACCTACCAGCCCTTCACTCCAGCTCCCTTCTGTTCCCACCCCTTAGACAGACAACAATGGGCTCTACTAAGAGACAGGCAGGAAGGACAGACCTTGGAGTCAGATTATCCCAGCTGAACACCTACTATGTGCCAGACACCGTGCACAATGAAGAGTGGAGCTTAGCTGTTAGCCAGTTGATAATCACCAGGACACACAAGCAGTGACTCGGAGGAGCTGGCATCTTGTTCTCTCCAAGGAAACCAGTGTCAGTCTCCCAGGACCCCGCCAATCCCCCAAGCCTGGCTTTCTGATCTGTCCACTGCCAGCAGGTCACCAAGCCCAACCCTGGGGATATGGGGCCAAGGCAAGGGGTTAATAGAAAGAGCACATTCCTAGGGAGCCACGGCTGACTGTGAAGACCATCCACTTGGCTGTCATCAGATATGGGGAGCAGGACCCAGGAGGGCTTCCCTGCCTTGAGGGAGGGCAGAAGTGCAGAAAAAGTGAAGGAGAAAGAGTGAGCACAAACTGTCCACAGCCCATCACCGTGTCCATCTCCTGCCTCCATTCCCTCCTTCTTAACCCGGCTGACATGATCCCTGCTGCCCCAGCCCATGCCAGTTCCCACGCAGAACCTTCTGAAGGCAGGGTGTGTTCAAGGTGCAGCTGCCCAGATGCACTGGAAGTAGCCCCGAGTTCTGCACCTTTGGTTCTTTCGGGGTGCAGAGCCTCGGGGCGAGGCACACCTTAGTCTATGTTCTGATTACTTACAAGAGAATGGACGCGAAGTACCCGACAGAGTACTCACTCAGTAACATTAGTTAAGATAATGTATGGGTTCTGCTCCTGAGTTCTGAAATCTCAGCTCTTACATGATGTGATTTTTGGGTTCCTGGTCCATATTACAAGTTCTTTTTACAACTGCTTGCCTGATCCTGTGACTACAGCCCTGTGCCCACTTCTGACTGCTGCCTACTGGACTTACAGGAATATATGCCCATTGGTTTCCCTGTGGCCATACCCAGATGGAACATTGCTAGGGTATTCCTCTATAGGAAGTTTGTATCACCCCAGCTGGGTATTTCTGCTCAGCTGAATTTCACCTTTCCCCCACTTTTCCAGCCTCTATCCCGGGGGCTTGTGTGGGCTTCCTATCCCATTGCGTTTTCTACCTGTGTGATCCACCCTGAGATAAGACACGGGTTGTTCCTTGCAGCTGCCTCACTACTCATCTTCTGAAGCAGGTGTGGGATGGGGGGAGGAAAAAGGTAGGGATCAGAAATGTGTTCTATTGTGTTCCTAGTTAATTTCACATTATTCTACAGGGTTGCACAGAAACGATGCATGGGTGAAAACCAAATGATGGTTTATGATGTTTACGGAAGAAAAGCAGATGTTCCAATTAATGCTAGGGCTGAAAACAGTCCCAAGGCAGGCTGATTCTAAAAGCTGATCAAGAAAAGGTCAAATAGGTAACAACCCACATGGCACAAAAATCCTCATACCACATTCTTTCTGATTTCATATTTTCTCATTAAAAACATATTTCACCTTCTCCAGGAACTGCTCAGAGAATGTCAATGTCTTCTAGTTTTTTCCCCTCACTGGTCATGGAGGTTGCTGCTGCTGCTGCTGCTGCCTAAGTTGCTTCAGTCGTGTCCGACTCTGTGAGACCCCATAGACGGCAGCCCACCAGGCTCCCCTATCCCTGGGATTCTCCAGACAAGAACACTGGAGTGGGTTGCCATTTCCTTTTCCAATGCATGAAAGTGAAAAGTGAAAGTGAAATCGCTTAGTCGTGTCTGACTTGTAGTGACCCCATGGACTGCAGCCCACCAGGCTCCTCCATCCATGGGATTTTCCAGGCAAGAGTACTGGAGTGGGGTGCCATTGCCTTCTCCAGGAGGTTGAGCAGCATGTAATTTCCATAGCAAAGCTTGCATTATGAATGTTCAAAGGCATCGCAGATTCACAAGTGCAGAGGGTTTGAGGCAGTTCAGTGAGATTGCTTTCCCAACGTGTGGAATTAAGACCTGGCTGGAAGATATACAGCATGCATGATACCATGCTCCTTCCTAGGTCCATAGCAGACATAACTAATGGATCACAACACTCTTTCCCTCTGAGTCTCACAGTTTTTTTTTTTTTTTAAGCTGAATAATTCTGGCTGCCACTGTTGGAGGTGGCAAATGAGTTGAATCCCATTTGCCCTTCTTGTGCTGGAAGAATGTACTGCTGATGGTGACAGCATTTCTGTAATAAGAGGCAATGCCTGATAGTTGGGGCAGGCTTGGAGGGCAACTTGAGGGGCACAGTTCTGGGGGCTTAGGCAGAAGGGACTGTAGTTGGTGACAGAGGCAGAAGTAGGACTTTGTATACTAAAAAAAATTGCTGGACTTCCCTGGTTAAGTCCAGTGGTTAAGAATTCACCTGCCAATGCAGGGGATATGGGTTTGATCCCTGGTCTGGGAAGATCCCACATGACTGGGGGCAGCTAAGCCTGTGTACTTGACTACTGAACCCATGTACCCTAGAGACTGCGCCCTGCAACAAGAGATGCCCTCGTACCACAACGAAGAGTAGCCCCTGCTCACCGCAACTAGAGAAAGCCCATGCACAGCCACAAAGACCCAGCACAGTCAGAAATAAATAAAGTGTTGAAAATTGCTTAGACTTGCCGCTCTGCACTCTGGTAGAGCACATATAAGCTTTGGACTGCTGCTGCTACTGCTACTACTAAGTCGCTTCAGTCGTGTCCAACTCTGTGCGACCCCAGAGATGTCAGCCCACCAGGCTCCACAGTCCCTGGGATTCTCCAGGCAAGAGTACTGGAGTGGGGTGCCATTGCCTTCTCTGATAAGCTTTGGAACCAAGTACCAATTCTGCCATTCATAAGTTTTTCAAATCGGGCTAATGTTTCTTGACCATCCCTTTGCTTTTCTGTCTCAGATTGGTGGACTCGACTCCCAGGCGACTGGGAATTATTTTCACGGTACCACAGTTCCTTGACTTAGGATCGAAGGATCAAAGGACCTGAGATGATTAGGGGCTTTCAAAATGAAAGACAAAGCATTCTTTTGTTCTTTCAACATCTAATGAACTACTATCATGTGTCAAATACTCTGCGAGATCCTGGGAATACAGAGATAAATAAGACACGGACACTCTCCTCAGTTGCCCAGGTAGAAATGGAGGAAAAAACCGCTTCAGGCCGTCAAGGAGACAGAGCCGCTGTAAGGCCATCATTGACTCCCGCACATAATTTACAGGATGCAGCTCTTGAGGGACAATGAACGGGATGCAAGGTCCACTTGTGTAGTATTTGCTGTAACCCTTCAGTCCTGTTGAGCCTGTGTGCATTTGCAGAGGGCTGGTTTCCAGCTACTGTATTACTTTTTATCGGTGACTTAAAACAATTATTTATTTGGCTGTGCTGGGGCTTAGTTGAGGCACGAGATCTTTGGTTTTGGTTGCAGCATGCGGGATCTAGTTCCCTGATCAGGGATCGAACCTAGGCCCCCTGCATCAGGAACTTGGAGCCTTAGCCACTGGACCCACCAGGAAAGCCTGTCAGCTACTGCTCTGACATCAGCATGACCTACTCAGGCCTTTCCCATCCTTTCTGCACTCCTCCACCACAAGAGCCCCATCACATCTCCTTACCTCCAAACCAGAGCCTAGATTAGGATGGGAAATGTGAGGTGCCAAGGCACAGAATTTTAGGAGGTATTCAATTCTTGGGATTGAGAGTGGTGAGTGCCTCTTTAAATTTTGCACCTGGGTATCCAACTTGTACATCCTAGTCTGGGCCCTGTTCCAGACAAAGTCAGACGAAGACAGGAAGAAAGACATCCATGATGAAAGTGGCACGACAGCCTGTTCTTAGAAGCTTGCAAAATAGACACTATTGTCTTATTTACAGATGAAGAAACTGTGAGTTTCTTCAGATGAAGTAACTCAGAAAGGGTGAGTTACCTGCAGAGGCATCACAGAGCCATAAAAAATCAGAGGCTTTTATTTATTTATTTATTTTTACTGAGACAGACCCAGGTCATGTTCCCAGTTCTGCCTGTCCTGAGCCATGTGACTTTGGGCCAGTGACTTATTTTTTTCTGACCTTCTGATTCCTCTGTCTGAAGAATGGGGATAATAATATCTCTCAAGGTCAGATGGGAATGAAGTCCAGGCACTTCCAGCTTCTGGTTCTGTGACTCTGCTTTCTCAGATGTTAAGTGGACTGGCCATACCTGTTTCACAGAGATGCCCTGGAGACCAAATGAAATGATGGCCGTGCCAGCCCATGGGGAGTTCTGAAGAGCTGTTTGGAGGCTCAAGTGTGAATTCCTTAATAGACTTTTCTGTCTCTCCAGCCCTGTTAACTTCTGGTCTTCTGGGGTGCAAGGAGGGAGGTCAGCGTCTGTTTGGTGAGTGCTTTTAGATAATAGCTTCAGATCTTCTCTAGATGGATAATTGAGATGGAATGCTGGCTACCGGTCAGATGCCACGCCAAGTGCTTAAATGCACCGTTCCATTCAACCCTCTCAGAAACCCTCCTACTATTCCCACTGTCAGAGAAGAAGAAACAAAATCTGGGGCAGGCCAAAGGACTCACCCAAGGTCATGCAGCACGTCGGAGGAAGAGCCAGGAGCTCCACCCATCTGTCTGATGGAGAAACCTGGGCTTTCTGTGTCCTATTAGGCAACAGTGACAGGAAGAAATCCAGGCTGTTTCTCAGCAATGGAGCAAAATCTAGGATTTGCACCTGAGCATGCTCCAATGTACCTGAATATAAATTGGACTCATTGCAAGTCAGGGCATGAAACCTTGTGAGTGCCAGTTGCTTCCTAAGCAGGGGCAGAGTGATGGCTTGAGGCTTTCCCGGATGGCCTGAGAGTGTCACTGATTTGAGTCTTTGTTGTCGTTCTTGTTGTTTAGTGGCTAAGTTGGACCTGACTCTTTTCCGACCCCATGGACTGTGTAGCCTGTCAGTCTCCTCTGTCCATGGGATTCTCCAGGCAAGAATACTGGAGTGGGTTGCCATTTCCTCTCCTAGGGGATCTTCCTGACCCAGGAATTGAACCCATGTCTCCTGTATTGCAGGCGAATTCTTTACCACTAAACTACCTGGAAAGCCTATGAGTCTTTGCTATGTCCTCAAAATTCACCTGAAATTCTACAACCCTATTCCACCAAAGCTTTAGGGAGAGCTGTCAGCTGCCTCCACTGCAAGTTGCTGGGTGGGTGAATGCCTCCGTCCTGCAGTGTTGAGCATCCTCTGTGCTACCATATTCCCTGTGTCCTTCCTAGTTCTGGGGACTTAGCAGGAAATCAATGAATGCCGAATAAATTAATACTTCCATTTATTTGTCTATTTTTCGCTCCATCCCCAAATTCTGAGACTATTTATCCAGGAGCTCTATGCAAAGCCTAGCATAGCATAGGTACTCAGTAGAAGTTTGTTGAATGATTAACTTAAGAGAGAATGATGCAATTTGCCTTATAAAGAAAGAAATCTGCACACGGCGGAGCTGATCAAAACCTGTATGAAGCGAGGACTCCTGTATGGCTCCCCCCATGAACCAGCTCCCTTCAAAGCAGGAATTTTAGCAAAGGGGCAAGACCTCTGTCTTTCCTCCTGGCTCCAGGTTGGATGGGCTGCAGAGAGATTCGGTGAGGAGAAAATCAGGCTTCCTTTTATCAAAACAAGGCAGCCGGTTCTCTCATCTTCTGAGAACAAAGACTAAATGGAGGAACTGGGAGTGTTTAGAAGGGAAAAGAGCAGGCTTAAGGAGGATCACAATAGCTATCTGTAAATATTTGAGGGGATATAATTTGGAAGAGAGAATAGACTTACTCTGCCTTGCCATGGAGAAGAGTGTCAAGATCTGGGTTGGACATAAGGAAAGAAATTACCAGTTAACATACAGGCAGTAATCTTTCTGGGGAGATGGACATATTCTATATCATAAGGCTATGGGTTACACAGGTGTATCTATTTGTCAAAACAATACAGGTAAGATCAGTGCATTTCAACATGCATACATTGTACAACAACAAAAGGAAATGTTAAATCATTATCATCATCATTGTCCTAAAGTGGGGGAGAGGGGTGAGCAGAGGTACAGAGGAAACAAGAATATATAAGTATCAATATTGTTTGATTTGGATAGTGGGCACATAGGGTTCATTGTATACTCCTGTTGATTTTGTATATGTTTAAATTTTTTCATAAGTAAAAGCTGGTGTATGTTCATTATTGAGCAGAGGTGAATCAATGGGGCTGTGTTGAGAGGCAGTGAGCTCCATATCACTAGAAGTATTTTGCAAATTCGCTGTGTATCCTCAACACCCCCCACCCTCTAAGAAACTGGGCTATTGGAGGGCAGTCCGGGAGAACAGATGCTTTTGAACTGTGGTGCTGGAGAAGACTCTTGAGAGTCCCTTGGACTGCAAGGAGATCCAACCAGTCGATCCTAAAGAAAATCAATCCTGAATATTCATTGGAAGGACTGATGCTGAAGCTGAAGCTCCACTACTTTGGTCACCTGATGCAAAGACCTGACTCACTGGAAAAGATCCTGATGCTGGGAAAGATTGAGGGCAGGAGGAGAAGGGGACAACAGAGGATGAGATGGTTGGATGGCATCACCGACTCAATGGACATGAGTTTGAGCAAACTCTGGGAGACAGTGAAGGACAGAGAAGCCTGGCATGCTGCTGTTCATGGGGTTGCAAAGAGTCGGAGACGACTGAGTGACTGAACAACAACGAGGAGCAGGATCCTGAACCAGATAACCTTGGTCAGGACCCTCACCCTTCTCCTGGGTAGGGGGATTGTCAAGACTGTACCACGGGGGCTGAGGGTCTGGAGGAGAGCTGGACTCTCCAGAGCCATGAACTGGAGCCAGAGTCCCTCATTCCAGACAGTGGGAGATGCTGGGGGTGGAGGCGGGAATATACCCAAGGTGTCTAGGAAGGCTGCTAGACTTGGGGGGAGAGGGGTGTGGAGTGAAGAGAGGATCCAAGTCAAGATGAAGAGTTGCAGGTTTGGAAAGCAGTCTGAGTTTTCAGGCTCTGAGCCATATGCCATGGCTTGCTAGCTGAGTGAATCTGAGTAAGGCACTCTACCTCAGTCTTTTATCTGGAAAATGGGAGATCAGACCTACCTCATAGGATTAAATAATCCTGGGGTGCCTGGCACCTAGACAGCCATGCTCATTAGGGTTATTACTACTTATAAGGTGGTGGTTGTTTTAGTCATTATGTTGTGGGATCTGTGTATCTGACTCTTTTCGACCCCAGGGACTATAGCCCATCAGGCTCCTGCGTCCATGGGATTTCCCAGGCAAGAATACCAGAGTGGGTTGTCATTTCCTTCTCTAGGGGATCTTGCAGACCCAGAGACTGAACCTGAATCTCCTGAATTGGCAGGTGGGTTCTTTATCACTGAGCCATCAGGGAAGCCCTGTAACGGGGAGATGAGCCCAAGTAAGGACTGGCTCTGGTGGGGAAAAGAGAATGGACTTGAAGGTCTGTTTCCTTCATCAGCTACCACTTAAGGCCACATTTTAGGGATGGCTGAGGGAGGGGTGTCTGAATGGGTCAACCTGACTTAAAATGCAGGGGAAAAAATCTACAAGAACTCTTCCACTGATGACATTCCAGGATTCTGTCGGGATCCAGGCCATTTCCAGGAGTGTCCACGGTACCCCCATTCATTGACGTTGCTGTAGAGATGCCCCGTGCTGGAGAGCTGTGTGTCCACATTGCCAGGGCACAGTTGCCTCTTGGCAGCCCCCAGGGATCCCAGACCCATTTGGCTGCAGCTGTGACCCCACCCCAGATGCTAAGCCCATCCTGATCGGGCCTGGAGTCACACACAGTGAATCCCACAGGGCAGGTAAGGCACTTTCATCTTACTATCTCCAGCTCCTGGCACATAGTTGGCGGGGGGATGATAAATGGGTTCCAGGCAAACAAACGGATGCTTGAGCTAAATGTGGAGACAGGTGCCTTAGTCAGACCTGTTCACTCTGGGGCTCATGTTCCTGGAGAACCTGTGAGGATGGGGGACAGTCTGTCCTCCCCCAGCTGGGCTCATAGACCCCCAAGAGGCCAGTGGACAGCTGCAGTCGACAGGCAGTGCTCCCAGCAGGCGGCAGTAGCCTCTGCATTTCCACAAACAGCTCGGAGCGCCAGTGTGGCCACCCATTGAACACACCATACATCAGATGCCTAATGGCGCGTTTGAGAACATAAGTGGTAACCACCAAATGGGACCCAGGAAAGGAATTAGAGCCAGATGCACAACAGGGAGGGGGAAAAAAACCGAGAAGCGCCTCGGAGGAAATGGGGCCTGATGCAATCATCTCGAGACAAGACAACCATCTCTCAAGCATCTGCAGGCCCGAGGAGTCCATTTCATTTAGAATGGGCACCAGGGGCTTCCCTGGTGGCTTAGTGGCAAAGGATCCGCCTGCCAATGCAGGAGATGCTGGTTCAATTCCTGGTCTGGGAAGATCCCCCGTGCAACTTAGCCCATGCAGCACAACTACTGAGCCTGTGCTCTGGAGCCCATACGCCTCAACTGCTGAAGCCTGCTCGCCCTAGAGTCTGTGCTCCACAACACGAGAAGGGACCGCAACGAGAGGCTGGCGCACCACAATGACGAGTAGCCCCCATTCACTGCAACGAGAGGAAAGCCTGCGTAGCAACGAGGAACCAGTACAGCCAAAAACAAAAAAAAAAATCGCTCTTTAAAAATAAATAAATTAAATAAAATCGGCACCCTTTACAGAAAGCTGGGCTAGATCCCAGGGCCCTCATGCCTGGACTGGGCCTGTGCCACCCCACCCTGCCCGCAGAATCCTGAACAGCTCCGAGAGCCCGTCTGGCCACTTATTCAAGTTTTAATTCAATAAACATTTTTGCACATCTACTTGCTGGCACGAGGTTGTGTACCGAGGCATCTAAATGCAAGGGTTCAGAGTGTCTGTTTTCGAAAGCTGACTCTGTCCTGACCTGGGAGTTAATCTCCCTTCCTCAGTTCTTCTTTGTAATACCCTCCACCTTGCAAGGCTGCCATGCAGTTAAGTGAGAATATGGGGAAAGTGTTCAGAACAGCAGTGAATACGTCCCTCCTAGGATGCACACAGTCCAGCAGAGGGAGGGGACCAAGGGCCGGACTGCACACAGTAGGAACTCAGGAGATTTTATCTGAATTGAGCAAAGCACAGGCACACACATGCACACACGCATACACACTGGTATACAGGCACACACACGTGCACACACACATGCCACCGAGAGCCCCCACAGAGATCCATTTCCTTGGTAGGTAGATGGAGTTTTCCAGACCTCTTTGTGGAGAAGTGGCTATTCCTGGATTCTGGCGTAAAGCAGGCGTCTTGGTTCCAGGGATTTCTCATTTCTGGTACCTGGAGTTCCCCTTTCTTTAGAGCTTGGCTCTGTATTACAATTCAAAAAAAAAAAATTGCATGTTGTCCTGCTTGTCTTTGTGCATGGATTGCAAGTCAGGTCTGGGTTGGCTTAGTCCACTGATGATGGAACTAGAAAGCAAGGCTGGAAATGTAATTTTATTTGCTCATGCCCTATCTTGTTTCACAAGGTTTTTGAGGTTAGTTACCATAAGTCCTCCACGTACGAATGAGTTCCCTTCTGAGAGCACATTCGGTAAGTCCAATTTGTTTGTAAGTCCAATTTGTTTGTAAGTCCTACGAAGTTAGCCTAGGTACCCAACTAATACAATCGGCTATATAGTACTGTTCTATAACAGGTTTATAATACTGTTCACACAAATAATACATAAAAAACAAACAAAAAATGAAGAAAACATTCCACTCTCTCTTATAGTAGTTCTTTAAAAAGTACAGTGGTATATACAACACTTTGCTTCCAGGGACTGGCATCAAGTGAACAGGCAAGAAGAGTTACTGACTGCAGGAAGGAGAGGAGGTGGGAGATGGCAGAGCTGAAGGATCATCATCGATAGGAGATGCAGGGCAAGCTGCAGTTTCACTCACGCCTGATACTGACGGAACGCACGTTCACATCTTTGAAAGTTTGCAACTTGAAACGTTCATACGTAGGGGACTAATACAGAGATGAATAAGGTAAGGTTCCTAACCTTCAGGACCCTATAACCCCTTTGGGGGCAGACTGGAGAGTAAGCAAACAGCTGCAATAGACAATCGCAGAAGGAAGGATGTGGTACGAGGCGGGGGGATCAGTCGAATATTCTGGGGGGACTCAGGGTGGGACCAAGGGACAGGCTATGATCTGAGAGATTGACAAGGCTCTGTGGAAGGGATGGATCTGCACTGTGGCTGGCTGGAGGAGGAGAAATGCAGGTCACCCAAAGTGGGGAAGGGCAGAGGAAACAGCACGCGCTGAGGCACGTAGGCACAGAGGCATGGGGAGGTGTTTGGGGCGCTCTGGGAGCAGGGAGCGCGCTGGCGGGGCTGGAAGGGAGGCTGGGGTGAGGGCAGGAAGTAGAGCTTGAGATGGGGAAAGTGGTTCAGGCCAGATGTGAAGACCGTATGCTGGGCGAGGGCCAAGCATTATGTGAGACAGCCTACACAGGCAGTTATGTATAATATTTAATCCTCATTGTGATTCTCTGTGTTATTATGCTTCTTTTAGGGATGGAAAACTTAGGCTCTGAGAGGTTACAAGACATTTTACCATAAGCATAGTATTATTCCCAGATTAGTCCTTTAAGCCCATAAGCAGAGGCCAGTATTCAAACTCAGATCCATGGTCCCTCCATAGCCCCAAGAATAAAATACTATTGCCATGATGCCTTCAGGAAACCATGAGGGACTTTGAGAAATACAAAGGCTGTGTAAGGTCTATATTGATGTCTCAGGGCAGGGGTTAGAATGGAGGTGAAGAACTGCCCTGCCCCCATCACTGCCATCAAAGAGAAAGAAATGAGAAAGGACCCAGAAGCTGAATGGAGGTTGAAAGTGCAAGAGCAGGGAGATATCAGTGCAAGGACTGTGAGAAGCCTCTGGGATGCAGGAGAGGGGAAGAGGCTGGTTAAGGATCAAACCCTCTACTCACAGCTCCCTCTCAGCTCATTTGACAGAGAGGGAGCTGGGGTGCGGGGAGGGGAGCCCCAACTTCTGCTTATGTGCTTGATTGACGGATGGACTCATTCATTCGTGCAGTCAATATTCAATTTCCTCTACACCAGGCACTGAATTGTATGGGGTTGCCAAGGATATAGAAGCCAAGAGAACATATATCAAGCTCATAATGTTAGGAAATTACAGGCAATGTCTCCTTTATTCCTCTGAGAGACTCAGTGTGGAAGGTCTGTATAATCAAAGCTATGGTTTCTCCAGTAGTCATATATGGATGTGAGAATTGAACCATAAAAAAGGCTGAGTGCCAAAGAATTGATGCTTTTGAACTGTGGTGCTGGAGAAGACTCTTGAAAGTCCTTTGGACTGCAAGGAGATCCAACCAGTCCATCCTAAAGGAAATCAGTCCTGAATATTCATTGGAAGGACTGATGCTGAAGCTGAAGCTCTACTACTTTGGCCACCTGATGTGAAGAACTGACTCATTGGAAAAGACCCCAATGCTGGGAAAGATTGAGGGCAGGAGGAGAAGGAGATGACAGAGGATGAGATGGTTGGATGGCATCATCGACTCTATGGACATGGGTTTGAGCAAACTCTGGGAGATAGTGAAGGACAGGGGAGCTTGGCATGCTGCAGTCCATGGGATCGAAAGGATTGGACACGACTTAGCGACTGAACAACAACAACAATGTGGAAGGTGTTAGATTCTCATGTTACATATGAGAAAGCCAGGCTCAGAAAGTTCCAGTCAGCTATCCGAGGAAGAGTGGGACTGACATCCAGGTCAGCATAATACCAACATCCATTCCTTTCCACTAGAGCACGTTGCTCCCTGCTGTCATTCCAGGGTGGTTCTATCATGTATGCCCCAAGGAGGGCACCTTTGAGTGTGAAAGGTGGGGACACTCTCAGTAATCACCCTGAGACAACAGACGGAATCTGGCATTGTTCCAAGCCAACTGGGAGGCTCGGTCACCCTACTGTAAAGGCGAATTAGCATTTACATTTGCATGGGACTTTGAAGCTTTGCAAAGCATATCCCCACTTTCAAGTCCTGCCTTAATCATATGGTGAAATGAGTAAACTTGCCCAGATAACTAAAGCTCATCCTTTTAAACGCAAGGAAATGCAACGCAGGTTTTCCTGCTTGAGGAGTGAGTGCTCCATGGTGTTGTCTCTGTGCTGACTTCCCTCTCCAACTCAGCTGAGCAGAGAGCTCCTTATAGCCTTCAGGACTCAGAGCAGAGCTCTGAGAAGGGGGTCTCTGGTACATTTCCTACCCCAAGACAAGGGCAGGCATCAACACTTGCTCTATAAGACTGTTGGCTTCTTAGACCCAGAAGGTCTATATTGGGCTTTCTACGGTCAGCTTCTTTCATAGAAACTCAAAACCAGCATCAACTAAGTCAGAGACTTTGGAGAGCAGAGAACCATCAACCCAAAGAAGATGAGAAGGTGCTGGGGTCGGGGGAGAGGAGATCTTTGAGCTCAGTGAGTTCAAACTCTCCATGTTACAGATGAAGAGAAGGAAAATGACTCACCCAGAGTCGCACTGCTAATTAGTGGCAAAAATGGGACTGGAGGGACTTCCCTGGTGGTCCAGTGGTTAAGACGCTGTGCTCCCACGGCAGGGGCCCCCGGTTTGATCCCAGCCTTTGTATTTCCCAAAGTCCCTCATTGTTTCCTGAATGCATCACGGCAACAGTATTTTATTCTTGGAGCCACGGAAGGACCATGGATTTAAGTTTGAATACTGATCTCTGCTTATGAGCTTAAAGGGCTGATTTGGGAATAATACCCTGCCTATGGTAAAATTTCTTGTAATGTCTTAGAGTCTAATTTTTCCACTCCTAAAAGGAGCATAGAAACACGTAAGATTGCATACCACAACTAAGACTCAGGCACAGGCAAATAAAACAAAAAAACAAAGCATTGCAGAGGTTTGTTTCTAAAAAAGTGGGACTGGAATCCAGGTTTCCTGACCCCGCCACGCTCGAGTTCATTCACTGAACCCTGCTGCCCTTTTTCCTTCCCCAACACCACGTGGGAGCTCTGGAGAGTACTCTGGACAAGTTCCACTCTCTCACGCCTCCATGCCTTTGCACCCGCTGTTCCACCTGCCTGGCATATCCTTCCAGGGATTACCCTGCCTGGCAAGCTCCCTCCTCCTTCGAGACAAAGTGGAAGCGTCCCACCTGGCAGGCTTACCCAAATCGCAGGACCTGGTTGGTGGGTTAATTTTTGGTATCTCTTACACTGTGAAATTTATGTGTCTGCCTGTCGTTTTGATTCCAGGCTCCCAGAGGGCACAGATTCCTTCTTGTTCATCTCTGTATCCCAGCAGCCCACACAGGGCCGGGCGTGGAATGAGCTTTCCATCAATGTGATTGCATTAAATTGAAATGCCCTTGGGGGAAGGGAGTTATGACAGGAGAGGCTGCCTGGGAAGGGGTGAAAGATGGAGGCCAAGGGGGAGCAGACAGGCGCCAACAGCTGATTCCTCCCATCACCGCGGGGCCAAGGGTGATCCTGCATGGAGAAGTGGTTTAGAAGAGGCCTGAGGATGTAGGGAGAGGGCAAGGTGGGTTGGCAACCCCAGAGACTGTTCAACCCTGCATCGGCCTGTTGGAGTCAGTCTCTGGAAAAGTACCAGTGAATTAAAGCCCAATAAAAAAGTCAATTAAGTCTAAACTGGTTTATGCCTTAAGCTCCCCCAAGTCAGTGAGCCAGAATGCAAGCTGGGCCGATATTTCTCCATTTCTTTCCACGTCTACATCGGTCTCCAGTGAGGCAACCGTGACACATTTTATTTCAGCCATAAATGGGACAGATAGGCTGATAGCAAAGTAACAGCTGCTGTGAGGCGACGGGCTCTCTGATTCCATCCAAGAGACTCATGTCAGCGGCGTGATGTCCACGTCCTGACCTTGGGCTCCGGACGGGGCACTGGCCGTCTGATCTCTGCATGTGTTCCCGTGTGCGTGTGTGTTTGCCTACATGCACTAGGGGTGTGTATGCCTGTATCTGTGCGTATGCACCATTGTATGTAGTCTGCACATCTGTGGGTTGTTTCATCCATTTATTCCATACATGTTTATTGGGCACCAAGAGCTTCCCTGGTGGCTCAGATAGTAAAGAATCTGTCTGTAAGGTGGGAGACCTGGGTTCAATCCCTGGGTCAGGTAGATCCCCCGGAGAAGAGAATGGCAATCCTCTCCAGTATTCTTGCCTGGAGAATTCATGGACAGAGGAGTCCGGCGGGCTACAGGCCGTGGGGTCACAAAGAGTCGGACAGTAGTCCATGGGGCCACAGAGTCAGGCACGACTGAGCGATTAATACTTTGTTTTCACTTTTTTGTGTGCCAGACGCTGTACTTGCTTCTGGGGCTTTCATGGTGAAAAAGTTAGTCTCAGCTCCTCCCTCTGGGTTACACAGTCCAGAGGTCTAGAGAGGAGAAGAGACAACAAAACGAGTAATAACAACAAAGCATATCGAATGTTATACGGGTGCAGGTGTGCACACGCGTGCTTGAATATCTGAGTGCATGCAGGCCTGGAAAGCTAAGAACACATGTGCGTGAATAGCATGAATAAAGTGGGGTGTGTGTGGGGAGGGGGAGACACAAGAGCGAACTGAGGTCATCAGGGGCATCTGAATCAGAACAAGGGACCTAATACCTAAGGACTGTGCACAACCCATGGCCTTCCCACCTCGTCTTGTTTCTCCTCAAGCTCATCTGATCAGTCACAGGAACGCTCAGAGGCCAGTAGCTGACCCTCATTGCTGGGTGGATGGAGAATCCTGGACTGGGGTGACGGGGACATGGAGTCTATTCGCAGTGCAGCAGCTCATAGGAAATCCACTGCAAAGGGTGGGCGTGGAGTTAGGAGTCCTGAGCCGGCCGCGTAGGAGCTGTATAACCTTCCGAATGTCTCTGAGTCTCTCTGGGTCTCGGAATCTTCCCCTGTAAGTCAGAGTGAGAATACTGTCCCTGTTAACCATCACAAGATCACTGTGACCATCCACCACCTGGTGCATCCATACAAAAGTGGGCAGTAGATACCATGGCTAATAGTTATTGTTCCTACCGTAGCCAAGCCGCCTTTCCGTGTGCCTTTCTGAAATAAGACCCCACTAGTGCCTGAAAATGCCTACACAGCACTTTCCAAAGTATTTTCCAAAAAAATACGATTTCTACAAGATGCTGGAAGGAATAAAAGATCTGTGGTCAAAAAGGTTAGAAAATGCTGGGCTCAACAGAGTTAACCATGTTTATTTCCTGCCGGCCTTCTCAGAGCCTTCAATATACCAACATGCATTGTGAATCTCCAAGAGCAAGCAGAGCAAACACCATCTCTGTCTTAGACTGGACCCCTCCTTAAGGGGCTAGGACTTAAGGGCGGTGGTACACTGTGGAGTCACTTCAGGAAGTCTTAGTAGGGGCTGCAGAACTGAGGCAGGGAAGGGAAGGCCAACAAATATGGTGAACTTGGAGCCAGTTCCTGCTGTGGTGCCCAGGGCTTAGCCCTGTAGGGACCTTCTGTGTGCCTGCTGCATGCACCATCACTTCAGTTGTGTCCACCTCTTTGCGACTCCATGGCCCACAGCCCTCCAGGCTCCTCTGTCCATGGGATTTCCCAGGCAAGAATATTGGAGTGGGTTGCCTCTTCCTCCTTGAGGGGATCTTCCCAACCCGAGATTGAACCCAAGTCTCCTGCACTGATAGGCAGATTCTTCACCACTGAGAGGGGAGGAACTTCTAGAGATGGTGAGAACACTGCAGGGTTATCACATCAGAGTGGGGAGGGAGCTGGCCATTCATGTGTTTGCTCTTGTTTATCATTGGTTGAGAGCTGCTTCTGGGATGTCAACACCCTGAACTTTCTGCTTGCCCCAGGCTCAGGCCTAGGATGTCCCTGTGTCCAGATAATGCTCTCAAGCAGAGTCCCAGGTGTTTGCAGGAAGTGCTTGACACAGGAAAGGAGAGTGTGGAGGCCGTGTGGACAGAGCACTGAGAGCATCTCCAGAAATTCCTTAGTTGGACCTTCACGTCCATGTTTGGATCCATGACCACCATATGGGATTATGGGTCCATAGACCTCTTTTCGGTTAACATGGGCCGACATGGTAACATACAAATCCATCCCTGCGGGAGCATGCTCAGTCACTTCAGTTGTGTCCGACTCTATGACCCTATGGACTATAGCCTGCCAGGCTCCTCTATCCATGGGATTCTCCAGGTAAGAATACTGGAGTGAGTTGCCATGCCCTCCTCCAGGGGAGATTTCGCACCCAGGGATTGAACTCTCATCATTTATGCCTCCTGCATTGGCAGATGTGTTCTTTACCACTAGCACCACCTGGGAAGCCCAATGCATCCACAGATTGGCCCTAATCTATTTTCCAGTTTATCCATTTCTACTTCCTTTGAATCTAAAGGACACACTATATGGATTACTACAGCGGGAGAGGAATTGGGCCAGGTGAAAATAAGCGTCTCTTCCAATTTGAACCTTCCTGGGACAATTTGGAACAATTTGAGTGTATGTTGGATATACCTCCTGGAACAGGGCCTGGGATTTACTGTAGGGCAGAGGTGCCAAGCAATGCAGGGAATGGAAGCTTCTGGAAGGTAAGGACTCAGAGTATTTGGCATCGAGAACGCCAGAATTCTTATTAAGAGAAGCCAGGAGTGAGAACTGGTAAGCCAGACCCAAGCTTTGGGTACAAAGTGTTAGTGAGAAACAACGGGTGGGTGGAGACAGGCCAGAATGTTCCCGAATGTTCCTTATGTGAGACACTAGCTCAGTGTCTGTTCTGGTGTCTTAAGGAGCCACAAACAGAATGCCAGAGCTGGAGGTCCCGGACCCTGGGGATCATCTAACCCCCAAACCCTTGTTTTAGAGAATAGGAAATTGAAGACGAGAGTGGTGAAAATTCATCACCATTACCCAGCGATTTAGGAGCAGAGCCTGATCAGAATGCATGCTTCTTGCTCACTAGTGAGCCCTTCATTTTGGATTTCTTGACTAATTTGGCTCCTTCCTGCCAAGAATTTGACCATCACCCATGGGTTCTCTGGGCTTCCCCGCTGACTCAGTGGTAAAGTATTCACCTGCCGATGCAGGAGACACAGATTCGATCTCTGGATCAGGAAGATCCCCCTGGAGGAAATGGCAACCCACTGCAGTATTCTCGCCTGGAGAATCCCGTGGACAGAGGAGCCTGGAGGCTACAGTCCATGGGGTTGCAGAGTCGACACGACTGAGTGACTGAGCATGCATATGGGTTCTCTGATGAGAAAGAAACCCCATGCAATTCCCCTTTTACTCAGTCCCCTCCCACTTCTGACTCGGACCGGAGCGGCCATCACGTCTCCAGTCTTCATCTCAGCCCGTGTATTCCCTGGAGGGTTCCTTGCCACCTCAGGTAGCAATAGCATTTGCAGTTTTAGGATGTCAGCAAGTTTCGCCAGGCAGTGTAAGGGAGCGCGAATGCTAATGCCTCCATCTGGGGATTATGTTAATACACTATCCCGAAGTGACATTTTTAAAACGGCACATTTTAATTGGCTGCCTCTTCCATCTCCAAGTCCAGGTTCATATCGTATTTAGTAAGTGGGATGGTGGAGGTTGAGATGGTGAGATGACCTTGGCTGGGTTAGCAAGGTGTACTGGCCTGGGAATCAGAAGCCTTGGCATCTAGTGGCTGAGTATGTGACCTCAGGCAGGTCACTTCTTATGTCTGGGCCTCACGTCTTTAGCTGGAAAGTGAAGAGGTAGGAGTTGACAGTTCCAGTGGCTCCTTCCAGATCTAACCTCCCGTGATTTGGGGACTTCCAGAGTCCCACAAATTTCTTGCCTTCCTCCTAGCATCCATGACCAGCATCCCAGGACTGGCAGCAGTGCCATTTCTCTCCTGACTCTAGAACTTATGTGTTGGGGAACATACTTCTTCCTGCCTACTTGGTAGTTCCCTGGGTCTTACCTTCCAGACCTCTCAGCCTGAGTCCATTTCCGCCCCAAATGGAGTTAAATATGATAAAGATGGAGCTACTTCAAGTCCCTTCCCCAAATCCATCCTTTCTCCGATGCCCAAAACAAGGGTTCTTGGGAAAATCATTGAGTTCATTCTGTCTTTGACTCTATGGCCAATAGGTTGCTAACTCTGATCTGCCTTTAGTTCATTTAGTACTTAACTGGTGACTGTAGGGCAATGCTGTTCTGGGCATGGACTTCCACATCTTCCTTGATGCTGTCTCCCAGTACTTCAGTGACTGCCCTGGGTGGGTGTCCACTGTCTCTCACTTGGGTTACTGGGGACCCCCTGCACCCTAGTCCTGTTCCCTTCTGGCTTTTATGCTGCCAAAGCCCTACATCAGTCTGTCTCTCCCCCTGCAGGCCCCACAGAATGGCCCCTGGGCTCAAGGGACCACACCCTCACCAAGGGCCCTGTCTTCAAGAGTACCTGCACACTCCACTCCCATCTCGGCTTAGGGTGGTAAGATCGAATGCTTGAAGAAGTATGAAACTTGGAGGCAGGGTAACTTGGACTTGCCACGATCTACTGTGTTCTTATGCGGTCTTTTACTTTCCAGAAATGCACTTCTCCTGTGTGCAAAATGGAACAAACAGGTCTTGCCCTGCCTACCTGCCAGGGTGAAGCTTAATGGAAGAAGTCAGACTGAGAAAAACAAACAATCTGTGTTACCACTTATATGTGGAGCCTCCAAAGTGAAACAAACGAACATATATAACGAAACAGAAGTGGACACAGATATAGAGAAAAAAACTAGCGGTTACTAGTTGGGAGAGGGATGGAGGGGAGGGGCAAGATAGAGGTGTGGGGTTAAGAGGTAGAAATGTCTATATGTAGAATAAACAAGCACTGAGGATATATTGTATAGTGCAGGGACTACAGCCATTGTTTTGTAATAGTGTAAAAGGAGTATAATCTGTAAAAATATTGAGTCCCTAAGTTGTGCCTCTGAAACTAACGGTATTGTAAATCCACTGTGGTTCAAAAATAAACAAATAAGCCTCCCAGGGGATTCTCATGATTTTTGACGTTTAAGGATCATTATTTTTTTATTAGTTAATTTATTTGGCTGCATCAGGCCTTAGTTGCAGCACACGGGATCTGGGTTGCAGTGTTCGGCTTCCCTGCTTATGGAGCGTAGGCTGCAGAACCTGCGGGCTCAGGAACTGTTGCGTGGGCTTAGTTGCCCTGCGGCATGTAGGATCTTAGTTCCCCAAGAGGGGATCGGACCAGCGTCTCCTGCATCGAGGGGGTAGCTTCTTAACCACTGGGCCACCAGGGAAGTCCCGGCTTATTTTTATTACATCAGAAGCCCCAGATCGCACAACTCTCGACTCTCCCTTGAGCTCCTTGGACCCTCCTGCCTGAGGAGTTTCTCTCCCACTTTCCAACTCCAGGATATTTTTTGAGTGTGTCCAAGAGGCATCACCGTGAGGTGGAAAAGGCAGGAGCTTTGAATTAGACCAGTATTTTAATCCTGGCTCTGCTTTGATCATCTAAGTGACTTTAGGCAGATCTCCTAGCTCCCTGCCTCTTCATTCTTCTCTCTATAATGGGGATTGCCCTGTTAATGCAGGGGTGTGATGAGGATGACGGGACATAAGCTTACATATAAAGCAGCCGCCACATTGTAGAGGCTCACAAAAAGCTAGTTCCTCCACCCAAAGGGTTGGAGATCTGCCTTGGTTTGTGGATATCACCCAAAGGCAGAAGACAAGATGGGCCCCTGGGGCAAACAGTTGGAGCTCACTCTCTGTGGACTGATATCCAAGACGAAAATGGCAGGACCATCAAGGCAGGAGGCTGGGCCCTGTCCAGATAGAAGATAAGAGGCCATATATTTCTCATTCTCAAAGTCAAGAGACCTCCCCAACTACACATGTGCAGAAAGGCTCCTTGGAGGTCAAAAGAGAAGTGATGCTAAGTGATGCTGATTACCCATAGGCCTCTTCAGTAGGCTCCATCTTGGCTAAGAGATGTGTGTGTACATGTGGGAGGATCCTGAGATATATACCAAATATGAGCTCTAAACCAGGGAGATCAAAATGATTGGTCAAAGGAAACCCAGAAGAAATGCCCCATAGAAGTGATTTAAACTACCATGAGGACAGGACTCTTTCTGAGTCCACCGGTGTGTTTATCCACATGTCCTTTACTCTTTTTCCTCCTAATAAACACTTTGCTTCACTACTTTCTGTCTCTGTCAGAATTCTTTTTCTGCAAAACCAAAGGGCCAGGGCCTGGTCATTGACCACTGGTCTGGTGGCTCGAATTCAGCTCTCTCACTGCCGTGATCTGACCTCCGTCTCTGGCTGGAAACTGAAGCCCTACTTCAAGCCACTGCAGGCCAAGGCCACCTGAGATCAACTCCACACGGCATGTTTGAACTGAAACCCATGCAGGACCCGATTCTGAAAACCCAGCAGCAGCTGAAGATTTTGGCTGAACTCCCCAAAGCTCAAGTCCTGTCCTAAGTGAGACACACCGCTCTTTCCCTGCACAAGACTATTAAAGTTTAACTAGCAACTCTGTGTGCCATGCATTTTTAAAGCCATGCTGGGGACTGGCTGTTAAACCCAGCTGGGGCCACGGCCAGTGAGCGGGGCTGGCTCCCCTGGGGTGTGGGCCAGGCTGTGGGGCAGAGCTGGAAGACCCCATGACAGGGTGTGGGTAGCTGTCATTCTATCAGTAGAATCCATCTTGGCTAAGATGTGCACACACACGTGGGAACATCCTGAGACATACCGAACATGAACTCTAAACCAGGCAGATCAAAATAATTGGCCAAAGGAAACCCAGAATAAAGCCCCATAAAAGTGATTTAAACTACAGCAAGGGCGCAACTCTTGGAATCCACCCATGTGGACTGAAGCTGTCAGGATGGGGGCTGCAAGGCCTGAGCGATCGGCACCTTGGCCTCAGTAAAGCTCCGTGATCCTAGATAATCTGTGCTGAGCTTGGCAATGGCACTGAGTTGCAGCTTTTCAGCTGCAAAGAAAGACAGTCCACTTGCCTCTCTCATTGGACTGGGGAATCGCCTTGGACATAGCTTGGCCTCTGCCATCAGACTGGGGTTCTCTAGGGTGGGGTCGTGTCTTTTCCATTAGACTGGAGCTTCCATTAGGGCAGGACTGTGATCTCTGCATCAGAGTAGGAGGTTTCCTGGGCAGCGCTACTTCTCTGCTGTCAGACTGAGGTCCCATCCCCAGGGGTGGGGGCTGCTCGCTGGCCTTTGTCCCAGAGGTCCTAGAACACGTCCCCCCTCCTTTTCCCAGCCCTGCTGCCCTGGGGGCTCTGTCCTTTGCTTTGTAAGCAGTTAAAAAACAGAAGGCAAACAGCTTTCTTTTACAGGTTGTTGGCTTTTAAGTAAAGATAGTTAAAATAATTTATATCTTGCTCTGGGGGAAAAACGGAGAGAGAGGAAGGAGGGGCCGGTATTCCTGGCAAGGGAAAGCAGCATAAAACGTCCTGCTAAGTGCTCACTCAGCGGCCTCCAGCCCTTCAAATGCAGAGCAAACACCCGTGATTAAAGAGAAGCTTTGGGGATGGGTTAGTGCTGGAGTTGTGACTGCAGATTTGACCCAAATACTTGGGGGGCAGAGTCGAGCTTCCCAGAAGATGACAGGCAGAGATGGATGGCTGGGTTCTAGGGCCAGGAGAAGAGGGGGCTGGCAGGGTGGTGCCTGCTCGTAGCAGACACACTTTCCCTTACTTGGGCTCCAACTTCTGTTCACTAAATTTTATGCTGAGCTTTAGGGAAGGAGCTCGGGTAGGAGGAAAGGACCTTGGTTTCTCCCAGCTAACTACCTGTGTTACCTGGGTCATCCCTCACTCTCACTAAGCCTTAGTCTTTAATGACCTTGAAGTCCCTCGTAACCCTAATATTCCAGAATCCTTGTTCTAAGTATCTCTGTTAAGCATCCTCCCAGCTTTTCCTTCACACAGTCTGTGATGACACAAGGAGTCCCTGAAGCCTGGAAGCATAGGTGACTATATATCGTGTCAACATAGCCATCTTTAATCTGGTAGAACATAAAATGGTACCTATGTTTCCAGATCTTGTTGGCATATGTCTACCTGTGCAAGAGTATTTGATAAATATCTGTCTCCTTCATCTGATGGTAACCTCCATGAGGACAAGGACCAGAAGTTTGTTCTCTGTTGCCTGCCTAGCCCTCTGTGTAGTGTTTGACAGGTAGTGAGAACTCATTAAGTATCAGTTAAATGAATTAATGAATAAATGAATGGCCAGGCTTATTTTGGGAATGGGGATGGCAATGAAATGAATCGAGAACTCAAAAAGTGGGCTTGCAGAGAACGTGCCCAGGTGTTTGGGATGCCTGGGTCATTCACCAGGCCCTCCAGGGTGTCTAGAGGTAATATTTTATGGAAGATCCGAAATGAGTTTTTGGCCAACCCAACAGAATTTCCACCTGGAGACTTGGGTTGTAATAAAAGAGATGAAGGTGGGAAGCTGAGGGCCAGTATATGGAGATGAATACAGTCATCATGCAACTTCTTCTTAACATTTCTAGATCATTCTTTGTCTTCAACGGATCAGCCGTCTCCTTTGATAAAGGATTAGACTCCTGCTTGGAGAATATGGACCCATGACAGGTCCACTCATGCCCACCTTGGCATCCTCAAAGACCTGGAGCAAGTTGTCTCCCTGGACAAGGCAGAGAGAGCAAGGGAGGCTGGGAATCTCTTGGGACCCTGGGACTCTCTTGGGGTCTTTGTCCTGTGGCTTCTCTTGTCTGGAATGTCCAGCTCGCATCCCCTTCCCAGCCCACTTGGCTTCATCATCTCTCAAGACTTGGTTCAGTGATCACACCCTCTCTCTATTCAGGTAAAAGTGACCATCTCTCCTTTGGGCATCACTGGAAAAATAGATGTTATTTTATCTTGTATCTAAATGTACTAGCTTAATAAACCATTTATTATGGATTCAGCGGTGTTTTCAAATTTGGTGGCTGTCCTGGATGTGTATCTGGTAAGGGGTGAGAGCCTTGAGCTCTTAGTGTGGCCTGTCCAGGGTGTCTAGGTCCCCTCACCCTGGGCGGGCACATCCCTGTCCAGGTTTTTGATGGTTGGGGTGGGGGGTGTCATTCTGACCCTGGAATATAGGAGCCTTCTCTTCCTCCTCTGCATATAAACCAGAAAGCTGAATCAGGGCTTGGTAGGGGGCTGAGAGAAGAAAGCCTGCTGTCTGGGGTGACCCGGAGGAATGGGGAGTGACGAGTCCTGCCTGTTCCCAGTGATTCCAGGGGCTGACAGCATACTCCCTGGTGACAGTCAACAGCAATGGGAGCAAGGCGGGAGGCTTGTTGAGACCTCTGAGCCTTTTACTACTTCACGTGTGCCGGCTAGGCAGGAAAAGCTATGTTTTGAAAGGTAGACACCTCAGCTAGACGACATGTAATTTGGCTGGACTGCACAGCATGCGGGATTTAGTTCCCTGGCCAGGGATAGAACCTGAGCCCTTGGCAGTGAAAACATGGAGTCCTAACCACCAGACCACCAGGAAGTTCCTGAGACCAGGGGTCCCCAACCCCCTGGCTGTGGATTGGTACCAGATGCTAAAAAGTTTGGGGACCTCAGCCTTAGACAACATTTAGGGATAGCTACAGGTGGGACTAAGGTCTCTTGCATTCTGTGAGGCTATCAACGGCCTATTTTGAATAGTATTAATCTCATGCTGAAAGGTGGTGCAGTTGTAAGAATCCGGCTACCAATGCAGGAGACGCAAGAGACGTGGGTTCAATCCCTGGGTCAGGAAGATCCTCTGGAGATGGAAATGGCAACCCATTCCAGTATTCTTGCCTGGAAATCCCATGGATGGAGGAGCCTGGCAGGCTACAGTCCATGGGGTTGCAAAGAGTCAAACATGACTGAGCACACCCAAACATGCATGCTGAAAACTACTACACCCTTTCAATATTTAAGCTATAATTTAAAAGTACAATTTATTGAAAACTTACTACATGCCAAGCCCCATGACGGTTGTTTTTGCTTTTCATATATTCTCCCTACTCCTCCAAATAACCTGGTTAGGTAAACTGTGTTGATCCCACTTTTGGAAGAACAGAGAATCGCCACAGAGGTCCAATAACCTGCCCGAGGTCGCAGAGCCAGGAAACAGTGGATGAACTCCAGACTGCTGGCTCCACGGACAGACAATAGTTTTTTACTAAACTACCTAATCTTTTGCCATTTGCCTAGCAACAGAGAAAATAGTTTCCATAGCAACAATAGTAAAATCAGTGTTGATATTTGGATAACCTGAGTTTTAAAAAACCCACTTAAACTCTATATAAGCTATATTCCACATCTGGGAAAGTATACAAGGGAAATAACTCTAACTGCAGGAAAGATCTGTGCACAAAGAAATGTTCCGACACATTAGTTATAGCCTTAAAAAAAAGTACCCAAAAGAAATATCCGACAGCAGGGGAACAGTTAAAGTCAGTGTGGTGCTGGCGTCCAGGGTCATACACATGGTCAGGTGTAACACGGTCCCACTTAACGCCTGGTCATCTCTCTCTGTTTCTGGGAACTGAAACTCCCATTTTCCGGGAAGTGATGACTCCTGGTGGCGGGGGGGGGGGTGGGGTGCACGGTGGAGGGTGTGTGGCTGGCTTCCCTGGTGGCTCAGACGGTAAAGAATCTGTCCACCATGCGGGAGACCCGGGTTCTGTCCCTGGGTCGGGAAGATCCCCTGGAGAAGAGAATGACAGCCCACTCCAGTAGAGGGCTGGTTGCCGTTTTATGTGGCCCTGCTGTCTTGGTCCAAGTGATGGGTCATAGGTGGGTGCCTGACCCAAGCTGGGCCAACCAGTTCCTTTCCTGAAATTTTTGAGCAGTTTGGATAGAGTTCCATTCCTCTTTGGGAAAATGAAGTGAACTGTGACATCGGGCATATTGATTGGTTCTTCCCTTGGCTTCCCCAGTCCTAGAGGGTGGTGGCTGATTCTTGTGGTTATTGATATCTGGGTTATCCTTGCCTTTACTCCTTCAGCCCTTCCAAAACGTTCGCTACTAACTTCCCAGATCAAATGCCCTTGGGGACATCCCCGGTGGTCCAGTGGTTAAGAATCTGCCTGCCAATGCAGAGGACATGGGTTCAAATCCTGCTCTGGGAAGATTCCGCATGCCACAGGGCAACTAAGCCAATAGACCATGACTACTGAGCCTGCGCTCCAGAGCCCAGGTGCTGCAATTACCGAAGCCCGTGTGCTCCACGGCCCATGCTCTGCAACAAGAGAAGCCACCGCAAAGAAGAAGCCTGTGCACGGAAGCTAGGTAACCTCTGCTCACAACAACTAGAGAAAGCCCAAGGGCAGCGGTGAAGACCTAGTGCGGCCAGAAATAAAAATTAAAAAAATAAATACCCTCTGTCTGAAATCCCTTGCTTATTTCTGTGCCCCCAATAATACATACCTTATTTCATTTTTTGGAATCTTAATTTCTTAACTCATGAAGATGCTGGGAGAATTTGATGAAATAAAGGCAGTCCGATGCCTGGCACAGTGCTTATTAATGCTGGCTCCCCCTCTCACCTTGTGACTGAAACAGTCAACTCAAGTCTGTGGGAGGCTTTCTCCTCTTAGTGATTTGCTGAATCCCCTGGTCTCCAGGAGCGGCACCCTAGGTGGTTAGAAGCCCTGTCTGGCAGGGCCCCCTCCCCAGCCTGCAGCAGTCAACCCCGAGCCGTGGCTCTGGCACTGTCGTGGCCAGAGCAGGTTCACAGTAAGAACATAAAGCGTTCAGAATGGTGTTTGCAAAAACCTTCTCTCCTCTTAGCATCCCCTATTTTAGTCACTCGAGCAGATTCTAATTTGGTCTTGAAAATATCCTTCAACGGCCCCAGGCAAGTGTCGTGTGGTACGCCATGGATGGGTACACGGAGCTCAACTTCCATCCTGCCTCCTCGAGTCAATCACTGATCCCTGGAAGCTACCGAGCGAGGAAGGAGGAAAAGCTCCTCTCCTTATGACAGCGGAACAGATGACTGCAGAAACACCCCTGGGCGCTGGGCTCTGTGTTTGGGACTCACCTCTTGTTCAATCCGTACAACCACCGACAAGACAGGGGGATGGGTTATATTTTATGTTATGTCCATTTTACAGATGAGGAACTTGAGAGGTTAAGGAGGGGATCCAGTGTCTTCAGCCCAGGTGTCAGAGCTGGGATGTGAAGCCCCACCTGGCTGGCTGCAGGGCTGCCAGGGGGAGGGTGAGATCTGCCCTCTAGGTTCTCCCTGTGGACACCTGACTCAGCTGTCCACAGTCAAAAACTGGACACAGTTGGGTTCTGCAATCTGAATAGGTGACATTCAGATATCATTTCTCAGACCCTGAGCTCCTAACTGGCTCAGGGTCAAACAATGGGAACTGGGCTAAAATGAGATCGGACGTGCAGGTCAAGCAGACAAAGGGTGCTGCCCCCAGCCCATGCCTCGGGAACCTTCCTCTCTGTGCCTGCAGAAGGCTGCATCCTGCCTGTGTCATCACCTGCTGCCCTCACCTGGCTGGATTCTCAAGAGCAGCCACTGGAAGGAAGAAAGTGTGTGTGTGTGTGTGTGTGTGCATGGAAGCATTTTGGAAGGATCTAGAAGTCCACACAGTAAATACCAGGGCTGTCTGTTTAGGAGCTCTTTTACTTTGATCACTCCCAAGGGGGATCTAAGGGCTTCCCTGGTGGCTCAGATGGTAAAGAATCTGCCTGCAATGCAGGAGACCCGGGTTCAAACCCTGGGTCGGGAAGATCCTCTGGAGGACGGCTTGGCAACCCACTCCAGTATTCATGCCTAGAGAATCCGATGGACAGAGGAACCTGGCGGGCTACAATTCATGGGTCCCAAAGACTTGGAGACAAATGAGCGACTAACACACACACACACACACACACACACACACACTCAGCAAATCAAATTTGGGGGGGTCCTCCTATGCTGATAACAACTGACATGTCCAATCAAATCCTTCTATTTTTTTTTATTGCTGCTGTTTCTGTTTTGCTTCTTGATGTCTCTCCCCACTCTGAAAAATATACTTGCTTATTTTTAACTCACATTGAAGTAACTGTTTGATAACATCCCCAGTCTGGGTAATGCTAGGTTAACTGGATAACATTACAGAACTGTAGATGGGACGAGGGCTATTATTTTCACATTGTAGAGCATCTGGGGGAATTTAGATGACTACCTTAGTACATATAAATTGAGCAGTGAAATGATCAAAAAAGGAGCAGATTGAAAAGCAAGTGAAAGAGGAGAGAAGCTAGTTGAAGCCAACATTTGGGATGAGTTAGTGATTACATGTGAACAAGGAATTCAGATCTGAAATTTCTGGTAGCAATATCCGAAAAGAGAACTGATTTTCACTGTTTGATAGAAGATAATGTACAGATACAGCTGGTGTTTGAATCTAGAAGGACAGGTGGGCTGGTGATATCTTACTGCAGAGAAGCAATTGCAACTTTGATGACATTAATACACACCTCTGCTTGAGCCAGAGGAAGTGCTGGATTCTCTAACGAGCTTCAATTCACTGTCTTTTTTTTTTTTTTTTAATTTTACATTTAATGAGACACAGCAGGATTGTCCTAGAGAAATTGTGGAGTAGCAGCACAGAGGAGGCAAAGCAATCTTTCTGTTGTTTCCACTGTAGACTTTAACTGAGGAAGGAACTGCTAATGATTTTTTTAATGAGTCAAAATGACCCCTTACGACAGTGGAATCCAAAGTCAGTGCCAACGTTGACTCAGTTGGTGTGCAGAGGAAGGAAGGACACATATTTATTGAGCATGGTACATCCATCATCACTTTCAAATGTTCTCAACAAGACTGTGGACCCGAATCCAGCTCTGACTCAGAGGCATCCCCCTCCTGGTTGGAGCTACCTGTCTTGGGGCCTCGGCTTTTATTGTAGAATGGGGACCAGCCATGACTGGCTCTGTAGCTTCGCTTGGATTCCTGCAAGATCCAAGTTAGGGGAACTTTGGAGATCAAGGAGTCTATTTCTTTCTATTAAACAGATGGGGAAACTGAGACCTGGAACAGGAGTCAGGGTAGAGACAGGAGGAGAACTCGACCTCCCACCATGGTCAACAAGACAGACGAGTGTGAAATGTGAAATAATACCAATCGATAAGGTTTTTTCATAACCGCTGTGCCATTTCATTTACCCCACAGCCCTGTGACATTGGCAGGGAAATAACTGGACCTTGAATTTCTAGAGAATGTCATATTGTGCAAAGATATATAGACCATGTCACTGGACCCATGCCATTCATGCTGAAGCTGAAGCTCGGATACTTTGGCTACCTGATGTGAAGAGCCAACTCGCTGGAAAAGATCCTGATGATGGGAAAGACTGAAGGCAAGAGGAGAAGGGGATGGCAGAGGATGAGATGGTTGGATGGCATCACAGGTTCAACGGACATGAGTTTGAGCAAACTCTGGGAGATGATGAAGGACAGGGAAGCCTGGTGTGCTGCAGTCCACGGGGTCACAAAGAGTCAGACACAGCTTAGCAACTGAACAACAACACATGTACTTGCCACGTCACCTGGGGCAGGAGTCATGAAACTCGTCTCACAGACAAGCAAACTGGGATTCAGAAAGAAGAAGTGAACTGCCCAAGGTCAGCGGGCAGTGAAAAGGCTAGAACTTAAATCAAGGTCGCCTGACTGAAGTTGGGTCTTGTTCAGTCTTACCAGGCTGCCCTCCTTGTACGTATTGGGATGAACTAGAAGAAAACCACTTAAATACCAAAACACCATTTACAAAGTACATGGAGATTAAGATCCTAGGGGCTGAGGTCAACCTGCCTGAGTTCAAACTTCAGTTCTGTTCCTTCTAGGGTCATGCCATATACTTAAACTTGTTGTGCCTCAGTTTTCTCATCTGCAAAATGGAGATAATAAGTACTTCCTTACTGCTTTCTTGCAAGAATTAAACAACCAGGTCATAAAGCATTCAGGTCAATGTCCTGCTCAGGCATTAAAAAAATATCATCTAGTAGTATTCTTGTTATAAAATAATAAGACAGTAGTAAGAAATAAAATTAAAAGGGATACTTAGTAATTTGGGATTAACATATACACAGTACTGTATATAAAAATAGATAATCAACACGGACCTACTTTATAGCACAGGGAACTATACTCAATGTTCTATAATAAATTATAGTGGAAAGGAATCTGAATCATATATATATATGTATGATGTATGTAAGTATAACTGAATCACATTGCTATAACTAACACAACATTGTAAATCAAGTATGCTTTAATAAAAATTAAAAGAAACATTTAAAAGTTGACACATATCTTTCCTGACATCTCAGCCTCAGGTTCGCATTTGGTTTGGTAGAAAAATGGAAAATATAAACATAAAGTAGAAAACAAATCACTATAAACCCAGCATGCAGCTATCATCACAATATTTTGATATTTTTCCAGCCACCTTTTCCTAAACACAGACAGAACTATACACACCGACAGTTTTAATCAATCTTTTAAAGTCAGCATTATCCCATGGGCCTTTCTCTATGCTATTAAATAGTTTTTAAAAGATCACTTTTAGTCACCCCCAAATGATGCCATTCTACTGGTGAGGCATCATTTAGGTACCCATGACATCATGTGAGGTTGGCTATTCATTTATTCTTGGTTGGTTGGAGAGGCTGTGTCTGGCCTACTGCTATCTCTCTGACACTGACACAGGGCTTTGCACACAGTAGGTAGCTCATTAATGTGGGTGAATGAAAGCTCATACTTTGATAGGTACTTTCAGAGACTTCCCACCAATTTACATTCCAACATTTGCTGTATGAGTGTCTTTCTCCTTTCAATCCCATCCACATTGGATTTAAAATTTAAAAAAAAAAAATCTTTATCAACTTGCTAAGTAAAACATGGGGTCTTGTCTTAATCTTTTTCTCCTTTGATTATAGTGACGTTGAACTTTATTCATATCTTAGTTAGCTATCACTAATGTATCTCCCCCTCTTCTTCCTTTCTTCTTTCTTCCTTTCATCTTCCCCACCTTCTTTTGAAAGCCCTACTTTTGAAGGAACAGGCATCAACCCAGCGCTCTTGATACATTTCTCTTAGATGTCTTCACATTTCCAGGTACTCAATGAGGCTCATGACAAGGAATTGGGGGCTTGTTAATTATTTTAAAGTACCTGCATTAATAAATTCAGCTCTTCATTAATTCCAAGGAAGCCATGACAGCGCTCAAGGTATTCATGGATTTCTCACTCAAACTTAGGGAGTTGTGGGTTGTCACTCAGCTTCCCTGACATTTCAGCTCAGACTGCCATTTTGTTTTCCTGTAATCCCATGCACACCTTATTACAGTTCAATTACGGTTTTGGAGGAAGCTTCATCTAAGGTATTAGCATCCAGTTAATTACTGAGAAGTGATGACAATGGAAGAAAAATGGATTTTATTTCCTATCATGACAACAGATTCCCTCCCACCCACCTGCTGGTACAGGTTCACATTTTGTTGGTACAGACATCCTACCTGCTGCTCAAGGGGTCAGAGAGAGAATCAAAGAACATTCTAGAACTGGAGAGGTCAGGAGATTCGATCCCTCACCTCCAGGGGAATGTCCAAACCCTCCTGGAAAGATGTTGCCCATTCTCTTCTGAAACATCTTCAGAAACCAAAGACTCACATCTACCTATAATCCATCATTTCATTGTCTTGTCGCTGATGAGCAAGACATTCTTTCTTTAATCAGAGTGAAGTCATTGCTGCTTTAATTTCTGCCACTTACTCATCTGTGACTTTGGAAAGCCCTCTGGCTTCTAGCTTTCTCATTTCTAGAATGATGGTCCTGGAGTAATGACTGTGTCAAGTCGTAATTCTAAAGTTCAAGATGTAAGCAAAGAGCTACAGGCGTGAGGGTTGCTTTAAAAATGTTTCCCTTTCTGCAGGGTGTTTTGTTTCACTGTTGAGGGGAGATGAGAACCAGCACCGATTAAGGGTCTACCATCTAATGGGCTTCCCAGGTGGCACAGTGGTGAAGAATCCACCTGTCAATGCAGGAGATGCAAGAGACACTCGGGTTTGATCCCTGGTTTGGGAAGATCCCCTATGGGAGGAAATGGCAACCCACTCCAGAAATCTTGCCTGGAAAATTCCATAGACAGAGGAGCCTGGTGGGGTACAATCCATGAGGTAGAAAAGAGTTGGAACACAATGGAGCACATACAGACATCTAAATGGCACCTCATCTGGGGACTTTCCATATGTCATTGGCTTTAATATAGTGGTCGTGTGGAGTGGATGAGGAAGGTGATGTTCAGAAGGGTTTAATTCTCATTCAAGATACAGATGCAATGGTACACCCGCTCTTCCCGCTGCCCGGTGGAGAATTCCTAGGCTGCACTAGGCATGGTGGGATTGGTCTAGGGGAAGGAGTAGCAGGAAACTGCAGGAGCCTATCCTCCCACTGAAGAGCCAAGAGGTCTTTACGAAATGCCTTACCCTGCAAGGTCATGAATGCTAAATGCCCTGGTATTTCACAGATAGATGAGATTCTCTCCAGACTGAGACACCAGAGGAGGCTTCACAGAAGAGGCAGGTCTGACTTTGGTCCCAGAGGATGAGATCACCTAGATAAACAGCAAAGCAAGAGGAAGGAAGAGAGAACAACAGAGGCAGAAAAGGAGGAGAGAGCAAGGAGGACTGAGCGAGGGGACCCTGGAACACGAGGTTTACAAGAGACGGTGGGAGAGAGACTGCTGGAAATGGCAGTTAGCCAATGGCTCCTGGAGGATTTCCAATGTCATGTCAAGGGGTCTGGATTTATAAATTATTCTGGAGACCTGGCCTCCCATAGTAGCCATAGAGCATTGACCCTGGGGAGAGCCTCAGAGGAAAGAATAAAGCAGGATTCCCTGCAAACCACCCCTTTCCTGGTGAGTTACAACTCAGATGAGCATGGTCAAGGGTCTGAGCAGTCCTGCAGAAAAGAAAGACACAGAAGGTATTTATTTTTAACTCTTTCCCTGGGAAAAATCTCAATTTAAATAAAGTTTTGTAAAATAAATCCTAAAGGAAATTAACCCTGAATATTCACTGGAAGGACTGATGCTGAAGCTGAAACTCCAATACTTTGGCCACCTGATGCAAACAGGTGACTCATTGGGAAAGACCTGATGCTGGGAAAGATGGAGGGCAGGAGGAGAAGGGGATGACAGAGGATGAGATGGTTGGATGGCAAACTCTGGGAGATGGTGAAGGACAGGGAAGCCTAGCATGCTGCATTCCATGGGGTTGCAGAGTCAGACAAGACTTAGCGATTGACTACCACCAACAAAAATAGAACCTAGCAGCCTGGTGATGGAAAATCTCCCTTCCTGGGCTGGTAGGAAATTTTGTCGTGCCCCTTCCCCACCCCACCATGGTGTTGGGGAGGAGGCGAGACCTTCAGAAGAAGAAATCACCTGCTGGAGACTGGGATGGCTGAGGTGCTTTTCCCCTGTAGCCCCTCCCAGCCTTTCTCTTCTCTGATTTCCAAGGATCTGTGGCTCAAAAAATCCTCTCCCACTGTTAACACATCTGGTCTACATGGTAACCCCGGGACAGGGTGATAGTTATCCCTACTGAGCTTGCACGCTCAGTCTCTCAGTTGTGTCTGACTCTTTGCAGCCCCATGGACTGTGGACTGTCAGGCTCCTCTGTCCATGGAATTCTCCAGGCAAGAATACTGGAGTGGGTTACTGTTCCCTTCACCAAGGGATCTTCCTGACCCAGGGACTGAACCTGGGTCTCCTGAATTTCAGGTGGATTCTTTACCATCTGAGTCACCAGGGAAGCCCCTTAACTCCTCAACCAGGGATCAAAACCGCATCTCCTGCATTGGAAGGTGAAGTCTTAACCACTGCACGGCCAGGGTAGTCCCCTCTTTCTGGGTTTACATCACAGATTGGCTACCAGGTCCTGATTCCCCTCCAAGCCACAAGTGTCGGTCCCAAAGAGTGCTAAGTCGCTCAGTCTTCAACTCTGTGAACCGTAGCCCGCCAGGCTCCTCAGTCCGTGGGGATTCTCCAGGCAAGAATACCGGAGTGGGTTGTCATTTCCTCCTCCAGGGGATCTTCCCAATCCGGGAATTGAACCCAAGTCTCTTACGTCTTCTGCGTTGGCAGGCAAGTTCTTTACCATTAGTGCCAGTGGGTCCCGAGGGCGCCCCCTAATGGACACTCTGCATTAAGCTTCACCTCAAGGTCCACTTTCCCAAAACCAGGATGACCACGCATCCCAATTAGTCCAAGACATGGGACTTCCAGTGCTAAAACCAAGACAGTCCTGGGCACACAGGTGCCCTACAGCACATCCAGCCTCTGGCAGTGTGACCCTGTATATTCTTATGCTTTCATGGTGATTGATAATTATTTTTTACTGTTTCAAAAATGGATGGAGGAACTTCCCTGGTGATCCACTGGTGAGGAATTCACCTGCCAACGCAGGGGACAGGGGTTCCATCCTTGGTCCAGGAAGATGTCACATGCCTTGGAACAACTATTAGATTTCTGTACCACAACTACCGAGCTTCAGCGACACAACTGGAGAGTCCATGCACCACAACGAAAGATCCCGTATGAGGCAACCAAGACCTTAGGCAGCCAAATAAATAAATATTAAAAAAAAAATGAGTGGAGAGGCAGGTACCATTTCCCCCTTAACTCTTCCCAACAATCTTACGACAATCTTGGGGAGGCAGGTATTATGATCTCTAAGGGAAATCAGGGCTCAAACAAGTTGAGTAACTTTCCCCAGGCTACACAGCCATGCAGTAGCCATCGGATTCAAACCCAGGCCTGATTAAGTCCGCTTGGGCTTTCCCCCCACAGCCCTCTTATGTTTTAAAATGTGTCCCTTGGCTGTCTGTTCCAAACACATCTGTGGGTGGCTCTGAATGCAGAGAGGAGTGCTTATGGAATCTCAAACTAGCTCAGAACTTTTTTTGCAAAACAAAATCACACTCTTTTTTTTTTTTCCCAATTTCTTCCTCCCCCATGCAGGCCCTGTTCTAAGCATCTGAACTCTCCGCTAATTACTGTCACATTAATTAAAAAATAAATCCTCTTTAATTTCATAACAGGTGGTTTGTGAGGCTGGAAGAGAAGTGAACTTGTGTGTAATTATTGTGTGTCTTATTTGCATTTCTAATTGCTCTGGAGGACACGGAAGGCCAAGCCTCCAGTCTCCTGGCTGTCTTTCACCTCCACTGGCTGTTGGCAGCCGTGGCTCTGTCTTTTCTCCAGGTACCACCTGTGAAGGTAGCGGCTCCAGCTGCAGTCCTGGGACTTCCCATCCACATGGGCAGCAGCAGGGCCCGCTCTGCCCCAGGTTTGCTGGGAAGGGTCTCTAAGTCAGTAAGGACCCCCGTGCCCAGACTCCAGTCTGGCATTGGTTGAGCGCTCAGTGATGCTGGCTGAGCAGTTTCTAACCTAACCCTCAGCTTCCTGCCCCAAGCAGCAGGTGGGCACTCTAAGGGCTGGCATCTCCAGTCTCCAAGGCAATGGCTCTTTTTTTCCTTTAATTTCTTTTATTTGGTCCCACCAGATCCTAGTTATGGTGTGCAGCATCCTTTTGTTGCAGCATGTGGGATCTAGTACCCCGCCCAGGGATGGAAACCAGGCCCTTGGCATTGGGAGTGTGGAGTCTTAGCCACTGGGCCACCAGGGAAGTCTCCACCCGTGCAGTGACTCTTGAAAGTGCCCCGAAGATGTGTCTCTAGAAGTTGTCTATAAACTGAACTTCTGCAGACTGAATCCATTTCCCTTACGGATCTCTTCTTTTTAAGATTTATTTATGTATTTGACTGTGGTGGGTCTTCATTGCTGCGAGAGGGCTTCCTCTAGTTGTAGTAAGCAGGGCTACTCTTTGTGTGGGCTTCTCATTGTGGTGACTTCTCTTGTTGCAAAGCATAGGCTCTAGGATACGTGGGCTCAGCGGTTGTGGCTGACAGGCTTAGCTGCTGCACAGAATGTGGGATCTTCCTGGACCAGGGATTGAACCCGTGTCCTCTGCATTGCAAGGCACATTTGCAATCACTGGACTACCGAGGAAACCCCCTTACTGACTTCTGACTCACTCTGGATACCTGCTTTTATTTTTCAGGGGCTTCCTAACACTTCAGATTGAAACTTCTTTGACCATTTCTGCCATCCCAAGTCTTCCTATAAAGGAGTTAATGAGCCACACGATATTTATTATATTATAAGCCCTTTTTAGTAAATGGCTCGATGTGGTAGAAAGACTTTGGGGTCAGACCTACCAGGCTTTGCATACTGGCTCAACCCCTTAGCAGTTGAGAGGCCCTGGAGAAGTCACTTAACCTCTCTGGCCTCAGTATTTTATCCATAAAATGGACAGAATCGTAACTTGGTTCGCCATTTCACAGACTTTAGCTATAACATTGAAATTACCTGGGGAACTTTAGAAAATGACCAGTCCTTGGACTGTACTTAGGGCTGATTAAATCAGCTTGGGCACTGGGGTGGTGGCTTGAGCATTATATATAAAGAACTCCGTGGGTGATTCTATGAATCACTGGGAACAACTGTTTGGGCTCCTGAGGAAATACAGGTTTCAATTCTCCCCTTTCCTTTCAGGGGAATGCTTCCGGGTCACAGTGGGTCTGGGAGGAGCTGGGGGTCCTGGGAAGGTTACTGAGACAGAGATCTTCCCTGCAAAGGGCAGGACAGAGACCCAAGGTGGTGCTAGCTCACGAGGTGAGGCTTAGTCCAGGCACAAAGCCAGCCGCTCCATCCTCTCCCTGGCCAATCAAAATGAGAGGCTACCACTCCAGTGGTTCTTCCAACCCCAGGCAACTCAGGAATCCAGCCCATCAGCAGAGTCAGGGGCTATAACAATGAGAAGGCCAAGAATGACATCACTGAGGAAATGGCACCTATTTTACTTTGGGCCAGCCTTCACGGCTCATCTCTTTGGATCCTCATCACATCCCTGCAAGAGAGGTACCGTGATGCCCATTTTACAGATGAAAGAACTGAGCCTCTGCAGAGCTAAGTGACTGACTCTGTATTCTTTAAGTAGCCATTCAGTTCAGTTACTCAGTTGTGTCCAACTCTGAGACCCCACGGACTGCAGCACTCCAGGCTTCCCTGTCCTTCACCATCTCCTGGAGTTTGCTCAAACTCATGTCCATTGGGTTGGTGATGCCATCCAACCAACTCATCCACCGTTACCCCCTTTCTTCTCCTTAAGTAGCAGAGCCAGGAGCAAGCTCAGTCTGCCTCATTTCAAAATTCTTCATCTTTCTCCTCCACATTAGTTTTCCTTTTATCAGTACATGGCTTACTTCGTCTTTGCGGTTTCTTGGGCCAGATGTCCTGGAGGCACTCCTCTCTTTCCCTTACAGCCCACATCTAACCCACTGGGAAATCCCACTGGATCTACCTTTACAATCTGTCCAGAACCCAAGCGTGTCACCACCTCCCTGCTGCCACGTTGGTCCAAGGACCACCAAGTCTCACTTGGACAGTGGATGATCTCCCTGCCCTTCCCCTTCCCCATACTGCATATTTGCAGCACAGTCCTTGGAGTCACTGATACAGTGTTTCCTCCACATCGCCCTCTGCTGGTTGCCCTCTCACTCTGGGTCACCGTGTCTTGTGCTGGCCGTGTAACTGATACCTCCGGTCTCTTCTCTGATCTCATCGACTGCTCCTCCCTTGTTTTCCCCTAAACTCTCCAAGCTTGCTACCACCTCCAGCTTCTGCACTTGTGGGTCCCTCTGCTTGGGATGTCCTTCCCCCAGGGTCCACTTTGGTCCTTTCCCCTCTGCAAGATTTTGCTCAAATGCCACCCTGTTTAAAACTGAAACGAACCTGCTGGTGCACCCCATTGTTTCTGCTCCTCTAGTTATCTCCGTGGTACTTATCGCCATCTGGTATACAACTTGTATAAACTTACTGATGTCTACTGTCTGCCTTTCAAGACTAGATTTTTGTTTGTTTGGTTCACTGCTCCATCTCAGGCGCCTAGAGCAATGCTTAGCACATAGGAGGTGTTCAGGAAGTACTTGAAAGAATGAATCCAGCCATTGCCTCTTGCAAAAGGTGGGCGGCTCTCTGAGTCACGGCTAGTAAAAAGACTGGGGGTGGGGGTCATATTAGGGAGGGGTGTGTCCCAGTGGTCTGCTACATTTTTCCTCCTTGGTGTTGGATCTGGGGCGGGGGTGCGTACATGAATGTGAAGGACACGTGGTCCTACCCTACAGTCCACCCTGTTTAAGTCGTTCAGCACATTTGCTGTTCTGTCCTGTCCGTGGCTCTGGGCTCTACTCCTTGCTATGTTCTCTCAGCTCCTCCTGAGAGGAGCTGTCCTCACCTTGCCCTGTCCTCATCTTGCATCACCATCACCTCCAGAAATGATAGTTATCAGGGACCTCCCGCGTACCAGACACTATGCAAGCCCAGGAAATGCCCCTATGTCACTGAAATGTCACAACAACTCTCTAGCAAGATATTGTGGTTATAGATGAGGAAACTGAGGCTCAGAGAGTTAAGCAACTTGCCCATGGTCACCCAGCTAGAGAGTGATGAACACAACATTCCACCCAGGTAATCTGCCTCTCTTGCTCACTCTGTTTCTGCCTCAGGTACGCATGAACTGGAAGATTCAAGATCCCTTATTTTCTACTCAGCCCGAAGCCATCTTCTGTATACACGTCCCAAGGGCACCTTGCTTTGTCTGGAGCCGTGAGTCTAGGGCAGGGCTTCTCAGCCTTAGCGCGGTCAGGCTGGATGTTTGGGGCTGGATAGTTCTGTGTTTTGGGAGGCTGTCTCCTGCATAGGAGCACGCGTAGCACATCTTTGTCTTCCACTCACTAAGTACCAGTGCACGTGTACTAAGTTGCTTTAATCGTGTTCAACTCTTTGCAATCCTGTGGACTGTAGCCTGCTGGGCTGCTCTATCCATGGGATTCTCCAGGCAAGAATACTAGAGTGGGTTGCCATGCCCTCCTCCAGGGGATCTTCTGACCCAGGGATCGAACTGGCGTCTCCTGCATTGCAGGTGGCTTCTTTATTGCTGAGCCACCAGGTAAGCCCCAAGCACCAGTAGCATCTCCATCTTCCCAAGCTGCTACAGCCATGACATGGCCAGGTGTCTGTTGTGGGAGTAAAACCACCCTTGGCTGAGAAGCACTGTCTAAGGGCTGAGTGGTGAGGTGGATCAGAAGGCCTATTAGCTGCCAGGTGGACAATTAGCTGCTGGCAGGACCGTGGTCTGTGGATCACCACAAACTCCAAGGATCTGGCAAGCTCTGAATGCACCCAATAACCAAAGTCCTCTCTTGGTTCTTTTAGATGAAAGACAGGCATCGCCAAAGAAATCCACTTTTACCTGTTACTGGACTTACTTCTCAGTGGTCTACCATGCACAGGATAGCTCAGCAGACTCGGAGCCTGATGGCCTGGATTCAAAACTGAATTCCACCACTTATTAGCCATGTGTCCTGAGGGAAGTTACTCCATCTCTTGGATCTTATTTGTAAGACAAAAACCAACCTTGGACCCTGAGATGAAGCCTGCAGAGGGCTTCGTGCAGGGACAAGCGCATGCTGATAGAGAGCCGCCCATGTTATCTAGCGAGGTGCAGTGAGTTATTAAACAACAGCATTTAAGGTGAAAATGAGTGTGTCATCAGAGTTTACCAAAGACTCCCATTTGGTGTTCTGTCCTCAAGTCCCAAGCCACATGAGTGGCACTTCAAACTCTCATGTACTTGAACCCCTCCCAGAGTTAAAAAGCCCTGCGGAGATCAGGAGAGGGGGGCTGTTATCCTTGAGAACATTGGCAATACTCTCTTGAGCTGGTACTGCTTTCCAATTGCCACCAATCTTGCTTTTTAATTATAAATTACCATTAGTTCAGTTTCATCATGACCAATTTATTTGTTGTGGGTTGTTTGCTTAACAACAGTAATTTGGGCTTATGATTTTTCAATGGCTGAGTTTTATAGCACATGTGTAGGGCAGTTCAACGATGAATCATCCATTCCCCTTTCCTAAAGAAGATACATCTCTAATGTTACCCCCAAATGGTCTGCAGTGAAATGCTTTCAGATGGAAAGTTCCATCTTTCCTGATGGAACTGAGAGCAGATGGGGCAGGAGGCTGTCGGTCCTTTAACCCTGCCTTAGTGGGCAAGAATGCAAAAGGACGAGAGAGGCTCTTCTAGATCCAATCTTCCCTCTTCCTCCAGTTTTATAGATGTGGAAATTGGTGCCCAGAGAGGTGAAGGGTCATAGGTCATACATAATCACTAAAATTGAGTTCTCCTAATTATCTGTTTCAGGCTTCCTCCATGGAGGATGCTGAGTTCCCCCCAAAGTGGCTTGAAATGGACCAGCCTTGGGTTAGAACTTCCTCATGGGTCTTCCCATATGGTGGTCTGAGCAGGTCTATGCCACACATCGGGCTTCCCTGGTGGCTCAGCAGGTAAAGAATCTGCTTGCAATGCAGGAGGCGCAGGAGACTCAGGTTCAATCTCCAGGTTGAGAAGATCCCCTGCAGAAGGGAATGGCAACCCACTCCAGTATTCTTGTCTGGAGAATCCCATGGACAGAGGAGCCTGTCAGGCTACAGTTGATAGGGTGGCAGAGTTGGACATGGCTGAAGCGAGCGAGCACACATATGCCGGGCATAAGGGCTGGGGCTCTGGAGGCGGACTGCTTTCTAGCTGTATCATTCAGACAAGTTACTTAATCTGCCTGGGGCTCAATTTCCTCAACTGTTTTATTTATTTATTTTTCATATTTATTTGTTTATTTGTCTGACTGTGTCTTAACTGGTGCATGTGGGATCTTTGATCTTTGTCACAGCACATGGGTTCTTTTAGTTGTGGCACGTGGGATCTAGTTCCTTAGCCAGGAATCAAACCCAGGCCCCCTGCACTGGGAGCTTGGGGTCTTAGCCACTGGACCAACCAAGGAAGTCCCTCCTCAACTGTTACGTGAGGCTCATGACAGCATCAAACTCCTAGGTTTGGAAGAATATAATTGGACAATTCACACAGAGGGCTTAGCATAATGCCCTACACACAGAAAAAAAACGCTCCGTGGATCATGATTATTGCTAACATTTTTGGATGTCTAGAGCTGATGTTTCACTCCCACCTGGAGCCTTTTATGAGAAAGAAAACATTGTATAGCTTTTAAGATGATCAAGTAACTTCATTTATATTATCTTATCTAATCCTCAAAATAACCCCAAAGCAAAGGTTGTTATCTCTGTTTTATAGATGGGAAAACTGAGCCTCAAAAATGCAATGCAGAATCTTTACTCTGAACTCAAGTCCTGTGGCTTAACAACTAGAGCCCTCCCACCCTGACCCTGGCTTCAGGGTGACCTTGGCAGCTCTGCACTCAGGTCCTACTTTGACTTCCTTCTGCTTCACCAACGCTCTGCTCTGTCATGGGAATGCCAGAGCAGCTGTCTACACATGTCTAGGCCACTTGGAGATCGTTCTCCCTTCATTCTGCATGGAGAGAGTCTCTCAACTAGATGCAGGTGACCTTAGCAGGAACAGCAGAAGCTGTCTGCTATTTCTGTAGAACACATCCGAGAGAGGGTGGCCAAGAGCAGAAAAACTCCGGTGATAGGTTCCATCTGCCTGACTGATGGGAAGATGGCTGGGGTGGGACCTGGGTGAGGAGGTGCTGACAGGTGCCTCACAGACTGCAAGCCTCCCCATGGACCGTAAGCTGCGAACACAGCTTATGGGTGAGGAATGGCCGTTGGGCATCTCTGCAGCCCTGGCCCCAGCTTGGCTCATGTGCACAGAGGAGCAAATCTGGGGCAATGTCAGGAAACACTGCTCTGAAATCACAGCCAATAAAAAGGACATAAGATGGGGTAGATGAAGCTATCGACAGCAGAGACCCAGTCTGGGGGATGCTTGTAGCTGGCTTTCAGCAGGAATGAGGGGCTTCCCCAAATCTCATCACCAGCCTGGAATACAATTACCACCAGAGAAGTAGTAACATCTACTGTTACGGTGGGAGACCGGGAGCTGGCTCAGTGAACGTTCTAGCCTTCAGTGGAACGTGCTGCCATCCTCTGCCCACACTCGGAGACCCTCCCATGTTACCTCTGGTGGATCCCTCGCCGGATGTCATCTACCCACCAGCTACCACCAGGCACACAGCACCAACTGATTTCCATGCATCATCTTCCTCCCTCGCTCGTTCTTTCCTTCCTTTCCTCATTTAACCACTTATGCGTTTATCCAACATACATTTATTGTATACCTACTAGATCCTGGGCACCGCTCTAGGTATGGAATTACATAGCATCGCACAAACAGATGTGAGCGCATGGGATTCACATCCTAGTGGGGATAAACAACAAGTAAGATATATAACACATCAGATGATAAATGCCATGGGGAGAAAAGGACTATGAAAACATGCGAAGGCAGGGAAGGGGGACCCAAAAACGTCAGGGCTGGTCACAGTCTTAAGTAGATGCTTAGCATAGACTCACTGAGAAGGTCACATTTCTTATTTTGTTTTAAAGATTTTTTAATTAATATGTGGACCATTTTTAATATCTTTATTGAATTTGTTTTGTTTCTGTTTTATCTTTTGCTATTTTGGCCACAAGGCATGTGGGATTTTAGCTCCCTGTCCGGGAATGGAACACACATCCCCTGCTTTAGAAGGTGAAGTCTTAACCACTAGACCCCAGGGAATTAAAGATTCAAAGGGGGATGAAGAACAGCCCATGTACACGCCTTGGGGAAAAGTGTAGAGGGAACAGCCTGGCAAAACCCTCTGGTAGGAGGATCCTTAGACCTTCAACTGCAGTTGACCTCACTTTCTAGGGGAGTAAACCAGGGCTCTGGGAGGCTGAGTGCCTTACTCAAGGTCACATAAGTAGAACTGGTGGGCACACGCGTCCTGGCCACAAAGCCTGCACCCTGCACCACTCTCCCCACCCCGCCCCCCGCTCTCCGGAGGCTGGCTTTCAAATTCCCAGCAGGCTTTTTTCACACCTGGGCCTGGCCCAGGGCCAGTCTGAGCCCAGCACACGTGTCTGGTCACCAGTCCCGTCATGTCTCCTCCCGGCCCGCCCGCCCTGGGCTCTGTGTTTGTAGCTGACATGAGCTCATCTCCCTTTTGGCAGGGTGGCAGTTTCCATATTTAGGCGACTCGGTAACCTTGCTGGGATTCTGATGAGCTGCTGTCTTCCAGGCTCTCCCCTTGATTCAAGGGCTCACTGAGGTCTTTCCAGTGGGACTTACCGCAGGGATGGTGGGTGGTAGTGGTGGGGCAGGGGTGTAATTGGAGGGTAATTGGCAGAACTTCCTCCAGTCACTGACCCAACGCCTTGTGGCCCAAATCTTAGCAGGGGTGGCAGTGACATTGGAGAGAGCTCATGAGCTTCTCCAAGAAAAGCTGTCCCAAACCATTAACACACATACACATGCACACAATCCCCCAACACCCACAGTGACACATCTAACTACACACACACACACACAACTACACACCCAGCTGCACACACATGCACACCTTCATTCAGTCAACGAATCATTCACTGAATAATGAATTATTGGAGATGCGATGAGATATTCCAAGCCTTGTGCAGGGTGTGGAAGGGTCAAGAATATACATGAAAAAGATAAAGGGTCCACTGGTAAGCACATTCTAAATTCCTACAGTGGACACTGAGATACCCTGAGGGATGAAGGGTGCATGGACTCTGGACACAGTCCACACGGGACTGAATTCCAGGCTCCGAGTCCTGTGACAAGCTATTCAGTAGTAATTGCTATAATTGATAGAGCATTTGCGCCAGGCACTTGTCTAATAGCTTTTCTGAATTCACTCAATTGCTTTAATCTTAAATTTTTGCATCTGGAAAGTGGGCATGAGAATTCCTTCCGTCAGGTTGTTGTAAGGATGAAATATTCTAAGAGCTGTAAAGTGACAGCATTTTGTTCGACCCCTAATAGGTGCTAATGAAACATTACTTCCTTTCCTTGCCTTCTCTGCTCTCAAGTAGCTCATAGTCTAGAGGGAGAAATGATCTAAGAATGTAGCTAATGAACGCAAAGTTGATGGTCAAATTTCAAAGGGGAGGGACTTCCCTGGTGGTCCAGTGGCTACGACTTTGCATTCCCAAAGCAGGGGGTCTGGGGTTTCAATCCCCGGTCAGGGAACTAGATCTCAAATGCCAAAAGTAAGAGTTCAAATGCCACAATTAAAGGTGGAAGATCCTGTGTGCTGCAGCTAAGATCTAGGGCTGCCAAATAAAATAATATTGTAAAATATTAAATTAAAAATATTTAATATTAAAAAATAGTTTCAAAGGACAGTGACCAAGTACTGTGGGGGACAGTTAGCTGGGAAAATGAAGAAGTGGTTGCCCCCCTCCTTGTTTCTGGGGCCCTAGAAGCCTGTCCCCTCGCCCCAACTGCAGGATCACTGAGGTCCTGGCACGCCACATGCCCCAAGACTCCTGAGTGAAATCAGGACCTGCTTCCCTAGGGCTTCAAGTAAGGCCCGCCCCTCCTGGCCTCATCTTTGCAGTGACTGGAAGGAGATGGGCTGAAGGAAATACAGTGAGATCTAAGACAGCCGGCGGAGCCCAGAGTCGGAGCAAACAGAACCCTGCTCTCCTGCACGAGGGGAGCAGAATGGCATAGCACAGAGCCAGCTCTGCAGAAAGCATCTTGACAACTGATCAGGGGATGTCAGATTTCACTAAAGCTTTAGAGATGACAGCGATTTGTTTGTTTCCTCCGAAGAGCTCAAGAAAGAGGCAGAATTTGACTTGCTCTGATGAAAAGAGCATCATTTGGTAACAGACTGGAATCACAGCATCACAGTATCTTACGGCTGAAGGGACAGGAGTGCCTGTCTCCCAGGCAGGTTGTGGAGGACTAAGTGAGCCGATGCCTACAAAGATTCCCATGGAGTTAGGCACATAGTAGGTGCGCACTGCCTGATCACATGATCCAGCTCCAAGCATCAGGCCGGCACGTGACACTTAACATGTCCCAAACACATTTGCCATCTGCATCTCCGCCTTCACCAGCCCCGATGCCACTGAATCAGCCTCTCCTCCTCCCGTCATTTCTCTTGGTTGTACTTCTGCACACAAATGGCAAGTCAGCCATCACCGAAGCCTGAGAGGCAGATGGGACTCCTTTAAAAAAAATTTTTTTTTTAATTTTATTTTTGGTTGCACTAGATCTTCGTTGCTGTGCATGGGCTTTCTCTAGTTGCCATGAGGTGGGGGTTACACTTGGGCATCTCACTGCGTGGCTTCTCTGGGTGGAGAGTTCAAGCTCTAGGTGTGTGGGTTTCAGTACTTGCAGCCCACCGGGGCCCCGTAGTTGCAGCTCACGGGCTCTAGAGCGTGGGCTCAATAGTTGTGATGTAGGGGCTTTGTTGCCCTGTGGCATGTCCAATCTTCCCAGACCAGGGATCAAACTGGTGTCCCCTGCACTGGCAGGCAGATTCTTAACCACCAAACCACCAGGGAAGCTTGGGGACTCCTCTCTTGACCTCTGGAGTCACTTAGCAAGCTACAGGGCTTCCTCCCACAGTGGCTCCCAATTCTGCTTCTAGCTTCTGAGCACCACGACCATCACCCTAGTTGAGTTCCTTGTAATTTCTCCCTGGACCATTGCCACAGTCTCAACATTGTCCCCCATCTCCCACTTTCAGTTTTTGCATCTCTTCTCTCCAAACACTGCTACTTATGAAGCCAAATGGATTTTTCCAAAGGTAGCTTGGCTCTTACTCCTGGATTCAAAAATCTTAAATGTCTCCCCACTGCCTTCTGCGTTAGACACAAACTCCTCACTCTGGTGTTTAAGCTCTTACTCCATAGGGTTTTGGGCTGAGCTCTCACAGCCTTCTTTTGGCATCTCTCCTGGATAAATGCTGTGCTCTGCAAAACCAGATCATCTACCATTTCCCAAACAAGGATTTTCTGGCCCATTTGCCCACCTCCAAGCCCTCTGCCTGACACGTCTTCCTCAATCTCTATGTGTGCAAGTCCAACTCATCCTCTGGGGCCCTTTGAATGCCATTTCCTAGAGGAAGAAGTCCTTCTCATCTCCAACCAGATGTTATCACTATTTACCTATGAATAGCAGAACACGATGGCTCAGACCTCTCCTGAGACTCTTCCCCTGATGCACCCTGCATGATGGATGTTTGTAGACAGGTCCTATGTCCCATAAAGCACAGGGATGGAACTCAGTTCTTTTGAATGTGCTATAGTGCTGAGCAGGGCTGTCTACACTATAGACACAATGTGAGTGCCAGCTGGAAAATGAGATTTCCCATTGAGTGGGTGGGTCATCTGAATCCTTCTCCATCCTCCCTGGGTCAAGCTTGTGCTATCTACTGTTCAAAGAGGGAGACTTCCTGGAACCTGCAGGCTCTTGAACTTCTCAGTCTGTCTGTGTTTTGTACCTAGTCCTGTCCGACTCTTTACTACCCCGTGGACTGTAGCCCATCAGGCTCCTCTGTCTATGTGATTTTCTAGGCAGAAATACTGGAGTGGGTTGCCGTTTCCTTCTCTGGGGATCTTCCCGACCCAGGGATTGAATAGGTGTCTCCTGTGTCTCCTGCATTGGCAGGTGGATTTTACTACTGAGCCAGCTGGGAAGCCCTTGGTACTGATTAGCGGTTGTAGATGTTACCAAGTTGCCAAGCTCTGAGGACCTTGAGACCTTATCCTTTCTAATTCCCTCATTTCACAGAAGAAGAAACTGAGGTACAGAGAGCGGAAGTTACTTATCTAGGGTAAGGCTGGGCTGGGACTGGAATCTTAGTGACTTAGTCAGAGGTATTTCTAGCTAAATGGACTGATTCATTCCTTTATTTATTCCTCTGTTCAACTTCCTTCACTGAGCATCAGATACCTGCCAGGTACTGCAGGAGGTCCTGAGGACTCAGAGATAAGAAAGAGTCCCTGCCCTGAAGGGACTCACAGTCTGGTTGGGTGGAAGGGATGGATATGGCAATAGGCAAGGAGAGAGGGGGTGATGGGAGAACAGAGGTGGGCCCCTCACCCAGCCTTGGCCAGTGGTGAAGACGGTGTCTTCCATCTTCAAAGATGGTGGTTCTGCAGCGACCACACACACCCAGCTCCCACCCCCACCCAGGTCCCACCCCCCACCTCCAGGGATGATCAGCTTCTGCTGTGTCTCTTCCTTCCAAATCCTCTCCCACAGTCTGTGATGCTGAGACAGTGTTTGATTGAAGCAATGGAATGGAGAAAGATGCTTTACATCACCCCAAGATCTGCTGTAAAGATTCAATTAGACAAGGCATATAAACCACTTAGCTTAGGGCCTTGCAGACAGCGAACCCTCATTCAAAGTTAACTATTATTATCACAAATAAGAAACCAGAGGCTCAGGGAGGTTACATAATGGACCCAGAATAACACAGCTAGTAAGCAGGGGAGCTGGGCTTTGAAGCCAAGCCTGTCTGCCTTCAAAGCTCTTCTCTTTCCAAAACGCCACCCGGACTTAGAGAACCCAAGTGTCTCTTGTGCTCCTCCAGCTGATGGAGATGATCCCAGGAAGCCCTGGGGTCAGAGAACCCATGCTGTGTCCCAAGTGAGTGTCTTTTCACACACTCAGAAAGAAGGCTCCTGGACACCACTGAAGAAGCATAATACATAACAATATGTGCAGAAAGAATAATTTCTGCAGGCTTGAGTGGGCCTCTTGGTGCCCTTTTGTACCAGGAAATGCACAAGACCCCCAAGATGAGTCAATCCACTTCAGATCCAATCTTGTCCTGTGCTAGGAAGGCAATGGAGGAGAGAGAGCTTTCTGGAAGCTAATAATATGGAACTGACAAAGAAGACCATACTCCCAGCAGCGCTGGAAACATGCACAGTCATTACGTGGTAATGTGGGAGCCCTTCCAAGAGGACCAAGTGTAGCCAAGACATCCTTTTGGTACATTCTTCCTCTAGTTTTATTCACCTAAAAAAATTTTTTTTCGTATAAATGACCGGCAGGGTGATTTAAATCTAATGGGGGAAGTGGGTGAGCCAAATGGCAGGACCCTGATTTAGAAGACTCAGTACGCAGAAGTCTAGATATCTGGAACCCATCGGAGGTTGCTTCTGTCATAAAAAGATTCATCTCTAAATTACCTACAAGTAGGAAATGGCTTCCCATTGTCATTTGAAAAGCAGAATACTATTTGACTAGGAGATGGGGGAGCATAAGTTCGAAAAATTAAAGGCACAAGTAGGAAAAATCTGTCAACTGAAAGTCCTTTAGGACAGCTCTCCAAATGCAGACAGGAGGGAAAGGGACCTCAGTCCTTTAAGACTTTGTTTTTGTAGCATTGCCTGTCTCCTGTCACGCAGGTTCCACCAAGGCAATTGTCTGCATGTTTGTGTAGCTCTCACATACACATTACAAGAGGCCCTGTGTTTCCTGTACCCCCACCCCTCAAAAAACAAACACAAAATACATCCAGGAATCCAACAGAAGAGCTTAAGAACTTCCTGCCTGAAAGAATTCAAAGATCTCACAGATCATAATGGACTCAAGATCAGATGGCTCAATCATCATACACCTTTCTATAATGTTGGTGTCAAATATTTACCCCATTTTCGCTGTGATGGGGAGCCCTCTACTTCCTAAGGCAACCCATCCCACTCTGCACAGCCCTGACCAATTGGGAGTTGTTGGTGATGAGCCCAACACATGGAGCACCATCCACTTGATCTGGGTTTCTAGGTTTTCCCTCTTCCACTCCACAGGACTTCAGATGTGTGACTTTATAGGTCCCAACCAACATACCCAAGAGTCAAGGCTAGCTCTGGCTCCATAAAGGCCAGCATTTAAATGCCCAGGAAGGCATCAAGTCTTTTAACACACAGGTATGGTTTGATGTATCATCTCTGAGCCTGAGGGGCAGCAAGATGGTGCCAGGTTTTGAAAACCCCAAGTTTTTCATCTTATTCTGCTCCTGGTTCTCTCTAACAGCCAGCAAAAACGAACATCTTTTTTCCTACCTAGGAAATTTCACTGAAGCCATGGTTTGTGTTGCCTAGCACATTTCTGTCACTAGTTCAAATGTCTTCTCAGGACTCCAGATCTGGAAGTCCCACTGCTTATTCCATATCGTGTTTCAGTACTTTTAGAGGCTCTTCCAACTCAGTACATTCAACTCAGTAATGCCTCGAATAAGACAGAATTCTCAGATTTCAATCCTTATTATTATTATTATTTTTTTTCCTGTCAACACATGGCTGGAAATTCAGAAAAAAAAAATGGTTTGCAGCTTGTGTGCGACCTGGTTGTAGAAGACAGATGTCAGCCCAGTGGTTCAAAGCCTGGCTTAGAGCAGGGCAGACCTGGGTTCTAAGTCACTTAGTAGCCATGAGATCTTGGGCAAATGCCTTATTTTTCTCAAGTATCAGTTCTCTCAATGGGAAAATGGGGTGGGGGAGGAGAAGCATAACATCTTCCTTCCAGGGCGGCTGTGAGGCTTAAAGGAGAAAAGCTCAGCAAAGCTGGCAGCACCATGCCTAACACAAAATAAAGACATCATCTATGCTACTCTTTTTCCTCCCTCTTGGCCTCTGATGGCTAATTCCTGAGTCCCAGACAACCCGGTGATGAAACCGTTGACAGGCTAGCTGCTCCATTAGCCTGGTGGAAGTAGAGACTTCAGAGTCCCTCCCTTGCCTCGGGCGTCTGCTCTGGAGGCTTCAGGAAACCAGATGTGTTCCCTTCTGGGGACTCAGAAAATTTTGAAGGAAAATTGGCTGAAAGAACATAGGCAGACTTCTCAGGACCTACACATTTAGAAAAGCTCAACAAGTTCTGAAAATCAGATCCACGTGTCAATACATTCCTTCACACATTTGTCAAAAATCCACCATCATGTACTCTGGAAGAGGCACTGTCTTGGTGGGACCAAGACTCATGAGCTGGGCCCTGCTTTTGAAGTGCTGCCGTCTTAGTGGGGGTGTGAAGGGCTCGATGGCTTTGTGCCGCTGGGCAGTCAGTGGGCCTCTCCACAGTCTTCTCCTCCCAGGCATGTGGTAGGGTAGGGCTGCACGCCCCTGCACTGTGACTTTTGGTCACACGGAGATGGAGTCTGGATCCCTGAGTGACCTGCTGTGGAGCCACACTGGACACAAAACATGAGCCAGAAACCAGATTATGTTGCGTTAAGCCACCAAGATTCGGGGGTTGTTTCTTACCAACCATAATCCAGCCCATTCTTCCTGATGCAGCCACCAAGCTCCATACCAACCCCAGTGTCTTTATCATAATGAACAAATTCTCCCCGCTGCCTGACTCCCCCACACCCACAGAAAATGGAGCTTCTGAATCTCCCTGGTGGTCCAGTTGTTAAGAATCCACCTGCCAATGCAGGCAACACAGGTTCAATCCCTGGTCCTGGAAGATCCCACATGCAGTGAGGCAGCTAAGGCTGTGAGCCAGCACTACTGAAGCCTGCATTCCCTAGAGCCTGTGCTCTGCAACGAGAGAAGCCACAGCAAGAAGAAGCCCATGCACCACAATGAGAGAGTAGTCCCTGCTTGCTGCAGCTAGAGAAAGCCTGTGCGAAGCCACGAAGACCCAGTGCAGCCCAAAATAAATAAATTAAAAATTTTTTTTAATTAAAAAGGAAATTTTACAAACAATGAGCTTCCTTTATCAGAATTTAAACCCCTGAGCAATTAAGATGTTGTAAATTGAAGAGTTCTTTCCAATGAATAAAATTCCTCTTATTTCTAATGAATATGAGATGGCTTACATGAAGCTAAGTACTCCAGTGATTATAAAATCGCCACCATAGAACATCAACATTTCTTCTTTTACTGTTTAAGTGGCCTATTAAATTGATACTGATTAGGCATTTTTCTTTCTCAAATTCTTTCTCTCTGACACTGATCTTTTGCATCATTTTTAACCCATGGTCTGATCTGGGCTGAAATGCTTTTTTCCTCCCGATCTGTTTAGGGGGCATTTCTAGGCACTTCTTCCAAGCTGCTGGCAAAAAGCAATTTCTGTGCATCTTTTAGGTCCCCCAATTTCCAAACACTGTCCTGAGTTAATGTCACTTTATTTTCAAAAGCACTCCTTTCCTCTTGACTGTTCCTAAGTGGTTTTGCCTCTGTATGACCATAGAGATAAAAGAATTCACAGATAGAAAGAAAAGGCCCTTCCCCTTCTTTTGAAACTAGAAAGCCTAGCCGTGTGGAGCCTGTGGCAGGCTGAAATGACTTCACGTGGCTCCCACATACAGAATGAGGAAGCGCTACTATATTGAAGAAGCCGCCCTTTTGATCTATAAACGCTTTCTCATTAATTCATCAGGTCTGGTTGCTGCCACTGACCTGGCGTCTGCGGACTCCATTCTGTGCCCCGAGTCTGCACGCCACCCTCACCTCTTCCCCGGATGGCTACCTTTTGCTCCTGACTAGTCTTGGTCCTCTGCATCTTGCTTTTCCAATGAGCTCTCTATCTTGTAGCCAAGAGTCAGCTTTCTAAAATACAAATCTGCATTTTTCAATGCCTTGACTCAAAAGCCCTCCCCACTGTTTTCTGGAAAAAGACCAATTTTGGCATCCCTGTATGATCCTGTCCCTGATCATGCCTCCAGCCTGTCTCTCTGACTCTCCTACTGTGTGCTGAGCAAGCTGGGAGCCCCAGAAAGGTGCCGTATTCTTGCCTCCTGGCCTTCGCCCCGGCTGTTTCCCCTTCCTAGAATGCGCTTTATCTCTCCTTCTCTAGCTAACATTCATTCATCCTTCAGATCTCTGTTTCTCCTCTGAGCTGCCTCCATTTTTAAGAAAATGTTTCTAGCCATGTGGTGTGCTGGATATTAATTCTTTGACTAGGGATTGTGCCACCTGCAGCGGAAGCATGGCGTCTTAACCACTGGACCGCTAGGGAAGTCCCTGAGAGGTCTCCATTTTTTAACTTTTCAGGTTGGCAGCCTGTGAGCTTTCCTCTAGTGCGGTCACAGTTTCCACATCATGTTGAAACTGGTCACTTGTCGGTCTCCCCCATTAGATTATGAGCTCATTGAGGGCAGGTTGTATATCTCCTTTCTCTTCATACCTCCAGAGCCTGGTGCAGAGGGGGCTCAATAAGGATTTCTTGAATGTGGGTGACTGCTGCTGCTGCTAAGTCACTTCAGTTGTGTCCGACTCTGTGAGACCCCATAGACAGCAGCCTGCCAGGCTCCCCTGTCCCTGGGATTCTCCAGGCAAGAACACTGGAGTGGATTGCCATTTCCTTCTCCAATGCATGAAAGTGAAAAGTGAAAGTGAAGTCGCTCAGTCGTGTCCGACTCCTAGCGACCCCGTGAACTGCAGCCTACCAGGCTCCTCCGTCCATGGGATTTTCCAGGCAAGAGTACTAGAGTGGGGTGCCATTGCCTTCTCCGGAATGTGAGTGAAAGAACCTATTATTTCATTTGATCATGATGACCATTTAGGAGTGTAGGCAGAGCAAGACTTATCTCCAATTTCACAGGTGAGGGAACCGAGGCTCAGAGACACATGGCCTGCTCTGACTTGCTGTGATGCAGTTATCATCCATCAGTTGATGGGTGGGTGGTGCTGGCAGTGGTGTGACTGGAGGAATCCATGTCTGGGAATCTGGTGATGGTGGAGGCCGGAGTCAGGGCTTAAGACCATTCTCTCACTCACTCACTCAGCGAACACATCCTGATCACCTACTGTGTATCAAGCATTGTGCTAGCCAGGACCCTGGCCTCCGAGTGGGCACAGCCCAGGCCTCTGCAGACTAGTCTAGTTTCCAACCTTATTCTAATCACAAGAACCTGGTCAGAGCTGGGACTTTCCCTCCAGAAAAAGATGAACCTAGGTGCATGCGTGTGTGTGCACACACACACACACGTTCTGTGTACATTTCAGGGTGTCTGAATTCCCCTGAAACTTACCTGTGGGCCCTCGGTTAAGAGTCCCTAGTTTAGATGAGAAGACAAGCATGGAAACAGTTATGTGATATGAAACACGGGGCTGAGAAATTAGAAGTTCCACCCTTAATGGGACAAAGGAACTAGAGAAGACTGGGCATGTCACTCACTTGACATGAGTTTTACTGAGCACCTACTATGTGTCAGGAGCTGCGCTGAACACCAGGGACAGATGGTGAATAAGACCGTAGAATCCCTATTCTCTGGCTCTTACAGTCCAGTTGACCAGGCAGTGGCATTTGAACTGAGCCTTAAGTTCAGGAAAGGAGATGGGGGAGGGCAGTCCAGGCAGAGTGAGACCAGTCTGAGATCTGGGAGGACAGGCAGACAGGCACCACCCCCTTCTCTGATGCTCCCCACCAACTAGAGGTGAGATGAGTTTCCAGCGCTCACTCTGGAAGATGACACAGCCCAGCAGGGGATAGCGCCATGGAGGGCTGGGAGACTGCGTGCATGCATGTGCGCTTTGCGCACGCACAGACACGCATGAGCCGATCAGCTCGTTGTCACCGTGGACCACGCTTCCCTCTGGCCTCCCTGCAGTAGCACCCACAGCCCGCACCTGGGATTGCCATGCCCGAGACACCACTGAGGTTGCTTCCCTGATCTCGGCCCCGAACCCCGGGAGAGAGCTTTCTCTTATTTCTTTCCTCACCTTGGTCAGAATTTCAGGTGCATGAGAAATGGAAGCTCACGGGCAGCTTGGATACTAATGGGTCCCTGCAGCCGAGCGCAGTCCGCAAAGCACCAGCGCCTTGGTGCACAGCCATCCATGCAGGCGGCAGGGGACCCCAGCGCGCAGCTGTCCGCTCGGGTACCTCTTCTTCAGCCTCAGTGCTAGTTTTCCACCTCAAGACCGCTTGGCTTTAATGGAAGGAAACCAGTTCCTGCCTTCCTTTTAGTTTCTTGGCACGTATAATGCCCCCAGTGATATTTTTGGCGGATGCGTAGCTGGCAGTTAGAGGACGTTTTGTAACTACCACAAAACAACCGTTAAGTACCAAAAAATAAAAAGAGTTTTTCTTTTTGGATCACGAAAGAATACAGACACGTCTGGCTTTGTAAAATTACTGTCAGTCAGTGGGCATATGGGTTCCTGAAAAGTTGGGCAGAAATCACAATATTGTGGAAAGCATCCTCGAAAAGCATCCCACTCTACCTGGCAAGGCCCGTACTCCTCCTTCGGATCCTGCCTAAATGGCTCCTTCTTTAGAAAGTCTTTTCTGGATCCCCTCCAGTGGAAAGAACAGATTTTTGTTGCATCTCTACCATGTGCCACTGTCTGAGCGACATTATATGTTATCGCAAACCATCCTCTCTACAACCCCAGAGATGGTAGCTGTGCTGTATTACAGGTGAAGAAAGGAAGGCTGCGAAGTGAAGAGGCTTGTACGGGTTTTCAAAGCTCATAGGTGATGCAGCCAGAGGCTGAAACCCGGACTGAACTGATGCTAAAACTCATGCTCTGTTCAAACAGCTGCTGAGTTAGTTCTTCTGCTTGGAAGCTCCTTCCCTTCTGACTTTGATCATAAGTCGCATCCACTTTAAGCATTTGTTGACCGGTTCTTTCTTTCCATTTGGTGGGGCTCTGATGCAGGTATCATCATGGCCTTCTTAGGGTCTAGTTTTCTTCTCCCATAGGAGGAATGCAGGGAGTATTTGTGGAATGAAAGTAGGAATTGGTGGGTATTCCCTGATGGTCCAGTGGTTAGGACTTGGCACTTTTACTGCCAGGGCCCAGGTTTGATCCCTGGTTGAGGAACTAAGATCCCACAAGCTGCATGGTACAGCAAAAAGAAAAAAAAAAGTAGGAATTGATTATAGATTTCCTCAGAGATAGCTAATCTGCAACAATTTTCAGTGTATCTGTAACTCTTTCCTAGATTTCCTTGTTTGCCTCCCGTGGCTTTCTAGATAAAGAATAAGGCCAGGCTCCTCTGTCGATGGGATTCTCCAGGCAAGAATACTGGAGTGGGTTGCCATTCCCTTCTCCAGGAGATCTCCCTGACCCAGGGATTGAACCTGTGTTTCCTGCACTGCAGGAGAATTCTTTACTGTCTGAGCTACCAGGGAAGCCCAAGTAATAAGGCCACCTCTGCTTTAAGAAGCCTAGCCTCCCCTCATATTCTCCGAGGAGTAAACATATTCTGGAAAAGAATGGCCAGAAAACTATTGAAAGGTTGACTATAAGATCTTGACCTGAAATCCCCATTCACTGAAAACAGGACTTGGCCAACAATAGTTCTACTAATTTCCAACTTTCAGAAACATCACTTGAGACCACTGAGCAGTAGACCAACATACAAATGCCCTCAACATACAAAATGCCCTTGCTTCTTCTCTTGTTCCCCCATCACCATCCTCGCTATTCAGTCTTGGTCCTCCATCTTGGTAGGCATTCTCCATATAGTGACTTTTTGCCATCGCCCAGGGTGGGAAGATGAAACAAGAAGTTTAGGCAGAAGCAAGGATGCTTCTGATTGTCAGGCTTCAGCATCCAGCCCATCCCAAGCCTTTCAATGGATCTACTCACAATAATAACTGTGTTAGGAGTAATTGCCAATATTCATTGAGTACCTTTTATATGCCAGGCACTAAGTAGTTTCTGGGCTTCCCTGGTGGCTCAGACAGTAAAGAGACGCAGGTTCAATTCCTGAGTTGGGAAGATCCCTTGGAGAAGGGAATGGTACCCACTCCAGTATTCATGCCTGGAGAATTCCACAGACAGAGAAGCCTGGCAGGCTATAGTTCATGCGGTGGCAAAGAGACAGACCTAACTGGAGTGACAGCACTCAGGCAATCTCTGCAAACTTCATTTCATGAGTAAGGTAATGGAAGCTAAGCCATTAGGAGATTTTGCCTTAGTCACAGAGCTACAAAATGGTTGAGGTTGTATTTGAATCCAAGCAGGATATCTGACTCCAGAATTGCAAGTGTAACTACTTTGTATCAACACTTTACCTTGGAGCATCCCAGCATCACCCACCCCCTCCAACCACCTCTTAGTCACCCAACTGTTTTGCCCAGTGCTCTTCGCCCTGGTCCTTATTTCAGCTTTACCTTTGGCACAGGCTGAGAAATGCTTTTCTGTTTGTCTTAGAGGCTCTCTTTCAGAATCTGGTTGTACTTTTGCTTGAGAACTACACACTGCGTTTCTGGATAACAGACCCCACCCCCAGCACCATGTCTCCATCAGGAGAGGGTGATCAGACTCCACCTGTCAAGGAAGCAAGATTCTCTGGCATGCAGCCAGTTTTCCTAACGAGGTGCACTTCTCTTGCAAAAGGTAGTTTGCTAGCTATATTGTTAGCCTCCAGAGCTCAGTGAAGTCCCCCGTCTATCCCAGGTCTCACAAAGGAGGAGGCGGGGAGCACTGTCTGAGTGACAGTGACCAGGTGGGAGGTGGAGAGCATTACCCTGCATTCATTCCTGCCGGGTCCCTCCCCTCGGCTAGACCCTCTGTTCCCAGCACGCTCTGAACAAAGGCAGTACGTCTTGAAGAAATTCAACATCCCTTCCCGGGATCGGGTGCTGGCCAAGTGGGCGGAGGGAATGGTTTCATTTGAAATCTCCCTTCATTCCCCCATCTCCCTCTCTGTCTACTGGTCCAGGAATCACAAGTCTTTGGCAGTGATTTCAGGCTGGCTGATTTTTCATGGAAAATTTCTATTGGAAACCATGATGGGGAGGACTCATTCAGCTATTTGGGGGACCCTATGATGTTTAGAAACTGTGCTTCTTTTAAGTCTTTATTGAATTTGTTACAGTATTGCTTCTTTTTGTTTATGTTCTGGTTTTTTGGGCTTGCAGCATGTGGAATCTTAATTCCTAGACCAGGAATGGAACCCATGCCCTGAGCACTGGAAGGCCAAGTCTTAGACAATGGACCGCTAGGAAAGCCCCTAGAAATCATGCTTCTTGAAGCCCCCGACTCTTGGCCAGAATCCCATCTCCAGACGACATCCAGGCATATTCCCTGAGCCCTTGTGTGGGGAGTTGTGTGAAGCGACCAGCCTGCAGGCTCACATGGTCATGCGGCACTGGGGACCCTACCAGGCAAGTCTGATTGGCTAAATGCTCTGCTCCTTCTGGTCTCTGTGGGCGAACTGTGAGGTCGCCAGGGCGTGCCCTGTTTCACATCTGGATATACTTTAGCAATGCAGAGCCTCTTTGGGGAGTTTTGGTTGACTGAGGAAAAAAGACAAATCCCTTTGTTGGCAAGCATCTGGCCAATTCATAGACTATTAGGAGCTGGAAGAGACTTCACTGGGGCTCAGTGGTAGAGAATCCACCTGCTGATGCAGGAGACATGAGTTCGATCCCTGATCTGGGAAGATTCCACATGTTTCAGGGCAACTAAGCCCGTGTGCCGCAAGTACTGAGCCTGAGCTCTAAACCCCGGGAGCCAAAACTACTGAGCCCGTGTACCGCAACTCCTGAGCCCGCATGCCCTAGAGCCTGTGCTCTGCAACAAGAGAAGCCACCGCAATGAGAAGCACCCCCATCACAACCAGAGAGTGGTCCCACTCGCCGCAACTAGAGAAAAGCCTGCACAGCCATGAAGACCCAGTGCGGTCAAAAATAATAAATAGTTATTTTAAAAAACTAAAAAAAAGGAGAGACTTCACTGGGACTACTAGTAGCCAGAGGTCATCTGCATCACAATGCCAGGCAACCCAGCAGAAGCTGAATTCTGACCTCTGACCCAACACACAGCAGCAGAGAGCTCTCGGATAAGTCATTTATTTTGTCAGCACTTTGGTTCCATTGTCTGTAAAATAGGGCTAATACTAACAGCTGACACTGAGAGAGCTACTTACTGTACCACTCTTGATATAGATAAGATCATTACTGCCTTTCAACGACCCTATTGTGTTAGTTTCCTGGAGCTGATGTAACAAATCAGCCCAAGTTTATTGTCTCAAAGTTTCAGAGACCAGAAGTCTGAAATCTAGCTGGATGATTTTTATTAAAAAAACCATTTATTTATTTATTTTTGGCTGTGCTGGGTCTTCGTTGCCGCTCAGGCTTTTCTCTAGTTGCAGCTGGTGGGGGCTACCCTCTAGCTGAGGTGTGCGGGCTTCTCACAGCGGGGGCTTCTCCTGTTGCAGACCACGACTCCAGGGTGCAGGGTCCTCAGTAGTTTCGGCTACGGGTCTCCAGAGCCCAGGCTCAGTAGGTATGATGCACAAGCTCATTTGCTCCTCAGCATGTGGGATCCTCCCGGATCCGGTATCGAACCTGTGTCTCCTGCATTGGCAGGTGGATTCTTTGCCACTGAGCCACCAGGGAAGCCGCCATAGCAGGCGCACCATTGGCTGGGCTGTGCTCCCTTGGAGGGAGGTAGGGAGAATCCATCTTTACCTCCTCCAGCCGTTGATGGCTCCCAGCACTCCTCAGCCTCCACAACTCTCTCCCCTGGGGCTCACATCCTACTTTCCTTCCTCTCAAGGATACCAACCACTGGATTTAGGATGCACCCAAAATCCAGGATGATATCATGCTGAGATCCTTAGCTCATTCGTATCTTCAAAGACTATTTTCATGTATTCGTGGGTTCCAGGGGTTAGGACTTGGAAATATCTTTTGGGATACGACTCAACTCATGGCACCTAGGACAAAGGTATCTCTCTGATGCCCATTTTACAGATGAGGAGACCAATCAGGGTCACACAGTGAGGAAGTAATGGATCTGAAATGCAAACCCATGTGGTCTGACTTCAGAACTTGTTTTTTTTTAAGTTTTTTTTTTTTTTAATGTGGACCATTTTAAAAGTCTTTATTGAATTTGTTACAATATTACTTCTGCCTTGTGTTTTGAATTTTTGGCCTTGAGGCATGTGGAAGCTTAGCTCCCAGACCAGGAATTGAACCCACACTTCTTGCATTGGAAGGCAAAGTCTTAACCACTGGATGGCCAGGGAAGAACCCAGAGCTCATTTTAAGAAATCATTACATTAGACAAATACTGAGTAGAGTTGTAGATGCTAGAGATGCAATAGTACAGAAAAAGAAAAGAGGAAAAAAACAGATGCTGAAACTGTTCTTGGAACAGCAAGCAGGCCAGAGTGGCTGAAGTGGAGACAGTGACAGAATTTATAGAACCTTCTAGTGATTTCCATGTTCAACTCACATGAGATGGGAAACTCATAGAGGGGTTTGAGGGAAGAAGTGACAGCATCTGCCTCGTGTCTTTAAAGGACTCCAGAGAGACCAGTGGGTTAAGAAGTGACTATTGTGGGTCCAAGGCATAAACAGGAAGACAGCTGGAAGGTCCAGGCAAGAGATGAGGATGCCCAGAGTAGGGAGGCAGTGGTGGTAGAGAAGTGATCAGATTCTGTGCATATTTTGATGCAACAGCCAATAGAATTTGCTGGTGGGTTGGATGTGGGCTTTGTAAAAAAGAAAAAAAAAGGATGCCCAGATTTTTGACCTGAGCACCTGGAAAGCTAGAGCTGCCCTTGATTCCTCTGCTTCTCCTGCAGGATACTTGTAGCAATCAAATGTAGTAACAAGCGGGAAAATGCTGCCCTGAAGCTCTGCCAAGTACTTTCCTTTGCTGGTGGTGGTGGTTATTATTATTTGTTCTGCGATTTGAAACTTTTTCCAGCTCCAGGTTGCCAGGAGGTGCCAGACTGGGCTGAAAAACTGTCAAGCAAATCGCTGTCTGAATTACGAGAGAATATAATTATCTGACTGTAATTTTAAACTGTCCTTTATAAGTCCCTCACTGTCTTCCCTGCCTGTGCTCAGTGCATATTTGAGATTCAAGATGCTGCTCTCCCATCATAATGGACGAGACAATATCAATATAGGCAGAGACAAAGGAAACAGCGGCAGTTTGGAAATTATCTCCTTCGGATCCTTATCATTCTCCCCTGAGCCTCTGGATGTAAATGGAACCATTGCAAGCTTTTTGCTCTTTGAAGTGTAAAGTACGCGATGACTGGCTACTGTTCTAGAAGCGATAAATTCCTTCCCTCCCAACGTGCCCAGGTTTCTGGCAACGTTCTTATCAATGTGACAGTTTTCTGTTGACTTTTTTCTTAATGGAGAGTAGTGTTCCACATTTGATCCATGAGTGTACCCGTGAATTTCCATTGCTTCTTCAATTCCTTCATTCAGACATTTCACAATGCTTATTAACACGAAGCTATTATTTTCATCATCCTTATTTTACAGATAAAGAAATTGACATTCAGAGAGGTGAAACTCACATGCTCAAGGCCACACAGCTAATAAGAGCAAGGCCTGGACCCGAGAACCAAGGACCTCTTCACTTCAAAGCGTGACCACCACACTAAGTAGTGGGTTTTCAAAGTAACTGGTTTTACTGAAACCAACCTTTACTTCCCACCCCCCCACCTCACCCTTTGCAAAACATTTTTTTTATTAACCTTAGTGAAATGTCACAACCATAGAGTGATTTTAATGAAAAACAGTTTTATTACTTTCAAATGTTATATAAATGATCAACTAAGATATAATAGAGTGCAAATAGTGACTATGAAGGGAGTTAATGAAAAAATTACAATTCATAATAAGCCTGTGGAACGCAGTGTGTATCATAAACACGAAAGACCTTTAACATTACAATAATTAATTGCAAGACTCAGAAGTCGCTGATGCATGAAAGGAATGCTTAATTTGAAAGCTCTTACTTTTAGAAAAAGGATACTGATTTTTAAATGGATTTCCCATACCTACTGAGACACCCAAAGTTCTCAGAAGTAGAGGTAATTTCAAATGATTTACTAAAAAAAAAAAAAAAAGACCACAGACACTGGATCTGCTTTTATATCAAAGTGTGAACGAATGGGACTCAAATTAGGAAGCACTTATTGGATCCTTAATAATCTTCCATCAGTGGCCCCTCATCAAGCCCTGGTTAGAGCAGTGATGGAACAACAGGGCACCATCCACACTCTCCTGATCTGTTTTCCTGGGACTTATATCAGATTTTAACATTTGCATTCTAACTACATATATTCAGTTGCTATTGTTGTTGAATAAGGTGCTAAGTCATGTCCAACTCTTTTCGACCCCATGGATGGTCGCCTGCCAGGCTCCTCTGCCCATGGGATTTCCCAGATGAGAATACTGGAGTGGGTTGCCGTTTCCTTCTCCAAGGGATCTTCCCTGCCCAGGGACTGAACCCCTGTCTCCTGCATTGGCAGGTGGATTCTTTATTGTGAGCCACCAAGAGAAACCATTGGTACTTTGCAAAATTATCATTTGTTAGAGATAGAAGGGAGCCTACAGTTTTGGAGTCAAGACCTGCCATGGAGTCCTGGCTGTCACCTTGCTGTGTAAATTTTGGGCACATCCTTAAACATTCTGAGCTGCAGTTTCTTCATCAAATTGAGATGATAAAATATTAAGTGAAGTAAGTCAGACAGAGAAAGACAAGTATCATATAATATCACGCATATGCTGAATCTAAGTTAAATGAAAAAGGAAAGGAAACAAATGAACTTATTTACAAAACATAAATAGACTTACAGATATCAAAAACAAACTTATGGTTGCCAAAGGGGAAACATGGGTAGGCGAGAGGAGATAAGTCAGAAGCCTGGGGTGAACGCACACACACTGCTATATATAAGATAGATAACCAACAGTGACCTGCCGCATAGCACAGGGAACTCCATTCAATATTCTGTGATAACCTATATGAGCAAAGAACCTAAAAGAGAATGAATATATGTACATGTAGGGCTTCCCTTCTGGCTCAGATGGAAAGAACCTGCCTGCAATGTGGGAGACCAGGGTTCCATCCCTAGGTGAGGAAGATCCTTTGGAGAAGGGAATGGCTACCCACTCCAGTATTCTTGCCTGGAGAATTCCATGGACAGAGGAGCCTGGAGGGCTACAGTCCATGGGCTGCAGAGTTGGACATGAAGAAACACAAGCTGGAATCAAGATTGCTGGGAGAAATATCAATAACCTCAGATATGCAGATGACACCACCCTTATGGCAGAAAGTGAAGAGGAACTCAAAAGCCTCTTGATGAAAGTGAAAGTGGAGAGTGAAAAAGTGGGCTTAAAGCTCAACATTCAGAAAACGAAGATCATGGCATCCGGTGCCATCATTTCATGGGAAATAGATGGAGAAACAGTGGAAACAGTGTCAGGCTTTATTTTCTTGGGCTCCAAAATCACTGCAGACGGTGACTGCAGCCATGAAATTAAAAGACGCTTACTCCTTGGAAGGAAAGTTGTGACCAACCTAGGTAGCATATTCAAAAGCAGAGACATTACTTTGCCAACAAAGGTCCGTCTAGTCAAGGCTATGGTTTTTCCTGTGGTCATGTATGGATATGAGAGTTGGACTGTGAAGAAGGCTGAGTGCCGAAGAATTGATGCTTTTGAACTGTGGTGTTGGAGAAGACTCTTGAGAGTCCCTTGGACTGCAAGGAGATCCAACCAGTCCATTCTGAAGGAGATCAGCCCTGGGATTTCTTTGGAAGGAATGATGCTAAAGCTGAAACTCCAGTACTTTGGCCACCTCATGCGAAAGAGTTGACTCATTGGAAAAGACTCTGATGCTGGGAGGGATTGGGGGCAGGAGGAGAAGGGGATGACAGAGGATGAGATGGCTGGATGGCATCACCGACTCGATGGACGTGAGTCTGAGTGAACTCCGGGAGTTGGTGATGGACAGGGAGGCCTGGTGTGCTGCGATTCATGGGGTCACAAAGAGTCGGACACGACTGAGCGACTGAACTGAACTGAACTGAACTGAGCAATGAAAGTTCAAAGTTCATATGTACGTGTATAACTGAATCTCTTTGCTGCACACCTGAAGCTAACACAACGCTGTAAATCAACCACACTCCAATTAAAAAAAAAAAAAGACGCTAATGATCATGTCTGTGTCGTAGGGCTATTTTGAGGATTTGAGCTTTGTATCTGAAATGCTGACTATGGTAACTGGCATATTACACAGTGCTGAGTTAAAGGAATCTCTCACTGTAATTGAGCCATACAACCCAATCCCTTTACTCTAAAGAGGAGGAACCAAAATATCAGGAGGTTAAAGTGACTTGCCCAAGTCTACCTGGCTATTTAGTGACAAGATGATGTAAAAGCAGAAGCAAGGTATCCTGCCTCCAACGCAATACCTCATCAACCATTATGTTAACACTGAACAACATCTCCTCCTACATAGCCATCGTAAAATCTCTCCACCTGGAACATGCCAGTCTAGAAAGCCTGTGAGAAGATATGCTGAGGGGTGGGAAAGTCATGAATGCCCCCAAATTTCCTTAAAATGCTGGTGTCTGAGACTTCGGAAGGAAGGACAGGCTCCCTAGTCTTATGCCTTTAACCTATGTCTTTGTGAAACTTTCTCCCATGGCATGTGGTCTATTCCCAAATGTGTTAGATTTCTGGTCCTCTGCATTCTTCATAATCGGCATCCCGAATACCCTACCTGCTCCTGGTTATCCTGACATTTGAGTCTTGTTGCTTTTTCTGACCCCTTTTAATTTTTGTTGCTGTTGTTACATTTGTGGTTGAAGCTATCTTCTTGGGAGTAGAGTTGCTTTACAATGTTATATAACAAAGTGAATAGGTTATCATTGTTGTTGCTTAGCCGCTCAGTCACGTCCACCTCTTTGCAACCCCAGAAACTCTAGCCCACCAGGCTCCTCTCTCTCCTCTCCTCTCCTCTCCTGGGATTTTCCGGCAAGATCACGGGAGTGGGTTGCCGTTTCCTCCTTCAGGGGATCTTCTCAGCCCAGGGATTGAACCTTGACTCCAAGTCTGCTGCACTGTAGGCGGATTCTTTACCTCTGAGCCACCAAGGAAGCCCAAATTAGCTATATGAAATGCCAATCCACTCCAGTATTCTTGCCTGGAGAATCCCAGGGACGGGGGAGCCTGGTGGGCTGCCGTCCATGGGGTCGCACAGAGTCGAACACGATTGAAGCGACTTAGCAGCAGCAGCAGCATACACATATCTGGGCTTCCCACATGGTATGGTAAAGAATCCACCTGCCAATGCAGGAGACATAAGAAATGTGAATTCAGTCCCTGGGTCAGGAGGATCCCCTGGAGGAGGAAATGGCAACCCACTCTGGTATTCTTGCCTGGAAAATTCCATGGACAGAGGAACACGGTGGGCTACAGTCCACGGGGTTGCAAAGAGTCGGGCATGACTGAGCACACCGGGATATATATATGTTGCATGCATATATATATCCCTTCCCTCTTGGACCTCCCTCTCACCCCCACCCCCATCCCACCCAACCAGGTCACCACAGAGCACAGAGCTGAGTTCCCCATGCTGTACAGCAGGCTCCCACTAGGTATCTGTTTTACACACACATGCACATACGTCAATCCTAATCTCCCCGTTCATCCCTGCCCTCTGCCCTGCACCCACATGTCTGTTCTCTACGTCAGCATCTCTTTTCCCGCCCTGCAAGGTTCATCTGTACCATTTTTCTAGATTCCCCACATATGCATTAAAACTCCCTTCCCTTGCCCCCCACCCTTTTACACAGCTCCCTGCATTCCATCCATCTTTGTCCTCTTTGTGGCAAGTACCCAGCACCACCAGCAGACCTGCTAATCCTAAGTATTGGCCTATGTCATCTGTGGCCTTGCTGGGTTTGTTCCAATTCAACAGTGTCAGACAATGAAAGGCAGTCCTATTTCAGAGAGTATTAAGCTCCCAGCACTAATTACCCCCAGAAAGTAGTATAGATTTATATCAAATTTAGCACCTGCTTAATGTAAGCAAATGTGTTAAATTCATGAGACCTGGAATCTTCATTAAATATCTCAGAAGCAATCACCTCCCACCACTCCTTTTGTGGAATTAATAAAAGAGAGAAATTTGCCTTCAAGATTGATTCAATTCCAACCCTCTAGCACCTTCTCCGGAATCTCTTATTAAAGCAAAACAAAGCAACAATAATAAGAGAAGTCTAACCGGAAATCAAACTGATCACGCCTGTGGCATTTGTAAAAATTGACTCTGTGAGTTTGAAATATCTCCTTCCTAGGGCAGTATGTTGTTTTTCAGTTTTTGATTGAGTTCTGTTTGCTTGTTTCACCGTCTCCTTCATGACATGGCGGTTGACGGTTCGAAGGGATAATATAGTTTCTATAAAACCAGCACCCCGTCCACCCTCCTGGATGACTGAGGAAGATCAGTGGTGGGGGCGGGGGGTTGCTGCACATGGAAAAACTATTCCAGTCTGGCTCAAACAGTGCACTGTTTAGTTTGCATAAAAACCTAGAATGGTTTTCAGACACCGGATAACAGTCAGCATAGGACGGTGCTCCCCAGGAGAAGGGCAACCAACAAAGTCAGCCCCACAGTCACCCTGTCTACTTCCAGGAGAGTTTCTAGGCTGCAGGACAGGGAAGGATAACCTTAGCAGAGGCTGGCAGCCTTCCTGAGTTGAGGTGACAGAGTTGAAAAATTCAGGCGTTCCAAATGCCTAGAATTCATGGGGTAGAATACCTAAGGGATAAAGTTGTATGAAGAAAGAGTTCCGGAGATGTGCAGAAAGTCTCCCTGGAGTCTTTGCTGAGAACTGATGAGGGCATGCCTATAAGGAAACAACCAAGGCTGAGAGACTCCCCAGAGACCAAACAGGGCCAGGAACCTTATATGTTTCTCTTAGCCAGAGTGCAACAACTTTGCAACATGCCAGGCTTCAAGCAGACTCCTCAGAAGGGCATTTCTTCAGTAGTGGAGACAAATTAGCCATAGACTAAGGCTGTCTTGACCCACCTAATAAAGCTTAAAAGCAAGCTTCTGAAGCAGGGGGTTGTCAAACATTTTCTGTAAAGGGTCAGATAGTAAATATTTTAGGCTCTACGGGCCATATGGTTTCTGTCTCAGTGACTTAAGTCTCCTGTTTTTATACAAAAGTAGCCACACATAAATGAATAAATGAGTGGACGGAGCTGGTGACTGTAATCCATTAAAACTTCGTTTAAAAAACCAGAAAGTGGGCTGGATTTTGCATGCAGAATATAGCTGGCTGATCCCTGTTCTAAAGCATTAAAATCGTCTCTGAATAATTTGACAGCATCCCAGAACAAAGCCTCTCAAAATTTAAAGGAATTGAAAACCAACAGCAAACAGCAGAAAATTCATAATGTCTAACACCTAGTCAAAACTGATAAGGCATACAGAGAAACAGAGATCTACCGTCCATAATAATGAGAAAAACCAATCAATGAAACAGACCCCAAAATGAAAAAGATGATCAGATTAGTAGACAAGGACATTAAAACAGTTGATATACGTATAGACCATGTTCAAGAAATATAGGGGAAAACTGAGCATGATAAGGAGAGACAGGGATGATATCAACAAGATCCAAAGCAAAATTTTAGAGACGGAAAGTATGATATCTTCAGTGAAAAATACATTGGTGGAATTCACAGCAGATTAGGTAGCACAGAAGAAAAGATCACTGAAGCTGATGACACAGCAATAGACACTGTCCAGAATGAAACACAGAGAGAAAGGACAGAGTAAGACTACTGGAGTATCAGTGCACTGTGGTATGGCATCAGATGACCTCATATTGATGGAACTGGAGCAATAGGAGAAGGGAGAAAAGAAAAAATACTTGAAGACATAAGTGAAAGTCGCTCAGTCTGTCTGACTCTTTGCGACCCCATGGACTACACAGTCCATGGAATTCTCCAGGCCAGAAGACTGGAGTGGGTAGCCTTTCCCTTCTCCAGGGGATCTTCCCAACCCAGGGATTGAACCCGGGTCTCCTGCACTGCAGGCGGATTCTTCACCAGCTGAGCCACCAGGGAAGCGCTTGACGAAATAAAGGCCAGAATTTTTTTAAAAGTTTGATGAAAAGGATAAATCCATAGATGTAAATCAATCAATGAACAGCACATGTAAGAAACACAGAAAACTACATCAAAGCACAGTTATCAAATGACTGGAAAGCAGTGACAAAGAGAAAAATCTCAAGTCAGAGAAAAAGACACATTGCATACAGAGAAACAGATATGAAAACAAGAGCAGATGTCTCAGAAACAATGAAAGCCAGAAGACCACGGAGTGGGATCTTTAAAGTGCTGAAAGGAAATGACCGTGGATCTAGAGTTCTGTATCTAGTGAAATGTGTTTCAGAAACAAAGGTAAACCAAAGGTTTTCTTTTCAAACATACAAAGAGTGACTATTCATCATTAGCAGACAACTACCGAGTGAAATGGTAAAGCAAGTCCTTTAAACAGAAAATAAAATGATACCAGATGGATATGTGAATTTATATAAAGAATATGTGAGTAAATATAAAATATTCTTTCTTATTTAAAAACTCTTTGAAAGATGATATTTAACATGTAAAAAAATGATGTATTGTGGGGTTTACAGCACATGTAGCAGAAAATATGTGACAAAAATAGCAGTAAGGTGGGGTGGGGAAGATGTAAGTATACTTTTGTAAGTTTCTTTTATTTGGTATGAAGTGATAAAATATTCACTTGAAGATAGATTGTGATGTTAAAGATTTATACTGTAACTCTAGAGTTGTGGTTCCAGGGTTGCCTATCCTGGGGATATTTGTCACAATGTAGGGAGGGGTTCTTGGCATCTAGCGAGTCGAGGTTAGGGATACTGTTAAATATTTCACCAGGATGCACAGGACAGCATCCTGTGACAAACAATTATCTAACCTCAAATCCTGATAGTGTCAGAGTTGAGAAACCCTGTTCTAGAGTAGTCACCGAAAACAGTAAACGAAGAGACGGAACTAGGAAGCCCACAAAGGAGAGGAACGTGGAATCAAAAAAAAGATAAATCAAAAAGAAGACCAGACTAGTAGGTAAAGAAAACAAAGACTAGATGGGGCAAATAGACAATAAATAGCAAGCTGATAGACTGAAAACTCAATCATGTCAAAAACCAGATTAAATCAAATGGTCTCGACATCTCAGTTAAAGGCAGAGATGGTCAGACTGGATATTAAAAAAGCAACACCCAACTATATGCTGTTCACAACAACAACTTTAAACATAAAAACAAAGATGAAAGTATATAAAAAGGGAAACCACGCTAATTCTAATAAAAAGACAGGACAGTGGCTTTCTTACTATCAGATAAAGTAAATCTCAGAGCAAAGAATATTATCAGGGACAAAAAAGTTCACCTCACAATGGTAAAGGGGTTAATTCGCCAAAACGTGAATAATAATAATAAATATTTATGCATTTAATGGCAGAGCTTCCAAACACATGAAGCAAAAACAGATAGACTTGAAAGTAGAAATAGACATAACTATAGTTACAGCTGGGGGCATCAATACTCTATTAATAATGTATACAATATGCAGACAGAAAATTAGTAAGGGCATGGAAGACTTTAATAATAATGGAGAAAGAGTGAATGATTTTCCCCTAAAGATCAAGCACGAGCCAAGAATGTGTGCTCTTACCACTTCTACTAAGCATTGTATTGGAGGTCCTAGCCCGTGCAATGAGATAAGAAACAAAAGGCATATCAACTGGAAAGGAAAAAGTAAAACGACTTTAGTCACAGAGAAAACAATAATCTATGTAGGAGATTGCAAGCAATTTGCAAAAAAAAAAAAAAAAAAAAAAAGCGACCAGAACCAATAAGTGTGTCTAGTTGATACATACAACAATATGGAGAAGTTTAAAAGTTATTATGCTTGGTTAAAATCAGACAAGAAGAGAACATATTGTCAGCCTCCATATCTATAAAATTCTAGAAAATTAAAACTAAAGGAGGGTGACAGAAACCAGATCAATTGCTCCCTACGGATGGAGATGGAAGGAGGGATTACAAAAGAGATGTGAGGGGATGGAAATGTTTGTTTTCTTGATTGTGTTGATGGGTTTCAGGCGTCTTTGTCAAAACTCATCAGACTGAGCATTTTAAATATGTGCATATTATTGTGCAGTGATCATATCTCAATAAAGTTGGAGAAGATGCTAAAAGAAGAGGAAGGGGAAAGAAGAAGGGGAGGGGAGAGGAGGTGGGATGGAGAGAAGGAGGTAGAGATGGAGAAGGCGCATGAAGAGGAGGAAGAAGAGGAAGGGAGGCTGCCGGCCACCTAGAGCTAGGTCAGGCAACATCGCAAGGACTCCGTCCAGGCTGCCGCTCACAGCACTGCTTTCTCAGAACTCAGGCTGTCTCCCTGTGTAGCTGCCCAGGATCACTGTTCCTAACGTCCTTGTTCATGTCTGCAGGAAGGATAAACACACTCCCTAAAGTTTCCTCTTAAGACAGAAAACACTTGCCCAGCAAAGTACTCCTTATATCTCTTTGGCCAGAATGGTGCTACATGCCTTTTCCCGAACCTTTGATTGAAGAGGGGGCTTGCACGTTGAGGAATTAATCCCAGAGTTCGCTGCAGTGATCTTACTCTAAGATATTTTTCTCCTCACCATAAAAGACAGTTCTTTTTCCTTCTCTCTGTCTCCTCCTTCCTCTTCTTCATCTTGTTTTTCTTCTTCCTCCTCTTCTCCTTCCATTTCTCCTCTCCCCACCTCCACCTCCTCCTCCTTCTTTCTATTCCTCCTCCTCCTCCCCCTTCTCCTCCCCTTCCCCTTCTTCTTAATAAAGACACATCATAGGTCACATTAATTCACAGATTTAAAATAGTGTTTAGATATATTTATGAAAGATGAAGCTATAAGTGGGGACAAGAGATGGGTTTGCTCTGTTATTAAGGTGACATTCACTGAGGACCATCCACACGCCCTGGGGTCTCTCGGATGGGCAGGGAACAGAGACACGCCGCTGCTCCTAGATCCTCACCTCTGAGTCCCTATCCATCCAGCTCTGTGATGATACGGTGTGTGACTTGATTTCAAGAGGCAAGAACTGGAAGGCTGCCTCTGGGGCTATTTCTCATAAATGCATAGATATTAATATTTTACAGGTTAAAAAGCAGTGCCCAATTTTCTAATTGACATGGTCCTAGACAATAAAGCAGATAAATTAAAATTTAATAATATTTTTTTTGGGGGGGGGCATGTGATTCACTATAGCTATTTCTGGACTGAATGGAAAAAAAAAACCCTTGCACATAGGGTATTTTTCATTTGTTCTGAATTGGCCCTTGTTCAAGAAGCACTGCTCACCACAGTGGCCTACAGGGCAGGAATTTGCTGACCAACTGGAGAGCTCACCCCGGTTTTCAGGGAACTGTTTAACCTACTTGAAAGAACTAATGCATTGCTAAGTGCATTTACATGTTAATGCTCTAATTACAAAGATGTTTTATCTTCTCATTCAATGAGGGTAGCCCTACTTAACTCTACTTAGAACCCTTTGTTAATAAAACTTTCCCGAGGATGAATCTGGAGATCAGCGACTTAGTTTGCAGTGGGTCCCATTTTGGATAGTTTGCAACACTCCAACACTCTTCCCCAGCTGACTGTCTGAGTGACTTTGTGCTCACAGGTGCTGGGCTAAAGATGTTGTCCTGAATCTGCGCTTGCCCTGGGCTACGGGGGTGATCAGACCCCACAGAGCTGCACTCGAACACCTCCTGGAGCCTTCACTTTCCTGCGCGTGGCTCCTGGCCAGGTGCACTTCCAGTCCCAGCTGCTAGCCTCTGTCCATAGGCTCTCCTCTGCCTGTTGAATCTGCATCCACTACGTGGAAGCTGGAGGTACCTGGGAATTTACATCTCCTTGAAGAGCAGCCCTTAACCAATGACAGGCAGATGCAGCGTGTGTAAGTACTCTGGCTCCCTTGTGTGCCCATGGATCAACTCTGAGGCGTGATCCTCTCTTGTGGAGACGGTCTGCACAAGACCTGGAGATCCGACGCAGAGACTCTGTGCCAGGGTTGAGACTCTGCATTTCCGACAAGTTCCTTGGTGATTGGTGATGCTGTTGGTCCTCCATGCTTGGAGTCTCACCGGTCTACGCTGTTTCCAGAATTACCCACCCCCTGCCCAGGACTGAGTGAAGTTTCCTTCTCAGGGACTTTGGTTGCCTTGCTTGGCTTAGTCATCTTCAAGGTTTCCCTATTGATTTTTCCTGGGAATACTCCTAATAAATCACTTTCGCATGAATCCCTGTCTCATGCTCTGCTTCTGGGGATCCTACCCTAAGGCAATAGAAAATAAGCACGTTGGCGGGTGGAGGATGCTAGTTAAGGCGCTCTGTGACAAAGCGTCTACTCAGATCGCAGGCATACCATGAAATTCTCAAGCCTCCTGACTTTTGTTTATGCTGGTCCATAAAGCTGGAATTATTGCTTTCCACTTCTCTGCACAGTCCTCATTTTTCAAGACTAAAGCCAACTGTGCATAAGTGTGTGCTAAGTCACTTCAATCGTGTCCGATTCTTTGTGACCCTATGGACTGTAGCCCACCAGGCTCCTCTGTCCATGGGGATTCTCCAGGCAAGAATACTGGCATGGGTTGCTGTGCCCTTCTCCAGGGGATCTTCCCGACCCAGGGATCGAACTGGTGTCTCTTCTGTCTCCTGCATTGGCAGGTGGGTTCTTTATCACTAGCACCAACTAAGAACCAAAGTCAACTTAACCATGAAGCTATTTTTGATCTCTAGAGTCCGAATCAGCCCTTCCTCCCCTTGCATTTTCCCATTTTGTTGCTTGTGCCTTGGTTTCCTACTCCAAACAATGGGTTTATTGATACTTGCCCTTGTTGCTCTCACAGAATGGTTGCAACAAACAAACAAGAGGATAGATGTGAAATTTTTCACCAAGCTGAAAAGGTCTGTATGAGTGCCAGCTGCAATGACGATGAGTATTATATGGGAAAAAATACAGCACCTGTTCCGTGTGCAGCGTTTTTCTAAAATAGTTTTTGTTTTGGGGATCTATATATGAAAATTTAGATTTATAGCACTGGTAAGTAGAGAACATATTTTTTATGTACAAACTTAAGCCTTAAAGTTTCCAGATTGCAGCACAAATCTGTTACTTGGGAGCTCCCACTGCTAACTTCTAATAGCACAGCTCAACCTATTACATTCTGTAAAATCAAGACCAAGGTCAAAGGGGGCCAGGTTCTAGGGTAGTATACGGGGTGAAGTCCAGCTTCTGGGATGTCTCAGCAGGGTTCCTGAGGACCGTCAGCTTTCTCGCCATCCACACACCAAGCTTCAAAGCTGATCACAGTAGGCTGAGCAGAGCACTTTGGGGAAAGACAAAAAGCTACTGTTTGCCACTTCTCCAGGAATGATGACAGCACCCAGGCAGAAATATCTGGAGCTCAGCGGGATGTGTGAAGACCGGACTGAGCAAGAGAGGTAGGAGGTAGGAAGATGAATGTGGGAACAAGCTAAGTCGGGTTCCGAGCTTGAAAAATTATTATTCAGCCAGCTTGCCTGCGTTGTGACATATTATTTATTAAAATGGAAAGGAAATTTAAAAAGTGAGATGTCAGCCTCATCCTCAACCTTCCTAAGCATAGGCAGTTGGCACAGAGCAGCCTCTGCACAGGATAAAAAATCCCAGATGATGGGAATGTGGGGGAGAAAAACTCAGAGAGCCTATTTAGAATCACAGAGATGTAGGTATAAGTGTAGCTTTGTCACCTAGTATCTGCGTGACCTTGGGACATTCCTCTACCCTCTCTAGACCTCAGTGTTCTTACTGTAAAATGGGGATAATCATGTAGGAAAGAGTCACTTTCAGGATTAAGTCGAGTATGGACGGAAAAGCACTGTGCCAAAACCTTCGTAAGACTATGACCATTATTACCAGCGATGATCATAATGGTGGTTGGGTTGATGTCTTACAGTATTTAAAGTTTTTTTCAATCCACTATAGTAAAAGGTTACTGGTCTTCAGCTTTTTTTTTTTTTTTTTACATTAAGAAATGAACCCTGTCCTCAAGGTTTGCAGGCTGTCAGAGTAAACAGATTTATAATCCAATCATTAAAAGGTATTATTTTCGGTCAGAGAACACCTGTGATCATCTTTACTGTACAGAAGGGGGAACTGAAGATCAGAAAATCAAATGACTTGCCCAAGGTCACGCAGCTAGGAGGAAGAAGGGTCATGGCTCTAGCCCAGCTGTCTGACCCTACACTACATCCTGAGGATGGCTGCCTTCACCTGTCTTCTGGGACACAGTGAGTGGACTTGGAGATCAATGGTTGGGAATGGACGAGGGATTGGAGGAAGACAAATGATTTGAATCCTGCCAAAATCTTATTGGACAGGATAACAAATCGCAAATGATGGCAATGGTATAGGTATTTAAATACCTATTATAGTCCATGAGATGAAGCAATATTTTGGAGAGGAGGAGGCTGCCCTGCTCTCATTTGGGGTACTGGGGTGTGGTACCCTGCCTGGGACTCCCAGCTGCCCAATTTCAGGTGCCTAAGGAGAGAAAGCACGGTCTGGGTGTCACCTACCCACACAACTTTTTAGCCACACTGCTTTCCTTGGGCAGGCATGTCCTCTCTAAGGACGAAAGGAGAGAGTCCCGCACTTGTGGCCAGGCTTCCCAGGCGGGGGTCCTGGCGCTGCTGCTTATCTGCTGGGTGAGTTTGGGCAGTCACCGGATTCTTCTGAGCCTCGGTTTCCTCTTTTGTAAAAATGTGGCACTTACACATGCCCCACCTCACCCCTCAAATAGCACATCTGCCCTGTGCCAGGTTCTTGCTGGGCACTTTACATGTTTCAAAGGGATTAGGAGGCAATGAGGCACAGGACGGATGTTCCCGGAAAGTTATAAGCAGCGCTAGCAGCTCATTTTATCATTTCTTTACCATAATTCCTTCCTCATCCTTATTTTGCAAACAGGGAAACTGATACTTGGAGAAGGTTAAATAATGAAATCAAGGTCACAGAGCTATTGAGAGGTGAACCTCAGATACAAATTCTGACTTTAAATCTGTGCTCTTTCCATTAGGCTATGTTGCTTGCTTAAAAGCACATGAGATGAGGACAATGATTATCACTGATGGAAGAAGCATGTCAGTGTTAGCCACAGCAGGAGATACTCCAGTTCTTTCCATCCATGGAGAAGGGTAAAAATATATGGTGGGGCCCACGGGGCATCCCTGGAGCTCTCTGCCAGGGCTTTCCCAAAGCCCAGGCAGGAGCATGGAGCTCGCTGAAGGGAATAAATAGAATTGCAAATGGCCCCTCTCGGTGAAATCAATGGGCCCATGTCAAAAGCAATAAGCTCCAAGTGCGAGGAGGCCCTCGCTGCCCTGAGTCGTGGCCCCATTCATCCCGCTTAAGTCTGATTAGGAAACACCGTTGCCCTTGGTGGCAGCGCCTGAGGTCACAAACAACTCCAGTGATAAGAGTGTGCCTTCGGGCTGGAGATCGCAAGGAACTGAGGCTAAAATTCAGTCCTGGCAGGTGGGAAGTGGTTGGATATAAATATTTTAAGACAACAAATATGATTCAGGAGGCTAGTTGGAATGCACTGATACCTCCCAGGGCTCCCGGCGGCATGACGCACAGATGGGAGTAGAAATCACCACCTCAGCATTAGAACACACGCTGTAAGTCACTTGGAGGGAGCTGTCCCCTGCAGGGACGCATGTCCGAGTCCTCCGTAGAAAGCTGGCAGGTGGCGTGGGGAGCTCTGGGGTGATAGGGTGGGGACAAGAGTGAGGTAGCAGCCTATCACTTCATCTTTCTGAGCCTCAGTTTCTTTATAACATGGCTGGAGAGTGAAAGTAACAGTGAGCAGGAGATAGACTTGTTGTTTAGCGGCTAAGTCATTCATGTCTGACTCTTTTGTGATACCATGGGCTGTAGTCCGCCAGGCTTCTCTGTCCATGGGATTTTTCAGGCAAGAGTACTGGAGTGGGGTGCCATTACCTTCTCCAGGGGATCTTTCCAACCCAGGGATCAGAGCCATATCTCTTGCTTTGGCAGATGGATTCTTTACCTCCAAGCCATCTGGGAAGCCCCAGGAGATAGACTGCTGCTGCTGCTGCTAAGTTGCGTTAGTCGTGTCCGACTCTGTGCTACCCCATAGACAGCAGCACATCAGGCTCCCTGTCCCTGGGACTCTCCAGGCAAGAACACTGGAGTGGGTTGCCATTTCCATCTACAATGCATGAAAGTCAAAAGTTAAAGTGAAGTCGCTCAGTTGTGTCCGACTCTTAGCGACCCCATGGACTGCAGCCTACCAGGATCCTCCGTCCATGGGATTTTCCAGGCATGAGTACTGGAGTGGGTTGCCATTGAGAGATAGACTAGAAGGTCTTAAATTGCCCAGCTCTCTCCCTGCTCTAACCCCGTGGCATTCTGGGAATCATATCTACCATTTGGATTTGATGTTTTGGTTATTGAGATAATTCAGCCCAGTGGTTTAGCACCTGGCCTCTGGAGCCAGACACCCTGGGTTCAAACATCAGCTATGTCACTGAAGTTGCTCTGGGCCCTGCACTTTACAGAGTGCTTCTCTGGCTCTTTTCCATCTGTGTCCTTCCCTACAGGGGCCAAGAGGATGTGTCCACTGGAACCTGTGTTTCTCATCCTAGAACACACTCTGGTCCCCTGGAACCAAGGATCTCTCTACCTGAATGACTCCATGTCAGCTCCCAGGGCCCAGGAGTCCCTCAGCTGTGGGTCCATCCTCCCGAGAGTGGATCACTGCTGGTGTGCACACCTCCTCCTCCTGAGGGCTGTTTGCAGTGGAAAGTCTAAAGCTCGGATGTGTGTGGGCTGGGTGACCAGAGGCACATGTGAACAGTCCCTCAAAGTTTAAGACAGAGCTGAGTTTGAGTGAACTCCGGGAGTTGGTGATGGACAGGGAGGCCTGGCGTGCTGCGATTCATGGGGTCGCAAAGAGTCGGACACGACTGAGCGACTGAACTGAACTGAACTGAGAATAGGAAGAGAACAAAGATGAGCTGTGGGTCAGGGAGAGCTCTTCTGGGGTTAAATCCTGGTCTGGACTCCAAGGCATGTGACAAATCTGAATTCAAATTGGGTTTTACAAAGAGACACCTCTACCCCAGTGTTCACTGTGGCACTGTTTACAATAGCCAGGATACGGGAGCAACCTAAGTGTCCATCGACAGATGATGGATAGAGAAGATGTGTACATATACACAGTGGAATGCTACTTAGTCATTAAAAGGAATGAAATTGCGTCATTTGTAGTGATGTGTGTGGACCTAGAAACTGTCATACGAGTGAAGTCAGAGAGAAAAACAAATGTATGTTAATGCACATATATGGAATCTAGAAAAATGGTACAGATGAACCTATTTGCAGGGCAGGAATAGAGATGCAGTCTTAGAGAATGGCCTTGTGGGCATGGGGTGGGGAAGGGGAAGGTGGGGTGAGCAGCATGACATATATGCACCACCATGTGTATAGCAGACAGCTAGTCTACTTTACTGCTGCTGTGCAGCACGGGGAGCTCAGCTCGGTGCTCTGTGACGACCTGACGGGTGGAGTGGGCTCAAGAGGGAGCGGATATACAGATACACATCGCTGATGCACTTTGCTGGACAACAGAAACTAACACAACATATTAAAGCAATTATATTCCAATAAAATTTTTAAGAGGATTAAAGATGTTTTAAAAAGAAAAAAAGAACAAATTGGGCTTTGCAGTCACTATACGGGTAGATTTGTCAAATAGGATGAGAGAACATACTTTATTTAATAATTTGTGGGCTAGATTCTTAACTTTCGAATATTTGACATGTGGTCTATGGACTTCCATATACACTTGCCTTGAGCCGCACACAGGTTAACAGGGAGTCTGGACCCTGGGACCATAGCTTAACCTTTCGGTACTAGGTTTTCCCCTCTGTAAAGTAGAAATAATAGCAGAACTAACCTCACTGGAAGGACTGAGGCTGAAGCTGAAGCTCCAATGCTTTGGCCACCTGATGCGAAGAGCTGACTCATTGGAAAAGACCCTGATGCTGGGAAGGCGGGAGGAAAAGCGGGTAGCAGAAGATGAGATAGTTAGCATCATCGACTAGACGGATATGAATTTGAGAAAATCCTGGGAGATGGTGGAGGACAGGGAAGCCTGGTGTGCTGCAGTCCACGGGGTCACAAAGAGTCAGACACAGCAGCTGCACAGCAACGAACCTCATAGAAATATTATACGGGCTGGTAGGCTGGTGCATGGGAATGAGCATTCTGCCCAGGGTGCGGTGAGCAGTCACTAAAATGCTAGCTGTTGCACTTTCCTACCATTGGGTATAGCATCCTTCCCACCATGCTCTGCAGACTTCCCCATCCCCCGTCAAGGCTTCACTTTGTCATCCCATCCTGCCACCTGCCACAATAACCAGATAACAACTCTGCCTGGCATATTCCTACCTCTAGAGGTCACCTTCAGCCTGGGTAACAACCCTCCTCTAAGTCCCCCAGCCTGGAAGAACCTCCCCCTACCTCTCCTGAAAGCTCCCATCCCAGGGAACAAAAGACCCATCACCTGCATGGCTCAAGTCAGTGGGGCAAAACTGAAACAGGCAAATAAAAGCTTCTTGAAATGTCAACCACCCCAGCTAGGGAAAGACGCATGGGGAGCCAAAATGAACAATCCCTCTTCTAAAGAGCAAATAAATAAGCCTGAAATACAGGCGCCAGCCCTCGGCCATGTCATTAACCATTCTGCTTAGAGACCTGACAGGTGATAACAAAGCAAGTAGGAAGGATTGCTCTTTCAATTTAACTTCGCTATCATTAAAAAGCCTTCTGTAGTTCCTCTGATACACTTATTTTATTTTTCTGGCATCACGCCAGCCAAAAGCAGGATAAATGATAAGTCTGTTAACGAACACCTCAGTTAATTTTATGGCAGAGAGAGCCGAGGGAATGGGTGGGACCCCCCTCCCCACATTGTGGTCTCAGAACCACTCTGAGCATCAAACATTTATTAAGGACCAATCATAAAAGCCTCCATGATGGGGTAATGGCTCATTTTAAATCCTTCCTGATAATAAAATGAGCACTGATTGCAAAGACAATATTTAAGCTCTATCCACAGTATGTCAAGGAAAGGACAAGGTGGATGAGGCGTGAGAAACACTTAGCCAACTTGTTTAATCATCAGGCGTCCTGCTCTTGATAGGTAGGAGGATATTCACTAGGAAATGTGTTATCAAAGGAGGCACCTCCAGACCTAGGCTCAAATCCTGCCTCCCCATATTGGCACTGAGTGACTTTGGACTTGATACATAACCTCTCTGAGGCTTTGCTGTCCATTTGCAGGGCAGCAACAGAGATGCGGACATAAAGAAAAGACTCGTGGATATAGTGGCGGAAGGAGAGGGTGGAGTGACTTGAGAGAGTAACTGAAACATACATATCACAATATGTAAAACAGAGAGCCAGTGGGAATGTGCTGTATGACGCAGGGAGCTCAGACTCAGTGCTCTGTGACCACCTAGAGGGGTGGGGTGGGGAGGGAGGTGGGAGGGAGGTTCAGGAGGGAGGGGACACATGTAGACCGATGGCTGACTCATGTTGATGTTCGGCAGAAACCAGCAGTATATTGTAAAGCAATTAACCTCCAATTAAAAAGAAATACATTAAAAAAAATAGACATCCATACTTCTCTTGTGTGGTGGTTTGGGGGTGCATAAAGTGATTAGCAGCTTCGATACGTTTGAAGCTCCCGTCCTCCTTCCCTTGAGCTGGAATGCGGTGGTCCTGATCTGGGAAAGCACCCCTTTAGCTTCAGGGCAGGTACTGTGCCAAGAACAAAGGAACAGGCTCTGAAACTGATAGCTCCTCTCCCTGGCAAAGGACTGCTTCACTGAAGTACACTGGCCACCATAAGTGACCTGGATCCAAGTTACAGGAACCAGATTCCGATTGTTAATGAAGTGAACCGAGGATGACATTCCCGTGAGCGTGGTCGTCCAGTGGCCCTTCCTTGCTTACCACGCTCCCCAGCACCTTGCCGTGCCTGTCTCCCACTTCCCCGCCTCACGGCCCCTGCCCATCCCGCATTCTTCCCGTTCCAGCCCAATGCTCTGTGCCGCCTTCCTGCCTTGGCATTTGCTGTTTCCTCTTCCTGGAGAACCTTTCCACCCTCTCCGCCTAAATGACTTCTTCTACCCTTAGAGGGAGCTCAAGGGTTTCTTCTGTAAGGATGCCTTCCTTGACATCCCCAGCCCACTCAGGGTTAGCTTTCCCTCCGATCCACGAGCTTCCCTCCTCTGGCAATGACCACTGCTTTGATGTTGTGTTCTCGTCTCTGTTGGGCCTTACAGAGAGTCTCATCTCCGTGTGTGAAGCAGTCATTGTGGTGCCGGGCACAGAGGCAACAAAACTATTATTAAAAGTTTTTTCACTCTCACTCCCTAGGGAATCTTGTCCAATCTCAGAGACTTAAAAACTATTACAGCCGCTATGGAGAACAGTATGTGCCTGCTAAGTGGCTTCGGTTGTGTCCGACTCTTTGCGACCTTATGGACTATAGCCTGCCAGATGCCTCTGTCCATGGGATTCTCCAGGCAAGAATACTGGAGTGGGTTGCTGTGCCCTCCTCCAGAGGATTTTCCTGACCTAGGGGTCGAACCCATATCATTTATGTCTCTTGCATTGGCAGGTGGGTTCTTTACCACTAGCACCACCTGGAAAGCCTGGAGAATAGTATGGAAGTTCCTTAAAAAACTAAAACTAGAATTACCATATGACAGAGCAATTTCCCTCCTGGGCACATACGCAGAGAAAGCCATAATTACAAAAGATACATGCACCCCAATGCTCATTACCACACAATTGACAATAGCCAGGACATGAGAGCCACCTAAACATACATCAACAGAGGAATGGATAAAGAAGATATAGCACATATATACAACGGAGTATTACCCAGCTATAAAAAGAATGAAATAATGCCATGTGCAGCAGTATGCATAGACCTAGAGATGATCATACTAAGTGAAGTAAGTCAGACAAAGACAAATATTATATGATATCACTTATAGGTGGAATAATACAAATATTATTTGCATTATACAAATAAAACTATGCAAATGAATCCATCTGCAAAACAGAAACAGGAATAGAAAATAAATTTATGGTTACCATGTGGGGAAAGGGAGGGAGAGAGGGACAAATTAGGAGCATGTGACTAGAAACCTCTTTGCAACCCCTTCGACTGTAGCCTGCCAGGCTCCTCTGTCCATTGGGATTCTCCAGGCAAGAATACTGGAATGGGTAGCTGTTCCCTTCTCCAGGGGATCTTCCCAACCCAAGGACCAAACCCATATCTCCTACATCGAGGGCAGATTCTTTATCATCTGAGCCATGAGGGAAGTACCCAGATACAAACTACTATACATAAAATAGATAATTAATAAGGACTTACTATATAGCCCAGGGAACCACATTCAATATCTTGTAATAACTTGTAATGGAAAATAATCTAGAAATATACATATATATGTATACATATGGAATCACTTTGCTGTCCACCTGAAACTAACACAATATTGTAAATCAACTATACTTCAGAAGAAAAAAAAAGAAAAACTCTCTAGATGCTGGGTTTTGGAGGGAGATAATGAGCTGCTTGGACTTCCCATGTGGCCCAGTGGTTAAAGAATCTGCCAGCAATGTAGGAGATGTGGGTTCAATCCCTGGGTTGGGAAGAGCCCCTGGAGAAGGGCACTGCAGCCCACTCCAGTATTCTTGCCTGGGGAATCCCATGGACAGAGGAGCCTGGTGGCCTACAGTCCACAGAGTCGCAAAGAGTCGGACACGACTGAAGCAACTGAGCAAGCGTGCACACACCATGGGCTGTGTGGTGTCCCAGGGCTGCTAGAAGCAGGAATGGTTTTCTCTCTAAGGAATCTTCTAAAGAGGATTTCAGAGCATGAATAAATTAAATGTGAGATGGAGGCAGTATGTATGGGGCCCAGACACCCCACCCACCCTGAGAGATTGGTGTCCACACCCTGGGTTCATTTTTACCCAGGGTTTGGCCAGCAGGTCTGTGCCTTCTTTGGGGCCCAGTGTAGGGTAGAGCTGGGCTCCAGCTGAACTTGGCAAAATGTAAAAGGAACTATGCACACAGAGCTAATTCCCTTCCTCCATTAACATATATATTAAAAAAAAATAGATAAGTGTGTCTGTGGAAAGAAAATGTGACTTTAAGATATAATTGCGGTTTCACTGTTCTTATAATACCTTCCTAAATAATGCTGTTATCAAAATTTCTCCTCCCTGTTTTATTGAGCTTAATCCTTGTATGTGTGACTTGATCCCTGAAGCCTTCCCAGGATGGGTAGCACTTCAAAAGCCAGAGAGAAAAAAGCAAGGAACAGCCCTGACACTGTGAGCTGGCGTCTCATGTGGTGCCTGCCCCAGTGAGCTCAGAATCTTCTCAGATGCTGAGAGAATTCATGGGCTTCTTCAGGCCAAAGAGCCAGGAAAGACAACTGTTAGGAAAAGCCAAGGCCAGAGGGCCTAAAGGACCACTATTCAACAGCTGGAGCAGCTGGGCACTGATGCCACAGGATGGAGGATGAGGAACGAATTCCTCAGGCAGAGCTCAGGGAATAAGAGAGAACATTTGGGAAAACCCTTCTGATTCAGCGGTTTGGCGTCAGGGCTCTAGGCCTGGAAATCTTGTCTTAGCCCCCTTCTTGCCATCTCCTCTGACTTGTTCATGGAGGCACTGGTCCTCTGACCTCTGTGTACCCACAGCCCCTTCCTCACCCGGGGCTCCTTTAGCGCATACATCACCGTACGGTAGAAGCGATGGTTTCCAAGTCTTCTTCTCGAGGTTGAAAGGAGCATGAAAGCAGGGACCACATTCAGTGGGTTTGCATGGCCCCAAAGCTCAGAGGGTAAATAATCCGCCTGCAGTGCAGGAGACACGGGTTCAATCCCTGGGTCGGGAAGATTCCCTGGAGAAGGAAATGGCAACCCATTCCAGTATTCTTGCCTGGAGAATCCCATGGACAGAGGGATACTCCCTGGAGGGCTACAGTCCATGGGGTCGCAAAGAGTGGGACATGACTGAGCAACTAGTACTTAAAGCTTTGCCCAATGTCTGACACATATCATATATGTATATATATATATACACACACACACGTACATACACACACACATATATGTATGTTCTTATATGTTTACATGCATATATATACTTACATGTTTTATATGACCTTATATATTTAATATATAAAGCATATATTTATGTATAAAGCACATATACTTATATATGTATAACTATACATATGTTTGTATACATATACTGCATGTGTGTTTATGTATGTATCCACATGCCTTCTAAAATCATATTTTCTGGTTCTTCCAGGTAACAAACCCTCTGATCCAGTCAGACTCCAAGTCTCATCCTGGGTCCTGCCCACATGGCCAAAGGATTTAACTGGAGCCACGAAGAGGAAAGTGGAGATCCCTGGACCGATGTGGACAGCCCTTCCTTTCTCTCCCGGAGCGCCCACTCCTGGCACAGAGGAGGGCCTCCCACAGTACTTCCGCCTCTGAGGAAGGTGAGCTGAGGGCGGGGGTACCCATTCCCCGCTCCTTCTTAATTCTGCCCAATTAGAGAGAAGTGGCTCATCTGATTGGAGAAGCCAGTGGCACCCCACTCCAGTGTTCTTGCCTGGAGAATCCCATGGACAGAGGAGCCTGGTGGGCTGCAGTCCATGGGACTGCACAGAGTTGGACATGCCTAAAGCGACTTAGCAGCAGCAGCAGCAGCAGGCTCATCTGATGGGCGGGGCCTCTTTCCTCTGAGCGGGACTTGTGCATGTTGGGAGTGGGCCATGGCCTCTGCCTGCCTTTGTTCTTTCTGGGAACCTGCCCTGCACCATGGGACTTGCTCCTATGTCCCCGGTCATGCAGGCTGAACCCCTTAGGGTGGGATTCAGACTGGGAGAGGCTTGATACTCTCCCTGCCTATGTGGGGCCGGCAGGGGTCGGTCTGGCTTTCATGATCTGCTCAACTGGCCAAGGCAGGTGTCAAGGTCTGAGTTAGTGTGGAGGGTTATTAGACCCCCATTTCAGCCTCAGGAAAGTCATGTTACCCCATCTGGCTCATGCCAGAGAGCCCTGCATTTGGGGAGGTATTATGAACATCTGCCTTGAATCAAGTTGGTATTTTATTGGCATTTGGCTGGTGATCCTTGTGTTGGTCAGACCTGGAGAGGAGACAGGATGAGATGTGGGTCCCCTCGCCTCTGAGAGCTAGGCTGGAAGGGCCCCTGTGTTCGGTTTCTCCTAAGTCTGGTAAGTGTCTGACATTTAGTTTCCTGAAATATCAATTCTTCCAGAAGGACTTAGCCTGTCACTTTTCTGGGCAGAGTCTACCTGTCCCTCCCTTGTCCAGCTCTGTTCTTCTTGACACCCGCAGGCTCAGCCCTTGTCCAGCCACTGAACCAATGAGAGGCCAGCCTGGCAGAGTGTGAGGCGTCCCTTCATGCCATCTGGGCAGGATGGGGTGGTCAGCGGCTGCCACCCCAGGGGTCAGCCAGAAATGCAGCCCATCATGGACATTCCCTGTGTGTACTGCCAGACACCAAGCACCTTCCTGGTGACAAGCACCAGCCCTGCCTTTGGGGAATCATCTCACCCACACAGCCCATGGATGTCAGATAAAGACTCTATCCAGACTCTGAGGGTGGTACCCATGGCCAAGGCCAGGCCAACAGGTACAGTTCATGCCCAGCACAGCTGGTTCAGAGCTGAGCGTATGATCCAAGTCAGGTGAATGATAGCCAGTGAAGCTCAGTTCTAGTGTGCACGGGTGTGTGTGTGAGCATGTGCACACGTGCCCGCTATTGGAGAAAAGGGCTTTCATTTCCATTGGGTATGAAGCTGGAAGGAGATAGAACTTCCTGCGGCCACTGTAAAGAGATTGTCTGGCCAAGAATAAAGCCAAAACAGAGGAAGCAGAGCCGGAATGCAGAGAGAGAAGCCTTATCCAGGTGACAGCATTGGATTCCTGGAATGAGCCATGCCTGAAGGCCAAACAATCTACCCGGATGGACTGGTCAGTTACATGACCCAAGAAGCATATATGACTGGAGTTTGCTCACTTGTAACCAAAGTATCATCACTGATTCAGAGCCTTCTGTCCCCACCGATCACGGTTTAGCAATCCCACTCTTCTTACCCTTGTTCTGTGGTGTCAGAAATTTTTTCTCTCCACCCTCAGTTAGCAGTGATCAACTCGAACCACTGCTGGGAATGGAGTCTAGCTCTCTGGACACGATGCTCAGCCAGGCCACCAATCTGGCGATTGGTCCCTCTCAACTGTCCCTTAAAAGTCTGGCCCCCATTGTCCTTATATCACCTGATACTGAGAACAGCACAACCTACAAGCTCCTGCCTTGTGCCCCATGAAAATGCTGCCAGCCTGGATCAGCAGTTCCCAAAATATGTTCTGAGGAACACTGGTACCACTGGATGCTGTTTTTGGAGATTAAAAAAAAAAAAAGTTTGCAATTAAAAAAAAAACCAACAAAGCTCTGTGTTTTATTTATCTTGAGATGCACAAGCACATTTGCTTACTAAAGGCTCTGATAAGTACTGCATTAAAGAGAAGTACTTGACATATCATAAGTTAGCCTTTTGAAATATATTTGATTACTGAACACCTATGTTCTTGGTTGTAGGTGTAATACTTATAACATCCTGAAAATGTTGTAGGGAACCTTAACTAGAATTTTCAGAAGCCCTTGGACCTGATGCCTGTATAACTGGCTTCTTTCTGGAGGGGGCTAGCCATTCAGTCCTGATTGGGGCTTGACATCTTCATCCTGGACTGGTGATATTGACATTATTTCTTTCTACCTGATCCCCCAGAATGCTGCAGGGCTGGGGCCAGCTGGTCTGAGCTGTTTCTGATCATAGCATCCCCGCAATGGTGGCAGGGGACAATTAGATTGGGCTGACAAGAGTCATTCTTTTCTGGGCCATGTGGACTCTCTGGTACTCCATTCTGAGACCACGGTTCAGATCTGGCACTGAGGGTGTCTGCAGTTACATGTAAACAGGGAGCTTAACTCTGAACTGTGATTGATGTTTCAAATCAAACGCTCTCGGGGTCAGGATGGTAGATGAGTTTACAGAAGTCAGGGCCAGTAATGAAACCCATCAGGGTCATAAAAATGCAGGATGGCCACAGGGGGCCCCAGGGAGACTCAAAGCTAGATGACAGGAAAAGAGCTACATTTTAGTATATCTTGCTCTCAAAACAGCAGCCTCGTACTTCCCAGGAAACGGAACTGCCTGCCAGGTATTGCCTCATAAATCCTCATGACCTAAGGGGGTAGGAGGAGCCAGGGGGTCCAGGCAGGATTAGTCCTGAGATTGGGCAGAAGGAGGGCAGGGAGGAGTGAGGACCTACTATGCGCCAAGCCCTCTGCTAGCTGCTCTGCATTCATGATCCTTTTTAATCTTTGTAAAATTCAATCAGGTGGATAGTGCTTATATGTTACTGGGGAGAAAACTAAGATCCAGAATATTGAAGCCTTTTGCTTAATGGAGACCCTGGGATTTGAATCCAGGTCTGACAGCCACCTAAACCTATCCCTGGAAGGGATTTCTCACTGGTGTCTTATGGTAGAGAGACATCTCAGACTTTGTGAGTCTGTCCCTTGAGTGGGGTTGTTTTCCCCTTCCTATCCTTTGACAGCCTCTCAGTTGTGAATCCCAATCAAGATAGAAATATGCTTCTATGGGTTCTGGTCTCTCTGATGGGGGAACATGAGCATCTGAGGAGATGTGAATAAATTGGATGCAGGGTGAAACTCCAAGGTGATCCAGATACCTCAAGGTTGGAGAAGCTGCTTTCTTACTGATTCTAGGTAAGTTATTAGAGATGAGTAACACCAGACAGCCAGCAGGCTGGTCTGTCCCCTGGAAACATCTACATTTATTTATTTATATTTTGCCCACGCCACACAGCATGTGGGATCTTAGTTCCCTGGCCAGGTATCAAACCCCTGGCCCCCTGCAATGGAAGCACTTAATCACTGGACCTCCAGAGAAGTCCTTGTTTATTTATTGGCATTATCCCCAAACAGTTATTCCAATGGGTGGTAAGTCAACAGCTCATTGGATTGGAATCCTGGTCCTGGCTCTGTTCCTCTCTTCCAGTACAACTCTCTCCTTCTGAGCCTCAGTTTCCTCATCTGTAAACTGGGTTTAATCATGCCTTCCCTGCCCACTTCCCAGTGACAACAGATGAGAATCTGCAAATAAACTGGAACCAGGGGGAACCTCCAAGGTTATCCAGAGACCTTCAGGTTGAATCAACTCAGCTAGGATTTATTGAGCGCTAACCACACACCAGGTACTCTACCTGATTTGAGGAGAGAGGCTTACGAAGGTGGATCACGTCAGCTTCCTGCTCTTAAGTGATTCATTTGGTGCAAAGAGGACGAAGGGAGGTGATGAACCAGGGTTTATATTTCAATGGTGTTCTAGTGCCTTCTCATTTACTACTTCACTTAAAAGCATATGATGGCTGTCTGAAGTAGGCAGAGCAAGTATTCTCATTTGACAGATGGAGGAAGCTAAGGTTATACAAAGTAAAGTGACTTGCAGAGTAGTGATAATAATATCTTAAGTCTGTGCCCACAATTCATTTGTACAGAGTTTTTCATATGGGACTTGTCATCAAATCTTCAAAATATCCCTGAGTGGTAGGACTTAGCATTAGACAGATCTCATAGATGAGAAAGATCTGTCTAATACTAAGTCCCACGAGAAAGGGCTTCCCCGGCGACTCAGCACCCACCTGCAATGCAGGAGTCACAGGTTCAATCCCTGGGTTGGGAAGATCCCCTGGAGGGATCATGGCAACCCACTCCAGTTTTCTCGCCTGGGAAATCCCATGGACAGAGGAGCCTGGTGGGCTATAGTCCATGGGGTTGCAAAGAGTCGGACACAACTGCAGCAACTTAGCACGCACAGCACATAGATAAGAAAAGAGGCAGGGTCAGAATGTCAACTCCTGGAGAGAAAAAAGACGCACCATCTTCACCTACATCTTCTCAGCTCCAAGCATGAAGTCTGGCAATGAAAGCAAACCAATAACCCAGTTAATGAATGGGCTGTGGGCTTGAATAGACATTTCTCCAATGACATACACATGGCCAACAGGCATGTTAAAAAATGCCCAATAGCATTAATTATTGGGAACATGCATATCAAAACCACCATGAGACATCACCTCACAGCTCTCAGGATGGCTATTATCAACAAACCACAAGACAACCAGTGTTGGGGAGGACGTGGAGAAATTAGAACTCTTGTACACTCTTGGTGGGAATGTAAAAGGGTGCAACTGCCATGGAAAGTATTTAGAGCTTTTTCAAAACATTTAACATAGAACTACCATGGTGGTGGTTTAATCGCTCAGTCGTGTCCGACTCTTGCAGCCTCATGGACTGTAGCCCACCAGGCTCCTCTGTCCATGGGATTTTCCAGGCAAGAATACTGGAGTGGGTTGCCATTTCCTTCTCCAGGGGATCCTCCCAAGCCAGGAATCGAACCCGGGTCTCCCAAATTGCAGGCAGATTCTTTACCGACTGAGCTATGAGGGAAGAACTACCATACGATCCAACAACTTCACTTCTGGGTATTTATCTGAAAGAACGGAAATCAGGGTCTTAAACAGACATCTGCACTCCCATGTTTATAGCAGCATTATTCACACTGGCCAAGATGTGGACACAACCCAAGAGTCCATCAATCGACAGATGAATGGATAAAGAAGATGTGCTTTGTACATGCAACGGAATACTATTTTTCCTTTAAAGAGAAGGAAATGCTGCAATGGGAGACAGAATGGATGAACCTAGAGAATATTATGCTAAGTGAGGTCAGTCAAGTCACCAAAAGACAAGCACTGCTCTAGCAGTCAGAGTCTCAGAATCAGAGTGGAATGGTGGGCTGAGGGGAGGGATGACATGGGGAGTTACCAATCGACAAGCATAAGTGTTCAGTCAAGCACGATGAGTAAGTTCTAGAGATCGGCTGTAACAACACTGTACCTAGAGTCAACAATACTGATTATACGCTTAAAGGTTGTTAAGAGGGTCTCAGGGTCAGTGTTCTTCAAAACAATAAAATAGGGACTTACTTCCCCGCTACTCCGTTGGCTAAGACTGTGCTCTCCCAACTCAAGGGGCCTGAGTTTGATCCCTGGTCAGGGAACTAGATCTCACATGCTGCAACTAAAGATCCGGCATGTCACAACTAAAAAGAAAATAAAGAAAAGAAATAAAGAAAAAAAAAAACAATGAAGATGGAAGATCCTGCATGCCATAGCTGAGACCTGGCACAGCCAAATAAAGAAATATTAATAAAAATAAATAAGTGTAACAAGTGCTTAGAAAAGGTGCTTTCAGTGCCCTGACCACATCCCCTTGCACTTAATGATTTTAATGTGGGATGTCCCAATTTTCACCTACCAGCACCTGCATTTCTTTGCCTGCAGGAGAAAGCTCTGACGGCAGGAGCCCTCTTTGCCCACCCGCAGGGCCACCCTGAAGCGCCAGAAGATCAATGCTTCCTGGCAGCCACACCAACCAGCACGGCAGGAGTCGGCACCTGCATACCTGCCCTCCCTCACCCTTCAGGTGGGATGACTCCCAGAGTTCCCTGTAGGACTAAGGTCCAAGTGCCCATAGTGCTAACTTGCTTAATAATGCACTTGTGTTCATTACTCTCCTTCCCTGTCTTGCTTTCAGCTTCCCTAGCAGTGTTTCCTGGATTATCTCCCAAATAAACGATGTATCCTGATTTCAGGGTCTGCTGCTAGGGGAAGTGGACTAAGAGATGGGTTCAGTAACAGTTTATGGAGTGAGTGAACGGAGAAGTGAGAGGCTGTGTCCACCCGTGCCCCCTACCTAGGAAGGTCAAGGGAAGGGGGGCCGTTGCTCGGGCCTTGATGTGTTTGTTTCATGGAGACTGAGGTGGGCTTGGGAGGGACCTGCATCATGCCTGCTGTGCTGGTGAAAAAAAGCAGAGAAAACATGCTAAGAATCTTATGCTGGAGAAAACATGCCTTCACCTTGCCAAGGTTGGGGTCAGGAACGTGATTCCCAAGCTGTGTGGTCAGTGTATCAGGAGCACAGGATGCCTGCACTTCGGTCCCCTCCCTGGGTGCCCCGTTCTCAGTCCCAGCTCCTTACTCAGGCCCGACACCCTCCCCATCCCAGACCCCTTGGTCTCATTTGGGGGCTCGAGCTTTATACCCTCTGTGTCCTCAACACATGGAGTTCATCTCTCCCTCGGGGCACCTCTATTCTTCCTGGCTCATTGCCTGGAATGATCATTCCCCCAGAGCTTGGCCTGACTCATATTTTCCTTTTCCTTTGGATTTCAGCTTAAAAGTGACCTCCTTAGAGAGGCCTTTTCTGACCAATCAACTTAGTTACTCCTTATCACATCACCTTGTTCTAGTTTCATAAAATCTGTACCTGTGGAATATTTCATCATCATCATCATTATTATTAAACCTGTTCTCTTTATAAAGTATAGGTTCTAGGAGAGAACTGGTTTATTTTGTTCACTGATGCAACCTCAGTACTTGGAAGAGAGCCTGGTCATAGAAGATGTTCAATAAATACTTGTGAATGAATGAAAGAATGAATGAATGATGAAGTAGGGAGAGGATGGCAGTGGGCAGAGGTCTGTAAGAATTCTGGAGTGTGAGGGCTAGTGCCTTTGGCTGAAGGAATGCCCTGGTTAATATTAATTTGGACCAACTGGCTGTCTTTAAGGGTATGTAAGCTGGAGGGAGGGGTGATGTGAATGGCCTAGGATCACTCAGGCAGGTGTAGGAGGGTCAGAGCCTGAACCTTGGGTCCTGCTCACAAAGCCTAGGCTTTTGACCTCAACTACCATCTTGTAGGGACTCCCCAGGTGGCTCAGTGGCAAAGGATCTGACTGCCAAGGAGGAGACTTGGGTTCAGTCCCTGGGTTGGGAAGATCCCCTGGAGAAAGGATTGCAACCCACTCCAGTATCCTTGCCTGGGAAATCCCAAGGACAGAGGAGATTGGTGGGGCTACAGTCCACGGGGTTGCAAAGAGTCAGACATGACTTAGAGACTAAAGAACAAACATCGTCTAAGGGTCACCCCATGCACCTGAAACAAGACTTCCTGACCACATAGCCCAGTCTCCTACCATGGCACAGGTATTATTCTTGTTACTGTGATACGTAAAACTTTATTTAGAAATTGTCCCAGCTTTATCTCTTTTTTTGGCTGCACTGCTCAGGATTCAAGATCCTATTTCCCCAGCCAGGGATCGAACCCATGCCCCCTGCATTGGGAGTCTCAACCACAGGACCACCAGAGAAGTCCGTACCCAGTTTTATCTTTTGTTGGTTTATGAACAAATATAAAGGTCAACCATACAAGTAATTTGCCCTTGAAAACATGTCACATTAAAAAGACGCCCACCTTCATTCCCAACCCTGCAAAGCTTCTAGACCATGGTTTTTCCACCCCCTCACTTCTGACATTTTGAGTCGGACAATTCTTTGCTGCGGGGATTTGTCCTGTGCATTTTAGGAGGTTTTGCAGCTTCCCTGGCCTCTGTCCACTTGATGCCAACAGCACCCCACCCCCAGTTATGACAATCAAAAATATTTCCAGACACCAACCCTGGGGACAAAACTGCCCCCACTTAAGAACCATTCTCCTGAGCTAGAGGAAGGCAGGTACTATGTCTCTTTTGCTTATGATTGTGCCCCCAGGGCATGGCCCAAGTTAAGTGCCCAATAAAGATTTGTTGGAAGAAAAGACGGATACCTGAGTGACTAAGTGGATGAAGCAAGCAAACATTAGTCACTTAGTCATGTCTGACTCTTTGTGACCCCATGGACTTTACTCCAACAGGCTCCTCTTTCCATGGAATTCTCCAGGCAAGAATACTGGAATGCGTTGCCATTTCCTACTCCAGGGGATCTCCGTGACCCAGGAATTAAACATGGGTCTTGTGCATTGCACACAGATTCTTTACCATGTGAGCCACCAGGGAAGCCCTGACTAAATGAATAAAGGAGTGCAGAACTCCAGCCAGTGTCCTTGGACTGAGCCTGCTGAATCATCCCATCTCAGCAGCTTCTCTCTTGCCCATCGTCTTGACATCATGTCCAGCAGCCTCACTGACCCATCAGTGCTAGCCACTGGCACAGTTGCTCCATCTGGTTCCCTATAAACTATCGTAGGCAGCAGCTCCCAACTTGGTCTGTCTCAGACTTGTGCACAGAATCCAGAAACCAACAACCCTCCAGTGAAACAGGGAAAGGGTGCAGAACTTGGAAGCGTCTGCAACAGATGCCCCCACCAACTGGGGGGTCATTCACACCTACTGGGAGCCAAACCGAGATGCTACAGCAGAGGAAGTTACTGATAAATATGTCCCCCATATTTCTCCATCTCACAGACACCAGAGAAGCAGACATCCATCAGGGAACATTACACTGAATAATGAAGCAACCGCACTCACATCCCAAATAAGAAAATGGGAGGCTTCTATTAGACTTTAAGCTGCTCAGATTCACTCAGCCTCTGCTAATGAAAATATGAGCGGCATCCAAGGCTAAACCTGCTCCCTCATGTGGGCTGGTGAATATCTTAATATCTCCAGATTCCTTTCAGCCTTCTAAATTGTGTGCATTGCTTCTGACATTTACGAGTTATCTATGATGCCTGCAAGATTAAGCCACCACGAAAACTTCTCCATCTGCCCTCTTATTTCCACACCCCCTCCCCAACCCAGGCTGAGCTAGAATCTCTTAGACTGTTAAAGCTTATCCCATATGGGTGAGATTGGAGGCCAGCTGCAGACCTTTTAGGGCGCAGTTCCCTCCCCATGGCTATTTTGCATGGCACATGCTGGGAGATTTCATTTCAAGTCCTGGCTGAGTGAGAACCTTCTGAGTCCCAGCGATCTTGAGGGGTAGACAGCAAGGAATGAGAGCTGGTTCTGCTGTCCCAGGAAAGGCTTCAGCATTTATTGAGCACCTCCTGTGTGCTCTGTATATACCCTTACAGTAACTCCTCCAAAGAACACAGGGTGTGAATTGGTCTCTGCAGCCATGGAGCCCCCTTCCCCTGGCTGTCCTCTTAGCCCAACTGGAAACATTTAATTTACACCCCTTTCCCATAAGGAAGGCTGAGTACCAAAAAATTGATGCTTTCCAATTGTGGTTCTGGGGAAGATTCTTGAGAGTTCCTTGGACAGGAAGGAGATCAAACCAGTCAACCCTAAAGGAAATCAACCCTAAATATTCATGGGAAAGACTGATGCTGAAGCTCCAATACTTTGGTCACCTGATGTGAAGAGCCAGTCCCTGATACTGGAAAAGATTGAAGGCAGAAGGAAAAGGGGGTAGCAGAGGATGAGATGGTTAGATAGCACCACTGACTCAATAAACATGAATTTGAGCAAACTCCGGGAGATCATGGAGGACAGAGGAGCCTCGTGTGCTGCAGTTCATGGGGTTGGACAAAGAGTTGGACATGACTGAGTGACTGAACAACAACAACAGCCCTTGCCTCCAGAAGCTTCTAGCTCTGGGGTTTGGCTACTTTCAGGAGGCTGAGCAAACTAGGAAAGGAAGGATTCTGCCTGTGGTGTGTATGGGTACGCACCCAACCCTTGACATGTCTGTACACGGGGTGAGTGGTCTGTGAGTATGTGTGTGTACATCCCAAGGAACGAAGGTGAACACACCCATGTATGCACTGAAAACATGCCTCAGTGTGTCCACGTGTGTATGCATGAGTCCCTGGGTGCCCGTGGTGGGGGCTCTAACTGCATTTTTGGTTTCCTTGCTCCAGGGGTCCCACGATGCCCAAGGGGCCACCTGCCCCCAGAATCCTGCATGCTGACCCGGCCAGATGGCGGGGCCTTGGTCTGCTTGTTCACAGGACAGTAAAAGCACTTCTGTCATCCTAAAGGTTTTTCTGATTGAAGTTGTTAAAAAAACAAGAACGAAAGAAAGAAAGAAAGAAAAACCCTTGTGAAACCCTTGTTTCATATTTGAGAAACACATGTGCTTTAAGTCACAGAGCTACGAGGGGAATTTGACCAAAGCCAGTGTCTTTCCAAAGCCAGATGGCTGGGAAGATGGACATTTAGTGACTGAGCTGTACACGGGGCAGGATGAGGACAGTGCCAAATAAAGACATGAGGTGCCCCGCTGGGAAGCAGAGGAAGACAGGGTTAAATCGCATGAAGGATTTAATGGGTCCAGGTTTGAAGAACAAAGACAGTTTTGACTGGGTGGAAACTGAAACATTCCCAGGGCTGAAATGTATGCAAAAGCACAGAACTGCACGGCCCTTCCATGGAGCTAGGGTGTGTGAAGAGCTACTAACAGAGGGATGAGGGTGCACGTGGTACAGCTGTGTGCTGAGACCAGTCCGCACAAGCTCAAGAGAGCTGACCCTCTCATCCTGCCCACCTAGGTGCTCAGTGAGGTCAGGTTAGCAGCTTGAAATCAGCCATGGGAACATTCACACCAGGGACATGGACAGAGGATGTTCCCCCCGGAAGTCACTTGTGAAACATTCACTAGTACACACTGAGAATTGGGGAGCATTACCTCTAAGGTGACTCCAGAAACCCACATGTCAAAAATCAGCAAGTTGGTGATGCTATGGATGAAGATGCTCCAGGAAGGTGACGCTAGTGGCTGGAAATTCAGATCTCTGTCGTTTAGAAACCCAGAGGTGCCTGCTTCCCTCCCCACTCCTTTCCCAGGCAAAATGGAAATGCCTCATCTAAAGGGAAGTAAACATCCCTTTATAATATGTATAAAATCAATAACTAATGAGAACCTACTGTATAGCTCGGGGAACTCTATTCAGTGCCCTGTGGTGACCTAAATGGGAAGGAAATCTCAGAAAGAAGGGATATAAGTATATGCACGTGGAGAAGGAAACTGCAACCCACTCCAGTATTCTTGCATGAAAATCCTATGGGCAGGGGAGCTTGGAGGGCTATAGTCCATGGGGTCTCAAGCAGTCAGACACGACTGAAGCGACTGAGCACATACACGTAGCTGATTCACTTTGCTATACACAAAGAAACGAACATTGTAAAGCAACCATACTCTAATAAAAATTAATTAAAAAATAAATAAAAATTCAAAACCACACAAAACAACAGCAAAAATATCCCATTAAATGAAAAAAAAATTCAAAGTGAAGATCTGACCTGCTGGAGTTTCTGAGCAGGGAATCAGGCAGAGCACGCAGTTCCTTCCGTTTACCACCGATATTACATTATCCCAAACTCACTGATTCAGAATTCTCTTACCATAGATCAGGGCTTTGGCTCTTCCATTACTAGCTAATCCAAATGGACATGGTGCAAACTTAATTTTGAGGATAATAGAGGCCCCATCCATTTGCACGATCCGCTGGCTCTCGCATCCTTAAAGCATTTGCTGACTCCTTCAAATCAGGAAGGCTGTGCCAGCTCAACAGACCCTCCTTCTGAGAGAGGAGAAGCAGAGTTCTAGGATCTCCTGAAATCTCTGGCTGCCTACACTGAATACCTATACGACACCTCTTGGGCTTCCCAAGTGGCATCAGTGGTAGAGAATCTGCCTGCCAATGCAGGAGACGCAAGAGATGTGGGCTCGATCCCTGGGTTGGGAAGATCTCCTGGAGCAGGAAATGGCAACCCTCTCTAGTATTCCTGCCTAGGAAATCCCATGGACAGAGGAACCTGGTGGGCTACGGTCCACGGGGTTGCAAGGAGACGGGCACAACTGAGCAGGCAGACATACAAGGCACCTGCCACAGTGCTGGGTGTTTAATGCTGGGTGCTTGGTTCCTGGTCCTCATCACAGCCCCGAAAGGCAGGTAACATGACTTCCATTTTTTATAACAGGAAACAGGATTCCTAGGAAGGATGAAAAAATAGGGCCCAGGTCATGCGTTAGCAAGTGTCAGAGTTCAAATATGAGCCCGTGCTTGTCTGTCAGCTCAGATTCTGTTTTGTTTGTCTTTTAAAACAGTTTTCCTAACTGGATGTCATTTTTATACTTAATCAGCAATTCAGGGTCATTTCAGTTATTTTTATTTATTTATTTTCTGGCCAGGCTGTGCTGCATGTGGGCTGTTAGTTTCTTGATCAGGGATTGAAAATGACACCATCCCCTCTCCACTGCATTGGAAGTTTGGAGTCTTAACCACTGGACCACCAGGGAAGTCCCAAGGCTCAATTTCTTAAATACTCCTTATTGCTGTTTATAGTAAGCTGAACAATGTACCCCCCGCCCTTAATTTATCCACCCTGTGACTATTTCCGTATACGATGCAAAGAACTTGGCAGGTGCAATTAAGTTAAGGTTCTTGAAAGTGAAACTGAAATTAGCTCAGTCATGTCCGACTCTTTGCGACTTCATGGACTACACAGTCCATGGAACTCTCCAGGCCAGAATATTGGAGTGGGTAGCCTATCCCTTCTCCAGTGGATCTTCCTGACCCAGGTATCGAACAGGGGTCTCCTGCATTGCAGACATGTTCTTTACCAACCGAGTTATTAGGGAAGCCCCAAGGTTCTTGAGGTGAGGAGATTATCCTGGATTATCTAGAAAACTCAATGTAATCCCAAGGGTCCTTAGAAAAAGAGAGCAGAGGAAGATCTTACCACAGAAGAAGGCAATGTGATAGTGGAGACAGAGATCAGAGTGATGCGGCCACAAGCCAAGGATACCAGCAGCCGCCAAAGCTGGGACCGGCATAGAATCACTCTCCCCTGGAGCTTCCAGAAAGAACCAGCTCCCCCAACACCTTGATCTTAACTCTATAATATAGACTCATTTTGAACTTTCAACCTCCAGAACTGCAAGCCAATTTGTTTCGGCTATCTTAAGGCACTATTTGCAGTGATTCGTTACAGCAGCAATAAGAACCTTATACTTCCCAAAGCAGGAGGAAGAGAATGGGGCAGAGATGACAACAGAAGGAAGGAACAGGGTGAGGCTGCACCTCCAGCTGTCCTTGGCTTTCTCTAAGCATAGGATTTGAACAGAAGGGCCCTGCTCCCTTCCTGTCATCCCACCCCTCTTAACCACACTGACCTCAATCTGAACCAAAGCAATTGGTAATTAAGATAAGCCTTCCTTTACCTCCCTCACAGGGGAAGGGAAGGAGACAGCTGATTGACAGAGGACAGCACCCTGGGCTTGGGTCCTGGGTTCTGCTTCAGTCTGCCAGCCCCCTCACTATGTGATCTTGGGCGAAGTGTATTATTTCTCTGAACTTCTAAGATGCTTCCACTTCTCTGATCCAGCTCTAAGATTCTTCTAAGGGTGAAGCAAACTAATTTGTATAAGCTCAGAATGGGTAGAATGTTGAGCCCCCCAAAGGAGTATCTGAAACATCGTCCCTGCAGCTCCGTCCTATTCATCTTGTATGCAAACAGGGTGCCGATGCTCTGGGTGGAGGCCTACCAAAGCTGCAGGCTGGGGAACGGACCCTCAGGGAGATGCTCTAGTGCATATTAATTTGGGAATATGTCTCTGGCTGCCATGGCCAGAGGGTGGGCACAGATTGGTCCTATGAACCAAAGGGAGGGGAAAAAAAACCCTTCTTGTAAAGATCAGAAGCACCTCCTGGAAGTCTGCAAATAAATGAAATGTGCCCAGCATCAGCTGAGCTGGCAGGGATGAGAGGAGTGGCGGTCTGGGGGCTGAGAAGGGAATGCTGGTGGTCCAGGAGAAAGCATGCTACATCTGCCCACAGTGGTGGGTTTCTAGCTGATGAGTCCTGCCCAACTCTTTTGTGACCCCACGGACCATGTAGCCTGCCAGGCTCCTCTGTCCATGGGATTTTCCAGGTAAGAATACAGGAGTGGATTGCAATTTCCATCTCTAGGGGATCTTCCTGACCCAGGGATCGAACCTGAGAACTGAGTGGTGGAGTCCTAATGAGGTTATTCTTTTAGCCATAGAAGGCTGGGTCTGGTCACGTGGTGAAATTGGGCCTGGGAGTAGAGCTTAGTGGGATACAGCATGGCTTAACTGAGAATCGTGACCCATGTTTCTAAAAGCCAAGCCCTAATGCAAGTCCTGCCACCATCCTTTTTGGGGATTTTGAGTGTCTTAACTTTCAATCTCAGCTTCCTGATCTGCCAAGTGGGTGAGGGATAAAGAGCTCTTTGGAGTCCCTGCTTCATCCCTGGCAGGCCAGATTTCCTAGCTGCCAAGCTCTTGGAGGCTTGGTTTATTCAGCTGGAAAATGGGGTTTCTTATCAGAGCACTGATGGATGAGATATTAAATGGTACAGGCCCTGGAGTGCCGACTTCCTCCCTGCCCCTGCAGGCTCTCTCACAGGTCGAGAGGAGAACGAGACACAGCAGGACACCAGATGTGTGTGTGTGTGTGTGTGTGTGTGTGTGTGTGCACGCGTGCGCGTGCTGCGGTTCCTTCTGTGGGTGGCTGGATCTATGCAGCAGGGTGAAGGGTGCCTGCCTCCTTGTCCCCAACCAGCTGCTGTTCTCCCATATTCCGAGCAAAACTCCTGTCTACCTCTCAATCCCTAAGTAAGCATGATATGCACAAAGGGTGGGGCTTAAATGACCAAAGGTCTGTGGCAACCCACTCCAGAATTCTTGCCTGGAAAATCCCATGGACAGAGGAGCCTCATGGGTTATAGTCCATGGGGTTGCAAAGAGTTGGACACGACTGAGCACGCACACACACACCTGCTCTCTAAGCTCTGGAGCATCCCTGGCTCCCATCCGAGGCCTCCATTATCAGCTCCAGGTTTTCAGAAAGTTAACACGATAGGGGGCCAGGCAGTTCCATCTCATGGAGTCCCCCACCTCTTATCCGCACCCTGGCTGATTCTTCCCTGTGATGCAACCCTTTCTCAGGCAAGAAGTACAACAGTGAGCTGCTGGCTGAGGGCTGCCTTCCCAAGAGATTGCCTTGTGAGGCTGACTTTCCAGTGGAGGGGATCTGCTTGCCTTAGGGGCTGGCAGAAGGATGGGGGGGTGTGTGCCAGGTCTCCCAGTGACAGGTCCATCATCTACCTCTTTCTCTCTGAGTTGGTCATGTCTGGAGAACACACCCATTTTCCTCCAATCTCAAAGCCTAAACCAAGACTCTTCAAACCTTAATGTGCTTATGAATTACTTGGGGATCTTGTTAAAATGCAGATTCTGCTGGAATGGGTCTGGGTCAGAGCCCAAGGCTCTGCATTTCTTGAAAGTTCCCCAGTGGTACTGAGAATTTTGGTACTGCTGATATCCAAGCAGCAGGAGCCCTGAAGGATCATCGGAGGCAATGACAAAGAGCTCGAGGCTCAAAAAGAGGGAGAAGGGAATTAAATGGGAGCTGTGAGCTGGGGACTGTGTGAGGTGGTTGAAAGTTGCTCCCTGTGCAATCCTTACGTCAAGTTAGTAAAGTTAAGTGTTAGCATCCTAATTTCACAGAAGGGGAAACAGAAGGTCAGGGAGCTATAGACACACGCCCAGAGGCACAAAGCTGGCAAAAACAGGCTGGGATGGAGTTCGTATGTTCATCCTCTCTCTTTCTCTACTAAGATGCTTCCCTATAAATAAAGATGAAGCCCTTTTGCAACTCACCAATGGAAACACCTCTCACAAATAAACATATGGAAAACACTTGGTCTCATTCTGCATCCAATAAATACAAAGCAAAACGGTGTGAAATGATTTCTCACTGGTCAAAACAGAAGAGACGGTTTCAGTGGCTCAGTGGTAAAGAATCTACCTACCAATGCAGGAGACACAGGTTTGATCCCTGGTCTGGGAAGATCCCACAGGCTGGGGAGCAACTAAGCCCATGAACCCCAACTAAGCCTGTGCTCTAAAGCCTGGGATGGCAACTACTACACCCATAACCACTGAAGCCCGTGTGCCCTAGAGCCGGTGCTGTGCAACGAGAGAAGCCACTGTAATGAGAAGCCCGAGCACCGCAACTAGAGAGCAGCCCCGACTCGCTGCAACTAGGGAAAAGCCCGTGCAGCAGCAAAGACCTAGCACAGCCAAAAACACACAAATAAATAATAATAATAAAAGAACAGGCATTTTAAAATAAGGATTGCAGGTGGGGCAAGGTGTGTGTGGTAGATGGGGATTCTCATACACTTCTCGGGGGAATGACTGATTGGAAAACCAGTAGCAACATTTATCAAGAGCCTTAGAAATGTTCCTAGCGTTTGACGCAGTCTCTGCTTCCGGGAATGTGTTCTAACCACGTCTTGAAATATGTCTGTCCCAGTATCATTCAGGATAAGGAAATAGTAGAAATCATTTAAACATCTAACAGGAGAGGAATGAGATGTAATTACAAAATTCCACGCAATGGAATTTTATGTAGCCACTGAATGATGTGTATGTAACACCATGAAAATACTAATGTCATAAAGGAGAAAAGCAGTTTGCAAAATGATACATAGGGAATAATCCCGAATTTATAGTTAAAAAATTCCCTTCTACCTATACCGATGAAAAAGACTGAAAGGAAGGAAACCAATTTATTAGTCTGAGTTGTGGAACTATGGGTAGTGATTTTTTTAATGTATTTTCCAAAATGTTTCTCAGGAGTTGACTTTTATAGTGATTTTGTAAAAATGTCCTTTCAATGAGCATAGGTCCTTTGCTCTTAATCCAACTTAAAAGTCAAATGCACACAAAAGGCTTTATAAATTATTCTTTATTTTCTCATTGACTCACATGATGATTTCAGAGACAAGTGAACTTTACTTTTGATTGATCATTGATTGGTAGCAGCTTTGGGTTCTCTGTCCCAGCTCCTATGGTTAAATATATCAGGGATAAAATATGCCAGGGATTCCCTAGTGGCTCAATGGTAAAGAATCCGCCTGTCAATGCAGGAGATATGGGTTTGATCCCTGGTTTTGGAAGATTCTACATGTTGTGGAGCAACTAAGCCCATGCACCACAATTGAGCCTGTGCTCCAGAGCCTGAGAACCACAGCTACTGAGCCTGAGCACCCTAGAGCCCCAGGGCCAGTTCTCCACAGCAAGAGAAGCCACCGCAAAGAGAGGTCTGTTCACTGCAGTAAGTCCGTCCACCGAAAAGTCTGTCTACCGCAATGAGAAGTCCGTGTACCACAACTACAGAATAGCCCCTACTCACCGCAACTAGAGAAAAGCCCACATGCAACAACAAAAGCCCAGCACAGCCAAAAATAAATAAATAAAATTATATGAAAAAATGTCACAATGTCTAAACAAGCACTCAAAAGTCATCATGAGAGTGATACGTTAAGAGGATCTTGTGAGTGATCACTCATTCATTCAACAGACTGGGCCTTATGGAGGCTGAGGAGAGGAGCCTGGGTATAGTCCATGGGGTTGCAGAGTCTTTTCTCTAGTTGCGGTGAGTAGGGGCTATTCTGCAGTTGTGGTGCACGGACTTATCATTGTGGTGCACAGACTTTGCGGTAGACAGACTTCTCATTGCAGTGGCTTCTCTTGCTGTGGACATGACTGAAGCGACTTAGCATGCACTCAGGCAAACTGTCACCTCAGCATCCATGGGTTTCCCAGGTGCCGCTAATGGTAAAGAACCCACCTGCCAATGCAGGAGACATAAGAGATGCGGGTTTGATCTCTGGGTTGGGAAAATACTCTGAAGAAGGAAATGGCAACCCACTCCAGTATTCTTGCCTGGAAAAATCCCATGGGCCAGGAACACGGCGGGTATAGGGTCACAAAGAGTCGGACAGGATGGAAAGCAACTTAGCAGTAGCACTGGAAGGCGAGAGGAACAGATCAATTCTGACAGTCCAGAGAGCGCAGAACTTCAGGGTCGAGTAGCGTGGGGTGTGCTGGAGACAAGGTGGAAGGGACCCCTTCTGCTGGAGACAGCCTAACTGGAGAGAGATGTTCGATAAGGAAGGGACAAGATGGAGCTCTAAGCAGTGTTTGCCAAGACTCTAAGGGGAAACATGGAGAGCATGGTAGGTTCAAGGAGCCGCCCCAGTCTGGTCTGACCCAAGGGTGGCATGTCTAGGGAGGAAGAGATGAGTTGAGAACAGCCTAGATCTTCACAGGCTGCAGATGTCATGCTGAGGGGTTTGGATTTTATTGAAAAGGTGATGGAGACCCCCAGGAGGGTTTCAAAGAGGGGGAAACATCATGACCAGACTGGAGATTAACAACGACCACTCTGGGTCCACAATGGAGGCGAGATGGCAGATGGTTTATCCCGGGAGAGTGTTTGGGTGTGTTAAGAACTAGCCCAGGATGTTTGGAATAGATTAGGTGAGAAACAGCGGAGGGAGCAGGACAGATAGAAGGGGCACTTAGGCAGTAAATCAACAACTACAGGCCTTGCAAATTAATTGGATGTGGAGAGTTAAGGAGAGGGAGGAACTTCCAGGTTTCTGGGAGTTCAGAATCTTCTGAGTTGACTGTCAGAATATTTATAATTGTTGATTTATGTATTTTTGCAGGCTTTAATTTCAGGGTACATTAAAAGGTAATTTGATTGAACAAAATATCATTTAGACAAGACTTTTCAGGGATACATACTGCTGTTGAAAACATAGTTGCATCCACAGACCAAAGGCCCATATCTTATCCACACGCCCTGGAAAGATGCAAGGGCCAGCTCCTTTCTAGCGGCTCTGGAAAGTCCTCGGCTGGCACTGAGATGCTTCACATTGAGGAGCAGAGTCAGGACGCTGGCTGGCTGGTGGAGAACTGCTCCTATATACCTGCCCTGGTGGCTCAGAAAGTAAAGAATCCACCTGCAATGCAGGAGACCCAGGTTCGATCCCTGGCTCAGGAAGATGCCCTGGAGAAGGGAATGACTATCCAGTTCATTGTCCTTGCCTGGAGAATTCCATGGACAGAGAGCCTAGAGGGTTACAGTCCATAAGGCCCTGTTGCACAGAGCCTCAGGTGGCTCCCCCAAATCGAGGCAAGGTATGGGGGTGGAAAGTGAGAGGGTTACAAGAGTACATTGGTTTGGTCACCTTCTTTCTGCAGGTGACCTTTCCTCCTTGCAAAGCAGAAAGGAATCACAATTTTGTGATTTGCTCTGATGCATCTGTGAACGGCATCACACACAAACGCATATACATGTTAGAGAAGAGTCTTGGCAGGATTGAGCCGACTACTTTCCGTTGTGATGCTTACTAGGGCTGAGCCATCCCCAGACCTGAGTCTTTGGCTCCAGGGTGCTTGCCCTTTCCTGTTTGTCTTGTGGAACCCGTTTAAACATTCTGTATCTACCGCTCCCCCAAAGCACTTTCGTTTTTGTTGTTTGTTTTTTTCCCCAAAGCACTTTGAAACCCACAGTTTGGTGAAGTGGAAAGAGCCCAGACTCTAATTGCAGACAAGAGCTGTTTGGAATGCAGGGTCTCTCCCTTCCAGGGGAGGCGGTTCCTTCTCTTTGACCCTCAGGTTTCTTCTCTGTACAACAGCCTCACCTTGTCAGCTTGCCTTGTGGATTGAGTAAGACGAACTCAGACAGTGGATCGAGTAAGACGAACTCAAAGTGCTTGGCACGAGGTGGGCACTCAGTGCTTGTTTCAGAGCTGGGAGGGACAGCCCATGGCCTACGGGTGTGACGAGTTACAGCCTCCTTTCTGTATCGTGGGGCTTCCCTGGTGGCTCAGACAGTAAAGAATCTGCCTGCAGCGCAGGAGACTCAGGTTTGATCTCTGGGTTGAGAAGATCCCCTGGAGAAGGGAATGGCTACCCACTGCAGTACTCTTGCCTGGAGAATTCCATGGACAGAGGAGCCTGGCAGGCTACAGTCGATGGGGTCACAAAGAATCCGATGTGACTGAGTGACTAACACTCTGTATCTTGGGAGAAGGGACATGTGAGACAGGTCTAATGTGACATGCTGTGCACAGGGGCCCTCATGGGATAACCTTAGCCCAGGGATATCCCTGTATAATACAGTAATTTCTGCAGTGAAATCTTCTGTAATGATAAAGACAAAGTCCTCTTTACTAACTAGTGCAACTCAACTGTCTATGCTTAAAATAAATTAGCCATGCTGTTGACGCTGGCCCAGAACCACGTGGGGCTGTGCCCCAGTCTGCCCTACAGCACCACAAGGCTGTCTCAAGTGTGGTTTGTGCCAAATTCCTGGGAATCCGGGATCCTAGCTGGGGCTGGACTGAAAGGTGGCTTTCCTGGTGCTGAAAGCCGGGCTCGGTCTGGGGTGCAGAGAACTGGCTCCTTACCCCTGCTCCCCAACTACTTGCTCATGACCTTGGGAAAGACACAGACCCCTGTATTCAGCCCAGAGCCTGTGTTCTCTGCTTTGTTGCATCGTTAGGGTCCAGTCCAGTGGCTGGCACAGTGGGGGCCTCAGAGTCCCCTGGGTGAAGGAATTAAGGAATCAGAGACTCTGCCTCACCTTCCCGAAGACTTGGATACTAATTCCAGGCTGGAAGAATTGTATCAGGGCTACTGAATATAAAATGCCAAGTACTGTGCCTGGGGCACGGTGGATGCTCTTACGTTATTATTCTTATCATGAGTATTAGTTGAGCCGTACCTCTGGGCTCAACTGCTGCTTTCACTGAAGGCTGGCAGTGAACCTCAAACACAGTGGGTGTTCAATCTACAATAGAATATTTCTTTTTAATATAAATCTATTTATTTTAATTGGAGGCTAATTACTTTACAATATTGTATTGGTTTCACCATACATCAACTTGAATCTGCCACGGAGAAGATTTTTTTTTTAAAGAAACATTTTAGTAAAAAAAAATTTTTTTAAGACCTATTTTTATTTTATTTATCTTTGTAAAAAGTGTTTTTTGGCCAAATGGCATTTGAGATCTTAGCTCCCCAACCAAGGACCAAACCCACACCCCTTGCGTTGGAAGGAGAAGTCCCAAGCCCTGGACTGCCAGGGAAGTCCCTTCTTATCATGAATATTTGTTGAGTTTTGCCTCTGGGCTCAACTGTCACTTCCACCAAATCTGTCAGCAAGCCTCACACAGAGTAGGTGTTCAGTCAATGATGGAGGATTTTGTTTTTAATGAAACATTTTAGTTTTATAATTTTCAAAAACTTTTTGGCCACGTGGCACGTAGGATCTTTGTTCCCCAAGCAGGGATTGAACTCACACCCTCCTGCACTGGAAGTTTGGCGTCTTAACCACTGGACTGCTAGGGAAGTCCCAAATGATGGAGGATTTTTAAACCCGTTTTTCCCCTTTGCTTCCAGTGTGGACTGTGACTCTGATCCAGTTGCTCAGAGTATCTCTCCTCCCCCACTCCCTCCCTCCCCTCCCCTTCTCACCACTCCAGGGGCCACAGGGATGAATTGGGGAGTGGGAAGGGGGGAGGGCTACTGTACTGGATCACTCAGGACCCCACACACCTATTTTCCAATCCCGCCCTTGGAGGGAGAACCAAACCAGGCCCCAGGAAGTATTTTCGGTATTTTCCCCAGCTATTCTCATCGCTAACATTTTGTAGTGGGTGGTTCGAGCTGGTGATTTTCCTTTCTTTTGTGCAAACGAGACCAGAATAAACAGCGTAGGGTGAGTCACTTCAGCTCTTCAATTACTTAAAAACGCAAGGGCCTGATGAAGCTTAGAATGTCACCTTCTTCAGAAAAGCCAGAGCAGATGGGAAACACTCCATATTCTGAGTAGTCTCTGCCTTCCTGGCACAGGAGACCTGCTGCTAGCAGGCGACTAGCGCCCAGAGAGAAGAGGCCGAGGAGAAGCAGCCTTCACAGGCTCCCCCCACCCAACTCTGGATGCCAAGACCTCTGCACACATGACTTCATATCTCAGTGCATTTCATATTTGCCATGACCTTATGAGGTAATGCATGGAACTTCTATGAGGTCATGAATAACAGCCCCATATGTATTTCTGGTGCTGGAGAAGACTCTTGAGAGTCCCTTGGACTGCAAGGAGATCAAATCGGTCAATCGTAAAGGAAATCAACTATGAATATTCATTGGAAGGACTGTTGCTGAAGCTGAAGGTCCAATTCTTTGGCCACCTGATGCAAAGAGCCAATTCACTGGAAAAGACCCTGATGCTGGGAAAGATTGAAGGCAAAAGAAGGGGGTGGCAGAGGGTGAGATGGTTAGATAGCATCACTGACTCAATGGACATGAATCTGAGCAAACTCTGGAAGATAATGGAGGACAGATGATCCTGGTGTGCTTCAGTTCACTGGGTTGCAAAGAGTTGGGTACAACTTAGCAACTGAACAACAACATATATTTGTCGCCTGCAGAGGTGTCTGGCCCACTCCCCACATGGTATATCCTTGAATCCTTGCAACAATCCTAGGACATAGTTATTGCTCTTTTACTTTCATAGACAAGAAAACCGAAGCTCAAAGCTATGGATTGAGGCCAGGTCTCCCAGTTTATAAAGCCTATAGTCTTATAACTCTGTGTTTCCCAAACTGTGTCCTGAGGAACTGCAGGGTCTCTTGAGATGCTGTCAGGGGCAAGAAAGGGTTCCATGGCCCAAACAGTTTGGGAATTATTTTTTAAAGAATTTTTTTGATGTGGATCATTTTTAAAGTCTTTACTGAATGTGCTGCAACACTGCTTCTGCTCTATGAGTTAGTCTCTTGGTGCTGAGGCATGTGGGATCCCAGTTCCCCGACCAGGGATCAAACCCACATCCTACCACACTGGAAGGCGAAGTCCCAACCACTGGATCACAAGTGAGATCCCAGTTTGGGAATTTTTGCTTGCACACCCTGCCTATTAGAGTCAGCACATATGTTACTTCCTAACGGTCCTGAGAGAGTGTGTGTTAAAGAAATTTGCGGACTTTGTTAGCCTAGTCACTTCTCTAACCTGATTGGTCATGTAGCTATTCACTCATTCCCAGAGTGTTTATTACCATCTCATGGACCCCTGGGCTCAGTGGAGCAGGGCTATAATCCCTGCCAGAGGACTCAAAAACAGTGCAATTTTACCCTCGTGTTCCCACTGGAGTCAGTTCTTGGGGGAGAAAACATCCAATGGAGGAAAAAGTGTAAGAAATCACTTATAAAAAGTGAATGCCATGTTCTTGAATACCCAGTGATTTATCAACCTTGCTAAAGTCTCATCTGGCACTTCTTGTTGAAGAGGCTTGAAGAGGTCCTCTGGTCTAACTCTGTGATAGCCACCAGAGCCTTGACTCCACCCTGGCCTTCCCAAGTCATCTTCCAGCCTCTGTTTACATACTTTCAGGGACAGCGAACTTGCTACTTTGCAAAGCAACCTGTCCTACATAGATAGCAGCTGTTAGAAAGTCATTCTTTTCACTGACATGAAACACTTCCCAGCAGTTCTTATCCTGTGGTTCCTCTTGCTTCTGCAAACTCTAAAAAATGGTGAACACCACTAGCATTTGTCCTAGAGTCTTCTGTTCTCCAGGCTAAACCTCTCCACTTTCCCATGGACTTGGAGTCTAGCTCCTTTGGAAGAAGTAGACAAATTGAGAAAGGGCATGGGCCTTGGAGTTTTGAGGGGTCAAGTCTCCGACTTGTTCACTAGTAGCTGTGTTGTTGTTGTTCAGTCATTCAAGCATGTTCAACTCTTTGCGACCCCATGGACTGCAGCACACCAGGCTTCCCTGTCCTTCACTATCTCCCAGAGTTTGCTCAAACTCATGTCCACTGAATCGGTGATGCCATCCAACCATCTCATCCTCTGTCACCCCCTTCTCCTCCTGCCTTCAATCCTCCCCAGCGTCAGGGTCTTTTTCAATGAGTTGGCTCTTCGAATCAGGTGGCCAAAGTATTAGAGCTTCAGCTACAGCATCAGTCCTTCCAATGACCTTGGCAATTTATTTAATTTCTCCAAGCTTCAGTTTCTTTATTTGTGAAAAAAAAATCCTGGAGGATTTTATGGAATTTGCTGTAGAACTGTTTGAGGATGAGATGAAATAATGCATGCAAAGCACCCAACACGGTCCCTGGCACTAGGGAGGTGATCAGTACACATTATTGATCTTTCTTTGCTGCCTCCTCCATCTTTCTGGACTCTCCCCTCTTCCTGTGTAGAGGTTTCAGATTGTTACCGTCCCCATCTCCAGGCTTCAAGCAATTCCAGAATTGCTCCCCTACACTGTAGCATCATTTCTCTTATTCCAGAAACCAGTTGATACCCTGGTTCTGCTGTGAACCCCAAGGTGATCTTGGCTAAGCACTTCCCCTCTCTGAGCCTTTGTTTCCACATCTGAGGTCCAACTCTGGTGTTCTGAGGATGTTCATAAGTGTTCAAATTCTCTTTTATATTACATAAAAAGCCAGCAAATGATCTGTTTTTTTTTTTTTTTAAGAAAATATAACAAAAGCCCCTTTGAGAATATGGTACCTCGCAGAACATGCTTGTGATTTCCCTGGGTAAACAAAAAATGTTGAATCTTCAAGGACTGGAAAACATTATTACTATTCGTATTTTTCCCCTTCTGAAAGACTTGAACTTTTGAGTTCATTTTCAACTAATTTTGAAACAAAGAGAAATCTGGTTGATTGGAATTCGGGTAAAAATTTTAGGCTTCTAGATTCTGGTTTTTGTACTGAAAAAAAAATCAAACAGTTTAAAAAAATGCTTATTTTAAAGAGGGCCAAATAAAATAAATTCAATTCTTTTAGATTTGACTTGGTAAAATAGCCATAATTTGCATTCTGAAGAGTCTATCAAATTGGTTTAGGATTTGACCCAAACACAGAATTTATTTTGAGCTTTGAAATGCAAACTCTTTATAGGAAGATCATATTTTTTTTTCCTGGGAAGTTCAATCTTAAAGATAATTATTTAGAATTTGGATTTCATTTCTCTGCAAAAATAAAGTTACAAATGGCAGTCCGGTAAACTAGAATCACAGATGCTAATTACCTATTCACAATTGTTAATAATTTATATTTTTCCTTTGGAATGATTTCTGTTTTCTTATTGTCACTGCCTCTGTGGTCCTCCCAACACTTGGGGGGCTCTGTTATAAATGAAGTGTGTTTTGGGGGGGTTGTCCCGGGAACCTAATTATTCTCTAGGATAAATGGATCCCTGCAGAGCAGCAAGAAGAGAATACGGTACCTCGAGGAAGATGCTTATGATTCCCTCTGGCAAGAATTAAATTTAAAAAAACCTGATGAATGGATAGATAAATGTAATATACCCATACAGTGGAATGTTACTTGGTACTAAAAAGTCATGAAGTACTGATACATGTTGCCACATGGAGGAACCTCGAAAGCATCATGCGAAGTGAGAGAGGCCAGGCACAGAAGGTCGCATATCTGTATAATCCCATTTATATGGAATATCCAGAAGAGGCAAATCTATGGAGACAGAGAATAGAGATGGTAGTTGCTTAGGGCTGGGAGAGCAGACAGTGACGGGTAACAAGTTCCTGTTTGTTTTGTGGGGGCGAACATTCTAATCTGCAGCTATGGTGATGATTGTACATCCCTGTGAATACAGTAAAAATACTGACTCACTCACTTTAAATGGGTGAATTGTATGGCATGAGAGTTATATCTCCATAAAGCTGTTCCTTTAAAAACAGAATTAAGCAAGGCAACTGGAGCACTATTTCCCTTTCCTGTGTTCCAAAGAGAGCTTTCTCCACCCTGTGGCTTGGTGCTGGGCTGCTGATCACATAAATATACTGGAATGTTTGTAGCGCGAGGATCTGTAATTTAGACAATACTTCTACACATCTCTTAAGAGAGCATCTTTTGTAAAATATTATCCAATAAAGCTACAGTCTAGCAGTATTCATTCATTCATTCACTCATTCCTTCCTTCCTCCAACAAACTTCTCCTGACCACCAGGTCTGTACCAGATAGCCAAGTTCACATCGGGGAACCATGTTTCTATGAGCAACCAGATTTTAACCAGGGATCCAGGTTCACACCAGGCAATCAAGTTTGTATCTGGGAGCCAGGATTTCACTAGGGAATCAGGTTCATATGAGGCATCCAGGCTCATACCAAAAAAAAAAAAAAATATGAGATTCTCACCAGAGAACCAGGTTCTTACAGGGATCCATGAAAAGTACTCTGATGTGCTAAAAGCCCTAATTAATTCTTTTCCATGCCAACCTGCATCTCACAGAACCCAACCAAAATATATTGAATTATCCTTCTCCCTTCCTCTCTTCTTTCAAATGTTTGCTCTTTGGCAACAGATTTTTTTAAGAGGAAAGAAAACAAACACCCAGATGTTTGAGGTTATCAGCTAAATTGATTAGTGTACTTTATGATAAGATTTCCAGCCTGGCTTCAAAGACAGAACTTGCCTGGTGCATTTTAATGTATGTACATATATACATATATATATATATAGTCTTCTCAGGTGGCCCTAGTGGTAAAGAACCTGCCTGTGGAAGAGATTTGGGTTCATCTTGGCTCTATTTACTTATTTGTTTTATCTTTTGACCATGCTGCCTGTAGGATCCTATTTCCTCAACCAGGAATTGAACCCACATCCCCTGCAGTGGAAGTGCAGAGTCTTAACCCCTGGACTACCAGGGGAGTCCCTAAATGTTTCTTTATAGAATATTTGGTCCCAGAGAGGAGACCTCTAAGACAAAGAAGCCTAGAACTTTAAAGTTCAAGGAAACCACACACGAAAGTTCTCTCAGAGATGGGGAGACAGTGTCCCCGAAAAGATAATGCAAGTGAGGGACGGTGCCCCAAATCTTACTTAGGGCTTCCTCTGTGACAGATGCTATGCTAGAACCCAGGTAGAAGTGGGTCACGGATGACAGACCTGGGGTCTGCCTTGGAGTTCATAATTTGCTGGGGGAGAAGAGAAGTCAAGGGACAAAGAAGATGCTGGTCACAAAACATGTGATTTTTGCATGGGACATTCCATGGGAGAGGTCTGGGTATTTCTGCAGACACCTCTGTTTCTTTTCGAGGATTTTACTAATAGACCAGCTTCTTGGATAGAGCTCCTGTTTGTATTACATGAGACTTGGAAACATCGTCTCGATACGGAAAACAACTGCAAACACAAGCCAAGAACAAGGGGTCAGGTGCTGTGCATTTAAACTTGGCAAAATCCTACCCGTAAAACGGATGGGCTGTTGGAACTGGAGTTCCCCCTCCGCTTAATGTTAATTATTACGCTCTGGCTTTCTGGGTCCTGAATTATTCATGAGGCCACATATTAAATATGATGGTGATTGGCAGTCTCCAGCTGTGGCACCTGAGTGTGTACACGTTGCCTCTGTTTCCAGGAAACAGAGACTGAGGGAAGGGACTCACGGGTCTCAGGGCTTTGGGGGAGCACGAGATGGTGGGGAGGGGAGGAGGGAAGCTGGAGAAATGAGATCCGTGGGAGAAAGGTAAAGCGATGTTGCTTTCAGAGAAGGTGGTTGTGAGCTGAATAATGAATGGGCTAAAACGTGGGGAGCAAGAGAACTGATGGAACTGGAAGGAAGTACTGGGTAAAAGTCAAAGGAATGAATAAGTGAATACATACTTGCTTAAAAGATCTGTGCTTGAAGGGAGGCGTGTGTGCTCAGTACTGTCTGACTCTCTGTGACCCCACGGACTGTAGCCTGTCAGGGTTCTGTGTCCATGGGATTTCCCAGGAAGGAATACTGGAGTGGGTTGCCATTTCCTCCTCCAGGGGATCTTCCCAACTCAGGGATTGAAACTGTGTCTCCTGCATCAGCAGGAGGATTCTCTACTACTGAGCCACCAGGGAAATCCTTTGAGACATCTTATTTAATTCTCAGGTCTGGACACACACCTGTTCACTTAGTTCCCCACGACTCTCTGATTTGGGCATTAGCTGCTTTGCTATGCTGGAAGCTGGGGCTAGTGCCATTCCTTGGCTAGTCACGGGGACTTCAGGACATGCTGTCCCATATCCACCGGGAAGAGTCTGGTTTGGAGGATAGGGCACCCCTATGAACATCAGGTGCAGTTGAGAGGGGCTGTCAAAGCCTTCCTGCCTTGGGAGGAGGAGGAGCTCTGCTGGGAACCCTGCCAAATGGAGCCCCTGAGCCCGAGTCTGATGGGGAACTGATTGCCCCTTCTGGTCCTCACCATCTAAAGCAACCTCTGCAGCTGTTTGCCAGACTGGCATAGAAAAGCTGCCTCCTGAGTGTAAAACGGTCAGCCTTTTTTGGAGGGCAACTTGGCACTCTCTATAAAAATGAAAAAATGCCTAACACCTTTGACTTGACGCACATACTGTGGCAATGTTTGTTACAGCAAGAAAACAAGAACCACTCAAGTGTTCACCAGCAGGGAGGTGATTAAATATAATTCTCTGTACAGAGAGGCAGTGTACAAGTTAGAAGGCAGCATTTGGAGCCCTGCTTTGACACTTACTGTCTCTGTGATTGAAGCAAGTTGCTAATATTTCTGTGCCTCAGTTTTCTCATCTGTAAAGTGGGGATAATAGTGCTCATAGGGTCCTTATAAGGATTGTAAGAATTAATCTATGCCAAGTGCTTAGAACAGAGCCTGGTATATAGTCAGGAGTTAATAAATCTTAGTAATTAACAGTACTCTGTAAGTATGTCCTCATTCATAAGATTCCCTCTTATTTCCCTCCCCCTAGCCCCCTATGACTCAAGTCTTTCCCCCTGGGCAGGCGGCCATTGAGCTAGTTCTGGTTCCAAGGGACAGCTGACCCCATGGAGCTTAAGGACTGGGACTGTGTCCAATCCTAAAACTCAGACAGTCAAAAGCATAGTATAGCTATAGTATACATTGTTGTTTTGTCGCTAAGTCGTGTCCGATTCTTTTGCAACTCTATGGACTATAGCCCACCAGGCTCCTCTGTCCATGGGATTTCCAAAGCAGGAATACTGGAGTGGGTTGCCATTTCCCCCTCCTCCAGGGGATCTTCCTGACCCAGGGATCTAATCCGAGTCTCTCGCATCTGCTGCACTGACAGGCAGGTTCTTTGCCACTGAGCCACCAGGGAAGCCCATAGTGTACATAGCTCTGAGCTGCCAGTCGAGGCTTCAGTGGGAGCAGGATTAGGCAGCAAGCTTTCTCTGGCACCCAGGGCTAAGAAGCCACTGGCTACAGTCCTTGATCTCAGCCAGCAGCAGCAAGGAAAGGTGAGGAAGTATAGGGACCTGTGTTTCCTGCAGGGAAAAGAAGTTTCCATGGTCCCAGGCACTGATGTCATTACTAACAGCCTCCCTAATGTCATCACTTCTGACTTTTTCCTTCCTCCTTCCTTTTCCCCCATTCATTTATTAAGAATTTGTAGTGATCTCACCATGTGCCAGGCAGCATTCTAAGGATTCTGGGCACACAGAGGCAAAGAAAATGGCCATCTTTCAAGGAGTCAAACATCCTTTGACAAGAATTTCATCTGTTTATCATTGATTCCTGGCTTCTAAAGCAGTGTCAAGTACATAGTAAACCCAAATTAATATTTATGGAATGGTTATGCACAACAGTATGATGTGTACAAGTTACAGAATTCATACCAACCAACTCTATTTTGGAGGCAAGAAAGTCTTAAGACAGAAAATGACATATGAACAGCGTTTTGGAAGATGAAGAGGAGTTTGCTAGTTTGACACAGCATGCAGTTTAAGATGTCCAAGACGAAGTTGTGTAGACAAAGAGCGTCTCCTGCCTTTTCAGCAGAAAAAGTATGTCAGCCGTAAAAGTCATCAGCCACTACTGCAACCCTGAAAAAGTGCACCCTGAGGGGATTCAGGAGTTAGAAAAACTGAACACTGGCTCTAGATAGCTAAGGTGCACTTTAAAGGCGTAGTTTGAATGAGCCCAGACTCTTGCATCTTCCCACACAGAGAAAAGCGCTAAATGCCTTACTTTGAGATGTCTTTTTTGGTATGATTAGCAGTAGTCTTTTGATGATCAACTGCATGTTTGGTTTTTTTTCCAGCAAGAACTCCTATGTGTTCTGGCTCCTCCCTTACTGCTTTGGAACAGCTTCTCAAAACTATCTAAGTGGCTGTATTCCAGGCTACAGTCCTCGATAATGTCCCGAATAAAACATAACTCTTAACCTTAAGGTTGTGTAAGCTTTTCAGTCAACAGCTACAATGATAAATTTTGAGGTCACGGGAAAACGGCACGGCACACGTTCTCACATCAACGAATGCAGAAGAAACAGGGCCAAGAGGTGATGAACAGCTTCCTCCCCTTAAGCCCCGGTCACTCTGTTCATTTTCTTCATTTCCTCTATAACCCTTATCATAGTGATACATAATCCATTTACCTGCTCACGTGTTGTCTGGGTCCCTGTCTCTCTGGCTCCTAGAACAGCGTCTGCCTCATGCTTAGAGCTCAATAAATGCTCACTGAGTCCATTAATAAGTGAGGGAAATGAGAAGAGGAGAAAGATCAGGCCCTGGGCACCCACAGCCGAGGACTCCCTCCCAGGGTGGATGGGTCTGCGGCAGCATGGTTCAACAGAAATATAAAGGGAACCGCCGATGCAATTTCAAAGTTTCTAGAAGCTATGCTTGAAAAAAAGTTAAAAAAAAGCAGACTTTCCTGGTGATCCAGGGGTTAAGACTCTGCCTTGCAATGCAGGGGGTGTGGGTTTGATCCCTGGTCAGGGGACTAAGATCCCACATGCAGCAGAGCAGCCATGCCTGGGTGCCACACCACAGCTACTGAGACCACACAGCACAGCTGGGGAGTCCGTGCACAACAACGAAAGATCCCACGTGATGCAACCAAGATCTTGCGTGCCACACCCAAGACCCAACACAGTCAATTAATAAATATCTTTAAAAAGCAGGAAAAAACACACACAGACGAAAGTAATTATTTAGCCCATTACATCCAAAATAGTATGACTTCAACCTGCAGTCAATATAACAATTATTGATATTCTTTTCCCTAATCTAAGCCTTTTCACTGGAAAAGACTCTGATGCTGGGAAAGACTGAGGGCAGGAGGAGAAGGGGGTAGCAGAGGATGAGATGGTTGGATGGCATCACCGACTCAATGGACATGAGTCTGAGCAAGCTCTGGGAGAAGGACAGGGAAGCCTGGCGCGCTGCAGTCCAAGGGGTTGCAAAGAGTTGGGCACAACTGAACAACAACGAACAGCAAAAGCCTGTGATTACACTTAAAGCACATCTCAGTCGGAACCAGCCATTTCAAGTGTTCAGTAGTCACAGGAGGCCGGTGGCTGCCAGAGTAGAGGGTGGGCCTGAGGCCTCCACCCTGCCGCCCACTGTGGGGTGGGCACGGACCCTGCACGACTCGTCACCCTGCTCTGGGGAGGTGAGGGAATGGGAATAAAACCTCTTAAAATCATGGAACGTGCACTCTGGCCCCCTCTCTATGTCAGCACTCTGGCGTGCCAGCCCCTTGACACCTCCACGCAGAGGCTGAATCCCCTCCCAACTACAGTTTCAGTCCCTTCCCTTCTCTGCTGCCTTCTCCTCCTGCTCAGCAGAGAGCCCAGCATTTTTTACAGCATATTTGCATTGATCAAGTGTGACAGCAAGACCCACTTTTCCAGGTCATTTTATTAAAAAAAATTTTTTTTTCTTAAAGTTTCTCTTTTTTTAATGCGGGCCATTTTAAAAGTCTTTATTAACCTTGTTAAAATATTGCTTCTGTTTCATGCTTTGGTATATTTGGCCACCAGGCATGTGGGATCTTAGCTGCCTAACCAGAGATTGAACCTACATTGCAAGGCGAAGACTTAACCGCTGGACTACCAGGGAAGTCCCTCCAGGCCATTTTAAATGAGTGAAGATCTGGGGTGGGAGTGCGGTGTGTCCAGGGGTACCTGGACACTCTTGGGCCCCTTCAAACAACCTTTTCAAGGCTCCCCTGCACTGTGGGGGCCTGTGGCCTGGGAGCACCAAAACCCTCCTGTAACAGGCAGGGAGGACCAGCGGGCCACAGTCCTTCCACCCACTCGGGCATTGTTCCGAGAGCTTTGCCTGGATTCACTTGTGTAAACCCCACAGCAACCCTACTTGACAGGTGCTGCTGTTCACCCCATTTTACAGATACAGAAACTGAAGCACAGGGATTAGATAAGCTGCCCAAGGATGTATACCTCGTGGGAGGTCAATCCAGGATTGGAAGCCCGTGTGCCTTGCTCACGATCTGTGCCCTTGACCGCTGTGCCCTATAGGAAAGGGGCAAAGAAAACACTCTGGGAACAGGGTGGGGGGAGATATGGGGATGGCTTCCTGCTGGTGGGGAGAGCATGGAGAAGATGCGCCTAGCCAGCAGGTGGGGACCTGGCGGAGTGACCTGAACTGAACCTACAGGGATGACAGACAGCATTTCCCATGTGGGGTCCTTGCTTTTCTCCCTCTGAAAGGCTCTTGGGGTCCTCACCACTTACAGCCAGGAAGCCCCCAGGGCTGCTCGCATTTTCTGCTGATAAAATGGCCAAGGAGAAGGAGTGCTTAACGGCTACGGAGAGATGAAAAGCTTATAGAACTAGAATGATGATGGTTACACAAAGCTGGGAGTATACCATGTGCCACTGGATGGACGCTTAAAAAAAAAAGGTTAAAATAGCAAATTTTATGCTTTGTTATGGTTGCCATGATTTTTTTTTTAAAGGGGGAAATTGCCATTTTAAAAAAGGGAAATTGGGACTTCCCTGGTGGTCCATTTGTTAAGACTTTGCCTTACAATGTGGGTTCGATCCCTGGTCGGGGAGCTAGGATCCCACATGCCGCAGCTAAGAGTTTGCATTCTGTAGCTAAAGAGCCTGCATGCTGCAACTATGTAACCCAGCGCAGCTAAATAAACAAACAAGTCTCTCCTCATGATTCTCACGTGGGTGAGCAACAGCCAGATCCCAGCAGCGGGTCAGACCTGCCTGGAAACCTCTAACAGGTAAGAGTGAGGGTCCATCACACAGAAGCACAGGTGACCACTCAGTGTCGGGGGCTGCAGCCAAAAAATGCTCACATCTACCCGCTGCCAGGGGCAGCCTTTATCCATGCTCCTTCCCTGCCCTGGAACAAAGGTCTCTCTGACCCCCCAGCTCTTTCCATCACGCGAGAGGGACACACCTGCATCCTACATCCCCCTTTGCCCTCCAGGAGCTGGATATCAGCTATACGGATGCAGAATCCAAGAGACTGACATGGGGACCCCCGAGCTGAGGCTGGGGAAGACAGAGGTCCGCAAGATAGTCTCTGAAAGTTGAGCAGGGGAGGGAGAGACTTCATCTGGAGGAGAAACCCCTCTGGGGAGTGGCACAACTAACCACTACTCCCCAGAGGGGTTTCTCCTCCAGATGAGAAACACTTGCCTTGAACTTGGAAATTCAAGTTCATAGACTCTGAGAGGCTACTTAAAACAGGATGATTCGGGCAAATCACCTAGCTTCTCTAACAGTGGGATGAGTTATACCCAGCAAGGGCTCTGATGGGGAAGGGGACTCAAGAGGAGGAGAGAAAAGGTAAACGGAAATGAAAGAGAGTCTGTAAGGAGGCATAGAGATTACTAAAAGCATTTTCACAGCTTATCCAGTGTTCATCCTTTCAATCACTCATCTGTCTTTATTCAACAAACCTCTCTGGACCGAGAGCTGTGGAAGCGAACACAAGACACAAGAAACGTGGTCCCTGCTCTCAGGAGGCTCACAGAAGAGCGGAGGATAGGATGACTATGGAAATGGGTTTCCAGGGTGACAAGGGCACTGGTCCATGTCTACACAGGCTCCCCCTGAGGAGTGGGAGATGCGGAGTATTCTAACTATGGAAGGAAAGTCTCGGGCAAGCCCTTATGGAAGAGAAACCGCCCGTGTTGCACCTCATAAGGCAGGTGTGTCTTCCCATGCAGGTGGGAGATGTGGCTCGAGGAGCGTTGCAGGAGGGAGAACAGGGTGAGCAAAGACGTGCAGCCATGAAACGACACGGCTCATTATGGGAACTGAAATATGGCCCTAGCGTTCGACATGCAGGACATGGTAAACAGACATCTCCTTGTTGCTGGCTAACTGGGTGACCTTGGGACAAGCTGTTTTTCTGGCTTGAGAAACGTTTCTGTCTGTGCAATGAAGGGATCAGATGAGATGATTCTTGGGGACCTCTGCAACTCTGGCTGCTTCTGGGGGCATTGAGATCCCTGTCACCAACATATTCAAGCAGGGAGGAGGTCATCTCACCCAGGTGGGATTGTGGTCTTTAATAGGTGCTTGGACCAGATAACCTTGAAGGTCCTTTCAAGCCCTGAGCCACCCTGGTTCTGGCCCCCAGATGGGGCCTGTGGGGCTGTGCCTGGTAGCTGAGGACGGTCATGCAGGGCATCTGTCCCCTTCTCCACATCCCAGGTGGGACTCATGCTAGTTCACGAAAGTCTGATGAGCCCACACAGGCTGACCACTGAGTGACTCATAGGAGGACTCTTCACTTCTGTCTGATAATGGTCAGAGGACCCTCAAGGCCAAAAGCTGGCAGCTTTGTGCTCAAAAAGACAGCAGAAGACTAGGGTCCTGGCTTCTGATGTATTAACTACATATGTATCAGAGCTTCTGCTTTTCTGGGCTCAGAAGTCCCTCTGGTGATAGCCCATCTTTGGTGAAAGCCAGTGCCCAGGGACAGGCTATATTCAATAAAAGGATGCAGGTAAAGAGAAAGGAACACAAAGCCCTGCCTGCCCGTCCAGAAACCACGAACAAGGCAGAGATCTATTGCCCCTTCCATCTTCTTATGGCCTATGGGGAGGGCACCCTTTGGGATGGGCTTCCAGCTCAGTTCTGCCATTGTCTCAGCTGGGTGATCTGGGGGTCATCGTGTCCTCTCCAGAGGCTTTTGTTTCCCCTCCTGTACAGTGTAAATAATCATGTCCATATGTGCACGCACGCGTGTTAAGTCACTTCAGTCATGTCCGACTATTTGTGATCCTATGGACTGTAGCCTTCCAGGCTCCTCTGTCCATGGAATTCTCCAGGCAAGAATACTGGAGTGGTTGCTATGCCCTTCTCTAGGAAAACTTCCTGACCCAGGTGTTGAACCAGGTCTCCTGTGGCTTCTGCATTGCAGAGCCACCAAGGAAGCCCATGTCCATATGTACCAAATAAAATAACAGGATTCTGTAAGCTGACTCACCAGTGTGGATACCCAGGTTGATGGTAAGGTCCCATTTCTAGGTGATGTGCCAATGAAAATAAGTCCAAGAGAGATGGGGGCTGTTTTGATATGTAAGTATATATGTATTATATCCTTGCCTGGAAAATTCCATCAACAGAGGAGCCTGGTGGGCTACAGTCCATGGGGTAGTAAAGAGTCAGCCATGACTGAGCAACTATGCACGCTGTATTATATAGTACTATGAATATTATATGGTATAGTTTTTTTCCTTTCTACTTTGACCTCCTTCCCCCATTTTCTCCCTTCCCACCCTGTCAATCTGTTCTCTGTATTTATGAGCGTGTTTCTTTTTATAGATTCCATATATGAGAGATTCTATGTCTGACATTTCACTCGGCATAATACCCTGTAAGTCCATCCATGTGGCTGCAAATGGCATTATTTCATTCTTTAAGGCTGAGGAACATGCCATTGTATGTATGTGCCACATCTTCTTTATCCACTCATTCATCAACGGACAACTTGTTTCCGTATCTTGGCTACTATACATAGTGTTGCAGGGAACACTGGGGTGCATATATTCCTTCAAGTTATTAATAGTATTTTCATTTTCTTTGGATAAGTACCCAGAAGTGGAATTGCTGGATCATATGGTAGTTCTATTTTTAATCTGGGGGGGAATCTTATTCCGTTTTCCATAGTGACTGCACCAATTTACATTCCCACCGACAGTGCCCAGGGGTATACGAGGGGTTCTTTTTTTCTCCACATTCTCATCAACACATTTCTTGTCCTTTTGATGACAGCTCTTCTGACAGGTGTGAGGTGATATTTCACTGTGGTTTTGATTTGCATTTCCCTGATGATTAGTGATATTGAGCATCTTTTCATGTGCCTGCTGGCCATCTGCTTGTCTTCTTTGGAGGAACATCTATTCAGATCTTGTGCCCATTTTTCAATTAGATTGTTTGTTTTTGTTTTGCTATTGAGTTGTACGAGTTTTTAAAAAATATATTTTGGATGTAAAAATATTGATGTGTGAATGGATTTTCAGGAATCTGTATCTTGCTTAAGTCACAGAAGAGGTTTCAGCTGGGTTCTGTGTCAATTCCCCCATTCCTTGAGGAGCCCAGTTTGTAGACAGACAGGCCACTATGCTTGGAAAACTTCCAGGACCACGGAAGTTGGTCTTGGGAAGACCCAGTGGGTCACTCAGTTAATTTCCTTGGAAGGTAAACCACACTCCTCCCAGAGCCAGTCACAGAAGCCACAGACACGCTGGCAAAGGCTCTGGAGTCTGGCAGCCCTGTGGTCCCATCCCAGCTGTGCCCTCTATTTTCTGTGTGACCTGCAGCAACTGTCCTGTCTAAGCCATAATCCCTCTCATGTAAAATGGGGAACAGCGTTGCCAACCTTACGGTGGTGCTGTGAGAATCGGCAACGATGAGACGAAGCACCTAGTGCAGTGCCTGGCACAGACGGACACTCCAAAAAGGTGCTAAGAGCACTTACTAAAGAGCAAAAAGCGGGACTTCCCTGGTGGTCCAGCGGCTAAGACTCTACACTTCCCACACAGGGGCCCCAGGTTTGATCCCTGGTCAGGGAACTAGATCCCACATGCCTCAACTTAAAAAAAAATAATATCCCACATTCGGCAACTAAGACCTGGCCCAGTCAAATAAATTAAAATAAATATGAAAAAATCTTTTAAAAAGAGCAGTAAGTCACACACAGAGCGTTACCTGGATTTTGACCAATGAAATATCACAGACGTTCCAGAGAACAGCCAATCTTGTGCGCCTGAGATCTCACATTCATTTGTGATGTGGGTCTAAATGCACTTCTAATAGTCTATACCAATGAAATCTTTGTCAAATGCCTGCTATAAAGCTCAGTACTGTGACAGGTGCCTTTCGGGAGAGAAACAGAAGACACCCCTCTGTTAAACAAAGGGGGAACCCAAGAGTCGGCCAACTTCAGGAGTCTGACAGGGCTCTCTGGTCCTCAGGGAGCTTAGCATCCTGGTGGAGGAAAGAGCTGGAGTGAAGAGTCAGCTGAGGCCCAAAGGCCAACCTATGTGCTCAGCACTAGAGGTGAGAAAGGCTGATGGTTCCTCCCGGGAATGGGGGCGTGGCATCAGCCAGCCAGGCACTTGCCTTCCTCAGCTTTGGGAGGAAACTCACCCCTGCATCTGCCCATGCCCGGGTCTGCCTGCACACAGGTGTGACATATGCTAATTTGTGGGGCTTGGCACTCTTGGGGAAGGGAATTCCAGAGTGTGGCCAGGGGTGGGTGGAGAGGTGGAGTTCCTGGTGGTCATGGTCCTTTGGAGCTCACACTGCTCACTCTGTACGGAGGTTCACGGCAAGCTGAAGACCAGAATGAACCCTCCAAAGCCTGGAGCCTGCGTCTGAGGGCATCCAGCTGCCCTTGCTTGTGGTAGCCCTGTCTCCTCACAGACGGACTCTGTTGCATCTTCCAGAGGTGCGAGCAGGATTCCCTTCCCTTCCCTGATGGACCACCATGGTGGTCCCAAGCCGCAGATCGGAGCCTCCGAGACTGACTCTGCTGCCTGGCGGATCCAGGCTGGACAGATCCTTTTGTGCCTTGCGACCAGGGTCCTGTGATCACTGACCCCTGGCCCCACTCTTTCCTCAGGTTAAGAGACTCTCCTTTCCAGCCTGCTTCTCCGGTTAGCTTTTTGCTTCAGCATTTCTCATCAACAGAGTCCCCTGCATTGTAGACATCTTTCAGGAAATCCTGATAACAACATTTGCAGAAAGTTAAGATTAGCAACCAGGAGGGAGGCAAGCAGGAGCCACTGGATAAGATTCTGGGCCCCTGTGTGCCATCCAACTTTGCCACTAATGGATTTTTATTGCTATAAAAATAGTCATAACACAACATGTACCATTTAAACCATTTTCAAGTGTACAATTTGGCGCCACTTATTTCTGTTTTAATAGACAAATCAAGTATCCTCTGCAGCTTTAATCTCCTCATTCATATCTATTACTTACTTTTCCCCCTGCAATCCACAAATATTTATTATCTAGGGCATTGCCAGCACCGTGCTAGGTACTTGATCAGTTTTGCTAAGGTACTCCTACAATAAATTTGAACAACTCTTAACCATGCGAACGTTTTAAAGCAGCGTCTAAATGTAATTTATTTTATATTTGTGGTTTAAGTATATTCTCACCACAACCTTGGGTTGTAAATTTTGCTCAAGGAATTTATGGAAAATGTCCTTTCTACAACCAGTAGGGAAGGAAAAACATTTTCTTCAAGCCTCTTTAGGGTCCTTGGCGGGGTGTGAGAACTCAGCTGACACAGATAGATTAACAGCAAAAAAGCACGCTCTTTTTTTTTTTTTAATTTTTAGATGGATATGTGAGCCTTTACAAGAGAATGGAGACCAGAATACATAATCAGGAAGTTTAGAAACCTTTTAGATAAAAAAAACAATACAGGTGAGAAGAATGGATGAGACAAAGGAGTCTGGGCTGGCAGTTAGTGATGAAGAAATAACTAGCAAGACAAGGGTTAGTTTAACAGGATCTGTTTATGCAGCCTTTTTGGCCTCTATGTCCCTCTCTCAGGTGGTAAGGATGCCTCCTGGTTCAGGGAGTACCACTGTCACAGGGGAATTTTTGACCTGTTTCTGAGAAGGGTGTGGGGGAGGTCAGAGTGAACTTCCTGCTTTTGTTGTTTTCTCAAATTCTTTTTTCCCAGTTTTACTTAAAAAAAAAAAAAGTTTTTTATTGGCATATAGTTGCGTTACAGTATTGTGTTAGTTTCTGCTGTGAAGCAAAATGAATCAGCCATACATGCACATATATCTCATTTTTGAATTTCCTTCCCATTAAGGTTCCCGCAGAGCATGGAGTAGAGTTCCCTGTGTTACACAGTAGGTTCTCATTTCAAATTCTTTCAGCTTAAGATATCTTATAGGCCAGGGTGCCATATTTTGGGGGGGATCATGTCATGAACCCTATCACACCTAAATGGCAAAGTCATCCTTGCTGTCAAATGATTCAGCCAAATCAGACTTACTTTCAACCCACAAAACCTGACATCATTTTTCAATTCACCCTTTAATATGCATCCCTGTGGCCACTTCCCAACACTGAGAGGACAATGGGGAGGTCGATGGACAGTGGCGACCTGGCTGCCCCATCCCGACTTCTCACTGAGCCCTCCTTGCTCTGTCTCAGGTATCGCTCCTTCTGTAGCTGCATATTCCTGATTTGTCCCTTTGATGGCACCAAGAGAACTGTGCCACTCAGGACAGTGCCCCCTGCCCCAGAGGTGTGAGGCTTGCCTTTCTCTGTAAAGTGGGAGACTCTTCTCGGGGGTCACCAGAGGGGAGCAGAGAGGGCCACCAGCAGATTCCAGGCACCGTCCCTCCCACGTGGGGACTGTATGGAAGTTGAGGACCTGGAGGCTGATTCTTTTACCCCTTTCTGTGCCTATGCACCCCTCAGAAAGCTTCCTGCACCCACACCCACAGCCACAGCGATCTCGGTCCCTGGATTGAGGACAGCCAAACGAGATGATCGTCAGTCCTAGCATTCTCGGATCCATGCCGGTGTCAGGGCTCCACTGAAACCCCCAACCCTCCAATCTCTACCCCTTGTACATCCAGGACAGTGCCCTGGGCAGAGAGAGGTGCTCACACCGCCGCCCCAGAGCTGAAGGGCAGCACAGCGTGTCACCCCAAAATACGACTGAAGGAGTTCAGGACATGTCACTCCCAAATTCCCTGCTTTGGCACATTGATTTAAAAAATGCATTGTTATTTATTTATTTGGCTGCACTGGGTCTTAGTTGCAGCATGTGGGATCTTAGTTCCCTGACCAGGGATTGAACCTGGTCAATTGGAAACACGGAGTCTTAGCCACTGGACCACCAGGAAAGGCCCTGGCATACGGATTATTTGGAGCTGTTGGCACTTGAAAAACAGCAAACACAGGAAAAGGCTTTCTTTGAACTCTCCTTATTTGTTTAAAAATAAATTCTCTGAAAGGAACTCAACTGTCATAAATCCCCTTCCTGGGGATGTCACCAACTGAGGAAGATAGACTCTTGTCACATGAGGGGAGACGTGAAGCTGACCCCATACCCAGACATGCTTCGCTGCAAACCACCATACCTCCTACCCATTCTTCTAAGGGCACATTCATCCTAACTTGAGATCGTTTACTCTCCCCTAAGAAGTCTACATCCCCCCTCTCTTTCCCATTAAGGTGGTAGTAAATATTTAATTTAAAGCTACCTCTGAGTTACTCATTGTCTCCTGGATATCTTTTATGATTAACGTGAGATATACATGTTAATAAACTTTGCTTTTCTCTTGTTCATCTGTCTTTTATGACAGGGGTCTCAGGTAAGAACTAGGAAAGACAGAGGGAAAATTACTCTTCCTCCCCTACAGAGATGTTCTACTCTAGAAACAGAAAACTCACATACTATGCCACGTTATTTTCTCCCGAGTTTGAAATCTACTATCTGACCCAATTCATACACACATGAGCTCTTTCCAGAATTTCAAAACCGTAACGACACTTTAGGTCACTGAATAAGAAATTATACACACACACACACACACACACACACACAGACACGCATTTTTATTTTATTTTTTTGTTAAAGTGGATCGTCAAAGGACACCCTCCGTGCACACACACACGCTCACAGATTTGGTTTCTGTACTCTTGGGTTTCCTTCAAGCGGGGCAGCCCTGCCAAGCCCTGGATATTGTATCGTAAAGACCAAAGTAGGTCATGGCCACAGGCTGGCGGTTCTCAGCATAAATCAGTTGCTTTGCAGGGAGATAAAACTTGTCCCCCACAAGGAGGCAGACACGTGGCACCCACACGGCTGCTCTGTCTCCTTCTGTGAGGCTGAAACGGAAACCAAGTTCCTGGGGAATGCATTTTATTACAACCACCAAAATGCCCGGAGCAATTTTTTTTCTTTGAAGTTAGCAGCTTTTAAAAGGGAAGGTGAAGTTCGTAAAAACTGGGGATGTTCTACAAATACACCATCCATCTTTTATGAGGTTTTGGGAAGGTGGGGCGCCCTCCTGTAATTTACTAAAAATGGGGGTCTGAGAGGCCACCAGTTCTTACTAATAAGTTTCCCTTTGACTCAGGAAAGGCTGTGATAGGCTGTCCCGGCCAGCTCCCTGCAGTGTCCGGAGGGCACGCTGGTTTGTTGAGCTGGAGCAATTAGGCCTGTGATGGGAGGGGAGCAGTTTCAGAGTGTTTCAGAGTGAGTCTGGTCTGCCAGCCACAGACATTGGGGTCACCCATCTCAAAGAGACGCAGAAGAATCAGATTAGTCTGTGATGCTAGTCATACTCCTGCGTTCCCCACCCCCGTGGGATCAGGCTGAGGGTAGATACAGAGCTGTGACGTCATCCTTCCCTGCCCTTTCTGGCTTTCTTCATTCTCTTTCTCCTGAGGGCATGTGGCTCTGGTCCCTATACTGTGCTTGTCTTCCCAGCCTCTGTTTTTGGAAAGCGAGGTCACTGCTGGACCCAGCTTGAGTGAGAGTCACAGGACAAATAACCACAAATGCAGGCCGCCGAGGCTCACCGGCTCTGTCTCCATGTCTGGCAATGACTGTATACGTGGGTAAAACCAAGCGGGCCCGCTGCTCTCTGCCTTCTTCCTTTCCAGGGTCCTGCAGTCAGTCTTAACCCGAGGAAACCATAAGAGGCGTGACTCCCTGCCTCCCCGGCTGATGTGGGAGGGAATTCCCTGTTGCTGCGGAGTTTGAGAGTTGCGGGAGCAGAGGCGGGCAGCAATGACTCAAACATGGGATGGGAATTGGTCCCGTTCGGTTTTGAGAGTCTCTGCTCTATTTCTAAGTCAAATCATGTTTGGAATGAGTCAGGGCAGAAGTGCAGATTCTACATAGACATATGTGGTGATGGTAGGGGTGGCTTAGGGGCTTGGAAAGCTGATGAGTGACCCTAGTCCAGCTCCCTTAGGGACAGGGGTCACCTGCCCTTCTTGGACCTGGTTGGGAGGGGTCCTCTATGTAGCCCTTCTACTGAGCTCTGCTCGGGAAAGGAGCCGGCCCGCTGTGTACCCAGCCTTGGCCTCCACATAGCCAGTGGCCTCCACGTGGTCTGTCTGATCTCCCTAGTGAGAGATGGAGAAGAATCTTGCCTCAGGAAGGATCAGACCCAGAGTCTCATCCATACTTGATTGCGATGATGAGATAGTGGAATTTCTTGAATTGACATGATTTAAATAAGATTTTGGATTTAGAGATGATGCTGGAATGGGTTAATACTTTGGGGATCAATGGGATAGGAGTGAATGTATTTTGCATGTGGGAAGGAGGTGAGCTTTGGGAGAAGGAGGCCAGAAGGTAGACTGTAGTGGGTTGGATGCTGCTGCTGCTGCTAAGTCAATTCAGTCGTGTCCAACTCTGTGCGACCCCATAGATGGCAGCTAACCAGGCTCCCCCATCCATGGGATTCTCCATGCAAGAACACTGGAGTGGGTTGCCATTTCCTTCTCCAACGCATGAAAGTGAAAAGTGAAAGTGAAGTCGCTCAGTCGTGCCCGACTCTTAGCGACCCCACGGACTGCAGCCTACCAGGCTCCTCCGCCCATGGGATTTTCCAGGCAAGAGTACTGGAGTGGGGTGCCATTGCCTTCTCCAAGTGGGTTGGATAGTGTCCCTTTAAAATTTGTTTCCACCTGGAACCTTAGAATGTAACCTTATGTGGCAATAAGGTCTTTGCAGAAGTAATTAGTTAAGGATTTTGAGATGAGATTAGCCAGGATTTAAAGTGAGCCCTAAAGCCAATGGATTGGTGTCTTTATCAGAGAAAAGAGAGGAAGACTTACTTGGAGAAGGGAATGGCAACCCACTCCAGTATTCTTGCCTGGAGAATCCCAGGGACAGAGGCGCCTGGTGGGCTGCCGTCTATGGGATTACACAGAGTTGGACACGACTGAAGAGACTTAGCAAAGCCACTGGACTGGTGTCTTTATCAGAGAAAAGAGAGGAAGACTTACTTGAAGGTGGAGAGACACAGAGATAAGAAGGCCACGTGAAGACGGAGACAGAGGCAGGAATTACTCTGCCTTGTACAAGCCAAGGAACACACAGAGCCACCAGAAGCTGCAAGAGGCAAGAAAGTGGGCTTTCCTAGAGCTTCACAGGGATTGTGATCCTGCCAACACCTTGACTTTGGACTTCTGGCACCAAATGTGAAAGAATACATTTCTGTCATTTTAAACCACATGGTTTAGACGATTTGTTATCACATCCCTAGGGAATGAACAGAGTGTGGTTCAGGGACATGAGAAATCACGCTAAAGAGGGTGCTACCTAGAGGCCTGTCATCTGGGCCAGCAGCAGAGCACTGTCAGAGCCATCGTCATCAAGGTGATTGGTGGCATTCCCCCAGTGAGGCCAGGTGGTGGCTGGTGAGGTGTGTTAGGGGAAGCCAAGCCCCAGCCAGGGCTGGGCCTGGGGAGGGCCTTCAGCTGGGGCCATAGCAGGGTTGGGTGTGGGGAGACCCACAGGACTGGCCTCTTGAATTAGTTTAGCCTTGATGACATTGCCACTTAATAGATGCTGGTGTTTTGTTTCTGTTGAAAGTTTGGGTTCTCCACCTGATTCTACTGCGACTGTAGCCCAAAGGCACTTGCTGGAGAGTTTGGTGGTGAAGAATCCTGCTGCTATAATTGAAGGAGAAAACTGGATGCCGCCTGCCTCTCCTGGGAGATGCTTCCTGACATTGGCAGGTTTTTGGACTCGAGGCTGCTCCTTTGACTTACTCATCCCGAGAGAGGGGAGAAGGCACTGGGGACCCTGCCAGGAGCCAGGCAGCGTGGCCCAAGGTGATGCTAAGGCTTTGGCTGCAGGGAGCTGCCTCCTCCTCGGCCTCCTTGCTTCCCCTGTGGTCTCCCTCCAGGCTCTTCTTGACAACAGAGCCATCAAATTTAACCCACAACCGCTCTGCTCAAACTTGACTCTTTTCCTCATTTCACACCTAGCAAAGCTGCATGCATTCTGTGGCCTGACTGCCTCCTCCCTGAGATCTGACTCCTTTCTGTCCCTCTTGCCTCCCTGCCGTTATTAAACAGAGGAGGCTCATTCCTGCCACAGGGCCTTGGCATGTGCTGTTTCCTCTGTGAGGAGTATTCTTCCCCTAGATATCCACCAAGAACCCTGATCTTCCCTTTTCAAGTCCTTGCTCAAATGTGAGGCCTTTCCTGAACACCCTATTTAGAATTATAACCGCCCTGCTCCACACTGACCCCACAACAGCATCTCTGTTATTAGCTCTGTTTTGTTTTTTCTCCATATCACTGATTCCACCCAGTATTCCATGTGGGTCAATATATATTTGTGTCTCTTATATCCACAATAGCTTGAGTCAAATTTCTGCAGGGCAGGCTTTTTTGTCTGTTTTGCTTATTGCTGTTCAATCTAGGGCCTAGAACACTCTCTGGTTTGTAGTATGTGTTCAGTAAATATTTGTCAGATGATGAATGGATGATCTTAAGATAGTACAAGGTAATTGCGACTGCCATGGCACATAGCAGGTGGTCCATGAATATTACTATCCTCCCCTCCAAAACACCCAATGATTATACATTTAAAGAAGAGCCTGCCAGGACTTCCCTGGTGGTCCAGTGGCTAAGACACCTCGCTCCCAATGCAGAGTTTGATCCTTGGTCAGGGAACTAGATACCATGTGCTACAATGGAAAGATCTCGCATGCCTCAACTAGGACCTGGCAAAACTCCATAAATAAATATAAAACAAGAGTTTGCTGACACTTGGGGACACAACTGCAGAGACATTTGCAAGCCGTCATAGATGTGAGTACTGAGCAGTCTTTGGTGTTCTCCTACGATCAGCAGTGTGTGCTTTCTCCGTAAGCTCTCTTCTCCCCAGCCCCTAAGTGCAGGCATGTGCTCGTTCTTAAGTGTCCCTTCCTCCAGGAAGCCCACCCTGACTTCCAGACGAAGTCAAGTCTCCCTCATCAGTGTTCCCCTGGGACAACACTTCCCACTCTGTCCCATACCTGCCTGTTAATTTGCCTGCTTATCCGACCAGTCTGTAAGATAAGCACCGGGTCTGGACCTGGCACATAGTAGGTACACAGTAAAGGCTCGTTGGATGAGTTTATGACACAGGCCCCCCAAAATTTTCCAAATGAGCACGTCTTTCCTGAGATAGTTGGTCTGGATCCTTCAAGCCTATGGGCGTTGGTTCCATCCCCACCCTGACTTGCAGCCTGCAAAATGAGAGAAGCCCCAGATTGTCTTGCTGTTGTTCAGTCGCTCAGTTGTGTCTGACTCTTTGCGACCCCATGGATTGCAGCACACCAGGCTTCCCTGTCCTGCACCATCTCCTGGAGCTTGCTCAAACTCATGTCCACTGAGTCTTGGAGGAGCACAGACGGTGCTCCAAAAAAGTTCAGTCTCCCCTACATCCTTCCCAAGATAGGGGTCTCAGGCCCAAGCGGCTTCATATATGAAGCTTAGGCCTCTGTTGACCTCACTCTGGACCCCAGCTCATAGTTAAAGATTTCTTTCAGGCCGGCCATCCCTGGCGCTCCTCTTCTAGGTCCAGGTCACTTGAGTGACCACCATTTGTTGAGGATGGAAAGTGAAAAGCTTTTTGCAGCCAGGGAGACAGGAAATGCTGGGCACTAGGCCATTGGTCAGGAAGCAAATACCAGCCTCATCTCCTGGGGGCCTACCTAGAGCTCAGGCCTGGAGTTCTTTGTTGAAAGGACAGTTTCCATTTCACTAGATTCCTTACCTGATCTGCTTGAGGGGCTACAGGAGGCCACCAGGGGCTGTCACACCCCAGGCAGTGAGACACGAAGGATCTGAAACACCAGAAAAAGTGGGATGGGTCTCCCACCTCCCCTTCCTGGAGGGTCCTTGCCCTGCTGGTGTTTCTTGCTCCTTTGCCTTCAGGCAGCCTCCTTCCATAAATCCAGATGCTCTAGAGCCATGCTCTTTATCTTCTTTATGGCCAGCCCTCTCAAGACACACACACACACACACATACACACACACACACACAGCATTGAAAACAGAATTCTGGCATACCAGAATCTGGGCTGTGTACCTCTTCAGCTGACTTGACCATTTATGAAGTCCCTCCTCTATACCTAGTAATAAGCCACCTGATCATTTCATTTATCACCCAGACCAACTCTGTGACAGAGAAATCATAGATCTTCTTTTATAGACCAGGAGACTGAAGCTCAGGTAGCCCAAGAGAGTGGTTCAAGATCATCCGGCTTGTAAAGTGGCTGAACTGTATTTAAATACACCCCTCTCACCCCAACCCTTCCATACTTAAGCCGCCACTGTTTCTCTCTAGCATGACCTGTTTTATGCATGGCAAAGGTTAGCTGGGCATGAGCCCTCAATTAATAAGACTTTAAGGATGTTGGGTCTTTGACAGGCAGGAAATAAACACAAACAAACCGCCTTCTCCCTCGTCAAGGGGATGTTTCTTCTCTGCTGTTGTCTTCACACACCAAAAGCTTCATTCCTGCAATATTCAGCTTTTCTCCTGGGTCCCATCTGGGGCGCCCTCTCCTCACTACACAGGGAGGCCCGTCCAGAGCTTGCTGCCTGGTTGTGGGAGAGTCTATATAATTCTAGCACTCAGCGTTTGTTCAGGAAGTCATCTTCCTGAAGATATAAACCGTCCCTCATCTAGACCTTATTGGTCACAAAGGTGACATTTTTGGCCTCTGTCTTATTTACTCTTTTCCTCTTATTTTTCAAACGGCTTTGAACCCGGGCAGGAAAGAGGCCTGTATTGATTGGACATTCTGGAAGACCCTGGTGATCCTCTGAATGAATTCCATGAGATTGAATCTAGGACCCCTGCTCTGTGAAGCCGCCATGCACACAGATTGTGCCCATGCCACAGAGCACGCTCCCTACTCTTCTTGTAACTGGGAAGGGTTGGTGTTGAATTCACACTGGATCTGCTCTGTGACTTTAATCCTTATCTTGCCATGTGCTATGTGCCGTGCTAAGTGGCTTCAGTCGTGTCCGACTCTGCAACGCTATGGACCATAGCCTGCCAGGCTCTTTGTCCGTGGGATTCTCCAGGCAAGAATACTGGGGTGGATTGCCATGCCCTCCTCCAGGGGATCCTCCTGAGCCATGGATTGAACTTGTGGCTCTTGGCAGGCAAGTTTTTAACCATGAGCATCACTTGGGAAGCCCTTTGTTAATTTAGGCATACATAATGGCCTGCCCCAGGGAGATAACCTGACCCTGCCCATCTGTGAAGGACTGTGACTTTCTTAAAGTCTTTGTTGGCAAATGGCCAGAGCTTTCTAGGTGGCGCTAGTGTTAAAGAACCTGCCTGCCAATGCAGGAGACGAAAGAGACCCGAGTCCAATCCCTGTGTCAGGAAGATGCTCAGGAGGAGGCCATGGCAACCCACTCCAGTATTCTTGAGTAGAGAATCCCCCGGACAGAGGACCTTGGTGGGCTACAGGCCATGGGGTTGTAAAGGGTGGGACACAACTGAAGCGACTTAGCCTGCACGTGGCAACTGGTGCGGTGCCCCTTCTCTGCTGCTTATGCTGCTCAGCAGCGAGGCCCAGAAATATACATTTGGGGAGGCCAGAATCTCAGACAGACACGGCATCTTTGTTTGTGGACATGACAGGAGATGTTCCATTTCACACCACCCAAGGAATGACTGTCGGGAAGTGAAACTAACACATTCCCCTGCCTGAGGCTTGCCATTCTGGAGGACATCTGCAAGGACTGAATAGTCTTTTTTTCTTTGTTTTCTCACCCCACCCCATCTCTGATCCATAAAAGAACCTGGCAACCCGGCCCCAACAAGATGACTATTTCGAGGCACTAGGCTGCCATGCTCTGAGTCAGCCGGCTCCCTAACAAAGTCCCTTCCTCGTCCCAACATCTCGTCTTGGATTTACTGACCTATCTTTTGGCGAGCAGAGCGAGTTTGGACTGGGTAACAATCTGGGCTTCGCAACCAAGCTGGGGATGCCCAGCTGAGCCACAAGACACGTCTGGCAAATCTCAGACAACACAGGAGACCGTGCCCACTATGCCATCAGAAAACCATGGGGCGATCCATTAAATCAATATCCTAGTTCAGCGGTCCCCAACCTTTTTGGCACCAGGGACTGGTTTTGTGAAAATGATTTTTCCACAGACTGGGTGGAGAAGGATGGTTTGGGGATGATTCTCATAAGGATCCTGCAACCTGGATCCCTCACAGGCGTGGTTCATGGTATGGTTCGTGCTCCTGTGAGAATCTGATGCCACCGCTGATCTGACAGGAGGTGGAGCTCAGGCAGTCCTGTGAGCGATGGGGAGTGGCTGTAAATGCAGATGAAGCTTCGCTGGCTCAACCGCTGCTCACCTCTTGCTATATAGCCCAGTTCCTAATAACCCCCAGGACATGGCCCAGGGGTTGGGGACCCCTGCCCCAGTTGATAGGTGCCATTTAGAAATGAAAAACCCAAGTTCAAAATATTGAAATGCAATAATAAATACTCTCCATTATAACCCAGAACCTATACAAAAGGAAATTTACTCTTTCTTCAAGGAATCAGAAAGGCTTTCGCAATCTTTTAGGAACTTAGAGAAATCACAGCTGCCTGTATTGCAGAGCCGGGCTCTGCACCCAATTCTTTCCCAGTTAATCTTTGGTGCAACCCTGCTCAAGGAGGTTTTATTATCCCCATTTTGCAGATAAAGAAAATGAGGCTCAGAGGACCTCAATAACTTCTCAGGACAGACTGAAATTGGATTTAAAGCCAGCCTGTGTGGTTCCAACGCCAAGTCCATCCCAGCATATCACGCTGCCTCTCTATAAACAGGAGAGCATTAAATCCTTGACATTCACGAGAGTAATCCTGAGACCTCTGGGAGCTCCTGATTTACAAATTCCACTTTAGCATGTAATCGTCTCCATAAAACATCTATTTTCTAGCTAAGACCTATCTTTTCTCAGTCTTACTCCATTGTCAGAGGTGGCCGTTAAGACTTGCTTTGAGGCAAGGGTTGCTGTGCAAGGAGGGTGAGCAGAGATCAGGGAGGCCAGGTCAGGAAGTGAACGCAGGACTGTCTGCTGGGGTCCTCCACCAGCCACACGCCAGCCCTGTTTCCTGGAGCACCGGGCAGAGAGCTTAAGAACAAGATGTGTCTGTCACAGTGGTTAGATGGCCCTGAACCACTGCTGAATACACACACATACCCACCCTGCCTGACCTTCCACAATCACACACTGCAGCCTTCTGGGCAGAGATACTAAGCAGGGCAGATCCCAGGAGACAGCAGGGCACTGGTGTTTCCTGAAGCTAGGTGTAAATTGAGATTTTAAATTGTACATTGACAGACATTCTGTTTTTGAAATAACTGTGCATTTCATAATGACTATTTGAATAAGTGTAACTAATACAGCAAACCCTGATTTCATAGATAATACAGCTGATTTTCCATCCATAGTCATGATATGGTTTCCTCTGAAAAATATACTGAAGTAAAAAAATGAGACAGCTCAAAGGAAAATATAAAGGAAACCATAAAGAAGGCTGAGCGCTGAAGAATTGATGCTTTCGAACTGTGGTGCTGGAGAAGACTCTTGAGAGTCCCTGGGACAGCAAGGAGATCAAACCAGTCAATCCTAAAGGAAATCAACCCTGAATATTCATTGGAAGGACTGATGCTGAAGCTCCAATACTTTAGCCACCTGATGCGAAGAACTGACTCATTGGAAAAGACCCTGATGCTGGGAAAGACTGAAGGTAGGAGGAGAAGGGGACAACAGAGGATGAGATGGTTGGATGGCCTCACTTACTCCGGGGACATGAGTTTGAGCAAACTCAGGGAGATAGTGAAGGACAGGGAAGCCTGGCGTGCTACAGTCCATGGGGTCGCAAAGAGTAGGACACAACGAGTGAATAGCAACAACAAAGGAAAATCTTTAGTAAATGGTGGGTGCCATGGTATCTGGTGATGGCCAAAGGGTAGTCTGTGGGTGAATGAAGTTAGAGATATCCTGGCTGGGACGTTACTATGTGGGCAGGAGGTTGAGAAGATATGGCTGGAATAGAGGCCTGCGGCTCCCTCCTGAATGGATCTGGACCTTCAGAGATGGGAAGGCCTGCATTCTGGTTGGTAGCAGAAGGGGGAAAAAAAAACAAAAAACCAAACCCCAGTCTTCTTCACCATTAGCAATTACATGGTGTGGAACAGACTGTGTGTAACATTAGAGAAATTCAAAGTAGAGGAAAGATCCCTTCGGGAAGAATGAAACAAATCTTCTTTGAAAAGGTGATTATAGAAAACAGGACCCACTCCTGCGATAATCAAACCCTCTCCTAGGGCTTTTTTTTTTTTTTAACTTTTTAATGAAAAGTTTCAAACATAAGCAAAAGTAAAGAGACTAGTGAGTAGTACAAAAAAATCCCATCTACCTTTTCCCAATTTCTTCTTAATCATGTTTAAAAATAATTTTACTTATTTACTTATTTTTGGCTGTAGTGGGTCTTCGTTGCTGCTTGGGCTTTTCTCAAGTTGCGGTGAGTGGGCTCTACTCTCTAGCTGTGGCACGTGGGCTTCTCACTGTGGTGACTTACCTTGTGGAGCGTGGCCTCTAGGGCGAGTGGGCTTCAGTAGTGGCGGCTCTCGGGCTCTGGAGCTCAGGCTCAGTAGCTGTGGAGCACAGGCTTAGTTGCTCCGCAGCATGTGGGATCTTGCTGGATCAGGGATCGAATCCATGTCTCCTGCATTGGCAGGTGGATTCTTTACCACTGGATGACCAGCGACGCCCCTTCTTGATCATTTTTAACCAGCTAAAGGAAGGCCCAACTAACTGAGAGTTGGGAGAATTGCGTTCTAGTTATGGCTCTGCCACAAATTAGCTGTGTGACCTTGGACAAGACATTTAACCTCTCTGAGGCTCTGTTTTCTCTTCTAGAACACGAGGGAGATGAGCTAGATCTCCCCGGAGCTTCCTATCACCCCAACCCACTTCTATAACATCATAAAATAGCAATAAAAATGCAGAGTGCTAGGCTAACTGTGGTGCTGAGCCAATTAAACTGGCCAGATCTTTCCGTCCTCTGGCACGTGTGGTCAGTTGCTAAGTCATGTTGGGCTCTTGTGGAACCCCATGGACTGTAGCCCACCAGGCTCCTCTGTCCGTGGGATTTCCCAGGCAAGAATACTGGAGTGGGGTTGCCATTTCCTTCTCCAGGGGGTCTTCCTGACCCAGGGGTGGAACCCAAGTCTCCTGCACTGGCAGGCAGATTCTTTATCACCAAGCCATCACTGAGGATCCTCTCCTATCCTTGCGCTCTTTGTATAACCTTTCCCATGGGAAAAGTTTAAAATGTGGGGACATGCTAAGTGACCCTGTTAGGACAGACACTCAGCATGTCAAATATGCTAAGATATGTATATTCTCATCTGAAATGAAGGAATTAGCAGGGGAAAAAATCATTTTATGAAGTGTTATGGAATAATAGAGGTTTTGTATTGGCCGTTTTTGGGGACACGTCTGTGTTTATCTCTAAATCACACTGGAAAGGTGACTATCCTTGGATCTGGGAAAACCATGTGGACCACCAGACTGGAAAATGAGGTCCCCAGGAAGTCTGTGAAATCCTGATGAACACAAATGGTCGGCCTTTGTTGGTCCAATGAATCAGATCAGTGTTGACATGAGCAAACACGTATCTGACGTTGAGCACAGTGCCTGACATAATAGGTATTAAACATCAATTTTATGATTTCTATTTTCCATGCAGATACTGAACTAAAGGGTTTAAGCAGACACATATAAAGCTCACACACACTCAGCTTTGGTAACAAAAGAGCAAACAAAGGCATAATAATCTACTTTGCAGGGATAATCTTATGTACCTGAACAGCACCCAGGGAGGAAATCAGCGGCTCTTTATCCCAAAGAGTGCTTGGGGTCCTGACCACACCTCCCCACCCCGTGAGCTCTCAGAATGGCCTTGAACACCGGCTGCTATCCTCGCAACACACGGCCTTCAGCATTGATGACAACGAGGGCCCTAGCACTGGCTCTGCCTTCTCACTGGTTCGGCATCTCTGCTCAGGTGAGAATTCTGCAGAGAAAATGAGGCGGTACAGGCTGCTAGCCAGAGGGAGCAGAAGAGAACAAGACAGGGTTGGAAGCTCCGAATTTCAGTCTTGGTTCTATTATCGTGTAATTAGGGACAAGACCTTCTTCATGGCGCTCTTGGCTTCACGTGTATAACAAACAGTTAAACTGTGTCTTAGGGTGTTTTTAGCAGGAACATAGTCTATTCTATGATGATTATCATATAATAATAATAATTATATGAATACAGATAATAATGATGACAATGTATAATAATAATCACATGCAATGCATAGAATCTGAGTCAGACCCCGATTTCTGAGACTGCTATTTACCCCTTAAATAGGGGCTTCCCTGGTGGCTCAGGCGGTAAAGAATCTGCCTGCAATGCAGGAGATGTGGGTTCGATCCCTGGGTCAGGAAGATCCCCTGGAGAAGGAAATGGCAACCCACTCAGGATCTTGCCTAAGAAATCCCATGGACAGAGGAGCCTGGCAAGCTACAGTTCATGGGGTCGCAAAGAGTCAGACATGACTGAGCGACTAACACACACACTCCTTAAATGCATTTTCACAGGGTTAGATGCTGGGGCACGTGGTTCCTGGCTTTGAGAAGCTCGTCGGCTACAGGAAGAGACATAAAAAAGATCAATTAAAGTGCAGCAAGAGCTATTACGGAGATAAGAACAGGTGCTTGGGGAGTCCAGAGGCGTCTGCAACGATCCTAGAGGGGCTGGGATTCTGGCTCATCTCTGGGTTAAACATCTGTTCTCCCACACGGAGTCAATATGGAAATCTTCATTCATTCAACAGCTGTTTGTGAAACATCCATGAAGTCCCAGGCACTGTGCCGGCCTCCCTGCAAGCCCTCTTGGAGTTACTGACTTTGGGGAAGCAGGCATCATGCAACTAAAGGCACAAGAATGTGGTTTATGGGGACTTCCCTGGTGGTCCAGTGGTTAAGAATCCGCCTTCCAATGCGTGGGACGCAGGTTCAGTCCCTGGGTGAGGAACTAGGATCCACAAGCTGTGGGGCAACTAAGCCCATGCGCCTCAACTACTGAGCCTGTGTGCTGCAATAAGAGAAGCCCTTGCACCCCAAGTAGAGAAAGCCTGTATGCCACAACAAAAACCTAGGGCAGCCAAAACAATAAAAAAGAAAGAAAGAAAGACTGTGGGTTATGAATTGTGTGCAGATCTATGAAGGAAGCTCAGAAATGATACAGGAGAACACAAAGACTTAGAGATCTGGGGAGGCTTCCTGGAGGAGGTGGCTATTGAGCTGGGAGCCAAAGAGTGAGAAGGGGAAAAGCATTAGATGCAATTAGGGTAAAGATGCAAACAGCCCGGTGGGCTCCAGAATCCAGGAGGCCCAGTGTTCAGAGGGAGAGGGCTTGTGATGAGAATGAGGTCAAAGGGTAAGACTGGTATCCCATAATGAGTCCAGGAGAAGGCACTGATCCGATTCACCTTTTTTAAGAAGCACTCTAGATCCCAGTAGAGAATGGGATGGAGGAGGATCCTGTGAATGGGGGAAGGCTGGTTTAGAGACTCTTTCCATCCTGGGGAGAAATGATAGTGGCAGTCAAGATGGAGAGAAGGAAGTGGACTCTGGAAATGAGTTGAATGTGGACTTGGCCAACTTAGCTGATGAATAAAAGATGCGGGCGAAGGGATAAAGAACAGCTCCCAGGTCCTGGCTTAACGCATGGGGTGAAGGCAGGTACTGGGTACCCAGAGAGTACAGACAGGGAGAGGAAACAGAACACTTCTGAGCTCACCAGCTGATGTATAAAGAATACCTCCCATAGAGTAGTCACTCAGTAAGTGCTGGTCCTTTCAAGGCAGAGGGGCAAGTTTACTAAAATCCAGGCAGGTCTGGCAGCCAGATTGACAGGCAGATTTAGAGCGAAGAACAGCTGGGCAAACAGCAGGAGCTGGGCCAGGGAGCCTTGCAAGGCAGCGGCAGGCTCACACCTGCAGCCCTCCACACCTGGGCTCAGGTGAAGTCAGCCGAGAGATTGGTAAAAATGATGGCCATAAAGAGCATGTGTATATTGCTTTCCTGTTTACAAAGCACCTGTGCCAGACACTATCCCATTTGATTCCTGCAACAACATGGAAGCAGAGCCCAAACCCCAATTCTAGGATCAGGGAAGCTTAGGCTTAGAGCTTGAGGGACTTGTTCAAGCTGACATGGTCCATATTGGGTAGCACCCAACTATTCTGGTTCCCATTGTGGGCTCCCCAGCACAGCCAGTTTATACACCAGTCACCACCGATGCAGTCCCAGGGACCTTAGAGGTTTGCAAGAGCCTACAAAAAATAATACTGGGGCCTGGAAAAATGGATGGGCTCCAAAATACAAACAGGGCAGAAATGAATGAATGTTTATTTAAGTGTCTACAAAATGCAATGTCAAGTCAACTTCATTAACTGTTCCATAGAGCGTGTATTAAAATTTCATTATGTTGGGAAATAAGGTGTAGGCTAGATTCTCCTCATTCTGCAAGAATTCCGTGCAGATATAGAGAACAAGCTGGTGGTTGCCTGTAGGGAAAAAGAAGGGGGAGCGGCAAGATAGAGATAGTAGATTAAGAGATACCAAGGACTGTGTATAAAATAAATGTGTGTATAAAACAAATAAGCAACAAGAATATATTGTACAGCACAGGGAAATAGAGTCATTATTTTGTAATAACTTTAAATGGAATATAACCTATAAAAATACCAGATCACTACGTTGCACACCTGAAACTAATATAATATTGTCTATCAACTGTATTTCAATAAAAAAAGAACTCCAAAGTACACAAGATGGTTGTTAAGTAATCATAGCCAGTAGTGAGTGAGATGAACAACTTGTAGTCAAATAACCACAAAGGCAGAACTTCAATAATCCTTCCAAACTCTATTACTGCAAAAGATTATGTTTCCTGTGGGATAAGGGGTTTGTGTTAGTGTGTTTGATGAAACATGGGGTGAGGTGCCAAACAGAAAGGTCTAGAGCAGGACAAAATAATGCCTTTTGCAGCAGCAGGGATGAGCCAAGAGATGAACACTAAGTGAAGCAAGTCAGAATAAAACCAATACCATCTGACATCACTTACATATGGAATCTAAAACACGGCACCAAGGAATCTACTTATGAAACAGAAACAGGCTCCCAGATGTAGAGATCAGACTTGTGGTTGTCATGAGAGGGCTGGAGTGGGAGTTTGGGATTAGCAGGTGAAAGCTATTACATTTAGACTGAATAAACAAGGTCGTACGGGGAACACTATCTAATCTCCTAGGATAAACTGTAATGGAACCGAATATTTAAAAAGAACGCATATATGTGTAAAACTGAGTCACTTTGCTATACAGCGGAGATTGGCACAACATGGTAAATCAACTATACTTCGATTAAAAAAAAAAAGACAGATCCAGAGTCTATGAGACCGTAGGTGTCCAGCTGTCAAGCCTCCTTGGATCTCTCTTCTAAGTGTATTTAGTTTCCGCGAACCCAGAAATACACCTGAAATGGTCCCTCAGGTTTTGAACCCACCAGAACATTTTGGAGGGAGTGTTTCTAGGAAGCAGAGATAAGCGAGACCAGAGTGGCTTCCAAAAAACCAAGGTGGGAGGGGCCACTTGTGTCCCCTAGGAATCAGGAGATCAGTAGGGGGGTGACTCAACAGGAGGAGCTTTGTTGGAGCCCCCTGGGGCAGAAGGAGTGAGTCTACTATAAGCCAAGAGTAGGTTCCCACAGGAAGGTTTAAGGAAAGGAGGGGTGAGTCTTACCTAAGAACAAAGGCAGATACATTTCATAGATCACACATGCACCTGTTCATTCAGCAAATATTTTCTGAGCATCTCTTCCGTGCCAGCCTCTGCTTTAGGCGCTTGGAATATATCAGTGTGCCAAAGCGACAAAGGTCCCTGTGCCCCAGGGAACTTGTATTCTAGGTACAGTCACATGGTGTTGGGGAGACAGGCAGGAAACAATAAACATAATAAATGAGAAAATGATATTAGGGTTGTAGAAAACTATGGATAAAATGAAAATCAGAGACAGGTGAGGAGAACTGGGCATGCCACGGAAAGAAGGGGTACAGACTGTGGCTTAAATAGGGTGATTATGGTTGAGCTCACTGAGAAAGTGAGATCTGATTTAATTCTCAGCTGCTTCTTTTTTTAAAGTGCACAATTCAGTGATGTTTATTTTATTTTACAATGTTTATTTATTTGGCTCCATTGAGTCTTAGTTGCGGCGTGCTAGATCTTCATTGAGGCATCTTTCATTGCGGCTCTCGGGCTTAGTTGCCCTGCCATGTGGGACCTTAGTTCTGGACCAGGGATCCCTTGCATTGGAAGGCAGATTCTTAACCACTGGACCACCAGGGAAGTCCCAGTCTCAGCTTTCAGGACTGCAGAGTGATAAGGGAGTGAGTCATGTAGATATCTTCTGGAAGAGTATTCCAGGAAGAGGGAATTGCAAGTGCAAAGGCCCTGGGGTGGGTGCATGGCTGGCCTGTTCATGAAACAGCAGGGAGTTCAGTGCAGCTGAGGGCTTCCCTAGCGGCTCAGGTGATAAAGAATCTGCCTGTAATGTGGGAGACCTGGGTTCAATCCCCTGGGTTGGGAAGATCCCCTGGAGACAGGAATGGTTACCCACTCCAGTATTCTTGCCTGGAGAATCCCATGAACAGGGGAGCCTGGCAGGCTACAGTTCATGGAATCGTAAAGAGTCAGACATGACTGAGAGATTAATACACACACAGTGTAGCTGGAATGGCTGAGCATATGCTGGTAAAACAGGTCAGGACAGTAATGCAGACAAGAACATCTAGCCACTGTGATGACCATTCTTTTCTGAATAAAAGAGGGGAGATTCTGAAGGGTTTTGAGCAAATGATTAATGTGATCTTATTACTATTTAAGGAGCTTCCCTGGTGGCTCAGATGGTAAAGAATCCGACTGCAATGCCAGAGACTTGGGTTCAACCCCTGGGTCAGGAAGACCTTCTGGAGAAGGGAATGACTACCCACACCAGTATTCTTGCCTGGAGAATCCCATGGACAGAGGAGCCTGGTGAGCTACAGTCCATGGGGTCTCAGAGTCAGACATGACTGAAGCAACTTGGCATGGCACTTCTGTTTAAAAGAATGTGATAAGGAAAGACTGTAGAGGAATGTATCACTTTTCTGTGGCTGCTGTAAATAATTACCATGAACTGGGTGGCTTAAAATGACAGAAACTTCTTTCCTCACAGTTGCGCAGCCCACAAGCCCAGAATCAGTGTCACTGGGCTGGGATTGGTATGTTAGGGCCATATTCTGTCTGGAGGCTCTCTCTCTCTTTTTTTTTTGTTTTAAGTTTTTTTGATGTGGACCATTTTAAAAGTCTTAGTGCATTTGTGACAATATTATTTCTCTTTTATGTTTTGGCTTTTTGACTGTGAGGTATGTGGGTTCTTAGATCCCAAACAGGGATTGAACCCACACCCTTTGTACTGGAAGGCAATGTCTTAACCATTGGACCACCAGGGAAGGCCCTGGGGTCTCTTGAGGCGAGTCCATTGCTCGCCTCTTCTGGCTTCTGTAGTCTATAGTGTTCCTTAGCTTGTAGTCACATCACTCAACCTCTGTCTGCATGCTTACAGCATCTCCTCTGTGTATGAATATCAAATCGCCCTCTGTCTCTTATAAGGACACTTGTGGGAGCATTTAGGGTTACCTAAGTAATCCAGGATAACCTTTCCATCTCAAGGTCTTTAACCACACCTGCAAAGACTCTTTTCCCAAAGGAGGCAACATTTATTAATATATATTCCAGGGATTGGAACCTGCTATCTTCCGGCGGGGGCAGGGTGTGTGTGTGTGCATTAATTCATCTTCCTCTGTGGGTGTGGGTGTAAGGAGAGTGTTAAAAGGTTTTTGAAGTCATCCAAGCAAGGCATCACGATGGTCTAGACCAGATGGGTGCAGTGCAAGTAGTGTGAAATCCTTGGATTCTTGGCATATTTTGAAGGTAGACCCAACAGGATTTTCTGACCCACCGGAGGTGGGGCGAGAGAGAAAGAAAGGGCTCCAGACAGACTTTCCCCCTGAACAAGGGGAAGGGTGCAGGTGTTCTCACTGGGATACAGAAAGCTGGGAGTGGAGTAGTTTCTGGGGGAGGGGAATAGAAATTCAGTTTCAGAAATGTGGGGTGTCAGATGCTGTCCCAGAAATGAAGCAGGTGGCTGGGCAGGAGGGTCTGGGGTTTTGGAGACAGGTCTGGGCTGGGAGCATTGGCACAGAGGGTATTCAGAACAGTAGGACTTAGAGTGGCTTAGCTTGGGAGCCAGTGCAGAGATGGGGGATTATGGACTGAGCCCCGACGTCCCCAACACCAGGAGGTCAGGGAGAAGAGCAGCAGAGATGTCCCAGTAGAGGAGGCTGAGAAGGAGAGAGACAGGGTCCCATCCAAGAATCCAGTGGAAGAAGTATATCAAGGAGGCTGGGGAATAACACAACCTCTCAACCAAGACAAAGAACCATGGCTTCACCTACTTGCTTGCCTCCCTGCCCTCAACTCTGTCCAGTTTTGCTCCAGCAGGAACATCTGGCAGTGGAGCACTCACTCTAGAGAGGAGGCCTTTGCCGCTCATAGCAGCAGCAAAGTCGCTTCAGCCGTGTCCGACTCTGTGTGACCCCACAGACAGCAGTCCACCAGGCTCCTTTGTCCCTGGGACTCTCCAGGCAAGAGCACTGGAGTGGGTTGCCATTTCCGTCTCCAAAGCACGAAAGTGAAAACTGAAAGTGAAGTCGCTCAGTTGTGTCCGACTCTACATGACCCCATGGACTGTAGCCTACCAGGCTCCTCCATCCATGGGATTTTCCAGCCAAGAGTACTGGAGCGCCGCTTACAGGCCCCCGTGCAAAACACTGGTCGTGGAAACTTAGTTCTGCCACAGGCGTGGTGGGCTTGCATCCAACAGGAGGTGTTAGTCTAAACCCTCCAGCCTCTCAGAATGTAGTTAATGAGCCTTCAGCTTGGGACCCTGGGCTGTCAGGCTGTAGCTGGGGAGGTGTGATGACTGGGAGATGAGAAAGAGGACCCAGAACACAGTGGGTGTGGTCAAGCCAGAAGTCATGTGTTGAGTTTGAAACAGAGATTCTGCTCACCACCCCTCACCCCGACCAGAAGTAATCCTGCCTCTGACTGCGTGCTGGCTGTGTTGGTTCAGACTCGTCACCTATCTTCTCTAAACCTCAGTTTCCCTATTCGTAAAATGGGATGGCAAAAATCTACTTTCCCAAGGACTTACTGTATAGCACAGGGAACTAGACTCAACATCTTGTAATAACCTATAATGGAAAAGAATCTGAAAAAATATATGTATTGATATTATATATATAAATACACACACACACACACACACATATATATATATATATATTTAATATAACTGAATTGGGGCTTCCCTGGTGGCTCAGATGGGAAAGAATCTGCCCATAATGCGGGAGACCTGGGTTTGATCCCTGGGTCAGGAAGATCCCCTGGAGAAGGGAATGGCTACCCACTCCAGTATTCTTGTCTGGAGAATTCCATGGACAGAGGAACCTGGCAGGCTACAGTTCACAGGGTCTCAAAGAGTCGGACACGGCTGAGAGACTTTCACAGTATAACTGAATCACTTTGCAGTACTCTTGAAACTAACACAGCACTGTCAATTAACTACACTTTAATAAAAAATTTTTTAAACATTTGAAGAATCTATTTCCCAGGGAATTAATTAGAGACTGCCAAGGACATCGAAGGTGCTCAGAGAGTCTGTTTTCTCACCCAATGCCTTGATTTCAAATGATGTGAGTCAATCTTGCCATAGCCCCCACCCAAAGGGACAGGTCTCTTTTTAGAGGCGCCAGGATGGGGTGGGTGTCCAGTCCATGAACCTGGAAACCAGAGCCAGGAGCCTGCTGCTCGTGTGGGCTGCTGGCCTCCTGCTTCCGCTCTCAAGGCCAGCCCAGCACCACGTGGCCATGTCACAAACACACGTCCAGTGGAAGAGCAAGCTGCTGATTCACTGCAATCATTGCCTCTAGACTCAAAGAACGCTCTCTGATCAGAACAGGGAGAGGCCTGGGGCACCGGTCTGGCCTTCAATCCTGCTGCTTTTTACTCATTCCCTGTGACCTCAGTAAGTCACCACTTCCCTGGAAGCTTCATTGTTCCAACTTGGGTGGTGAGAGGTTCGAGCTCCATTAGTCATTTTCACAGTTTTGTTTTATAGCAGAAAGCTTTTATTTTTTATAAAGCCTACATAGTATCCTGCTGTTTAAAATAGATTAAAGATGCTCTTGTTAAAGTGGGGAGGGGACTCCTCTTTATCAGCCCAAGGCATTTCCAGGAAACCCTATGTTTCCCAGGGGACAGACTTTGAAAGATTCTGACTAAAGGCAAAATTTGCTAGCGACTCTGAGTTTAAAGCTATATGTGATTGGAGTTAGATGAATTGGTGCTGATGAATATGTATTTCAAGTGGTTAAGTGTAAAAATGTATTTGTGTGTATGCTTTATTTCCATTTTTAACCTGCAGCTCGCCAGCCAGATTCTTGGTATCTTATGCCCGCTTGTTAATTTCTTGATGTCAGATCTGCTGCACTCTTATATATTGAAGGGGTTGACTTAGTATTGGTAGCCAGTTAAAAATGCTTTGACTCTGAGATAGAAATAAACAGATCCTGAGCTAAATATTTCTAAGGTCTGTCATAGCTAAAAAAAAAAAAAAAAAAATCTCAAAAATCCTAACTTTTCCTTGTGGTCAATCTTTCCCATTTCATGAAGCAGGTTCTGGGTTCATAATGAAAATACGGCAAATGCTGCTGTTCAACAATCATGGCAGGAAGGAGAGTAAAACTGGTTTTAGCTGAGCACTACTGTGTGTCAGGTACCATCTTATACCTTAAGCTGGTTAATTCTTTGAGGCAATGGTACAAGGGTGCAAGCATCTTTATTTCTATTCCACTTATGGGGAAACTGACTCTCAGAGAGGAAAGGTGACTTACCCAAGGTCATAATGGCTAGTAGGGTTAGGACCCAAACTGGGATCTGTATGCAAAGGCTGTGCTCTTCCCACCTCACATGGTTTCTGAGGGCAAAAAGTCCCTCTGATTTCAGTACAGCCATTGAGTTGTATAAAAAGCAATCCTTTTTACTGACCTCCAAGTTCTTGGTTCAGCGCCAGCTCTCCCATCTACATTACTAACGCTGATCTCCTAAGAATCCTGGGAGGTCAGCAGCAGGTACTATCGTACCCATTTTTCAGAGTTGGAAAACTGAGGCTGGGAGAGCTGGAGGGACTTGCCTAGGGTTATACAGAGTGTGGGAAGAATGGGGGTTTTGCTCTTCCCTTCTGAATCCTCTCTCCAACCAGAGGGAGAGCCAGAAACCCCAGGGCTCCCTTGCTCAGGGAATTCATGTCCCCTTCTTTAGCAGAACTTCATTTTGTTTTCAAATTGCTCCCAATCTTTTCATCGCGGCAGGCTTTTCATTTATTAGGCATTCAATTTCCCTCCCGTTCATCATTTATTTGCTTTTGCTTTTCATTTTTTAAGAGGTAAAGGAAATGCAAATTAGCAAGTGAATGGCATGCATAATACAGCCAGACTCTGCTATAAACAGTCTGCTCAGCTCTAGGACAAATTGGTCTACAAGGACCCGACACACCTCTCGGGGTGTGTTCACACAGACCCAGCCTGGAGACCCGATTTCCTGCTGACGGCCTGCCTCAAGAGAACAATGGCAAGAACGTGCTTTGGTTTGGTCAACCGTTCCCGAGGTTGATGCCTTGGTCAAAGTCCAGCGCACAGCTTCCCCGAGTGCCGGGGAAATATGTTTGCAGGGACCAGTGATATATGGTCATATATGATCACAGTGATAGAGCAGCAGTCCAGTGCTGCTCATATAGCATTGCCTGGGGCAACCCCCTTATTCATTTTCTTAATTAAATTTATGTGGCTGCACCGGCTCTTAGGTGCAGCAGGTGGAATCTTCGATTTTCACTGTGGGAGGTGGCATCTTCAGTTGTGGAATCTTTAGCTGCAGCTTGTGGGATCTAGTTCCCTGGTCAGGGATCGAACCCAGTCCCCCCTGCATTGAGAGAGCAGTGTCTTAGCTACTGAACTATCAGGGAAGTCCCAGCAACCTTCTCACTCTTGGCCTTACTTCCTGAACTACCCCGAAGGTGTGTCCCTTACACCTTGCTCTGTTTCCCGGCTCTCGTGGCTGGAGTTTTGTGGCTCTTCCTCCTAGAATGTCTTTGTCTAGATCTTGGGCTTGTTATGTGTTCTTCTAAGAACTTGGTTTTCACTGGGCAATGGCTGTATCTCTCTATTTTAGCAAGACACACACAGGGTCCCCTGGCCTCTTAGATTTACTGAGGACCCTCCCGTCCTCTACTCTTTGTCTCTACTAGGTCTGACTTGTTCTTGTGGGTGGAACGCAGATGCACTCAGATTTCTCAAAATTCACATGTTATGCTCCAAAAGAAATAAGAGTTACCATTGATTGAGGGCTGAAATCTATGGTATGTGCCTTTGCTTGCTACTTTCTATCTCAGACAGCGCTTTACACCCCCGTGAGACAGTTATTACAATAGTCCCACTTTGCAGTAGAAGAAACTGAGCCTCAGAGAGGGTATTGTTTAGTTGCTAAGTTGTGTCTTGACTTTTTTGAGATCACGTGAATGCCGTAGCCCACCAGGCTCCTCTGTCCGTGAGATTTCCCAGCAAGAGTACTGGAGTGGGTTGCCATTTCCTTCTCCAGGGGATCTTTCTGACCCAGGGATCAAACTTGCCTCTCTTGCACTGGCAGGCAGATTCTTTACTGCTGAGCCACCAGGGAAGCCCCAGAAAGGATATATACCTCCCCAAGGTCACACAGCTCACAGGGGACAGAGCTGGTGTTCAAGGTTCACAGGTGCTTAGTTACATGCAACACAGCCCTGCATTTAGTTAAGCCTTGCTTCAGGAACTCAGGACCAAACGGGTGCCTTACTGACTGGTTTCTAGCTTCATTTAAGTTCTGAGTGTACTCAGACACAAGCACGTGCGTGTGTGTGTGCCCACACACACCCCAGCCCTCATTCCTGTCATTGGGAGTTATCTGACCCAGACCAGAGTTGAAAATGAAAAATCACTAGTGGGTCGGCATTATTCATGCCTCATGGAAAACATTCCACTTCCAAACAATTGGGTTGATGGATTTTCCTGAACTTCTTTGTCTTTTTCTTTTTCCCACTTAATGTTACAGATGTTTACAAGAAGAAACCACCGTTTCTGCCTAGGCAGCATTGATTGACATTTGCTGGAGGAAGAGCCTTTCGATGAGCCAGCCAGAGGCCTTGAGGATGAGGCTGGGGAGGATTTGGGCGGAACAGATGTGATCATCTGGTACCTGAGACTCTGGTTTTCATGAAAGGAAAAAAAAAGAAAGTGAGGATCTGATTAAAAAGAGGATTTTAGGTGGGATGAATTAAGAGATTGGGACTGACATATATACATTACTATGTATGAATGGATAACTAATGAGAACCTTCTATATAGCACAGGAAACTCTACATCATGCTTGTGGTGACCTAAATGGGAAGGGAATCCAAAAAAAGAGAGGATCTATGTGCATGAATGGCTGATTCACTTTGCTGTACAACAGAAACTAACACAACATCATAATTGTACCTCAATAATTTTTTTTAAAAGCAGGGGCCCCAATAAAGCCTTTTCTGAAAAAAAAATAAAAAGAGGATATTTTAAAATAAGTGAGACGTCTAGTCTCTTCTTCTAAGAAACCTGGGTCTCCCAACTGTAGCCTGTGGGAGGTGGTCTGATCTCTGGAGATGTTCCAGCTCCGGGAAGCTGAGACCATTGCCCTGGGGAACATCAGAGGAGCAAGCATCCTCAGACTCGGCTGTGGTTTGGACAATGAGACTACCTGTCAGGTTCTATCATTACCTGGGTTCCCAGGTTCTTGTTTCCCCTGAACTTCTGTTTTCCGAAATACAGGGCAGGGAGGGGCAGCTGTACAAGACAGGAGCAGATTTCTTGGTGCAGGTTTTGCAAAAGCATTTCCATCAAATTGTCAGTGGTTCTGTTAAGGGGCGCTCTGGGGCTTGGAGGCAATGTGCACCCGCTGAGAACATCACAACCACCAAAAAGACTCAGGTAACTCTTCCAGAAGTGCCACTGGCTTGTGGGGGCAGAAGGAGGGCCAGGTGAGTTTTTAGGTCATCATAGTGAAAAGGTCCAGGCATGTCTGTGCCCCTCTCCCCACCTCCTGTCGCACCTTCTCTAGTCCTGTTCCCACACGGTCACCAGAGTGATCATTCTCAAATGCAAATCTCAGGCATGATCATACCATCTCCTCTCCCCTTCCTCTTTCAATAGGTCCCCTTTGCTTTTAGGACAAAATTCAAGTCCCTTAATCCAGCTCCAGCCTTCCAGGAGCTGGCCCTGTCTCCCTTCCTCACCCCAACCCATCAAATCTCATTCAGGCTTTAAATGCACTAAACTTTCTTTTACCTCTTGGCCCACGCTGTTCCCTCTGCCTGGCACACCTAATGTCCTTTCTTTTTTTAAATATTCTATTTATATTTATTTGGCTGCACTTGGCCTTAGTTACAGCTCATGGTATTCTATTTTAGTTGCAGTTTGTGGGATCTGGTTCCCTGATGAGGGATCAAACCCAGGTCCCCTGCATTGGGAGCATAGCGTCTTCGCCACTGGACCACCAGGCAAGACTCCTTATTCCCCTTTCTTCTCCATCTGGCTGACTTCCGTTCATCCTTCAGCACTCTGCTGAGGTACCACCTCCTTCAGGAAGCCTTCCCTGACTGCTTGTCCCACTTCACAGCCATGACAAACCTAACCTCACAAAATTAGTTTCAATTCCTTTCAAACTTCCTATTTTAAAAGAAAACTTAATTCATGGGAATGATGCTCACATTACGACGTTAAGTCAGAAGAGCAGGATGTTAAGAAAGCACACCAAATGGCACCATTCTGTTAATCACTCCCCACACAGACAGACATGCAGACATGTGAACAGGTTGTCAACCAAGACACCCAAATGGAACATACAGGAGCTAACAGGGGTTACCACTGGTGGAGGGGTTAGGGGCGAGTTTTATTTCCTGCTTTGATGTTTACAAATTATCTGTATTTTATTTAACTACTGGATTACTTTTATAATTAGATAAAATGTTCAAGAAAAAATAGTTGCACTGAATGTTGGGTTTGAATGTAAAGAAATAATTTTAAAAAAAGAGAGTGTAAGATTTAAATCTACTGGGGGATGCCTGTGATAAGTGATGAGGCTTAAAGAACCGATTTTATTTTAAATTAAAAATTTTTTATTGGAGTATAATTGCCTTACAGTGTTGTGTTAGTTTCTGCTGTACAACAAAATGAATCAACTATATGTATACAAATGTCCCCTCCCTTTTGAATCTCCCTCCCACCCTACTCTCCCATCCCACCCCTGGAGGTCATGACAGAGCACGCAGCTGAGCTCCCTGTGCTGTGCAGCTTCCTGCTGGGTGTCTGTTTAGGAGGGTGGTGTATATATCTCAGTTTTACTCTCTCAGTAGTATATATACGTCAGTTCTAATCTGACTCACTCTCCCCTCCCACCACATCCACATATCCGTTTTCTACATCTGTATAAACAACAAATTTTAGACTGCTGTGCATAGTTTCTCATTAAACATACAAAAAGAGGTCAATATACACTAATATATCCATGTGTCAACAAGGAGTAAGCTGATGACATCTATAGCAGTCTGATAATGCTGGCTGTCTCAGGGGACGGGAGGGGCAGGAGGGGGTGGACCAGGCAGGAGACTCACTTTGCCTGTGTCCATCTTTGTACTACTTCACTCGCTAATGTCAGCATGGCTTGCTACTGTGAATATTTTCAAACATCAAACAGTAAAAACAAAATAGAGAATAAAAGACTCTAAATACCAGGATGAATTAAGGGGCTTCTAATTAACAATAGAATATTTCAGGCAAGTCACAAAGTGGTTTCATAATAGGACCTTGTTAACAGTTTCAGTTCGGAAATTATTTTCAATTTAGAGAAAAGCAACAGAAATACGACAAAGAACACCCACATCATCTTTACCCACAGTCCCCTAACATCACCAGTTTGTCCCAACTGCTTCATGATTTGTTCTCAGAGTCCTGTTTATTCATCCTAGGAAAGGAAGTATCACAGGTTGATATATCAGTATTTGAGGTCAGATGAATTGCCATGGGTCTGAGTGGTCACCTTAGAAAAAGACGTATTATATCTTAGGCTACAAACATGCTGTATGTACCCCCAAAATATATATAGACAAGGTTGTTCTTTGCAGCATTGCCCGTCTCAGAGGAAAACTGGATCCCATTAAAGGATCTGACCACTGGAACTGGCAAACCTGCATTGCAGGCAGATTCTTTACCAACCGAGCTATGAGGGAAGCCCATAAAATATAAAATAAATGATGGCAAATCCATGCAATGCCTCGTGCGGAACAAACAGAAACAGAAGATGAATTTGTGAGATGCTTTGAAAATACGTCTAAGGTACACTAGGTAATAAGTGCAAAACAACGTGTGTAGAATATGAACCCAGGGTATAAAAAAAAGGGATGCATGCTGGAAAGAGACATAGGAAACTATTTCTAGGAAGAAGGTTGGAGTCTTTTATACTATTCTATACTCTTTTACACCATTTGCATCTTTTAGCCATGTGAATGTTCCACGATCATGATAATAAAAACATAAACTGTCGGCAAAAGACTTTTACTGTAAGAGAAAAACTGTCTGCCTGCCCTCTTAGAACATCTCTTTGGGTTTTTTGGTTCTATTTCAATTTTATTATTTTTTTATTGGAGTATAATCGCTTTACAACGTTGTTGCTTTCTGCTGTACCACGCAGTGTGTCAGCTCTATGCATACATATGTCCCCTCTCTCTTACACCTCTCTCCCCCACTCCTCGTCATCCTACCCCTCTGGGTCATCCCAGAGCACTGTGCTGAGCTCCCTGTGCTACACTGCAGCTTCCCACGAGCTATCTTACACATGGTGGTGCGACAGTGAAACTGCTCAGTCGTGTCCGACTCTTCGCGACCCCATGGACTGTAGCCCGCCAGGCTCCTCCATCCACGGGATGTTCCAGGCAAGCGTACTGGAGTGGGCTGCCATTTCCTTCTCCAGGGGATCTTCCCGACCCAGGGATCGAATCCAGGTCTCCCGAATTGCAGTCTGAGTCTTGACCATCTGAGCCAAAGGAAGCTCACGGCAGTGTATTAGCGTCAAACCGAATCTCCCAGTTCATCTCACCCTGCCCCCTTCCCACTCGTGTTCACACATCTGCGTCTCTATTCCTGCCCTGAAAACTACAATGAAGTATCACCTCACTCAAGTCAGAATGGTCATCATCAAAAAAATCTACAAGCAAGAAATGTTGGAGAGGGTTTGGAGAGAAGGGAACCCTCTTGCATTGTGGTGGGAATGTAAATTGATACAGCCACTATGGAGAATGGTATGGGAGTTCCTAAAAAAAAACTAAAAATAGAACTACTATATGATCTAGCAATCCCACTCCTGGGCATCCCTGTGGTTTTAGAATATGGAAGGAAGTCATTCCCGGTCTCCCAGGGGTTTGCCAGGTGGGCAGCCTTGACCTCCTGTGTGATTCCCCTACCAGCAGGTCTTCCCCCCACAGACAGATGCAGAGATGGGCAGGAGGCCTGTCTGTCAGGCCCTGGTCACAGATATGTCTGTTATCATCACAGACTGCAGTAAAAAATGGTGTCAATGTTGAAAAAGATTGCCCACAAGAAAAGTCAGATTCCTGGTCTATCTGGAAACATTTGGCAAAACCAGGGCTGTATTTGTGAGCTCAATGCTGGGCGGCAGCCAGGCGAGGTTGCCTTGAGCAGACGAGCAGGCTCTGTTGGCTGGACCCCCTCGTTCGCACAGCCCATCTGGGTCCTGACGCCAGGGGTGGGATTTGCAGCCTCCACTCTGATGTTTCACGGGTGGGGTCTTCCCAGTGGGATCTGCCTTTCAGCATCTCAGTCCAACAGTAGTTTCCAGCAGGGTCTCTTCACGCATATCCTAAGAAGCTCCATAGAGGGAGGAGGGTCATTATCTCACACTTCCATCATAAACATAAGGAGGCTGTGGCCCAGAGAGGTGAGGTGACTTCCTCCAAGATCACACAGCAAGCTATTCTCAGGGATAGGACAAGAACCCCGAGCACCAAACTCCCACCCTAGTGCGTGTTACATTGCCTCCCAAGGGTGGTCCCCAGACTGGATGATGGTTGAAAATCAAGGGGCTGGGTCCTCGTTGGCACCATCTCCTGGGTGAGGCAAGAGGCTGGCATGTGTGTGGATGGTACCAAGGTGCTTATCCTCCAGTGGAACCAGGTATAGTAACAATGACAACCACAGCTTTGTTCATAGCTCGCTCATTTAGAGAGGTGTTCAGGGCAGAGAATAAGAGCCCAGCTTTGACCCATGGCTGAGTACTTGGTAACTGGGTGACCGTGGGTAAGTTATTTGTCCCTCTATCGCTCATTTCCTCACTTGCTAAATGGAGATGATAATAATAGCATCTATCTCATAGGATTTGTTTGAAGGTTAAGTAAACTAATAGGCGCATGCATATGAAGTCACTTCGGTCGTGTCCGACTCTTTGCGACACTATGGGCCATAGCCCACCAGGCTCCTCTGTCCATGGGATCTCCAGGCAAGAATACTGGAGTGGGTTGCCCTACCCTCCTCCAGGGGATCTTCCTGATCCAGGGATGGAACCCGAGTCTCCTGTTTTGGCAAGCAGAATCTTTACCACCAGCACCACCTGAAACCATGCCTGCCACATAGTAAGCGCTCAATAAACATAAGTGGGTATGATGACTGTAAGGTAGGAACTGGGCTAAGTGTTTTGTCTGCTTTATGTCGGTTAGTCCTCTCAGCTGGCATTGGGTAAGTGCCATTCATTCAAGGCATTCATTCACTCACCAGTTATTTATTAAATTTCTAGTTATGCTGGATCCTTGGTGCTAGGAAAACAGCATTAAATACACAATGTTGACATTCTGCCTTCTGTGCTTGCAATCTAGGGAGGGGTAGGAGGGCACAGATCCCCAGAGCATCAATTAGTTAATGGTCAGGAGTGATCCAAGCTATGAAGGAAATAAGAGCGAGAGATGGAGAATAAGGCTGGGTGGGAGGCTGGGTGAGAAGTCTGAGGAAGGGGAGTGACGGAAGGATGCTCCCATGAGTTCATCTGTACAGAGACCTGAGTGAAGTGTGAGGGGCCAGCAGATGAATACAGGAAGAGCCTTCCTGGAAGAAGAGAGGGCAAGTGTGCCACGGCCCCAAAGCAGGAATGAAAGATGGCATTCCTGGAGTGTTCCAGAAGACAAACGGAGGCCTTGGTGGTTGAAGCCAGAGAGCTGATGGCAGGGGAGTGGGGTAGAGACACACGTAGAGCAGGGAGGGAGAGAAAGAGCGAGCCTTATACTCTGATCTCTGATTTGCAGAGAAAACTAAAGCTCAGAGAAGTTAAATAACTTTCCCAAGCTGGTAAGGAGGGGAACTGGGGATTTGAACCCAAGACAGTCTGGCTTCAAGGCATATGTTCTTAACCATCGGTATATATGGACTCAGGCATGAACAACCAGCAATACAGTGGAAATCCGGACCCACCTATTTGTGCTCCAAACAGACTTCTGGGAGAACAGGAATAGAGTATGAACTGCTGGAGGGATGAGGAGTGCGTGCGTGCGTGTGTGTGTGTGTGTGTGTGTGTGCATAAGGAGGGGGTCTAAGGCAGAAGGGAAGGGCCTCTCTTTCTCTCCTGGCGCACACACCCATATTCACCTTGGCAGCTCCAGCAGGCCACTCGGGGATAATGGTGAGGGCTCAGGATTCTACAGGAAATCTGGAATAGTCCCCAAATCTGTCAGATCTTGGGGCATCTCAGAACTGACAGTTTTAAAACACCAAAGGCACTTAAATAAAAATAGCACATTCTAAATGCAATATCCTCCTTGGTAATGATATATGAGGCCTCCATGGCTGGTGGCATTATCTTCTATGGCGATATATTGCATTGTTACAATTCATGCCATCCGCCTGCAAAACCAGGGATGTAAAACCCTGTAATTTATAACAGAATCTTGCAAACCTATGTATTATATATGTGTGACTATCACTACCTGGTAATCCATATGCAGTAACCACTTGGTTCAGAAGTTGGGCCCTGAGAAACTCTCTCCCCCAAGCCATTCTGTAAATGCCGAGCTCAGCAGATAAGAGGAAGGGTGTGCCTCACTGCCAAGCCCCCAGACTGAGCAGAAATTAAGTGATGGGCTGTGTGTTGGTGGTAGAGGAAAGCCAAGATACTGAAACCGTGAGATTTGGATGGAAAGAACAAGGAATGACAGTCTGGAGACCCGAAGTCGAGTCTGGGCTTCCTCACTTATTTTGGGTCTCACGGAGCCATCTGATCACACGGCCTGTCCTCGATGTCATGAACTGAGATGGAGATAAGGATGGACAGAAGACACCATCCTCCTTTCAGGGCTTACGAATCACCTGGATCCTGTTGGACCACACCTGTTGGGCTGCAGCCCAGGGGCCCCTGATTTAGGTCTCATGCCTGATAATCTGCATTTTTAAAAAAAAATTAAATTTATTTATTTTAATTGGAGGCTAATTACTTTACGATATTGTATTGGTTTTGCCATACATCAACAGGAATCCGCCACAGGTATACACGTGTTCCCCATCCTGAACCCCCCTCCCACCTCCCTCCCCAAACCATCCCTCTGGGTCATCCCAGTGCACCAGCCCCGAGCATCCTGTATCCTGCATCGAACCTGGACTGGCAATTCATTTCACATATGATATTATACATGTTTCAATGTATAAGGCATTGAATGTATACACTTACAATGTATAATGCAGACCACTTTCAAATGCATTTCAAATGCATTTTCAATGCAGACCACTTACATTTTGAGAGGCAGCATTCTGTTTTAAAGGCTCTTTTTGTTTTTCTGACAGTATTGGTGACGGGGTCAAAACATTGAAGCTGTGGTTTGGTGGGTTTTCGATTTTTTTTAAGGTCATTCTCTGTGCTATCTTCAAAAAAACAAAAATGTTGCTTCTGTTTTAATGTTTTGATTTTTGGCCACTGAGGCATGTGGGATCTTAGCTTTCCAACTAGGGATCGACCCCATACCCCCTTCATTGGAAGGTGAAGTCTTAACCACTGGACCGCCAGGGAAGTCTGGGACTCTACCTTGAGTCACTCTATTTCATCTGTTCCAGATGACTTTAGGGACCTCCATATGAAACCTGCAAAGGAAGAGATGATCTGCCCAATTTACTGTGCAGCACAGGGCAGGGCAGACGCGCAGATGAAATCTGGTCTTCTTGACCCCGAGCCAGTGCTCTTCCACTGGGCTGCAAGCCTGTCTCCCAGCTCCGCCCCAAGCATACTCCAACCAAGGGAGCAACAGCAGTCAGGGGAGGCCCCAAAGAAGGCAACCAGACCATGCAACTCTAAACAGAACCTGCCGGGCACATTAACTCTGCAGGGGCAGGTCAGAGCCACCGGCAGGGGCCACTCTGATCTCCCCAGGTCTCCTCCGAAGGTCAGGCAGAATCATCTAATGGCTTCTTGAAGGGAAAATGACAGTCTGATGATTTTTGTCCTGCTGAACTTCATCACCTCCAACAGCCAAACGATAGATCCCTGCCTCCGGGGGGCCGGGGAATACTGGGCTGGGCTGCCCTGCAAGGCAGAGAGCTCTTTCAGGAGAGGTGGTAAATGGCTTATGGGATCAAGGTAGCAAGTGGGGATGCCATCCTGAGCCCCACAGGCAGAGATGCCTAATACTCACCTCCCCCCAATCCCAGAGCCGGGCCCCTGCCTGCTTCCTCATGGAGAGCTCTTGTCTCTCCCCAGGGGTGACTTCTCACCACCACCCCTCGCTGGAGCCCTGCACAGTGCAGATCCTGGGCTTCTGCACATAAATGGGCTTGGGCCGACCAAGTACAGGCCTCCCACTGCCTCTAAGCATGATTGCAAAGATGCTTTGTTGCCACGATATTGCTCTTCCCTAGGAACCACCTCTTCAGAACCCTTTTAAAGCCTCTCCAGCAAACATGTTGATTTCATTCCTTATTGCCCTCATCTGACTGCAGACCCTCACACTCCTGATTTGACTGCAGACTTAGAATAATAAGCATCCAAGTGTTCCCTAGTCAAAGGGCCACTTTTATCCAGAAAAAAAAATCTGTGAATCAAATAGCATCCTGATTCTCCATCATTAATTTCAGAAACTTGGTTGTTTCCAGCTTGCTAGTGCATCCCCCATCATTCCCTTTCATGGTTATCAGAAGTACCACATACCCTCTTAAGCAAGATGGGACCTTTAAGGGTGAGTGCTGTCTCCCACCCTCCCTTCCCCCCCTGAATCACAGCATCATCTGATCTCATCTTCCTGCCATTCAATTATCCAATTACTGTTCTCTGACCTGCTACTATATGCCTGCTGCTGGGTTCTTATCCTCATGCGGCTTCCAGGAAAATGGGGGAAACAGCCAGGAAATGGGGAACTGAGCTTCGTCATGGATTTGCTAGTGGCCTGGAAAAAAGTCAGTTAACTTGTGCTGAGTGAGCAAGGTCTGGTCCCTGCCCCTGGGGAGCTCACACATGAATTGGGAAGACAGGCATCCAGATTGTCGCAATAATAGTAGCAGTCCAGATGTTTGCAGCACTGACCGGGTCCAAGCACTTTATGTGTGTGTGCGCTAAGTCACTTCAGTTGTGTCTAACTTTTTGTGACCCCATGCATTGTAGCCCACCAGCTTCCTCTGTCCACAGGATCCTCCAGACAAGAATACTGGAGTGGGTTGCCATGCCCTCCTCCAGGGGATCTTCCTGATCCAGGGCTTGAACCCACATCTCCTGCGTTCCCTGCATTGGCAGGCGGGTTCTTTACCACTAGTGCCACCTGGGAAGCCCCAGGCAATTTAATATATGTCAGTTAATTTCATACTCACGTAAACACTATTGTTGCATTATCCACATTTTACCCAGAGAAGTGACTGATAAGCAGCAGAGTCAGGATTTGAACTCAGGAAGTTGGGCTCCAGGGTTCATGCTTTCAACCTGGGAATCACGGTCCTGAGCGGGCTGGTGGGGCAAGTGAGGCTGGCGGCTGTCTTCACTCTGGAAGTGTCTCCCATTCCAGAGGAAGCCCGGTCCCTCTCTGCATACATGTAGGGTGCTAATGGCCTCTCCGTGCCACTGAAGTGTGACTCTCTGGGGCCCTTCGGAGGCAATGTCTGGATACAGGCTTAATGAAGGGGAGCTGGTGTGTAACCAAGTTGTCAGGCTGGGGACTGAACGGTCTGTGCTGGGAACTGGCCCGTGAGTCCATGTGGGCTCTGCTGAGCCGTGGAAGCATCTAGCCCTCCCAACGCCGGCTGAGAAAGGCCTCTAGGACTGAGTGCCCAGCCCCCGAACAGGATGGTCCAAACCCTTCTGCCCACTTCAGAATTCACTGATCCCTCTCTATGCCCTATAGTCTTTTCCTCTCTCTTCTCTCTCTAGGACTAGAAGAAGGGAGAAAACAAAGGAGCAAGGAAGGGAGGTGGGGAGGAAAGAAAGGAGGGAAGGAAGGGAGGGAGTGATGAGGAAGGGATGGAGAAAAAGTCCATAGCTACTCAGGTTGCTCAAGCCTTATAGGGGGAATTTCTCAGCCTGTCATTCGACCCCACCCTTGTATTACGGCCTCAACCACTTGCCAAACTTACCCATCACAATCTCCCCAAGGATCATTCATTTCTCGACAGTTAATTTATGTGTCCAAGAAAGGGACAGGTACTCTGCTAGACTCTGGTTAAACAATGTGAATACAACAGGCGGTCCCTACCTGCTGATAGACATACACAAATACATACACAAATAAATATGTGATGATGCACGCTGAGTGCTGTAGGGAAAAGAAAACAAGTGGACAAGGCATGAGCCGGCAAAGCAGGGTCAGAATGGGGGGAGAAAGCCTTTCGGGTGTGCAGGGAAGAAGAGTCTGGATAGAGTTTAAGGCTGCCTCGGGATGAGGGATGGGCACTCAGGTCTCAGCCAGGCGGGTGGTGCCGATTCTTGTTCAGTCACCCAGTCGTGTTAGACTCTTTGTGACCCCATGGACTGCAGCACACCAGGCTTCCCTGTCCTTCACTATCTCCCAGAGTTTGCTCAAACTCATGTCCATTGAGTCGGTGATGCCATCTGACCATCAAATCCTCTGTCATCCCCTTCCCTTCCTGCCTTCAATCTTTTCCTGCATCAGGGTCTTTTTCAGAGTCAGCTCTTTGCATCAGGTGGCCAGAGTACTAAAGCTTCAGCTGAAGGCAAAAAGACTCGAGAGGATTTCGAAAAAATGCACGGCTGTTTGCTCTGTAAAAGAGCTATTAAGAGGAATGTTATGGATGCCGCTTAGTTCATTAACTGGACTGTGGGCTCCCAGAGAGAAGGGCATCTGTTTGTTATTCTTCTGTGTGTTTCCCGGCCCTGGCTGAGTGCTCGGTATTTACATACGGATACAGACACCGCCTGGCTCTGCAGAGGGTGAGCTGCGGTCTCTTCAGGGGCAGGCATCCAGGAAGGTGTTTATCCTGCACAGCCCACTTGCTGCCCCTCTGAGCCCCGAAGATAATGTACATCTGGAAGGACCACTGTCCCACTCGCACGCCATGTGCTGTGGGTCTGGGCGATGAGTCCAGAGGCCAATCTGTAAGCTGCAGTTGTCAGCTTTTTGTGTTTTGGTTAGAAAGCCTTTTCTCCAGAGAAGATCTTGGTTGTAAGTCCATCATAGGAGATGGACAGAAGCAGAGAAGCCCTGGCGGAATCACTGACCACACACAGGCTGGAGCCCAGCCAGTCTCCCAGCAGGCGCTTCTGAGGCACCCGGTTTGATACCCGCTGGCCTAGGTGCTCTCTCTGGCCCCGTGAATTCCAGGCTCAGGAGTGAACACGCCGACCCCCCAGCCTGAACACTGTGGGCTGTTCAGAGCTGACTGTATGCAAGTCGGGGCTGCCTGCCAGAGAACTTCGTCTCTTCCCATCTTGTTCCAGGAGGAATTTCTAGAACCTTTTTGGCATCCGTGTGTGTTTAGTCGCTAAGTCGTATCTGACTCTTATGCGACCCCATGGACTGTAGCCTGCCAGGCTCCTCTGTCCATGGGATTTCCCAGGCAAGAATACTGGAGTGGGTTGCCAATTCCTGACCCAGGGATCAACCCATGTCTCCTGCTTGGCAGGTAGATTCTTCAACACTTAGCCACCTGGGAAGCCATCTTTTTGCCACCAGAAACCAATTTCGTGGAAGACAATTTTTCCATGGACCAGGGTGGGAGGGATGGTTTCAGGATGATTCGAGCACATTATGGTTACTGTGCATTTTATTTCTAATAGAATGCTGCTGCCGATTGGACAGGAGGTCCTGGTCCACCGCCTGGAGCTTGGGGAGCACGGCAGGGTTCCTCCTCGTGCTCATCCTCTTTGTGGAAAAGGAAGGGGCCACTGCGGACAGAGGGTGAGGGCTGGTGAGCCTCAAGTGACGCCAGCTAAGTAGCTGCAGGCCCTGGAGTTGCAAGGGGAAAGGAGAGGTGGTGAGTAGGGGAAGGGCCAGTGCTCTGGGCTAGCATCCTGCTCTGCTCTGCTTCCAGGCCACTGTGTGCCCTTGGGCAAGTGACTCAATCACTCTGAGCCTTTCTTTCCACATCTGCAAAAGCCACAGTGTTCCTGCAATGATTGAATGAGATAATATGAGTGGAAAAAAAAATCAATAACAGAATGAAGACTAATCCAGCATCTGTAACACACTTCATGAGCTTTCATGTCACCACTGCGAAGAGAAGAGAAAAGCACCCAGAATGGTGCCTGGCACACTGTGGGCACATTGATAATGGCTCTTACTGAGGCCCAAGACCAATGCCAGGCTGCCACAGATGGCACTAAGTGCATGGCTGGGTTCGAAGTGCTTTGCAGGCATCACCTCACGCAACACTCACAGTAACCCCATGAAGCAGATGTGATTATTCTCCTCGTGTAACAGACGAGGAAACCGAGGCATAGAGAGGTGAAGCAACCTGCCCCGCGTCACACAGCTAGTAATGAGGGAACATAGGAATTAAACACAAGCTACCTGACTCTGATCCCAAGCTGGGTACCACTTTACAGGCTGTGCCTTCCCCTTCTGAACCACTCAGACCTCTCACAACGTTTAGTAGAGGAAACTGTAAGGGAAGAGGTATTCCTCCCATCTCACCCCACTCTGATCATTCAGCTGTTTTCCAGATAGCATCAGATCAGAGGCCAAGAGATCGGTGTTTAGGTTTCAGTGTTTCTACCTGAAAGCTCGGGTTGGGTTAATTCAGCTCGCCTTCCGCCACTTCATTCCCCGCAACGTGATGTTATCGGCGGGGTGAGGGTATGGGTAACAGGGAATCGGGACCACGCTGGTGTTAGGGGTTGAGCCTAGAATCTGAACAGTTGCTGGGAAGAGCAACAGTTGGGAAAAGTGAGAACCCCGCCCGAATCACCTGGAGGAGGGAAAGACATCCCCAGGCTGGCTGGAGGTCAGCTCTGCCAGGTCCTGGCACCGGCCCCCACGAGAATGGTTCTGGGATGTCCTGACTCCTCCAGTGCTCTGAACACCTGGCCTGATCACCTTCACTGGGGGAGGAGTCAGAGGCGGGCAGAACTGTACCCTGGGGACCCTCACTGGGTCACAGGATCCAGCCCACAGGCCCTGTTACTCTGCAGAGGTGCCTTTCTCACTGGGGGCTCCTTGCTTTCAGGCTCCAGGCTCTTTTCATTGCCTGGAATGTCCTCTTCCAACTGCCTGTGTCTGCCTGGCCAATCCCTCATCCCCAAGGATTCGGTGTGGGGCCACCTCTTCCAGAAAGTCTTCCTGGATTAGGTGTCTTGACTCTGGTTCTCAGAGTCCTGGGCTCATCTCTACCCCAGGAGATTCTACACCAGGCGGTCAGTGCCTTTCACGCCTTTGTCTCCCCCTCCCCTGGCTGTGAGACCCTGGAGGCAGGTGCGTCCGTCCACCCACTGCTGTCTCTCTCAGCATCTGCTCAGAGCCCAGGCATGGAGGAGGAGCACAGAGCAGGGAGAGCAGAGATGTGGTTCAGGCCCTCTGACATGAGCTCTCTGTGTTCAGAGCCTATGGTTCCTCTGAACTGCATCAGGAGCTTCTCCGTCACGTGGAGACTGACATTCAGACTCCCTACCTGAGATGCCTGGGAAGCCCGCCTGGCCCCACTGCCCCCCTCACCTCCTGCCCCGTGGCCATAATGGTTCTCTCGCTCAGTTCCTTCCCGCCCGGGGCCTTTCCACAGACTTCTCCACCAGCACTGTTCTCCCAGGGAACCTCATACATTTGACTCCTTGTCACTTAGACCTCAGGCTTCCCAGGTGGCGATAGTGGTAAAGAACCCACCTGCCAATGCAGGAGACATCAGAGATGAGGGTTCAATCCCTGGATTGGGAAGATCCCCTGGAGGAGGGCATGACAACCCATTTCAGTATTCTTGGCTGGAGAATCCCATGGACAGAGGAGCCTGGAGGAGAATCCCATGGACAGAAGAGCCTAGCAAGCTACAGTCCATAGGATCGCAGAGAGTCGGACATGACTGAAGCGTCTTAGCACCCACGCACATATTTAGACCTTAGGTATAATGCCATTCCCCACTCCCCAAAAGAGGGATTTATCCTGACCATGGTCCCCCGGTCACTCCTGTTTTCGTTACTTGGAACAGCACATGTGTGTTTTATCCCTCGCCTCTAGAACATAAGCCCAATAGGAGTAGGAACCTGGTCTGTCCTTTTTTTGACATATCCACAGCACTGAACAAACCTGACTCAGAGCAAGCGTTCAGTGAACACACACCTTATAAAAGAATAAAATCTAAGTTCTTTTCCAGCACAAGCTATCTGTGGTTAATGAAACACAAGAAACTCTCAGTTTTCCATTTGGATTGAAAAGAAAGTGCCCTTGCATGTAGTTCAAAGAAGCAAAAGAGAGTAGAGATACTTTTGCTTGCATGCTTTTCTTTTCTTTCTTTCCTTTTTTGGGGGGGTGGGGTGGGGGGCACTCCAGGGGCTCAGGGGCTGCAGAATCTGCAGAACCATCCCTGCAGAACCTGCCACTCAGTGGTCTCAGTCCTGACCCGGGCTTGTTCCCGTCTGCACGCCCAGGGCTTCCTCCTCAAACATGCTTCTCCGACATTTGAAACCAAGCACTAAGTGGATGATCGCTATAATTAAACTGCCTTTTAATTATTCAAGTAGATGTCAGTGGTGTGCGCCATTGTGACATTATAATGGACTCCGACTCCCTCGCAAATGTCGAGAAACACAGGGGACCATTACCTTGTCAAAATGTTCGCTCCTTGTGACTTTATTTCCAGTACACCAACTAATTTTTCAAGTGAAACAGCAGAGTGAGGAGGGATGGTTGACAAGGGTATCTGCTCATGAGTGATTTTGGCAACACAAGGATTCAGTTGATTCTGTCCAGATGCAACAAATGGTCCACCTTCTGAAATTCATTGACTCTCAAAAGAAATGAAGTCTTAGGGGTAATCAATCTACATTTCTTGGCTGCTCACTGGGCAGAGGGGCCTTATGGTAGGCATGAGCTTGGGCAAGGATGGGCAGAAACAAGAAGAACACTCTGAAGCAGTCCTGGCAGGGCTTTGTTTATTTAATTAATTAAGCCACCACTGGCTGAGGATTTACTGTGGCAATTATGGTACTAGGCTAGAACCTACTTAGATAGATCACACACACACACACCCCTGAGGCAACAAGGACTGCTGGTTTGGGGTTGGAAATAGTAGGAACTGGTTCCAGACCTAGAATTGTCTCTAACTAGTTGGGCAACTTTGGGTAAGTCAGCTCTGAGGGGCCCTGGTGGATTCAACTCTCAAAGGATGTTTGGTCAGACTCATTTCTAAGCTATGATAATACACCCAACATATGCCACACACTCTCATTGTAAGTTGATCAGCATGCATTTACTTGACACTGACTCTGAGTCCAACACTGTGCTAAGACCATGGGGAATAAGAGGCAAGTTTGACAAGGCTTCTGCTTTCAGGAAACTTTGAGTGGAGCCCGGATCCCAAAGGTGAAGCAGAAAACAGGCTATGTTGTCGCTCGTTATGAAGTCGCCAAGTCTGACCGCAGCCCTCCAGGCTCCCCTGTCCTCCACTACCTTGCAGAGTTTGCTCAGACTCATGTCCATTCAGTCGATGATGCTATCCAACTGTCTCATACTCATGCTCTTTCCCAGCATCAAGGTCTTTTTCAATGAGTCAGTCCTTGGCATCAGGTGGCCAAAGTAGTGGAGCTTCAGTCCTTCCAGTGAATATACAGGATTGATTTCCTTTAGGATTGACTGGGTGATCTCCTTGCAGTCCAAGGGACTCTCAAGAGTCTTCTCCAGCACCACAGTTCAAAAGCATCAATTCTTTGGTGTTAGTTAAAGATAATTCTGGTGCCTGCTGATGGCAAAGGCAATTGGAGTGCAGGAAAAGGAGCAATCAGCGTGGGCTTGGGAAGCTGCAAAACCTCTTGAGTCCCTTGGACTGCAAGAAGATCAAACCAGTTAGTCCTAAAGGAAATCAGTCCTAAATATTCATTGGAAGGACTGATGCTGAAGCTGAAGCTAAAATACTCAGGACACCTGATGTGAAGAATGGACTCATTGGAAAAGACCCTGATGCTGGGAAAGATTGAAGGCAAGAGGAGAAGGGGACAACAGAGAATGAGATAGTTGGATGGACCTGACTCAATATCACTGACTCAATGCACCTGAGTTTGAGCAAACTCCGGGAGTTGGTGATGGACAGGGAAGCCTGGTGTGCTGCAGTCCATGGGGTCTCAAAGAGTCGAACACAACTGAGTGACTGAACTAAACTATAACCCTGACATTCCTTCCTGCTCTCAGACCCCAGTCCTCTCCAGCCATAATAAACCTTCTCCCCAGCCCAAACAGAAGAAACCTACAGACTCCTGCCCTTAGCTTTCACTTTAACTAGCTGCTGATCTCATTTACAACTTCTAGTCTACAGCGAGTAGGTTTTCTTTTGCATCAGTAAACTAATTCATTGCAAAAACAACTCGTTTAAAAAAATGCTTTTTTCTCCAAAAACCTATCAAACCTCTAGCTTGGCAAGTTACTTCCATTAAAAGGCAAAAACTCTTTAATCCTGTAATCATCTTTACATTTTGAGATGATCAGCCTGCACACTGATTATAGAGCTAATTATGTGATAATGAGCCTATTTCCTCTCCTGGTCCCCTCTCACCTGAGTGAAGAGTTTTCTGGCTCCTCTCCCTGTGGGGAACTCACCCGCACCCGACTCCCAACCCTTTTCTAAACCATTGCTTCCAGAGTAGTTTTTCTAAAATGCAAATCAGGGCCTGTCAATCTCGTACATTCCTGTTTAAAATTCCTCTCTGGTCCAGCGTCACCTTACAGGGGTCTCAAACCCACATGGCACTGGGGCTGCATGAATGGGTTTCATTTGGTACTCATGGGACTTAAAACATTTTCACTAGGATGTCTCTAGGCAGGTCACTTGTGCACCAGTTAACCAGTGGCCTTACCCGTCCCTACCTGCTTCTGTCTGGCTACTCCTTATAGTCCCTGTCTGAGCCGTAAAGCCAACTTCATTTGCCTCACCAAACGAAAGCTGAATTGCCCATGAAAGATTCCCTTCATCACCTGGCACCTCTGCAGCATCTCTGAGTGACACCACCAGCACCCACTCATGTAGTCCAGGGCTCACAGGGTCCGGTACATAGTGGGACACAACTGAGTGACTGAGCACACAGCCACACACAAACACACACACAGAAGCCCTCGACCAATACTTGCTGAATGAATGACTGAAATGTCTAAGAGGTGGACTGAATTCTGAAATCTGAAGTTGACTTTAGGTGAACAATACTGAGCACCTAACTTGTATACAGAGATGTCTGATGGTCTGAGGAAAGCCCTCCTCTTATCACAGAAGTCCATGGGCTCTGTGATAAGCACATGGTGGTATTTTCACCATCATCATTATCATTATCAGCAGCATCTTTATCACCACCACCATCATCATCATACTCAGCATCGGTCAAAATGATCATCACTCTCATCACTGGCACCACGACGATTATGTCATAATAATGGTGATCGTCATCCCCATCACTACCTGTACCATCATCGTTATCCCATCATCACCATCACCAGTCATCGTCATAAGAACCATCATCACCATTATCAGTCAAAATGATCATCACCATCATGCATGTGTGTGAGCTAAGTTCCTTCTCTCATGTCCGACTCTTTGCAACCCCATGGACTGTAGCCCACCATGCCCCTCTGCCCATGGGATTCTCCAGGCAAGAATACTGGAGTGGGTTCCCATTTCCTGCTCCAGGGGATCTTCCTGATCCTGGGATTGAAACTGCGTCTCTTGTGGCTCCTGCATTGGCAGGCGGGTTCTTTACCACTGTGTAACCTAGGAAGCTCATCAGCATACATCATCATCATCATTATCACCACCACCACCACCATCATCATCAATCCTGTTTACTATCACCAGCATCACTCCCACCACCATTATCATCATTATCGCCACCATCTCCACCACCATCACCATCATCATCACCACAGTCAACGTCACCATCAGAAGTCACCATCACCAGTCACGATTATCCATCACTCCCACCACCATTATCATCACCATCACCACCACCAGCGTCAGCAGTAACACACTCTCCAACATGTTTATAGTATTCTGTGGTTGTTCAGTCTCCAAGTGGTGTCCAAACTCTATGAGACCCCACGGTCAACAGCACACCAAGCTTCCCTGTCCCTCACTGTCTCCCGGAGTTCACCTAAGTTCATGTCGATCGCACAGGTGATGCCATCCTACCATCTCATCCTCTGATGCCTTCTTTACATTGAACAAAACAACTTTTAGACGTTATCTTTTGGGGTTCTCAGAACATTCCAGTGAGGGAGGTCAGTCCCTAATTTTTGTCCACATTGTGCAAATAAGCAACTTGAGCCCTAATAGGGAAGTGACTTGCCCAAGATCACTCAGCAACCAGGTAAAAGAGAGGTGACTCAAATCTAGCACTTGGGCTGCACACACAGTTCTGACTGAACTGCCTCCCTCCGTACCCGCCTCCTTTGCCACCTGAAGCCAGGCGAGGCAGGTAAACCCAGGACTCAACCCTATTTTAAAAACACACCAATTGAGAAATTGCCTCTGAACCTGCACATTTTTTATTCTGGCAATGCAGGAGAGGGGATAGCTTTTAAAATATAATCTGTGGTCACATTTTATGGTTGCTGGAGGGGGGGAAAAAAGCTTAAGGTGAGTTTAAGAAGACTTTTTGGTTGGTTAAAGAAAAAAATTACAAAATTAAAAGAGTGGTAAAAAAATAAATTGCTAGTGACTGTTTTTACTACATGAGCTTACAAGCTGGAGTGGAGAATTAAAAAGTTATATAGCTAGGGTTGCTAACCATGACTTATCACAGACAAATCCTCCATATTTATAGCTTTTTCCATCTCAAGACAGCAAGCAATCCCCTGATATAGGGGATTTTCTCCGCCTGGGAACCCTGGAGGCTGTGTGTGCTCATTAGTGGAGCTGTCAAGGCTGAGGACACAGCTAGGATTTGGTTGTTTACCGTCCCTCTGCCTGGACGGGGGGGATCACTTCCTTGATCACTCAACACTCACTGGGGATGAGGGTGGGTGGGTAGAGTACTCCTCTGTGTCAGAGCCCATGGAGGAGGAGAAGGAAGCTCTAAAGAAGTTAGAATGGAAACAGCCAAGGCTCTATGCTAGAAGCTGTTCTCTCAATACATTAGTCCTTACAACCACAATACTACCAATACCCCCATTTCACAGATGGGTAAACTGAGGTTCAGGGAGACTAAACAACTTATCCAAGGTCATGCACAGTGAATTGCCTCTCAAAGTCTCAGTCCTTGAAGAATTTAAAAACAAGCAGGGGGAAAGGAAGGCAGAAAAGAAGAATGGGTGAAATTACCGAGGGAGGAAGGGAGGAAAGGAAAAAATTTTTTAAATGAGCATCTGCTTTGAGCCAGGCTCCATCTGGCTATCTTTATTTCCTCCTCACTCTGTGGAAATGGGTGGTACTTGTTTCCATTTACAGATAAGGAAACTGAGGCATGGAACAGTGAATAAAGTGGTCAAGGTTAGTTGGGTTACAGGGGTTTGAACTGATGTCTGTCTGGTTCTAGTCCTCCCGGCTGGACGGCCTTGGGAAAGTTGCCCAACCACGGTGGGGCTCTGTCTCCTCACCTAGGGAACAGGAATAGTATTCTCCACTCCCGGGCTGCCCTCTCTCAAGCACTGGAAGGGGAAGTCCTTGAGAAACCAGATGGCACTGCCAAGTGAAGTCTGGTCCAACACCCTTGCTTGCAGAGGGGCAGAGGAGGGCTGCTCTCTCATTGTCTAGGATGAAGGGATTGAGGCCCAGGATCCCCGGAGCTGACACAAGAGGGGCTGAAACTGAGCCTCCTGCTTCCTGGTGCTGTTCCAACATTCACTGATAAGAAGGAAATTCGCTGGGGAGGAGGTCAGACCTGAACAGGTATATCGTACCGCCGGAAAAGTCTAAACATGGAAACAAGGGACCCTGGATCTCCAGGTCACTGACTTGCCGCTTTTTTCAATGATAGTCTCCTATAATGTCCTGTCCAACCTAAGAAAGACTGCATGGATGAGGTAGTCCCAAAACTCTCAACTCCTGTTAAAGCACACCTGAGTCTGGGCTGTTCTTCAAGTCAAAGGAGTCAGAATCTCTAGAGATTGAGCTAGGAGCATTAGTAACTTTTTTTTTTTTTTTAATATTCTTTTGATGTGGACCATTTTATTGCATTTGTTACAATATTGCTTCTGCCTTATGTTTTGGCTTTTTGGCCCTGAGGCATATGGAATCTTAGCTCCCTGACCAGGAATGGAACACATACACCCTGCATTGGAAGGTGAAGTCTTAACCACTGGACTACCAGGGAGGTCCCCAGGAAAATTTTTAATTAAAAATTTCCCATTGGTGATTCTAATGCTCAGCCAGAATTGAGAAATACTGATATATGATTTCCTTTATTTTCCAGATGGGACCAGAGGCTCAGAGAGGAACAGCTAAGGGCCCAGCTGTTCGTGGCAGAATGCAAAGTCCAGCCTCATGGTTCCCGCCTTGGAACCTTTCACTCTGGTCCTTGAGACCAGACCATCCTGGTGTCCCCTGGTATCTGAGAGATGGACACCCCACCCCTCCCAGTTTCCCTCCCTCCTTTAGCATCTCATGTCCCGAGACAGGTATGGGCAGCTGGGAGGCCTGAATGGAATCACGACCCACAAGACTGCACCTGGACTGGTCTACATCCTGCAAGATGAAGTGGGGGAACCGAGGCAATTATCTAATGTATTAGCTAGCCCGTCCCTGCGGCACTCCTGTGAGCCAAAGTAATAAATACAAATGGTAATTTCTCTCTAGAAGCCTGGCTCCAGCCTCCCACTCAATTCCCCTCCCACCCAGAAGTCATATACCACTGCCTGCTTGTCCTTTCCTGTATGGGGCAGCAGTAACTTGGAGTTATTTAAATATCGTGGGCAAAATTTGCTTTTCAAAACCTGAATCATTATCCAATAACCTCCGTTCTCCTCTGTGGCTCACTTGTCTGGCCAGAGCAGATATTTCTAGCCTTCAGTAGAAAGTAACAAAATGCCCTACAGGTATTATTAATGAGGACCAGTGGCCAACATCCCTGTTGTGTATGTTGTAGACTAGCCTTGGCCTTGGAAAGGGAAGATTTAAGTTGTAGCTGAGACTTGACCAGCTTTGTGACCTTGAGTGAGTCACTCTGCTTGCCTGGAATTTGCGACTTTCTACCTTCCCTTAGAGCTGTCATGCAAATCCCCCTGGAGAATGGACATAACTCTGCTTGCACAGACTCCAGTAACATCTTTCGTGCATGTTAGAGTATCTCCAGACCTCCATGGCTATATGCAGAGGAGAAAGAACCAAATTCTTCCTAGCATGGAGGCATGGAGTGAAAGTTGCTTAGTCATGTCCGACTCTTTGTGACCTCATGGCCTATACGGTCCATGAAATTCTCCAGACCATAATACTGGAGTGGGTAGCCAGCTGTTCCCTTCTCCAGGGCATCTTCTCAACCCATGGATTGAACCCAGGTCTCCCGCATTGCAGGTGGATTCTTTACTAGCTGAGCCACTAGGGAAGCATGGCAAAGGGGAGAAGATGATAAAGCTGAGTCTGGAAGGATCTTTCTAGGAAGACATGGGGGTTGCGGGACATTTCAGACCAAGGCAACAGCACAGGAAAAAGCCCTGGGTGAATGTGGAAGATGTATGGAAGCTGTTCAACATGGCAGAATGCATGATATGCAGAGGGAGAGGGCTTGGAGTCTGCCTGGGTGCTTGGCCTTATCTTTGATGGGGGACCACATGATAACTTTGAGCAGATTCTCAGAATAAAGATAATAAATGGTTGGTCCAGTTTTCCAGCACTAAAACAGAGAAGCCATTGAGGGGGTATTGGCTGTGGTCTGGTTATAAGATATATACAAGGGCAAGGACATTGAATTGTCGAGGACTTAGAATGGATTCACTCTGATATCCTTAGAGCCCAGCATAGTATCTGGTATATAGAAGGCAGTCACTAAATGTATGAATGAGTAGATGAATCTGAGTCAGTGAAAGAATAAAAGAAGGAGCAAAGGGATGAATGACTAAAATAACAAACAAGAGTATGAATGAGTGAATCAGATGAACAGTCCAAAGCGTGGTCAGCAAGCCGCCTTAGCAATTCTAACTGGTGGCCTGTAGCAACAAAAGCACAGGCTTCGGGCTGCATTACCTAGAAATGCCTTATTACTGGCACGATTCCTTCAAACTGAAGGCTTCTCCCGCTTAGGAGCAGCACGCTGCCCAAAGACAAAGGCTCACGATTACTGTGATCAAGCAAGAGGTTGTCCTTCCTGGACTCACACCTTTCAGGACACGTCCCATGGACATCCACACAATCAGGACAGGGTGCAGAAACACCTTGAGTCGGCTCATCCTCGTGGGGAGCTCCCTGGGGAGGTATGTGACCCCACTGCCCCATCTCCATTTACATGGTTTCCTTAAATGACTCGTCATTCCAGTATCATATAAAGACAAAGAAAAGAGTGATCTTTAACAAAGACTTACTTATTGCTGTGCCCTCCGCATTTCTAAGCAGCAGCTGTAGCAGCCTGAAGGTCTAGCTTGGAAGAAGCAGCAGCTTTGCTTCTCAGGGCAGGATTCAAGACAACATGGTCCCTCCCTGAACTCTCTCCCAAAGGGATGATTGTTGAAACACAGGATAAATTGTTGGGGTTGATACACACTTGGGTCTGGGACCAGAAGCCCTTTTTCTCTTATTCCAGGCTGTCTTTTCCTCATGCCTTGTAGATCCTTGTGAATCAAAATGTGAGCTGTGGGGACTTCCCTGGTGGTCCAAGGGTTAAGAATCCAACAGGCAATGCAGAGGACACGGGTTCGATCCCTGGTTGAGGAACTAAGATCCCACAAGCCGCTGGGCAGCTGAGCTCATATACGGCAACTACTGAGCCCACACACCACAAACTACAGAGTTCTGGAGCCGCGGTGAAGATCCTGCACGCCACAACTGAGATCTGACACAGCCAAATAAATAAATGATAAATGTTCATTAAAAAAAAAAAAAATTAGTGAGCTGTGAACCAGCAGCATCAGCCTTACTCAGGAACTTGTCAGAAATGCAGAATCTCAGGCCCCACCTACTGAATGAACCAGAACCTGCATTTTCACAATATCCACAGGTGACTCTCATGCATGTGAAAGTTCCTGAAGTTTGAGACTCTCTGCCTGTAGGGGACACAGACGCCTCCAAGCTGGAGGATTCAATCACCTGACCAGGTTTCATAAAGCCCTTCAGGGAAGACCTTCCCCAGGAGGTGGCCCTGACATTGAGGCTCTGCAGCCGGCCTCTGATTTGGTCTCCTCGTTTTAACTCATCACCACGGGCTGGGAGAAGTACCAGAGTTGGAGTCAGAACTCCTTGGGGACTTTGGGCAAGTCAGTTCTCCCTGAGCCTCACTTTCCCCATCTGTAAAATGGGAACCGTACTGCTGGCTTTTCAGACACAGGGTTATCGTGGAGACGAACAGAAGTAAAAGATCTGCAAACTCTCTCTGAAACACAAAACCAGGCGAACCAGCCTGTGTTCAGTGTGGACAACCAGCCATCCTGATCGAACACTTTAGAGGCTGAAGAAGGAAAGTCCATGTGAACCTCAAAGGTAATTGTTATGCTCTCACAAAAATTAATCAGCAGAGGAACGTGGTGATAATTAACCAGGATGTAGCCCTCCAAAGAAAGGGCCTGACCATTTCGGTCTCACTGAGCTGCCCTCCAACAGGGATTTGCAATTGGATTCTTGAAACTGCAGGTTTTTTCCACTCACTTGGAGTTATTTTTTTAAAGGAGAGTTCAGCCTAAGGACCTAGGGCTACATTACATTAGCATTCCAGAGGTCAATATTTCCAGAAGAGCTAGAATCATGTTGTTCTCTTTACATTGTGTGGGTGAGAGAGGCAGCTAGATTTTGGAAGGAGCCAGATGTGCTCATAGAAAAGGAAAAAAAAAGGAGACTTGAGCTACAGAAGATGAATTTCCAGTGTTGGAATAAGGAGGCCGATCCCCCTCCCCCAGCCTCAAGCCCCTGGTCCCTCTGCTGTGAATCTGTTCTCGGAACCCTCTGTTCTTAATTCCCAGTCTCAGCAGAGATATCATCTCCTCGAAGAAGCAATCCTTCCCTGACACTCTCTATCACATTCTTTTTATTTTTTGCTTTAAAAGAATTTATTAATATTGGAAACAGTCTTGCTCACTTATTTATATATCGTATGGATCTTCCCAGATGGCTAATGGTAAAGAATCCACCTGTCAATAAAGGAGTTGCAGGAGATGCAGGTTCAATCCCTGGGTCAGGAAGATCCCCTGGAGAAAGAAATGGCAACCCACTCCAGTATTCTTACCTGGGAAATTCCATGGACAGAGGAGCCTGTGGGCTACAGTCCACGGGGTCATGAAGAGTCAGACATGACTGAGTGGCTGAGCATGCGTGTTTATCTGTGCCACTGCCTTCCTCCCACCCCCGCCAACACAGAATATTTTCCTAACGTCCTCAATCAACTGGGGTTCTGCATTCAAAACAGATCGCTGGATCTCTCCCCATAAATTCTGATTCAGCAGGTCTGGGTTGGGATCCTAACATCCTCAATCAACTGGGGTTCTGCATTCAAAAGAGATCGCTGGACCTCTCCCCATAAATTCTGATTCAGTAGGTCTGGGTTTGGATCAGGGATTTTGAAACCAGCCCTCCCAATGACTGTCACCTTCATGGAGATCATTCACAAGCTCCATGGTGGAGGGCACACATCCATGTCCCTCTGAGCCTTGCATCTGGCACGATGCCCCCTACAAGAGGGATCTGGCTGCCCCTTCGTGGATGAATGAACGAATGAATGACCGAATGAGTCATGTATACTTTGGTGGAACCATCACCCGTAGGTCCCATTTTAGCGGCTCAGTATTTGGGCAGGGCACCTGTCACTCACGAGAAATGGACGTAGGTACTGGACCAGTCAGAAGATAGAGCCAGGCATGGCCTCTGCCCTCACGGAGGTGACAGTCTGACGAGGGGAGATGGAGTCTACAGAGGATAACAGTAAAAGACCGAGAAAGGAAAGAACGGTAAGAGGGACATAGAGTGAGTGATGACGGGTCAGAAGGACGGGATCGTGCTTTCCAGATGGGCTAACTTCAGAAGAGCTGGGATTCTCCCCAGACAGCACTTTTATTGTGCATCATATGTTTGTTTGTGATAAATTATACATACATGTGGTTAAAAATATTCAAACCATAGAAAATGATGCAGAATGTGAAGCCAGGCTCCTTCCCAGCCACCCTGTCCCATCCTTCCACTCCCCTCCTCAGAGGCAGACCTCATGCACCCTTCCAGGTATGTTCTGTGTGTAGCTAACTAACTAAACCCACAGCTAGACAGAACAGAGAGGGTGGACAGGCAGAGACAGCAGATGAGGGGTCTGGGTAAGGGAACAGCCCAAGGAAGGGGGTGAGGGAAGCCAGAAAATTCCTTGAGAAAGATCAACAGCTCTTAAATGACTTGCCTTTGTGACTCAGGGCCATGGACCCACGACTCCAGGATGGTGGGAAGAGGGAGGTCAGACAAGGTGTTTGATTGGTGGTTTCCCACATCGCTGGCTGGCTAAGTTTCTTGGAGCATGGGGCAAGGTGAGTACGGGAGGGGTGGGGGTGGGCGTGAGGCAGCCAGGGGTCAATAAATATTAAATACTGAAAATGCTCTCCTTATATTCTATGACATCCCTTATACGGGGAGTCTAAAAAGAAATGATACAAATGAGCTTATTTATGAAACAGAAACAGACTCACGGACTTAGAGTACGAACTTATGGTTGCCGGGGGTGGGGGAGGATGGATGGAAGGGATACTTAGGGAGTTTGGGATGAACATACCGCTTTATTTTAAATGAGTAATCAACAAGGACCCGCTGTATAGCAGAACTCTGCTCAATGTTATGAGGCAGCCTGGATGGGCGGGGGTTTGGAGGAGAATGGATATCTATATATGTACGACTGAGTCCCTTTGCTGTCCATCTGAAACTATCACAGCATTGTCTACCAACTATATTCCAATATTGAATAAAAAGTTTTTTTTTAAGAAAGAAAATGCTCTCCTTTAAAAGCACAAGATGCAGGTCCTCACCACCACTTCCCGCATTAACCTTATGGGCCTCGATTCCCTCATCTATAAAATGGGCACAAGAGGACTGTACAGAAAGTATTGCCATGAGGGTAGGAGACACAAGCATGAGGCACAGAGCCTGGTGCAGAGGAGGTCGTCTTCTGTCTGATTCCGCTTCCTCTCGTCCCACCTCTTGGCATCAACCATTGTACTCAACTTGCCAGAAATGCCTTTGCAGGGACCTCAGCTGACCCCAGCTCCAACATTTATTTATAAATGTCACTTTGGGCGAGTTTCCTTTTATTCTCTGGGCCTTCACTTCCTCGCCACTGCGTTGGTGGTGCCACAGCAAAGAGAGCTATGAGGACGTTCGAGACCTTCTGCATCAGCCCTGGCATTACCTGCCTACTAAGTGCCTGCCCAGCCCCTTCTTTCCTTAGCATCACAGCCCATCTGGCTCAGCTCCTCAGCCACGGCCAGAGTGATGGTGCTCTTGCTGCCCTAAAGACCTGACTAAAGAAGATGAGAGCCACCCCAGGTCAGAATTTTAAAAACAAAACTTACTTGGATGTGAAAAATGCACCCGTGTTTCTTTGGCTGGTTAAAATATTTGATGCTCATCAAATATTCAACAACAACAAAAAAAGGTTTTCACTCCCTGTACTGTCAGAAATGTAATGTAATTATAGCGATGTTAAATATCCCCAGCTGTTCTGAGATATTTGAATCTTAAATCAAGCCTGCCTCTACACATCCTGGGTTGCAGCTGGAGATCCACACCAAGTACCACACCAAGGCAGAGCTGGGGGAAGTTCAAGCGAGAACTCTGGGCTATATCTCCAAGTTTGTTTGTGAGATCTGGGCTTCATCCCAACATCGCTATATGGACCCCCAACCTGGGCTGTTGGCAGCATCACCAAAGAAAGCTGTGTTCCTCAACAGGGCTGTGCAGACTTGTAGGTCATAAGCATCTATCCAAACAGGCTTTCAAATCCATGTGCAGGGAGCATAAAGAGATAGTGTAAAATAAACGGTAATAAAGTGAATAAACACACGTCTCACTCCAGAGCCTCTGAGGTTCTTCTATAAATCAAATTCTTGCCATAATTTGCTCTGCGAGGCTGTGCTGAGCAGCGGAATCAAACCTCATCTGCTTTCCTGAGTGGTAGGCTTAGATTTATGGATGTGAGTTCACAGTGGATGCCCATGCCATTTCAAAGTGGGAAAATAATTTTCATTAGGAGGGGTTCCAAGAGGAGATTAAACCTTTCACTTTCAGAGATCAGAGAATCAACAACTTTCAGATCAGATATGCTGCTGGAATCAGAAGGGGATGGTCAGTGTATGTATTTTGCAAAAAGAGTAAACTTGCAGAGGAAGAAATAGACACTGTGGTGATATAAAAGCTTAAGCACAAATATCCTCAGAGTCGATTTCAAGCATCCCAGTGCCATTCAACGTGACCTTGAGCCACCCAATCTCCCTCTTTGCTTTTTAAATTTGGATCAGGGGACTAAAGAAACCCTCAAAGACTGACCTACCCATATAGGTTTGGGATTAAAAGTACTTAATTATTCCTGGCTAGAATTGTAACAGTGTATAGAAGGTCATGCTATTCTTCCAGCACTTGGAAATTTTTTCTGCAAAGTGAGAGGGGTCATCATTATAATGATGATAAAGATGATAGTGACTTTTCACTTTTATCTAGCATGAACACATCTGTGCTTTTACATTCAAGACAGTGGTGGTGCTTTCTGTATCCATACTCAACTTTCATCCACCAGGACTAGACCACACCTGGCTTTCAAGAAATCATTTTTGAACGGATTATTATATTGTCTTTAAGTTTCATAACAGCCCTGCAAGGAAGGTATGATCTCTGCTTTACAAAGAAGGAAACAGAATCTCAACGAAGATAAGCACCTCCCACCCTAACAGCCACCCTGTCAATGCTAGGCAGTCCTGGGAGTTGAACTTGAGTCTGACTCTTGAAGTCACATTCTTCCTACTTCCTCTTACTTTTTCTAGTTGTACTCCTTTCTAGTTGCTGGGGTCCAAATTCCCAATCTGGCATGAATGTTAAACATGGATAAAATACTCCCACGTGGACTATTTTTGAACCAAGCTACATGTTTGTTATGGATTCTTTCATTTTCTAGGTTTTAGGATAGACCTTGATCTTAACCTGGACTTCCCTGGTGGCTCAGATGGTAAAACGTCTGTCTCCAATGCGGGAGACCTGGGTTCAATCCTGGGGTCAGGAAGATTCCCTGGAGAAGGAAATGGCAACCCACTCCAGTACTCTTGCCTAGAAAATCCTACGGACGGAGGAGCCTGGTGTCCATGGGGTTGCAAAGAGTCGGACACGACTGAGCAACTTCACTTCACTGATCTAAACCTACTCAGCCTGGTTCACTAGGTGTAACAGAGAGTGTTTTGTACAGCAAATGAGGCCTGTATTAAATTTCTGTTGCTGCTGTAACAAATTACCACAGTCTTAGTAGCTTCAAACAGCGCAATTTTATCAGCGTATCATTCTAGGTCAGAAAGCTAAAATCAAGGTGTCAACAAGGCTGCATCCCTTCTGGAAGTTCTGGGGGAGAATCTGTTTCCTTGCCTTTCCTAGCTTCTAGAGGCTACCTGCTTTCCTTGGGTTGCAGCTCCTTCCTCCATCTCAAAGTTGTCCGTGCAGTGTCTTCAGATCTCTCTCTGACTCCCTGGCCTCAGCTTCCACGGTTCCATCTTCTCTGACCCTGACCCTCCTGCTTCTCTGTTACAAGGACCTTTGTGATTACATGGGGCCCACTAGGTGGTCAAGGATAATTTTTCCATCTCAAAGCCCTTATTCTGGATTTCCCTGGTGGTCCAGTGGTTAAGAACCTGCAGCAGTGAAGACTGCTGCTGCTGCTGCTAAGTCGCTTCAGTCGTGTCCGACTCTGTGCGACCCCATAGACGGCAGCCCACCAGGCTCCCCTGTCCCTGGGATTCTCCAGGCAAGAACACTGGAGTGGGTTGCCATTTCCTTCACCAATGCATGAAAGTGAAAAGTGAAAGTGAAGTTGCTCAGTCATGTCCGACCTCAGCGACCCCATGGACAGCAGCCTTCCAGGCTCCTCCATCCATGGGATCTTCCAGGCAAGAGTACTGGAGTGCGGTGCCATTGCAGCCAAAAATAAATAAATAAATAAATATTTTTAATGTCCTTAATCACATCTGCAGAGTCCCTTTTGCCATGTAAGGTAACGTATTCACAGGTTCTGGGGATGAGGACCTCTTTGAGGGGCCATTATTCAGCCGACCACATGGCCTTTGCAATTTGGTTTGATTGACACTGGCTTGACGCACGGCCCCTGTGCAATGCCTGCTGTGATGTGACATTGATGCCAGAACAACAATGCCCCTGTTATGCACTTCCTCTGGGGTTCACTGGGGAACCCAGGATTCCTCCCCCAGGTACCTTCCTTGCTCCACTCCAGGATGCCCATTCTGTGTGTTTTCTTACAGACCCAGTGAGTCAGATGTGACTGAGAAAGCCCATGGATGCCTCCTTCTCAGCATTCATGGAGCCCAAGCCTCGCCCCTCAAAGTGTGGTCCACGGACTACCAGCATCTGCATCACTTGGGGGCTTGTCAGAAATGCAAATCTCAAGTTCCATTCCAGACCTACCAAATCAGGACCTCTGCCATGGGCCCAGGAATCTGAGTATGCTAAATTTTTAGGAAGCATGGGTCTAGAAGCTTCTCTATTCATCCACAGCCGATTGGAATATGCCAGAACAAACCTGCCTGGGAAGGAGGGCAGGCCTCCGGGCAGAGATAAAGAAGGAACCCAACACCTCATCTTAGCAGCCAGTTTGAGCGCGGATTCTTTTTGGCAAGGCACTCAGAAGTCCACTGCCTTTCTCTTAAGAAAATCTTTCAGGGCAGACAATATGCCCCCAAATCCACCCTGGCCAGGAACAAAGTTGCTAGGGAAAGAAGCGGTATATAGAGGCCATAGGAGGACTGCATTCACAGTTTTTGGCTAATTTCTGTTGCTGTGTCATGTGACCCTGGGCAAGACACTCCACCCTCTGAAGTTAGACAGGCTGCTGCTGCTGCTAAGTCGCTTCAGTCGTGTCCGACTCTCTGCGACCCCATAGATGGCAGCCCACCAGGCTCCCCCGTCCCTGGGATTCTCCAGGCAAGAACACTGGAGTGGGTTGCCATTTCCTTCTCCAACGCATGAAAGTGAAAAGTGAAAGTGAAGTCGCTCAGTCGTTTCCGACTCTTCGAGACCCCATGGACTGCAGCCTACCAGGCTCCTCCGTCCATGGGATTTTCCAGGCAAGAGTACTGGAGTGGGGTGCCATTGTCTTCTCTGTAGACATGCAATAGAGTGCAATAATCACCCTCTGTTCTTACAAGGATAAAATGAGATGGTAATGTATATTACACAGTCCTATCCAGGTATGATCACTGGTTTAGTCACTAAGTCATGTCTGACTCTTGTGACCCCATGGACTACGTAGTCTGCCAGGTTCCTCTGTGCATGGGATTCTCCAGGCGAGAATACTGGAGTAGGTTGTCATTTCCTTCTCCAAGGTACGATCACTAAAAGTCGGCTAAGTAGAAATGCAGGTTGGACTTGCCTGGTGGTACACTGGTTAAGAATCCATCTGCCAATGCAGGGGACATGGGTTCAATCCCTGGTCCAGGAAGATCGCACCTGCCTTGCAACAACTAAGCCCCTGCATCACAACTACTGAGCCTGTGCTCTAGAGCCTGTGCTCCGCAACAAGAGAAGCCTCCACAGTGAGAAGACTGAGCACCGCAACTAGAGAGTGAGTAGCCCCTGCTTGCCACAACTAGAGAAAGCCCACACACAGCAACAAGCACCCGGTGCAGCCAAAAAATAGATAAATTTAAAAAACAAACAAACCAAAAACACCTTAAAAAAAGAAATGCAGGTTAATCTAGCCAAAGCTGCACTGGGATTTCTTTGTAGGAAAAACTGTGACGTAGGGAAAGGAGGGTTGACTTTGGAATCCTAAGATCAGAGTCTTTGTCTGTGACCTTGGGTGAGTTACTGAACCTACTCACTTTCTTTATCTGTATCAAGGAAAGAGGAATACTTTTCTGTCTGGTCCGTTGTTGGGCTGGAATAAAATAATGAATATAAAAGGACCTGGCAGAGAGCTCAATAAATGTGTGCAGAATCAGAGGAAACAATTTACTAAGCAAATTAATAGTATAAACAATGGTGTCAGGGGAGATATTTGACATGCTCAGGAGAACAAACTTCCCCAGTATGTTCATGGCCTCTATTTGTTTTACCAACAATTCATGTTCCAATTATGCGTGAGTCATTTGTTTGTTCGTTAGCGCAGGTCTGAGCTGGAACTCAATTTGGCAATAGCTCCTTAGCCAGGATTTCAAAGTTATCCATGTCCTTGAAAGAATGAATATGGGAATTTAGTTCAGGTTATGGCTACATGAAAACATTTGCATAACTCCTGAGTAAGTTCCCCATGATAGACCTATAATATTTCCATTGGCTGCAAGTCCATCATGGATCCTAGGAATGGCTTTTCCTTCTCAGGGTGGCAGGGCTTGGAAACCAGGATAAATTCCAGGGGCTGTACCAACTTGTAGTGAAAGAAATTTTCAGTGAAGGCTTGACTGTATGGGACACCTTCTATGGAAAGATTTGTTCTCACCAGCATCTTTGAGAGTTGGTAGAATGGTGTTAGAGAAGGAAACGGCAACCCACTCCAGTGTTCTTGCCTGGAGAATCCCAGGGACGGGGGAGCCTGGTGGGCTGCTGTTTATGGGGTCACACAGAGTCGGACACGATTGAAGTGACTTAGCAGCAGAATGGTGTCATCAAAAAGAATATCAGCTTCCGAGCTGGACTAATCTTTGGTTGAATCTTAACTCTGCTGCCTCTGAGCTATGACTTTGTACCTCTCTTGAGCCTCCGTTTCCTCATCTGTAAAATGGGTGCCATAATAGTCATTCGATTCTGGTGAAATTGATGTGACCCATTTACATAACAGGTGCCCTGTACAAATCCTGGTGCTTCCCTAGTGGCTCAGATGGTAAAGGATCCTCCTGGAAAGCTGGAGAAGCGGGTTCAATCCTTGGGTCGGAAAGATCCCCTGGAGAAGGGAATGGCAACCCACTTCAATAGTCTTGCCTGAAGAATTCTAGACAGAGGAGCCTGGTGGGCTACAGTCCATGGGGTCTCAAAGAGTCAGACATCACTAGCAACTAACGCTTTCATACGAATCCTGGGCTAGAGTCTGTCCCCCTTCCTGCACGGGGAGGCACACTCAGCTCTGCAGGACAGTTTACTGCAAACAGTGGGTTTGGGCTCATCTTTGTGGCCCAGTGCCTGGCAAGCAGTAGATGCTCAATGTGCACCACTGGACTGAATCTCTGAGTAGCCGATCCCAGCAAATCACTGAGGAGAACCAAAGTGACTGATGCGCAAACCGAATGGTCTGGTTATTCCTCCAGCCCTTCTCAACTGGGCAGACATCTGATTGGTGCCTTCATGACCAGCCACAGTGGCCCCCGAATAGCCACTATCAGAATCAGTGTGACGTGGGTCCATTTGGGTATCTACAGACCTGAGCAGAACTGACATCCGATTCCCCAAACTGATTTCCCCAAAGTCACATAACTGGGGGAAGTCTTTTCATGTTCCTTGCATAAATGTCTATTTAATCACCATCCTGTCTCTAGCACTCCAATAACGTGTACATTTCCCCCCGCTTCATCACCGCAAAGAAACAAAATGGTTGGCTGAAGAGCATGGGCCATCTGCAGTAGTTAAGCCCTATTTTCCCCTGACTGCTCACTTGGATGGAGAACTTTGCAGCTAAGTCCCATTAGTCATTTGGCTCCTGCTCTCATTTCACAGAGGAAGCTGCAGAGGCCAAAGTCACATAGGCTGGTCAGGGCAGAATAGAGGCTGGATTGGTCTTCCCAGAAAAACCTCTGCCCCACCAAACCTGCTCCTTCCTCATCCAGCTATGTAGCTACGCCTTTGTGGTCCTGAGGATTTGGGTTCAGATCCCAGCTTTGCTATATGCTGGCTCTGTGACTTTCAGCTTAACTACAGAACTGCCCAGAGGGGCATGTCCCCCATCAGCCAAATGGCGATGATTACACAACCTTTTAGGGTGATTGTGAAAACTGAGATGGTGTGAAACGTGCTCAGCTTGGGTCTGGCACATCGCAGCCGCCCGGTACTATTTGCCTTCGTCCTTCGCTCGAAATGTTCACTGCAAGTAATATGAACGGAAATAGCTCACATTTATTGAGTCCTTACTGGGTTCCAGAAACTCTTCTAAGCATTTGACATGTATTAGCTCGTTTATCCCTCTTTCTCTAAAGGCAAAGGTATCTTTCTCTCCTCCCTGAAGCCATCCATCTTCACAACTATTGGGCTGCCTGGCCTAGCACCACTTCAACGGAATTTGCTGATTTTAAACAACATGTTGCTGAAATGATTTCTTGTTTTCTGTGGCTGGCTTGCAGCAGCCAGCCTGCTTCCTGTGACAAAGTGTGATGAAATCACATGCTGTTGTCTTGGCTTTTAGTACAGAGGACCGGTCCAAAATCTGCACTCAGGGTTGACTCCTGCAGATGGGGGGAGAGGGTGGTGCACGGTTAGGCAACGGGGGGCAGGGAAGGCTGGAATTCTGATGGAGTTAGGAAAGGGGGTGACAGCTGGATGGGGGTTGGGACCAGATGAGATCTCCCTGTCAGTGTGACAGCCAGCAATGAAAGAAGTCAGACATTTTGCTACAGAGTTCAAAAACTTAGTGTGGCCTCCAGGTGTTCACACCTTTGCATTGTTGTCATTGTTGCTGTTGTTGAGTTGCCAAGCGGTGTCTGACTCTTTGTGACCCCATGGACTACGGCACACACGGCTTCCCTGTCCCTCACCATCTCCCAGAATTTGCCCAAACTTGTGTCCATTGAATAGGTGCGTTGTTACTATTTCCCCAACTCATCATATCCAGCCCCAACCCCCAAGCCCTGTGCACAGCTTTGAGCCACACTCAGCCCCAGAAAGGACGTGTCCAATTTCATTCTCTCATGTCTCCATTCTCCCCATTCGCACAAGGTGCCCCCTCTCCATGAAGCCCCGTTTCTCTCCTTCTCTACCTTGGAACTCCTACTGATCCTTCCAGACTCAGCTCCCATGTCACCTCCTCCCAGAAGCCCTTAGAGATCCCTAGTCTGCTCTGGGTATTCCTTCTGAGCCCACACAGCACCTCTGGACTCCTGGCATCTGTTGCTGCTATCTCTTTCTTCAACAAAACTGCAGGTTCACGGAGGACACACCCCATGCCTTATTTAACGCTACATCCCCAGCAGCTAGTTTAGAGCATGACATACAGTTGACACTTAGTATACATTGGGTGTTGGAATGAATGAACCAGGAAATGAGCACATCGCCACTCAGGTAAGTGCTCCTGATAAGAGATGATAATGATATTGATCATAATTAATAACTGCTACCATGAGATACAAAGACTGTGCCTATCTCTTTATCATATTATAACAACAGCTCTTGAATACTGAGTTCCTATGCTGTTCAGGCTGGAGAAGGCAATGGCAACCCACTCCAGTACTCTTGCCTGGAAAATTCCATGGACGGAGGAGCCTGGTTGGCTGCAGTCCATGGGGTTGCAAAGTCGGACACGACTGAGCGACTTCACTTTCACTTTTCACTTTCATGCACTGGAGAAGGCAATGGCAACCCACTCCAGTACTCTTGCTTGGAGAATCCCAGGGATGGCAGAGGCTGGTGGGCTGCCGTCTATGGGGTCGCACAGAGTCGAACACGACTGACGTGACTTGGCAGCAGCAGCAGCATGCTGTTCAGGCAGGGGCTGGTCACTGCATACGTATTATCTTCTTCCCAGCTTTCAGGGGCTTAGCGAGGGAGATACACAGCTAAAAAGGGACAAAGCCAAAGCTTAAACTGAGGTCTGCCTGGATGCTTCCCCTGACCCTTGCCTCCTCCCAGAGAACATCACTGCTTCTTGTCACTGGGCCCTGACTGGCCTCTGTCTACAGCTGTTCCCAGACCCTTAGGCCCTCCTCCGAGGCCCCATGCCCACAGAGCCTGGCCTCATCATTCCCCGTCCTGTCCAATTACTGGGGAAGGCTGGTCTTCCCGCCCCCAGGAAAGCCCAGAGCGGCCAGAGTGTTCAGAGCCTGAGGTCCACGGCAGAAGCCAGGGAAATCACACAGACAGTTGGAAGCAGAGCTGCTTTGTCTGACCACTGAGTGATTAACCATTTCGCAGCTGTGACAAACATAGAGAGGAGTTGCACGTAACCACATCCTGAATGGCCTGCGGACTAAAACCTGACAGACACCCCCCACAGCCCTCTGATCTCCCCTGTTGAGCTTATTTCTAGAGCCTGAGGCCAACAGGATAGAATGAGATATTGGGGGCACATCTCCCCACTGGTCCCCCCGGAAGCTCATCCCTCACCTGGGCCACTTAGGGCTTCGGAACCCCAGGTACCTTGGCATCCTCATTCTCTCTCTCTCTGCTCCCCAAAGTAATAAATGCCCCCAAACTGACTGGGCATTTCCTCATTAGAAAGGCATTCCACTGGTACTCCCTGGAGAAATTAACCCAGGAATTCTGGAAAACAATGAGGTCTTGAGGTTACCTGGGGAAGGTCTTCACTCCCCAAACCATTCCTGAGTGCTTAACATGCATATCAGGGTCTGTGTTGGGGGCTGAAGATGTCAGGGAAATCAGATCAGATTCCTGCTTGAGTCTGGGCGGTGTGCGTGAGGGGGAAGCGTGGTGACACTCATGCATGTGAGGACTGACACCTAAACGGGAGGCAGAGGGCAAAAAAGAGGAAGGTATCAGTTTCAGTGAGAAGCGGAGGTGGTGGTTGGTCAGGGAAGGCTTCAAAAGAGAGGAAACCCCAGGGCTGGAGGCTGAAGGATGACTGGGCATCCCCAGGTCACCATACGCACTTACGGTAGCAGAGGAAGCAGTCCAGCTGTTGTCAGCTGTTCAGCAGAGCTTGGGCACGTGGTACCAGAGAGAGCATGGCCAGAGATAAGGAAGGGCCCAGGTTCAGGGCCTGAGGAACCAGGACCTGGGACAGGTGAGTCACTGAAGGGTTTGAAGAAATGGGATGCTACGCTCTGAGTGGAACTTTAGAAAGACTGCTCTGACTATAGTGCCAAGGGTGGATGCAGAGGGCAGGGAGCATAAGCTGGAGGCCAGAGACCAGTGAGGAGGCTGATGCCCTTTAAAAGCGGCATTTTTATGGGGACCCAGCACAGTCTAGAGTGTCTATCTCACACATACCTACGTGCATGCTCATTCATTCAGTTGTATCCAACTCTTTGCGACCCCTTGGATTATAGTCCGCCAGGCTTCTCTGTCCATGGAATTCTCCAGGCAAGAATACTGGAGTGGGTTGCCATGCCCTCCTCCAGGGGATCTTTCCCACCCAAGGACTGAACTCACATCTCCTGCACTGGCAGGCGGATTCTTTACCATTGAGCCACCTGGGAAGCCCATAGAGAATGTGGTGTATGTACTATTGTTACCACCACTAGATGGAGCAGGAAATTAAAGAACAGAGAGATTAAGTCACCTGTCCAAGGGCACACAGCAAGTGGTCATCTCAGGATATGAGCCATCAGTTCAGCCTGAGAGTTCACGCTCTTAACCACTCACTATAGTGTTCCTTCATCAGAGCCGACAAAGGCTTGGGGCAGGGTAGAGTGGTTAAAGAAAGGATTCCTTAATGGGCCCACCCACTGTATATTAAGGGCTCCCCTGAAATAGCTTCTGGCCTCCATGGATAGAGGGGTGCAATCTTTAATCCTGAGGCCCTTGGAGAAAAACTACAGCATGAAACGTGATGGCGCTGAAAACTCCCAGGGCAGTACCATGACGTGAAGCCACTAGGGGTCACTTGAGTCCCCAGGAAGGTATGGAAGTAACACTTTGGTTTAGGTGGGTGTGGGCCTGCAAAGTCTTCAGACACAGGAAGGCAGGGTACGGGTGGTCACAGAAGGGTGTACCCCAGTGAGAAGAACTCGATTTTCACCAAGTCAGGGCATTCCTGCCAGGGAGACTGAGGTCAGATGACTCCTGCAGGCACTATGTGCTCTGTAGACCCCTAACAAGTGGCCAAGGCTATGACCCCCTTGCAGGGGGCCAGTTTCCACTCTCCCAGCCTTGCTCCCAGAAAGGACAGGATTTGGAGGTGGCTGATGGCTAGAGTCCTACCCAGGGATCCTCTGATAGAAGAGAGGCCCAGGGTCAGAGAGGAAGGTTCCACGTGGCTTCTGTGTGTGCGTCTGGTGGTATACAAAGTTGGACTTTGAGCTTGCTGACTCAGGGCTCTGGACTGCATCTTAGTGCGTCCGATCCCTCATCTTTAACATGGGAATAAAACTCTGCCAAAGCAGGGCTGTGGTAAATGTCAAAAGTGAATCCTGGCAGTTAGCCCGCGAGCCACGCTTTGTAAAGCCATCATCAGATGTGCTGAGTTTTCCAGGTGTTGTATAGCTTGGAACTGGAGCTGCTGATCCTTGAATGTAACAGTGAACTTCAGTCTAATTCTAGGGGCTGCTAGCGAGTGGTCAGCCCAAGAACAACACAATAAGCTCCTACAGGCAAACGAGCTCTGTTCCAAGATCACGTTCATGCGTCCAATATTTAAGTCCAGCAAAGCCAGCCTAGATACCCAACTAACACGATTAGCTATATGGTACCATACTGTAACAGGTTTATAATACTTTTCACACAAATAATACATAAAAAAAAACAAACGAAAAATACAGAAAACATTTTTCATCTTATAGCACAGTACCCTGAAAAGAACAGTAGAACCAACTACATCACCGCTGCTTTTATGCTTATTTCCAGACATCCTGGGCTTGAAAAAAAGGTACTGTACTACTGTCTTCTATACAATACTGAACAGTAAAGGACACAAAAGCACAGCCACTTGGGGAGGATGCATGCATGTGACAATATACTCCAGACACATGAACTTATGTGATTGGACAGGCAAAGGTAGGTTTGTATCTTTGAAAGTTCGCAACTTGAAGGTTCGTATGTAAGGGACTTACTGTAAACAATAAAGGCTCATGACCTTCCTTCCTCTATCTTTGTTAGACGGAACTCAGAATTGTATCTGAAGTCTGGGCGAAGTCACTTAGAAACATATGTTAACAGCACCTCCTGCTTGCTAAGGCGGGGGAACCATGAAATAGGTATTCTTTTAAAGCAAGCTGAAGAGCTCAGGAAACAAGGGATCTTTGGGGAGAGGATAATTCACAGCTACCGCTAACGCAGGCTTAAAGCAAAACAAAGAGTAAGACTGAGGCCAGGGTCACTATCCTAGACCAGGACTGGGCCAATCAGCCCATCAGAGCCCTGGCCTGATGGGCATCTGTGCCAACACCTGTTGGAACCAAAGCATCTCTTTATTATCCTAAAAAAAAAAAAAAAGCACTGTCAGAGATGAGACGGTCAGGAGGAATGCCTAAAGCTGGTAAAATCACAATCAGAACATTATGAACAAACTACACACATGGACATTCCCGGCACTGGTGGCAAAGCCCAACCCCCTGAAGGGGCATTTACACACGAATGGCTGGCCAGGCTGGTGCCACGCTGAGGCTTGGCACCACAACTCCTCCTAGGCAGACCACACAAAGCAGATACCTTCTGTCTGACAGCTGCCTTATCCAGACTCCAGCATGGGAGAACCAGCACAACAAAACGTTTACAAAGCCTTCAATATCAATTGAGCACAGCTTCACTATCTCTGCCATGCTGCTTTCCCACTGCCGGGCGTTGGCTCCCCTAGAGGGACAGACCCATTCTCACACCTCGTGGGGACAAGGGGCCCCATGGCGCCCACCACGGCTCCATTTCCAGATCGCTTCTGACACAAGCTGGTACCAGAAGGGTACTTCCTGACACAAAAAGTACCAGAAGGGGCTGCTGCTTCTCCCACCAAACTAGGTACAGCTTCATCCTCCGCTGGTATTCTGGTGATTTCCTCCAAAGTCTCCCAAATTGGAAGTGTTTGGAAACTCTCGAGTCATAAGCTACTTAGAGTCCCCAGCGAGCTTAGGGGGTCTACCTGATTCTTGCCCATATTTAAAGAGCTTCCTATTGAGTTTCCCAAAGAGAACAAGCCCACACTTCAGACAGGCTTCTCTGTCTTCCCATTCCTTCACCCCCAACACAGAGTAGCTACGTGGAGTACTGTGGATCCTGGGGTGGGGGGTGGGGGTGAGGCCTGGAAGAAAGGGGACTGGTATTCCCAGAGGGGGTTTGGATGCAAAGAGAGAGGCCGGAACAAGGGAGCCAGAGGACTCCTCCTGCAGTGACGTCCGAGTTCCCATAACCTGGAGAATATGCGGGGGACCTAAGACTGGGTTCTGCCCCGGGCCTCTTGGGCTGATATCACCTCCAGGGGCCTGGGGTCCAGCCCCCGGGCTGGGGAAGAGCTGCCAGACCCCGGGGCTGGGGAAAGTGAGGGAGCAGAGGGAGCGGGTTCGCGCAGAGGGCCACTCACGGAGGAGAAGTTGTGCGGGCCGCAGAGCTCGCCGCGGTACTTGCAGGAGAGCAGCATGTCCTCGAGCTGGTGGCCCAGGCGGTCCATGAAGGCGGCGCTGATGCCCTCGAAGTGGCGGGGAGGCAGGAAGAGGCGGAAGTCGGCCAGCTTGCGGAACCACTGGCGGCGCGGCTCGTCCCCCCGCAGCAGCTCGCTGACCAGCGGGCGCGCCGTGCGGTTGGGCAGCAGCAGCCCGAGCCAGTGGCCGGCGTAGTAGAGGTCCCCCTTGGAGAGGCGCGGGAAGCGCAGAGGGTTGTTGTTGCACACGGTGACGGCGGGGAAGGGCAGCTGGCGGCTCCACTCGCGGTGCACACGCGTGTGCGACGGGAAGCTGAGCCAGTAGAGCAGGCGGTTCGAGGACCAGGACAGCAGCAAGCCGAGGGACGTGCAGAAGGCCAGCACCCAGAGCGCCCGCCGCTGGAAGGAGCCCCCGGGCGCCGCGCGCCCCGCGCACATGTGCCGCAGCCCGTGCAGTTTAGCGCGGCTCAGCGACGGCCGCCCTCTGCGGGCGCCCCCCGGCCCCTGCAGCGCCCGCTCGCGCTCGCCGCCCCGGCCGCCCCCGGGCTGCCCGGCCGCCGCCACCGCCGCGGGCGCCGGTTCCTCGCGGGCCATGCGGAAGCGTCCCGGGCCGGTGAGTGCGGCCGCGGGCCGCCCGGCTCCGCCGCTCCGGCTCATTCATTCAGTCCGTGGCTGGCGGCAGCGGCGGCGGCCCCGGCCGGGCGGAGCCGCCATGGAAGTCCGCAGCAGCGGTAGAAGCAGCAGCGGCAGCCGCCGCGCGCAGCCCGCGCCAGGGAAGCGTGCGCCCGAAAGGAGCTCCGGTGGCGCGGCATGCCCGCCCGGCGCCGCCACCGCCGCCTCCGCGGGCGTCCGCCCGGGACCGAGCCCGCCTCGGCCCGCCGCCCCTGGCACGGGCCTTCCCGAGCGCCTCCCAGGCTCTCCTGGCTCCGAGTCCTCCTGAGGATGCCCGACGCCGGCCACTACCTTTGGAGCGGCCCCGCTGGGCGCCGCCTCTCCGGTCCCGGGGTGCTGCACCCGCGTCCCCTTGTCCTGGACCTCGGGGGACCCTGAGCTGAGTCTCTCCGGGCTCCGCCTAACCCCAGCTTTTACGCTGGTCCCGGGAGAGCAGCCACTCGGCCACCATGCCTGATTCGGACATCCCCAAGGGCCCCCCGCCGGTGGCCCGCGGTGCTGGGACACCGTGGGGAGAAGGTGCCGGGGGACGAGCGCCCCCAGAGGCGCGCGGCCGCTCCTGGCTGGGCGGGTGGGGTGGGTGTGTACCGGGATGAACGGTCGCCCTGCTGGCCCTCTTTCCCTTTCCTCCGGGACCCTCCTAACTGCTCCTCCGGCTGCGCTCGGTGGAGACCTGCTAAGGCTCCCCGGAGTCCTGCGCCGCCGGCGTCCTGCGTTGCAATGTGACCGCCCTCGCCCGGGGCTGGGGGCGTCTCAGGGTCCCGCCGGAGGCTGCCGGCCGACGGGCTCCTTCAAGGCTGCTGGCCAGAGGGAAGTGTCGCTTCTCTCCCCCGCACGGCTCTGCGAAGTGCCTCGAATTTCCAGAAAAGCCCGATCTCGCCGTCCCTCGCCTCTTCTTTTTCCTGCCTGGGTGCTCCAGGAGCTGGGGACTGCGGAGCCCCGGCTACTCCTCTCGGGGGTGACCCGGACTCGCTGCTCCGCGCGCCGGCTCCTCTCGAGACTCTCAGCCCCGCGGTAGCGGCCGCGCCGGCTGCGCTCGCCTCCCGCCTGCCCGGCCCTCCTCGGGGCCCCCGGGCGAACTTGGGCAGCGGCCGCGCGACGCTGGCGCGGCTGGGTTTCCAGCACCTGCTCCTCGGCTCGCCGGCCCGGCGGCTCCGGGCTGGCGGGAGGGGCGGCGGCGGCGAGCGCCGTGCGCTCCCGGAGACGCGGTGCTGACGCGCACGGCTCCTCCTCGCTGCATTTTAATTCCTGGCCACTGTGGCCGCTGCACACCGAGCGGGAAGCCTCTTGCCAGAGCCGGCGGGTGGGGGATGCGCTGCACAGATGTGCCGGGTTGTGAGGGGCTGGCGGGAGAGACGTGGAGTAGCAACATTGCGTGTCTGTGGGTCGTGTGTGGATGACTGTGAGGCCACGTCTCACTGTGTCGGGTGGGCTGTCGAGAACCCGAAGCCGCTGTCTAATGTGGGCCTTTGAGCAAGTGTGTGAGTGGGGTGTCAGGCGCTGAGTGTGGGTAGGATGTGCCTGTGTACGTGTGAACGGGCATCTCGGTGTATCTGGTGGGTTTATTTTTGCAGATGCTGTACTGTGGCTATTTGAGTATGTGTGTTGTGTGTAGGATAGAGGGATGGTGTGTATGCTGTACTTGGGTGGACCGTTTGCATTTAGCGGGTGGTGGGTGCCACGTGTGTTGATGTGTGGGTGGATATCGGCAGCTTCTGGACGTGGTGTGTAGTTGGTGTTTTGCATGTGTGCGGTGTGTAGATGAGTATGTGTGTTGAGCTGCTGGGAGCAGCCCCTGGGTCTCTGGCAGATTGAGCCCAGCAGGGGCAGCCGTGCCTTTTAGGAGCTTCTGGTGTCCCCTCTTAGCCACTTCCCTGGGGAGGTCTGCTGCTGGCCCCTGACCGCAGTCCACCAAGCACAGCCTCCCTGGACGGGCAGGAGGGGGAGAGTGACTTCCGTGGACCCGAGACCCCAAGTCTGCCATTCTTACAGCAGGGTTCCTACAGCTGCTTAGCTGATGATGTCTTTCTTCCCTCCTGGGCAGGTTCAAGGTCTTCCACTAACCTCTGGGCACTTTGGACACTTTCATTCAGCTTTTTAATTAATCAATTAAAGTCTTTATTGGATGTGTTTCAATTTTGCTTCTGTTTTATGTTTTGGTGGGGTTTTTTGGTCCTGAGGCTTGTGGGATCTCAGCTCCCCAACCAGGAATCTAACCTGTACTCCCTACATTGGAAGGCGAAGTCTTAACCACTGGACTGCCACGGAAGTCCCTAGCTTTTTAAAATGTTCCGCCTTGGTGTGTCTCATTCACTTGGGGAAGAAGCTCCTGAAGTTGGGTTTTGCTAAAATTCTGCTCTGGATTCGGTTCCTTGAAGACATCTGTTGCTGGCTTTGGGGGAAGGTTCCGAATCTACCAGTTTCGTGGGGGCTCTGACAGAGGCTCACTTACCCGGGCTTCAGTCTGGTCCCAGCAGCCCTGGGAGGGGGGCCACTGTGACACATATCCTGGCCAAGGTCGGGGGAGCTTGGGAGTTCAGTGAAATGACTGATGAAGCAGCCAGACATACCCCCGCATCACAGCCCTGGGGCAGCACAAAGCCCTGTCCTGTAGAACCTTTGAGACCTTCTATGTTTCTGATTTGTTCAGCTGTTATGGGCTTTTTCTTTCTTGTTTTGTTTTGTTTTTTCCCCCTTGAAATGTACACATGCAGTTTTTGGTTGCCTGAGCATCTTCTCTGCCGTGGCTTCTCCTGTTAATTCTTCAGATGGGTCACCTCTTCACAGAGAGGAAGGGTATCCTGCATGGGCCCCAGGGCTCTTGGCACAGAAATCCAGAGGCAGACACAGGGGTGATCCCAAGTGATCGCGGGCTTTCTTTTTGGCACATGGATGCAGTGCGTTTCCTACACTGCCTGAAATCCCCCCCACCAACTTCTTGACCAATACTTGGACCAGCTCTGTGAAGTTCTGCCCTTTCCTCAAATCCCAGCTGAAACATTGCCTCCTAGGTAACTGGATTGATAGGCCCCTCATAGCCTTTGTATAGCGCCTTGTCACGTGTGTGTCTAGGCTTTCCTTCTGGACGTGAGCCCTTTGAGGACAGAGACCACATCTCATTCTCATTTTTGCCTCTATCTCTTAGCACAGTGCCCTGGCACCTAGACAAAACACATCAAGATGGGGAAGAGGAGAAGGGAACTAAGATTTCCTGAATATTCCTATATGCCAGGCAACTGAACCAGACACATATTTAATTTCTCATTCCAGCCTTGGGGGTGGGGGGCGTGTGGTATTTTTACCCTCTTTTTACAACTGTCGAAAGGAGTTGAACTCAGCTCTAACTCATTCCAAAGTCTAAGCTTTTCCTTTCCCATCCTGCTGCTTTCAAAAGCATGAAAAATAATAACCGTATAATAAATGTAGGTCTTCCTAATCACTAGGACATGTTCCAAGTGACTTACGTTAAAAACAAGTGTCAGGACTTCCCTGCTTGTCCAGTGGCTAAGACTCCGAGCTCCCAATGTGGGGGATCTGGATTTGGTCCCTGGTCAGGAAACGAGATCCCACATGCCCACAAGGAAAGAGTTCACATACTGCCACTAAAGACACCGCCTGCGTGCCACAACAAAGACCTGGCACAGCCAAGTAAATAAAGAGTAAACCAAGCCTGCCAATGCAGGAGATGCAAGAGATCTGGGTTTGAGCCCTGGGCCGGGAAGATCCCCTGGAGTAGGGAATGGCAACCCACTCCAGTATTCTTGCCTGAAAAATTCCATGGAGAGAGGAACTTGGTGGGCTACCGTCCATGGGGTTTCAAGGAGTCGGACACGACTGAGCACCACCACCGAGAGCAAACCCAAAAAATGACAGAAAAAAAAAAAGTGTCATAAACATTCTAAATGTTTAACCCTCAAAATAATCCGATGAGGCACATATGAATATTGCTGTTTACTCCAAAGGAGAGGACTCCTGACCACAGAGAGCTTGAGTTTCTCACCCTAAGCCACGAAGCTTAAGCAGGAGAGCAGCCTTTCAGTGCAGGCAGCCCAGCTCCAGCCCCTGTGCTCTTAAACCCTGCCCCACGGCATCGGTGCTGTCAGAGCTACACTGACATGACCTCTCGTGAATCAGGCGAGCTCTCTTGGCTGAAAAAACAAATTTACAAGGCAGTTCCTGAACTGCCCCATGTGACCTATCCACCAAGAAGTTCACATTTAGCATTGTGATTTCCCAGTCATAAGCTTTTAAGAAAATTTCCCTTTTCCTGTTTGTGGCTAAAACATCTGTCGCTCCACACCTGGCTTCCTGGCCTTCAGTGTGACCTTTGGGCACCAGCCAGCCTGCATTTCTGTTGGGTGACCACCACTGCCAATTATCAGCTCTTTCTCCCACGAAATGAGTTTGCTGGGAGGGAAGGCCCATTGAAGTCAGTATGATTTTCTGTTTTTCTAATCCTGTTGTAGGAGCTGACAGTTGTGGGCTTCATCAGGCTTCACTGGAGCCCTTGACATTCCTGCTTATCCCCAAATCCCTGCTGCTCGGGGGCATGGTTATTGGAATGCATTATGTTGCTCAGTCGCCCAGCTGTGTTCGAATTTTTGTGATCTCGTGGACTGCAGTACTCCAGGCCTCCCTGTCTCTCACCATTTTCTAAGTTTGCATCAGTGATGCCATGTCCATTGCATCGGTGTCCACTATTTATCCATTGCATTGGGGATGCCATCCAGGCATTATGTCCATTGCATCGGTGATGCCATCCAGGCCTCTCATCCTCTGATGCCCTCTTCTCCTTCTGCCCTAAATCTTTCCCAGCATCAGGGACTTTTCCAATGAGTCAGCTGTTCAGATCAGGTGTGCTCCAGTATTTTGGAATGTACCATAGGTACCACCTCACCCAGTTCTGCGGAATCCCTGCTACACATCCCATCAGTGACAGTCCACTGGTAACTGATTGTATTCCAAAACATCTGGCAGTGTTTAAAGCTCCCTTTTGTCACATTGGAATCAGTCTCTTTGCAAATGTCTCCTAATTTATCCCTGGGGAGCCACATAAAATAAGTTTGATCTTTCTTTCACATGGGAACCCTTCAAAATACTTTATAAAATCAAAGTACATCCGTGGTGAAAGGGGTGCCAGCAGTCAGCCTTCTAGCCAAATCTTCAAGAAAGTCTTTTCTTCTCCAGATTAAATGCCGTCAGCTCCTTCATCTGTTTCTCCTGCATTTTCTGCTCTTGGGATGGGATCTCGGATGTTGATGTCTTTAAAATGGTCCCATACCCATTGGTACGAACCCACCAAGCCCTTTACTTCAGACCTGATCCTTCCAGAACCTCATCTTTCTTCTGATGGTTGTGGCTTCTTTTCTGCCCCCATCACCACCTCTGGGATTAAGTGAAAGTGGTGGGAGGGAAGAGGAAAGCGTGGGCAGTAACAATGTGTTCTTGGTGGCTCTGCTTAAGATGCCAAGTGCATTTTCTTTTAGGACTCCTGGTGATGAGCTGACACTGCTTCTCCTCCTAGGGTCCATTGCTATTACGGGGCAGGTGGGCTTCTGTGGGTCTATCTGTGAACCTAAATAGCTCGCCTTTTCTTCCTTCTTTCTCTTTGTTTTTCTTTTTCTGACCCTGTACTGCCCTGGGGTCCCTATCGCTCTGCCTCTCTCTTTCCTCCCTTCTCTTTTTGCCTTTTCTTTCCTTTCTTCTCTTCCCAACCTCTGCTTAAAGCCTTGAGGTTCCCTCTTATTCTTAGCTCATGTAACTGCTGACCTCTGAGCTCAATGAGGCGGCTACAGTGCCACAAGATCTCAGCCAGTGTTGAGTGGTCATGATGGGGGCTCCAGAGCTGCTAGAAAGGGCGAGCAGAACGTCACCAGGGTTTTGATCACTGGGCACCTGATTTCCCTATCCTTCCCAGCCTCCCTCCATGGGGCTGGCACTGGAGTTGCTGTTCCATCTCACTTTGCACATGCTTCAGCCTCTCCACTGTTTCCCCCACTCACTCTATGGCTTTCTTATATTATACTTGGCCCCGCCTAGTACTTTCTTCTTCCAGGCTCTTTCTTAGATTTCTTTGAAATTTTTTTTTTTTTTGGCAGTTTTTGGTCATCCTCATTTTACTGGAGTTCAAGCTCTCAGCTTCTCATCTCTCACCAGCACTAAATCCCAGGGCTCAGAGGGCAAACAAGGGCACACAGCCAGCAGAAGAAAGATGGGGACTGGAAGGACCAGGTACAGAGTCGAGGGCTGGTAAGTTCATGCTCTGCTGAACCACTGTGCTCCAGGGTGAAAGCAAATCCTGAAAGATGGGAGGATGTAATGTAACCTAATGTCTAATTGAACCCCTTCACTCTGGAGGGTGGGGGCAGCAGGATGAAGCAGAGGTCCAGAGAGGGGAATGGCTTGTATAAATCACACAGATGGATGCTGAAAAACACACAACCAGAACCCAGATTCCAGCTTCTGGTTTGTTCTCTGCTCACCCTATGTAATGGGCTTCCCTGGTAGCTCAGCTGGTAAAGAATCCTTCTGCAAGGCAGGAGACCCGGGTTCAATTCCCAGGTCAGGAAGATACCCTGGAGAAAGGATAGGCTACCCACTGCAGTATACTTGGGCTTCCCTGGTGGCTCAGATAGTAAAGAATTTGCCTGCAATGCAGGAGACCTGGATTAGATTCCTGGGTTGGGAAGAACTCCTGGAGGAGGGGATGGCAACCCATTCCAGTATTCCCTCCTGGAGAATCTCCATGCACAGAGGTGCCTGGTGAGCTAGAGTCCATGGGTTGCAAAGAGTCAGAATAAATTTTCAACAATCCATTTTGAAACCAGAAAAGTATTCACATGGTCAAAAAGGACAAAAGAGTAAAAAGTTTAATAAAACAGTCTCTCTACCCCTCACCTTCATGGCCACCCATCTTTCCTCCCTGAAGGCCACTAATGCTATCAATTTGTTGTATAATTTATTAGTGATACTTATGAATATACATATGTGTGTATAATCACCATATGTCTCCCTTTTCTCACGCAAATGGTTGCATTCTGTGAATACCATTTACTAGAGTAATTGTATTCTATATTCTTCACAGCTTTTTCTTCTCTGTGTTTGCAGTTATTTTATGGTTGCCTTCCTTTGGCATCTCATTCCAACTTCTGTTATTTTCCTCAATTTCTCATTTCACGTTGTCCTGCTCTTCCATCCAAAAATGAGAGTGGGTCCTATGGCAAGGTGGTACATAGAGCTTGCTGTTTTATTATCAGATTTTCCGTTAACTCTTTGTTAGACATGCTGATGGATGAAAGCCCTCGTGTGGATAATCTCAAACAGCAGGCAGTGCAAAAATATGTCCATTTGGTGCTGAACAGTATTAGATGATGCATTTGCAAAGGATTTAATTTTCTAGTCATATTTTCTTTAAACTAATTATAACACACACACACACACACACAAACACAGGCAAAATTGAGTGTCCTGAGCACACAGCTCCAGTTGGTTTGGGAAAGTGGTCCAAACATGCATTGGTAGGTAGAGAAAGCCAGTTTTGGATTCAGAAATTTCTGTGACTAATATAGAAAGCAGGTAAGACACACCCTTGAGAGAAACAGAGGGTGTCACGGCCAAAAGCGATCTTAGTGAGCATGCGGTTACTCTTAGAAGAGGATATCGATAAACAAAGTTTAGTGACTTGCCCTGGTCACTGGGAAGTTGATCTTATGATGGTGATGATGATGGTAGTGATGTTGGGTGATGGTGATGATGGTGGTGGTTGATGGTGATGGTGATGATGGTGTTGATGATGTTGGATGATGGCGATGATGGTGTTGATGATGATGGCGATGATGGTGGTGGTTGATGGTGATGGTGATGGTGGTGATGATGATGGTGATGGTTATGATGGTGTTGATGATGGTGGTGATGGTGATGATGGTGGCGATGGTATTGAATGATGGTGTTGATGATGATGGTGGTGGGTGATGGTGATGATGGTGTTGATGATGGTGATGATGGTGGTGGTTGATGGTGATGGCGATGATGGTGGTGGTTGATGGTGATGGTGATAGTGGTGATGATGATGGTGATGGTTATGATGGTGTTGATGATGGTGGTGATGGTGATGATGGTGGCGATGGTATTGAATGATGGTGTTGATGATGATGGTGGTGGGTGATGGTGATGATGGTGTTGATGATGGTGATGATGGTGGTGGTTGATGGTGATGGCGATGATGGTGGTGGTTGATGGTGATGGTGATGATGGTGGTGATGATGATGGTGATGGTGATGATGGTGGCAATGGTGTTGAATGATGGTGTTGATGATGATGGTGATGATGGTGGTGGGTGATGGTGATGATGTTGGATGATGGCGATGATGGTTGTGGTTGATGGTGATGGTGGTGATGGTGGTGATGATGATGGTGATGGTGATGATGATGATGGTGATGGTGATGATGGTGGCGATGATGTTGATGATGGTGATGATGGTGGTGGTTGATGGTGATGGTGATGATGGTGGTGATGATGATGGTGATGGTGATGATGGTGGCAATGGTGTTGAATGATGGTGTTGATGATGATGGTGATGATGGTGGTGGGTGATGGTGATGATGTTGGATGATGGCGATGATGGTTGTGGTTGATGGTGATGGTGATGATGGTGGTGATGATGATGGTGATGGTGATGATGATGATGGTGATGGTGATGATGGTGGCGATGATGTTGATGATGGTGATGATGGTGGTGGTTGATGGTGATGGTGATGATGGTGTTGATGATGATGGTGATGATGGTGGTGGGTGATGGTGATGATGTTGGATGATGGCGATGATGGTGGTGATGATGGTGGTGTTGATGATGGTGATGATGTTGTGGTGATGATGGTGGTAGTGGTGAGTGTGATGGTGGTGATAATGGTGATGCTGATGCTGATATTTGATAGTGAGAACTAATTGTCAGGCACTGTGCTTGACATGCATGAGCTCATTTAACCCTCACAGTAACCTTATGAGGTATGTGTCACCATCGTAGCTCTTCTGCACAGGAGGAAACTGAGGCAGATTGGATAAATAACTTGTCCAGTCAGTACATGTTTTGGCTCTGAAGTACAGGGCTGAATTAGGTGAAATTATGACTGTAGTGGATATTGACTGAGCACCTAGCATGTGTCAGACACTGTCCCAGGCGTGGGAAATGCAGCATCTACTAAGACGTGATCTCTGTCTTAGCTTGCGGTCTAGTGGGGGGTGTGGGTCAGAAAGTACATACTTGTATTAAAGTATGATAAATGCTATGCCAGAGTGTGTGGAGAGGGCTCCTGTCCCTTGGTCTGAGAGCAATCATCATACACTGAATTTGGTTTCCAACTGAATTTCCCCATGCATTTTCATTTTCTCACCCAACTCATGGAGAACTGTTTGACTCTGTCTACAGGGATCCACGTTGGAGCCAGGATCTGAGACCAGAGGCAGCACCAGCAGAAGTCCATGTGGAGGAGCCCTGACCCATGACATCCATGTGCCCACATTCACATCCTCCTCCCGATGTGGGTTTTTGTGTCCTTGGTGGTGTCCTGTTGACCTGTGACATTTACTTTCTGAAGCCAGATCACATCAATAATGAATCTCTCTCTTCCTCCCCATCACCTTCCCTATTCTGGGTTTAGGCTTGAATAACTGGGTGTTGGTTGTAACTCTAACCATAAAGTTAGCAGAGCAATGGAGCTTTGCACCCTTTTCTACCTAATTTCCTCTCCCATACACATAACAAAACTCATTAAAACAGTTAAGCATAATAACCGTCTCTAGTATAGTTACCATCCACTCATGGTACAAAAAGGCAGGCAGTTAAAATCGGATTTAATGACAGATAAAACCCGAGGTACAATTAGGCATTTTATTTCTCAATTCCTTGGCTGTCCCCTTCTCAGCCATGACTTAGTAGTACCCTGGCTCTCACCTGCCCTTCGGGGAGCACTCATTAACCAGCCCTGAATCTGTTTTGCAGACAGACCCTCTGCAGTGACTCAGAGATTTCAGGCTGGGTTGATTTGTCAAAAGCCTCCTTCCCGGCTGCCTTCCCTCGAGCCACTGCTTTTCTCTGGCTCTGCCACCAGCAGTTTGTTTACTTCCTTCCCCTTATAAATGACCCGGGCCAAACCACTACCTCGGGTTTCTCTCCTCCTGGTTTATCTTGCCTGTCCACCCACAGGAGGGGCAGATTGGGAGGGGTTTTGTACATTTTTTTCCAGTGGTACAGACCTCTGTGATTATCCAAATAGAAGACAGGGCACAGAAGGGCAGGGCAGGAAAGGCAGGATAAGAAAAGGAAAGGGGAAGGGAGGAGATGATGGGGAGGGAGGGAGAGAAAGATAACACAGCATCTGCTGGGTGCCTATCACATACTATTACGGACACCACGGAATGTTTTTTATTTTTTTGGCTGCATCATGCTGCTTGTGGGATCTTGGTTTCCCAACCAGGGATCGAATACAGGCCCTCAGCAGTGAAAGCACCAAGTCTTAAGCACTGAACTTCCAGGACATCCCCCCACGTGATGTTCTTTCATGACAGTTCACGATAATATGATCCCATTTTACAAATGGGGACATAGAAATTTTATCCTTCTAATCCTACTCCCTCTGTTGCTGGTTTAAGCACAGCTCAAACCATAATTACCCAATGCAACCACTCACTGAGCTGGATGTCAAGCACTGAGTTAAGCCTCATCTTCTAGATATAGAAAATGGGGCTCAGAGACAGGAAGTTACCTGCTTAGGGTCACACAGAGTAAGTCGCATAGCAGCCGAGCCAGGATTCCAACCCAGGTCTGACTCCAACGTGTTGTTAATTATTAGAAAGGCAGGAAATTGGGAGTTAAAAGAGAGAATAGATAACGTGGGTGGCAGCATAATTTAGAGTTTTGCAAAAGCCCTCAGGGAGATGGAGGAAGTGAAAACAGAAGCCAGGTTCTCACTATCGGCAGTGCATATGGGGCTCTTTTTTCCCCCAGTTTCAGTACGATGCATCATGGGCAGAGCTAAAAAGTAGAGGAGCTCAGAGGCAAGGAAGAGGTTTAGGGGGCTTCCCCAGTGGCTCAGTGGTAAAGAATACACCTGCCAATGCAGGAGACACGTGTTCGATTCCTGGTCCAGGAAGATCCCACATGCTGCGAAGCAGCTAAGCAGGTGCTCCACAACTACTGAGCCTGCGCTAGAGGCCGGGAGCCGCAACTGCTGAGCTCTGGCGCTGCAATTACGGAAGCCCACGCACCCTAGAGCCCATGCTCCACAACAAGAGAAGCTACCGAGTCCCCGAGCGCCACAACTAGAGAAAGTCAGTGCAGCAAGGAAGACCCAGCACAGCCAAAAATAGGTATATAAATAAATACACTTATAAAAAAAAAAAAAGAAAGAGGTTTAGGGAAGTACGCATGTGTACAAGTGCTATAGGCTGAGCCAAGTAAGTTGAAGAAAGCCCCACAAAATATTTCCTCTCTCAACATCCAAATGATGAAACACACTGAAAACCATCACGTGGCTGCAAGGTGGGAAGCCATCTTTACAAACCACAGACTTTGAGCCTACTGTCTCCCTCCCTCCTTCCTCTCCTCTCTTCCAGACCTCAGCTTTGCTTTCTTCTTTTAATCAATACTTCTCTAGCCCAACAGTGCTTAAGTTTACTCATTCAATAATTCGCAGCAGCCTACAGTACTAACACACAACGTTAGATTCAAAAGAGCCTTCTGAAAGCCCCCGGAGTTATAAAGGCAAGTTCATTAGCTCAATGTGCAATAAGAGCAGAAAACAGTTTGCACCCTTTGACCTGGAAATCCCATGCCCTAGAAGCTTCCCCAAGGAAATAACCCCCAAAGTACAGAGGTATTTGCAATGAGTGCTTTTCATGCTAGGAAAAAAAAAAGAAAGAAAGAAAGAAAGAAAGAAAAACAGTTCACATGCCCAACACTAGGCAAACAGCTAAGCTAATGATGGTGACAATATGTTCATGGAAAAATGATGTCATTTTTAGAGAAAAGATTAGGACAAGGATGCCGGTGTGTTAAGTTAGAGATGAAATAGCAACAAGTAAAAAGATCTGAGCACAAAGGGTACACGCACCATCCAGGGAAACACCTTTGTACCTGAACAATAGTCAGGGGAGAATTAGGAGAGACAGTGTTTATTAATAAACAGGGTTTTTTGAATTCTTTGATTTCAGAAAAACAAATGAAACACAAGCAAGCTTACCAAAGCCAAGCTTGGAAACAAGGGATGCTGTAAGAAGAAGAATTTCTGTCTCTATGCAGTGGGATCTTTGGATCACGAGCCACTGGACCTGGTCCTCTTAGCTAATCTCACCAACCTTCCCACTGTGGCACTGCCCACGTGCCAATGGAAGCGAGCCATAGGTGCTGCCCTGATGTGGCTGGAGCCATCACCCTGAACCCTGCCCAGTCCCATGTGTTCCTCCCGATTCCTGGGTACCCTTCCCCAGCATGACAGGATCCCTGCCTCAGTCTCAATCCCTTTTGAACAAAACCCCGGCAATAGCTCATACGATAGATGCTAAGTGTCCAAATAATAGCTCATAATAAAAGCTGACACGGAGGTGAACTGTCCCCAATATGGGAGAGGTATTCGATGACGATCACACTGAGTTGTTGCTTTCCTGTGTCCTTTCTGCTGGCTGAGTCTCTGAGAACTGTCTCTGATCATGGACACGGAATCTGTACCAAAGAGGAAATGACTTCTGAAACAAGGCGATTTTATGAATGTTTAAAATGTCTAGAACATTAAAGGAATCATATTTCAAAAAACAGAACAAAACAAAAACCAGACTCTGCCTAGAGACCTTACTCTGACTTGTGATTAAACTCACGGCTGGCTGACTTGGTTTGGCGCACTTGACCCTGCCTGGACCTCGACAGTATGAAGGGTCTGAGCCCTTTCTCCAACTGCATCACGCTTCTATCTTTAACTGTGGTTGAAATTCTCCTGGTCTTGGCACCGGTAATATTCTTCATTCCAGTTTAGAGGCAGTTCAAAGAGATAAGGAACAGTTTGAGCAGTCACAATGCATGCCTCCGAACTAATAATAATGATAAAAGTAGCCTTAATTAATTGAGGATAGTAATGGGGCAGGCATAGAGCTAGGGACTTTGCATGCATTATCGTATTTAACCTCCAAATAACCCTAGTGAACATGGTATTCTTTCTCTTTGTGCCAAAGAGGAACCTGAGGCTGAGAGAGATCAAGTGGATTATTTAAGGTCAAATTCGGGTTTTGCTGATGTTAAATTCTCCTCCTAACCCCTATTACATGATACAACCTTCCAGCCACTATCGCATAGTTTGAGCATGAGTGAACCTTTGATTTTAGGGAGCCTACTTTTACTTTATGTACAATCTTGAAAACTTGCTTGGTTATTTGTTTTTCAGGCTCTCAGGAGAACAAAAATGATATACATCATGAAAAGAAACAAGTAGATTCAAGATTCAAGTACCCTTATATTCAGAGTGTATAGCCAAAGTTGGACCGCAAAGGAAAAGACAAAACTATAAAAACGGGGACTAAAAGGGTTGAAAAAAAGATGCCACTTAATGTTGGGTAACCTCCATATGTTTCTAATCACCCTGAGTCTTTTAGCCCCAAAATAAGAGTTGGAATTTACAATGATGGTCTTGAGTTGCCAAGATCACATTTTATTGTGCATAATTTGCATAAGAATATATGAAAGAATGGGATCTTTTTCAGAAGCAGTTTTGGACAAATGGTTCCATTAAAAAAAAAAAAGTTGTGGTGCTCAAAAGAATAAATAAATCCTTAACTCTTGGAAATGTTGGCTATGCAGAAAAACAACTTATTGCTTTGGAAGAGAGAGTCTAAATGACAAAGGTCCATTTCTTTCTTTGGTGCATTGTTGCAGCCATCACCTTGAACAAGCTTCCCTGCTGTCATTTTGGTTGATGGCCAAACCATCATTCGGTACATAGCTTAACATTTCCAATTGATTACAATGCTGTCAGTTGGGTTATGTTGTGGGTGTTTAGTTGTTCTATAAAAGGGAGTTTTGTGGTATTTAAGTGTTTCTTTTCTGTTTCTTAAACTAAAAATAATGACAGACCAATTTTTACCTCATTTTTTTTCTCTCCCTGCAGGAAGAAACAATAAAGGAAAAACGGGATTCTATTTGAGAAAACAGTTCTCCTGGTCATGTCTCCATCAGAAACATTTTAGGGTTCTGTTCTGTAGGACTTCGAAGTCTTATGCAAATGGTGATGGAATTCTGACTTAAAGATAGGTGTCAGAAATCAGAATGTTTCATCTAATGGAGCTCATTTATTAGTTTTCTGAAGACGAACTTCCCTTGGAGGATTTTGTGTGCCAGTGTGTGTATGAGTGTGTATATGTGTGTATGCATGTGTATGTGTCTGTGTGTGTATGTGTGTGTCTGTGTGTTGCCCTTTTACATGTGCACACTAATTGACAAAAAGGAATGTGAAATGTCTGTGTGATGTGTTGACAATATATCATTTTAAATTTGGAACTGGACTTTTAGACAGGGGAAGAGAGATTTCATTCATGAATTCTGCATCCCTTTTTCACCTAGAAATCTTGGAATTATCCTCAACTAAGTCCTTACTTTGGAGGAGGAAATGGCAACGCACTCCAGTCTTCTTGCCTGGAGAATCCCATGGACAGAGGAGCCTGGTAGGCTACAGTCCACGGGGTCGCAAAGAGTCGGGCACGACTGAGTGACTTCACTTCACTTTCACTTTCAAGTCCTTACTTAGTTGGGCTTCTGAGGTGCTGCAATGATGAAGAATCTGCCTGCCAATTCAGGAGATGCAAGAGACGTGCATTCTATCCCCCCCGTCAGGAAGATCCCCTGGAGTGGGAAGTGGCAACCCGCTCCAGTATTTTTACCTGGAGAACCCCATGGACAGAGGAGTCTGGTGGGCTATAGTCCATGAGGTCATAAAGAATCAAACATGACTGAGGCACTGAGTAGGCACACAAGTTTTTACTATGACTCCCCCCACCACCCCCAACATTCCATTTATCATTAAAGGCTGTCCATTCTGTCCCTAAACTATTCTCAAGCCCCTGGGCTGTGTTCCTTTCTCATGGCTGCTAACTCGGTTCAGGCCCTCTGGTCTACAGCTCACAGCCTACCCTGTTATAGCTCTTAATGGGCCCCTTGTCTTGATTTCCGCCCTCAATGATCCCTTCCTGACCCTATCATTCTGATTATGTCATTCTTCTGTTTGAAACTCTTTAATGGCTCCCCAAGGCTTATGACAGTGCTTCACAGCCTGTGTGTTGTGTCACATAATGGGTTGAAGGAAGTGTGGGTATTGACTCTCACAGCTTTGGGGGCAACAGAGCAGGCTTGGGGCAGCAGGAGCCCCAGGGGCTCTTCAGGACTATAGCCTTTGCTCCAGTATGCTGTAGAGATATCACCGATTTTCTTCTTGAAAAAATTCCAGAAAGTTCTGGAAAAGCCTAGACTCTAAACCCCTTTTCACCCCAGCCCTATTTATTCCATCAGCCTCTCCTGCTACATCCTACCCCACAAACCCTTTACCCCAACCACCTAAGCTTCCTGCTTTTCCATCTTCAATCCATACCACATTTTTGAAACTTTCTGACTGAAGTTGCCATCTTCCCTTTTCTTCTTGGTGAACCTGTCACTTTTTAAAGATTTATTTATTGATTTTTGGCTGTGCTGAGTCTTCATTGCTTGGCATGGGCTTTCTCTAGTTGGGGTGAGTGAAGGCTACTCTTCGTTGGGGTGTGTGGGCTTCTCATTGCAGTGCCTTCTTTTGTTGCAGAACACAGGCTCAGTAGTTGTGGCTCAAGGGCTTAGTTGCTTGAGGCATGTGGGATCTTCCCAGACCAGGGGATTGAATCCACGTCCTCTGCATTGGCAGGCGGATTCTGAGAAGGCAATGGCACCTGACTCCAGTACTCTTGCCTGGAAAATCCCATGGATGGAGGAGCCTGGTGGGCTGCAGTCCATGGGGTTGCTGAGAGTCGAACATGACTGAGCGCCTTTACTTTCACTTTTTACTTTCATGCATTGGAGAAGGAAATGGCAACCCACTCCAGTGTTCTTGCCTGGAGAATCCCAGGGACGGGGGAGCCTGGTGGGCTGCCGTCTATGGGGTCGCACAGAGTCGGACATGACTGACTCGACTTAGCAGCAGCAGCAGCAGCAGTTCTACCAGTGAAGTCCTGAATACAAGCCAGCTACGGGAAATTCGAAAAGTTATTTAAACTCTCTGAGTCTTAATTTTCTCATTTGAAAAATGGAGATAATAATATCTGCCTTGCACTGTTAGCCTAAAGATTAAATAAAATAACATATGTAAAGCATTTAGTACCAAGCTTGGCATGTAGGAAGCACTCGGGTAAATATTTGTTGAATAATAAAGGGTAGTGGCTCTCATTAGCTGTCAGAATTTGCCGATGTATTCATCCCATAATTATGCAAGGGTTGTTAACTCCTCTTTTAAGATTTTCCTATTCATGTCAGTGCAGTAGATTCTACTCTGCTAGGGTGTCAGCTCCATGAAGAAAGGAATCTTGAGTTTATCCACTGGTGCATCTCACACACACTCAACTGGACCTGGCATGTCATAGACCTTAGTAATCGTTGTTGATTGCTTGCTTTCTTCATTCGGCTCCTGGGAAGGTCAAATGGGATGATGCATGTGAAATACTTTGAAAGTATACACATCTTGCAAATACCTTACAAGTCTAGAAATTGCCCTTTCAGGGACACTTTTAATCTCAAGGCTGATGATCAGGCTGAGCTGCCAGCATACAAACAGGCTTGTAGACCCGTGTTCCGTGGCATGGCACGTCAGTTCTAGGGCAGTCTGAGGCCCACACAAAACATTGGCATTTTAATTTGTTGGACAAAGTTAACCAAGGCAGGCATTCTATTTGTGTCATTATCTTCTGAAATAGATGCTTGAACAGAAAAGTCATTTATGGATCTGTCGGCTTCAGCTCTCATGCTTCTAGTAGCGATGTAATTCTAGCTGTTTTGTCTGCTGAATTTCAGATACCCTTGTTCTCTAGAGCAGGATGTGGCCACCCTTACCAAGGAAGAGGAAGTCATCCTGGGAAGGGCAGGTGAGGGAGACTCGGGGTAGACTTCACGTCAAGTGAGAATGGGACGCTTCTTAGTGATCAGCTGGTCTCCTTGGTCCAATTCATAGAACGAAATTGATGCCCAGAGAGAGTCAAGGACTTGTCCCAGGCCACACAGCCACTGCTGGTATCCCCTTCAATATTTTTTTCCTTTTACTTTGTACAGCGTCTATAACAGAGAGAGGAGGAGGCGTTCCAGGCACTGGAAATAACACTAGTAGAAAAACAGAGAGTCTGTAGAAGGGCTCCATTCATATGGATTTGGTAGCTCAGGTCTAAACAGAGGCTGAGAAGTGAAAATTCTCTGTATGTGATAGTGAATGAACATAGATAAGGTACAAAGACCAGATTGGGGTGTGCGTGTATGTGTGTGTGTGTATACTTTATTATTAGCTTATAAAGGGATTTTATTTTTCATTTCATTTGCAGGAAATTTGGGTAGCTAAATAATATGAAGCTTCTAGAAAATTAGTTTCTCAACAGGTAGTGACATGGATTGGGGGTGGGAAGAAAAGAAGGCAGGGACACAATTACACTCTTCTCCCCTTAAATTAATGAGGGTCTGGGCACAATGGTAACAGTGGAACAGAAGGAAATATTTCCCTGGAAAAGAATCATTAAGGGCTCTGTGTGAGAGAGACAGAGAAGGAAGGAGCATCACGAGATACCTCAATGAAGAAGTGGTAACAATTACTCAGATGCCAAGGTGATGAAGTGCAGGTCAGGCAAGTAACAAGGCTGATGACAAACATCCCTGAAAATGCAAAAAAAAAAAAAAGAAAAAAGAAACCCCCAAAAACAAAAAACAGAATTTTATTTAAATGAACAAACTTTAGCTTTTTTTTAAAAAAAGCCATGCCGCATTCAGAACTTCCCTGCAGTGGAGACTCAGAGTCCTAAATGCTGGACCACCAGGGAAGTCCTTTTATTTAGTTTTTCAAACTTTAGCTTTAATAATAGGAGTTTCTGGCCTGGAATACAGAACCAAACTAATTAGGGAAGGAATGACTCAGTGGCTTTCAGTTTATTATTTAAGAAATCTCTAAATTTATGTGTTTTTATCACAATCAGATGATGTTTACCCAACATTTGATTTTATTATTTATTTTTAGGCCTCACTGCACAGCATGTAGGATCTTAGTTCCTTGACCAGGGATTGAACTCATGCCCCCCTGCATTGAAAGTGTGGAGTTTTAACCACTGGATCTCTGGAGAAGTCCTTGTTGTTGCTGTTGTTTAGTCACAAGTCATGTCTGGCTCTTTTCAACACCATGCACTGTGGCCCACCAGTCTCCTCTGGCCATGGGATTTCCCAGGCAAGAAAACTGGAGTGGGTTGCCATTTCCTTCTCCAAGGGATCTTCCTGACCCAGGGGTCAAACCCACATGTCCTGCATTGGCAGGCGGATTCTTTAGTGCTGAGCCACCAGGGAAGCCCAGGGAAGTCCTCACCCAACTTAACAACCATGAAGAGGTCCTTTAAACCACCACGTCTACCTCTTCCCCCTTCTCCAAGGGGAGACAGTCCTTTCCTGACCTTCCAGGCCCAAGACAGTGGGCTTGTTTTGTCCTGCTCACAGGACTGCGTGCTCTCTGATCCCTGCTCTTTCTTCTGTACCTTGTATCTCTTCATCTGGACATGACATTGGAATTTCTTCCTATTCTGATTTCCAAGCCCCTGCTGAGTTGCCTTATTTAAACACCTTGTTGCCTGGAGCTGGTCTTGCCAGCCTCATGATCATAAAGCAAAACCCAGTTACGGAGCCTGGCCCAGTGGTGGCCTACTGTGGGCACTGGATGATGTTATGTTGTTGCTGACTGCGTGAATGAATGAATGAAAGATGAAGGGCACAAGGAAGGGAGGAAGGAAGATGGGAGAAATAAAAGGAACACTTTTATTCCACTGATAGATTTAATGTCTATGACACCAAAACACTTGGTTGAGTTGGTTTAATTCTGGGAAAAGGCAGGACCACCTACATATCAACAACATTTCGAATCATCTACGTAATTTAGGTAAAGAGCTATATTATCGGTGAAAAAAAAAGATTGAATAAATAGTTTCAGTGAATGGTCAACCCATTCAGTGACAACTATCCAAGTTCTTTGTTAAATAGACATTCTCTGAGCTGACTGGATATAGAGGAGTTCGGAGGACTTCCCCAGTGGTCCAGTGGCTAAGCTTCCATGCTCCCAACGCAGGGGGCCCCGCTTCCATCCCTGGTCAAGAAACTAGATACTGCATGCTGCAACTAAGATTTCATATGCTGCAATCAAGATTGAAGATCCTGCATGCTGCAACTAAGACCTGGCACAGCCAAATAAATAAATAAATATAAAAATATAAGTAGAGAAGCTTGACACCAAAGTAGCCACCAACCATTTGGAAAGGGCCCCACTGATTGGGAGCTGATGGCTTCTCACCATGTTGCAACTAGGAATAAAGTGGTGACTCATCGCTTGATTGAATCACTTCTCTACAGCCACCGTCTCTCAGGTCTACAGCCACATCCCAGATCTTTGCTCTGTTTTCTTCTCTGCCACTGCCCCTTCTTCCTCCATTTCCTCCCCTCCTCTGCTCAGATATTGATTTTTGAAACTCCTGGCTCCATTCAAGAGATTGTCTGCAGACCTTTTACCTCCATCAACCACATCAAAACGACAGTAAAAGAAGAAAAAGAAATGCTTTCAAAGACAAAGAGGAGACATGGGCGAATTCGATATTTCAATCCATTTTTGAAAGGCAGGATGTAAATGGCAGGACAGAGGAGCTGTGAGCGGCAATGCTGGCAGAGAGGGAGTCCCTCAAGAAGTGAGCTGAGCTGGTCCATCCACCAGAATCCTTGCACTTGGGTGCCCCTTAGGCTGCCTGAACTTTGTGATGTTCCAAACTGAATTCGTCATCTTCCTCCCTTCCCCTCCTCTACCCTTCCCACCACTGTGGCCACCTCCACTGTCCCGCTTCCTCCCCTCCTCCCCTCAGCGCACCCTCGCCTCCTGTGGTCCTTATCTCAAAGGATGCCACTGACCACACAAACTGAAGCACAACCCTTCATGTCCGTCTCTCAAAACCCATTACACCGTGACACAAACCATTTCACGGTGTCAATACATGCTTCCATATCTATTTTCTGACCAGATTATGAGATTTTAGAGACCATTTCATTCTTGACAGTAACCTCAAAGTGGAGCACATGCTTGACACATCCGAGGCATTAGATAAAAATTTTGTAAAGGATCCCTCTCTCTGGAGGATGATTTGTGAACATACAAAAACACCACTCTCTCTTCCCATCCCATGGAGTCAAGCAAGATGATGCCTTTATCAGCCAAAAGTTTTCAAAATCGAGTCACAGAATAATATTACTGCAGCCTTAAATTATCCTATGAGAGTAGATTGTATTACTCTAATATTATCTCTCTGTTATTGTAATACCACTGTTTGATGCTTGTCTGTTGAAGTGAGTATTGTGATGCCTATGACATCTCTTAACCCCTTTGATGTCCATTTTCATGCCCTGTGTGTGATACTCAGAGATGACGTTAATGCTCAGAGAGGTGGTATTGGGATGATGGTGGTATTGGGTTGGCCAAAAAGTTCATCTGGGTTTCTCCTTAAGATGTTACAGAAAACCTGAATGACCTTTTGGGCCAACACACTACTTGGGAGTCAAGAGCTCCGGGTTCATGTCCCATATCTGCCTTTGACTCCTCCTGTGACCTTAGGAAAAGTCACAGGGACTAGTCTCTGGATGTAGGTCTTTCATCTTTTTTTATTTATTTAATTTTGTTGTTGTTGTTGTTGTTGATTAACAATGTTGTGATAGTTTCAGCTGAACAGTGAAGGGACTCAGTCCTACTTAGCCCCCAAACTCCCCTCCCATCCAGACTGCCATGTAACATTGAGCAGAGTTCCCTGTGCTCTACAATAGGTCCTTGTTGGTTATCCATTATCAATATAGCACTGTGTCCACGTCCATCCCACACCCCCTAACTGTCCCTTCCCCCTGGCAACTAGGTCTTTCATCTTTAAGATGACATAGTTGAACTAGATAACTTCTAGAACTGTGTTTCTCTAAGACCTGTACCCACCTGAGCTGATCATTAATCTCAGACCGGAGCAGACCCAGTCCCATCCTTGGAGTGATCCCACATGCAAGCATTGGCACCTCAGTTCAGGTAGCCAGTGTCCAGCCACAAGGACAGAGCTCAGGGACTGCGGTGCTGATCTGAGGGAACAACCCGCACTTTCATCCTCAGGCTCAGAATCTGTGTTAAAAACCTCTGAAGAAGTTGGACCCTGGCTGCGTGTGGGTTTGATCCTTCCTTTGTATCTTCTGCTGTTCTATCCTTTTGTGTTTTTCTGGAAGGAGAAAATTACTCACATAGAGTCCAAGAGACAGAGTCTTCTCTTGGAACACACACCTGCTGATTCCAGCGCTGTTTGCTACACACGAGATTGTTTGGGGGCTGGGAGGAAAACGTTCCTTATCCTTTTATATACCAAAAAGAAAGGCTGCATTTCTTTGGTTTTAGCATTGCTAATCTGGTTCAAGGGCTGGAGCTTTCTGGGAAAAAAAAAAGCACAAAGCCTGATTTTCCAGCCTCTGGTTAAAGAGGCAGAGAGGTAAACAAAGACCTACCGAAGCCCCCTGTGGGTTCCAAAGGCTTGGGAAGCATGCTCCTCCGGTGCTCACCCTCTCTGCATGCCGCTGGCTCCACCGTAGACTGGGGATGGAGAGCAAGAGGGAGGCAGCACTTCCGTAGTTGGATATCTGCTGCGTGTACAAGGTGTCGCCTGGCTGCTTTGCATCTCATCTGGTCTTTTAATTTTCTTTTTTGTTGTACTGAGTCTTTGTTGCTGCCTGCAAACTTTCTCTAGTTGCTGCAAGAGGGGGCTACTCTTTGTTGAGGTGCATGGACCTCTCATTGTGGTGGCTTCTCTTGTTGCAAAGCACAGGCTCTAGAGCCCAGGCTCAGTAGCTGTGGCGCCTGGGCTTAGTTGCCCCCGGGGCATGTGGGATCTTCCCTGACTAGAGAGTGAACCTGTGTTCCCTTCATTGACAAGTGGATTCTTAACCACTGGACCACCAGAAAAGTCCTCATCTGATCTAAACCACCCTTCTAGGTCTCTAGGGCTTCTGAGTTGGTGCTAGTGGTTATAAAAACAAAACAAAACAAAAAACTTGCCTGCCAATGCAGGAGACAGAAGAGATGAGGGTTCAATCTCTGCATTGGGAAGATCCCCTAGAGAAGGAAATGGCAACCCATTCCAGTATTCTTGCCTGGCAAATTCCATGGACAGAGGAGCCTGGCAGGCTACAGTTCGTGGATTTGTAAAGAGTCAGACGTGACTGGAGCGACTTAGCGCACATACACTCTAGGTCTCTAAGGAGGAGGAGCCTAATTCAAGAACTGACACTTGGAGACCTGAAATAACTTGCTCAACTTTCCATGTTAAACCTGGGATTTGAATCGAGGTCTGTTTGACTCCAAAGACTGTGCTCTTTTTACTGGATTCTGTACTCCCCCATGCTGCTTGTTCCTGGCAATTGTTTTGGGGTGGGGGTGGGGGATATGTTTGCACGGGGGAAGATGGCAACAATCAGGATGGGGGTCTGCAGGGGAACCAGTCTCTCTGAGCTTACATTTATTTCATAGGCAGGAAACTGCTGACTCAGCATGTATTTGTTTGCCCTGCTACATGTAGAGGAGATGGAGAGAGAACATGGAGAGCTCAATTCTATCAGAACTCCAAGAGGCAAGTAGAAGCAGGAGGGTAGATAGCCCAGAGACCAGGAGGGGAGCTGGAGGGTTGTGTTTGAACCCAGAGAGAAGACACTCCCCACCGTAAGCTAATCTCTAGGCTTCCCCTCTTTATCCTATTTCTTACTGTATAGGCTTTCTTTGGAAAATCATCTACTTTCTTGGTTTCAACTCGCAGATGAACTGATGACTTCCAAACAAAGATTTCTGCCAAATTTTGCTTCTGAGTAAATGTGACTCCTTTCGCCGACTCCGTGGCAAGTTCCCCAGCCACCTGAAATTCAGCATGACCCACACTGACCTCCTCATCATTTTCTCCTAAACACCTTTCTCTTAAGTTTCTCACCTCAGCAAATGGTGCCGCCATCACCCAGTTGCCTGGGTCAGAAACCCAGGTGTCATCCTGGACTTTTTCCTCTGTCTATCCCCAAGCCTTGTTGATCCAAACTCCAATATCTCTCAACTCTACCTACCTGTCTCACACTGTCTCCATTCTTGCCAATGCTTTCTTTTTCTTTTTCTGGCAGCACTGTATGACTTGTGAGATCTTAGTTCCCTGACCAGGAACTGAACCCCGGCACCTGGCAATGAGAGTGTGGAGTCCTAACCACTGGACTGCCAGGGAATTCCCTCACTAACCTTTTGGAGGCTCCCATCATCTGGAATCCTGCTTCAGTCTTCTTTTTGGTCTCCACTCCCACCAGCTTCCATCCACTTCCCATGCTCCTGCCAAATCAGCACACTGCACTACTCTTCTCTAGACCCTTGGGACATTCCCTTGGTCTTTAGAGTAAAGTTCAGACCCTGCAGTGGTCTTTGGGACTGCTGTCAAGAAGAGCAGGTACTAGAGGAGGATGTGTAAGGAATCTAGCTTTGAATATCACCTCTGTAACATGCTACACATGTGACTCTGGGTGAGACACACAATCTCACCAACTCTCTTTATCTTCCAGTTCAGTTCAGTTCAGTCGCTCAATCATGTCCGACTCTTTGCAACCCCACGGACTTCAGCACGCCAGGCCTCCCTGTCCATCACCAACTCCCGGAGTTTACTCAGACTCATGTCCATTGAGTCAGTGACACCACCTAACCATCTCATCCTCTGTCATCCCCTTCTCCTCCTGCCTTCAATCTTTTCCAGCATCAGGGTCTTTTCAAATGCGTCAGTTCTTCACATCAGGTGGCCACAGTATTGGAGTTTCAGCTTCAACATCAATCCTTCCAATAAATATGCAGGACAGATTTCCTTTAGGATGGACTGGTTGGATCTCCTTGCAGTCCAAGGACCTCTCAAGAGTCTTCTCCAATACCAGAGTTTGAAAGCATCAATTTTTGGCCCTCAGCTTTCTTTATAGCCCAACTCTAACATCCATACATGACTACTGGAAAAATCATAGCTTTGACTGTATGGCAAAATGATGTCTCTGCTTTTTAATATGCCATCTAGGTTGGTCATAGCTTTTCTTCCAAGGAGCGAGCGTCTTTTAATTTCACGGCTGCAGTCACCATATGCAGTGATTTTGGAGCTCCCCAAAATGAAGACTGTCACTGTCTCCATTATTTCCCCATCTATTCTCCATGAAGTGGTGGGACTGGATGCCATGATCTTAGCTTTCTGAATATTGTTTTAAGCCAACTTTTTCACTCTCCTCTTTCAGTTTCATCAAGAGGCTCTTTAGTTCTTCATCACTTTCTCCCATAAGGAAGGTATCATCTGCATATCTGAGGTTATTGATGTTTCTCCTGGCAATCTTGATTTCAGCTTGTGCTTAATCTAGCTTGGCATTTCGCATGAAGCACTCTGCATGTAAGTTAAGTAAGCAGGGTGACAATATACAGCCTTGACGTACTCCTTTCCCAATTTGGAACCAGTCTGTTGTTCTATGTCCAGTTCTAACTATTGCTTCTTGACCTGCATACAGATTTCTCAGGAGGCAGGTCAGGTGGTCTGGTATTCCCATCTCTTTAAGAATTTTCCATAGTTTGTTGTGATCCACACAATCCAAGGCTTTGGCATAGTCAATAAAGCAGAAGTAGATGTTTTTCTGGAACTCCCTTGCTTTCTTGATGAGCCAATGGATATTGGCAATTTGATCTCTAGTGCCTCTGCCTTTTTTAAATCCAGCTTGAACACCTGGCAGTTCTCGGTTCATGTATTGTTGAAGCCTGGCTTAGAGAATTTTGAACATTATTTTGCTAGTGTGTGAATTGAGTGCAATTGTGCAGTAGTTTGAACATTTTTTGGCATTGCCCTACTTTGGGATTGAAATGAAAACTGACGTTTTCCAGTCCTCTGGCCGCTGCTGAGTTTTCCAAATTTTCTGGCATATTGAGTATATCACTGTTACACCATCATCTTTTAGGATTTGAAATAGCTCAATGGAATTCCATCACCTCCACTAGCTTTGTTTGTAGTGATGCTTCCTAAGGCCCACTTGACTTCACATCCCAGGATGTCTGGTTCTAGGTGAGTGATCACACCATCATGATTATCTGGATCATTAAGATCTTTTTTGTACAGTTCTTCTGTGTATTCTTGCCACTTCTTCTTAATATCTTCTGCTACTGTTAGGTCCACACCATTTCTGTCTTTTATTGAGCCCATCTTTGCATGAAATATTCCTTTGGTATCTCTAACTTTCTTGAAGAGATCTCTAGTCTTTCCCATTTTATTGTTTTCCTCTATTTCTTAGCATTAATTACTGAGGAAGCCTTTCTTATCTCTCCTTGCTATTCTTTGGAACTCTGCATTCAGATGGGTATATCTTTCCTTTTCTCTTTGCCTTTAGTTTCTCTTCTTTTCTCAGCTATTTGTGAGGCCTCCTCAGACAACCATTTTGCCTTTTTGCATTTCTTTTTCTGGGGCATGGTCTTTATTTTAATGTGGATGGTCCTTATCTTTACTGTGGAGCTAATAACATTGATCAGATTGCCAACATCTGCTGGATCATCGAAAAAGCAAGAGAGTTCCAGAGAAACATCTATTTCTGCTTTATTGACTATGCCAAAGCCTTTGACTGTGTGGATCACAATAAACTGTGGAAAATTCTGAAAGAGATGGGAATACCAGACCACCTGACCTGTCTCTTGAGAAATCTGTATGCAGGTCAGGAAGCAACAGTTAGAATTGGACATGGAACAACAGACTGGTTCCAAATAGGAAAAAGAGTACGTCAAGGCTGTATATTGTCACCCTGCTTATTTAACTTATATGCAGAGTACATTATGAGAAACACTGGGCTGGATGAAGCACAAGCTGGAATTAAGATTGCTGGGAGAAATATCAATAAGCTCAGATATGCAGATGACACCACCCTTATGGCAGAAAGCAAAGAAGAACTAAAGAGCTTCTTGATGAAAGAGAAAAAGTTTGCTTAAAGCTCAACATTCAGAAAAATAAGATCATGCATCTGGTCCCATTACTTCATGGCAAATAGATGGAGAAACAGTGGAAACAGTGACACACTTTATTTTTTCAGGGATCCAAAATCACTGCAGATTGTGATTGCAGCTATGAAATAAAAAGATGCTTACTTCCTGGTAGAAAAGTTATGACCAACCTAGAGAGCATATTAAAAAGCAGAGACATTACTTTGCCAACAAAGGTCTGTCTAGTCAAGGCTATGGTTTTTCCAGTAGTCATATATGGATGTGAGAGTTGGACTATAAAGAAAGCTGAGCACCGAAGAACTGATGCTTTTGAGCTGTGGTGCTGGAGAAGACTCTTGAGAGTCCCTTGGACTGCAAGGAGATCCAACCAGTCCATCCTAAAGGAAATCAGTCCTGAGTGTTCATTGGAAGGACTGATGTTGAAGCTGAAACTCCAATACTTTGGCCACCTGATGCAAAAAGCTGACTCATTTGAAAAGACCCTGATGCTGGGAAAGATTGAAGGTGAGAGGAGAAGGGGACAAAAGAGGATGAGATGGTTGGATGGCATCACCAACTCAATGCACATGAGTTTGAGTAAACTCCGGGAGTTGGTGGTGGACAGGGAGGCCTGGCGTGCTGCAGTCCATGGGGTCACAAAGAGTCAGACGCAACTGAGCGACAGAACTGAACTGAACTGAATAACATTGATGAGGTTAAGATTGTTAGATGGTATCACCAGTTCAATAGACATGAACTTGAACAAACTCTGAGAGATAGTGAAGGACAGGGAAGCCTGGCCTGTTGCAGTACCTGGGGTCCCAAAGAGGTGGACATGATTTAGTGACTGAACAAGACAAGAACAACAACAGCACTAATACTGTTCATTTTTGTGAAAATTGAATCAAATGAGCATAGGATACATAGCATGTGGAACCAGAGCCTGATGTATGACAGCTTTGAATGGCAGCCATTCTTAAATCAAAAGTTCTAAATCATGTTGTTGGTGGGACTTTTAATGATGTTACACAGGAAGTGTCTCCATGCCCAGCTTTCTACCTAAAGTGGGAATTCCATTTCATCATAGGTGCCAAGGGAGGAAGTGACTTTTCTGACAAATGTAGTATATCTTACTTTGCCCAATGAACGGTATTGGGGAAAAAAAAAAATCATGGGTCCTATTCATCAGAAAAAACCCTAGATACAAATAAACAAATAAACAAAAACTTAGATCAGCAAAGTCAAAGTGTAGCAAAACTACCTGGCCATCCTTTGAACAAGAAGTACAGCAAGCAATAAGGAGCGAAGTAAATCCAACCATAAAGATCACTGAGAAAGAATCAGTGAAGAGTGGAAGCAAAATCTCAGGGTTTTCTGTTATTAGAAAAGGATCTCCCTCAGTGGAGGGGTTTCTTTGGTGGCTCAGATGGTATAGAGTCCACTTGCAATTGAACCTGGGTTCAATCCCTGGGTCAGGAAGATTCCCCTGGAGGAGGGCGTGGCAACCCACTCCAGTATTCTTTCCTGGGAAATCCCATGGACAGAGGAGCCTAGTGGGCTACAGTCCATGGGTTTGCAAGAGTCAGACACAACTTAGTGACTAAACCACCACCATTCAGTGGAGGCAGGGAATCTTTATTTTTTAAATTGGTTTATTTCAACTGGAGGATAATTACAATGTTGTGATGGTTCTTCCCATACATCATTATGAATCAGCCATAGGTACACATGTGTCCCCTCCACCCTGAACTCTCCTCCCTTCTCTCTCCCCACCCTACCCGTTTAGGTTGTCACAGAGCACCAGCTTTGGTTTCCCTGTTTCATGCTTCCAACTCCAACTCCAACTCATGCTTGTTATCTGTTTTACATATGGTCATGTTTATGTTTCAATGCTATCCTCTCAAATCATCCCACCTTCTCCTCCCACTGAGTCCAAAAGTCTGTTCTTTACGTCTGTGTCTCCTTTGCTGCCCTGTACATAGGATCATTGGCACCATCTTCCTGGATTCCATATATAGGCAGTCAATCTTAAGAGCAGCCCTGCGCTCTCATGAAAGAATCTCAGCAGGACTCAGCACGCTTCTTTAACCACAGTGGTCAAAGGTTATTCTTCTTCTTTAGAGTTATTGCCTATTCTGCCACCTGGTATCATAATCCACTCGACCATTTATTGTGTCTAATTATGTCCAATAAATGTCTATCTTTTTCTTCCCAGCAGTGTAGACATCACCGTTCTCAACAAATCCCTATGTTTCCTTCACAAAATCCAGGACTAAAAACTCTGCGAGTGACTGTGTCCTGTGGATACCTGGACTGGGGAAGGGGAGGGTGGTTCCTCTGTGATATTTGTTAAGCAATCCCTTCTCTGTGAAGCTAATGGGATCTCTGCTCTCGTGTTTCCTCTCGTTTCCTTGCCTATTACGTATGCTCTTTGAAGTGTTCTGATTGTTTCCTGTCTGAATGTACGAAGAGAGAGAGACTTGTGTCCAAGTGGGTCAGAAGAGCTAAGAGGGAGAGGGCCATCCTGAGAAGCCACGTGCCATGGTAGCAGAGAGTGCTCTGGCCCGGGAGCCTCCACAGAGGGATTGCTGGTGGCACTTGGACAAACAGAAGGTGGGGACAGCTGTCATGGGTGACCCCTTCCTACAGGGAGTCCTCTCATGAAGGATGTGTCATTCTTTGTGGGCTATTTGGGGTTTGCTTCATCTGTGGTTATATGTGGTCATGGACGTCATGAGCAGGAGAAGCAATGGAGTGTGAGGCTAGAGAGACACTGGCTTTGCTCTGCAGCCGAGTTTTTTTTGTTTAGTTTTGGTTGCACTGGGTCTTTGTTGCTGTAGTTGGGCTTTCTGAAGTTGCACGGAGCGGTGGGCTACTCTTGGTTGTGGTGCGGGGGCTTCTCATTGCAGTGGCTTCTCTTGTTGCAGCACATGGGCTCGGGAGCACAGGCTCACTAGTTGTGGTGCGTGGCTTAATTGCTCTCCACAGCACATGGGATCTTCCCAGACCAGGGATCAAACCTGTGTCCCCTGCTTTAGCAGGCAGATTCTTAACCACTGGACCACCAGGAAAGTCCCTGCAGCTCCATTCTTAACAAGCCAACATGATCTTGGGCCATGTTGCTACTCAGACCCTCAGTGTCCTCCTGGAAATCTTGTTGAAAGGATGATGTGAGGATTAAAGGAGATGCGTGGTAAGAAGACTTCAGCACTGTTTTGGACACGATCGTGTTAATTTCCTTCTTATTCCTTTTCTCTTTCCTTCTATGACCATGGAGGGGGCCTCTCCGCATGATGTTATCCCAGTCTGCTGAACTTTCCCAAAGGCACAATGCCTTCTTGGTTGAGCAGGCATATTTCCAGGGACTTGGACTTTCTGAAATGTGGATGCCAGCATGGGAACCCCCAGGCCTCCCCTCAGATGGACAGGGACATGATAAGAAGCCCATTCTTGTGTACAGAAGAATTTCTAGTACTTCAGTTCCCAAATGTCCTCACTGAAATCTGCCTTTCTGGAGAGGGCTGGGAAGGTGGGGGTTCATTATATAACATGGATTTGATGTTAGGATTTGCACATTGAGTTTTCATTACCAGGCCTCATAAAAAGCAGAGCTCAGTGGAAAAGATTAAAAAAATTTTTTTTTTTTTTTTACAAAGATAGACAAGTCAGGGGGTCTGACACATTCTCCACTCTGTGGTTCTTAAGGACAAAGATAAATGGGGGAAAAAAAGAAGATTCTATTTTTATGCTTTGAAAGAGCATACTTTAGGTTAGGAAAATAAGCCAGTTTTGATGTTTAGTTCTGTCAATATAGTTTGGACCAGATCTTTCTTTCTGTATCTTTTTATTAATTAAGGCAGCTGACAGAGTAGGAAGAGAGGTTGACATACAATCTTGTGAGACATACAATCTTGCCTGGTCACAAAGGGGTTAAGGAAATTGGACCTCCTTCAGTGGAAGGAAAAGCAAACAGGTTTTGATATTAAAGGGAGTTCAAATCTCATTTCCACCCCTTACTATCTGTGTGACCCTGGGCAAATCATTTAAGTGTTCTGGACCTCAGTCTTCCCATCTGTATAATGGGGATAACAGCAACTACTTTGCATACTAGAGAGATTAAATGTGATAAGGTATGTAACAACACTGTCTGATACCCAGAGGGTGCTAAGTGCAAATTCCCTGGTGGTCCAGTGACGAAGACCATGGAACCAGGTTCGATTCCTGATTGTGGAACTAAGACCTTGCAAGCCAAGCAGCAGGAAAAAAAAGATCCATGGAGTACACACCAAAACGTGTTCAGGGTGTTTTATATGGAGCAACATTGTTATTTGGGAGCACACTGTAAATGGAACCTTGAGAGGCAGGAGGCATAGGTCTTCCCACCATAGGAATGATTCTGAGGTTTGTTCAGAGTAAAGGTTGAAAGAAAAGTAGAAAATAATGAGAACACTTTCTCATACATTCTTATATATTCTCCGTTTGTACAGCAAAACGTTTTGCAGTATCTTAAAGTATATGGATACGATAAAGTAGGACAAAATTTTAAAGCCTATAAACGACTGAGAAAGCAAATACTGTAATTACTTTGGCTGACATAGCGGACTGAGTTTCAGGATTGAGTTTGGAACATCCTGGTAAACAAACCAGGAAAAGAGCAAATTGATGGGATTAAATGACTCCCATCCTCTGGGAGAGCACACGGTCTTTGTAAAGGAGGAAACGTTTCCCACAGGAATTCATCACAAATCCCTAAGGTATTTATGACATTGCACTTGACATTTGCTGCCTAGAACAATAGAAGATCACTGTCTCTACCACACTGTGTGTTCCGTTTGGCCTTGGTCATCCTGACTCTTGAGGGAAGCCACGAAGGGTAACAGATCTTGGTGGAGATGCTGATTGGACATTGAGTACGCTTGGGTTCAAATCCCAGTTCCATCACTTTCTTATTATGGATTAACACACACAGAGGTAAGTGTTAACCACTTCACACACACAGTGTTTCATGGGATACCTTTTCCTGCTGGACTCTGAGCTCTTTGAAAGCAAGAACATTTTCTCCTTCATCTTGGTATCCTTCATGCTTACCACCAGCCCATGGTGGGGAAATAAATGCTTCCCCGAGAATAAATTAATACATTCTGGGCAAGTGAATAAGTGACAACCTCTGGATCCAATGTCACTGACTCTTCAAGTGAGGGCTGGAGACTGGGATTCAGCTTGACCCTGTGAATTGACTTAGCCTCACTGAGTCTGTCTTTCCACCCCTTCCGTGGTACCACTGTGTCCCCTGAGCGAGCAGACAGGAGTACCCCACCCAGAGTATGTGTTGCATACATTGAATCAGTTCTCTTCCCCTCTCTTTCCCAGACTATAGCCTGGGGTGTGTTTTCCTGGGAACATCTAAGCTGATGAGGTCCTTCATTTTCAAGCCTCACCATGTCATACGTTCTAATTGCCCAATAGCACCAGAGACATGGTTCCAAAATACAGCCCTGAACACGTCCCCTCTCTGCCAAACGCTCTCCAGAGTCCCTCTGCTGTCTACACATCAAGTGAGGATTCCCCCAGCTACTTTCAGAGCTCTTCACCCACAAGCTCTGCCATCTCCAGACGTTGTCTCCAACAAGTACTTGAAGTTCTAGACATCATAAACTCTTGAGCTGTCCCGAAATACATAATGCCCTGGCACAATCTTTCCCTTTGCCTGAAGCATCCTTTTCCCCTTCCTCCTGGTCAGCATGGCACACAAACTCATTCATCCTTTTTTAAAAAAAATATTTTATTGACGTATAGTTGAATTACTATGCTGTGTTCATTACTGCTGTATAGCAGTGACTCAGTTTTGCACGTATATACATTATTTTCCATATTCCTTTTCATTATGGCTCATCACAGGATATTGAAGATAGTTCCCTGTGCTATACAGCAGGGCCTTGTTGTGTATCCATTCTATATATAATAGTTTGCATCTGCTAACCCCAAATTCTTCCCTCCCCCACTCCCCTCCTCCCTGTCAACTCCAAGTCTGTTCTCGCTGTCTGAAAAACTCAATCATTCTTCACGATTGGTCAAATAGTGCCTTTTCTGTCAGGCCACCTATTGCTACCCATTGAGTCTCTGTCTCTGGCTGCCCGTGGTGACTCTCTGACATTCGTTCGCAATGTCCTTTCTCTCTTTGTTTTGCTAAACTATGGGCTCTTTGAGGCCAGAGATGATGCCTAAACTGGTGAGAGTTAGTGTCTCCTCCTAGCTGGGGCCTCCACTGCAGCTTGTCCACACCTCTGACTTCCCCTCTGTCACTTTAACCACCCACGTGGTTCAAATGGCTTCCCAGGTGGTGCTAGTGGTAAAGAACACGCCTGTCAGTGCAGGAGACATAAGAGATGAGGGTTCGACCCCTGGATTGGGAAGATCCCCTGGAGAAGGAAATGGCAACCCACTCCAGTATTCTTGCCTAGAGAATACCATGGACAGAGGAGCCTGGCAGGTTCCATGGGGTTGCAAAGAGTCCATGGGGGTTGCAAAGAGTCCATGGGGCTGCAAAGAGTCGGACACAACTAAAGTGACTTGACACACATGTGATATCTTTTCCTGCTGGACTTAGAGTTCTTTGAAAGCAAGAACATTTTCTCCTTCATCTTGGTATCCTTCATGCTTACCACCTGCCTGGGGTGGGGAAATAAATGCTTCCTCAAGAATAAATTAGTACATTCTGGGCAAGTGAATAAGTGATAACCTCTGGATCCAATGTCACTGACTCTTCAAGTGAGGGCTGGAGATTGGGAGTCAGCTTGACATTTTAACATATTTTCACTTCAGACGCATCTCTTTATCATTCTCTGGCGATTTGAGGGGCAGGAATAGAGATGCAGACGTAGAGTAAGACGTGTGGACACAGTGGGAGAAGAGGAGGGCCGGAAGAATCGGGAGAGTAGCAGAGATGTGTATCCACTATCGTGTGTAAAACCGCTAGCTAGTGGGAAGCTACCATATAGCACAAGGAGCTCAGCTCGGTGCTCTTTGATGACCTAGAGGGTGGGGTAGGAGGGAGGGGATATATGTATACATATAGCTGAGTCATGCTGTTGAACAGCAGAAATGAACATAACCTTGTACAGCAATTATACTCCAATTAAAAAAAATAAATTACAGCTCTCTGGAATTACATCTCTGGTGGGGATTAGGTTCTCCTATGAGGTATAAGGTGAAAATCAAGCAAATAAAAATCACCCTTGAAAATCGCTCAGGAAGGAACCCCAATTGAAAGTACTATTCCTCAACAAGCCCGGCTTAGTCAATGTCTTTTCTGCTCTGGAAAGGTTAATTTTCTCTAGTGGAATCCTAGGAATAATTCATTAGCTTGTGTTTAGGGGATCGTGCTCAATCAAAAATACATATTATTACCAGACTGGATTGGGAGCCCAGAGGGAGGGACCCAGTATAGGAGTGGGTGGTGGGGACATGGCTGGGGGACAATGAATGGATGGAGGCTGAATCTTTTTGGGCACAGGTGGCTAGAAAAGGCTCACACTGCAAGAGTCAAGGTGGACCCTAAAAGGGGGTCCACGGATGAAGACAGAAACAGGCTGGGGGTCGGGGAGTCAATGCAGGGAAACGGCATGGGTCTGAAGAAAAAGCATGGAGATGCTCAGACAGAATTACAACGTGTCAGAGTGGGTCCCAAAAGCAGAAGGCAGAGAGGCAGTAAGAGGGGTCTGAGTTTCACAAGATGCCATGGGACAACCAAAGAGGGTTGTCACAAAGCCCCTGGGCCAGTGCCTTGCTCTAGTTGCAGCCACCCTGAACTGGTGGGCTCCCCATGCAGGACTCTTGGTGCCACCATGCTCTTGGCTTAGTCAAAGAGTGACGATTTACAGATCTTAATAAAAAATGTTTTAATTGCGAAAGTTAACATTTCCAGGACTTCCCTGATGGTCCAGTGGTTAGGAATCCACCTGCCAAGGCAGGGGACATAGGTTTGATCCCTGGTCTGGGAAGATTTCACATGCTGTGTGCCAATGAAGACCCAATGCAGCCAAAATTAAATAAATGCATAAAATTAAAAAATAATTCCATCATAAAATTCAAACTTCTACCTTTAAGTACATGAAATAACACTGAAGGATCCCTCTTAGCTTCTTAGTGTCCCTAGTCCTATTCTCCAAGGGGAACCAATGAGTGTTAACAGTTTAATATATATCCTTCCACATGTATTTTAAGCACACACACTCAAACACGCACAGACATTCACACAGTCGTGTTTTTTTATGATTAAAAATGTTATTGTTACCTACAGTCTCTTATGTGCTATTTTTTCTCACTTAGTAATACATCACAGCAGCCTTCTGCATTCTTTGCTCTTGTACCTGATATTTTTCAGAGTGAAGGTCCCCCAAATATCAGATGATGGGAAACCATTAAGACCAAATCTTGATATTCTAAGAAAGCTTTTCTTCCATCCAGTTTGGTCTGTTAGCCCCAGTGAACTAGAATTTAAAGATTTATGTTACTAATTATTATTTTTTAAATAAAATCTTAAGGGCAGAGCTTTGCTGGCAACACACACGGTAATTGTGTTTACTGATTATCACTACTCCTGAACAGCGATTCACAGTATAAAACTCCAGTAATTAGAACAATAAGCCCAGGTTAATTAAAATACTGGGTAGCATTTGGGCAAGGAGAAAACCCACGCTGGAGATTTTCCAGGCACACATTCATTTTGTAGGCACTTAATTCGCCCCGGGAGCCAGTGCTGACGAGGTAAGACGCTCTGTGCTAATCTGTGCTGGTCCGCCTTTGATCATGCCTGGTACATTTCTCTCCTCTGGCTTCAGGACCAGCTTCGGAGAGCTGAGTCCAGCCACTGAGAGAACAGCCCTAAGCTTGTTTAGGTCTAATCTTGGGTCCCATTTTTGTGTTATTACCGTCCATGCCACTTGTCTTAATGGTTGCAGGCAGGTTAATTAAAGGCATTAATCAAGCCCCCCCAAGAAGTTTGGATGCTGTCTGGAGTTTCTTCTGCCTTTGTTCTCCATCTAGCGCTGGAAGTCGGCTTCCCTCGGGATGCTGTGGTCCCCATACCCTCCTGGATGGTGGACTGGGCGTGCTGTGAACGGTTCCTCCTGCCACGACCATGGATTGGCACGAACTCTGATGGAGGGCTTTGGAGGTGATCCCTCTAACATTTTCTCCAGGGGAACCTCTGCTCTAGGCTGCGTGAATGGGAGTTCTGCCTGTCAATTTTTATTGACCCGATGGCATTGTCAGTATGGCTGTACATGTCTTTGAGTTCCATGAGGCCAGACCTGTGTTTTTCATTTTGTATTTTCAGAGCTTTGTCCAAGGCCTGACTATAGGGAGTATTCAATTAAAAAAATCCCCTTGCCACCTCTGCAGGCTTCCCTGGTGGCTCAGATGGGTCAAGAATCTACCTGCAATGCAGGAGGTCAGTGTTCAGTCCCTGGGTTGGGAAGATCCCCTGGAGAAGGGAGTGGCAACCAGCTCCAGTATTCTTGCCTGGAGAATTCCATGGACAGAGAAGCCTGGCGGGCTGCATTCCATGGGGTCGCAAAGAGTCGGACATGACTGAGTGACTAACACTTTCACTTTCTCTCTTTTTTTTTTGCCACTGCTGCAGCTCCTTTTTACCCAATGATGAATAATGAATTCCACAGCTATTTATGGAGGTCTCCCTTTGGGTCAGGTACTGCTCTGGGCACCATGAGGACTCAGAAATGAATGACCAAGACATGGCTTTTAGATGCAAGGAGATTACAAGTTACTGGGAAGATAAAACACATTTACAAGTGGCTATAAGACATGACTCCCATAAGAGAAGGTCAAAGAAGGTGCCGTGGATTGTCAGAGCAAAAGAAGGACACTACCAGCTAGGGAGATCTGAAAGGGCTTCTTGGAGGAGGTGACATTTTGGCTAGATTTTTAATTAGCTAATTTATTTTTGGCTGCACCGGGTCTTTGGTGTTGCACTTGGGCTTTTCTTTAGCTGCGGTGAGTAAGGGCTACTCTCCAGTTGCAGTGCACAGGCTTCTCATTGCGGCGGCTTCTCTTGTCGTAGAGCATGGCCTCTAGGGCTCTCAGGCTTCACTAGTAGCGACACAAGGCATGTGGAATCTTCTGGACCAGGGATCGAACTCATGTCCTTTGCATTGATGGGCAGATTCTTAACCACTGGACTACTAGGGGCATTCCTGAATAAACTTTTGATATTTATATAAATAGAATATATTTGGATGTGTAGAGACACACACGTGTGTGTGTGTGTGTGTGTGAGCTTGTGCGTGGGGCTAGTAAAAGATATTGAGATGCTTCCAGGGAGTAAAACCTCCAGCATAAGCAAAGGCAGTGCTTGTATGCATGCAGTGTTACATTCATCAGAGATAAAGCACTGTTGGGGCAGCAGCTGGCAGCCCTGAGTCAGGAAGGACCTCTGCAATATTGTGGGGCAGGTGAATTTGGAATTGTCTCCCCCTTGCTGCCTTCCTCTTCCCCTTCCATCCTTCTCCCCTTCCTTCCCATTTCCAGACATGCTCTCTGGGTATCTGGGTCTTCCTTTTCCTTCCTTAACAATGCCCATTCTCAAGGAAAGATCAAATAACTCTCTGCTTGCAAGTGAGTTTGGGTTCCAGGCTGTCCATTAAGAATATCATTTAGTCTGCCTTAGCCCTGGACTGATTTCACCTACTGCGGAGCCACGAGGATGTGGTACCCAAACAAGGTCCTGATGTGCCCTCGGCTTTCTTCCTCTCCCGGAAATTGATGAGAGGGAGTGCCCTGCCTCCTCTGGCCTCTGCATCACAGTCGCAAAGCCAAACAGTTTTCTCAGCTACTTCCCATTGAGCAACTGGTTTTATTTCTTCTTCCTATAATTAGTGGAGTAAATAAATAGAGCAGGATGCCTTGCTAAGATCAAACTGGCTTTTATTTTCCTCCTCTATTCTACCGTGCATCTTTTGATCATTATCAGGAGGCAAGTCACCTCTAGGGTCCAGGAGGAGCTCCTGGGGGCCCTGTGTAAGGCACCCTGGCGATCAACAGGGTGGCTTCCCATCCCTCAGGTGGGTAGAAGGATGATTGCTCTGGGCCAGAGAGGGGTTGGAATAAAGGCCTTTTGGTTTTGCAGTTGGAAAGGGAAAAAGCGATTTACTCCCCGGGTTGGGGGTGGGTGATGTTGTTTCTCAGGGAAGCAAAGTGATTCTAGGTCTGCAAAACATAGCCTCCAAAAAACAAACCTGGGGGACTAGAAATCCGGAGGAAGTCTGTGGGAAGCACTGAGCCTGCTGACTGTTGAGAAACACAGTTCTGTGCACCTGTGGGGGGTAGTTTCAGGCACACTCAGCACTGATGGAATGGTTTTTCCCTTTCTCAAAGGTCCACAGTGTCCCGCATCGGGGTCGGGACAGGAGGATGTTCAGAAATACCTGTTGGGCTGCAAAGGACCAGCTGATCCCAACAACATGAGAGGGAGGAATCTGGGATTTCCCTGTATTCATGTGGGATTCAGACCCTCCCCTTTCTTGGTCTTCGTAGATGCTACGATTTGGAAAGATTCTATGGTGTGGGAAACCCCATGGACTGTAGTCCGTCAGGCTCCTCTGTCCATGGAATTCTCCAGGCAAGAATACTGGAGTGGGTAATGATTCCCTCCTCCAGGGGATCTTCCCGACTCAGAGATCGAACCCCCAGTCTCCTACATTGCAGGCATATTCTTTACCATCCAAGCCAGCAGAGAAGCCTCAAAAGCTTCTTGGTCTATGTAAATGCTACAATTTGGAAAAATTCTATGGTGAGGGTAGGAGGTAGAAAATAATCAAACACACTAAGCTCCCCAAGCTGATTAACTCCTTTTCAACCTAGGGTGTGACCCTGAGGCTTCCATCAGCAGCTCATGAAGCAGTAAAAAGCAGGAGTTAATAGGGATGGGAGTGGTCTCCCACAGCTCAGGGCACACAGCCCAGCCCCCAGTCTGTGAAAGCCGGTGATAAAATCATAGTCGAACATCTTCCAAGCAGACATCTCCTCCTTTCTGAGACCGGTTCTCGACAAAATTCTCTCATAAATTTTGTCTAGTTTTTGTTTTTTTTCAAAAGAGCCCCTCTGTGGTTTAATTTTTGGTAAATGTGATTTTTGTGGAGGAATTCATTACTTCAGTTGGTGGGTTTAGAGCAGCCCTCGTCTTCCATGTTTTAAAAGGTCCCATTATTATTATTATTATTTTTTATTGGACAGCTCTTGGTGTCTGATCATTATTGGTCTAGAGATGATTTGAGTAGGAAGGGACTCTCCAGACCATCCCGGCTCACCTCTTATCTTCCAGACGAGGAGCTGAGATTGAGTGAAGGTACTGAAATTGCCCCAAATCAGAGACGGAGCTGGAGCCCGTGCTAGGGCAGTATGTATAGATTTGAGATGGACAGGAGCTTGTTTGAGAATTTTGTTGTTGCAAACACATTGCCTTGTTGACTCATGCCGAGTTTGGAATTGGCTGAATTCCATAAGTAATTTGCTTTTGCGTGTGGAACCCTTAAGTCATGATGTGTCTGTTCTCTGAGCTGCAGACACTCACCTTCCTTCTCCTTATCTTTCCTGGCAATTCGTCCTTCCTGACCACTCCAGGTGGCCTCCTCTGAAAATCCTTTCCTGTTGCCCCAAGGATGTTCAAATCTATCTGTGCCCACTGCACTCTTGTGCCTGTTCTGTTAATGAATGTCATAAAGTGTCCATCATTCTTATTCAACCTTGAAACCCTTGCAGGCAGGATCAGTGCTTGAATTTTTGGGTCCTAGCACCTAGCTTGCAGTAGGCATAGAGTTGGTTGAATGATGGGACTTCCCCAGTGGTCCAGTGGTGAAGAATCTGCCTGCCAACGCAGGAGACACGGATTCAATCCCTGGTCCGGGAAGATTCCACATGCTGTGGGGCCACTAAGCCTGTGCACCTCAATTACTGAAGACCAAAGGCCCTAGAGCCCATTCTCCACGACTAGAGAAGCCACCTCTAAGAGAAACTGTGCACCACAACTACAGAGTAACCCCCACTCGCCACAACTAGAGAAAGCCTATGTGTACCAATGAAGACCCAATGCAGCCAAAAAAATATTGGTACAATGACCACGTGGGCCATTGTTTCTTTGGGCCCAAGTGTGGTGCTTTTATAGTTAATAGAAGCACGCTTCATTTCTACGGAAAGTGAAGTGAAAGTATTAGTTGCTCAGTCATATCCAACTCTGCCATCCCATGGACTATAGCCCACCAGGCTCCTCTGTCCATGGCTTTCTCCAGGCAAGAATACTGGAGTGAGTAGCCATTCTCTTCTCCAGGGGATCTTTCTGACCCAGGGATCAAACCTGGGTCTCCTGAATTGCAGGCAGATTCTTTACCATCTGAGCAACCAGGGCAGCCCATAGCATGGTTACAGAACTACAAAAATTTAGTGTTACATGTTTTCAGTATATCAACGATGGAAAGGACCAGTTCATAAATATGAAGTCTGAGGCCCAGATAGGAAATTAACTTACCCAGAGATGCACAGCATTTCTGTATAACAATTAAAACTGAAACCAGGCCTCTGTGAAAATACAAAGCCCTGTTTGCTGATCCTGTACCACTGTTTAAAATATTTATTACTTGGTTTCATTAAAATAATATTCCTATAGAATTCTTTGCTGCATAAAAAATAAAAAAGATCAAGAATTATGTTTTTAGCATTTCTTCTTCTTATTTTGTTCCTTCCTAATGAAATTATTTTGTTTCTTCCTAGAGGGAAGGATCAGAAATGGCCATTCCTCAGTCATGGAGAAAGCAAGTCTTAATTCCTGTCTATCAAATTTTTTGTAGAAATGATTCCTTCTTACACAGGGAAGCGAGATCTACTGAACTTTCATCACATATTTTCTTTTCACTGTGTTTATAGCCCCCTGATGAGAAGCGTGATGCCAGCTTAACTAGAGCATTGAAAATGCGCTGCTCTCCTCCAAGCCATCAGCAGATCATGGATGCCATGGCTTAAGCCAGATAGCTTACAGTGTGGGAAATTAAACAACAGTAGGAACGGAATAAGTGGCAATATCCGGTCTTAGCTTGCCCAAGAAATCATGGCTTCCGGGTCAGCTGTCTGGAGCCCAGGAGGGCTCATCATGGATTCATGCTCTGCTTCCCACTCTAGAAAGTGAAAAGCAACAGAGGACAAATAGGCACAGAATTAGCCAATGGCAAGAGCCCTCTCTAATGACTCTGCTTCTGAAGGCTTGGTGGGTAGAGGAGGTGGGTGGGTCTTTATTTCTATCACAGCAAGCCTGGCTCCTGGATCTCAGATCTTGAGAGATCAGAGCCTGAGCCAGGATGAAAGTGGGGCAAAGTCAGCTCTGTGTGTGGGTGAGACATGCATCTGAATCACCCCACTCTGCCTCCTGAGTGGTAGGAGAGAAGCGAGCAGGGAGGAAGATCCAAATGTGCCAGATTCCAGAATGACTCTTGTCTGTCCAGCCCTGGTTTTCAAGAAGATTCTCCCCTTTAGCAGCTGGAGGTGTTGGTTTGCAATTCACACCAAATCTTGCAGCAAGTCTCTGTTAAGTGCCTGCTGTGTGCCCCATTAATCTAGTGGGGATGATATAAGAGTAGGAGTTTTGACTTCTTGACATATCAGATAGTAGGAAAATTCATCCATTCATTCAATATTTTATGAAAACCTACCTTGTGTTCCATACAGTATTAAATACAGAAGGCATAAACAGCTAAGCCACAATACCTCCTTTCAAGAATGCTACTGCCTGATGGGCTGATGGAAGAGACAGGTGCCTACAAAATGGGTAAGAAACGCGGAGAAAACAGAATGGGCTGGAAGCAAAAAAGAGGGATATTTCATGCAGCCCAGGTGCCTATTAAAAGTAGGTGACACTTTAATAGCATCATCACCACCATCATCATGAAGGATGATAGAGTTAGTGGGGAAATAAAAGTATGTGTGTGCAGCGCACACAGTCAGAATCATCCCTTTTTAGAATTTGGAGATGGTTTAACAATTCATGAGAATAGAGGACTAGGAACTGAGACTATCTCTTTCCTGATGTACCCACAAATAACCAGAGAGCAATTTAAAAAAACAGACAAGAAATAACTGAATTCTTATATGCTGGTAGGAGTGGTAACTGGTACAACTGTATTTGGATAACTGCAAGTATTTGCCAAAGGTCAACATAAGGCTCCCCTAGGATAGAGCCATTCTTCTTCCAAGTACATACTCAACAGAAATGCATGCATATGTGCACCAGAAGTCATGGACAAGCATATTTACAGGGGTGCTATTCCTAATAGCTGCAGAGCATCAGTATAGAATGGATAGATAAACTGTGGTGTATTCATACATCAAAGCACCATACAACATTGAGAATGAATGAATCGTCACCATTCACAACAATAAGGGTCAATCTCAAAAATCTCATGTTATCAAATACCAAACTACTGAGTATAACAAATAAGAAATAGACTCACAGATATAGAGAACGAACTAGTGGTTACCAGTGGGGAGAGGCTGTATAGGGGCAGAGGATTAAGAGGTACAAACTCTTGTGTATAAAATAAGCTACAAGGAGATTTTGTACAATACAGGGAAGATAGCCAGTATTTTATAAGAGCTATATATGGAGTATGACCTTTAAAAATCGTGAATTTAGCGAACACCTATAACCTGCATAATATGGTACATCAACTATTAATATGTCAATAAAAAGCTCTGATCTTATAAAGTACAAAACCAAGCAAGTTAATCTATGCTGTTAGAAGTCAAGATAGTGGTTATGCATGGGGAGGGTAATAATTGGAATGCGTGGGGTGCTTCCTGGTGCTGGTGATGCCCTATTTCTTTTTTAAAAAATTAGTTTATTTTGGGCTGTGCTGGGTCTTCGTTGCTGCCTGGGCTTTTCTCTAGTTTCGGTGAGCAGTCTACTGCTCCCTACTTGCGACGTGCAGGCTTCTCATTGCGATGGATTCTCTTGTTGCAGAGCACAGGCTCTAGGCTTTCGGGCTGCAGTAGTAGCAGCACATGCGCTTAGTTGTTGCGGCTCCCGGGCTCTAGAGCACCAGCTCAGCTGTCGTGGTGCACAGGCTTCGTTGCCCCGTGGCATGTAGGATCTTCCTGCATCAGGGATCAAACCTATGCCTCCTGCATTGGCAGGCAGATTCTTTACCACTGCGCCTCCAGGGAAGCCCTGATGCCCTATTTCTTAAGGTGAGCACTGGAAAGATGCTCACTGTGTGAGAATTCAGTGAGCTGTAAACTCGCGGTAGTGGGCTGTCTTATATGTGTGAAGTGTATTATCCTTCAAGAAAAAATTGAAAGCCACTTGTAATCCAGGGAGAGGCTGCAGTTCAAGGGTGGATGGTTAAGACTGTAGAAATTTAGAATACAGAAACCATCCATGGTGAATCGGGTCTTTTGCGGGTAGAAGAGTGGGTGCTCACAGGAGGCTTGGTTGGTGTCCTTATGTCATGAAGTCAAGTATTCATTTTCCCACAAAGAAGGCCTCATTCCATTCATTTAGCTTTTGCAGCATGTGTTACCTTGACCAGCGAGCAGCTTGACTCTCTGCCCCTCAGTTGCACATCAGGTGAATGGAGTAACAGTCCTGGCTGCTGCTCTTGCAGAGTTGGTGCCATGATTCACTCCTAACTCCATTAATTGTCTGCCTGCTAGGCTCCAGGAGGATAAAGAACGTGTCAGGATCTTGCAAATCCAAGGGCTTATTGTATTCTGACCCGGAGGGCTAGGAGGTGGGGCGGGGGTGGGGGAGGGGCGGGGGGGGGCGGATGCTGAACTACCTGGAGATGCTGGGACAGAGGCAGGGTGCTAAGCCCTTGTGCCTGATGCACCCCTAAGAAGCCTCCCATGGAGGTAAGGACTGCTTTAATGTCACATGTGACCAAGCCACAGAGCCCATCTTTGCATTCCCTTCCTTTCATTTAGACAGGAGGCCGGGGGCCCGTGTTTCTAGCCGCATCCTCAGCAGCACAAAAGCCGCATTCTCTCTCTGCTCCAGAGAAGAAAGCAGGGAGAGGCCATGTGAAGCTGACGCTAATCATACCCCCCAGGCTGTGGTCTGCCTGCTGCCCACATCACTGCAGTCGCTAGGAAAGACACGACAAAATCACCCTGGAAAGAGATGTGACACAACCCACCATTGTCTCTGACAGCCCGGGATCCCAGCTTGGTCCAGAGCCATATGGAGGGGGAGGAGGCGGACAAAAAACACGGGCTGCACACAGGCTTCATTTAGCTCTGTGCTTGATGCTTTTCATTTGATGTTTTTTCCATCATTTGGTAACTGTCTGTTGAGAACCTATGAGAGCCTGGGCACTGAAGGTGCCACCCACACACACACACACAAATAAACAAAAGTAGATCCTGACTCCACGGAACTCATAGTGCAATGGGAAAACAGACATCAAACGGATGCTCGTGTGCATGATCAAATAAGTGGGTCTATGATAGATGCGAGGAGAAACAGAATAAGGATATCTGAGAGCACATCCCAAGCGGACCTAGGCTACTTGGGAAAAGAAGGAAAGGTCTGCAGAGGAGGCAACTCTGAAGCTGGTACCTGAAGGCTGAACAGGAGTTACTGGGTGATGAAGGTAGGGATAATGTTCTAGGCAGAGAATAGTGCACAGAGGTCTTAATGCAGGAAGGAAAAGCGTGGCATTCAGAGGAGCTAAGAAAACGCAAAGGTGGCTGACGTGTGATGCGTAGGATGGAGAACAGCCCAAGAGGCAGCTGGAGAGTCAGTCAGCATCCAGATCACAGAGGGCCTTGTGGCTTGTGGGAAGAATTTAGACATAGATTTTAAGAGTAACGGGTGGCTACTGAAGTGTTGGGGGCTTCCCCGGTGGCTCAGTGGTAAAGAATCTGCCTGCAAGGTAGGAAGCTACCTGCAATGTAGGAGTCACGAGTTCAATCCCTGAGTCAGGAAGATCCTCTGGAGAAGGAGACAGCTGCCCACTCCAGTATTGTTGTCTGGGAAATCCCATGGACAGAGGAGTCCGGTGGGCTACTGTCCATGGGGTCCCAAGAGTCAGACATGACTTAGTGACAGAAGTGTTTTCAGTATGTTTCAGTTTCAAATATAAGTATGATATGCTTATATTTGTGTTTTTTTAAGGGTCACTGTGGCTTCTGGATGGAGAGTGGGCAGACAGAGGGTTAAAAGGCCTGAGAAAGATGAGCAGGTGATCACAGCCATCATCCAGGCAAAGAATACAGTGGGTTGGACTGGAGGACTGATAGCCGTGGTGGCACAGAGTCGAGACGCTTGAGCTGTGCCTTGGTAATGGGATGGCTAAGATTTGACAATGGAAAGGCTGGGTGAGGGAAAGGGAAATGACTGGTGACTGCTGGGTTTTGGCATGTGCAACAGGGGGAGATGGTAGGACTATGGCTGAGATGGGGAAAAGTAGATATGTGGAGACAATTCTAATTTCTGTTTATCTTAATCCTCAGAAGGGCCCTCCCTCTGTGGATATAAAGTTGAGATCCAGAGTCAAGGAACATGGCCAAGGTCACAGAGCAAGTTCTCTAAGTCATGGCATCAAGGTGCTTTGCATCCAGTTTCAGAGACTTGTGTGTGTTCCACATCTGCATGCCTGTAGCATGTTATAATTTACAAAACAATTTCAAATACATCAGCTTATTTTTGACTTTGTATCACTACAGCCCTGCACGGTAAACAGAACAAGTATCATTATAGCCATTCTGTAGGCAAGAAAATTGAGGTCATTAACTTGACCAATGTCACAGCTATAACTAGTGTGGATAGGGTGGCTCTCTGGTCATCATCCCTCCCAGTTCACGCTTTTCCTACCTTTCCTCACTGCTAAGCTCACCAGCATGGGAGTGAGAAAAATTGCTCGGTGGACTAATACTGGGAAATTTATTTAGCCCCTCTGCACCCCAACGTCTTCACCTGCAAGCTGGAGAAATAATATCTGGCTCAAAGGCTTGTCATGAGAGTTTGATGTACTGGTATAGGTAGAGAATTCAGCATATCACCTAACACAAAGTGAGCACTCAGTTCTCCTTAGATAAGAAGCTGCTGTTGAGTATGCTTTTCTCTATCCAGACACCCCCTTTCTCCCTGGAGAAAAAGCAGCAGCTCTCAACGCTGGGAAGAGCCTCGAGAACTGCTGACCAACTTGTTCCCAGGGGACTCTGATGCTCTCTATCAAGTTCCCATAAGGACTTAGCACAATTTCCTCTTTCTCGCTCCTCTGTTCCCACTGCCACCGTCAGCCAGTCACTGACTCTTGACAATTCTTCTTACACAGCGTCCTTCACTGCGTTCCTTTCCTCCCCATCCCCAACACTGCTCCAGTTCAGATCCCATTTCTTTCTGTCTGATCTGTCACAACAGCCTTTTAACTGATCTCCCAAAGGCTTGCCCAGTCTAGCACATCCTTCCTTCCCTATGTTTTCCCTTTGTCTACATGATAATACCTAGACCCCTTTGCCAATAAGTCAGTCATCTTCCTTTCCTGTCAAAGTCACTTCCCAGTGCGATTCAATAGAGAGTGGAAGCCAATCCACTGTCTCTCAATGCAGCATCATCAACAGTCTCTCTGCCATACTTCTGACCATATTGTTCCTCACCCCCCTGAACAGCCTTCTCTCTGCTTCCCATTTCTTGAAGGTGCCACTCACATCTCATCTCTTTTGTGAAACCTCCTCTGATTTCTCTAGGCTAGAAACTTCTTCTATTGACTCTCAAAGTATTTACTACATTTTCTACCACTTGAGGGCTGGAAAAGCGTCTTACTCATGATTGCAGCCATAATGCCCAGCATCAATAATCTACCCATGGTATGGTTAGGACCTGTGATAGTCATACCTATGCAGTGGTTCTTTTGACGTATATTTGAGTCAATGGAAACCCAAGACCTGCACTCATTTGTTTCGTGAACCATGACATAGTGGATTGTCCACCTAATATGTGCTCTTGCCATGCTGGAATGCCAAAATGAGTGAAATCAACTCTCCTCTCACGGAGCTTGATGAATGGGAGATATGACAATGGACACTTACTTTCAGTGTAACACATGCTGAACTGCAGAGCACTACAGTAGTTTATTGGAACAGACCTGCTCTAGACTGAGGCAATGATAAGGGTACTGGGGGTTGAATTGTGTCCCTTGAAAAGCTATGTTGAATTACTACCCCCTAATGTCTGATGCTGAAGCTGAAACTCCAATACTTTGGCCGCCTCATGTGAACAGTTGACTCATTGGAAAAGACTCATGCTGGGAGGGATTGGAGGCAGGAGGAGAAGGGGACGACAGAGGATGAGATGGCTGGATGGCATCACTGACTCGATGGACATGAGTTTGGATGAACTCCGGGAGTTGGTGATGGACAGGGAGGCCTGGCGTGCTGCGATTCATGGGGCTGCAAAGAGTCGGACACGACTGACTGACTGAACTGAACTGAACTGAACTGATAGACACAGGAAAGAACAACTGTGTGGGATGACAGTGAGTCGGAAATTGGAGTATGCAGCATGCACATCTGCAGGCTGAGGATGGAGGATGGCCAGTAACCACCAGAAGCAAGAAAAGAGACAATTCTTCCCTTCCCAGGACCTTCAGAGGGAGTATGGCCCTGCTGATGCTTATTTTAGATTTCTAGCCCCCACGACTGTGAGACAATAAACATTTGTTGTTTTAAGCCACCCAATTTACAATACATTGTTATGGCAACCCTAGGAAACTAACACAAAAGAGTAACTGAAGGAGGTGAGTCCTAAGTGGAGGGAAAAACCCTTAAAATGACATTTGTCATTTTACAAAAAGTACTCGGTTATTCTGGGAATAGTGTTTGGAAGGTGGGAGGTCTGGGTTCACATTGTTGTCTAGTCACTAAGTCGTGTCCAACTCTTTCGCAACCCCTTGGGCCGTAGCCTGCCACGCTCCTCTGTCCATGGGATTTCCCAGGCAGGAATGCTGGATTGGGTTGTCATTTCCTTCTCCAGGGAATTTTCCTGACCCAGGGATGGAGCCCACATCTCCTGCATTGGCAGGCAGATTCTCTACCACGGAGCCACCTGGGCTGATATAACTGCTGAGACACGGAGAGGCGCTGCCCGTGGTGCTGACGGAGACGTTTGGTTGGTAAGTAGGTTGGATTCAGGACCAGGAGCTGGACTGAAGCCACTCCAGATCCTGAGGGAATCAGGTTATCCTTATGCTTTCTATTCCTCTCCCTACTTCTTTCCTCTCTCTTTCACTCTCCTTTTCTCCTCCTGAGATAACCAAGATGCGGTGGGTCTTGATACCTATCCAGCACCTATAAGATTTCTGTTTCAGGGGACCAAATTTTTATGATTGAGACACAATCTATTCAGGAGGCCCATGCGATGCTCACTTTCCCTCTCTCCCACCCTTTAATAGGCTTCCCAGATGGCTCAGTGGTAAAGGTTCTGCCTGCTAAGTCAGGATGCATAGGAGATTTGGGTTTGATCCTGGGGTTGGGAAGATCCCTTGGAGGAGGGCAGCAACCCACTCCAGTTTTCTTGTCTGGAAAATCCCATAGACAGAGGAGCCTGGTGGGCTGTAATCCATAGGGTTACAAAGAGTCACACACGACTGAGCGACTGTGTCTGAGCATGCACACATGCTTTAATGATTACTCTCCTGCAGGATCTCCTCTCATCCACTCTCTTTTGCTCCCTGTGTTCTCCCCTCTCTCATCTAGCAGAAAGAATCAGGCCAAAGAGCTTTAAAAAGAACCCTTGCTTCCACTTTAACTTATCTTCAGCACAGCTGTTGTTTCTGAGTTGTTTTTTTTTTTTTTTTTTTAATAGAGATTCAGCAAATGCTGTGATACTTACTGATGGTATATATACATATATTTATATATTAATTTAGTCTCCAGAGGATACCCTGCTAAATATAGTAATTATGTGAATGTTTCCAAACACCTTTCTCCTCTTGTAACTTTTCCCCGCTTTTTCTGGAGCTGAGTTGATGCTGCTGGGGAAACTGAGTGGAACCTTGGCTGACTGGCCAAGTACTTTTGTCCTTTAGGAATGAACTTGTTTAAGAAGCAGGAAAAAAAAGTCTCAGACTCCAAAGGAAATAAATGTTGGGAATGTTTGGGTGGTGAAGTTGGGGGGAATATGGAGCAGTTGATAAAGCAGATGTAGGTTTGAACCAGAGCATCATCCCTGACTAAGTATGTAACTGTGGGAAAGCCCCTTGCCCTCTTAAGGCCTTATCTTCCTCATTTGTGAAACAGAGGTCTTAGGCTCCACTTTGCAGGATGTTTCAGGATCAGGGATACTTAGGTGCATAGTAGATAGTAGGTGCTTGTAAAGTGGTGGCCATTAGTGTAATTAGACTGTTCATTCTTCCCTGGCTGAGAAACTCATTAGGATTAATGGGAATATTAGCCTAAAGGGAATAAGGAATCCTGAGTCAATAGGGAAGGATGAAGACTCAGAGTCACAGCTGGTCAGATCTGGAAGGGATTTTAGGGGACATCTGGAAAAACCTCCCATTTTACCATTTAGAAAAATAAGACCCACTCAGAAGTGGCTTGGCTGAGGTCAAGAAACTTATTCTACAGACTGGTACCCTGATTGCTTGTAATGGGCCCCCCTGTACATGGTAGCCAATTATAACTTAGGTGGCACTGTGTGGCCTCTCTATGGAGTGTTTTCTTTTTATATACAAACTTGGAACAAGAGAAGTTGAGGGGCTTCCCTGGTGGTCCAGTGGCTAAGACTTCCATACTCCCAATGCAGGGGGCCCAGACTCGGTCCCTGGTCAGAGAACTAGATCCCCCAGGCAGCAACTAAGAGTCCACATGCCACCACTAAAGATCCCACATTCCACAGCTAAGGCCCAGTGCGCCAAGTAAATAAATAAACATTGGAAAAAGAGAGAACTTGAGTTCAAGTCTTGGCTGTGTCCGTAACAGTCGTCCTTTGACCTTGGATGAGCCGTTTAGCCTTGTTCAGCCCACTGTTTCACCTTCCCAATGGGGCTCACCACCCTGGCCCTGCAGGTTTATGAGGATCAGAGGTGCTGGATCTACAGAATTATCCAGAGCCCCCATGCAGGTGACCGCACCTGGGCTCTCCTCCTAGAAAGGGGCTGTCTTTAGCAGTGAGGAGCAGGAGGAATGTATTTGGGGCGAGAGGAATAGGGTCCTCCTCAGGCCCTCGAACACTTGGGTGTGTGGCTGTGCTCTTAGAGACCTCCCCTGGCCCAGTGGGAGAGGGGCCAGATTCTCACCGCAGCTCTGCACCTGTCACTTTGTCAAACGTCAGTTTCTTTCCTTCTCTTGAAGTCTGCGAAAGGGTAGCAGGGGTGGGACCAGATGATCTCTGAGTCTCCTCTTGGCCAGGAGCCATTCTCTCCTGCTCATACCGAACCCATCTCTGTCCATTCTAGGGGGAGGGACTTTACCTTCCTGGGCTGAAGCATCTAGGTTTACCCCAGGTTCCTCCTCCCCCCACCCTCCTCCTCAGGCAGTCTTCTGTGAGAGATGTGCGGAACTAGACCCTACGCCCTCCTAATTTTCTCAACTCACTCCACATTCCTTAAGTAACTGGGCCTCTGGTTGTGGTGGGGTCTTGAGGACTTGGATCCCACAGTGATGGGCCAGGATCATCAAAATAGAGGCTACTTTTATTGAACTGGAGCCTGTACACAGACACTACCATAATAACACCTTCCTGACATCCCAGGAGTGAAGGTGAAAGTGTTAGTCGCTCAGACATGTCCGGCTCTTTGTGACCTCATGGACTGCAACCCACCAGGCTCCTCTGTCCACGGAATTCTCCAGGCAAGAATACTGGAGTGGGTAGCCATTCCCTTCTCCAGGGGATCTTCCCAACCCAGGGATCAAATCTGGGTCTCCCGCATTGCAGGCAGATTGTTTACCGTCTGAGCCACCAGGAAAGCCCAGCGGTGAGTCATACTACACTCATTTTACAGATGAGGAACCTGTGGCCATGCAATCACATTATCTGACTGGAACACAGGGCTCCTAAAAAGGGCTAAGCCGGTATGCAAGTCAATCTCCCTGATTCTAAGGCACCCTCTTTGTATGTCCTTTCTTGCACCATATGCTCTGTCCACTTCCATCCCTCTCTCTCTGCATTGCCATTTCTCTCAGGTTGGTGGGCATATTCTGCTTTACAAAGATTGACGCCTAAGGCTAGACCTGAAAGGGATCTGTGAGGTCAACATCGTAATTGTTTTCAGCAAAGATCTTGAGGTCAAGAGAGTGTCTGTGAGTGTCCTCAGTCAACTCAGGATAGAAGTCAGGGAGAAACAAATTTTAATTGAACTCCCGTTAAATTCCAGGTACTATGCTGGGTGTTTCTGGTGGGTTATTTTATTTAAGCCTTTCGACAATACTGTTAAAGCAGACACTAGTAACTATTATCTTCATTGTCTGGATAAGGAAACTAAGCTTCAGAGAGGTGAAGATGCTAATTCAAGGTTGCTCAGCAGCTGAGTGGTAGAGCCAGAATATTTAGTATGTTTGCTCTGAAAACCTCAGCAATTTGATGTTTACTCCACTGGGTGCTGCCTCAGTTTCTTTTGAATAATTAATATCTGAGTCACCAAAGGCACTGAAGTGAAAGACACAGATGAAAGCAAGCACACACTTTACTTTGCCATCTTTTTGATCTGCACTCCTGCAAAGGTCTGTACTGACTCATAGTCAAAGGCAGCTCTTTGTTATGCTAAGGAGCAGTAATACATAACCTATATGTTAAAAAGAGCAGCTAATATTTATCATGCATTTTCTGGATCCCAGACAGTGTGTTACATTATCTATATGGATAACATCATTTAAAGCTGACCTCAACTTAATTGTTAACCCTATTCTACAGATAGGGCTGCCCTGGTGGCTCAGTGGTAAAGAATCTGCCTGGCAATGTAGGAGACACAGGTTCAATCCCTGGGTAGGGAAGATCCCCTGGAGATCGAAATGGCAACCCATTCCAGTATTCTTGCCTGGGAAATCCCATGGACAGCGGAGCTTGGCAGGCTACAGTCCCTGGTGTGGAAAAAGAGTCAGACATGACTTAGTGACTAACCAACACAATTCTACAGATAAACAAATGGAGATTTAGGAAGGTAACTAAGCTGCAGCTGTAACCATCCATTACCATCCGGCTAGCAGGAGGCAGTCAGAATCCAGACCCAGCAGCTGCCTTGAGGACTGCATTCTCCACTCTGGATCCACGTGAAGACCACGTGGGGAGCTTTGGAGAAACAGGATATTGTGCCCTTTTGCAGATCACCTGAGTCAGGGTCCCTGGTACACAGAGCACAGAGCATCTGTATTTCTCAAGCTCGTCAGATGATTCTGATACCCAATGAGCAGATGATTCTGATGCCCAGTGAAGGTTAAAAACTACTGCTTCATCAACAGAGGATTCTTTATCACTAAACCATGTTGCCTAGGCGGCAAAGTGGTACCCACCCTCCTTAAGTCCCTTGATGTCACGTGGGTTGCCAGGGAGGCTTATACTAAATCTACTTGCTACCAGTGCTGTCCAATAGAAATAAAACATGAGGGAATCGCCTGCTGGTCCAGTGGCTAAGACTCTGTGCTCTAAATGCAGAGGGCCCAGGTTCAATCCCTCGTCAAGGAACCAGAGCCCACGTGCCATGACTAAAGAGTTTCTTTGCCTGCTGCAACTAAAGATCCTGCGTGCAACAGAGACAATCAAACATCTCCTGTGCTGCAACTAAGACCCGGTGCAGGCAAATACATAAATAAATATTTTAAAAAGAAGAAGCAGTATAACATGAGACACACAGGTAAATGTACATTTTCTAGTAACTCCTTTTAAAAAATAGGAGAAACATGTGAAATTAATTTTCAAAATATATTTTCTCTAGTGTACTACAGATAAAATATTATCACTTCAACATGTAATTGTTATAAAAATAAACAATGAGATACTTCACATTCCTTTTTTAAAATTTGTATTGAGTCTTAGAAATCCAGTGGATGTTTTGTCCTTTAGGCACATCTCAATTTGGAGAAATGCTTGATGTCTGCTGCTGCTGCTAAATTGATTTAGTCGTGTCCAACTCCTAGCGACCCCATGGACTGTGCGACCCTAGAGACAGCAGCCCACCAGGCTCCCCCGTCCCTGGGATTCTCCAGGCAAGAACACTGGAGTGGGTTGCCATTTCCTTCTCCAATGCATGGAAGTGAAAAGTGAAAGTGAAGTCGCTTAGTTGTGTCCGACTCCTAGCAACCCCATGGACTGCAGCCTACCAGGCTCCTCCGCCCATGGGATTTGCCAGGCAAGATGTCTCATGTGGCAAAAGTGGTTTATGCATTGATGGTGGTGGTGGTTTAGTCACTCGGTTGTGCCCAACTCTTTGTGACCCTGTGGACTGTAGCCCACCAGGTTCCTCTGTTTATGGGATTCTCCAGGCAAGAATACTGGAGTGGGTTGCCATTTCCTTCTCCAGGGCATCTTCTTGATTCAGGGATTGAACCCAAGTTTCCTGCTTGGCAGGTGGATTCTTTACCCCTGAGCCACCTAGAAAGCCCTATGCATTGGTAGATGCCCCTTTAGATAATGTCCTCTGGCCTTGTTTCCTTTTCCATGGTCTCAGCTTCATAGAAATTATATCAGTATGCTCAGGAGAGATCTCCCCTCATTGAATTTTTGTGGTCTTCTAAGTACCAATTTATTTCATTACCTACACATAGTCTGTTCGATCTATAAAAATCGGTCTCTGATTTCCCAAATGCCCAGTGATTACCATCATAGCATTAGCTAACACTTATATCCTGTCACATAAATACCATTTCTTTTTTGTGCTGGGAACATTTAAGATCTATTCTTTTAGCAACTTTCACTAGTGACCCTTTAAGAAGGGTCTAAGCCTTGGGGATGGTTCCAGGGCCCTCCCTTTGGCAGGATGACAGAAGGCCAGTCATCCTCCCCTCATACTCCTTCCTCTGTTTATTTTTAAAAGTGAAATGTCTTGAGAAGCAATTTGGTGATATGGATCAGGAGACATAAAAAATATCCATTCCCTTTGACCAAGTAATTTCCTAAGGAAACAATCCAAAATGTGGAGAAAGTTTCAGGCCTGGAGATGCTTATCAGGGCCTTATTTATACTGTGGAATAACTGGACACAACCCAAATGTTCAGTGTTTGGACAGCGATTACAAGGGCTGAGCCAAGTTGTAAAAGTGGGAAATCACGCAGCCATTTAAGGAAATATCTGAGTGTGATCATAAAGGCGACTTCTTATGTTAAAATACGGAGGGAAAGAGCAAGCATCAAAATGGTTTGCGCAGAATTCTCAGTGTGTGAGAAAGTCTCAACACAACAAAATGACAGAAAGAGAAACCACCGAGGAGTTTAAAGTAGTTATCTCTGAGTGGTGTGATCATGGGCAATTTTCCCCCTTCCTTTTTCCCGCTTATCTGTATTTTTTTGAAAGACAGTGAGTACATATGCCTTTTGTAATAAAATAGGCTTCATTATAATAAGTAAACAGTGTTGAAGAGAAAAAAACCCAATAAACCTTTAAAAAGCAATTGAAAAGTTTCTGCTGTCAAACGTTGGAAAATCTTCTGGCTCTGCCAGGGGCCCTGGGGGAGGGGAAGGCGCAGAAAGAGGGGAATTGTGGGTGTGAAGGCGCCTCTCCTCCCAGGCGGATTTGCATTTGGCACACTGCCGCACCATTTCTGACAATTTGCAAAGTCTTTCCCTAGAGCCTCGGACAGGGGGCTGCTCCTCAAACAAAAAGTTGGTTTGTGAAGAAGACTCTTCTTCAGTGGTGTTGACACAACAAACTCTTTCTTCAGCCTGGAGCTGCAAAATGGATGTATTCAAAGCTCTCAGGAAGGGGGTGGACCAGGAAACAGCTTAGTTGTTCTAAGCCTCAAATGAAGTGTCTGAGATGCACAGCCATTTTTGAATCCCCTGGGCAAGCAGAATCCTTGTTTCGGGGCACTGAGTTTGAAATCCTGAGGCCTTCTAGAGTCTATCCCTTCCAAAAGAGAGCCTCGTGACCTCTGTTAACTGCAAAATAAGCTCAGAGGAAGGAGCATGAGCTGAGGCATCATGAGGTGTTAATGTACCCATTTCATAGATGGAGAAACTGAGACACGGTTTTCGGGGGGCAGTCACGAAAGGTGTGAGGGGTACCTTGGAGGTTCAAATTCAGTTATGTCTGGCTCCAAAGCTCATGCACTTCTCACTTTGTGACACTGTCAGCCTTCTCTTTCCTCCTCCTCTCTGTGAGGGCTATGGATGAGGCGGACACACCCTGGAAGATGCAATCCTAGCTGTTCAACTGGCTCCCAGTTCTGAGCAATTCCATTTTCCCATTACTGGGTTCTCACTGCTCATATAAAAAAGGAATATAGGCCTGGATTCCAATGCCCATAGCTATAGAGCCTGTCCTAAGTAGACCCCATCAGCAAATCAACTAAGTCAGTAGCAATGCTAAAAAGTTGAGAAGTTTGACCAAAGAGGACATTCTTACCCACAGCAGTATCTGGAGCTCTCACAAAATGAGGGGAGACAGGCTGTATCATTTATAGGCATTATTTAGAATGCAAGCGATGGTTCCTTCTCCCCAAATGAGCAACCCAGCCCAGCACCAAAGTGGCTCGTGTATCATCCTCTCCTGACAGGGACAGACAAAGGGTCCTCTTGTATTCGTCAGGTGACCAGGGTCGTATTCCTTCAGGCAAGCGCAAGATAGATGATGCTTTCATTGGAAGATGGAGGAATAGCACTGGCAATCTGTAAACACGCAAGCTGACAGTGTGATTCACGGAGTAATTACAGAATAATACAGTGCAAACTATTAGGGGATGATAACAATACGTCAGGATCGACTCTTTGTTTTGAAAACTTGGGGCTGACAAACTTGCCACTTATCGGCTAGTTCTCAAAGTCTGTGAAATAGTGTAATGGGAGCAGAGCCTGGCAGCTGGATTCAAAGGAGACGGATCTGTTCTTCCTTTTTACAGTAAGCATAAGAACCCAGGAAAGGAGAAATAAAAATGAAAGCAGTTAGGTTAATCAACATTAGCATCCAGGTACAATGATAATTGTCAGGTGTCTAAACGCCCCAGAAATGAGGCGCACTCAGTTCACTGAGAGCCAGAAATAACGACAGAGCCTAAGGATGGGCATACCTTGCTCTAACGGAAAGGAAAACAAAAATAACAGTAACTACAAAGCCTAGAATTTCTGGGGTTTCCCTGGTGGCTCAGTGGTAAAGAATCTGCCTGCCAATGCACAAGACGTGGGTTCGATCCCTGGGTCGGGAAGATCCCCTGGAGGAGGAAATGGCAACTCACTCTGATATTCTTGCCTGGGAAATCCCATAGATAGAGGAGCCTGGAGGACTACAGTTCGTGGGGTCACAAAGAGTCAGACATCACACAGTGACTGAAAAGCACCAGAATTTCTGGAGCACCTACTACATGCCTGGTATTTTATACACATCTCATTCAGATGAACTAGCAGGTAAGAAAGCTTAGTCTCGTGTTTGGTTGAAGAAACTGGTTTAGCTAATCTAAGTAGCACAGTCAATATGATGGAGATTGTAAGTGGGGGAGGTGGGTTTCAAACCCAAATATGATGAACTTCAAAGACCAGGCACTTTCCATCACATCAGGCTGGGTCCTGGGGAGCTGTAGGGGTGGGGCTGGCAAACCCATAAGCCTGGTTGACCTACGTGCGTGCTTGGTCGCTCAGTCTTGTCTGACTCTTTACGACCTCATGGACTATATATAGCCTGCCAGACTCCTCTGTTAATGGGATTTCACAGGGAGCCTATATTCCTAAGGGCTTGCAAAGGAAAAGTGGCACACACTGTGGCTGCCACCGGGATTGGTCAAGGGCAAGGCGGAAGGGGGTCCAAGCACAAGGGGGACCCAGCTGAGAGGCTATAGCGGCATGTGTGTGAAGGCGAGGGTGTCAAGGTCAGGATGACTGATCGAGTATTTAGGAAGCACTTACATCGTCTTAGGACTTGAGGCCACAGAGATGAATTGGACTCCATCTCTGTACATCCCTAAGCTTCCCTATGTCCCTTTATCCCTAAGCCAGATCAGCCTTCTGGCTCCCACCATAGACACACAGCAAGCGCTACGGAGAAATACTAGATTCACAGAAAGGGGAGGAGCATAGTCTCCTCCAGACTCTTTTGAATAGAGGTGACAGTTAAATGAAACACGGAGTGATGATTAGGAATTTGCCAGGAAGAGAAGGAAGAGGGTAGAGAGAGCAGCCTAAGCAGGAAAGTGCATGGTGAGTTCTGGGAAGCACACCCCGTCTGCTGTGGCCGAGAGGAGTGTGCACAGGTATAGGAGCCCTGGGTGGAATCTTAATTGCGTGCAGATTGTAAAAAGCCCATCAGAGTGCGTAAGCAGTCTGGACTTGATCAAGTATCGGTGGGGAGATGGTCAGGGTGGACAGATTAATGATTCTCAGAGAATCACTCAGGGTCTAACAAGAGGGGCTGGTAGGGAGACAGATGTAAGGACAGGGTCTGGAATCCCAACCAGGGAACTAGGAGGTCTGCAGACATGGGAGGGAGGAGGGGCAGAGACAGAGAGGGAGGCTGCCTGGAAAGCCAGAGGCCAAGATCAAGGCTGAGCCCTGCAGTGGAAGGATTGGAGCAGTGGTGGCTATAAAGGAGCTGCTTGCTGGATCGGTGCTGTGTGAGCCTGGGATTTCCAGGGGCAGCTCTCGGGATTCAAAGTTCAGCCAATGGTGTCTTTTCCAGTGGCAGCCCTGGAGCCATCCTGGTGTTTCATGATGTGCCTGCAACCTTGGGACAACTGTCCATGCTTAATTCTTTCCAAATTGCTCCTTGATCTCTGTCCCTCCTTTCCACATCCCTACCCCTCGGAGTCTCTGTCTATAAAAGAGTATGGGGCAGCGGGTGAGATGGTCCTGGGGGAGTCACAGGCCTGCCTCTAATTCCCAGGTTGGCTGTTGGTTCTGACCAGGCATCTCCCTCACCCCGGGCTCTCATCCTTCAGGACAATACCTAGATTATTTCAAAACCCCAAAACAATGGTGTTTATAACAGCAATGCTCAGCTGTGTCCAACACTTTGTGACCCCATGGACAGCATCACACCAGGCCTCCCTGTCCTTCACCATCTCCCAGATTTGCTCAAATTCATGTCCATTGAGTCCATGATGCCCTCTGTTTCCCCTTCTCCTCCTGCCTTCAATCTTTCCCAGTAACAGGGTCTTTTCCAAAGAGTCAGCTCTTCGCATCAGGTGTTCAACTTCAGCATCAGCATCAGTCCTTCCAATGAGTATTCAGGCTTGATTTCCTTTAGGATTGCCTGCTTTGACCTCCTTGCTCTCCAGGGACTCTGAAGAGTCTTTTCCAGCAACACCTCTAGGTCTGCTGTCGATTCTGTTAAGTCTCTCTATTCTTTCTTCAGAGGGAAAGGGAAGGGGTGCTACCACGCCAAGCCATACTGGGGCAGAAAGCAAAAGAAAAATCACTCATATCCATCCTGTCTTTAATAATAATGTACTCTCTGGTTCATTGTGGGGTTTTGACATACTTTTGATATTTAAAAAATACTGCATTGATTAGTTATTGAGATGTTCTGTGTGTTAGTCACTCAGTCGTGTCTGACTCTTGGTGACCCCATGGACTGTAGCCCACCAGGCTCCTCTGTCCATGGAATTTTCCAGGCAAGAACACCAGAGTGGGTTGCCATTTCCTTCTCCAACTGAGATGCTTTGACATCTGCTGAATTTTGCATGTGAGGCCAGTGTTGCCCTCACCTCATGCTTTCCCCAGGCTGGGAAGGGGGCTGAAACAGATGGATGCCTGTCATGTACGAAGTGTTTACAGATCCTGAACTGAGCCTCATAAGGGATGTGTGGGGAGGCGGGTATTGGTCCCGTCCTGCAGGGGAGGAGGGTAGAACCCAGAGAGGTTACGAAAGTTGCCCAAGTCTGCCTGTGTCTGGCGAGTGATCAGTTTTTCAAGGTTCCCTCAGAGAACCATCTTGTGTGTGCATATGCATGTGTGCGTGTGTGTGTATGTGAGTGTGTGTGTTAGTGTGTGTGCGTGTGCATGTGTGTGTGTGTGTGCGAGTGTGACTGTGTGAGAGAGAGAGAGAGAAAGAACTGGCTGGAGTCTAACTGCTTCTGCAAAGCTGGGCCCACTTGGCTGTGGTGTAGCCTGTCGCACAGAAGGTAATGGGGCTCCTCTTGACTGATACAGAAAGACACTGAGTGGCCAGCTTTGTCAACGTGCACAGGCGCAGAGGAGCGGGGGAGATGACATCGGGACAAATGGTGTTGGTTCCTGAGCTGGAAATATTCTTAGAGCAGAGAGGAGTGATTCATCAGCTGCCCAGGTTGGATGGAAATATCTCCCAAGAATATCCAGCTCCTTCTCATCTGGGGCTTTCCACACAGGTCCAGAGCTGGCTTTGCATTCCTGGGGGTGCTGCCCCTGCCTCACAGAAGGCCATGGGAGACGAGTGGCCCCAGGGCACCCATCAGCTCTGACTCAGCTTCCCCGTGCAGGAGCCAAATGGCACTCCAGTGAGGAGGAGGGATAGAAGAACAAAGGGCCTGGAATCCGCAGCCATTGAGTCTGTGTGTCTGCGCGTGTGTGTGCTTGGTCATGTCTGACTCTTTGCAACCCCGTGGACTGTAGCCCGCCAGGCTCCTCTGTCCATGGGATTCTCCAGGCAAGAATACTGGAGTGACTTGCCATTTCCTCCTCCAGGGGATCTTCCCAACCCAGGGATCAAACCCGCGTCTTTTGAGTTTCCTGCATTGCAGACAGATTCTTTACCACTGAGCCAACAGGGAAGCTCACAGCAATTAAGACCTGGGTTCAAACCCCAGCTTCATCACTTAGAGTAATAACGACTACTACTTGCCAAGGCCTGCCTGGGCCACTTTGTATCCATCAGCTCAGCGAGCCTCAGTATGAATCTATCTCCATTTCACACATGTGGAGACTGAGGCTGCGAGGAGTGCTATTGCCCCGAATCCAGGTGATAATGAGCTCCCTAAATGACAGCATAGTAACTTTTTTTTCCATGTACAGACAAATAAAATGAAAAAAAAAAAAAAAAGAAGAGCAGAAAGACACAGGGTGTATTACACTCATATATATACATAGGGTGGTCTGACTCTAGAGTTCTTACTTCCATGCTTCCTCCAAGTCATGTGACCTGGGGCAGGCTACTTGACTTCTCCAAACCTAAGCTTCCTCCTCTGTTCTCAGGGGCCACTGGTAATGTTGTCAGCGTTCTTGTGAGGATTTAATGAGATAATTCATTTGTCAAATATTTATGAGGTGTCTGCACTGGAAGACCAAAGAGGATGGGGACGTTTCTTCCTGTCAGGACCCTGGCAATGACTGGATGGGATCGGGGAATGAACAAAGATGGCAGCATCCAGTGAGAAGCACATAGCTGGGGAGAGTGCTGGGCTGACAGGGAGCAAGTGGGAGAATCTGAGGCGGATTCCTAGAGGAGGTGACATCCAACTTGGGTTTTGAAGGACAGAAAGTGAAAGTGTTAGTCACCCAGTCATGTCTGACTCTTTGTGACCCTCTGGACTGTAGCCTGCCAGGCTCCTCTCTCCATAGGATTCTCCAGGCAAGAAGACTGGCGTGGGTTGCCATTCCCTTCTCCAGGGGATCTTCCCAATGCAGGGATCGAACCCAGGTCTCCTGGATTGCAGGTAGATTCTTTACTGTCTGAGCCACCAGGGAAGCCCTTTGAAGGAATGCTGCTGCTGCTGCGTCGCTTCAGTCGTGTCCGACTCTGTGTGACCCCATACACGGCAGCCCACCAGGCTTCCTGTCCCTGGGATTCTCCAGGCAAGAGCACTGGAGTGGGTTGCCATTTCCTTCTCCAATGCATGGAAGTGAAAAGTGAAAGTGAAGTCGCTCAGTTGTGTCCGACTTGAGGGGAAGGTAATTCCAGGCACAGCAGAGCAGCATGTAAGGTAAGAAGGAACAAGGCAGGTGGCCAGGTGCCATGGCCAGAGCATGAATTCTTTTTTTTCTTCCCTAGAGACATTATTTTATTTAAAGCTGAGTCTTTTTGGCGGGGGGAGGGGGGCTGGCGGGGGCTGCACTGCGTCCTCACTGTACTGCTTGTGGATCTCTAGTTGTGGTTCAAAGGCTTAGTTACTTCAAGGCAATTGGTATCTTAGTTCCCCCACCAAGGATTGAACCCACATACCCTGCATTACAAGGTGGATTCTTAACCACTGGACCACGAGGGAAGTCCCCAGAGCTTGTATTCTTAATGGGAAGATCACCGCTAATGGTGAAAATGGATTCTTGGGGGAGGAAGGCGAGAGATCTTGGCTATTTTAATGGTTTATGGCATTCCAAAGGATCATAGCCCACAAACAGATATGTAGTATATTTGGGATATTAAAATTTCTTGGACAGATCAGGGGGAAAAAGTGTCTAGAAAGGCTCTGTAGGCTACAACATGGATGGGACTTGAGGACATGTTAAGCGACATAAGCCAGGCACAAAGACAAATACTATACGATTTCACTTATATGAGGTACCTAGAGTCATCAAATTCATGGAGACAGAAATAGCGTGGTGGTGGTCTGGGGCTGGGGGGAGGGGGAAGTGGTGAATTACCGTTCAATGGGTACATAGTCTGCTCTACAAGATGAAACCTTCTGGAGATTGGTTGTACAACAATGTGAAAATATTTAATAATACCGAACTGTACACTTAGAAATTTTATGTTGTCTGCTTTTTTTTTTTCATCACAATAAAATTTTTAAATTTTTCTTAACAATGAAAAAAAAGGAAGGCTCCATAGGGGACTATAATGAGAAAGAAAAAGGGGGGGCTGAGAAGCCCTGGGCTAGAGCATGGGAAAGAGGGAGCACCCTAAGATGAGGCTGGGGAAGGAACAGGGCCAGGCCTGCAAGATCTCAGATCTCTTATTCAGTAGATCTGAGTTTGGGATCTATAAGATCTATAAGTTTGGGATCAGCAAACTTTTTCTGTAGATATTTTTGGTTTTGTGGTTTATATAGTCTATTCAACTCTGCTGTAGTTGAGCAAAGGCAGCTGTTAACAATATGGAGATGAGTGGGCATGGTTGTGTTCCAATAAAACTTTATTTACAAAGATAGGGGCATCTAGATTTGACCCGTGGGCCATAGTTTGCTGACTCCTACCTTTGGAAGTGTTCACACAGGGGCTCCAATTTGCATTTTAAGAAGTTACTTTGGCATCTATGCAAAGACTGGACTGGGCAGAGTAGTGCCTGTAAACGGCCAAGCCCAGCACAACACCTTGCCCACAGGAAGGTAGGGGTCCATTCAGTCCTACATGCCAAAGAGTTACTTTTGCGTTGGGGCGGCAGGGGTTGTTAGGATAATGTTATCTTTCTGGGGCTGTCTCCTCTTGTTGACCTCGTACAAACCCATGCCTGTGATGGTTCCCCAGCTCCCAACATTGCTAAAAGGTGTACTAGCAAGGTACAAGGCAAAGAGATGGACTTTTTCAACATCTTTTTAGCTGCATCAAGAAGAGGCAGAGCCATCAACAAAATGAAAAGGCAACCTACTGACTGTAAGAAAATATTTGCAAATCATGTATTTGATAAGGGCAAAATGTCCAAAATATATGAAGAAACTGTACGAAGAAACCGTACAACTTAATAGCAAAAACAAATAAAAACACAAAGAATCTGATTTAAAAATAGATAGATCAGAATACACATTTTTGGGTGATGCTACGGGTAAAGCATCTGCCTGCCAATGCAGGAGATGCAAGAGAAGTGAGTTTGATCCCTGGGTCTGGAAGATCCCCTGGAGTAGGAATGGCACCCCATCCAAGTATTCTTGCCTGGAAAATTCCAAGGGCAGAAGAGCCTGATGGACTACAGTCCATGGGACCGCAAAGAGTTGGACACGACTGAGCGTGAGCACAAAGAAGACATAAATGGCCAAGTAATGAAAAGATGCTCGACACTGTTAATCGTCAGGGAAATGTCAATCAAAATCGCAATGAAGTATCATTGTACATCTGTTCGAATGACCGTTACCAAAAGATAAGAAATAGCCAATGTTGGGGTAGGATGTGGAAACAAGGGAATTCTTGCACTGTTGGTGGCAATGCAAATTGGTACCTCCACTATGGAAAACAGTATGGAGTTTCCTGAAAGCAATTTGAAACAGAACTACCATATGATCCAACAATTCCGCTTCTGGGTGTTTAGCTGGAGAAAATGAAAACACTAACTCGAAAGGATACCTGCAGCCCCATATTCATTGTGGCATTATTTACAATAGCCAAGATATGGAAGCAACTTAAGTGTCCATCAAGGGATGAATGGCTAAACAAATTGTGGTGTGTGTGTGTATTCTCTTATATATAATAATGCAATAATATTCAATATTATATTACATAACTACTACATATGTAATATAAATGTAATGGAATATTATACAATGGAATATATATATATATATGTGTGTGTGTGTGTGTGTGTGTGTGTGTGTAATGGAATGTTATTCAGCCATAAAAAAGAATGACATCTTCCCATTTGTGACAACATGGATAGATCCTGAAGGCATTGTCTTTGTTCGAAAAAAGTCAAAGAAAGACAAACATCATATAATCTCTTTTACATGTGGAATCTGAAAAACCAAAAGTAAACAAATAGGCTCATAGATACAGAGAACAGATTGGCAGTTGCCAGAGGCAGGGGTGAGGGGTGGGAGAGATAGTTGAAGGGAGCCAAAAGGTAAAAAGAAAACAATGAAATGGAAAAGTTTACAATAGTAACAAAATTTTAAAAGCCTTAAGCAACCAAAACAGATATCCCAAATTCCATGGATCAAAAAACCCTTCATTTTATCTTATATACCTTTACAACGAGTTTGCTTAGCCTGTTTCCTAACCCAGAATAAATTAAAGAAAGGAAAGGAGGAAAGGAAGAGAAGACACAGAGCTAAATTTGGCCCTGGTGACACTTGGATGGGTATCTGATATTTCACCGTAGGTCATTTCCCAACAAAATCCACACCCCTGCCCTGCATTACATAGCTTTGATTCATTAACTCCAGCTGCTGAAATTGCAGGTAACACTCTGAGTTGCATTTTAAACAGATAAGGATGACTGCTTTAAAAGTGGCCCCTCTAAAAAGGTTAATATTATAAATGCAGCTTAAATGCCTAATTCATAACCAAAAGCCACAAATATGGAAATGTTAGCAGTGTTAAAACTTAGAGAGCAAGAAGAAAACAGCTCATGTTTGCTTTGCTCTCTGCTATGAGTTCTGAGCTTCTAAGTCAGGCTGCCAGCTGGGCTGGAGAAATGTCTTCAGGTCCCCTTGTGACTATTTAGCCATGCCTGTGAGCTGGAGTGGGCCAGAAGGGAGAAGACTGCCCCCTGCTTATAACATGGGAAAGACACCCTTGTGGTGAATCTGCCTGCAATGCAGGAGACCTGGGTTCAATCCCTGGGTTGGGGAGAGCCACTGGTGAAGGGAGACTAGCCACTCCAGTATTCTGGCCTAAAGAATTCCACAGAGAATTCCGTGGACTGTATGGCCCACAGGGTCACAAAGAGTCGGACACGACTGAGTGACTTTCACTTTCCACTTTCTAACGTGCCAGAGTAGTGGTTTCTTTAAATGCAAAACTGGGATCATGATAATTCCTGCCCTATTTACCTTATCTAGAAAGTTCAGAATGTTCTTGATATGAAAGTAATAGTGAAAGTGGAAGTCGCTCAGTCGTGTCTGACTGTTTGCAACCCCATAGACTCTACAGTCCATGGAATTCTCCAGGCTAGAATAATGGAGTGGGTAGCCTTTCCCTTCTCCTGGGGATCTTCCCAACCCAGGGATTGAACCCAGGTCTCCTGCATTGCAGATGGATTCTTTACCAGCTGAACCATAAGGAAAGCCCAAGAATACTGGAGCAGGTAGCCTATCCCTTCTCTAGGGGATCTTCCCAACCCAGGAATTGAACTGGGGTCTCCTGCATTGCAGGCAAATTCTTTACCAACTGAGCTATCTGGGAAGCCTGTTCTTAATATAGCCCCATCATAAATGTTGGGTGATATTTTTCTAGTACCTAGGCCTGTGCTTGGCACACAGTCAGTGCTCAATAAATGTGCTCAATTAATGTTCATTGAATGAGTATTTCTTCTCTTTTCTTCCACTTTTTTTCCTTCCCAAGGTCTATAGGGCTTTGAAGTTGGCTTTCATTAGTTTATATAGATGCTAAAATATTGAGTGTGGCTTCTCCCGGGTATACTTGTGTTTTCTGGGAGACAATTTCAGAGAGAAACTTTTCCAAGATTCAGAGGAATAACATGTTTAATAGTGGAATTTCAAGTATATCAATAGTCCAGGAAGGGAGTCATTCCTGATCCTCAAATGAAACTGCAGAGGGGGCTCCTGCCTCACCAAACTAGCTCTTAATAATGATTCTGTGTGTGTGTACCTGTGTGTGAATGAAAATGTGTACATATGTGCAAGGGTAAGTCTGGACCAGAACTAGAGTTAAGCATATGAGATGCTCAGGGAACATCATTTAAGAAAGCCCTCTCAGCACTCAGGTGCTGACCCTGCATTTGCCTGACCCCAGGAGTGAGTGCCTCCTTAAATATTGGGTTGGGGTGCTTCACAGTCTCACTCTAGTCCCAGCCTTGGGATATTCATACCTGTTTACAGATGGGGCATTACTGAAGATGAAGTTCACAAGGAAGAGCACATAACCTTGTCCTAAAGAGCCTAAACCAAGGATAGATTTCCTTAAATTCTGGTGAATCTTTATGATCATCCAATACGATGGTACAGGCTTCTCAGGTGGCGCTGGTGATAAAGAATCTACCTGCCAATGCAGGAGAGGTAAGAGATGTGGGTTTGATCTCTGAGTCGGGAAGATCCCCTGGAAGAAGGCATGGCAACCCACTCCAGTATTCTTGCCTGGAGAATCCCCATGGATAGAGGAGCCTGGCGGATACAGCCCATACGGTCACAAAGAGTCGGACAAGACTTAAGTGACTTAGTGCGCACACAATACAATGGTAACAAAATACTAATGTCCATCAGAATCACCTGGGAAGAGCTGGCTAAACCTCTAAATTCCCAGGACCTACCCCTAAGTTTCAGGACTGGGGATCCGAAATCAGCCTGTGTAATACGCATGCCCACTCCCCATTTCAGGTAACTCTGAAGTGAGTTGTCCAGGACTACCCAATGAGAAAGTCATCATTAGGGTTTCATCATGCAATTCATCATGCAATCCAGGTCACTTTTGAGAGTGAAAGGAGTTTGTGGTCATTTAAATCAGAGGGCGGCAAACTCAGCCTGTTTTTGTAATTGAAGTTCCATTATACTCAGCCATGTCCATTTGTTTATGTGTTGGGTTGGCCAAAAAGTTCGTTTGGGTTTCCGAACAGTCATAGGCAAAACTCAACAAACCTACTGGCCAAACCAATATTATCTACGGTTGCTTTTAAACTGTAATGACAGAGTCGATTAGTTGCAAGAGACAACACAGCCTGCAAAGCACAACTATATGGTTATAAAAAAACATTTACTATATGGTTCTTTACAGAAACCGTTTGCCAACACCTCGTTTGGATTATTGTTCAGCAAAAATTTACTCCCACCTTTTTCTCCCGTGGGCAGAGTATGCTTCTTCATGTCACTGATGTTGGGTATAGCCTTATCTCTTACCTGGGATGATGAGATGTTAGGGGACATGCCATGGGCTTGCATTGTGGGGCTGGCTTGCTTATTATCCTCTCATTTCAATGAGAAGAGCATATCCTGGCTACCCTGCTGGCCCAAGGAGAGTGAAAGCCATGGAGAGCAAGTGCAGATCCAACTTACCTGGCAGAGCCCACCCAAGATCAACCAAGCCTATCCTATACCCAGACTTAGGGGCAAGTGTAACTAATTTTTGTTTTTAAGCCACTGAATTTTGGTTTGTCAAGCAGCATTATTACAGTAATTGATACAGAGACACTGTTAATTATTCCACATTTACAGACACAATCTGGATATGGTTACCTTGACCATTATAGTTTAATCATCCTCCTTTCACTTAGAAGGAATATGAGGTCCCGAGGGTTTAAGATTTGACCAAGTAAATTTTGAAAAATGCTTGAATAGATCATTGAAATACATCATTTAAAATCAGGTTGTAGATACACAGTTGAACAGCCTCTAAGGAGAGATACTTAGCGGTCCTTATGATAAACTGGTGTGGACTCAGGGAGGTGGGGTTAATTTGGGGGTTTTCCCTGGCTTTTGCTTGTGCCCCTTTGCTGGGGAGCTGGGGAAAGGCCTGCCTCAGACCGACATCTGTTGAGATGAATGCCCACCCCTCTCTGTCATAACAGATAAATAGCGAGAAAAATCCACCAAAGGGAAGTAGCAGCAAGACTAATTACCTAGTAGGCACATATTTTGATTCAAATGCAATGTTGCTTAGCAAAAGAAAATGGGCTGTGAATAAACAGAGATCAGTCCAATGCCACGGTCAAGTGGTAGGTGATATCAGCAGAAGATGGATTTAAATCCTTCTTAGAGCCTCAACAATTCTAGTCCCATGCATGGCAGGATAAGCGACCTTCCCTGGGGGTTCCCTGGGAGGCAGTTAGCAATGTGGAAGGGGCTTCCTATGAAATATTTACTCTGGTGATAGAGATTCAAATTGCAAACTGGTTTTTTGTGTAGAAGCATGTGCACGTGTGTGTGTGTGTGTGTGTGTGTGTGTGTGTGTGTGTGTGTGGTTTGGACACTTTTGTGCAAGTCTATGTGGCTTGTGTTTTTTAAGGGTGTGTTTCTTGTGTGTTTGCTTATGTTGTCTGTGTGTGCTCATATATACACACATGTTTATGTGTATGATGCTGTGTGTGCATGTGATCCTTGTTATCTAACATTGTTAGGGTCTCTCTGCTTGCCTGCTGACCTCCTCAAAGCCCGAATAGTCCTGGGAGAATTAGATGACCACCTCACTCTCCACTGACTAATTAATCCCTCATTAGGGTCATAAGTGATCATTAGTTTCAAATCAGCCTTGCTACCCAGGAGAGGCACAGCTCTGAACTGGAGACCTTGCAAAATAGGGAGATAATTCTCCCAGATGCATCACCATCTAATCATTTCTGCTTATCTGAGGTGGGCAGAGTTTCTGGGTGAAGTTCCTTTTCTTGTACCTCCTATTAATTCCAGACTGAGTCTGTCTTGATGGCTTAAAGCTATGATGCTATTCCAAAATCTTGTTCTTGGAATGGATGGGCTGGATAAGATGGGGTGCTGGAGGGAGGCTGGATGGGCCTGAGATGCTACTAAGAAGGACCTGAAGTTCATATATGGACAGGGGCCTATGCAAATTACAGCCAAACAGATTGGTTTGAAGTCAGCAGACAGAAGTAGTTTCAAGCAGCAGGTCTGAGAAACAAGAGGGAGGTTGAGTCTGGCCAAGGAGATGGAGTGAGCAATTCCAGTCAGGGCAAGAAAGAGAGCAAATGGCTCTGAACACTTCAGAGGGGCCAGAACTTTGAAATGAAAGTGAAACTCGCTCAGTCTTGTCCGGCTCTTTGCAACCCCATGGACTATACAGTCCTTGGGATTCTCCAGGCCAGAATACTGGAGTGGGTAGGCTTTCCCTTTGAAGAATCCAGTCCAAATGACCCATGGCCAGATGGGCCTGCTAAGATATTCAGGGCTGGACCAGGCTGACCATAAAGGCCCCCTCCTGTAGGAACCTTTCCCTAATAAAGCTCACTTATTTATTAAAAAAAAAATTTTTTTTAATGTTTTTACTTATCTGTTTTTGGTTGTGCCAGGTCTTCAGCACTGCCCGTGGGCTTTCTTTGGTTGCAGTGAGGCTGCTCTCCAGCTGTGGTGTGCAGGCTTCTCATTGCCATGGCTTCTCTTGTGCGGCACGGGCTTAGTTGCCCTGTGGCATGCAGAATCTTCCCAGACTAGGGATCGAACCCATGTCCCCTGCACTGGCAGGAGGATTCTTAAGCACTGGACCAACGTGGAAGTCCGAAGCCCACTTACTCTTCAACCACTCATAGAACCCCTATCCCACGGCTCCTAATCCCCTCCAGAACACTTCTGTGATCCTTAATAGATTCCACTGGCTACTCCAAGAATGTGTTCAAGTTCCCTGGACATTTAATCGAATCCAAACATGAGCTAGCTCTGGTCCAAGCCACTCCCTTGATGCTTGTCATCGACGGCCTCACCATGTTACTAATGTTTGCATGTCCCTACATCTCATCTCTGCATCTCTCCAGCTCCCCCGGCACAGGACAGTGTCCCATGAGGCTTTGCCTTCCTACCATCCTGTGCAATCATATGTACTCAAGCCAGCTCTTCTGACTGGTGGGTTGATGCTGTTTTCAGTATCTTAAAGCCCACTGTACATGAGAGACACTGAATCTTGGCGATATTTTCTTCCTCTGTACTCTTCAGTCTCAAAATTTTGTGCCTACCTCCATCCATGGCCTGTAGGCTTAGACCTGTCTACGTCTTGAACCAACTCAGACCCCTCCCCGCATCACCACCAGCTCCACTATCTACAAATGTGCTCATACAGGAGTGATCAGATCTATTCTCCATGTAAAAGTCATGGATGTGAAATGCAGCAGGACCCTATGGTCCTGCCTCCCCACCCCATGTCTTCTGCCTGCCTTTTGTCTGTAGAAAAACTTTAGCCAAAGGATAAGTTTAATCAGAGAAGTGAGAAAATGTAGAAGCAAAGGAAATCAAACAAGACCAAATAATAATAGTTTAATCATCAAACAAAGTCAAGGACTTTTAGTTCCTCTTCAGTTCCATGGACAGAGGAGCCTGGCAGACTGTAGTCCATAGGGCCACACAGAGTCAGACACGAGTGAAGCGACTAAGCAACAGCAGCAGCAAGGCCTGTAGATAATGTTCTGAGCCGTGTTCTTTGAGCTATCTTGTAGATACTGAAACCTCCACCAGGTGGAAGAAATTAACTATATGATGACCACATGGTGGCCATGACATAAACTGCCACAATTCTAAGAACTGGCCTCAAAGAAGTAGGAACAAACTGACCCTGGAACTGAAGATTAACTGTACTTAAAACAATCAAGATGATGCATATCAGATCACCATATGACCAATTTCAAGATGACTGTCAGAAGCTGGGGTTTCCCTGGTGGCTCAGCTGGTAAAGAATCCGCCTGCAATGCGAGAGATCTGAGTTCAATCGCTGGGTTGGGAAGATCCCCTGGAGAAGGGATAGGCTGCCCACTCCGGTATTCTGGTCTGGAGAATTCCATGGACTATACAGTCCATGGGGTCACAAAGAGTCAGGCACGACTGAGCCACTTTCACTCACACATGGAGTCAAGTGGTCAGAAGCCGACTGTGCTGTTTCTTCATGTAGCCCACCCCCTCCACCTATATACCTCTGAAACTCCCTTTTAAAAGCTCTTGCCCAGTGATAGTTGTGGGGAGTCAGGCTTTGGACATAAGTCCACCCTCTCCCCTAGTTGTCAGCCTCCGAAACAAAGCAAAATTTCCCTTCCCTTTCAAGGAGCTAGCAGCCAGACCTCACTTTCAGTAACAGATGGATCCCTACAGAGTTCCCTAAAGATCCTTTGTGCCCTTCCCCTCACGTTTCTGCCAGTATGTGGACTGCCCTTTACTCTTCTGTGTTTTGTGAGTGTTCATCATTTTTCAACTTGGATTAGCCATCACTTCCTCTGGGAAGCCTTCCCTGATTCCTCCAGGCCTGAGTCTTGTCTTCCAGCCTCTGCCCTCCCATGAGACCTTATTCATGCATCATGATAAGCACTTAGCACACTGTGGGGCAAAATTGGCCTGAATATCCAACTTTTCCACCAAACAATTAGTTCTTCTAAGGCAGGGACCATGTCTCAGTCATCTTTGTAGCTTCCTGGTCAGGAAGCAACAGTTAGAACTGGACATGGAACAACAGACTGGTTCCAAATAGGAAAAGGAGTACATCAAGGCTGTATATTGTCACCCTGCTTATTTAACTTATATGCAGAGTACATCGTGAGAAATGCTGGGCTGGATGAAGCACAAGCTGGAATCAAGATTGCTGGGAGAAATATCAATAACCTCAGATGTACAGATGACACCACCCTTATGTCAGAAAGTGAAGAAGAACTAAAGAGCCTCTTGATGAAAGTGAAAGAGGAGAGTGAAAAAGTTAGCTTAAAGCTCAGCGTTCAGAAAATGAAGATAATGGCATCCGGTCCCATCACTTCATGGCAAATGGATGGGGAAACAGTGGAAACAGTGGCTGATTTTATTTTTCTGGGCTCCAAAATCACTGCAGATGGTGATTGCAGCCATGAAATTAAAAGACATTTACTCCTTGGAAGGAAGGTTATGACCAACCTAAACAACATATTCAAAAGCAGAGACATTACTCTGCAAATAAGTAGTCAAGTATGGATGTGACAGTTGGACTATAAAGAAAGCTGAGTGCTGAAGAATTGATGCTTTTGAACTGTGGTGTTGGAGAAGACTGTTGAGAGTCCCTTGGACTGCAAGGAGATCCAATCAGTCCATCCTAAAGGAAATCAGTCCTGGGTGTTCATCGGAAGGACTGAGGTTGAAGCTGCAACTCCAATACTTTGGCCACCTGATGCGAAGAGCTGACTCATTTGAAAAGACCCTGATGCTGGGAAAGATTGAGGGCAGGAGGAGAGGGGCATGACAGAGGATGAGATGGTTGGATGGTATCACCAACTCAATGGACATGAGTTTGGGTGAACTCTGGGAGTTGGTGATGGACAGGGAGGCCTGGCGTGCTGTAGCTCATGGGGTTGCAAAGAGTCAGACACAGCTGAGTGACTGAACTGAACTGAACTGATCCCCTCCCAGTGCCACATGCATATAGATTCTCAGTAAAACTTGGTAAAACTCTCTGGACCAGTCATTGGAGAAGGAGGAAGACCCCTGAGGCAGGTAGAGCAGAGCTGATAGAGGAGCAGCTGCTGGAGGGGATGTCCAGTGTTGGACGGTATGGACTTTTCCCGCAGTGTCACCAGACTGCAGGCCAGCAGCTGGTCATCACTGTTACCTGGCACTGTTACTAGGAGGGTCTGGAGCAGATAGTAGGTTACCAGGACATAACTATTGGAGGCACCTGCTAGCGGGAGAGAGCCTGCTCAGAAGAAATGGATTACAAACCTCATCTGACCGCTTAGCACTGATGACCCTGAGCCAAGGATTTAACATCTAGGCAATTCAGTTTCTTCGTCTGTAAATTGGGGATAGAAATCTTGGTCTCATAGGGTTTGAATGAGGGTGTGCATGTGTATGCTAAGTCACTCAGTTGTGTCCAACTCTGTGCGACCCTTTAGACTATAGCCCACCAGGCTCCTCTGTCCTTGGGATTCTCCAGGCAAGGATACTGGAGTGGGTTGCCATGCCCGCCTCCAGGGCATCTTCCTGACCCAGGTATTGAACCTTCGTCTCTTCTGTCTCCTGCATTGGCAGGTGGATTCTTTACCACTAGTGCCACCTGGGAAGCCCTGAATGAGGCTGAAATGAGATAATACGTCCAAGCAGGGATCATAACGCTTCCTTGACTGTATCAGATCTCTCTTTGGTCTCTCCTTCCACCTAACCCTGTTCATATATTTCTTATGTTGTTAATCTACTACCTCCAGGAATTTATTTACTCATTGAGGGCTCCACAGGTCAAGAATCCACCTGCAATGCAGGAGACTTGGGTTCAATCCCTGGGTCAGAAAGATCTCCTGGAGGAGGAAATAGCAACCCACTCCAATATTCTTGCCTGAAAAATCCCATGAACAGAGGACCCTGGTGGGCTACAGGTCAAAGGGTTGCAAAGAGTCAGACACGACTGAGTGACTAAGCACAAAAGCATGTTTGGTGAGCACACTGGACATTCTTTGAGGACAGAGATCAGGTCTCAGCTCTGTATTCATCGTAACTGCCCATACGAGGGCCAACATACACTTGAATAAATGAATGAATGAATGACTATAGATTGTTAGCGAGGAAGTCACACCACTGCATACATAGCAAAACCTTGTTTCTTTTGGGCTGAGGATAGCAGCTTGAATTAGCCAATCACAAGAAGATTTAAAGCAAAACAAAAAAAGTTAGAAAATAAAAAGCAACTTTCCAGTTTATAAATCACCAGAACTCCTGACTACCAAAGTGTTTCCAGATAGAGGTCTTGCCAGAGAGGCTGTCATGTATAGATAAGGCTCATTTGTAATTAGTAAGTGTCCATTTGCATTCCAATGAAGTAAGATGTTCAAGTTCTTACAAACAATCTATTCTCTGGAGAAGGCTAAACATTACTCTTGTAATCTTGGAGATTAGCAAGTTTTTTTCTTGGTAACATTTTTTGTGCATTCCTTCAACAAATATTTATTGAACTCTTATCCTGTGCCAGGTACTATTTTGAGCACTAAGAACATAGCAGTGAATAGGGCACGTGCCCCGTACTTATATAAATTATGACAGTGAAGGGAGACAGTCAATAAATAAATAAAAATGGAAATGGTGATAGTGGAGAAATGGTAAAGCTAGCTTAAAACTCAACATTCAAGAAACTAACATCACAGCATCTCATCCCATCACGTCAAGGCAAATAGATGCTGAAAAATTGAATCAGTGATAGACTTTATATTCTTGGTCTCCAAAATCACTGTGGATGGTGACTGCAGCCATTAAATTAAAAGACACTTTCCTCTTGGAAGAAAAGCTATGACAAACCTAGACAGGGTATTAAAAAGCAGAGACATCACTTTGCTGTACAGTCAAAGCTATGGGTTTTCCAAGAGTCATGTATGGATGTGAGTTGGACCATAAAGAAGGCAGAGCACCAAAGAATTGATGCTTTTAAATTGTGGTGCTGAAGAAGAATCTTGAGAGTCCCTTGGACAACAAGGAGATCAAACCAGTCTATCCTAAAGGAAATCAACCCTGTATATTCATTGAAAGACTGATGCTGAAACTCCAGTATTTTGGCCACCTGATGCGAAGAGATGACTCATCAGAAAGGATCCTGATGCTGAGAAAGATTGAGGGCAGGAGGAGAAAGGAGTGACAAAGGATGAGATGGTTGGATGTCATCACCGACACAGTGGACATTAGTTTGAGCAAACTCTGAGAGATAGTGAAGGACAGGGAAGCCTGGCGTGCTGCAGTCCATAGGGTCACAAAGAGTCGGACATGATGAACAATGACAAACGGTGGAGCAGAGATTGAAACCAGGATGGTGTGCTTATGAGCTATCGGGTGGTCAGGCCAGGGGGAGAGGCAATTCCAGAGAGAAAGAAGAGCTGGTACAAAGGTGGGAAAGAGATTGGCAGAGCCAATTATGGACATGAGGGAAGAGAGACGAAAATGAAGTTGGAGAGGAAAGTGAAAGCTGAACTATGTATGGTGTTGGAATCCTTGGGGGAAAAGCGTAGATTCTGTTTCAAGTGCCATGCGTGGGTTGAAGCGGGAGTGATGTGATCTGTTATATGTCTTTAAATAAATCTCTCTGGCTCCTGCATGGAGAATGGATTTCAGGGACAAAGAATGGAAGCAGAGGCCAGTTAAGAGGTGATGCCAGTGGTGTGATGAGAATGTGGATGATTTGAAGGAAGGTGTTAATAGCAGAGATGGAAACATGGTGACATGTATGTACATTTCCAAAGGTATTTTGGAAGTAGGATCAATAGCCTTTGGGGTTTTTTTTTCTCCTCTATTGGAGTGTAATTGCTTTACAATATTGTGTTAGTTTCTGATGTACAATGAGATGAATCAGCTATGTTATTGTTATTATTGTTTAGTCATTGTGTCTAAACATGTCCATGGAGCCATGGACAGGCTCCTCTGTCCATGGGATTTCCCAGGCAAGAACCCTGGAGTGGGATTCCATTTCCTTCTCCAGTGTATCTTCCCGGCCCAGGGATTGAACTTGCATCTCCTGCATTGGCAGGAAGATTCTTTACCACCGAGCCTCCTGGGAATCAGCTGTGTATATGCATATATACCCTCGCTCTTACCCCTCCCTCCCCGCTCCATCCCATCTCTCTAGGTCATCACAGAGCTTCAAGCTGAGCTCCCTGTGCTATGGAGCAGCTTCCCACTAGCTATCTATTTGACGCATGGTGGTTGCATGTATGTCAAACCTAACCTCCCAATTCATCCCGCCCTCCCCTTCCCCACCTGTGTCCGCAAGTGGATTGTCACAGGTTGGGGAGAGCAGTGAGTCAAAGACAGGAATAAAGGGGAACTCCAACCTTTTTGGCTTCTGATAGGGTGAAGAGGAGTGATATTTTCTGAGACAGGAAAGCACAGACAAAATTTGGGGTTTTCTCTGTGGCTATGTGCATGCATGCATATATCTGAACATGTGTGCACATATGCTTCAGTGGTGGGACAGGCGTGTTTTAGGATTAAGGGTTTTACTCTGGTCATGCTAAGTTTGAGGTGCCTGTTAACGTCCCTGTGGAGATGCCATGCTGGCAGTTGGATATTTGCAACTTGAGCTCTGAGAAGTTATTAAAGCCGGAAATACAGTTCTGGAAGTTATTTGCATACAGACTACCAAAGGAAAGGAGTGTAGTTAGAGAAGAGAGAGTAACCTCAAACAGAGCCCAGAGACCCTCCAACATTGAGAGCTTCCACAGAGGAGGAGGAACGTGCAAAGAAGACCAAGAGGGAGGGACTGGGAAGTGGGAGTCATATCTGAATGTGAGCTGAAACCAAAGCCAAGAGAACAGGCTCCAGGAGGGAGGGAGGGATAGATAATGTTGATTTCAGCATGCCCTACCACCTACGTGACTATAGGGCAGCTAGTGACCTTGACTTGGGTAGTGTCTGTGCAGAAGTGGGGTTGCACTGTGACGATAGGGGGTTAAGAAGACAACATTCAACTGACTCGTTTGTTCCTTTTTATGGTTGAGTAATACCAAGGAGGGATAAGAAAGACTTCCTCAGAGATCAATGCAAAGAAATAGAGGAAAACAACAGAATGGGAAAGACCAGAGATCTCTTCAAGAAAATTAGAGATACCAAGGGAACATTTCATGCAAAGATGGGCTCAATAAAGGACAGAAATGGTAGGGACCTAACAGAAGCAGAAGATATTCAGAAGAGGTGGCAAGAACACACAGAAGAACTGTACAAAAAAGATCTTCACAACCCAGATAATCATGATGGTGTGATCATTCACCTAGAGCCAGACATCCTGGAATGTGAAGTCAAATGGGCCTTAGGAAGCATCACTACGAACAAAGCTAATGGAGGTGATGGAATTCCAGTTGAGCTATTTCAAATCCTGAAAGATGATGCTGTGAAAGTGCTGCACTCAATATGCCAGCAAATTTGGAAAACTCAACAGTGGCCACAGGGTTGGAAAAGGTCAGTTTTCATTCCAATCCCAAAGAAATGCAGTGCCAAAGAATGTTCAAACTACCGCACAATTGCACTCATTTCACACTCTACTAAAGTAATGCTTAAAATTCTCTAAGCCAGGCTTCAGCAATACATGAACCATGAACTTCCTGATGCTCAAGCTGGTTTTAGAAAAGGCAGAGGAACCAGAGATCAAATTGCCAACATCCGCTAGATCATCAAAAAAGCAAGAGAGCTCCAGAAAAACATCTATTTCTGCTTTATTGACTATGCCAAAGCCTTTGACTGTGTGGATCACAATAAACTGTGGAAAATTCTGAAAGAGATGGCAATACCAGACCACCTGACCTGCCTCTTGAGAAACCTGTATGCAGATCAGGAAGCAACAGTTAGAACTGGGCATGGAACAACAGACTGGTTCCAAATAGGAAAAGGAGTATGTTGAGGCTGTATATTGTCACCCTGCTTATTTAACTTATATGCAGAGTACATCATGAGAAACACTGGGCTGGATGAAGCACAAGCTGGAATCAAGACTGTTGGGAGAAATATCAATAACTTCAGATATGCAGATGACACCACCCTTATGGCAGAAAGCGAAGAAGAACTAAAGAGCCTCTTGATGAAAGTGAAAGAGGAGAGTGAAGAAGTTGGCTTAAAGCTTAACATTCAGAAAACTAAGATGATGGCATCTGGTCCATCACTTCATGGCAAATGGATAGGGAAACAGTGGCTGACTTTATTTTTCTGGGCTCCAAAATCACTGCAGATGGTGATTGCAGCCATGAAATTAAAAGACACTTACTCCTTGGAAGGAAAGTTATGACCAACCTAGACAGCATATTGAAAATCAGAGACATTACTTTGCCAACAAAGGTCCGTCTAGTCAAGGCTATGGTTTTTCCAGTGGTCATTTATGGATGTAACAGTTGGACTATAAAGAAAGCTGAGTGCTGAGGAATTGATGCTTTTGAACTGTGGTGTTGGAGAAGACTGTTGAGAGTCCCTTGGACTGCAAGGAGATCCAACCAGTCCATCCTAAAGGAAATCACTCCTGGGTGTTCATTGGAAGGACTGATGTTGAAGCTGCAACTCCAATACTTTGGCCACCTGATGCAAAGGGCTGACTTATTTGAAAAGACCCTGATGCTGGGAAAGATTGAGGGCAGGAGGAGAAGGGGATGACAGAGGATGAGATGGTTGGATGGCATCACCGACTCAATGGACATGGGTTTGGGTGGACTCTGAGAGCTGGTGATGGACAGGGAGGCCTGGCATGCTGCAATTGATGGGGTCACAAAGAGTCGGACACAACTGAGCAACTGAACTCAACTGAACTGAATATTCCCTTGTTTATACGGCCCACAACATGAGAGAGTAGTATTGACATGGATACACTGTGTGTTCGTGCTAAGTCACTTCAGTCATGTCCGACTCTTTGCGACTCTGTGGACTGCAGCCTGCCAGGCTCCTCTGTCCATGGGATTCTCCAGGCAAGAATACTGGAATGGGTTGCCACGCCCTTCTGCAGGGGATCTTCCCGACCCTGGGATTGAACCTGGGTCTCTTATGTCTACCTGCATTGGCAGGTGAGTTCTTCTCTGCTAGTGCCATATGGGAAGCTATATACATATATATACATGCATATGTATATATGTGTATATATACATATACACACTACCATGTGTGAAATAGATAGCTAGTGGGAAGCTGTTGCATAGCACCAGGAGCTCCGCCTGGTGCTCTGTGACCTAGATGGGTGGGATGGGCGGGGGCGGGGGGGGGGGGTGTGTGGTTGTGTGTTGGGAAGGAACTTCAAGAGGGTGGGTATATATGTACACTTGTAGTTGATTCATGTTTTTGTATGACAGAAACTAATACAACAATGTAAAGCAATTATCCTCCAATTAAAAATAATTTAAAAATACAACATGAAGTGGAAGCATGGGCAAATCCAGACACCCTTTTTAAGGAAAGTTTTGCTGTGAAGTGGGGACAGAATAGTGGAGAATGGCTGAAGGGTTAAATGGGATGTGTGAGCTGAAGGTAAATTTGGGAATAGGTTTGTTTGTGGAGAGAAATGATGCTAGAGGAAGGTAGAAATGGCTGATGCAAGGGAGGAGGAGGTGGACTGCAGATATGAGCTGATGGGGAGGGAGAGATGAATGGGACCCAGGACACAAAAGGAGGCATGGCCTTAAAAAGGGGTGGAGACTCTTCATCCACAGAAATAAGAGGAGAGACAGAGAAACGGGGTTCAGAGGAGAGTCTTTTCAGTATGGACATCTGAGAGTCTACCTGCTGCTGCTGCTGCTAAGTTGTTTCAGTCGTGTCTGACTCTGTGTGACCCCATACATGGCAGCCCACCAGGCTCCCCCATCCCTGGGATTCTCCAGGCAAGAACACTGGAGTGGGCTGCCATTTCCTTCTCCAATGCATGAAAGTGAAAAGTGAAAGTGAAGTCGCTCAGTCGTGTCCGACTCTGAGCGACCCCATGGACTGCAGCCTACCAGCCCTCCATCCATGGGAGTTTCCAGGCAAGAGTACTGGAGTGGGGTGCCATCGCCTTCTCTGGAGAGTCTATCTAATTAATTCTAATTGCATTCAAGCATGAGGTAAGCACTGTGGCTGTTGTGTATGAGTATGTGTGGGAGCATTTTGAGGGGAAAGGATGTAGGACTTTTGAGTAGAGGGGAGGAACTGTGAAACAGTCATTTAGAAGCATAGGCAAGTGAATTTACTTGGAGAATGTGGTAGGATTGCCAGGCAACCCTGAGTGCCAATTTGAGGTTAATGTCTGTGAGCTGAAAGTTGGACCAATTATCCCACGAACCTGTGTTTTTGCCTGGCAACTTGGAGCAGGTGGAGAGTCAGGTTTAATCATGCCCAGGGCTTGTCCTTGTTCTTAAGAAGAGGCAGAGGTGGCAAAGAGAATGAGGGCGTTTGATCAAGAGAGTGATTATAATGACAAAGCATGAGTTTAAAGAAAGACAGACCAGGAGGGTCATGAGGACCTGTGGAATGATTGGCGGTGAGGGGTGTAAGGGTCATCCATCTAGAAGCCTCAATGAGATCACAGAATTACAGGAGCTTGAGCACCGGTGTGGCTGAGCCAGGAGGATAAGCAGTTGTCATCAGAGGGAATACTTCAAGTCAAGATTTCTTGAAGGTGATACAGTTGTTGGTGATGATAAGGTCAAGATTACGACCATGGAGCTGGGTAGCTGCCGCAGGGTGAGTGAAAAATAGGTTACTGGAAGAAGTGATGTCAAGAAACTTAAGAGGCCAAGGTGTTGGATGACCCATCCACATGGATTCTGAGGTCATCGTGTATGACAGAGTGCTAGGAAGGACACAGAGAGATAGGTGAGTGAGGTTTGTTGTGGTGTCGGCAACAAGGATGTCTGGATGGTGGTGATGACTGCACTGACCCACCTCCAAGGATCTGAGCACGTGTGTGTGTGTGTGTGTGTGTGTGTGTGTGTGTATTTAAGTGAGGAGCATACGTGATTAGAAGGCAGTGCTTGGGAGCAAGGCAGAGGAGACACACCCCACTTTCAGACCTTAAATGTAGGTAGAGGTGCAGGTGAAAATGTTGAAATGGACAAGAGTTAGGACAAAAAGGTGAAGAGGATATTCAGAGAAGAGCTGTTGCTGTCAGGAAGTCTCTGGCCCATAGACTGTGAGCTCCAGGGCCCACAACACCAGGATGGGGAGGGCTAGAAATAGGGTGAGATTAGGTGTTGTGCAGAGCAGGGAGGGGATGAGGTCCTGTGATGATGGATGATGAGGTGCTGTAGGGGGCTCGGGCTTTTAGTGGGGACCAAGCCGAACAGGTGAGATGGTTGGATACCATCACCAACTCAATGGACATGAATTTAAGCAAACTCAGGGAGATCGTGGAGGACGGAGGAGCCTGGAGTGCTGCAGTCCATGGGGTCACAGAGAGTCAGACACAACTCAGTGACTGAACAACAACAAGCTGAATAGGGGGTGGGCTTCATAGGTTTGGCCCGATGGTCTCTTGAGAGAAGGTGGGTTCAAGCTGGACCCTGGTCCCCTGAGGTTGCATCAAGGATTTGGGTGGTGCCTTGGGCAAGAATGAACCAGATCTAGAGCAGGGATGTCGTGTGTTCCCGGGCCAGGCGATTGAGGTAAACAAGAGAGGCTGCCTGGGCCAGCACCGGGGTACCACATCACTGCTTCTCCATCTCCGATATGCAAACAGAGCACCTGGGGATGCTGTTAAAATACAGATTCTGATTGAAGAGGTCTGGGGTGGAGCCTGAGATTCTGCATTTCTCACAAGCTCCTGGGTGATGTCCATGCTGCTGGTCTACAGTCCGCACTTTGAGTAGTGAGGACTGGGGGTCCATGGTCTGCTAAAGGGAGCAGCTGCTTCTCATCTGTACTTACTGTCGTCATCTAAAAATGATGGCTCACTGGTGTTCTTATTTTTAAAAAGAAGCCATATAGGGATTTTTATGTAAAATCATTTAAAAATATTGGTAAATAATAAAGAGCTTGTAAAACACTGGATGGGGGGCAAATAAAACATGTGCGTGGGTTGAATTCCACTTAAGGCACATGGGTGTGTGATTCTGAAGGAGAGGAATTAGGATGGGGTGGAGTAGGGGTGGTGGGGAGTGGGTGGGTTAGGGGAGCACTGGCCCGGAAGTTAGCTTTTCCAAGTCACCGAAATGGCTCTGCCTCTGGCACTCGAGGTCACCATTTATGTGACATTTGAAAGTTAAAAAACAAGTTTCCAGGCACCTGGGCTGATGCTTGCCCCTGCCAGGCTTCCAGCCTGGGTGCATTCTCACCTCTACAGAAATGTTGTCCTTTCAGCTTCTGTGATCTAGAATACCCTCCACCTGCCCCAGCCCCCACCTCCCAATCTATCCCACTGGCTTTCAAAGTGGTTTAGGTGATGGAGCACCTGGAAATCTCAGTTTTCTGCATGAAACGCCAAGAAATATTGACATATTTAATTCCATCACTCAGACCAAGAACGATTTTTCTAGCAGGAAATATGACCATAGTGTATGTACGCAGGTCTCTGCAACTCAAAAGAAGAATAATCACACATAAAATATTTTGAAGAAAACACATTCCTGGCCTCCCATTAGCATTTATTTCCACTTGATCATTCTGTCTGTTCCCCTCAGCCCTCACTAGCTGGCAAATGGTAGCAGGCACCCAAAGTTTAAGAAAGGTGTATTTTTTTTTTTAAGAAAAAACACAACATAGAAAAAATTCTATATGTTAAGCTAATGTGTTCTGGGAATTGGAATGTCTATTTTTCTATTTTAGTGAAGGAAACCTATCACTGAGCTTGTAGAATGCTACTATTCCAAGTAGGAGTGGGCTGAAAACTTGCCCAAATGCCATCCATTCTTCAAAGTCTAGGTGAAGACCCACCTTCTTCTCTACTGAGTCTTCTTAGGTTCTGTTTGCTCCTCTTCATCATTTATCACCCTCATTGCTGAGCTGCTCTGTCCAAAACATACACTGAATTCTTAGTTATGAGGCTTCCCAGGTGGTGCTAGTGGTAAAGAACCCACCTGCCAATGCAGGAGACATAAGAGACCAGGGTTCGATCCCTGGGTTGGAAAGATCCCCTGGAGGAGGGCATGGCAACCCACTCCAGTATTCCTTCCTGGAGAATCCCAGGGGCAGAGAAGCCTGGTGGGCTACAGTCCATAAAGAGTCAGACACATATACCATCTTCAATGAATGTATTGTGTAGCTGTCCTGCTGTAAGCTCACACAGACTGGGACTACATCTTGCACCTTTGCTGAGCCAGCAGAGAGGAGATTCATGAAATCCTTAATTGCTAACTTCTCTCTGCATCTCAGGACCTCAGCAACTCCTAACCTCCCACGAGTCACAGAAACACTCTGAGTCTGATCAGGTTGTATGGCGTCACCCTGCAGAAACAACGCCCATTCACGTGACAAAGTGAAGGTGTCAGCTGTTCAGTGGTGTCCAACTTTTTGCAACCCCATGGACTGTAGCCTGCCAGGCTACCCTGTCCTTGGAATTCTCCAGAAGAATACTGGAGTAGATAGCGATTCCCTTCTCCAGGGGATCTCCCTGACCCATGGATCGAACCTGGGTCTCCTGCCCTGCAGGCATTCTTTACCATCTGAGTTACATTTCACCATGATATTGGGAGATTCTTCAAACTCCCTAAATCTCCTTTTTGGAGCTTACTATAAGAATTCTACTTTCCCTGTAGGGTTGAAACAGTGCATAGCTTTGGTATAGAAAGCCCTAGATTCAAATCTTGGTCCTATCACTTATTAATCATAGGACTTGATGAGGTACTTGAATTCTTTAAGCCTCAATGTCTCTATCAGCAAAATGAGACTAATGCTTAGACCTCTATTATAGAGCTAACATGTGGGGTGCAATTATTTTTGTCCCCCTCCTCCTCTCTCCTTTCTACTTGTATGTGTGTGTGTACATGTGCGTGTGTATGTGTATGCGTGTGTCCATTCAGTGGTGTCAATGTTTTGTGACCCTATGGACTATATAGCCCACCAAGTTCCCCATCCTTTGGATTCTCCAGGCAAGAATACTGGAGTGGGTTGCCATTTCCTCTTCCAGGAGCTTTTCCCCACACAAGGATTGAACCCAAATCTCCTGCATTGCAGGCGGATTCTTTACCGCTGAGCCACTGGGGAAGCCCTCTCTGCCTGCGAGTCCCTCCCCATTTCTAAGGGTCCACTGGCTATTGGAGACTGCTGGATGTTTGGACATCATGACCTGCCCCACTGCAAATGGAAGGGCAAGGAGAGCGAAGCTGGTCTTAAGCTGTTCCTTCCAGTGCCCGTCTTCTCCCAGGCTGCCATACTAAGGCATTCATTCAACATTCATTCCCAGACTGAGACACTTCCACACAGGTCTAATGATTTCCCATCCTCCCCTCACCAGTCTTTTCCTGTTTACATGGCCCCCTGAGGTACAGAGCTCCATTTTCTCTGTGGGATCCTCCCTTCAGGTAAACCCCGACCTCTAAGCAGCGTTCTTATACATCCTGAAGACTCATTCCCCCCACCTCCAAGCTGTTCCTGTGATTACAAAATGTTTAATTGTGGACCTCATCAAAGAGCATTCATAATGCAACTTTGTTTCTCAAAGAAAATTCCCAGGGGAATTCAAGGTCTTGGGAGTGTGGGTATCCTGGGTTTATGATTATTGGGCATTTTTGAGCTTTTCTGGTGGAGTTCTTTACCCTTGTGGCCAGAGCAGGGTGGGAGGGGACCCAGCGGTGTTGTGGGGACGCTGGGGAGCATGATGAGTGAGGAGATGGAGCACCTAGGGTCTGGATCTGAAATTTGCATGGGTGACTGTGTGACCGGGAGCAGGTCTGCTGACAGATGGGTCTTAAAACCATCTTCTTCCTCCAGCAGTGCCTTTCTGATGCCTCCTCTTCAGTCTTCTCTGTGGTCCTCTCCCCTAGGCTTTTTCTTGTGTCTCATCTCTCCTCTTTCCACTCCCTGGGTTAGCTTCTCTACTCCCATGGCTCTCATTGCCGCCCCTCCGAGAAGGGCCCCTTAGTCTACACCTGTAGCTGAAACTCTCAGTTTTATGCATCTGACTCTCTGACTTGACCTCCATGTGGACACCTTCCAGATACCTCAAAATAGGGATGCTCCGAATCAAACACACAATTTCCCTAGCAACTCACTCAAATAGATTGCCTCACAGTTACTAGTCCATGTTTTCTCCTCTGGACCAAGAAGCCAGAAATCCTGGAACTGTCACATCAGCCCTCTCTTTCACTGTCTATTCAACCTGTCTGAACCAGAGGATGAGATGCCTTGGTATCTGCCAGCGGTGCTCCATGGGCACCGCCCTTCTGGCTACTTGCCTGGACTCTTGCAGTGCGGTCTGATCACCTCTGCCCATGGTACTCAGCCTTTCCCAGCTCCAACTCACTAGCAGTAAAGCCCTGGATGATTAACGGGACTCTTTCTGCTTCTGTCAAATGAGAAGATCTAGAGAAGACAATCTCATCAAGGCCCTATCAGTCTTAGTTCAATTATTGTCCCCATTGCTTACAACCCTGCAATAGAACCTTGCCTCGGGGTTCTTTCCTCTTCTCCCAGCCACCCTCCCAGTGATTTCTAGAGGGAACTTTTCATGACTGGAGGAAGTCCTGTGATGTCCTCCAGGACTGCTTTATGCCTGTTGCCCTCTCTGGCCTTGGCACCTCCCCATGCGCTTCCAGTTCAAGGTGTGCATCAATGTTCAGCATGCCCTCACCCTCACCAGCACTCTCATGCTTCCAGGCTGCTTATTCCTCTTCCCGCCATTCGGATTTCTCTCTCCACCCCTGTCAGTTCTTTTCCCCTCCTGAAACTCACCTTTTCTTTCCTTGGGTCTGTCTTGTGAACTCAGCCTTATTACTCAAGGTCCACATTAAGACTCGCGCTTTACCTAGCGATGCACTAACAGCTTTTACACATCTTCCCCCTCCCCTCACTTACACACCTGCCCCCCTCCACTTACACATGTGGGTCTTATTCACACATCTGCCTCCCCACTGGATTCTGAGCTCCTTTAAGGTCCAAACATTGCATTCCCGGAGCCCAGTATGGTGGCCAAGAAGCTGCAGATTCAGTAATTGTACTGTGATTGAATGGCTCCACAAGTCCATGAAATAACATCCAATCTCCGTATTTTGCCACTTTAGACTATTTCCATTCCAGACTCGTCCACTCTCAGCTATTTTCCTGAAAGCACTTAAGTCAACTGTGTCATTCATCCTTTCGTTATCCTGTCCTGAACACACCCATCACCACAGTGGGACCTTCTGCTGCCCAACCTCCCTTGCTCTCCTGTCTACAGCTTATCTCTTGTTTTAAGTCCAACAAAATGTCACTTCTTCCTTGTCCTTATTCCTGAGCCAGGAGTGACTTCCTCTTCCCAGGGTTCCACTTTTACATTTCTTAGCATTGGGAGCCTTGTAATAAAGTGATGGTATCAATTTAATTCATCTGTTACTGACTCATACTTCCGGACCCTCTGACCATGTTCAGGGTCTCCATCAAGGTTATACTTATCACGTATACCATGGGTCTATTCAAGACTCACCCAGTGATGGTCCATGAGCATCTTTAAACGCATTCATCCCCATATCTCCACCCCCACCAGCTTCCTAGTGAAGATGATCCAATCTCTTCCCTGGTCCATAGAAACAGTCTTCTAACTGGTATTCTTGTTGCCATGACATCCTGCATAAACTTTTAACTGTGCAGACCTGACCAAGTCCCACCTCTTACCATTCTTCCCATTGTTCTTGGGGGAACCACCCAACCCCTCAACAGAATCTGTCCCACGTGCCTGCTTCTCCAGCCCCCCTCCCCATCAGTTCCCCCTTGCTCTCTGCTGTCCAGCAGTGCTGTCCTTCTAAGTGCTCTGGACTCCTTCCTATGCAAGGGCTGAAAGGGAAAGTGAAAGTGGCTCAGTCGTGTCCGACTCTTTGCGACCCCATGAACTATATAGTCCATGGAATTCTCCAGGCCAGAATACTGGAGTGGGTAGCCTTTCCCTTCTCCAGGGTATCTTCCCAACCCAGGGATTGAACCCAGGTCTCCTGCATTGCAAGGCTGGATGCAGGCTATTCCTTTGCAGGGAATTTTCTTCAGCTTTTCTTGGTGGGCTTGCTGAACACCCCTCCCCAACCTTTGGGTCTCCACTCAATCATCACTCCTTTTTCTCCTGACTCCCACCACTCTGTCAGCTCCCCCTGATTGTACACTCAGCATTTATCATGGTTTGTCAGTCTCCTAGAAGGATTATTGGGGGGCAGAGCCATGTCTTTTTATTCACCACTGTCCTCTCCCCAAATCTCTGTCCTGTAGAATAAGTGCTTGGTATCTACCTGTTACATAGATGCCAGTGTGTATGTGTTGGGCTGCCCTGGTGACTCAGACAGTAAAGAATCCACCTGCAATGCCAGAGATCCAGGTTTGTTCCCTGGGTTGGGAAAATCCCCTGGAGAAGGGAATGGCTACCCACTCCAGTATTCTTGCCTGGAGAATCCCATGGACAGAGGAGCCTTGCAGGCTACAGTCCACAGAGTCGCAAAGAGTCAGACACAACTGAACGATTAACATACACACATGTATATGTGGGCCATAACAGACTGGAGAAGGGGCTGACTCATTCATCTTCATTGGGAGCAAGAAGTATGCTGGGTATGTGACTACGTGTGCGTGTATATGTGTATATTCAGAGTTTTGAATGGCAGCAGATAACACAAAAAGCATTAGAGCCCATGTACACACATTCGAGAGGCAGCACTGGAGGAACAGTCTGGCTCAGAGCCCATCTGAGCAGAAAACAGAGTAATGGTGAGATGATGCCTTGGGCTCGATCTCACAGGATCCCGAGAAATTTCCTGGGGCAGAGTTTGTTACCGGGTGTGGATTGGTGGAGGAGCTTCTTGCTCCCAGGATGTGCCTTGCGTTTCTCACATGCACGGCTTTTAAGATTTAAATGATTTGAATGTGGGGACTGTATTTTATCTATCTTGGACTCCTCTCTTCCCATAACAGCTCTCGCTGGATTGATGAATTGATCCTAATCAAAGACTGAGCTCTGGCAAGATTTGTTCATTCATTCAATCATTCATTCATCATTTACTGCACACCTACCTGGGTGGCGCTAGGGGTAAATCTGCCTGTCAATGCAGGAGATGCAATAAACCCAGGTTCAACCCTTGGGTTGGGAAGATCCCCCAGAGTAGGAAATGGTGCCCCACTCCAGTATTCTTGACTGGAAAGTTCATGGGCAGAGGAGCCTGGTGGACTACAATCCATGGGGCTGCAAAGTGTCAGACACGACTGAGCAACTAACCACACACTGTTCATGTTTTTATTCAGCATTTATTGTATTGCACCCCTACTAATTACTAGGCATGGGGCTACAGTTGTAAAGACAGGCATGTTTCCTGTGTGCTCAGATCTTATATAGTGTGGAGGGAATTTGGATGGTGTATTGGCACTGGACTAGGAAGGATCGGGGCAATGAGATCTCAAAGAAAGAGAAACTAACCTAGACTCAGGTGGTCGTTAGGGCAGTCTCCCTGGAGGAGGTGATTTCTAAAGCTGGAGTCAACCAGGAGTGGGGGATAAGTGCAATGAGTATTTCAGCAGAGAAACAGCATGAGTAAACGTTCAGAGAATTCCAGGACATTCACTGATTCATCACAACAGGAGGGAAGGGTGGGGAGTGGAGGTGACTGATGAGGCTGGAACTTGTGTGAGCACCTGCCTGCTGATAGGAGGTGCTGAGCCAAGTACTTTAATAAATTCAGTTTTACTGTATCTTCAGAACAGCCCTATGAGGCAAGGATCATTGTTCTATTTTTTTTCAGAAAAGGCTCAAGAAAATTCAGCAGCTCCAGAAAGCTTGCCCAACTGTCCAGCAGCCAGGTCACACTTCCGATCTTTGGTCCAGTCCTCTCCCAACCCTGTACCACCTCTGGATTCTGAGACTGTGGAGGAGGAAAGGCAACGATGCTGAGCAGACAAGGGGACCAGAAGCGCCAGCACATCCCTGACAATGTGGCCAGTCTGCATCCCTAGGCTCCCGGCTGGTCTCCACCGTAATTAGGAGTTGCTGTGTGCTGCTTAGTGGGGGTGGGAGGGGAGCTCAAAAGGCCACCTCTGCAGAGAGTGCTGTTGGCCACGGAGTGCATTCACCTCTTGTCTTAACAATATTCAAATGAGGCCTCCAACCCATGGTGCTCAGAGCTAGCACCTGGCTGCACAATTTGGAATGAGCTTCACAGGCATGAAGGCCTCATTATGTAATTAGGTCTTTGGAAAATGAGCTATTCTTCAGCCACTGCAATCAGAGGGCTTGATGTAGCCCCGGGGCTCCGAGGGGATGCTGGGGGGTGTGTCTTTGTGGCTCACTGCTGCTGCTGCAGCAATCTTGTCATTAAAAGCAAGCAGTTTCCAGGGGGTCTCAGCCTCCATGACAAGGAAAGAGGGCTTTCTTTTCCTTTACCTTCCTGTAGGGAACAGCGTAGAGGTCATGGAGGGTCTGGAGAAGTGACTCTAAATCCAAGCTCGCATCATGATCACTGGGAGGGTTCATTAAAACACAGATTGCCAGGCACACCCCCAGAGTTTCTGTTGAGCTGGGTTTGGGTGGGGCCAGAGAGCTTGCATTTATAACAAATTCCTGGGTGATGCTGTTGCTGCTAACCTGGGGACCACACTGGGAGAACCACTCTCTACAGTGAAGAGAGTCACCCAAGCCCAGCTTCCTCAGGAAGACGCTCTACCCCAGTCCCCAATCAAAGCTGAACTTCTCCCTCCCCACGAACACACAGGGTCACTGTGAGCTTCAGACTTTAGTGAGGGAGGCAGGCAGGGGAGGTTATTAAGTTATTCTGATTTTTCAGATTAGGGGGCTGAGGTCCAAGTTCCCATGACTTGGAAATGGTAGAACTGGGTCTAAAATCTTGTCACTCAAGGCTTAAATTTGCAATGAGTAGACCATTAGCAGTTCGTTACTTCCTTTAGCTCAGGGGCTGGGGCAAGAGGAGCCGGGCATCAAAATCAATGTTCTTTTCGAGAAATGAAATATTTCCTGCCACATTAGTAAACAAGGGTGTCATAGTCATCAGTGATTGCAGGCCTCCAATTCGACTTCCAGAGCCTCAGGGCACTCAGGAAGGAGAAAAATACCTGTGATCTGGCAGCCCTCAGGACTGCAGCCACTCCCTACGGTGAGCCCCAAGGGAGCTCAGAATGTGAGAAGACAGGATGTGGGCTCAGGATAATTGAGATGCATATGAAAGGAATGATTTCAGTGAGCCTAGACTCCCGCATCTTCCCACAGACAAGCACTAAATTTCTTAACTTGGGATATCTGGTTTTCTTTAATTAACAATAATCTTTTTAATGTTCAGGCTACCTGCCCTTCATTGCAAAACTTCTATATAAACTGCCTCCTCCCCTCATCTCCTTGGAACAGGAATGGTTCTCTCAGGGTCACTTGAAATGCTCTCTTGGGCTTGGAAGTCCTAAAAACTCTCATCAAATGAAATATAACTCTCAACTTTTAGATTGTGAATATTTTTTAAGTCAACATCTCTTCCTAGGTCTCCAGCTGAACTATTTCTCCCACCCTCCTTCTAGCGGGTTAAGGCCATTCACCAACTTCTTGAGATGGAGTAGCAGTGATGCTCACCACTTCCAGATTTTTGTCCCCTATAAACCTCCCACATGCTCTGCTCCTAATGTTTGTCCTCCTGCCTGCTTGTGGATGTCAACTTCCAGAGTGGCTTTGGATTTCATCAGAACCTGAGGTCTTTAATACATGTATGGAGGAGAGTCATCCATGAGTTGAATAACTATCCAGAAGTCTATGTGATTAACTTCTGTTGTATTAAGTCCCTAACATTTGGGGGTCCATTTGTTTTGGCTGCCTGAGTGCATGCATGCTTATTCACTCAGTTGTATCTGACTCTTGGCAACCCTATGGACTATAGCCTACTGGGCTCCTTTGTCCATGGGATTTTCCAGGTGAGAATATTGGAGTGGGTTGCCATTTCTTCCTCCAGGGGAGATCTTCCCAACCCACATCTCCTGCACTGCAGGTAGATTGTTTACCCATGAGCCACCAGGGAAGCCCCTTTGGCTGCCTAACCTGCCTTAATTCACGTGGTTGATTTTCTCATAGTTTGATCCTAGAACTGCTTGCACCAGAATCACCGGCTTTCTAAAAATGCCGATTTCTATTCATCCCTACTTAAATGGATTTCTGAGCTGCAGAGCCTGGCAATCAGTATTTTAAAAAAGTATCTCAGGTAGTTCTTTTTAAAAATATTTATTTATTTGACTGTACCAGGTCTTAGTTGCAGCATGTGAGGTTTTAGTTGAGGTATATGGGATCTAGTTCCCTGATTAGGGATGGAGCTGGTGTCCCCTGCATTGGGAAAGGAATTCCTAACCACTGGACCACCAGGGAAGTCCCACAGGTAGTTGTTATGTGTGCTAAAGTTTGACAATTGTATTCTAGATCTGGGTTGGCCAATTATGGCCCACGGCCAAATGTGGTCTGCCACCTGCTTTTATACAGCCTGTGAGCTACAAATAGGGTTTACAAAAGAAGAATAATAGAATAATACTTGGCAAGAGTAATAGAATAACACTTTACAATGTGTGAAAAGTTTTATTGGAACACGGCCATGTCTATTTGTTTACACTCTGTCTATGGCTGCTTTTGTGCTCCAAGGGCAGCTTGAGTGGTTGCAACAGAGGCCATATGGCCTGCAGAGTCTAAAATATTTATTATCTGGATTTTCACAGGAAAAGTTTGCTGACCCCTTGTTCTAGATCTTAAAACTCTACTTTAGAAGATGGATGGTAATGTGTACCTATGTCATCATGAGCTACAGATTTAGATTCCCTTGGGGCATGAAGAAATGAGGACAAATATTATTATGCACTCATTCATTTATTTATCCTTTCTTTTGGTAAACATTTGTTGAATGCTCTTGGAGTGCTGGGTATTGAGATCCAAAAGAGAACATGATAGGTGAATAATACATAAGCTTGGCAATTATGTTTTTTTTCCATGACACTGAAGCTCATTATTACATGAAAGGTTAAATATTAACTAATCTCTAATTACTGTATAACAATGTTACGTCTTGCTGCTCAGGGATTTTTGTAGAAGCCATTAACAGAAAAGGTTCATACTTGGAGATAAGTGCACCTACTGTAGATCCTTCATTTCATAGGAATAAAAAAAGCAACAAGGACTGAGCTGGAAGCAATTGCAGACAGAGTCAGAGAACTCGATATTTTCTCTTCCAGCCCAGAAGAACATAAACCAGTAGGAGAGGCAAAAGTGTCCTGAGGGCAAACACCTAACACCAGCAGTGGAAGAAGAAGAAAGTCTGGAACGCCCGGAAGTCACACTGGGAGAAGAGATACGATCAGGTTATGTTTACCCAGCCTGGCCCTCACCACCTAGAAAGCTAAATGGCAGGAAGGGAACAGGTGGACCAGAGACAGAGGATTTGATAGAATTCACTAGATGCCAAGGGCAGGAAAGGGAGCAAAGCTAACTCTCATATGATCCAAACATAAATTAATGTCTCAGGGGTCTAGTCTGGGATTGGTGTGTAGTTAAGTTGGAAGGCATTTCTAGGTAGCACTGATTCTCAGTATCAGGTAGGGTCAAGATTTAAAGTCAAGGGAGTACATCCAAGTCGATGAAAAGAGTTCCTGAATTAGGACCTCCTTTTAGAAGTTGAGTGAAAACAAAGCAGCAGAGTCCTATTGCCACTCTTGCCCAGTCTAGGGCTCAGGGCCCAGTTCTAGCTTTGATGGAGATAACTGAAAGTCAAGGAAAGAACCAGGGCAGAAGTTCACACATGCAGCAGAAACCAAATAGGGAGGCTCAGGGTGCAAGATGTACCTAGAATTGGACTCTCACTCATGCACCAAACATGGCTCCATTGCAACTTAAGGTATAGCCAGCCACCTGACAAAGTTCTAGCCAAAAAGATACAAGAGAAATCATTGGGGGAACTTGTAGAAAAGCTCCTTCAAGAGGGCTGACTTAAGTGGGTAGGACATCTTTTTGCCCTCCTCTCCCTTCTTACTGCCTCCCAGAATATAGATGTGATGGATGATGCAGCAGCAGCCATTTCAGGCCATGAAGTGACTTTGAGAATGGAGGGGGACTTCCCTAGTGGTCCAGTAGTTAAGACTTTGCCTTCCAATGAAGTGGGTGTGAGTTTGATCTCTGGTCGGGGAGGTAAGATCCCACATGCCTCTCAGCCAAAAAACCCAAAACATAAAACACACAAAAAAATTGTAACAAATTCAATAAAGATGTAAAAAGAGAGAATGGAAGAACATCCTTGGATAGTGTTGCTAAAAAATAAAAATCTGGGTGTTTTAAAACCTGGGAGCAACCACACCAGACTTTGGGTTGTCTGTCTCTAGCCTTCTTTTATGTTAGATAAAAACAATATTCTACCTTGTTTAAGCAAGTTATTTGGGGTTTTTCATTATGTGATGCCAAATTTACTCCTAATGGACATCTCACCCCCCACTCAGAAGCATTTCCCAATGTATGGTTTATGTATTACAGATAGTGTACAAGACACTTTTAGAAAGTATTAACACCTTGTGAGTGCATGTGCACTAAGTCGCCTCAGTCATGTCTGACTCTTTGTGACCCTAGGGACCGTAGCCCTCCAGGCTCCTCTGTCCATGGAATTCACCAGGCAATAATAATACTGGAGTGGGTTGCCATTCCCTTCTCCAGAGGATCTTTCTGACCCAGGGACTGAATTCACATCTCTTATATGGCACCCCACTCCATTACTCTTGTCTGGAAAATCCCATGGGTGGAGGAGCCTGGTAGGCTGCAGTCTGTGGGGTCGCTGAGAGTCGAACACGACTGAGTGACTTCACTTTCACTTTTCACTTTCATGCATTGGAGAAGGAAATGGCAACCCACTCCAGTGTTCTTGCCTGGAGAATCCCAGGGACGGGGGAGCCTGGTGGGCTGCCGTCTATGGGGTCACACAGGGTCGGACCTGACTGAAGTGACTTAGCAGCAGCAGCAGCAGTAGCAGCAGCATGCCTCCTGAATTGGCAGGCGGGTTCTTTACCACTAGCGCCACCTGGGGAGCCCAGCTCACCCTGAGAAAACCCATAATTCAAAAAAACACACGCACCCCAATGTTTACTGCAGCACTATTTACAACAGCCAAGACAAGGAAGCAGCCTAGATACACATCAACAGAGGGATGGATAAAGAAGTTGCGGTTCATATACACAATAGAATCTTACTCAGCCATAGAAGGAACAAAACTGGGTCATTTGTAGAGATGTGGATGAAGTTAGAGTCTGTCATACAGACTGTCATAAGTCAAAAAGAGAAAAACAAATATCATATATTAACACATATATGTTGAATCTAGAAAAATAGTACCATTGAACCTATGTGTAGGACAAGATTTAGGTACAGGCATAGAAAACAGACATGTAGACACAGCAGGGGAAGAAGAGGGTGGGACGGATTGGGAGAATATCATTGACATATATACGCTACCATGTGTAAAATAGATAGCCAGTGTGAAAGTGCTGTATAGCAAGGGAGCTCTGCTTGGTGCTCTGTGATGACCTAAAGGGTTGGGATGGGAGGCGTGGGAGGAAGGCTGAAGAGAGAGGGGATGTATGTACACTTACAGCTGATTCACAGTATTGCACAGCAGAAACTAACATGACATTGTAATTACCTTCCAATTTAAAAAATAATTTAAAAACATGAGTGTTGACTGGAGAAATGGGGTGGACTATAAATTAGTTAATTAAATATATCAAATGGGAAGGAATAAATAAACCAATCTTAAGTTAGTATTTATGTAATTATATTAAAAGTAAACATTTTGATTAATATTTTAAAAAGAAAGCATTAATTCAGACAAGCATAGGTCTTATGATTATGTATTCATTTTAATGTATACTAGAGAAAATAGAGCCCAACACTTTGAATTTGTGATTTCATGGGTAAGACTCAGGTTGGTATTTACATTTAAAAAGTAAGTCAATTTAAATTAAACGGTTGAACAAATAATAGAAAAACCAGCCTGCAGAAATGGCAACAACCTTGAAGGTAGAATTTGAGTGAATGAATGTTTGCAAGCGATGCCGTGGGGAATGGTACTGAAACTGGACATGTCTTGTTTGCGCAAGACAGTCTTACCTGGCCCACAGCAAATGCTCAATAAATGTCTGCAGAATGAATGACAACATCCACCCCCGTCTCCCTGAATGAGCTCTGCCTTTTCCCCACACACCTCTTCTGTAGCCCACCCTCCCACTGCCACCCTCTGCAAAAGACCCCCAACCTCTTTTCTCGCCTGCTTTTCCCAACCTTCTAATATGCAATTTCTCTTTTCAAAGCACAAGAAGGTACTCTGCTCTTAGGGCTTTTATTTTTCAGGTTTTATTAAATGGAGCTTTTAGCCTCGGCCATTTTACAATTCCGCGTTGATCTCTCTTTTTGAACCGGCTCATTGGTTGGGGCCCATTTCGTGTGGTTGAAATAAAAGGAAACTGCCTCCCATATAGAAGATCTATGGCTGCTTGTTGCTCTTGTGCATAAATATATTTATCACCTGTGGCCAGACAGAACCCTGAGCAGAACCTGTCTCCTGAGGATGAGAGGAAAGAGGAATTCCCTGGCTTTCAACCCTTTCAACCAACTCAGTTCATCTCCCCCCGCCCTCCGCTACAGACACCTCCCTTAGCAACGCCCCCCCACCCCCGACCCCTATTGCCCCAAACCCAGAAAAAGATCAGCAGTAATGCCCTGGGTGTGTGGGCCACAGTAAGGGTTTCAAAGTACTTTCAGATATCTCGCCTGAGTCTCTGCCTGCACAAAAGCATCTGGAATGCTTGTTTGTCCTCAGCCCCACAGTTTTAGGAGGGGATGGCCGTGGTCTCATGCTCACTAGCCATTGCAAAAATCCTAGAAAAGGCTGGGAAACACGTGTAGATAAGGAGGCTTTAGTCTAGAAAGAAGGCTAAATGGAATCTACAAGGAGGAGTGGGGATGTGCTGTATCTACACGGAGATGATCCATGATGTTACGGCAACTGGGCTGAGAGAGCAAATAGGAAGTCCCTATGGGAAGCAGAGTGGCAGATGGTGGAGAGAGAGAGAGGAACAGTGTAAAGTACAACCCAAAGGTCTTGGGTGGGAAAGCTGAGATCACTGAGAACCAGGTGGGGCAGGATGAGGACAGGGACTTTTACAAGGTAAGCCTGATAGTAATCAGGCGGGAAGTCATCAGATCAGCTCTGCTGGCACACAGAGACAGGACATCACTTTACCAGCAAAGGTGCGTCTAGTTAAAGCTATGGTTTTTCCAGTAGTCATGTATGGATGTGAGAGTTGGACCATAAAGAAAACTGAGGGCCGAAGGATTGATGCTTTTGAACTGTGGTGTTGGAGAAGACTCTTGAGAGTTCCTTGGACTTCAGGGAGATCAAACCACTCCATTCTAAAGGAAATCAGTCTTGAGTATTCATTGGAAGGACTGATGCTGAAGCTGAAGCTCCAGTGCTTTGGCCACTTGATGCGAAGAACTGACTCACTGGAAAAGACCCCGATGCTGGGAAAGATTGAAGGCAGGATGAGAAGGGACAACAGAGTATTAGATAGTTGGATGGCATCACTGACTTGATGGACTGAGTTAGAGCAAGTTCTGGGAGTTGATGGTGGACAGTGAAGCCTGTTGTGCTGCAGTCCATGGGACTGCAATGAGTCGGACATGACGGAGCAACTGAACTGAACTGAACACCTGTAGCTTCCGAAGTCTGGTTTTCTGAGATGTTGAAATCTGTCAGTACAACCTCTGCTGGTGGGAACTCCCCTGTTTGTAATAACATCTGGCACCATCTCTGAGCCTCATGGCAACCATGGTGCAAGTGGGTCCACGGTGATGTTCCCATTATACAGGTGAAGTAACTGAGGTTCAGAGAGTCTCACCCAAGGTTGTATTGATGACAAGTAGCAGAACCTTATCCAGATTCTTCAGTCCCCAGATCTAGGGCTCTTTATAGCACCCCAGAGTCCTTGCAATCTGAGACTCAATACAACAAGGTGTTTAGAACAGTTTTGAGCCCTAAAAGGTGATTGAAGGTAGATACAGATAAGCTGATTGAGTTGTGACCTTGCTAAAGTGATTCCATTCCTTCCCTCCTCACTCCTGGCCCTTCAGTTTTCCTCTGTGTGACTGCATCTCTGTAAGTTCTACATCTAGTCGAGTCTTCTCCTTAACCTTCACTTGGCTTCATGATCTCACCGGTTACTTCTCCTCTTCCTCTTCCAGACAAATTTCATGAAGAGCAAGGTTTGGGGGCTGACAGTTTGTAGGCCTGTTATGTGTTATACCCACATAGTCCCTGGTGGGTGGTAGAGAATCCACCTGCCAAGGAGGAGATGTGAGGGTTTGATCCCTGATCAGGAGGATCTCCTGGAGAAGGAAATGGCAACCCACTCCAGTATTCTTGCCTGGGAAATCTCACTGAAAGAGGAGCCTGGCAGGCTACAGTCCATGAGGTTGCAAAAGAGTTGGACATGACTTAGCAACTGAAAAAAAACACAAAGTACAACTAGTTAGGAGTGGTGACCTTTTCATCCACTTGTTTTTCCTCCACATAGGCTGAGTGCCAGGCTCTGTGAAGGAAGCCAGAGGAAACAGGAACAGCTACCATGGAGAACAAGCCTAGTAGGTTTTCAACCTTTTCTGTGTTGCAGAGAAGAAGCCAGTTCTGACTCCAAGTTGGAAACGGCTTGGCTTGTTTTTCATCGCTTTTGTTATTATAATGATCCATAATGGCTTGCTTCAAAGGACTCTGTCCCTCTGCCTGAGTGTAAACTAAAGTGTCTTTGTTCAGCTCTGAGAGAGATAATCTGACCTTGCCCACCTTTGAATAAAGGAGATTAACACACCCCTTCCAAAGGCTGACCCTTCCTGGAGAAGTGTTGCCAGACTGAAGACCTTTTTACTTTACTTCCCCATTGCCTCTCCCTCTCTGTTCTGCCTTTTGACTTTAGTTCCGCATTGCCTCTCTCCCTGGTTCTGTAAAAGAACCTGGGTTCCAAACCCAGACAAATTTGTATTCCTTGCCTCAACATGTGTCTCTTGGATTCATTGGCCTGTTGTGTGAGCTTGGACTCGGTAGTACAGCCTCTGCACACCTTGGAGAAACTGGTGAGTAATCCACCTCTCTCCTCTCAAAATGAACATTTAACCATTTGATTGAAGTTTTGCATGAAATGATAAAGATTTTTGATCTCCTTTTGGGCCTATCTGTAAAAGCGCTAGTGGCCTAGGGACCTGCAATTAAAGATAGAGGTGATGGGAGCTGTGGATGAGCAAGAAAGCAGTCACATGGAGAGGAAAACAAGGCAGAAGCTGAAAGGGTGTCTCAGTTCAGTTCAGTCGCTCAGTCGTGTCCGACTCTGAGACCCTATGGACTGCAGCATGCCAGGCCTCCCTGTCTGTCACCAACTCCTGGAGCTTGCTCAAACTCATGTCCATTAAGTCAGTGAGGCCATCCAACCATCTCATCCTCTGTCATCCCCTTCTCCTCCTGCCTTCAATCTTTCCCAGCATCAAGGTCTTTCCCAATGAGTCAGTTCTTCGCATCAGGTGGCCAAAGAATTGGAGTTTCAGCTTCAGCATCAGTCCTTCCAACGAATATTCAGGGCTGATCTCCTTTAGGATAGACTGGTTGGATATCCTTGTAGTCCAAGGGACTCTCAAGAGTCTTCTCAAACACCACAGTTCAAAACCATCAATGCTTCGGCCTTCAGCTTTCTTTATGGTCCAACTCTCACATCCATATATGACCACTGGAAAAACCATAGCCTTGACTAAATGGACCTATGTTGACAAGGTAATACCTCTGCTTTTGAATATGTGGTCTAGGTTGGTCATAGCTTTTCTTCCAAGGAGCAAGTGTCTTTTAATTTCATGGCTGCAGTCAACATCTGCAGGGATTTTGAAGCCCAATAAAGTAAAGTCTGTCACTGTTTCCATTGTTTCCCCATCTATTTGCCTTGAAATGATGGGACCAGATGCCATGATCTTAGTTTTCTGAATGTTGAGGTTTAAGCCAACATTTTCACTTTCCTCTTTCACTTTCATCAAGAGGCTCTTTAGTTCTTCTTCACTTTCTGCCATAAGGGTGGTGTCATCTGCATATCTGAGGTTATTGATATTTCTCCGGGCAATCTTGATTCCTGCTTGTGCTTCCTCCAGCCCAGTGTTTCTCATGATGTACTCTGCATAGAAGTTAAATAAGCAGGCTGACAATATACAGCCTTGACATACTCCTTTTCCTATTTGGAACCAGTCTGTTTTTCCATGTCCAGTTCTAACTGTTGCTTCCTGACCTGCATACAGGTTTCTCAAGAGACAGATCAGGTAGTCTGGTATTCCCGTCTCTTTCAGAATTTTTCGAAGTCTATTGTGATCTGCACAGTCAAAGTCTTTGGCATAGTTAATAATGCAGACATAGATCTTTTTCTGGAACTCTCTTGCTTTTTCAATGATCCAGCGGATGTTGGCAATTTGATCTCTGGTTCCTCTGCCTTTTAGAAAAGGAAGCCTGGCTTGGAGAATTTTGAGCATTACTTTGCTAGTGTGAGAGATCAGTGCAATTGTGAGGTAGTTTGAGCATTATTTGGCATTGCCTTTCTTTGGGATTGGAATGAAAACTGACCTTTTCCAGTCCTGTGGCCACTGCTGAATTTTCCAAATTTGCTGGCATATTGAGTGCAGCACTTTCACAGCATCATCTTTCAGGATTTGAAATAGCTCAACTGGAATTCCATCACCTCCACTAGCTTTGCTTGTAATGATGCTTCCTAAGGCCTACTTGACTTCACATTCCAGAATGTCTGGCTCTAGGTGAGTGATCAAACCATCAAGATTATCTGGGTTGTGAAGATCTTTTTTGTACAGTTCTTCTGTGTGTTCTTGCCACCTCTTAATATCTTCTGCTTCTGTTAGGTCCCCACCATTTCTGTCCTTTATTGAGCCCATCTTTGCATGAAATGTTCCCTTGGTATCTTTAATTTTCTTGAAGAGATCTCTAGTCTTTCCCATTCTATTATTTTCCTCTATACCTTTGCACTGATCACTGAGGAAGGCTTTCTTATGTCTCCTTGCTATTCTTTGGAACTCTGCATTCAGATGGGTATATCTTTCCTTTTCTCCTTTGCTTTTTACTTCTCTTCTTTTCACAGCTATTTGTAAGGCCTCCTCAGACAGCCATTTTGCTTTGTTCCATTTCTTTTTCTTGGGGATGGTCTTGATCTCTGTCTCCTGTACAATATCATGAACCGTCCATAGTTCATCAGGCACTCTGTCTATCAGATTTAGTCCCTTAAATCAATTTCTCACTTCCACTGTATAATCGTTAGGGATTTGATTTAGGTCATACCTGAATGGTCTAGTGGTTTACCCCACTTTCTTCAATTTAAGTCTGAATTTGGCAATAAGGACTTCATGATCTGAGCCACAGTCAGCTCCTGGTCTTGTTTTTGCTGACTGTATAGAGCTTCTCCATCTTTGGCTGCAAAGAATATAATCAATCTGATTTTGGTGTTGGCCATCTGGTGATGTCCATGTGTAGAGTCTTCTCTTGTGTTGTTGGAAGAAGGTGTTTGCTATGACCAGTGCGTTATTTTGGCAAAAGTCTATTAGCCTTTGCCCTGCTTCATTCTGTATTCCAAGGCCAAATTTGCCGGTTACTCCAGGTTTCTTGACTTCATACTTTTGCATTTCATCCCTATAATGAAAAGGACATCTTTTTGGGGTGTTAGTTCTAAAATGTTTTGTGGATCTTCATAGAACCATTCAACTTCAGTTTCTTCAGCATTACTGGTCAGGGCATAGACTTGGATTACTGTGATATTGAATGGTTTGCCTTGGAAATGAACAGAGATCATTCTGTCGTTTTTGAGATTGCTTCCAAGTACTACATTTCGGACTCTTTTGTTGACCATGATGGCTACTCCATTTCTTCTAAGGGATTCCTGCCCGCAGTAGTAGATATAATGGTCATCTGAATTAAATTCACCCACTCCAGTCCATTTGAGTTCGCTGAAATGACAGTGGTAACACTTCTCACAGGGCCGTTGGAAGACGGAAAAGATGACAGACAGGAGGGCCCTACTTCTGTGTCTGTCTCCACTGGATCTTTGGGCTCCTCCTGGACAGAAGAAGCGTTAGGTTGCTCAGTTGTGTCTGACTCTTTGCAATCCCATTGACTGTAGCTCTCCAGGCTCCTCTATCCATGGGATTCTTTAAGGAAGAATACTGGAATGGGTTGCCATTCTCTTCTTCCAGGGGATCTTCCCAACCCAGGGATCAAATCTGGGTCTCCTATATAGAAGGAGATTGTTTACCTTCTGAGCTACTAGGGAAGCCTCCTCCTGGACAGGGACCTTGCCTTTTATCACTGCATCCCTAGCATCTATGGTGCCTGACACAGAGGAGGCACCCCCTAAATTCATTTGAATAACAGTCACCAGAGTTGAGACTATCTGAGAGTCTACTGAATAAATTAGGGAGGCAGGTAGGAGGGAGGAAGTGGCTTGATACTCTCCCAAGGGAGGTGACCTATTAGTGTAGGAAATGCCTACCTTACCCAAATAGATGTCTTCCTAAAACTCTATCTGTGTGTAAATTGAAGTCTGACAAGAAAAATCCTATTCCCCTAATGACTTTGATGATTTCAGAGAGGCTTTGCTTTCATTTCCTCTTGATTTAAAATGGGCAGTTGCCTAACATATTGGCCCCTAAAGCATTTTTCCCTATAAAGGAAGAAATGCTCAGAGAATCAGCTCTTAAGTGTACCAGTAATGATGGGGAAGAAGGGAAGGATCACTGGTTAACCTTTTCATTTCAAGAGACTTTGTCATTTCCCAAGCAGAGACCCTTCAAATATCTCAAGGGACTCACTCACAGAGCCTCAGGTAGGAGGAGGGGCAGGAGAGAGCCTGCATCCGGGCTCCTGAATTGTGATGCTTGTTTTATGCTTAAGGAAAGCACAGCCTAAAAAGATGAAGTGGCCTGTCCAAGGCCACACACAAGTTCACTGTGGAGTCAAAGGCAGTGACCTTTCCACTGGCTTCCATAAATAAGTGCTCAAAGTAAAAACGAGGTGACTTATAATCTGGAAAATCCTCCTTTTTGCTCCCTACCCCTTGTCAAGCTGTGCTGGGAGGCAGTGTTTGTAGAGGAAGGATGGCAGCAGCTAGACACACCTGATTCAATACCCCAGCCCTGCGTCCCAAGCTGTGAGGGCTTACTATGAACCACCAAGGCCCCAGTGTGTCCCCTTACCCGCCCCTCCATCCAGGGTCTGTCTGGTCTCCACTTGTAGGGCAGTTGGACCCTGCTCCCGGGCTGAGCATTGGGAAATGAGAAGAATCCAGAGAAGGGTTGCCATGGCAACAGGAGAGCAGTGGCTGCTGCTATGCAAGGTGATCTCTGGCTTCACACACGTCAGAGAGTTTGCTTGTTTGCTTCCCACCTGGGACTCAGAGCTTCCAGGTACACATTGCGGGAATGCGAATGCCACTTTGTCCCTTCTCTCCCTCTCCTGGGGCGCCCCCTGGGCTTTGGGTACCACCTGCCATCAAACTCCCCTAGGGAGTGGCCAGAGACAGTCTGGGAAGCTGCTTAGGTTTTTCAGCCTCTTTCCTCACTGGATAGTTGTCATGTCACATCTTAGAGCTGGGAAAAGTTGCAGTGATCTTTTTTGGTACAAGACTTTCATTTGATATGTAGGGAAAGTGAAGCCCAGAGAAGGCCAATGACTTGTTGAAAAACACACTATAAACATGAGTGTCTTAGTCTGTGTGGGCTGCCCTAACAAAATGCTAGAGGTTGGGTGGCTTAAACAACTAAATTTGTTCTTACACTTTTGGAGTCTGGGAATTCCAAGATCAAGGTCCTGGCAGATTCGATTCTGACGGGGCTCTCTTCCTGCTTGCAGAAGCTGGCCGCCTTCTCTCTGTGTCCTCACATGGCCTCTCCTGAGTGCATGGACATGCAGAGGCAGTAGACTCCCCCATGTCTCTTCATATAATACAAGGGCACTAATCCCATCATGAGGACCTCACCCTCATGACCTCATCTAACCCAAATTACCTGCCAAAGGTCCCATCTCCAAATACCACCCCACTGGGAGTTGGGGCTTCAACCCTAACTGGAGTGTGGGACACAAATATTCAGTCCAAAAGAATGAGGAAGGACCATAACTGGAACAGTTCAGTGCTTTTTCTGTGTCAGACTTTACTTTTCTGGGCTCCAAAATCACTGCAGATGGTGACTCCTTGGAAGGAAAGTTATGACCAACCTAGATAGCATATTCAAAAGCAGAGACATTACTTTGCCAACAAAGGTTCATCTAGTCAAGGCTATGGTTTTTCCTGTGGTCATGTATGGATGTGAGAGTTGGACCGTGAAGAAAGCTGAGCACCGAAGAATTGATGCTTTTGAACTGTGGTGTTGGAGAAGACTCTTGAGAGTCCCTTGGACTGCAAGGAGATCCAACCAGTCCATTCTGAAGGAGATCAGCCCTGGGATTTCTTTGGAAGGAATGATGCTAAAGCTGAAACTCCAATACTTTGGCCACCTCATGCGAAGAGTTGACTCATTGGAAAAGACTCTGATGCTGGGAGGGATTGGGGGCAGGAGGAGAAGGGGACGACAGAGGATGAGATGGCTGGATGGCATCACTGACTCGATGGACATGAGTCTGAGTGAACTCCGGGAGTTGGTGATGGACAGGGAGGCCTGGCATGCTGCGATTCATGGGGTCGCAAAGAGTCGGACACGACTGAGCGACTGATCTGATCTGATATTGCTTCTCTGATGCATGTCAGAAGGGCTCTTTAGAGACTGCCTAATAACTGGGTAATTTTGGCCAAGTCACTTCTCTCTGGAATCAATTTACCATTCTGATAAATGAGGGATTCAAATTCACAATTTATAATTCTCTCCTTTGTTTACAGAAATGACATAACCTGCTATATTTTTCTTTTAATCTTTTGGCTGTGCTGCACGGCATGTGGAATCTTAGTTCTCAGACCAGATATTGAATCCATGCTCCCTGCATTGGCAGTGCAGAATCACCAGGGAAGTTCCAACATAAGCTTCTTGATGACTCAAAAATGGGTCAGAATTAGACTCCCAGATCAAATCCTATGATCTCATTAATTTTTCTTGGTGTTAGTACAGAAGTAATGTCAGTTTGCAGAAGGTTATCAACATCTTAGCTATAAAGACTCCCTCCTTATAGTGGCTAAACATAGACAAACGCCTCCCACTGGTTATTCTGGTTCCAGCCCAACCGCCCCCCCATCCACCCACACAGACAAACCTCTCGACTTATCTTCCTAGGACCCACATCTGGCCAGCCATTCTCCTTCCCTCTGAGCATCCTCTTCCCCTTTCCTCTAAGCAGCATCATACCAGCAACCTTTGTCATCACCCCTCTGCTTCCTTGTGACCATGATGTTTCTAGAACACGCTTGGATATCTCCAACTTTGTATACATGGATCCCTCCACTTTTGCTCACCCCACTTACCCTAATTCCCCTCATTCTTCAAGAGCCAGGGTGGGTATGTCCCTGCCACTCCAAGGTCACCTCAGCACTTAGAGCTTCTGTCTATGGGAGCTTTTTTCATACCGCATAATTATTGTTTGTTATCCTCCTCTCGCACCAGGATATAGGCTTTTAGGATGAGAATGAGGTCTTGTTTTCCATTGGTTCCCTCACCTAACCCTGAGCAGGTACTCAGGTAGGGTTTGCTGAATGAATGAATAAATCTGGGGAGCTGTTTAAAAAGATTTTTCAAGCTCAAGTTGTGAGTGTCAGTTACTCATTGTGTTTACCAGCCTGTCTGTTCCTTTTATCAGGAGGCCATCCCGAAGAGGCTCATGGGTCTGAGAGTCAGAACACCCTCAAATGAATTCTTATTCCTGGAGAAGTCATTCCTCCTCCTTGGTGTTAGCTACAATGAGAGGTTTGGGTATAGTGATCCCTAAAGTGTCTTTTATCTTTAATTTCCAATAATTCCAAGATATCCAGTCAGCAGTCAACACATAGCAAATATAGTAAGTCACGGGGAAGGAGAAAAAATACTCTTAAAAGAAAATAGCTGTGCTGGGTCTTTGATGCTGTGCATGGGCTTTCTCTAGTTTTGGCAAGTGGGGGCATTTATTTAGTTGTGGTGTGTGAGCTTCTCATTGCAGTGGCTTCTTTTGTTGTGGCGCATGGGCTCCAGGGCACATGGGCTCAGTAGTTGTGGCACATGGGCTTAGTTGCCCTGAGGCATATGGAATCGTCCTGGACTAGGGACCGAACCCATGTCCCCTGCATTGGCAAAGCAGATTCTTAATCACTGGACTACCAAGGAAGTCCCCCTAAATACTCTTGATTTAAAGTTTATTTGTGGCTGAATCTTGGGAACAAGGGCAGTGACATGGTAGGTCTCAACTACAGGGGCCCCAAACAACTGTCCAGCTGAGCAGGAAGGAGAACATAGAGAGATCACAGGTCAAGTTCATGTTGGTTATCTAAGGCAGGTTGGAGCAGGCAGGTGGGGCCAGAGGTCAGTGTCAATTACTAGGTTGGCAAGGCTGATCCAAGAGCAGATACTGTTGGCTTCTTGCTCACCAACCCTCCTATGATGGTACGAGGGCTGTCAAAGGCCAACATTGACTTGACTTGAGCACTGCTCTTGACTTGAACAGCTTCATCATTTACTCATAGAAGTTATCTTAGCGACTGTCAACTCACTGACTATCTGGATAAAATTCAAAGTTTTAAGCTAGTTTCATGACTACAGAATTCTGGAGCATGCACGTTCAGTTGCTCAGTTGTGCCTGACTCTTTTGCAACCCCATGAACTGTAACCCAACAGGCTCCTCTGTCCATGGAATAGTCTAGGCAAGAATACTGGAGTGGGTTGCCATTTCCTACTCCAGGAGATCTTCCTTACAGGAAGGTGGGAGGATTCTTTACCACTGAGCCACCTGGGAAACCCAATAGAATTCTGGAGAAAGATAAAACTCTTCAGTACAGCATTCAAGGCTCATCATTATCCCTTTCTTTATAGACTCTAAGCTCTCAGTTTCCTGGAGGCACTATACTCTCCCATGCCTTGATACCTGGACATGTGCTCCCCTCCCTTTTTCTCTGTTCTCCAAGTCAACCCTTATTCATGACTCAAAACTCGGGCATCATCTCTAGGAAGAAGTCTTTGATTCTTCCTCCCTCAAATCTAGATTGGGGAACCTATCATATGCTCTGATAGCTCCCAGTGTTCTCCCTGGTAACATCCATTAAAATGTCTCTTATTTCATTGCTTTCATTAGGAACATGAGTTCCTTGAGGGCACGAACTCTTACTTGTTCATCTTCAGTGCAATAATCAATGAAAATATTTTTGAGTGAATAAATGGATGACAAATAAAAAAATGGAATGTAACTTTCAAGGTCTAACTATAGTATTTATATCAGCACAGGACAAGTATGCAATTGGTCCATGAGTCCTTGAGAACCTTGTATACTCCATTAATGAATAGTAATGAGAAATGCTTGCAATTAGCATACTCTTAGTTGAATGGGAAATGCTGTGGGTGGCAAATGTGTTCACTTTCAGTGTTTTATGGACTAAGCATTCCCTGTTCTTACACAATTTAGCAAACGATGTGTATAAACTCAGGTGGCCATAGGGTCTCCCCCAGGTCCTTCTGATTTAGCATCTTTACATGGTAATGGCATGTGAAGAGAGACGTTTTGTTTTGTTGGGAGTCTGTGTGTTCTTCCATGCTGGCATTTCTTTCAGGGAACTCTACTCATTAGGAGATACATTCTTTCAGAGTTCTGTTAAGCAGTGAGGATGCCAAAGGCTCAAAGGCAGGTGTGAAGGGCAGGGAGGGGAAGGTGCACAGAGGGTGAAAATGCATAATAAACAGGATAAACTCTACAAAGCCCCTCGAGAAATATGCTGGTATGAAGAAGATAAGTGCCAGTGGCACTTTCCCTCTGGCATTTCTATTCCCCCTTGAGGTTCTCCCACTTTGATCTTTCCACTGTCTGCTCTGTAAAAGAATCTAACTGAAGCAAAACACAACATGCTCCAGGGCTGAGCTGGGACAAGCTCTCCAGAGAGAGTTCACGGGAGGAGCAACAACTGCACCTTGGCGGCCCTGCGTTTGCAGCCTGCAATGCAGGAGATGCGGGTTCCATCCTTGGGTTGGAAAGATCCCCTGGAGGAGGCATGGGAACCCACTTCAGTATTCTTGCCTGGGAAATCCCATGGAGAAGAGGAGCCTGGTGGACTATAGTCCATGGGGTTGCAAGAGTCAGACACAGCTGGAGTGACTTAGCACGCACATGCAGGCACAGGGGGGTTCATGCTGATACCTGCTCTCATTCATGCCTGTCGTCAGGGGGCCCTGCTCCTCCTTGTCTCTGACTCAACTGTGAGTCAAATCAGAGCCTTCTTTGGGGGTTTCTCGGCATCATTGACATGGGCTCAGTTTTCAGAAAGATCTTTACCAAAAATGAAGGGGAACTGACTAAGATGAGACTGTTAGTACTGTTAGTACCGCTAACAACAACCAAACACAAAACAATAATATAGCTGAGATAGAAGAGTGCAGAACTCCTGTCCATTACAGTTAGGGTCCCAGAAATTGCCTCATTTTTCTCTAAAGGAATATGCTAGTACCCACTTCATCTAAGTCTTGGATGTTATCTTCTCTAACTCTGTCTTTTCAAGGGACACTCAGTGTCTGTGCTTTTAGGCTTCCACCCAAACTGACCATTGCAGCATGAGAAGGAATGCTGAGAAAGGTGGCTGATTATATTCTCTGAGATCCCCTCTGGGCTATGTGTGCTATTGCAGATACTCTTCTTACAGTGTGGCATAGACTCTCCTCCATCAGGGTGTGGAATCTTTGTTTCCTCTACTTGAACCTGGTGGACCTTTGTAACTGCCTCGATTAGTAGGACATGGTGGTAGAACATTGCAAGATTTTTGAGCCTAGGTCATAAAAAGTGATACGGTTTTCCACCTGGTGTCAATATGGACTTTGGAGCTGGCTACTCTAAAGCTGCCAAGTTGGAGAGACAAGACAAAGAAGCCACATGGAAACAGAAAGAGCTGCCCACAGAGCCCGAGCTGACAGCTGTTGAGTATTCCCAGCATCAACCACAGTGAATAAATCTTCAGATGATTCTGAAGTCCTGGAGGCTTCTAACTGATGACCCAGACATCAAGGATCAGAGAGAAGCCTGTTCTTGCTGTGCCCTGTTTGAATTCCAAACCCTCAGATCCAAAAGCATAATAAGGGGTTGTTTTATGACCATTAGATTTTGGGGCACTTTGTCATGCAGCGTTAGATATTCAGCATAAACAAAGAGAGAGCTTTCCACTGCCTTGCTGCTGTGCTGTTTGTCCTAAACTCCATCACTGTCTACTTTTCACCTTGCAACTGACCCTTTGCACCTTACATCTCTTGATTCCTCCCCCATTGAAGACTTCATTATGCCCCTTTATTTGGATGTTGCTTTTTTTGGCCACCATCTTTACTTTTCCTCACTGATGACAGCTTCTGCTTGTGCTTTGCCTGCTTTCTTCCTCTGCCCTCTCTTTCCTTGGTCTTAGCTCAGGATCCTCTGCCATGGCACAAACTTTCCACAGGAGGTCTTGGGTTGCAGTCTGATTACCGGGCACTGGATAGTGTATCAGTATCAGTTCAGTCACTCAGTTGTGTCTGACTCTTTGTGACCCCACGGACTGCAGCACACCAGGCTTCCCTGTCCATCATCAACTCCTGGAGCTTACTCAAACTCACGTCCATCGAGTCAGTGAGGCCATCCAACCATCTCATCCTCTGTCGTCCCCTTCTCCTCCTGCCTTCATTTTTTTCCCAGTATCAGGGTCTTTTCCAGGGAGTCAGTTCTTTGCATCAGGTGGCCAAAGTATTGGAGTATCCAATGAATATTCAGGGCTGATTTCCTCTAGAATGGACTGGTTGGATCTCCTTGTAGTCCAAGGGACTCTCAAGAGTCTTCTCCAACACCACAGTTCAAAAGCATCAATTCTTCAGTGCTCAGCTTCCTTTATAGTCCAACTCTCACATCCATACATGACTACTGGAAAAACCATAGCCTTGACTAGATGGACCTTTGTTGGCAAAGTAACATCTCTGCTTTTTAATATGCTGTCTACATTGGTCATAGCTTTTCTTTCAAGGAGCAAACGTCTTTTAATTTCATGGCTGCAGTCACCATCTGTACTGATTTTGGAGCCCCTCCAAATAAAGTTAGCCACTGTTTTCATTGTTTCCTCACCTATTTGCCATGAAGTGATGGGACGGGATGCCATGATCTTAGTTTTCTGAATGTGGAATTTTAAGCCAACTTTTTCACTCTCCTCTTTCATCAAGAGGCTCTTTAGTTCCCCTTCACTTTCTGCCATAAGGGTGGTGTCATGTGCATATCTGAGCTTATTGATATTCCTCCCAACAATCTTGATTCCAGCTTGTGCTTCATCCAGCCCGGCATTTCACATGATGTACTCTGCATATAAGTTAAATAAGCAGGGTGACAATATACAGCTTTGACGTACTCCTGTCCTGATTTTGAACCAGTGTGTTGTTCCATGCCCAGTTCTAACTGTTGCTTCTTGACCTGAATACAGCTTTCTCAGGAGGCAGGTCAGGTGGTCTGGTATTCCCATCTCTTTAAGAATTTTCCAGTTTGTTGTGATCCACACAGTACTAGGTTTTGATGTAGTCAGTAAAGCAGAAGGAGATGTTTTTCTGGAACTCTCTCTTTTTTTTTTTATTAACCAATGGATGTTGGTGATTGGATCTCTGGTTCCTCTGCCTTTTCTAAATCCAGCTTGAACATCTGGAAGTTCATGGTTCATGTACTGTTGAAGACTGGCTTGGAGAATTTTGAGTATTACTTTGCTTGTGTGTGAGATGAGTGCAATTGTGCGGTAGTTTGAGCATTCTTTGGCATTGCCTTTCTTTGGGATTGGAATGAAAACTGACCTTTTCCAGTCCTGTGGCCACTGCTGAGTTTTCCAAATTTGCTGGCATATTGAGTGCAGCACTTGCACAGCATCATCTTTCAGGATTTGAAATAGCTCAACTGGAATTCCATCACCTCCACTAGTGTTGTTCATAGTGATGTTTCCTAAGGCCCACTGGACTTTGCATTTCAGGATGTCTAGCTCTAGGTGAGTGATCACATCATCATGGTTACCTGGGTCATGAGGATCTTTTTTGTACAGTTCTTCTGTGTATTCCTGCCACCTAATATCTTCTGCTTCTCTTAGGTCCATACCATTTCTGTCCTTTACTGTGCCAATCTTTGCATGAAATGTTCCCTTGGTATCTCTAATCTTATGGAAAGTATGGGAAGACAATATCATTTCTTGCCCTCTTAGAGCTCAGGCTGATAATAAAACATCATAGACTGGGTGGTCTATGTAAATAAGAAGCAATTATTTATCTGGATGCTGTGAAGTCTAAGATCAATATGCTAGCATGTTTGGTATCTGATGAGAGCTCTCTTCCTTGTTTGCAGACACCTGCCTTCTTGCTGTGTCCTTATATCATGGAGAAAGAATGAGTTCTAATCTCTTCCTCTTCTTATGAGGATACTAATCTCATCATGGTGGTTCCCTGGTGGCTCATAGGTCATAGGTCTTCCCTGGTGGCTCAGACAATAAAGCGTCTGCCTACAATGTGGAAGACCTGGGTTCAATCCCTGGGTCAGGAAGATCTCCTGGAGAAGGAAATGGCAACCCACTCCAGTTCTCTTTCCCGGAAAATCCCATGGACGGAGGAGCCTGGTAGGCTACAGTCCATGGGGTCGCGAAGAGTCGGACACGACTGAGCGACTTCACTTCACTTCATTTCAATCTCACCATGGTGGTTCCACACCCACGACCTTGTCTAAACCTAATACCCTTCCCAAGGGCCCCACCTCCAAACACCTCAGGGGTTAGAGTACATGAATTTTGGGGGAACATATTCAGTCCATAACATTTGGCCTCTGACTTCCCAAAACTCATGCTCTTCTCTTGTACAAAATATACTCATCCATCCTAATAGCTCCCCAAAGTCTTAACCCATTCTGAATCAACTCTAAAGTCTTATCTAAAGATCATCTAAATGCACTTTTCATCCTGAGGCAAAATTCCTCCCCAGCTATGAATATGTGAAATTTGATAAGTTATGTGTTTTCAAAAGACAATGGTGGGCGGGCATAGCATAGACATTCCTGTTCCAAAAGGGAGAAATCAGAAAGAAGAAAAGGGCGCTAAGTCAAAGCAAGTTAAAAACATAGCAAGGTGAATACCATTGATCTTAAGCCTTGAGAATAAAGCCCTCTGGTTCAATGTGCTGCCTTCCAGACTTAATAGGGCAGTGGTCCTGCTTTCTAGACCCACTGAAATGGTGGTTCAACCCCTGTGGCTCTACCAGGCTGGGATTACACACCAAGACTCAAGGATAGGGACCCTTCTTTTAAGGCCCTGGGCAGCCAATCTGGCCTACTGAAAGCAACGCAGTGCCCTCCCTCTATTCCCTTTGCCCCCAACTTGAGACAGAGGAGGCAGCCCTGATGATCTCTGAATGGTCTTTGAAGTCATTCTTCCATTATCTTAAAGAATAATACACAATTTGCTGCCAAATGGCTCTGTGGTTCAGTCCTGTAAGAGCTAAGAAGTCAGACAACCTTCCTTCATTTCTTCTCATCTCCAACCCTTTAGGGCAACCTGGCAGTGTTTTTGCTGGGCTGGTTAAGTTCTTGGTTGACATCCATAGTAATTGTATCATCAAATGTCTGTTGAGCACACCCTTACTACTCTCTTCTGAACACATTTTCTTATTTTTTTCCCATATGGATAGGCTGAGAATTTTTCAACTCTTTAACTCCTGGTTCTTTTTATTTTTTAACAGTTCCTCCTTTAATTGGTTTCTCTCTTTTCACATTGTACTATGAACACTAAGGAAGAACCAAGCCACTCCTTCAACATTCTGCTTAGAAATCTCCTCAGCTAATTATCCAATTTCATAGCTCACAAATTCTTCCATAAAACACTAGAAAATGAACATAGTTCAGTCAAGTTCTTTGTCACCTTCTCTCCATTGTCCAACAGCATGCTCTTCATTCCTCACCAGAATGGCCTGTTACTGCCTACTGTCAATATTTCTACCAGTATTTTGTTTATAAATATTTGTGTATTGTCTAAGAAGTTGGAGCTTTTCTCTCCAGCTCTCCTCTTTTCTTTCCGAGTCTTTGTCAAAATCACCTTTAAATGTCCCTTTGTAGATATCTTGGCTTTTGTTTTTGTTTTTTTTTTTTTTTGAGAGTGTACCTCAAAACTCTCACCACCTCTACACCATTACCCAGTTCCAAAACCACTTCAATATTTTTAGATATCTGTTACAGCAGCACCTCACTTCTTGGTGCCAATTTCTATCTTACTCAGCTTGGGTTGCCATAATAAAACACCATAGGATGCCTGGGTTAAACAACAGTAAAACATTTTTCACAGTTCTGAGGACTAAAAGTCTAAAACAAAAATCATATGTTCTGGTAAGAACCTCCTTGCTGTCTTATAGACTGCCGCTTTCTCACTGTGTCCTCATCAGGCAGACAGAGCAGGCTCTGGTATCCTTATCTTATAAGGACACACATTCCATCCTAATGACCTCATCTGAACCTAATCCAGAAAGGAGTACATCAAGGCTGCATATTGTCACCATGCTTATTTAACTTATATGCAGAATACATCATGTGAAATGCGAGGCTGGATGAAGCACAAGCTGGAATCAAGGCTGCCAGGAGAAATACCAATAACCTCAGATATGCAGATGACACTACCCTTATGGCAGAAAGTGAAGAAGAACTAAAGAGCCTCTTGATGAAAGTGAAAGAGGAGAGTGAAAAAGTTGGCTTAAAACTCTACATTCCAAAAACTAAGATCATGGCATCTGGTCCCATCACTTCATGGCAAATCGATGGGGAAACAATGGAATCGGTGAGAGACTTTATTTTTGGGGGCTCCAAAATCACCGCATATGGTGATTGCAGCCATGAAATTAAAAGACGCTTGCTCCTTGGAAGGAAAGTTATGACAACCTAGAAAGCATATTAAAAAGCAGAGACATTACTTTGCCAACAAATGTCTGTCTAGTTAAGGCTATGGTTTTTCCAGTAGTCATGTATGGATGTGAGAGTTGGACTATAAAGAAAGCTGAGCGCTGAAGAATTGATGCTTTTGAACTGTGGTGTTAGAAAAGACTGTTGAGAGTCCCTTGGACTGCAAGGAGATCCAACTAGTCCACCCTAAAGGAGATCAGTCCTGAATATTCGTTGGAAGGACTAATGCTGAAGCTGAAACTGATACTTTGGCCACCTGATGCGAAGAACCGATTTATTGGAAAAGACCCTGATGTTGGGAAAGATTGAAAGCAGGAGGAGAAGGGGATGACAGAGGATGAGATGGTTGGATGGCCTCACTGACTCGATGGACATGAGTTTGAGTAAATTCCGGGAGTTGGTGATGGACAGGGAAGGAAGCCTGGCGTGCTGCAGTCCATAGGGTCACAGAGAGTTGGATACAACTGGGCAACTGAAATGAATTGAACTGAAACCTAACCCTCCACAAAGTCCCCTTCTCCAAGTACCATCAAAGTAGGACTTTGACAGTGTGAATTTGGGGGATTCTTTCTTACAATAATTCTTTGTGTAACACTGGTGAACCTCATCAGATAACACTCGCCTAGACTTAAACTATCTAGACACAGCTCCATTAACTTTTCTTCAGAATGGGAGAAAGGGGACCAGACATGAAGATGATAAAGGCCGTCTGCTTCTCAGTGAAGACCACCATCCCTGGTGGAGAGTAAAACACAAATGCAAAATGTTCCTTTGGTTCCCCAGAGGAACCAACATATCAAAAGCCAGCAAGTGTTTCATCCAAAGATACCAAATTGCCGAGGTTTCCAGAAGGGTTGGCAAGGGCCTGCCACAGAAGCCCCTACTTCCCCAGGAGCGGTGGACCTGAGGCATGGAGGGCCGGGAAGTGCTCAAAGCAGAGAATGTCTCTGGTACCTGAATCCCCTCTGAGAATGAGCTGGATGCTTTGGGAAGATGATGGATGAGCCTGAGTCACATAACTGGAACGAATCCAGAGGCAGGAATTAGACAATATCAAGTCCTCTTGCTTCCCTTACTTGTTCTGTGTGACCACAGACAAGTCCCTTTACCTCCTTGAGCCTTCCTCTTTTGTAAATGGGAGAAACTCCAGCCTGCCTTGTCTCCTCCTTGGGCTCTTGTGAGGATCGAATGACCATGCACAGGATGACACTTTAATTGAACATTCAGCATGTGCTGGACATGTCGCTTCCTTTATGGCACTTATTCCTCATAAAAACCCTGCAGTGTAGAGATCATCACCCCAGGCCATAGCTGAGGAAACAGAGGGCAGTGGGGCCATGCAACTCCCCCAAGATCACATGGCTAATAAGGGGTAGAGTTGACATTCCAGCTCAGATTTGCCCAGCACTGAAACCCATGTTCTCTCCACTAGAGTACAGTTACTGATATTGTTCTTGTTACTGATTTTATGTCTCTTCTATGATCCATCGTGGGAACATTTTATTCTGTAGAAGGGACATGGGGGTACTCGGGCATCACGAAAGTGCACCTGGTTGTCCACCAAACCCCTCAGTTTTGACCCCGTGAGCTATGCTCCGACTGAATTAATGAGATTTCTGCAGTGCTGTCTCACAAGAAGGTCTAGACTCCTAATACCAAGGTCCTGATGGTATGCAGAACCAGAAATGAAGGCACAGTGATGTTGATGAGAACTATTTCCGGCCCCTGCTGATGACATCATCAAGGTGAGACAGCACCCCCCCACCCCCGCCCCCGCCCCCGCCCCCGGGACACTCACCTTCGAGACGGGTGATGTGAGGCTGAGTCCCTGCAACCTACAGGGGACAAAAGAGGAAGCCCACAGTGTGGGCCCATCTGGCCTGGACCACCCTCCTGGACTGGAGCGAGCAGAATTTCAGCATGTTCTCTCATCCACAATGCTCCATAATTGCTTTTTCTGGCAAAGAACAAAACCCGCAGAGGGGCAGCCTGGCAGCACTGGCAAAATGAGCCACTAGGCATGCAAGCCACACTCTGCTTTCCGACAATTAGCCTGGGACGTGTGGATCCTGACCACAGAGAGTCAGTGTAAGAGAAGATGGAAATGCCAGGGCAGGGCCTCCATTAAGGACAGCTCTCCTGCCAGGCAGAGGCTGGAGGGGCGGGGAGCTCTGGCTTCTTAGCGATCAAAACCAAGGCAGGGCAATTTGCAGCAACATGGATGGATCTAGAGATGATCATACTAAGCAAAGGAAATCAGAAGGAGAGAGACAAATACCACACAATATCACTTACCACGTAAGTTCATGATGCAAATGAACTTATCTATGAAACAGAAACAGACGCACAGAAATGGAAAACAGACTTGTGGTTGCCAAGGGGAAGAAGGAATGGGGAGAGAGTTTGGGATTAGCAGATGTAAACTATTATATATAGGATGGATAAACAACAACAAGGATAAACAACAAGCATAACACAGAGAATTATATTAAATATCCTGTTATAAACCATAATGAAAACTATATATACACATATATGTATGTATGTATAACAAAGTGTTTGTTAGTCACTCAATCACATCTGACTCTGCAACCCCACGGACTGTATCCTGCCAGACTCCTCTGTCCATAGAATTCTCCAGGCAAGAATACTAGAGTGGGTAGCCATTCCCTTCTCCAGGGGATCTTCCTGACTCAGGGATCAAACCTGGGTCTCCCATTATTGTAGGCAGATTCTTTACCATCTGAGCCAGCAGGGAAGCCCATATGTATAACTAAATACATATGTAGCATACAACTACTGAATTGTATGGTGGAAATTAACCCAGCATTGTAAATCAACTAAACTTCAATAAAACAAATTTTTTAAAAGTTAAAAGGAAAAGTAAAGCCAAGTCAGGGCATTGCAAGGCAAAGACCCCAGCTCATCTCTAGAGGCAGGTTGGAAGAAGGGCTGTGAGAGATTCCATGCCTCCCAGCTGGAGGGAAGCTCAAAAAGTACAGAGTAGATCCTATGATTAGTGCTGGGAAATCCATCTTCAGGAACTGACTGATCCCCAGAATCTCCCCTGGGATCCTTTTCTGAGCACTGCATGGCTGAGTAGAAAAGAGGACTTGGAGAACCTCCTAGCTCTGTTATTTAGGAGTCTGATACTTGGGCAAGTTCTTGGCTGTGTGTGTGTGTGTGTGTGTGTACAGAAAGCAAGCATTGGTCAATGTAAGAGGCTTCACAGGAAGAGACCACACCATGCACAGCACTGCAAACGACTGAAAAAATACAACAAAAACACTAGTTGGCCTTTGTGAAGCCCGATGGGAATCTTATTAGATCCTTCCCTTCCTCCTTGACACTTGGTTCCCACATCTCGACCCTGACACTTACTCATCCGTGTGACGTGGCTGAGTTATTTACTCTCCCTGTGCTTCGGTTTCTTCACCTGTTAAAATGGGCATCATCCCGTGTTCTTCAGGGCCAGTGAAGGGAATCAAATGAAGTGATGTGTGTGAAAAGCGCTTGGCAACTATAAATACACTTCGGAGTTGCTGTTGATGGGGTGAGAGTGAATATCAAAGGTAGAGAAAAGCAAATTGCAAAGCAGCGTGTGTCTCCTCTTTGTGAGAATGAGGTCTGGAGGGGCTCTAATCCTTAGAGATTGTGCTTTAGGGCCTTGGGAAGATGAATTCCAGAGCCTCTGAAATGAATTGGAAATTGGAATGAGAATGCTAAAGCACTGCTGCAGTTTTATTTGCGTAGGGTCAGGGAGCAGGTGCTGGGGAGGAGGGCGAGCCTGGGAGGTGTCTGTTCTCCCAGGTGGAGGTGAGGACAGCAGACAGGACGGCCGTATTCCTGGGAGCCTGGAAGGTCCCAGACAGTGGAGAAATGGGAGCTGGCAAAACATGCATGCAAAGAAGTCTCCTGCAACCCACACTAACCCTCTCTGCCTCCTCTTGAAAAATAAAAGTGAAAGTGTTAGTCACTCAGTCATGTCTGATCTTTGCGACCCCATGGACTGTAGCCTTCCAGGCTCCTCTTGACTATAGAATTCTCCAGGCAAGAATACTGGAGTGGGGTGCCATTTCCTTCTCCAGGGGCTCTTCCTGAGCCAGGCATTGAACCTGGGTCTCCTGCATTGCAGGCAGATTCTTTACCATCTGAGCCACCTGAAGCCAAACTAGATGGGCTGGGGTAGGGACTGAGCCAGCTCAAATACTTCCTGCCTGGAGTATCCTTTTTTCTTTTTGAGAACTGTAGCAGGGCTGAGTGTACGGTGTGATCAGGATGCTGGAGGTGGCCAACAAGTCATGCTGATACTGAAGAGGAATGAAGGTAGACAGCTGCTGTTACTGGTGGAAGCACAGTGGGCATGCCCATTGTAGGAGCATGCCCTCTACCCTCTCTGCACTTGTCTCTGAACCTGACGTCTTATTCAGGACAGGGCCTGGGGCGGGTCTCCACCAGCGGTACTCCTGGAGCTCTGGTGCCTGGGGCAGGGATGGGATGGGAGTGGGGCACAGGATCAGCAGGAGGGGGGTGGCTCTGAAGCTTTAAGGACAGAGCTAAACAGCACTGACTGTGAGCACGTCTGGTTCATGGCAAGAAGGGAACCTGAGAAAAGGAACCATAAGTCCCTAGATCTTGAGGCATGCATGCATGCGTGCGTGCTAAGTCACTTCAGTCATGCCTGACTCTGTGCAACCCTATGGACTGTAGCCCGCCAGGCTCCTCTGTCCATGGGATTTCATACTGGAGTGGGTTGCCAAGCCCTCCTCCAGGGGATCTTCCCAACCTAGAGATTGAACTGGTGTCGTTTATGTCTCCTGCATTGGCAGGTGGGCTCTTTGCCACTAGTACCACCTGGCACTGATTTGAAATGGGGTCTCTAAGTCGTGTGGTAGAATTGGCCAGAAATGTAGAGGGATAACATTTCAGATGCTAGGGAAAAAGAAGGAGGATGGTGACAGGGCCCTTTTTAGCACAGCAGTAAATGCAGATGTGAGCGTGCAATCTCATGAGTTTGTGAGCAGACCTACAGACTAAGAGTCCAGACAATAGAGTGCTAGTCCCAGCCTTCCTGTTTGGGCTCCAGGGGACCATGAGCCAATTTTCTGTTGATAGAGGAAGAGTCTCCTGATGGTTAAGCACCTTCTGTATGCTTAACAGGGCCCAGAGCAGTTTTTCTTTGAATCAAAGCTCTGACAGGTACAAGGAATTACCTCTATTTTACAGATGAGGAAACTGAAGCCCAGAGAAGCTTGGAGATTTTGCCTCAACCAGGTAGGTGTCTACTGGGCCAAAGAATCTGTATTCTAAGAAATCTGGATGCTCCTTAGGCAGTTGTGAGCCTAGGTCATTCATTCATTCACATTTATGCAGAGGATATTTTTGAATGTCTCTCATGTCATGAGTACCATTGAGGTTATAGCTATGAAAAAATGACCAAAACAGTCACAATGGAGTTTATGTTCTACAGAAGGAAGACACATAATGAAGAAACAGGTAAGTAAATACATAGAATATCAGATAGTGATAAATACTGTATTGAAAAATAAGGCAGGCTAAAGCTCAACACTCAGAAAACAGATCATGGCATCTGGTCCCATAGCTTCATGGGAAATGGATGGGGAAACAGTGAAAATAGTGTCAGACTTTATTTTTTGGGCTCCAAAATCACTGCATATGGTGATTGCAGCCATGAAATTAAAAGATGCTTACTCCTTGGAAGGAAAGTTATGATCAACCTAGACAGCATATTAAAAAGCAGACATTACTCTGCCAACAAAGGTCCGTCTAGTCAAGGCTATGGTTTTTCCAGTGGTCATGTATGGATGTGAGAGTTGGACTGTGAAGAAAGCTGAGCACCAAAGAATTGATGCTTTTGAACTGTGGTGTTGGAGAAGACTCTTGAGAGTCCCTTGGACTGCAAGGAGATCCAACCAGTCCAACCTAAACTCTGGAGATCAGTCCTGGTGTTCTTTGGAAGGACTGATGCTAAAGCTGAAACTCCAATACTTTGGCCACCTCATACGAAGAGTTGACCAATTGGAAAAGACTCTGATGCTGGGAGGGATTGGGGGCAGGAGGAGAAGGGGACAAGAGAGGATGAGATGGTTGGATGGCATCACCGACTCGATGGACATGAGTCTGAGTGAACTCCGGGAGTTGGTGATGGACAGGGAGGCCTGGCGTGCTGCAATTCATGGGGTCTCAAAGAGTCGGACACGACTGAGTGACTGAACTGAAGGGGCAGAAACTGCCATGGTGGGGATGTTTGCTCTTTTATCGAGGTTGGTCAGGTAAGGCCCCACTGACAAGGGCCATTTGAGCAGAGACCTGGAGGAAAAAAGGGTGAGAGCCATGTGGCTTTTCAAGGGAAGAATCTTCCAGCAGAGGAAACAGCACGGGCAAAGACCCTGAGGCAGGACTGTGCCCAACAGGCCAAAGAAGAGTAAATTGAGGGGCTTTCCTGGTGGTCCAGAGGGTAAGACTTTGTCTTCCAATGCAGGGGGTGAGGGTTTGATCCCTGGCTAGAGAGCTAAGCTCTCACATGCCTTGGAGCCAAAAAACCAAAACATAAGACAGAAACAGTATTGTAACAAATTCAATAAAGACTTTAAAAATGTTCACATTAAAAAAAAATCTTAAAAAAAAAAGTGAATAAGTTGGCCTATGTGGCTGGAGCAGAGAGAGCAAGAAGAGAGGAGCAGTGGACGAGGTCAAGGTGGGAACAAGGGCAGACCATGTAAGGGCTTCACAAAGCTTTTATCTTTTACTACAGATGAGATAAGGAGCCGTTAAAAGGTTGTAGCCACTAAGTGCCAGGCTTGTAAAATATGGCTTGTATTTTATTTTCATTTTACTTTTTACTTTGGATTTTGCATTGGAGTATAGTTGATTAACAATGTTGTGTTTCTTTCAGGTGTACAACAAGGTGAGTCTCCTTCTCGCTCTGTTATTAGGACTGGACTCTAGGGGGTGTATAAGAGACAAAGCAGGAAGAGCACTCAGGAGGTACTGAGGTCGTGGAACGGGAGATCATGTGGCCTGCACCCTGAGAGAAGCAGTGAAGGAAGTGAGATGCTATCAAACTCAGGAAGCATTTTTGAGGGAAGCGCTATTTGCTAATGGAGTAAATGCGAAGTATGAGAAAAGAGAACAGAAGTTGAATCCAAAATTCAGACCTGAATCACCTAAAATGTTAAGTAACAATTTACTGAGATGGACAAGAATGAAGGATAAGTGGTTTGGGGCCCTGAGGATAAGAATTGGTTATGGATGTATTGAGTTTACCATGTCTGTTAGATATCCGCCTGGAGATACAGAATAGGCAGTTGGATTTAGGAGCCTGGAGATCAGGGGAGAGCTAAGCTGAAGATATAAATTTGGGAACTGTGAGTACACAGGTGGTATTTAAAGCCATGAAACTGGATAAGATACCCTAGGGATTAAGAAAAGATGTCTGTAGAGAACAGACTGGTAGCTGCCAAGAGAGACGGGGCTGGGGAAGGAATGGAATGGGTGATTGGGGTTAGCAGATGCAAACTTTAATATACAGAATGGATAAACAACAAGGTCCTACTGTAAAGCACGCACGAAAACTAAATTCAATATCTTAAGATAACCCATAATGAAAAAGAATATTAAGAAAAAATAATGTACATACATGTATAACTGAATCACTTTGCTGTGCAGCAGAAGTTAACAAGACATTGTAAATCAACTATGCTTCAACAAAAAATAAATTAAAAGGAAGAAAAAAAGACATGCTTTCCTTACGTTGTCAGCGATCAGAAAGCCATTTGCTTTCAGCACTTCGTCCACAACTGGTCTCCCAGATGCCCAGATTCAACAGGACTCCTAGCACCCGAGACCTGGTCAGGGGGGTGACAATTCCCACGGATGCTGAAACGCCATCCAGAGCTCCTGTTACAGACTTCAGACCTCACACCCTTGCACACTTCCCTCCCTCTTACACCTTATACCCCTCTCAGGCATCCTATAAAATGCAGGCAATAGGACTTGCTCTATTTTCTTCCCAGGCATACTGTTAAGATCATCAAAGTGACCCTCATCAGCTTTTAAGCTGGTCAACTGTGGCCACAGATATTAGTTACCTATGGATTTTGCCATAGCTAATGGGAGTGGTAGCAGCCAGGAAGAGACAAGGGAAAGGGACCTGGTGGCTGGTAAACTGAAGGTGGGGCTTAGAGAGAACAAACCAAGTTCAAGTGTCTCAAGATACATCTGTCTTTTCCACTGTCCTCAAAATTTGTCTTGGATGTCCAGCACATAGTAGGAACTGAGTGTCTTGCACAGAGGAGGTCCATAGTAGAACTTAGTTAAAAATTGGTCACACTGGACCTCCCTGTTGTTCCAGTGGTTAAAGAATCTTACAGCCAATACAGGAGACACGAGTTCGATCCCTGGTCCAGGAAGACTCCACATGCTATGAGGCAACTAAGCCCAACTAGCCCACATGCCCTAGAGCCAGTGCTCTGCAACAAGAGAAGTCACTGCGATGAGAAGTCACCGCGATGAGAAGCCCTCACCCTGTAACCAGAGAGTAGCCCTGGCTCATTGCAACCAGAGAAAACCTGCATGCAGTAAGGAAGACCCAGTGTAGTCAAAAAGAAATATATTTTTAAAAACAGAAAAAAGAACTTGTCACATTGATTCTCATCTTACATATGATAATGATTATGATGCTATCAACACTGGTTAGGTGCCTACTGTACGGTAGGCACTCTGAAAAGCTAAAGTGTTAGTTGTTCAGTCATGTCTGACTCTTTAAGATCCCACAGATTGTTAGCCTATATGCATGCTATCTGTAGCCCACCTCTAAGGTCGCAAGTGGTATCTTTTGATCAGGAGAAAATACACAGGACAAAATTAAGCTCGGGGAGGTTAAGTGACCCACCCACCATCACAGAGCTGGCCAGTACAGAGTCCCATCTGCCTCCAGATGGTTCTGCATCCAGAACCTATCTTCTTCCCTCAGAGTCTGGGCCAAGCTGTCAATTTTAAGTTCCCAGATTGGCAGGCATCCTACACTTGAAAGTGATCACTGGCTCTTCAGCTTTTCACAGGTCAATCCTTTTGTGGCCTTGGACAGCACTCTCACAGGCTGTGGAGCTGTCTCCTTGATCCCTTATCGAGGGCACACACATCTTCCAAAGAACCCTGGCATGGTGAGAGGCCTGGACTTGGGTCTGCAATGAAGAAGGAGTGAAGGGGTCCTCCCCGAGGGCCTCATAATTGCTGCTCTTCGGCACACTGGCAGCCCTGGGAATCTCTTTGACCTCTGAAAGTCTCATCCCCACACCTTGCAGATAAATGGCTTACCACCAGGGTGGTTTGCATCTCTCCAAACCAGGCCACTGCAGCAGCCCCTTGCTGTGGAGTGCCCCCACACGCGCCAAGATCTGCTCCAGTGAGACAAAACGGAACAAAGATAGGGCCATGGAGGCAGATTTGTGTTTTAAAGAGGAGCTGGACTCACTGTTCACAGTTAGAAATGGCCGAGTTTGGGGCCCAGGAGAAGGAGACCTGTGGCTTTTCCCAGCAGGAGGCTTATAACAATATTTAGTGGGTGGTTATGTTTTCTTTGTCTGTAAAGAACGAAGTGAAGAATTATCGTTCCATCTCTAGAAGGCACATGTGTTGTTCAGAAAGGCTTTATTATTTCTGCAACCAAAGCTTGCCACCAGCCTAGAGGCATCTGAGGACTGTCTCCAGCAATCCAGGTCACAGACCTCTCTGTTGTCACCAAAGTCCCCAAGGACATCTCACCATTGTAGAGGCTGCCCGGAGGCACCTGCAGGCATGGAAACAAGATGGTTGGCTGGAAGAAATGCCTCGACAGCCAGCCAGTGTTTTTTCTTACTTTGAACTCCAAGACTCTTTTTCTTAGAGTTTCAAAAGGGTGTTAGCTCATATATATATAAATCAGTCAACAAGTGTTGGATCTAACAGCGTTCTGAGCGCATGCAGAGATAAGGATCTTGGTCCCTGTACAGGTGACGTGTTCCTGACAGGTAAAATGGGCTTCTCAGTTCTACGTGTATGCTCAGTCGCTCCATTATGTCAACTCTTTTGTGACCCCATAGACTGTAGCCAGCCAGGCTCCTCTGTCCATGGGATTTCCCAGGCAAGAATATTAGAGTGGGCTTCCACTTCCTACTCCAGGGGATCTTCCTGACCTAGGGATTGAACCCCAGTCTCTTACGTTGCAGATGGATTCTTTACTACTGAGCCACCAGGGAAGCCCCAGAATACATTAGGAGCTCCCTAAGTGCTGAAGTGGTGAGAACATATTACTTCTTTGCCTTATTTTCTACTTGACCCACAGACTTCTTGCAATTTCCCAGCTTGACACATCTCTTTCTGGTCCATAATTTCATGCCTTCTGCCTAAAATCTCTCTCCCCTTTCTCCACTAAGCAAATTCCCATTCCCCCTTGAAGCCCTAGCTCAATATCGCCTTTTCTGTGAAGTCTTTCATTGTCCTCTCCATAGAGCTAGCATCTCCCATGCAGGGTCCTACAGGAAGTTCTCCAGCCTTCTAAAAAAACATTTATCATAGGTTACAATTACTTGATTATATGTCCTTTTCTTTCATTAGCTTGAGGGTTAGGCCATGTTGAAATTGCCTCTGAGCCCAGAATGTCCATATCAAACACAGAGAAACCATGTATGGTATCTTGTCTTCACAGAAATATTCCATAATCACACTCACTTCTTTTTCATTTAAAAATAGCATACTCAACCCCTGTCTCCTGAGAGCATAGGGTACTTTTTAGGTTGCTGATACCAAGAAACAGGTGCACAGGAAATTGTCACAGAGTGAGTGGCAGTTGCAGGCTTTATGGCAGAAATATATCTCAATATCAATAGTAAATTGACCTTTTGACTCATACTTGGCCCTTTGGTGAGCTTGATACAGCAGATTAATTTTTCCGTGACTCAATGTCTAGACATTTGGAGACAGTTCGTTTAGCCAGCATCAGGGTCCCACCTGAGGCCTCTGTTCTTGACCTGATAAGTCCCATGTTCCTGTCAAGGACTCACAAGAATACAAGGAGCTTTTGCTCATCAAATTTGCAGATGACAAGACAGTCATGGGGATGGTGATTATGTCCGATGAGAGAAACAGGATCCAAAGTGATCGCAATAAGCTGGAACAAAGGGTCAACTCATTGAACTGAGATTAATCCCATGTCCAGGAACCAGCTGCATTGGGACTGAAGCTGGCAGGGGTGTGACTCTGCAGAGGTGTGTGGGGGCAGTGGCTGGTTTACTAGGGAGTGGTGTGGCTATTAAGAATGGAAGCTGACTATGCATTATAAAAAGTAGGGGGGCTTCACTGGTCACTCAGATGGTAAAGAATCCACCTGCAATGCAGGAGACCTGGGTTCCATCCCTGGGTTGGAAAGATCCCCTAGAAGAGGGCATGGCAAACTATTCTTGCCTGGAGAATCCCCATGGACAGAGGAGCCTGGCAGGCTACAGTCCGTGGGGTCACAAAGAGTCAGACACAACTGAGCGACTAAGCACAACACAGCACAACTAAGCCCCAGCACCACAACTGCTGAGCCTGTGCTCTAGAGCCTGGGAGCTGCAACCACTGAAGCCCTTGTGCCTTAGACCACAATGAGAAGCTTGTGCACTGCAGTGAAGAGTAGCCCCTGCTCATCGCCACTAGAGAAAACCCATGCAGCAACAAAGACCCAGCACAGCCCCAAATAAATACATAACATTGTTTTAAAAACTAAGGGTTCTCGAAGGCAGGAGGTGATGGTTCTGCTGCACTAGTCTCCAGTCTGACAGCACCTGGAGGTCATGCTCGTTTCTGCTCCCCACCCTTTAGTGCAGTGTTGACAAACTGATCCATGTTCCAAGAAAAGTGATCTGATATTAAGGGCTCTGATATCTGAGAACCTGGGGGAATGTCATCCTGTAGAACAGGGGCTGAAGAAGGAACACCTTTGCAAATATCCAATTTATCACATTGCAGAGTGATTTTGTAAGGCTAACGCACAGAAGAAACATTCACTGTAAAAGTGCCAGCCAGATATATTTCTATTCTAGTAAGAAAGAATATTCTAGTAAGTCAGCACTTACTAGAGCTGCCCTGGGATGCTGGAAGCTCTCTTTTTCTTGAATTATTTGTCAGGAGTATTATGGGAGGGATTACAATGTTGGAGAGAGGTACCAACTTCTGGGTCCTTGAGAGGCTGAAATTCCAAATTGTACTTGTTTTCCTGTTGTTTCAATGCCCTGAATTTCTGCAGGCTATCTCAGCTCAAGGGGAGGGGTGGGCAGAGGACAAGTGGTGTTATTAGAGATGCAAGCTATGGTGTATCTAGCCTGCCAAGGACAGATCACTGACCTTGAAGGAAAGTCCTGTCCCTCTGTTCTCTTGGTGCTTGGGGTAAGGGCTTTCTGTAAGGCTCCTCTTTTCTTCACGTACATACACTCAATCCTGAGGCAGGCCCAGCGGAATCTTAATCCGCAAAATATTGAGCCCAAGTTCCCTAGCTGGGACCACTCCAATAACTGGTGTGTGTGTTAGTTGTTCAGTCATATCTGACTCTTTGCAGTCCCATGGGCTGTAGCTCTCTAGGCTCCCCTGTCCATGGGACTCTCTCAGTAGCCATTTCCTCCTCCAGGGGATCTTACCAACCCAGGGATCCAATCCAGGTCTCCTGCATTGAAGGCGGATTCTTTACCATCTGAACCACCAGGGGAGCTCTTTGATAACTAGGTTACTTGGGTTTTAAATCCATAAATTTCACTCACACACCCAGTGGTAAATCCCTGGAGGGTGGGGCTGTATCTGTGATTATGTTAAGCTCCTCCGTCATTATCATAACGGTTAGATGTGCAGACAGACTTGGATTCAAATTCCAAGCCTTTACTAGCTGTGTGAATCCGCTAGGAACCATAGGAGCCTCTCGAAGGTTCAGTATCCCTATCTGTAAAATGGGGGTAATAACATCACCCAGTCATCAGTTGGAGGAATTAAATAAGATGTGTACATGCAGAATTTAGCAAAATGGTAACTCATGGTAAGTACTCAACATACTAACCACAGTGACTATACTATGACTACAAGATTGAATAGCGTAACTTCTGGGTTTTTCCTGGCCTCTGCATCTATCCCCACCCAGGCCCTGTGTCCTTCCCTTTGGGTTCTACCTGGGACTATTGTTTGGAGCATTCCTGCTTCCTCCTGGGGAACCGCACCGTTTGAAGGAGTAGCCATTGTCCCCGCATCCCTTCCTTCCTCATGGCACACCACTCTCATTTTCCTCCCATGCAAAATCATTCCAATTGTAACTTTCAGATTGCTCTTATTTCAGGGGGAACGCTATTTTGCCTATGTCTTGCATTTTAACAACTTTCATTGCTATTGCTCATGTTAATTTGTTTAATAACATGTTTTAAACTAATCCCCTGTAATAAAAGGATTTCATTACTTATGGAGACGATTGCGTAATGCGGTGAGTTTTGTTAGTTACACTCTTCAGATGAAGCCTACCAGAGTCAAAACTTTTGCTAACTCTGTAAGTTTTGGTGATGAGTGTTGCCCAGGGAATCTGAGATGGAGATATCCATGGCAGGGATGGGTCCTCAGGATACAAAAGAGTAGAGTTTGGGTCTGTAGAGACTTGGTTGCAGAGGGTAAAAGAATCCCTATCTCATGGCTGGTTGATGACCCTGAGCAGGAATTATTGTTTAGCTGCTAAGTCATGTCTGACTCTTTTGCCACCTCAATGGACTGTAGCCTGCCGGGCTCCTTTGTCCATGGGATTTCCCAGGCATGAATACATTTCCTTCTCCAGGGGATATTCCCGACCCAGGGATTGAACCCAAGTCTCTTGCTTGGCAGGTGGATTCTTTACCACTGAGCAACTTGGGAAGCCCAGCCTTAATGAAGACAAAATGTCACAGTGAGTGAGGGGCTCCTATGGTGGGGACAGACCAGGGCTTACGGATCCCACCTAACCCCACCCACTGGCAATGATGATCACAACATCCAGTTTGTTACTATGTGTATCACATCACACTTGATTACCTAACAGATCCAAGGGATGATGCCTTATTCATCTTTGTATTCCCGCTATCTAACTGGACCGGACACAAACAAGGTGCTTGGTAAACTGAAATAAATCCTTCTCCCCCTACATTTTCCCCCCAGGTGCTCTCTCCTAAATGCACATGTCTTCAACAGCCACCACTGAGCAGATGACAGAAACTTCTGTCTCTTACCCTTCACCTTTAGGGATCTACCTATGTCTCCAAGGACCCACTAATTTTCACCACGGGGCTGTCACATTCACTTTCAACTTAATTTGTCTAAAGTTAGACTTATCACCTGGTGCTTTGCATGTGGTACTTATTGCAGTGAATGGCTCCACTGGTACCACTGCACACTCAGTTGAGAACACAGGAGATCTTGATATCTCTCCACCTTCAGTTCAGTTCAGTTGCTCAGTCATGTCTGACTCTTTGCGACCTCATGAATCGCAGCACGCCAGGCCTCCCTGTCCATCACCAACTCCCGGAGTTCACTCAAACTCACGTCCATCGAGTCAGTGATGCCATCCAGCCATCTCATCCTCTGTCGTCCCCTTCTCCTCCTGCCCCCAGTCCCTCCCAGCATCAGAGTCTTTTCCAATGAGTCAACTCTTCGCATGAGGTGGCCAAAGTACTGGAGTTTCAGCTTTAGCATCATTCCTTTCAAAGAAATCCCAGGGCTGATCTCCTTCAGAATGGACTGGTTGGATCTCCTTGCAGTCCAAGGGACTCTCAAGAGTCTTCTCCAACACCACAGTTAAAAAGCATCAATTCTTCGGTGCTCAGCTTTCTTCACAGTCCAACTCTCACATACATACATGACCGCTGGAAAAACCATAGGCTTGACTAAATGGATCTTTGTTGGCAAAGTAATGTCTCTGCTTTTGAATATGCTGTCTAGGTTGGTCATAACTTTCCTTCCAAGGAGTAAGCGTCTTTTAATTTCATGGCTGCAGTCACCATCTGCAGTGATTTTGAAGCCCCCCAAAATAAAGTCTGACACTGTTTCCACTGTTTCCCCATCTATTTCCCATGAAGTGATGGGACCAGATGCCATGATCTTCGTTTTCTGAATGTTGAGCTTCAGGCCAACTTTTTCACTCTCCTCTTTCACTTTCATCAAGAGGCTTTTTAATTCCTCACCTTAGCAGTGATCTAATCAATCACAGAGTTTTGTTGATGCTACCTATGAAGTACAGTTCAAATCCCTCCACATCTCCTTACTGTATCTGTCACCACCTCCATCAAAGCTACAGCCACACCTCCTGTGGACTTTAACCCATCATCACACCATTCTCCAACAGGAACAAGATTTTTCCTCTCTAACTATGTCCCACCCCCTTGCTCTATGCCCTTTAAATTATCCCACCAACATCCTTAAGTGCTCAATGGGTTCCTGGCAGAGTGAGGCCTTTCTGATCTCATTTAATACCATCTTTTGTGTAGCTTTCAGATTTTCTGTCACATCTCTTATTTGAGGGGTCCCTTAGTCAGTATAAGCTAGGCTATGCTGTGTAATAAATTAACCCTCAAATTTCAAATAGCAAATTATTATTTATTTCCTGCCCACTTAAAGTCCAGGGCAGGGTAGTTATTCTCCATATGGTAACTCAGCAGTCCAGGCTGCTTCCACCTTCCATATCTCCATGTCAATTCCTGGCCTCTGTGGGCATCTCAGCAGGGGAATAGAGGTCATGAAGAATCCACCCTCTCTGTTAACTGTCCTCAAACAGGGACAATATATCCCTTCTGTTTATAGCTATTTGGCCAGAACTAGTCATCTGAGGGGCTTCCCTGGTGGCTCAGATGATAAAGAAGCTGCCTGCAATGTGGGAGACCTGGGTTCAATCCCTGGGTTGGGAAGATCCCTTGGACGAGGACATGGAAACCCACTCCAGTATTCTTGCTGGAGAATCCCCATGGACAGAGGAGCCTGGCAAGCTATAGTCCATGGGGTTGCAAAGAGTCAGACATGACTGAGTGACTGAATAAAGCAGAGGATGGCAGTCATCTGAGTCCCAACTGAACTGCAAAGTAGGCCAAGGAGTCTGGATATAAACACTGGACAGAGAAAAAAATGGATATGATAAGACTTAATCATCTATACAGAGGGAGATCACCCTAGGGCTGCCAGCAAATTCCATGCTTAAATGGAAATCCCATCATATGTGAAAAGTCACTGGGTAGGGTTTCAGAAAATATGTCAGCAGAGCAAAAACAACAAGATGAGACCAGGAAGCTAGTTCTTCTGAATGAAACTGGGTAGGAAATGAACGATAGCTCTCCCAGGACTGGGACACTTTGTCCATTAGTTAAATCTGTCTGCAGTAAAGAGGTTTCAAAAGAACATATCACAGTAGCCTCTAACAAAAAGATTCTCTTATGTCTTCATGCATGCAAATCAGTAGGCCTAGCATGAGTTCCTGAAAATCCTGAGAGACTTGGCAAAGTATGTATGAACAGAACAATACCAATATGATGAGTTTGGGGAAATGAGAATTGAGCACAATAAACATTTTCCAAGGATTGTGGGGAGGTGATGATGATGAATTAACCACAATAAAATGCATTAAGCAAGAATAGAGGACTAACTCCCTCCTGGGCTCACTGAGTCCCCAAGCCTGAGACTGGCTCGTGCCATTCCTTCTGCCCTGGATGCTTCTCCCATTCTTCTCTTTTCTTCCAAGATCTAACTACTCTTTTTCTTCAAAAATTCAGTCCTATTATCCTATTTGTCTGTCATGCAGTTCAGCGGTCCCTAACGTTTTTGGCGCCAGGGACTGGTTTTGTGGAAGACAATTTTTCCATGGGCTGGGGAGTGGGGGATAGTTTCAGAATGATTCAAGCACATGCCATTGATTTTGCATTCTGTTTCTATTATTATTACATCAGTTCCATCTCAGATCATCAGGCATTAGATCCTGGAGGTTCAGGACCCCTGATGTAGTTTGTAATTATGTATTGCTGTGTGCAAATCACTTCCCCCCAACTTAATGGCTTAAAAACCCAAACAGTCATTGTCTCATGGGTTCTGTGGAATCCTAGGAATTCAAGAGCAGCCTAGTTGGGTGCCTCTGCCTCAGGGCCTCTAGCAAGGTTGCAAAGTGTCTGCTGGGGCTGTGGTCTCATTTGAAAGCTCAGCCAGGGGGACTCCTGTGGTTGTCAGCAGAATACAGCTTTTCACGGATGGTTAGACACCTCATTCACCATTGACTGGGGGCTTCCTCTGGTTCTTTGCCATGAGGACATCTCCACAGGACAGCTGACAATGTGGCAACTGACTTTCCTCAGAGTGAGACGGTGCAAGAGAACATGCAAGATGAAAACCACCGCCTCTTTACAACTCACAGGCTTTTTGAGTGTCTTTGTCATCTCAGGAGGCACATCCATCACTTTTGCATATTATTTCTTCAGAAGCAAGTCACCAGGACCCACCCCACCCCACTCAGGGGAAGACATTTATGTTAGGGCAGGGATACAAGAGGTGGAGAACACTGGGTAAGAAACTTGCATGTGTTCCTCCCTCCAGGAAGTAGCTGTGGCCACACAGAGCAAAAGGAAGGAAGCGGTATAGTTTCTGTAACACGTACAGCATGTCACCCTAGCCATCTCTCCACCATGTCCCACAGCCCTGTTCTGCTGCTTAGTATCTAAGAGCTGGAAAGGAATTTAGACATCATTTTGTCTAATACGATCATGTTAAAGATGAGGGAAAAGGCATAGAAATGGTGTGTGACCTTCCCAAAAGGATGGAGTTATTTGAAGAGTGGGGCCTGGAACTCAAGTCATCTGCTTTTCTCAAATTTTGGCTTCTTTCATCTACTCTCTTTTACTTTGTATTCTCCTAAATGCCTCTAACTTTCTCAGTACAAGTCATTCCATAGGAAGTATCTCTCAAAGATCACCTAGAAACTTCTCGGTCAAGTATTTGATCTTGACCCACTTATGTTCTCACTTCCTTTGACTTGCATGAGACCACAGAGATCTGGTCCCACCTGCTCTCAGTGGTAAGTTCCTGGTCTTCCCTTTGTACCAAGCACAAAATTTTACAATATCCTGGACACTCAATCTTAGACTGTGTTCTTAACTTGGAGGAAAAGTTATGACCAACCTAGACAATATATTAAAAAGCAGAGGCATTACTTGGTCAACAAGGGTCCATCTAGCCAAAGCTATGGTTTTCCCACTAGTCATGTATGGATGTGAGAGTTGGACTATAAAGAAAGCTGAGCTGAAGAATTGATGCTTTTGAACTATGGTGTTGGAGAAGAGTCTTGAGAGTCCCTTGGACTGCAAGGAGATCCAACCAGTCTATCCTAAAGGAAATCAGTCCTGAATATTCATTGGAAGGACTGACGTTGAAGCTGAAACTCCAATACTTTGGCCACCTGATGTGAAGAACTGACTCACGGGAAAAGACCCTGATGCTGGGAAAGATGGGAGGAGAAGGGGACGACAGAGGATGAGATGGTTGGATGGCATCATTGACTCAATGGACATGAGTTTGAGTAAGCTCTGGGAGTTGGATGGGCAGGGAAACCTGGCATGCTGCAGTCCATGGGGTTGTAAAGAGTCGGACATGACTGAGTGACTGAACTGAACTGGCTCCATGATGGACTTGATGTTCTTGGGCCTTTGAAGATTGCATGCTTTTGCCTTGACCTTGTGACGCACCTCATCTCCCCATTTCTAACTGTCTGCTGGGCATTCTCAGTGACCTGTCATTGATGCCTAAACTCAACCATGCTAATGAGAACAACCTCAACTATCCTTTAGTGAGCTGATACATGTGCTAGTTCCTAGAGTGAGTGCTTGATTTAAATTTCTTATTTAATCCTCTCAAGAACACTGCATGGCAAGTAATACATTTCACATGATATAGATGAGAAAACTAGGTTCAGAAAAGTAAAGTGACTTGTCTTTATTCCACAATGGAACAAGATACTTTCAATTCAAAATCTGTGCTTTGAACCACTCTCCTCATGATGTTTCCCCTAAAACCGTTCCCTTAAGACTTTCCTATTTCTATTCTTCCCTTCTCCACTGTATTCAGCATTAAAATCTTGGCGTTTAAAGCCTGCCATGTGGGCGTCATTGGTGGCTCAATGGTAAAGAATCTGCCTGCCAATGTGGGAGACGTGGGTTTGATCCCTGGTCTGGGAAGGTGTCACATGCTGTGGAGCAGCTAAGCCCATGTGCTGCAACTACTGAACCTGTGCTCTAGAATCTGGGAGCCACAGCTACTGAGCCCACATGCTGCAACTACTGAACCTGTGCTCTAGAGCCGGGGAGCCACAGCTACTAAAGCCTTAGCACTTTAGAGCCCATGCTCCACAACAAGAGAAGCCATCGAAATAAGAAGCCTGTGTATTGCAACTAGAGAAAAGTCCAGTTCAGTTCAGTTCAGTCGCCCAGTCATGTCCGACTCTTTGCGACCCCATGGACTGCAGCACGCCAGGCCTCCCTGTCCATAACTCCCGGACCTTACTCAAACTTGTGTCCATTGAGTTGATGATGCCATCCAACCATCTCATCCTCTGTTGTCCCCTTCTCCTCCCGCCTTCAATCTTTCCCAGCATCAGGGTCTTTTCAAATGAGTCAGAGAAAAGCCCATGCAGCAATAAAGACCCAACACAGTAAAAAAAAATGATTAACATTAGTTTTTTAAAACTAATATTAGTTTTTTAAAGGCTATCCTTTAAAGACTAAAGGATATTACTTTTCAAAAATACATGCCATGCCATGAGATATCTCTATGCCTTTGTATATATTGTTTTCTCTGCCTGGAAGGCTCTTCTTCTAATCATCAATATGGTCAGTACATTTCATCCATGTCACCCCACTGCTGAGGTCATCATTTTCTCCCTGGTGTCACATGTCTGGGTCTTGGTGAACTTGAAACTGTCCTCATTGGCTGGGTCTTTTTCATAGGAGTCAAGGTGCCCCAATGCAGAAATGGTGCCTGAGGATGCCTCTACAAAAGCAGCTATCACCTGAGCTGTTATGTCCTCCTATGGGTATCCCTGTCTGTATAGTATACTTTATAGGAGCAGGGGCTGTGGAGATTTTCAGCTTTGTAGCTCCCATCCTGGCAGCAGACACCTGACGGTTAATGACTCATCTCTGATGCATGTCATTCCTTTAATCCCCACAGCTCATCAGCAGGCAAGCCCCGCAGAATTTTGTTAGATTTCTTAGACCTCTTCCTCACTTTCCATTTTCCCAGCCATCATCTCAAGTATGTGTCTCCTGACCTCGCATGTGGCCCAGTGCCATCACCTCCGAACTCACCTCCTGGCTCATTCCTTGTTCCCACGTCCAGTTCATCCTGATGATTTCTACTCTATTAACACTGCTTTGTGCACATCACTTGCCTGCTCAATGACTCCCTGATGCCTGTATTATAAAGCCCAAGCTCTTTAGCTTTGCTTTCAATAACCTTCCCAATATGCCTGCATGCACCCTCTAATCTTCCAGTCACTGCGGCTCTGTATAAACAAACTGTTCTAGCTAAGCGTGCTATTTGCCGTGTCTTTACTGCTCCACTGAGTCCCCTTCCACGCCATTGCCCATGCTGTTCCTCCTGCTTGGAATGCCACCCTTCTTCCCTCCACATATCTGAACTCTTCCCCATCTTGACATCCCAGTTTAATTCTTGATTCCTCCTCTAGCTGTCTCTGGCCATTGACCCATATCAACTTTTCTCATCTAGTGTAGAGGGAAAAGCTTGGACTTGACTACCGGAGAGATATGGGTCAGAATTTCAGCTACTGGCTAGTTTCATGGATCTGGGCAAGTTATATAACCTCCGATGCTAGGCAACCTCTCTTGCTACCATGAAACAGAGCTAAGTATTTGATAATACTTTGGACTTAGATCTTTATTTGATGCTATTATATTTAGGGAAAGATTGAAGGCAGGAGGAGAAAGGGATGACAGAGGATTAAATGGTTGGATGGCATCACCAACTTGATAGACATGTTTGAGCAAGCTCCAGGAGCTGGTGATGGACAGGGAAGCCTGGAGTTCCGCAGTGCATGGGGTCGCAAAGAGTCAGACGTGACTGAGCGACAGAACTGAACTGATTACATTTACTGTTTACTTAATGCCTGGTCTCTGATTTTCAAACTAATATGATTTAGCAAGAGCTCACCAGGTGGCACAATGGCAAAGAATCTGCCTGCCAAGGCAGGAGGTGCTTCCTGGGTCAGGAAGACACCCTGGAGTAGGAAATGACAACCCACTCCAGTATTCGTGCCTGGAAAATTCCATGGATAGAGAAGCCTGGTGGGCTACAGTCCATGGGGTCGCAAAGAATAGGACATGACTGAGTATGCACAGACACAAGTTAGGCAAAATAGGAGACGATGGGACTTCCCTGGTGGTCCAGTGGCTAAGACTCTGTAGTGCCAATGCAGGGGGCCCACATTTGATTTCTGGTCAGAGAACTAGATCCCACATGCTGCAGCTAAGGTTTCGCATGCCACAACGAAGAGCCCTTGTGCCACAGCTAAGACCTGGCACAGTCAAATAAATAAATAATTCATTCACTAAAAACCAAAACTAAACAGGAGATGACAATGTCTATGTGTTGGGATCGTGAAGAGGATGAAATGAAGGAATGCGTGTCCTGAAAACAGGTTTCAGTTGGTGACCTAAGCTGGGTTAGTCCAGGATTCAGATGGAGTTGGACACACCTGGAGTGTCTATGGAGGAGACATACATGACATTCTTTGCACCAAGAAAAAGAACCCACCCATGGTGCCTAAGACACCAGGCGACCATGCTTGCCTGAGACGCTGCCTCGGTGACAGGGACCAAGCACAGCAACGGAGGGCCTGGCTCCCAGGGCCCACGCTCCTGCATTGGAATTCCACTGCTTCTGCTTTTTAACTGTAAAATTTGGGGCAAGTTCCTTCATCTCTCTTTTTCCTCTCTGGCTTAATTTTTAAAATAGGGATTAAAGATGGAACCTATTTCATGGGGTTAATGTGATGATAAGTAAATTATCTGTAAAGAGTTCAGCCCATCTCTGGCAGACTGTAAGCCTTTAATAAATGCTAACTATTAGGTCTTACAGTATTATTCTTGAGGCTGGCCTGTATGGACTTGTTTCTATCCCAGGGCAAGTGCAGGGGTGGGGTGCTGTGAGTAAAAAGAGAAAGAGATGTTTTCCTAATCATACCTGGAAGAGCCCAGTGGGAGCCAAGGGAAGTCTGCTCCAGAGAGCATCTGTTACAGAAGGTAGAACAGGTGAGAAAGATGCCTCGGAAGACAGCCCGAAACTGGGTCACCCGTCAGGAGGAAGACAGCCGTGGCTCTCAGCCCTGACTGCAAGTTGGAGCTGGCGGCTTGTAGCCAACGCTGATGCCTGGGCCCCACCCCCAGAGCTTCTGACTGAATTCGTCAGGCCACGCCCACCTATGTGTATTTCTTAAAAGCCTCTTGGTTGATTCTCTTGGGGATCAGGGGTTGACAAACACTAGGCTAAAGAGAGATTGAGGTTAGGAAGCAGAGGGAGATGTGAGTGGGTAAAGCAGAGTTGAGGGGAAATGATCCCAAAGACTAGAGCTCAGGACCCAGGGAGGTGCTTGGGGAGGTAAATTTATGGAGAGTGACTACCTTCTTAAATTTTGTTCCCTAGGCAGCTCACTTGACTACCTCAGAACCAGTCCTGCCTGGAGACTTTCTTGGGGGCTGACAGCAATGTCTTAAGTGCTTCATTTACGTTGGTGGGTCATATCTTTCTGGAAGCAGATACAGTCAGTCCCCTCCATATGAACATGTTTCCTTCTGAGAGCATGTTTGTAAGTCCAATTTGTTCATAATTTGTTCATAAGTCCAACAAAGTTAGCCTAGGTACCCAACTAACACAACTGGCTATATAGTACTTTACTGCAAGGGCTTCCTAGTGGTAAAGAACCTGTCTGCCAATGCAGGAGATGTAAGAGATTCAGGTTCAACCCCTGGGTTGGGAAGATCGCCTGCAGGAGGACAGGGTGACCCACTCCAGTATTCTTGCCTGGAGAATCAAATGGACAGAGGAACCTGAGGGCTACAGTCCATAGGATTGTAAAGAGTCAGACATGACGGAAGCGACTTAGCATGAGTGCATGCACTGTACTCTAAGGTCTATAATACTTTTCACACAAGGAATACCTAAAAAACCAAACACAAAAAAGAAAGACAACATTTTTAATCTTACAGCATAGTACTTTGAAAAATACAGTAGTACCGGCTACATCACTGCTGCTTTTATGCTTACTTCAGGACATCCTGGGCTTGAAATAAAGATACTGTACTACTGTCTTCTATACCCCACTGTACAGCAAAGTACACAAAAGCACCACCACTTGTAGGGGATACACACATATGACAATGCATGGCAGACACGTGAGCTAACTCACGTGACTGAACGTGTGAACACATGTTCACATCTTTAAAAGTCTACAACTTGAAGGTTCGTATGTAGGGAACTTACTGTATACAAAAAGGGAAGAGACTAAATTTCTACTTTTATCCATTCATCCATCCATCCCCCATTCACCCATTTATTCGTTCAATAAAAATACACTGAGGACGTATTATGCACAAATACTTAGCTACGTCTCTGATCTGCTGTAATCTACAGAAATGGGTCCAAATTGTTTGTTGCCTCTTTGCGTATCTGTTAGGGGTTCTACTTCTGACCTTAGCTTGTGAAGACGAAGACCAAGAGAAAAGCCTGGCTCTTCTCCAGCTCTGGAACCAGAGTCTGGAGCTAGATGGGCTGGCTGAACATTGCTGTGGGTGAAGTCATGGTATGTGAGCTTTTCCCATCAGAGGTCTGGTAATTTGAAAGGGATTAATTGTGCACTGACTTTGACAGTGAGTAGCAGTTGAATCCTGACCAATGTTTTTAACCTCCCCAAACTACATTGCAAAATTGTAAGATGGGAACATTAGGTGATTAAATAAATAAGTAAGCATAAATAAGTAAGCATGTGAGGTCTGATTCATGGCAAGTGTTCATGACAAAGGCCAGAGAAGTCATGAATTTGGTGGAACTTTTTAATTACTCTGAAGCTTTTGTTTTTCACTATGTGATCAGTCGGAGAACATCAGATTTTCCCTACTTAAGCAGATCCCTTCATAACCAGAGAAACTTAGAATTCAGGATCAGCAGAAATATAAATGTTAACAAGTCCAACTCCCTTGTTTTACAAATGAAGAAATCAGCCCAAAGAGGGGCAGTGCTTTGGTTGAGGCAGCACAGCATGTCATGGACTTGGCACTGAACTCAGCAAAGTTTGGAATAATTTGTCCTAGCTCTTACTGCAGCACCCAGGAGCAGACTCACCTCTGGATTCCGCTGAATACAATATGAACTGTTTTAAAAAGTACAGTTTGGGGAACTTCCCTGTTGGGTCCAGTGGTTAAGAATCTGCCTTGCAATGCGGGAGATGTGGATTCGATCCCTGGTCCAGGAACTAAGATCCTACATGCCATGAAGCAACTAAGCCTGGGCCACAACTAGAGAGTCTGTGTGCTGCAATGAAGGGTCCCATGTGACACTGAGGATCCCGCGTGCACAACTGAGATCTGAGACAGCCAAATAGATAAATAAATATATATTTTTAAAAGTTATAAAACTATGGCTCTGCAGTTCTGAACTGATGCAACAGAAAGAAGGCTCAAAAATTTCAGTTTCTTGAGCATCTACCATGTACTTGTTTAGTCGCTCAGTTGTGTCCAACTCTTTGTGACCCCATTCGCTGTAGCACTCCAGGCTTCCCTGTTCTTCACCATCTCCCAGAACCTGCTCAGCTTCATGTCCATTGAGTTGGTGATGCCATCCAACCATCTCACTCTCTGTCACCCCCTTCTCCTCCTGTCCTCAATCTTTCCCAGCATCAGAGTCTTTTCCAGTGAGTCGGCTCTTTATATCAGGTGGCCAAATATTGGAGCTTCAGCTTCAGCATCAGTCCTTCCAAAGAATATTCAGGACTGATTTCCTTTATAATTGACTAGTTGATCTCTTTGCTTGAGAGTCTCCAAGGGACTCTCAAGAGTCTTCTCCAGCACCACAGTTTGAAAGCATCAGTTCTTCAGTGCTCAGCCTTCTTTATGGTCCAACTGTCACATCCGTACATGACTACCAGAAAAACCATGTACTACGCAAACATATTTGCGCTGTCTCATTCAATCTTTATAAAACCCCACGAAGTAGGAATTATGATTATTTCCTCTATTTTACAGATGTGGGAAACTGAAGTTCAAAAAGATTAAGTGACTTTCCCAGGGACTCATCGCTGGGAAGTAGCAGTGTGGGGCTTGAATCCGGGTCAGTGTGACTTCAAAACTCACACTTTCTATGCTTCATCTCACTGCCTCACTTACAAAAGCTGTCGCCAAATAATCTATAGAGATTTCTGTGTCTGGAGTGGGTCTTGAATCACGCATCTGGGACAACAGAGGAGGACTGATAGCCTTTCTCACTGTGGGGACACAATTAGACCACCTCTCTAATAATCTTTCACATACAGCTGAAAATATATCAGAGGGAACTTCGATAATGAGGAAAGACATTGGAAAGTTCATCTACCCCAATTCTCTGCCTCCTCCAGTGTGCGTGAAATTCTGCCATTAGTGATTCGTTCCTTTGGCTAATTCGTGACTCTCACAGCATGAATGAGTTTATTCTTCCCTCTCCCACCTGTTGAACTCTGACTCTTCTTTCAAGGCCCAATACAAAAGTACATTCATCAAGTACAGGAACTTATGTTCTGAGTCATCACTCTGGACTCTGTGCTGGAGATACAAGGACCATCAAGGAAGCACAGGTCTTGCCTAGACTACTTACTGTCTGGTGGGGAGGCCGGCTGAGAAAATGCACACTTCCAGTACAAACTGGAAAAAAAGATGGATGTAAACACAGGGACATTCAGAGGGGGCTCCCAACCCAGAAAAGAGAGGACACAAGGACTATGTCTGTTGCCAAATTTTCCTGGAGCAGAGTATCTCCACCCAAAGTGCTCACCTAGCATTTCACACAACCTGTCACAGCATTCATCCTGGCCACTTCTGAAGGTCTCTTTAACTTGTCTGTCCTAGGATGTGGGGTCATTTGTCAGGGGCCCTGGGTCACTCAGCTCTGTGTTTCCTGTGGCTAGCAAGGGGACTGGCACATAGTAGGTGATCAGTTAATGTTACTCAAGGGAAAAATGGATAGCAATATGGGGAAGACTAAAGATAAGACATAACAGGGATTCTTGGAGGATAAGGAGACTAGAAGAAAGACACAGACATGTGAGAGAGAAAGGTTGGGACTGGGGCCCTTCTAAACCACACTGGACCTACTTTATGTTTCAGCCAGAGCTGGGGGCCTAGGAAAGAACAGAGGCCTAGGAAAGTCTCTTGGGGCCCTGGAGAAAGGAAGTGATCATCTTTCCATCACCCCATCAGCATCTGATCTGTGCAGAGCGAATGCTCAGGGTATAGCTCAAGGTCTAGCTGGAGGAGCCCCATTGGGCATTCTCCACCTTCCAGCTCTATATCACTTTAATATTGCTTTTCATATTGATTGAGGTCCAATTTTATTGTGAATAATTCACTAATTCACTGTAACTTTTCTTGAAATCTCTTTAATCAGATTTTTTGTGTTGTTTTTGAGTTACAGTGATTTATATCTGTTGAATAATGACCTTGTCAATGAAGATGACGGTGAAAAAAGAAATCTTAGACTGAGAAGTTTCCCATGATGGTGGGAACAGTGCAGACGGTGGAGAAGGCACAGGGAGATGCCTCTGTCTGGTCTCTCTCCTTGGGCTCCTGACCTCACTCTATGTTCTTGCTTTTCCTTGGCTTGATGATCTTCTAACACACCATATCATTTACTTGTCTACCATGCTTATTATTCATTGTTAATTTCCCCCTCCCACCCTATAATGTAAGTTCCATGATATTAGGAATCTTTGTCTGTTTTGTTCACTGATAAATTCCTGAAATCTAGAGAAGGGCCTGGAGTTTTGAATGTGTTCAATCAATATTTATTGTATGAATGAATGAATAAGAGTTAGCACATGTACGTGTGTGCTAAGTCACTTCAGTCATGTTTGACTCTTGGCAACACTATGGATTGTATCCCACCAGGCTCCGCTGTCTGTGGGATTCTCCAGGCATGAATACTGGAGTGGGTTGCCATGCCCTCCTCCAGGGGATCTTCCCGAACCAGGGATTGAACCTACATCTGTTACGTCTTCTGCATTGGCAGGTGGGTTTTTTATCACTAGCACCACCTGGGAAGCCTAAGAGTTAGCACAGGTTAATGCAATCCAAGGTTTGGAGGCCGCTCTGAGTGAAGGGAGGAGGGAACTTATAAAGTTGTGGACTCATGACTTCTGGAAACCTGTTGGAACCAAGATGGCATGGAGCAGCCAGCAGCATGGTGATGACGATGATGATCGGGGTGATGATGGTAATCGCAGTGGGGGTGATGCGGATGGTGGTAGTAATCATGATGACAGTGGTGGTACTGCTGCTATGGATGGAGACGGTCATAATATGTGGCAGAACTGGGACTACAGCTCAAGTCTTAATGTCCAATAAGCCACCATTTACCAATCTCTTGTGTTCTAGGCACACTTCTAAGGCTCCACACTCCACACTGGAGATTTAGGAGTCAGAGACTCAAACACTTCACTGCAAGTGTCTCGCTTGTAGGTGATACAGGTGACCATTTCCCACCATGTGCACAGTGGAGGAGAGACCGGGAGGCGGGAGGGAGAGAGGAGGCTTGCCCTTGCACCCCTAAGTGATTACACCCTGCTTTCCACTTTGGCTCCATCTTCCACACTCTCCTGCTGCTGCTACTGCTGCTGCTAAGTCACTTCAGTTGTGTCCGACTCTGTGTGACCCCATAGATGGCAGCCCATCAGGCTCCCCCGTCCCTGGCATTCTCCAGGCAAGAACACTGGAGTGGGTTGCCATTTCCCTCTCCAATGCATGAAAGTGAAAAGTGAAAGTGAAGTCGCTCAGTCGTGTCTGACTCTTCACGACCCCATGGACTGCAGCCCACCAGGCTCCTCTGTCCATGGGATTTTCCGGGCAAGAGTATTGGAGTGGAGTGCCATCGCCTTCTCCGCCACACTCTCCTGACCCAGCCTAATCCATGCTTCATTCTTAGGTATAACGCAGGATAAAAAAAACCTACCTAAAACTAGGTCCTCATCTGACCGAATGTTCCTCGGTTCACACTGGCCATCACGTGCAGGCCTGGTACTTGGGCCCCAGCAGTGATGGAAAAGCAGCTTCTGTTCTCAGTGTGACCATAGTTTTGTAACAAGCCATGATAAGTGCCCCTCCCCATCTTCCTGGTATTTCTGATGGGGGAAAGCCATGGGCAGAAAGTCAGATGGGATTTCCTGAGATGTGTGTGTATGTGACAGACACTGGTGGACGTACCAAATGGTGACCTGAGTTCAGTGTGCCTGTCTTTCTGCTCCATCCAACTCTTGGACCTTATCACTTTGGGGAGTTGGAAGAGTGGGTCCTTTTCAGATAAACCTCGGACTCTATCTACTTCATTAGTTAACTTCCCAAGAAATCTGTCTTAAAGAGGGACAAAATAAGCAGACCGAGGTTATTTTAGAGACCTGTCTGCATAGGTCTGGGCCAGAGGTCTGTTCTGAAATACAAATTATTAATTTCTCTATTGCCTGTGAGGAGGTTCGTCTGAGTTGAAGCTGCAGACCACTGAATTTTGACTTCCCAAGAATCTCTCCTTTCTCTCCTCCAACTACAAAAGCCATTAGGATAGGAGTTCCCGTACTAGAATATTTGGAAAGGACTTGAGAAGTACCTTCCAGAAGGAAGGTAGGTGCAAACAGATGTTGAGGCCCTTACATGCCCAGCTCTATGTGCCTTGGTCTACCTGTGTGGTCTTGTCAAAGGTCCCATCCGAGGGTAACAGCAGCCCAGGGATCTGTTAGCACCTAAAGTTTGAAGCACACAGACAATCTTGGGACCAGTCTTCTTGTCTTGGGAAGATCAAGTAAGAGGAAATGATCTTGGAGGACAGGTCTTTAGGGGAGGGATATAAAGTAGGAGAAACACAGAAGGTGGATATGGACTGGTGTCGATGAGTTTGTGAGTATTGGGGATCTTTCCAACTCTACTCCCCTCCTAAATATGCCTGGCAAATTGATAGATTTGGGAGGCAGAAGTCCCTCTTTGGAAAAGAAAACAACAAAACAAAACTGGAGCCTTAATCCTCCATCTCCCTAGGACCACACAGATCAGCATATAATCAAGACTTAAAAATGTAACTTCCACTCATTTCCATTTGATTCCATTCCAGGGGCCTATTCTATGCAAACTGCTGTCCAGGGTCTGAGAATTCGAGTCACTCAGATTTTGCCTCTCACCTGTCCATACCCTTTACCCTTCCTGGTTCCTATCTGGCCTTCCCTAGCCTCTTCTTGCTACCAGTTGGTGTCTCTGCTTTCAGTCCACGTCCATCAGTTTCAACAGTTCGAGTTATGATGAAGTAAGCACGTCCAAAATCTCAGTGGCCTAAAACAACATGGCTTTATTTCTCATTCACACTACATCCTGAAAGGTCACTGGAGGTTTCTGATCATCTTGGTCACTGAGGAGCCCTGTCTGACAGAAGGTTAACTAAGTGAATGACATCATCATCTCAACACTCCACCAGAGGATAAAACAAGGGCAATTGCCTGCTTTTATGCTTCCAGTTTTTAAGTGCATCCACCCAGAACAGACATATGTCACTTCTGTTCTTAGTTAATTGGCCAAAGGAAGTCATATAGTTATATCTAACTTCAAAGGTTCAGGAAGGTATAATCTTCCCTTGTTTTTTATTTAAAAATTTTTTGATGTTGACCATTTTTTAAAAGTCTTTATTGAACTTGTTGCAACATGGCCTCTATTTTTTATGTTTTGATTTTTTGGTCTCAAGGCATGCAGGAGCCCAGCTCCCCTACCAGGGATTGAACCCACACCCTCTGCACTGTAAGGTGAAGTCCTATCCACTGGACCTCCAGGGAAGTCCTTTCCCTTGGGTTTGAAGACTAGGAAAGCAGAAGAATTGGTGAGCACTCCAGGTTATGTAGGCTTCCCCGGTGGCTCAGATGGTAAAGAAAGTGAAAGTCACTCAGTTCTGTCCCACTCTTTGCGGCCCCTATACAGTCCATGGAATTCTCCAGGTCAGAATACTAGAGTGGGTAGCCTTTCCCTTCTCCAGGGGATCTTCCCAACCTGGGATTGAACCCAGGTCTCCTGCCTTATAGGCGGGTTCTTTACCAGTTGAGCCACCAAAGAATATGTTTGCAATGCGGGAGACTTGGGTTCAATCCCTGGGTCAGGAACATCCCCTGGAGAAAGGAATGGACACCCACTCCAGTATTTCTACCTGGAGAATTCTATGGACAGAGGAGCCTGGCAGGCTACAGTCCATGGGGTTGCAAAGAGTTGGACACAAATGAGTGACTCACACATACACACATCAGCTGTGCACCTCATCTCCTGTAACCCACCTCCCTAATTCATTTCTCTCCTTTTCCTTTCCTTGATCTTCTATCTTAACCCTATTTCTTAACTCCTTGGCCATTGTAATGTTCCCTTCCTCCATTCCTTCGTTTGTCTCCATGCCCTTCTCCCTAAATCCACCATCTGCTGTCTCTCATCCTGTCCTTCTCTTCCCCATCCAGCCCCTGAAGGTCATGCCTCCATCACTTGGCTGGCCTTTGTTAGACGTGATTGAACACAATCTCTAGCTCTAACTCCACAAGTTTCTTTTGCCCCTTATTGAGCTTAATGATTTATGTCTTGTAATGGACACAAATGGGTAAGAATTCCTGGATCTCATTAATAATTTTAAGCATGCCAGAAGTAGGATTTTAAATCCTAAGCAAAAATTAAATGGCCATGAACTCTTTGTTTGCTTCCCAGGAGACAATCCCATTTCAACTTGACAGCTTAATTAAAATCTGGGTAAATTGGACACAACACTTAATAAACAGGATTTGGCAAGCCTGGGAAGGAGATAGAAGGGAGGTGAGAGTGGGAGAAAATGAAGCTCACAATGTAACAAAAGGAAATTAAGTTATGGGAGTTCTCTCTCCCTTAGCGCGACCTTTCTGGGAGCTTCAGATATCTTCAAATGACATGCCTGACCCACACGATTCTGAGAGAATTGATTCTCTTCTCTGACTCTAATTTTCTCCAGGGCCATATTATTCCACAGGGCAGGAAAGCCATTGTTTGAGAATGCTCTTGGAGGATCTTTGCTTTCTTCCATTTTGGGGTTCATATCTGACTCCTTCTGGACCAAGTTTCTTGCAAGCCCAAAGTCTGCTGGGAAAGTTGTTGGTAGGCTGTGGGGGTTGGAGGGGCGGGAATGAGGGACTGCCTTGTCTGGTGGGCCCCATGCACATGCTCATCTTTAGCTTCAATCTTTTTTAAATTTTATATGTTTTTTATTTTATATTGGAGTACAGCCCATTGACAATATGTACCCATCCTTCCCCAAACTTCTTTCCCATCCAGGCTGCCACGTAACAGAGGTCCATGCACTATACAGTAAGTCCTTGCTGTTTATCCATTTTAAATATAGCAGTGTGTACACATCCTTCCCAAAGTACCCAACTATCCCTTCTCCCATGGCAACTGTAAGTTCATTCTCTAAGTCTGAGAGTCTGTTTCTGCTTTGTAAATTTATTTGCATCATTTCTTTTTAGATTCCTCTGATAAGGAATGCTAGTCCTCCTTCTCTGTCTGACTTACTTCACTCAGTATGATAATCTCTAGGTCCTTTCATTGCTGCAAATGGCATTATTTCATTCTTTTTAATTAACCTCAGTCTTTTCTTTCATTTTATGGCCTTGCCTTTTCCTGAGATCTGCTCTTTGACCATGAGTTTCTATGGTCAAAGTATTTCCACTTCTAGTAAGATTTAGATTCTTCTCTGACTCTGCTGTCTTTACCTGCTGTGGGTGATCAGGCTTAGAGGTCCAGCCTGGGACCTGGCTGCAGACTTCATCAATGAGATCAATGACCATCTTACCCAGAGTTCATGAGTGGACTTAGGCAGAGGCTCTGAGAAGTTCTCTGGTTTCCATTCTCAGCATCCTTAGCATAACACGGGTCTCATCATGTAAGTAAGCTCACTGTATAGAAGGGGAAGACTGGGAATAGGAAGAAGGCAGGTACAGAGCTTCCTACCTCCACTCACTCGGATGGGATTACTTTTCCATTTACATTGAGGAAGGTCACATCTCTCCCCCATCAGTTGCCTGTTGCCTTGACCTTATCTTGACATTCAGCAGTAATTTACCTACGTGTAGTTGCCACGTGGGGTTCTCCAGGTGAGAATACTGGAGTGGGTGGCCACTTGATGGGAAGAGCCAACTCATTAGAAGAGACCCTGATGCTGGGAAAGATTGAAGGCAGAAGGAGAAGGAGCAGCAGAGGATGAGATGGTTAGATAGCATCATCGGCTCATTGGACATAAATCTGAGCAAACTCCAGGAAATAGTGAGGACAGAGGAGCCTGGCGTGCTGCAGTCCATGGGGTTGCAAAGAGCTGGGCATGACTTAGTGACTGAACAACATAAGCTGCCACACGCTTCTTTTAAAATAAGGTTGCCTATCTGTCTTGTGCAGAAAAAAAAAATGTTTCAAAGAAAGAAAGAAATTAAAATGCATTTCAAACTATTTTATTCTTCAGTGAAAAACCTCGACTGGTGGAACTGGCCACAAGCACTTGGACAATGATCTCCCAGGCAGGTGCGGGATTGGCTGACCTTTGAACACAAGCTACTGTTGAGGAAGAAAACAATTTTCATCACCACTTATGGTCTCCTCTGACTTCCATGAAAGAATATGTAAACTTCAAGCTGGTGGAAACCCTGGCAAATATCTGGGTGAAGAAGCTGAGCCTTACAATAGAGGAAGTGACTGGCCCAAGCCCCTCAGTGAAGTTGCACTGAGCTATCAGGCTGATGGCTTCTTCTGTCAGTAAATAACCTTAACTTACAATGACACTCAGGCTTCCCAGGTGGTGAAGTGGTAAAGAATCCACCTGCCAATGCAGAAGATGTGGGTTTGATCCCTGGGTCCGAAGGAGCCCCTGGAGAAGGAAATAGCAACCCAATCCAGTATTCTTGCCTGGAAAATCCCATGGATAGAGGAGCCTGAAGGGCTACAGTCCCTGAGGCCACACAGAATTGGACACGATTGAGTGACTGGGCACACACGCAGAGAGAGACTTGTGGCCTTATTTTATTTGGCTATTGGACTTCCCTGGTGGCTCAGATGGTAAAGCGTCTGCCTACAATGCGGGAGACCCGGGTTCGATCCCTGGGTCAGGAAGATCCCCTGGAGTAGGAAATGGCACCCCACTCCAGTTCTCTTGCCTGGAAAACCCCATGGACGGAGGAGCCTGGTAGGCTACAGTCCATGGGGTTGCAAAGAGTTGGACACGACTGAGCAATTTCACTTCACTTCATTGGTATTTCTAGCTTCATGCAAAGCTATAGTTTTACCAAGTCACCTGCTTGTTGAGAATACATTTCATTCTTTTACACTGACTTCCATAAAAAAGCAAAAGAGGTGTTCTTGCTTCAAGGACCTTAGTGGCCTAAGTTGTTGAGTTTGGGTAGGAAAGGGTTGAAGTGATAGAGTGAAAGATGAAGGTGCTTGGTGGTGGCCTGGAACCAGAGGTAGAAACTGAGAGTCACTGCAAATAAATAGGAATGAGGTGTTTTGTTTTTTGTTTTTTTTAATCCTGGCATGATGGAAAGTTTCTAAAATTAGATTGTGGTGATGATTTTACAACTTTGTAAATTTAATAAAGGTTATTGAGTTGTACACTGAAAAATGAATGGGACTTCCCTGGTGGCTTAGTGGATAAAAATCCACCCACCAATGCAGGGGACACGGGTTCAGTCCCAGTTCAGGGAGATTCCACATGCTGCAGAGCAACTAAACCCTCAAGCCTCAACTACTGAGCCCACATGTTACAGCTACTGAACCTGCAATGCATACCCGGAGCCTGTGCTCTGCAACAAAAGGAAGCTGCAACAGTAAGAAACGTGCGCACCAAAGTTAGAAAGCACCCTGCTTACTGAAACTAGAGAAAGCCCAGGCTGCAATGACAACCCAGCATGGCCAACAATAATAATGACAATTATAAAATAAATAAATAAAATTATTCTTTTAAAATGAATGAATTTTTTGGCGTATCAATTGTACCTTGACAAAGCTATTTCTCCAAAAAATAAAGAAAGAAAGAAAGACATGACTGAGAGTGAGGGCTCAGATAACACTTGCAAGAGACAGAAGATTATAAATCCTGGAGCTCCAGGTTGGTTTGTGTTTGGACTCTTGAAGGCTCTCTACCTCCAGGAAACAGGGCAATGTTTGAAGCTGATAACTCCATTTCTAATTAGTTAGACTCCAGATCCTTGTCTAAGGGCTCAGTCTTGATCAGACAGCTCTTCAGTTTCTGTCAAATGCATGTTGAGTTGGGTGACATTTAGGAGGGACAACATATGCATTGTTAACCACACACCCCTCTGGGCGGTGGAATGCTTGTTTGATCCTCATAGAGCAGCTGTTTGTGCTCCATTAGCCTAGATATCCCTGGAAACGCGTTTGCAGCTGTTACAATAATATTCTTTTCATTTTATCAAAGTTGAATTGATGCTTTTGAACTGTGGAGTTGGAGAAGACTCTTGAGAATCCCTTGGACTGCAAGGAGATCAAACCAGTCCATCCTAAAGGAAATCAGTCCTGAATATTCATTGGAAGGACTGATGCTAAAGCTGAAGCTCCAATACTTTGGCCATGTGATGTAAAGAGCCGACTCACTGGAAAAGACCCTGATGCTGGAAAAGATTGAGGGCAGGAGGAGAAGGGGGTGACAGAGGGTGAAATGGTTGGATGGCATCACTGACTCGATGGACATGAGTTTGAGCAACCTCCAGGAGATAGCGAAGGACAGCGGAAACTGGTGTGCTGCAGTCCACAGGGTCACAATGAGTCAGATACAGCTTGGCGACTGAACAACAAGAATGAAATGACCACATAAAGACTATATAGGCATTTCTCGCCAATATAGTGACCATTATATTACTACTTGATGAGCTTTCCATAAGACCAAAGTTAGCAAGTACTCCCACAGAATTTAGTACCAGGGGAAAAAATGTTTCTCTCCTGAAAACTTGAATTACTTATTTGATTGGCAGTGGGAGCAACTGAACGCCAGTGCAGGCAGCTTCTTCTTCTCCTTTGTCGTCCTCCTCTTCCTCTTTCTTCTTCTTCATCCCTGTCTTCTTCTGTTTTGTCCTGATTGCCAGGCCACTCTGAGCTAAAGTGAGAGCAGAGCCACAGGTATGTCATCTCTGATTCAAGTGTTCCCTGCTCTCTGGTCCATTTCAGGTTGCTCCCACACATTCTTTCAATCATCAAATGTTTCTCGAGCCCATGGCATGGTCCATGAGCCGTATAAGACTCTGGGGTTGGCTTGATGGCTAAGACATGATCCTTGCCCTCACAGAGGGAGACAAGGGAATAATGGCAAATAGAATCTCAAAATAAGGGCCTGCTCCAGTTGCTACAGGAATAGAGCAAGGAGGAGGCAGTAGGCACAGAGAAACAGAGGACAACTTTCCAGGGCAGTATACTAACTATGGGCTTCCCCGTTGGCTCAGAGGTGAAAAATCCGCCTGTAATGCCGGACATGGAGGAGATGCAGATTCGATTTCTGGGGTCAACAACATCCCCTGGAGGAAGGCATGACAACCCACTCCAGTATTCTTGCCTGGAGAATCCCATGGACAGCAGAACCTGGTGGGCTACAGTCCATGGGGCAGCAAGCATGTGCTTACTAACTATATTTTCTTATTTTCTGAATTCTTGATGCTCTGGCATTTGTGACCTCAAATGGGGAAAGACTGTCCCTCCCAAGGCTAGCCAATTCTTAGTGATCACAAAGTGCTAGGGAACACACCTTTGATATGTAAACTAATCAATCCAGGGCCCAAATTCAGAACCACTTCTACCAGGCGCTTACATTCCAGGAGCCAATATTCCTCTGCCCTAAGTCACCCTAGGGCCAGGTTTAGACAACTGGAGGCCATCCTTCTGACTCAGAGCCTGCCAACACTATTCAAATGAGCCACTCCTAAGCTGCTTCCCTGCTCTGGTTTGCCTTTCTCACGGACAACACAATCCAGGTTTTGGATCCTGCTGCTTCCACAACTCCCCTGCTCCCTGATCAAATCTGGTGCTTTCCCATGTGACCCTGCATGGCATGGCACACCCCCTCCTCTCGGGAAATGTAAGAAATAAAAATCATCTTTCAATGGCGTTCGTCTCTCAAGGTCATCACTCAGTTACCCTCATGAATGAAATCCTGTGGGAACAGTTGATACAAGTAGCTAATGCTTGATGGGTGATGGGGAATTTTCCAGATGGAAAGGTATTTAAGAAGGAGAACTAGCTTATGCACTGGCCCACAGACTTGGTGAGACAGGAGCACTAGGGTGCTGTGTCTAACGCATATTTTTAGCTCTTTAAAGGCAGTGTGTTAACATTCCTTCTGCCATGTGAGCGGAGCATAAATGATAAATAACAGGGTCTGCACCAAGTCTTAGCTGGAACAACACTGAATTTACTTATAGTCAGGTTTGGGCTGTTCTTTCTTTTGTTTTCTCGAATGCAGAACATAGCACAGCGCAGACTTTGACTTCTGACTCTATCTCTTGTTAGCTATGCGTCTCTGTGTCTTTGTTCAAATTCTTAAGCTTTCTCTGCTTCAGTTTCCTCATCTAGAAGAGGAAATAAGACCAAGAGCCTCCTCAGAAAAGTTGTTGTGAGGATTACATAGCTAAATATTCGTAAAATACTTAAAATGGTGGCCAACATGTAATAAGGGCTATGCAAGGATTTGCTACATTATTTTCTGAATCTTGCTGTGTGAAGGGTACTGTGCTGAGATTTTAGAATATATAAAGATGTAGAATGTATGTTCCTACCCCACAAAGAGTTTACAAGTATGAGAGCCTAGAGAAGTTTGGAAGATTGAAGGGTTGCTCATGAAACTATATTTGCATGAGATGTTGAAAATGTTGAAGATGATAATAGATGAATACATGCGTGTGTGTGTATTAGGTGCTCAGTTGTGTCTGACCCTTTGTGACCCCATGGACTGTAATTGTCCAGGTTCCTCTGCCCATGGAATTCTCCAGGCAAGAATACTGAAGTGGGTTGCTATTCTCTTCTCCAGGGGCTCTTTCTGACTTAGGGATCAAACCTGGGTCTCCAGCACTGTAGGCAGATTCTTTGCCATCTGAGCCACCACAGAAGCCCTAACAGATGAATATGGGGACCCTTAATTACTCTCCAGTAGGAAACAGAAAACAAACTGAACTGGGTTTTGCGTCCAACAGCCCTGGGTTCAAGCTCTGGGTCAATTGTCTTCCAACTGTGTCATTTCCGAGCCATGTGATCCAATTAGTCAAGTTCTGTGAATCTTAGTCTTCTCACTAGTATAATGTAGGTAACAATATCTGCTACAGCAAATGGGAGCAAAACAGATAACAATAACTGATATTTACTGAGCACTTGCCATGTGCTAGGAACTGGACTAAGAATTCCATGAGGAGGTCAGCTTAAAGAAAGGTCAGCAACTCCATGTCCAAGGTCAGCAATAAGTGGCTGAGCTGGAATTTGGAACTAGACAGTTTGATTCCAGTGACTGTTCTAAAAACTGTTATTTTATGCTAAATCACTCAGAGTAGTCCTGGAGCCAGCAGGCACTCAGATAATGATAACAGTTATTATTAACTGTGTAATATCCTTAATCTATTTGACTAACAGCCAATGACCCTTTAAGTCTCCCTTCAAGTATTATATTTTTCTTCTCATCCCCGGAACTAGCCTGGTGATGCTCCTATGATACATCACTCTGGGCAAGCATAGGCCCAATTCTCTGAAAATCCTCAGCTTCATATTTTCTTCAAGTGAATAAAAGGGAAGGTCTTATCGAGTCCCAGGGACATTAATCAAAGATTAATCCAATAATGTTAGTAATGAAACAGTCTGATTAAAAAAACAACATGAACTGCAAGCATTTGCAGATGGGGAACATTAGATCCAATCAATGCTTTACTCCAAATGGATTTAATGCAAAAACACCATGACCTGAAAGCCAAGGAAGCCCAAGGAATTCTGGGAGCCAACTTGGGGTTGACTTGGCCTGGTAGCAACCCTACAGTCTTCAGCCAAGTCAACTCAGGTATTGGAACCAATGCCAAGCCAGGGCAAGGAGCAAAGCTGGCAACTCAGCCCATCAGAATGTCCCTAACAGCAGATGATGTCAGCGTGATGATGTCACTTCTAAATTCTTCCCGTTCAAGGTAGGAAGGCAGCCGAAGCCAAATCCAGACCCTCCCAGTTTAAGATCTGTGGCTCCACCCTTAATAAGAGCAATGCCATGTGTACCCTGCTGCCTCAGGGAATGGCTTTCCATGAGCATCGTTTTCTGTTCAGATCCTGGGCAGAATGTTTAACATGCAAAAGGCAATACGCACATAAGCTGGGCTTATGCACATAAATTCACTTGACTAAATTATGTTAAGAAAGGAGAAAATAGCTTAATTCTATAACCAACTTTTGTCTCATTTGTGGCTTTCCTTTTCTGTTCTGACTAATTTTCATTCCCCAACAAATGGCATGGCAATGAGAAGCAGTGGCAGGAATACCAGGAAACAGACTGACTTGAGTCCATCTCTGGATTATGGCTATAGGTGGTGGATGGTGGAGAGGCAGGATACTCCAGAGTAGTGTAAAGAGAAGAAGTGAGATTGGGTTTGAATATGGCTCTGGTACCTCTAAGCTGTCTGAATTTCAGTTTGCTTATCTTTAAAATGTAGGGTTTTAAAAGAATTGATGCTTTTGAACTGTAGTGTTGGAGAAGACTCTTGAGAACCCCCTGGACTGCAAGGAGATCCAACCAGTCAATCCTAAAGGAAATCAGTCCTGAATATTCATTGGAAGGACTGATGATGAAGTTGAAGCTCCAATACTTTGGCCACCTGGTGCAAAGAACTGACTTATTGGAAAAGATCTTGATGTTGGGAAAGATTGAAGGCAGGAGGAGAAGGGGATGACAGAGAATGAGATGACTGGATGGCATCACCAACTCAGTGGACATGAGTTTCAGCAAGCTCCGCAAGCTGGTGATGGACAGGGAGGCCTGGTGTGCTGCAGTCCCTGGGGTTGCAAGGAGTTGCACTGAGCAACTGAACTGAACTGAAATGAAAGTGTGGGATAAACATTAACTTAAAATGTTTAGCCACAGGTAAGATAATGGTAGAGTAGATAATTCAATTAAAAATTATTTAGTGCTTATTAGATCCCTGGTAAGACACACTTATAATAATCATCCCCTTTTCTCCATTAGAGTAACAATGCTTTTGTCCTCCATGCCCTGGGTGAAAATTGGCAAAAGTCAAATGAATGGATGGGTGGACAGATTGGATGAGTAGATGGATGGGTGGTAGGGCCTAAGAGAAGTCCAGAAACTTCAGAGCAACAAGTCAATTTCTGAAGAAGAATCAAGAAATCCTTTCTGGTGTCTCAGGGGGAAGATAACAGAATGGGAAAGCCACATGAATGGGGAAGGAGTGAACAAACAGGATGGGAGATGAAAGAGGACAGAGAAAGTGCCCAGGAGTGTTCAGGAAAGACAGTGTGTATGTAATGCACTAGTCTTGAATTTCTAGATGCCATCAACCCCAGCATTCAGGGCATGGGCTCCTAAAGCAAGTGAAGGGCATCAGCAGTGAGGTATCAGCACAGAAACTGGAGTGACCCTCAAGAAGTCAGGTGCCCAATGTGGACCCCTTCCTTCCTCCAATTTGGGACGGACCAGGAGTCAAACTTAACATCTTGTCTGAGCAAACTCCTGACAAGAGCCTTGACACTGATGTCAAGAGTGTGGCCAGAATTGGGGTGAACGGTAGGGATACTCCAAGTCAGCATCCATCTTCTCTCAGCCATGGTCGCTGCATGCCCACCACCCTGTCCCCATCCCTCCACCAATTAATTCATCCAGATCAAATGGAATCATGGATAGGAGAAGGAAAGCATGCAGTATTTTCTGAAGCTCTGATAAAAGACGAATCTTGGCGAGGAGGTGACAGAAGAAGCCGGGCGATTTGGCTTATGCCTGGGGGTGGGGTGGGGGTGGGGGAGGGTGGGACCAGCCACAGGGCCTCAGCTGAAAGGCCTTAGGGATGTTTTAGAGTTGGGACACATGAACAACTAATCTTCCAGGATCCTAGCCCAATGTGACTAAGCTTGTTCTAGTCTAGCAGTGTTTGGCTCTGTCCAGTTCAGCCCAGTTTCCACTCGTCCACATCTACCCAGTGTATCCAGTTCAGCCCAGATGACACCAGTTCAAAGCAACTTTCTCTAGCCCCACTCAGCAGAGCCCTCTCTGTTCCATGTAGTTACGATGACTTGGACTTACACTTTATGATCACGGATGATGGATAGACAGACAATGACAAATGGCCAGCCTAGAGGTAAGCTTCAAAGATGATGTGGAAGTTCTCACATGGCAGATCTCAGGATCTGTGTCCACCTGAAACAGGTGATGATGAGGGTTCTAAACACTGGAGCTTCTAAGCCTGCCCACTCTAGGCATTCCTTACTAGTTTGCCCTTCTCGGCAACAGTGGGAAAACACGATGATGAGCCACTGCAGCCAGAAACTATATAGCACTCTGGACCAACTCTACATAATAAATATATGGTTTTGTGCTTAATTGGATAGGTAAGTAAAGCACATTAACAATTTAGAAACATATATGAAAGAAGGGAAATATTAGTTGAAAGAATCCTATTCTTCATCTTATTTTCCTTTCTGAGTTGAGGAAAAAAATCAACAATATGGGTTAGTATAGTAACACATTCTTCTGCAGGTCAGGGCTTGATAATTACTGTTTTTGAAGGACACACTCACTTGGGACTTAAGATCTCGGTGAGCACCAGCCCCTCCCTGTGCTCCTAACTCACCTCTAGCTTCCTAGCACATCCCCATGAGGTCAGGCTGCAACCTTGTCTTCATCAAGGAGCTTTTGTGTCTGTTCTTCCATCTGCTCATTCCTTTTTGTTAATCTTGGACCCTCATCTTTGTCAAGTTCCTTCCCTGAGTGGGGTGCCCTCAAACACCCCTCCCTTGCCCCATTTCTATAGTAAAAGCAACAACAACACAGGCCCAAATGGAGTCACTTAGGCCAGGTCATGCCATCAAACTCGGGCTTGATACTGAGTCTTCAACCTCCCCCAGAAATGTAGTTTTAACTAGTCAGGAATTTTCTGGTCAGCACCAATGAGGTAATCTGTCACATGGGCCCTCTCCATTCCCCAAAGGAAGATGAGGTAACCCACCTAATAAGACCCTCCTTTCCCAAAAAGGAGATGACCTAATCCTTCTTCCTGTTTATGACTTCCTTGTCCTTCCTTTAAAAACCTTACCCTTCTGTAACTTTCTGGAGCTCCTCTTTGCTTGTTAGATGGGATGCTGCCTGATTCATGAATCATTCAAAAAAGCCAATTAGATCTTTAATTACTTGTTGAACTTTGTTTTTGATAGATTTGGTGTCCAAAACAGGATCCAAGGCAAACTTCTAATGGTACATGGGAGCAACAAGAAACATAAGGTGTGGTACTCACGAATCCTTTTTTTGAATTCAGTCTTCCTCACTGATTCTGAGAGCCTTGGGTAAGTTTCTCTTGGTTCTGAACTCTGTCCAGTTTACATCGAACTCCTGATCTAATTGGTTTTCCAGCCAGTCTCCCATTTTTCTGAAATCACTAGTTCCATGATGGGAGCTGCTGGTAGTTTGGACCATAATCTCCCATTTGGTTGGAAACCCCAGTCCCTTGGTTCTGTTCCCAGATTCCATGTTGGGAGCTGCCAGCAGCTTGGTCTGTAGTACCCTGTTTGTTTGGAATTCTCCCCCAGATTCCACCTTGGGTGCCACTGGTGGCAGCTGCACTTCCCCATTTGAGGTTTGTTGGTCCAATCCTTCCCCTAGTCCCAGATTCTACGTCGGCATTGTTGGTGCATTTTGTTTGGCCAGGTGCAGTAATTAGTTACTGCTGGAGTATTAAGATGCACATGCTTGTTTGTCTTATTCTCGGGAGATAAAGTCTACCTACAAGAGATAGAATCTTTAATTTCTAAAGAGTCAAGTGCACCATCTTCCAGTACCTGCTTATTTTATGTCTACGAACTATAATCCTAGAAACTGTACTTGTCTACAAAAATGGCAAAATATTACTAAAAACAGCCTAGAATTACAACAGTCATTAAGGAAATGTTCCAATTAGACAGGATCATTTATTTAAGAAGTGCACTTGAAAGTAAGGGTTCCCAAATTAAACAAACAGAATGGGACACCTATTTTAATTGGTATGCACAGCTCCCAAAAGGCTTCAGGATTCCAAAATAGCATCATTAAAGGACTCGTTAGAAAGTGCCAATGAAAAACTAAAGACACAAGAGGTACCAAAAACAAAAGATGATAGGACTAAAATGAGTCCTGCTGCTCCTCTCTATCCTTCACCTGAGTACTTTCATTTTACTAATCCTCTGCCTGAACTGCTTTTCCACTCTGAAGAGACTATTGAACACTTACATTTTAAAATAAAACCACCCAAGGTTACTAACCTCCTTAGATGTCCTTCACCTCTTGGTCAAAGATTGAACTAAGGGCCATAGTTAATGCATTTCCTATACCTAAGGAGGATCCCCAATTTTTTGGAAGAATTTAGAGTCAGGGCATATGACCTCAGGTTTTGCATGTTGGTAGGATCTGGGGAAGCCCCAAAATGGAAGCAGAATGGAAAAATCCTGAGGATGATATTTGAGATCCTCAACCAGGAAAAAAGCTCTCAAACAGCAACTGATCTTTCACAAGTCATTCCTAGGGTTTCCACTGTATTGACTGGTCTACTATTTAAACATGCAAACGAAAGAAAGATGAATCTGTGGCTAACTTTAAGGCCCTCTTGAAAAGCTTCTTCCTATAGCATTCTGAGTTCCATATAGTAAATAGGGTTACCCAACCTGCTCACTGCTTTATTTGAAAATAGATTATCACCTGAGATTAGTAGATTGATAAAAAGACAGAAAATAGGATGGGAGGCTTATGGCCATAGCCAAGCGTTTTGAAAGGACCTTAGAGCAAGATCGCAAATAACAATTCACTAAGGTGTTTGCCTTATAGCTACATCAGCTCCAAGGTCAGAAACCTAAAATAACACGATGAGGGAGGTGGGATCAAGATGATGGAAGAGGGAAATGCTGTGCTCACCTCCCCTCAGCAACACATCAAAATTACAACTATTTATGGAACAACTCTCACTGAAATGGACCTAAAGACTAGCATAAGGGCTAGTCTACAAACAAGGCAATAAAGAAAGATCCACATGGAGTCTGGTAGGGGGAGTGGAGATTGGACCTAGTTGGGAACCATACTACTAGCAGGGGACCCAGAAGAGGAGGGGGGATATCACAGGCTCAGGGATCCTCCTTGAGGAGCCAGAGGTTTGAGCCACATATTAGACATCCTAGCCCCAAGGTCTAACACTGGGAAGATGGGCTCCTTAGCTGGTCTGAAAACCAGTGGGGGTTATATTAAGCCTGTGAGAAACCAAGACTCCACTCTTAAAATGCTTGTGCATAGACTTGCTTGTTCCTAGTCACACCGTGGAGGTAAGCAGATTGAAAACTGACTGGTGCTCTAGCCAGCTTGCCAGAACTGCCTCAGGGCATCTCCAACCCTGCACAGGCCTCCTGCTCTAGCCCCTTTTGCTCCTGTGCTGCTGCCCGTTAAGGCTGCCTTAGCCAGTGAAAGTGCAGACACTTAGAGGGAACAGAGTTGGCTCGGGTCCCGGCCCTGCCTCTGATCAGAACACTTGGAAGGAAGTAAAACCAGCTCCAGGGTGGTGACACATTAGACCAGTTGCATATCATAGATATCTATAGGATACTCCATTCAAAGCCAGAAGAATACACATTCTCTTCATGTGCACAAGAAATGTTCTCTAGGATAGGTCGCATGCTAGGCCACAAAACAAGTCTCAACAAATTTAGAAAGATATAAATTATATCAAGCATCCTTTCCAACCACAATGATATAAAACCAGAAATCAATTACAGGAATAAAAATGGAAAACACACAAACACATGGAAACTAAACATGCAACTAAAAAACCATTGGGTCAACAAAGAAATCAAAGAGGATGTCAGAAAATGTCTTGAGACTAATGAAAATAAAAACACAACCTTCCAAAATTTATGGAATGCAGCAAAAGTAGTTCTGTTTAAAGTGACACAATCCTACCTCAAGAAACAGAAAAATTCCAAATAAACAACCTAACCTACCATCTAAAGGAATTAGAAAAAAGAACAAAGTTCCAAGTCAGCAGAAAGAAGGAAATAATAAAGATCAGAGTAGAAATAAATAGGGACCCCACTCCCCACAAAAAACAGTAGAAATAAATCAGTGAAACCATGGGCTGGTTTTTGTTTTTTAAAAAATAAACAGAATTGTTAAGCTGTTAGCCATGATCATTAAGAAAAGAGGCAGAACCCAAATAAACAAAAAATAAAAGATGATATAATCATCAAAGACATCAAATGCTGGTCCCAGGGGCTGACGCTGAAAGGTCATCTGCAAAGTCTGCAATGTGAGTGTCCTCATATCTAACCCCAAGGGAGGGCCTCCGTACGGCTCCCTGTCAGAGTTGATGGGACCTCAAGGGATCCTCTGATAAACTATTACCAGTAATTCCTGATCAGGGGGAAACTAAAATTACAGTTAATGGAAACTTTGCCAAATTCTAATTGATACTGGAGCTATGCTTTCTACCTTAAACCCACTCTTATAGGACAGTAAATCCTTAGGAGTGAAAAAATGGTTTCCATAGTTGGGATGTCTACTAAAATTTAGAGTGAATTTCTATTTCAACCAGTACAAATGACTCTGAGACTTTTTACTGAGATGCATTCTTTTTTTTTTTTTTTTTTGGTGTATGACACAGCCCCAGTCAATGTATTAGGTAGAGATCTCATTTCTAAACAAAAAGAGCTGATACATTTTGCTTCCAACGGAGACTTCGCCTTAGAATTTTTTGACCAACTTGAACTTTATCTTTTATGTTCTTTACAATTTGTCCCTGATTTAGAACAGGAATTCCAATAAAAGTCCCCTAATTTAATCAAAGGGCTCAAAAATCTAATATTGACATTGGGAAAATAAAAAGTGCAAAGCTTTTTATTCAGATAGATATGAATCTTATCTGAATTTTTATCTGAACAAAGAAATCTTTATTCAGATCAAGATTCAGATACGACTAAAATTTCCTAAATTGCCTCATATCCACTGAAGCCTGAGGCTGTACAAGGCCTCTCACCTTGTCACATAGCAGAACACAATCACTCTGAGGCTGATCTTTCCTGTACCGGCCCCTGCAACATGCAGATCCTCCCAGTCCTTAAACCTAATGGCAGGATGATGATTTGTCCAGGATTTAAGAACTATCAACAAGATAGTTGTTCCCTGTTTCCCAGTTGTTCCAATCCTGAGCATCCTTTTATCACAAGTTTCACCAGACTTAAAAGAGGTTAATGCTGTGGACCTTAGCTCAGCCTTGGTCAGCATCCCTGTTGACCCCATGGCTAATATCTATTACCCCATGGCTAATAGATGGCTAATATCTATTCACTTTGACTTGGAACAATCAACAAGGTACCTGGACAGTCACACCTCAAGGCTTCACTGAGGCCTCTTCTTGTTCCTCCCAAGTGCTCCCTCAAGATGTGTTCATGCTCAGTTGCTCAGTCAGGTCTGACTCTTTGTGACTCCATGGAATATAACCCACCAGGCTCCTCTGTCCATGGGATTATCCAGGCAAAAATAGCGGAGTGGGTTGCCACTTCCTACACCCAGAAGGTGAACCCGCCTTTCTTACATCTCCTGCTTTGGCAGGTGGACTGTACCACTGGATCTCCTGGGAAACCCTCCACCAAGATTTAAGGCCCTCCAATCCCAGGAAATCAACCTTCTACGGTAAGTAGATGACCTCTTGTTGTGCTCAGTTGCCAAAGAGGCATCCATAAAATATCCATATTTGCCATAAGTAAAGTTACAATTATCTCTAGACACTGCTTATTACCACATCAACCACATCATAATGTAAGTGCTGGAGGAATTCAGCTATCTCCAGAAAGGATGAAACTAATCCGAGGATTTCCTAGGCCCACAACTAAGTAATAGCTTTGTGGATTTCTAGGCCTAGCTGGCTATTGCCTTATGGGTTCCTAACTTGTCCCTATTAACTTCCTAATTCTATGAATTTACTCAAATTTCTGCCCCTGAACCTTTTCCATGGGGAGATAAACATGGGCAAGGCTTTTTAAGACTGAAGCAAAAACCTCCTGCCCTGGGGCTACCTTACCTTGCAGGAGAGAGAGAACCAGATCCTGGGAACATTGAGAGCTTAGTAATAAACACAGGCCTGTTATGGCATCAGATTGATTCCATTATTCCTGCCACCCCAGCTGTCCTAAGGCTACAACCACAGCTGCAAAGTTAGTGGCAGCTTCACCAGATCTAGCCCCAGGAAATGGCATTTGTTTACAAATTTCCTCACTCTGTCTAAAGTTTTCTTAATTCTGAAATGACCCAACATTTCTCTGCAAGCAGACTAACTTCCTATGAGATCCTTCTGCTCTTGCCACCTAACCTGCATCTTGAATATTAACAACATCCTTAATCCTGCTATGTTACTATCTCTGCCCGACCAAGGTGAGCTCTGCAACTATGAGATGTTAATGTCCCAGTTTGTAATCTGACCCAATAATTTATGAGACACCTTCTCAACTAATCCTGATCTAATTTTGTTTGTGGATGGTTCAGATTGTAAAAAATGAGAAAGGGGAGTAAAGGAAGAGAAATGAGAAAGGGGAGAAAGTAAAGCAAGTAGAGGACGGACTACTGCCATTATCTTAGCTTCTGAAATTGCCCTCATCAAAATTGAGGCTCATACAGAAAGGATGGGACCTGAGGATCCGGGAGATGCACTGGCTGGCTTTCACGCAAAGGGTATGAAAGACTCTCTAATCAACAGAGATTATAAAGATGGTGGCACACATGGATAAAGTCCATTCTACTTCTACAAAAGTGACCCCTCTGTTGCCAGACTTTTGCCATCCCAATGTCCTTGTAACATGACAACACTCTGTTCCTGAATCAGATTTATTAAGACGGGCAAACAGTGGTTCTAAATTAAATAAACAGTCAGAGGGTCATGGGAAAATTAAGACGGCCATTTGGTTCTTCATGTCTTCCTGGCAAATATCAGCTTTTGGTTTTTGCATTCCTTCACACACCATAGTGGAATCATTACAGTCCCCATCACCCTCAATCATCAGGCAAGATGGAGAGAACTAATGGGATTCTCAAAGTTAAAATCTCTGAACTTGCTGAAACTTTCTGAATTCCTTTGGTCTAAGGTGCTGCCTCTGACCTTGCTGACTATATCGTAGTCCTCCCTTTGGGAAACAAACTCATTCCACACGAGACAGTCACTGGTAGACCAAGGTCTCTTGGTATACAACTTTCTGCTTATCTTTTGTTTCATGCTAATGTAATCAGCTACTATAAGACTTTAATATCTTAGGCTAAAGCTATCATCTACAGATTAAAGAAGTTTTCCTGGTTCTCAATTCAAAGGATCCTGTTGGTCACGGTGTGGAGCCTGGTGATTAAGAATTCTGGAAACGCCAAAAGAGGAATACAGTCCTAGAGCCCCATTGGAAGAGAATGAATAGATGAAGAATAAATCCATGAATGCCTAAGAAAATGGAAGTATGAGTAACCATTAGAATGGGTGAAAAATAAGTGAGTCAATGAATGCTGTGTGAATGGTCACAGTCAAATGGATGTCACAGACCATAATGAGCACCAGGTGCTTTTCCAGAGTGGCCAACCCAGCCTGGGTGAATGTGTATGGTCCTGGCGGCAATCCACTACAGGATCTTCATTAGAATAGCAATTTTCCACCCTATTATTTTGAGTTTGGATTGTATGATTATTACCATTTGTCCTCAAATGATTAGAAAAATTTTGAGCTGGTAAAGACGAGCTTCTCCAATTGTGAGCCCCCAAATGAATATCGGTGCAGTTCAGCCTAGACTTCCGGAGCTGGTCTGTCATTATGTCAATCTGATGTTAATTAAAATGGTAATTGGATGAGAGCTTTCAAAGGCCCTCTTTGCTGGCCTCGTGAGGCTTCCCACTGGGCTGATTTTGGAGGGACAGAAGTCAAAGCTGGGAGGGGAAGGAGAGGAAGGAAACCCTGGGTTCTTGTGGGCCTGGAGCTAACACAGACATCTATCTGTTTGGCTGGACTTCAGAGAGCATTTTGATACTCTGGTTTCATTCTGAGTCAGTGGCTTAAGAACCAGGGAAGTAGCAAGAAGAAAAAAGAAAAATGCTAAGATTGATATTTACAGCCCCAGTTTGAGGACTGACTTCACCACAGACTGTGTGATTTTGAGCAAGTCTCTTGTCCAGAGTGAGTCTCAGTTTCTTCATCTGTGAAATGGGATGATTCCTACCCTAATTGCAGCATCACTAAGTGGGTCAAATGAGATACAAGTGAAAGGCTTGAGTAACTCTAGTGTGGCACATGATGAAGATCACTATCCTGAGGAACTGTCCAAAGAGGGTTTTGGCTAGTGTTGGAACAAGCCTGTGAGTACTATGATTCGACTTGAAGTTCAATAAATACAAACAAAATTCTAAGTGGCATTTAGGCACTGGTGTCTCTTGCTTGTTGCTTTGGATTTGTTTAGCCCAAACTCTGGTTGGGCTGTTTTTCAGCTCTCACCGGTCCTATTGCTTCTTACTGTGCTGAAAAGAAAGGGGTTGGGAGGTCAGCTCTGCCCAACTGTCCAGCAGAACAGACCAGATGGCCTTTGCAGTTCTTGGAATGCTGCTGATGACCTGGGTGCCAGGGGTAATGATCCTGACCTGCCTTCCCATGGCTCATGGTAACTGCAGAGAGGAAGGGAAAGGGGGGCGCTTCCTTCATGAGAGCCGTCTATGGACCAGGCACTGTGCTAGGCATTTCCCCACCATGAAGATGGTCCCTGAGGTCAGCATTGATCTTCCTTCCCAGAGAGGCAGGACCAGGGAGGTCAGATCATTTGTCTGAAGTCAGACAGTGAGGAAGAGGTAGAGTTGGCATTAAAATCCTGGTCTTGGTGAGGCCAAAGCCATCAACTATCCATTAGATGGGTTCCAGGTTCTATTTCTCCTGAAGTCTCTGGGCTGGATATGGGTGGTTTCTCCAGGTAGGGAGTGATTTAGTACAGACTAGGGAAAGGCTTCTCCATCTTTGTCTGCAAAGAATATAATCAGTCTGATTTCGGTGTTGACCATTTGGTGATGTCCATGTGTAGAGTCTTCTCTTGTGTTGTTGGAAGAGGGTGTTTGTTATGACCAGTGCATTCTTTTGGCAAAACTCTATTAGCCTTTGCCCTGCTTCATTCCATATTCCAAGGCCAAATTTGCCTGTTACTCCAGGTGTTTCTTGACTTCCTACTTTTGCATTCCAGTCCCCTATAATAAAAAGGACGTCTTTTTTGGGTGTTAGTTCTAAAAGGTCTTGTAGGTCTTCACAGAACTGTTCAACTTCAGCTTCTTCAGCATTACTGGTTGGGGCATAGACTTGGATTACTGTGATATTGAATGGTTTGCCTTAGAAACGAACAGAAATCATTCTGTCATTTTTGAGATTACATCAAAGTACTGCATTTCGGACTCTTTTGTTGACCATGATGGCCACTCCATTTCTTTAAGGGATTCCTGCCCACAGTAGTAGATATAATGGTCATGTGAATTAAATTCACCCATTCCAGTCCATTTTAGTTTGCTGATTCCTAGAATGTCGATGTTCACTCTTGCCATCTCCTGTTTGTTTAACCTCTATGCAGAGTACATCATGAGAAACGCTGGGCTGGAAGAAGCACAAGCTGGAATCAAGATTTCCGGGAGAATTATCAATAACCTTAGATATGCAGATGACACCACCCTTATGGCAGAAGGTGAAGAGGAACTAAAAAGCCTCTTGATGGAAGTGAAAGAGGAGAGTGAAAAGGTTGGCTTAAAGCTCAACATTCAGAAAACAAAGATCATGGCATCTGGTCCCATTACTTCATGGGAAATAGATGGGAAAACAGTGGAAACAGTGTCAGACTTTAATTTTTTTGGTTCCAAAATCACTACAGATGGTGATTGCAGCCATGAAATTAAAAGACACTTACTCCTTGGAAGGAAAGTTATGACCAACCTAGATAGCATATTCAAAAGCAGAGACATTACTGTGCCAACAAAGGTCTGTCTAGTCAAGGCTATGGTTTTTCCTGTGGTCATGTATGGATGTGAGAGTTGGACTGTGAAGAAAGCTGAGTGCCAAAGAATTGATGCTTTTGAATTGTGGTGTTGGAGAAGACTCTTGAGAGTCCCTTGGATGGCAAGGAGATCCAACCAGTCCATTCTTAAGGAGATCAGCCCTGGGTGTTCTTTGGGAGGAATGATGCTAAAGCTGAAACTCCAGTACTTTGGCCACCTCATGCGGAGAGTTGACTCATTGGAAAAGATTCTGACACTGGGAGGGATTGGGGGCAAGAGGAGAAGGGGATGACAGAGGATGAGATGGCTGGATGGCATCACTGACTCGATGGACGTGAGTTTGAGTGAACTCTGAGAGTTGGTGATGGACAGGGAGGCCTGGTGTGCTGCGATTCATGGGGTCACAAAGAGTCGGACACGACTGAGCGACTGAACTGAACTGAACTGAGGGGAAGGCTGCCAGGCTCATCTTTACTGCCGCTGGGAGTGTGAAAGGAGGAATGGGCAGAGGGAGAGAACGTGGTGCCCTGTGACAGGTCCAAGGCCAGAGGGATGAAAAGATCATGAATTTGGATTCAAAGAATGAACTCTGTGTGGCTAGCAGTAGGTCAAGGACTAGGCTGTGAGAGCGACTGGAGATGGAGAAGCAGCTAAGGGCTAATGGAGGTGGAGTGTGTCAAGGCTCATCCACCTCTGCTATTTTCTGCACAGCATCAGATAAGGTGCTGTGAGCAAGCTGCTTTTTATTCCTTCTCATTCTCAATGAGGTGTTTCTGCCCCTATACCTTAAAGGCACTTGGCTTCTGAGAGTCTGGGGTTGATGACCAGACCATCTCCAGGGGTTGTTTCTATCTCCAGGGGTTCTTTGTGTGTGCTAAGTTGCTTCAGTTGTGTCCCACTCTTTGTGGCCCTATGGACTTTAGCCTGCCAGACTCCTTTGTTGATGGGATTCTCCAGGCAAGAAATACTGGAGTGGGTTGCCATGCCCTCCTCCAGGGGATTTTCCTGACCCAGGGATTGAACCTGTGTCTCTTATGTCCTTGCACTGGCAGGAGAGCTCTTTACCACTAGAGCTATCTGGGAACATAGGAGGGATGCAACTGGCGACCACCATGATATCTTCTGGGGTGTATTTTTCCAAAGTTCTCAAAATCAAGTGAAGTGGAACACAACTGGCAAAGCAGGGGTTCTGACTTTGGGGTTAAGAGCCTCGATATTCCCACCCAAGACTAAATGCCTCAGCAGGAACAGAAATTAGCAAATTCATTCATTAAGGGCTCATTGACACTTCTATTATAAAGACTAATCATTTGTTTTTATTGAGATCTTTTCCCTTAATTAAAGCCATTAGCACCAATGAGTAACCATCGATCAATCAACAAGCTTTCTTAAATGCTCTGACTTGTCCTGATTGCCACTGAATAGAGTCTGATTTTACCTCTTAAGTATCTCTCCAAGTTGTCCACTTGTCTGCCCCCTCCAGAGAGGCCAGTCTAGTCCAAGCCCACATCCTTTCTCACCAGGACCACTCTGATAGCCTCCGGGCTGAACTCCGCATGACTTCTTGCCTGGAGCCGTGTCTCTGCCCCGTCACCTCCTGCGGCACTCACTCTTCCAACAGCCTCATGTGGTCCTTCGTCCGTGTCTACTCCCTTCTGCTGCAGAATTTTATCTGCTCTTCCTCCTTCTCTCAGTCTTTATCCACCCACCCCCACCTCCAGGCTCATCAGATCACACTTACTAGTCAGCTGTCAGCCCACATGTCAATCCTCAGCAAGGACTTCCACGTTCCCCCAGCTGGACCAGACCCCACCAGTTGTACTCTCTCCTGGCACTGGCCCAGTTTCTTTAACGTGCTTGCTTAGTTGATGTTTATCTTCTCTCCCTTAGCTGGTGAGCTCTACAGAGGCAGAAACTAATATCTTATTCACACTTGGTTTTGGGATGGGGACCAGGGTGACACATCCTTTAAGGAGGCCTTCACTCTCAGGTGCTAACTCTGAGCTTTTATGAGTCAAAGCTTTTGGGCCTCCTTAAATCTTGCTTCTGGGCCATCACTCACCTACCACAGTCCTACTGCTGCTTGGTTCGCCAACACTTAGCCTGAGACCCCCATGGGGAAGATACACTCACTGATACTTGTAGAGTAAATGCATGGGAGACAGAAAGACTCAGGAAATGGAGCTAGTTAGCAGGTTGTGCCTAAGGTAGAGAAGAAAATAGAAGAGCTTAAACCATGTAGTGGCAGGCAGGGGACGGGGGACAGTGGATGTGAGACAATCTGGGGGATGGAGGAGAGGGGATGGGGTGGCAGTTTGGGTGCTCATGCTGGGAAGGGAATGTTTCTAGGTTGGTAACTGACAGTGCCCATGGAGAGGGGTGAAGACGAGCTGACTGTCCCCTGAGAGGACCCCTTCCTGCTCCCACCTCAGAGGCTGCAGTTGGGGCTTGATTAGGAACAGGGGATGGGGGGGCTCTCTTCTTTCTCAGTTACCCACCTGGGGCTCTCATGTCCCCAGAGGTCACTGCAAATGGCCAAGCCTTCTAAGGTTTTCCCAGGACTCTTAGGGAGCTACCTCATCTTTAACAAGGTCTATTTTAACAGAGAATGCCAAACATGTTTCTTTTTTAAATTTTAATTTTGTTCTGTCACTGATATCACAGTAGACACCATGCTACCCCTCAAAATGACATCTTTTAATGTCCCTGGATATGCAGATATGCCGTGAGAGCAAACAGGTTCCAAAGAGTTTCTCTCTTTCCTCTGGCCCCTCTTTCTCCCTCTCCATTCTAAAGAGGACAGGCAGTTAGGGTTTCTCAACCAGGACACCTCTGGACCAGATGGAGGGATCGACCACCTGATGCTAATACTCTGATTTTCGTTCCCAAGCATCCCTCACCCCCTACAGCTAGGGGCAGGAGGTCAGACCACCCTCTGGGGACTTTCTCCTTAACTGCACTGATTTACTGATTTGGAAGTCTTTTACCCTCTCTGGAGCTCAGTTAACACAAGATGGACTTGAACTAGAAAATATGACATATTTTCATTTGAAGTGCTTCAATTCTTCTGAAAGAGACAGAGAGACATGGGAGGGGGAGTGGACAAAGAGACATAGATAGATGGCGGAATGGATGCATAAATGATGGATGGATGGATGGATGAATAGATATATAGATAGACAGATGTTTAGTCAATAAGTCGTGTCCGACTTTTTGTGATCCTATGGACTGTAGCCCGCCAGGCTGCTCTGTTCATGGGATTTCCCAGGCAAGAATACTGGAGTGGGTTGCCATTTCCTACTCCAAGATAGATACATAGATGAAAGAATTCATTCAGTTCAAGGTGGTCCAAGTCTCCTCCACTGACCACAGATCTCACCCCTGCAGTGGTCAGTCAGTGTTGTGGGAGCTTCAAGGGCCTCATATTACATCCTGCAGGGAAATATAGAGACAGGAATCAAGGGAGACAGAGGAAGAACAGGCAGAAAGAGATACATAGGTAAGGAATGACAGAGGAGAGAGAGGGAAGAGGGGGAAAAGAGAAGGAGGGTTCTGATGACATTTTGTCCCTGTGACACCAAGGCTAAACATCATTTGGGGAATTGTCTGAAAGCCCAGAACTTTTTAGGGGAAGCCTGTGCTCCTTCCTGTTCTAGCTGGAACCTGTGTGGGCTCTGGGGGTGAGATACGTTAGAGAAGGAAAATGAGCTCCACGGTGGCGTGAGTCCACTTCTAACTGATGCGCAAAGCAGGAAGCTGCAGTCCCCACTATTCTGTCAGGCAGAACCCCTGGGGCTCACTGTTCACTTGGGAACTGATGCCTTCTGCCTGCTACCTGCTCGTTGCACAGGAGTCTGCTGAGCCCAGCTCTCTGGTCTGACTCATCCATGCATGATACCATTGCCCTGGAGGCAACTCACATACCCATTTCACAAGGCCAAAATCAAGGCAGACTTGATTTTGGAAGTCTTAACAGAAGCACGATTCATTAATTTTCTCATTGTCCTCCCCTCAATGAACAAATCGACCAAGCTTGGATCATTCATCATAGCAGTCGACATTCTCACTTCTTCTTTTTTCCATTTGCACTCTGGGCCCTTGCCAGTGAATAACTACTTCTTGGCATCACCAATCTTCTCTGCCTTCTCTCATGGGCCTTCCTCTTTGCTATTTGATCATTCTGTTTTAATTTGGAGGGCCTGGGGACTCCTGGAGGACAGTCTCCCAGGGGGTGACTGGGTTGCGCAGTAAGCCAGACTCTGGCACCTGGGATCAGCTGCTAATTACTGCAGGTGCCTGTCTGCACCCCACTGGGTGTCTTGCCCACACAGGCAGCTGAGGATGGCACAGCTCTGTGGTTGCAGGAAGATGCCAATGGCTTTTTAATAGCCGGGGGCTCCTCCTCATTCATCTGTGCGTGCTGAGTTTATTTTGCCATTTGTCAATTTCTGACTCTGGGGGACCTGGGTTCAGAATGGTTTCGGCTTCAAGATTGATGATCCAAGTGAATGACAGGTCCCCCCTCTCCCCTAAACAGTTGGCGCTGCCAATAGGAAGCCCACAGCCCGCTCATCTCTGAAAGGCCCATTTCTCCACCTCTGCTGAGGCTGGAGATAAAATATTTATTTGGGATTCAACCAATACGCCCCAGCTGCCTTGCTAGACAGTGAGCAAGCTTCAAAACGAGCAAGAGCAAGCAGCTTAATGGCTCAACCCAGGTTTTGCTTTGCCAAAGGGAGGAAAGAGAGAAAGAAAGAAAAAGATTCCAGTCCTCTGGAGAACTAATATTCCTTGGATGGAAAGGAGCTCTTCGTGGGAGTACAGTCCATAACTGCCGTTGGTAGAATTAGAACGTAGGCTGGTGTCGGGTGCTGAAGTAATAGGGTGTTTGAGAGCAGAAAACACAATTTTTCTCAAGCGGAAATGGACATTTCATAGAATCTTTCATTCCCAGCGGTTGCAAAATCTTACAATTCACCCAGTGCAAATGTGTCAGTCTTGAATCCCATTGAGATCATTACTCCCTATATTTGAAAGCTTCCAGTGATGGGGAATCATGACTAACTTCTCCAAGCAGATGCTTCCCTGCTTGGAATAATCTGTCTGCTGAAAGCATTTTTAAAAAATTGAGTTGACATCTGTCTCTCTGTAGCTTCTACCCACTGGATCCAGATTGGCCTTAGAAGCACAGAACACACACATTCCATTCAGCTCAGTGGCCTTCAGTTGAAAAAGAGTAATTTCATCCTCTTCAAGACTTCATTTCTCCAGGCTGTCTCCCTAGTGGGTTCTTGTTCAGTGCTGGGGATTCAAAGGTAAATAAATCCAGGGAGATCAGGGGCACATGTCTGATGTGACATGCTTTCAAATCCCTTCACTATGCAGGTTGTGGAGGAGAGACCCCCATGTCCATGCTGACATTCCCACTCCTCTGCTCAATCCCTTCCTAACTCACACCCAAGAGGGTAGGGCTGACAGTTCAGGGTCCAAGACACTTGCTGAGCCGTGTTTGACGATGGGCAGAACCACTGTGCCTGAAGTGTTGATACCACCCTGTGGTCTTCCCTTTGCAGTCTGGCCACTTGGAAGTAAGCAGGGCAGGCAGGGCTGGAGGCTCAGGACAGGCTCTTTGCACTCTACTTCTTCTGAGCCTACAGCCAGGCCAAACCTATTGCATTGACTAAGCCATCTGAGAAGCAGAAGTCATTGGCATGCAAATGTCTGTGTGAATATGTGTGTGTGTGTGTGGGTATGGCGAATGAGTGAAATCCTATGTCAGGGGAAATCAGAACTTGTCCAGCTAGGAAGAGTGATTCTAGGAATTCCCTGGTGGCCCTGTGGGTAGGGCTCTGTGCTTCCTCTGCAGGGGGCACAGGTCCAAACCCTGGTCAGGGAACTAAGATTCAGCAAGCAGTAGTAGATCACGGCCAAAAAAATTTTTTTTATTTTATTTTAATTTAAAAAAAAGAATGCTCCTTGTCTATCTTGTTCTTCTCTGGGAATAACTCCCTAGTTTGAAAGCCCACACTGCAGAGGAACTATCAGAAGGGCAGCATTCACGAATTCCCTAGCTTCTGGCTTAGCATCACCCGGACAGCACCAAACGTCATTCTAATCTTCAGTTTCCCTAAGCCTTAGAGTGCAACGCCCAGCACTAAAATGAATACCTGCCTTTGAAAATAATGATGTTAAAAAAAAAAAAGCAGGAATATCAAACATGGAGCAGGTCCATATGCCTTGCCTGCCAGAGAAAGGTGGGGAAGCATCACTGGTACCCACTGGTCTCTCTCCTCCTTGTCCTGGAGGAAGTGGCTATGCTGAGTGATGAATGTGTGCGTAGTCTCCTCCTTATCTTGGCTACTGATCTATGGGCAAAGATGGGAAGCTGCTCAGAGAGATTGAAGCGGGTGTGATCACCGAAATCACGGCAAGAGGTACGCCCTGTGAGGCTGAGGCACTTTTTCATCCATGATGAGTGCTCTGTGTAACCCCGTGTCATGGCAGCACAAAGCTGGTTGGCTCTGACTGCCTGGTGGAATGATCATTAAAGAAATGCAGAGGTCTCTAATGCCAGCAAAGGTAGATGTGAGCAATGAGTAAGAATGAAAAAGCAGATAAAGACTGCATGAGAGGAAGATGACAGCATTCAAGTCTCCATGTGTTTGGAAGACAATGCAGCAATATCTATCAAAATTAAAAAGACATCTCCTCTTTGACCAAGAAATTCCATTTTTAGTCTTTTTCTCTTATTTTCCTACAGATAGACTTGTACAGGTCAGTAAAGATGGATGTACATGGATATTAATTGCAACATTCTTGGCAATACAAAGACAGGAAGACAAATATAGTCAACACAAATACAAATACATTTCCATCAGCAGGGGACTGGTGACATAAAATATGATCTATGTATATGGTGAACTACCATACAGCCTTGAAAAAGAATGAGGTCACTCTAGTGGAGCTGAAGCACAACTATCTTTGAGACACATTAAGGAAAAAACCCTACAGAACAGCATGCTTCTATCTGTGCAAAATATGAAGGTCTATTCAAAGACATGGGGGATTCCCTGGTAGCTCGGCTGGGAAAGAATCCGCCTCCAATGCAGGAAATACCAGTTCTATTCCTGGGTCAGGAAGATCTGTTAAAGAAGGGATAGGCTACCTACTCCAGTATTCTTGGGCTTCCCTGGTGGCTAAGCTGATAAAGAATCCACCTGCAATGCAGGAGACCTAGGTTCAATCCCTGGGTTGGTAAGGTCTGCTGGAGAAGGGAATGGTTACCCACTCCAGTATTCTGGCCTGGAGAATTCCATGGACTGTATAGTCCACAGGGATGCAAAGAGTTGGACACAACTGAGCAACTTTCACATCACTTCACTTCATTCAAAGACATAAGGGCTTATATGTGTGTAGGCTATTTCTGGAAGGATACACAGATAACTGGTAATTCTGTTTATTTTGGGTTGGGAGTTATTGTTGTTCAGTCACTCAGTGTGGTCCGACTCTTTGCAACCCCATGAACTGTAGGATGTCACGCTTCCCTGTCCTTCACCATCTTCTGGAGTTTGCTCAAACTCATGCCCATTGAATCAGGGATGCCATCCAGCCATTTCATCCTCTATTGCCCTCTTCTCTGCTTGCCCTCAATCTTTCCCAGTATCAGGGTCTTTTGAGGAAATAAGCAACAGGAATGAAATTGGCTTGTTTTTCCTTCTATACAGTTTTACATCACAGAAATTCATTAGCATAATCCTGTACTCTATTCCCGCAAAACTAGTTCATAATGAAAAGAAAGCATATGCTTTCTGCACACCTGCCAGGGCTGCACTTCTCACTGACCTAGATATTCACTGAACGCCCACTGTTCATAGGAGACTGAGCTAGTCCCATTGGGAGAGAAAGTGAAAAAGATATAGTTCATGCTTTCGGGGCACCTACTGTCTATATGGTGAGAAATAAATGTGTTCACTCAGTTATTCTAGAAGTCAGAGAGAACATTTAATCTTGACTAGGGAACTGGAGAAGATTTCATAGAGCTCGACTGTAAATTATTGGTAGTAGAATTTTGAGCCCTGAGGATGGACAAATGGAGTGCAGAATTTCCAATGGAGAAAACCACATGAAGGAGAAATGTAGAATGGGAAATGAAAAATGATGTTGGGGGACTTCCTAGGCAGTCCAGTGGTTAAGACTCCACACTTCCAATGCAGAGGTGCTGGTTCGGTCCCTGGTTGTGGTTCTAAGATGCCACGTACCACAATGTGCAGCAAAAGCCACACCAACAACAAGGAAACCAAACCTTGCCATGTCACCTGTACCTCCTCATCTGTTGGCTGTACCATCAGAAATACTTGCTTTGGGGTTAAGACATGGTTTACCTTCTGAAGTCTTTATGAGAATGCACACACTTGCTTTAGATCGAGGTTTTCAAGAGGCCAGATTCCATGGGAAAGAATGCTATAAACCAGCTCTTCTACTGTCCCCCACTTGACCCCCCAAATAAATGGATTTGTAGCATTTGCCAATTCCCATGGTGTAAATATCCCCACTGTGGCTGACTTCTGCCGATACAGAATGGGAGTTGGGAAGAGACATGCATAGTCAACTCTTCTAGGCCTCAAAGAGCTCGCTTGGACATGCCACTGAATAAATGAGAATCCCAGAGCATCAGAGCCAAAAGGAACATTAAAGAAATTTAAACTGAGCCTTAGCTATACATGAGGAAATGAAGGTGTTTGCACAATGTCAGAGGAAATGGCAGAGTTTGGGACCTCATCTTCTAGGTCTTAGTTTAGTGAGATTTCTCCTTTTCTTTGGATATCACCAATATAATAGAGGGCACAAAATAAGGGAGAGTGTAGTTTTGAAAGAAGAAGACAATTATAAAGAAAAGTAGAGAGGTTTCTCTGGCAGAGCAGCAGTGGATAGGGTACCAGAATGGTCAACAGGAAGGATCTGTGCCCTGGGAGTTATATGAAAGGACCATAGCAGGGAGAAAAGGGAAGAGTCAGGAGAGATTTTAGGGGGAGGCCTTAAAAGACGAAATCCCCAATTGCAGTTCTGCTCAGGACTGACTTTTCTTCCTGGAAATATAATGAACTGATCTGATACTTGGAAGAGAGAGCTTGGGCTAGTTCCTTCCATGTCTTTGATGACCGGTGTACACTTGGGTAAGTCATTTCCTCTCTGCAGAAGTCAGAGCCTTTTTCCTTCACATGAAGCCAGGGGTGGGGTTTAGTAGATGATTTCTTGAGACCTTTCCAGTGTGACAGTCTCTGTGCCTGTGAATCAGTGGCTCAGAGAAGAAAGCCCAAGAAACATCCATGTTAGACTACAGGGAAAAAATGCAGTAAGATGGATTTATTTATTCATACCCAATGTGAGGTAGACAGAGAAATCAAAGCCACAGGAAGGCAAACGTGAGGTTTGTTTTTGTGATTCTATGGTAGGGCCAAGGAGTGGAAAATGCATTAGGGGGAAACAGGACAGAGAATCTTCTTTATTGTGTCATACATTAAAAAAATGTGACAACCCATGCAGAAAGCTCTTCAGTAGGGAGCCATTACCTCCCAGGCAAGGTCCAAGTTCCTTTGCATGGGTACAGAGACCTCCATTTTCTGTCCTTGGTTTATCTTTCAAATCTCCTCTCCTGAGTCCCCCAACCTAGGTAACTCTCTCGTCATTCAGATAGGGCTCTCAGAACAGATACCGCATGCTATGATTCTGCAGGTTTGAGGCCTCAGTCTTGGCACAGATCTCTGCCTGGAAAGTTCTTTCCCACCCTATCTGCTGGGCGAACTTCTACTCTATCTTCGAAATCCTGCTGCAGCTCCTCACTGTCTTTCCTAATCCTTTCTTACACAGCAGCCTTCCCCTGCTCCGCCTGCAGATAAAGATAATCACTTCCTCCCCTGACAGGCACTGCTTCTGTGTGCATGTCATTTGAATGGCAATATGGCAATTTTATTGAAAGTTTCTGTTTTTATCCCCCTTACTTCACGTGAGCTCAGCCAGGTCAGGAAATTCCTATCTTGGTTCATGAAGTGGAATTGATAAAAACATGTTGGAGCTGGTGATGCTGGTAAAGTCAGATAGAGAGAAGGGGGAAAATGCTGCTTCAGTACCTCCCTGCCCCCATCTTTAGAGCTCCACCCTGAGAGAGGAAGAGTAAGGTCTGCTGCTGCTGCTAAGTCGCTTCAGTCATGTCCGACTCTGTGCGACCCCATAGACGGCAGCCCACCAGGCTCCCTCGTCCCTGGGATTCTCCAGGCAAGAACACTGGAGTGAGTTGCCATTTCCTTTTCCAATGCATGAAAGTGAAAGGTGAAAATGAAGTCGCTCAGTCTTGTCTTGACTCTTAGCAACCCCATGGACTGCAGCCTACCAGGCTCCTCTGTCCATGGGATTTTCCAGGCAAGAGTACTGGAGTGGGTTGCCATTGCCTTCTCCAAGGTGTGCTAACCAGATGCAAAGACTTTTGCTGAAGGCCACTGGGTGTGCTGATCTGCCAAGCCCCTCAAATTGTTTTTAGCAGAGCCCCTGAGGGAAATTGTGTGAATCTCCCAGGGTGGGAGGAGGGTTGTAAGGCTGTTGTAAATAATGTAATGAAAGTCTTGACCAAGGTGGCTCCATGCTGGGCTCCAGCAGAGTCATTCTAACTCTCTGGAGGGGAAGATCTTTCTAGCTCCCACACAAATCCATCCCACTGCCAAAGACTGAAATGGACGCTATATCGTGCCACCCAGATCCCCCTTCAGCACTGAAAGACTTACTTCCCTACTGTCTTTTCCTTTCAACAGGTGCTGCCCTCCAGAGCAGGCCCTGATCAACTTCCTGCAAGCTAGTCTCCATGCCGGAGTTTGCTTCCAGGAGGAAGGAACTCAACCTAAAAGGATAATGTCACCCTACTATTAAGGGCTGTTAATTATTAGCAGACTGGTCAGAGTTGGTAGGCTTGGGTGGTGAGCTTCTGGGACAGCAGTAGGAACTGAGACTATAGGGAGGAGGGTGATGGCAACAGGGCAACCAGGAGAAGAAGCACAGAGAAGACTGGGATCTACCGATGTCATCGGTGTAGTGTTTAGCCCTGGCAGTTGAGCAGCAGCCTGCCATGGCTCAGTTCAGTTCAGTCACTCAGTTGTGTCCGACTCTGTGATCCCATGGACCACAGCACACCAGGCTTCCCTGTCCATCACCAACTCCCAGAGCTTGCCCAAACTCATGTCCATCAAGCTGGTGATGCCATGGCTATCAGGGATAATTTTAGCAGCAGTGGGGAGGTGGCAGTGGGAGTGGGTGGCACTTTGGATAGCACATTAATAGGGGCTTTCACCAGCTTGGTGCTGTCCATCCTGTAATGTTACACATTAGATTTACTTTAAAAATGCTAATTATAGGTCTCAGCCTTAAAGAGATTCTGATTTAACTAGTCCTCAGTAAGGCCTGAGGCTTTGTATTTTTGTTGCTGTTGTTTGTTTGTTTTGTGGGGTGGGGTGAGGCAGGGGGAAGGCTTTATTTGTTTTAAATGCTCACTGGAGATGTCTAATGTGCAGTTAGGGTTGACTGAGAACTACCAATATAAGGAGTTATTATCATGACTGTTGTTACTACTATTTGACTCATAATTGGCCTTTTGCCCCTTCTTCCCCAGAGTATAGTACCTTATAGTAGACTTCCCAACCTTAACCTCTGTCCCATTATGGGGGAGACATCGTTATCCCAGTTGGGCCCAGCAAACTATGGCTGTGGCAGCTAGATGTAAAACCAATGACTCTCCTGGGGTTGACCAGATGACCGAACATTGGCATTCACAATTATACTCCTGTTCACCCTTAGTGTTATGCATGTAGCAGTTCAGCCCATCAAGATGACACTGGCAGGTATGTGGCTGCTGTGTGGAAAACTAAGCAGGACAGGTTTTGCTCATAGACAAGGGCAGCAAAAAGGCCCAGGAAACATAAATGACATCCCAGCAACTGCACTCCTTACAGTGCGGTTCAGCACAAATCCTTTCTCCTCTCTATGCCTCAGTTTACTGCTCTGTAGAATATGGGTGGTTTATCTGGATGAATGACAATTCTGTTCAGTATGGTGCTGCCCCCTGCCCCCTCTAGAATATGCTTTAGAGGGCTGACTTCATCTCCACCTTTTGTCATAGAGACACCAATGTCAAAGGCCAGGGTTCTGAGCGATGCCACTTTAGAGCGAGGGACCTGAGAGTCTGTCCTGGCCACTGCCCACCCTGGGTTTTAAGTTTCCCCATTTCTCCTCCTGCCACCCAGAACTTTAAATAGCCTCCAGCACACTACGTGGCTGCCAGAAGTTGTAATTAAATAATGTCCAGCTGTCAAAAGGCTGTTATAAATGGTCTTTTTGTCTGCACCACTGTCTGGGAAGATAGGAAAGAGAAACTGGAGGGTTATAAATATGAAGGGCAGAAGTTCAGTGGGGAACCTGGGGGACAACAGCTTTTAGGGACCCTGAAAACTACTGAAGGTTTTCTTTTTAATGTTTACACACTGGTCCTTGGAGGAACTCCGTGTCTTGGCTCTATGACTGGATTTGTGCATGGGATAACCTGACAAGGGCTGGGGGAATCTGGTTCTTATCTAGAACTGGTTCTTCTAGAATGCAATCACTACCCTCTTTCAACATCCAATCAGGAAAGTAAAAAGGACAAGGCAAATGCTGGCAATCCATACAGTTCTCAGATGAACCACTGTGATTTCCCCCTTCTTCCCTTCCTCCTTTTCATCTGTCCTCTTTCCCTTCCGACAAATACTCTTTTTTTTTTTTTTCCAACAAATACTCTTAAAAAAATTATTTATTTGTCTGTTTTGGGTCTTGTTGCAGCACACAGGATCTTTCATTGTGGCATGAGAGCTCAGTAACTCTGTGATTGACATGTCAGATCTTAGCTCCTCAACCAGGGATCAAACACACGTCCCCAGCATTGCAAGGTGGATTCTTAACAACTGGACCACCAGGAAAGTCCCCCAACCAATACTCTTGAACCATTATTATGTTTCAAGTTCTCACTAAATGAAGAATATGGAGAAGAAACGTGCATTTATTGAACACATCAGTAGTGTTAGATATTGTATGTACATCCCTCCAGTTAATTATTACTGTACAACTAGGAGTTAATTATTACACAACTCAATACTGTAGAGGAAGAAACTGAGGCCCTTTGAGATCGAATGACCTTCCCAAATCCCAAGTGAAAGTGAAAGTCGCTCAGTCGTGTCCAGCTCTTTGCAACCCCATGGACTATACAGTCCATGGAATTCTCCAGGCCAGAATACTGGAGTGGCTAGCCTTTCCCTTCTCCAGGGGATCTTCCCAACCCAAGGATCAAACCCAGGTCTCCTGGTTTGCAGGCGGACTCTTTACCAGCTGAGCCACAAAGGAAGCCCATCAATGATTAAAAGGCTGGGGATGTGAACTCCATGAGACTGTGTGTGTCATGGAGGCAGGGACTGCGTATCTTCTGTGTACTGTCTTGCTAGGGTGCCGCATGGTACTGGGCATATAGAGGACTTAAGGAATATTTATGGAAGGAGGAACAGAAGGAAGAGAGGAATCAACTCAGTTCTGTCAGACACCAAAGTCAGCGGTCTTTCTATCAATGCACATTGTCTCTGGAGAGCACAGCAGGCAGATAGATATAGATACATAGATACAGATCTAGATACAGATCTAGATCTAGATAGACCCTGATGGTTCAGTGTTTAAGAATTTATCTGAACACAGGAGATGCAGGAGATGCGGGTTCGATCCCTGGATCAAGAAGATCCCTTGGAATAGGAAAGGGCAACCCATTGCAGTATTCTTTCCTGGGAAATCCCATGGACAGAGGAGCTGTCCTCTGTCTACCATGGACTGGTGGGCTACAGTCCATGAGGTCACAAAGAGTTAGACATGATTGAGGGACTGAGCACTGAACTGAGATAGATAGATAGATACAGAGAAACATATGAAATAGTTGGGGTAAAGAGGTGTTTAAGCATGTGCAAAAACAACTTGATTAGAAAGTAGAAAGTTGGTTTCAAGAGTCTCAGTGGAGGTGGAGCAGAGGTGTCGTGAATATTCGGAGGGGAGAGGAAACACCTCCAGCTGCAGGAATGAGGGGCTTCATGGAGGAGGCAGAATTTGAGTCTTGAAGGATGAGTAGGAGTTGGACACACAGAGCTATAGGGTGGGGAAAGATGTTCAGACAGAAAGAAATGGAGAGAATCAAAAACGACCTACCAGAGAGAGGATGGACCAATGGTTAGGGTAATTGGTAGCCACTTGGATTGGAACCCCAGCCCATATGTTATCCTGACAGGGTCCCGGGGATTCATCTGATGGAGCAGCCCCCTGTCTCATGAATGAGTGAGAGGTGTTCAGGGTAAAGGCAGTCCAGTTTGTGTGTTTGTGTGAGTGAGTGGGTACGTGTTTTGTGTGTGTGCATGCATGTGCTAATGGGAGTTTGAAACTTCCTTCTGAACCTAATTGGGAGCCAAGAAGCCCAAGTGGAAATTCATATTTCTGAGGTAGGGCTGTCCGGTATGGGTGGGTCCACCATGAACCTCTATCAGAGCCCGTGGACATATATGCTGGCAGGTGCTGCAGCAAAAACATGTGGTGTGGCTACCAGGCTGGGCATATTCTGGTGGGTAGGGGACTGAGACTTTGGCCTGTCCCTAGGAGGTGGGGTCAGATGTGGCACCAACAAAACTGACTTTGGGGATAGAAAGCACAACACAAGGGCTTGGGAGCTGGAGGGAGCCAGTCAAGGATAAGTGTTCTGATTTCACTTCTCTTTATTTGTCCCCTAGCAATCTCCTACCTGCCACCCCAAGAGCACCTGGCCAGTGCCTGGGAGCTTGTCAAGGCTGTCGCTGAGCTGTCCCTCACTTCTCAGGTGAAACACCCCCTGAGAGTGGCAGGAACACAGGCCACAGACACAAACAGCACAGTGGTTTTGGGGATCATTGAATAATTACAGCCAATGCACATCGCATTCATAGACAGGCTGCCTGGTGGCATCGCCAACGGCCAAATAGAAATTTACAGGGCTGTTGCAAGAGCCGTGGGTGCCCAGAAAGAGAAGGCCTGTGGTAGAAAGATTCAGGGTTATTTTGATAAGAGCCTTCCGCCACAACATAAGAGTCCAGCCAAAGGCAACCATCACTTTCTGGTGAGGGGGTGACCATTTGACCTCCTCAAAAACCTGGCTGTTCCACTGATGCGAAGCCCTTGAGGTCAACTTTAGAGCAGGTAGTGTAGACAGCAGCCCACAGGATGGGATTCCAGGCACAGAGGGACACTGGGGATGGAGTGGAGATTCTGAATTTAGCATCTCTGCCAGCACGGTCCTAGAAGGTTTCCTGTTGCCTGCCTAAGCGGTCTTGGTCATGTCTTTCAATGTCTCTGGACCTTGGTTTTCTACTCAAAAACATTCATTCAGCAAGCACCCATTGAGCACTTACTATATGTCAGGTGCTGAGTTAGGTACAAGGGCGTGGAAAGCAGAGAAAAATAAATGGTCTCTGCCCTCATGGAGCTTCCAGTCTAGTGGAAGTAAACAAATAATTGCACAAATAAGTGCATTGTTATACATGATAATAAATGCTATGAGGGAAAGAGCAGAGTGCTATGAGAGAACCCTTTAGGCTCAAGGATCAAGGAAGATCTCTTTGAGGAAGTGGCTGGGAGCAATACCTGAAGGATAAGTTACCAATCAGACTTGGAGGAAGAGCTTGTGCAAAGAACCTGAGGAGAAGAACAGAGTAATATGTTTTAGGAACTGATGTTAAGCCTGTATGGCCAGAATGCAGTAGCAAGGGGCCAGATGGAGTGACATGAGGCTGGGGTTGGGGGACAGGAGGGGGGTTAGTGATGCCCATTGGCCATGAGAAGGATTTGGGACTTTACCTGGTGACTGTTGGGAGGCCATTGTTCCATTTTGAACAGGGGTGTGGCCACTGGATTCACATGCTAAACATCAACAATAAGAGATGGAAAAAAGATGACAGAAACCACAAAAATACTTGGAGCTATACATAGTCAGATGCATTATCGAATCTATCTCATGGGAATAATCTGCTAGCAGAACAAAGGATTATGCATAAAAGATCAACACCACTCTGGCTGTGGTACGAAGAGAGTAAACACTAATAAGTCTTGCCTGCTTCCAAATCGAATGAGAGGAGGATATAAAAGAGCTCTGTAGGCGATAAGGGGGACCTGAAAGTCTCCCATCATCCCACTCTCCATCACCCCCAACACCTAAATAAAGTTTATCCCAGGAGCCTAAAAGCTTTATATCTATTAAGAAGGAAATCATCAAGGAGGGTCATGCCTTGAATTAAGCAAGACAAAGGCTGAGTCTCACCCCAAAGGGACCAGAAGAAATGCTTCTCAACCCTGGCTATACTTTAGAGATAGCTGGTGTGGCATATATATATGTATATATTTATATGTTAAAACAGCAATATATGTTTGTTGCTTTAAGTCAAATGTTTTCCACAAAGCCTTATCTCCTGGCATACAAGCCCATATGCAGCCCCTCCCACAATGAATAGGACTATAGGGAGCTTTAAAAAATATTTACGCTCAAGTCCCATCCCCAAAGATTCTAATTCATTTGGTCTGGGGTAAAGTCCAAGCACTGGTACATTTAAAAGTCCTTGGATGACTGGGAGAAGGTGAAAACCCAGTTTAAGGACCAGAACACTAGGTGGATAATTTATCCTAGTGTTCACAGCTTTCAACCATGGAATTCCTTAATTTCCCTGAGGACACAAGCCCACAAGAAGGAAATCCAAAGCCCTTAGTTTAGGGGAAAAGAGATGTCTAGAGCCAGGTAGATAGATCCACTTTCTACAGACATTAACTTTGTCTCATGAATCCTCCCTTTGAATGAACGTGTGCCTGACACCCAGTTCTCCACTGGCAAATAGTCCTTCTGCTTCCACCCACTCGCCTGTTACGTTTTCACCTTCCTGCCTCTGCATGTGCTCTTTGAAACTCACGAGCAATAAGGAAGACTGATTCTGAGAACCTTTGTGTGTCCTCGAATTTCCATGGCTCATGGGATACTGTTCCTGTCTCTCAACAATAGCTCAAGAGGCCCTACCCTCTCTTGGCTCTCTCTCATGCTATCTCCCTGATGAAATCTTCCATAAAATAATTACAACGATTGTAAAGGGCGTCTCAGCAGATAGAAGATCCTGGTGGGATTATCAGATACCGTGAGCTTGCCCCACCTCTCTTGGTGTTGCGTGTCGGGGTGGGTTGGCTGGTCTCTCTGACTGTCCTATGAATGGGCACTGGTACAAACTGGCATCTGTCTGTCATGGCACAAGTATTGATAGGCATTGAGCTCCTGTAATGTTCTACATGTAGGAGATATTGAATTTCACAAGACTCTCTTCTTGTTCTCAAGGAGCTTTGAGCTTAGACAAACAAGGAAATGGATGATAGAGTGTGATGAGTGACTCCCTGGGGGCCTGTGTGAGCACTTATGAGACATCACACTTGGCCTGTGATATCTTTGGAGAGAGGAGATGCGATATTTCTGTTGCCTGGGCGAAGATGGAGGGACGTCAACACAAGAGGAACAGCGGGTACGATGCACAGGTGCAGAAGCTTGAGGATTTTCAGGGAGTTATAAGCAGCTCCTTGTGGGTGGAGAGATTTTCCTGAGATCTATGGCTCACAGAAGTGGCCCGTATGCATCTGGTGAGTAGCACCTCTTTAAATGACTGTATACAAAAGGGACACAGTGAACAGAATTCATCATCAGCCAAATACATCCCTGACCCAACTCCACTCCGTACACAGATCCTACTCTTTTTTTCACAGCCCAAGTATCAGCCTCCCCTTCAGTGCCCCAGCCTCATGTTTCCTCCAGCCCCCGTTTCCGGAACAAGGACTTGAATTGGCTTTCTCCTGTGCTGCCTGGCCTACTGACATCCTGTCTCCTGGCTGCTCTCTTCCTCCTGTTTCCTGCCTACATCTTGTTCAAACTGGCCTCTGTGTGATCACCCTTTCTGACTCTCAGACAGGTTTCAGGGCATTCTCTTATGAACTGAATACACAGGCAGCCTTAGCATCTACAAGTGCCTTTTGGGACCAGATGCTTTGCAGAGGAAGTCTGCAAATCTAGAAGGGGCATAGGTATTAAGAGTAGGGCACCTGGGGTTTAGAATAGAGGAAATGTGGTGGGGCCACATTTGCACAAAATCCTGTGTGAGGAGGCAAGGGGCTCCTGATACTCCCTACTTCCCGTCACTATGCATGCATCCATGCTAAGTCATTTCACTCATGTTCAACTCTTTGAGACCTTATGGCCAGGTTCCTTTGTCCATGGGGTTCTCCAGGCAAGGATACTGGAGGGAGTGGGTTGCCATGCTCTCTTCCAGGGGATCTTCCCCACCTAGGGATCAAATCCACATTTCCTGCAGCTTCTGCATTGCAGGCAGATTCTTTACCACTGAGCCACCAGGGAAGCCCTCCTGTTACTGACCAAAACAAAAGTCATAGTGCGGATGTCTCCTTGTAGATGTAGGGCCAGGAAGATGGTGTGACTAAGCCAAGGGGGTCAGTGAAACAGTGGGGAAGGAAGGGCCACAGCAAAGGGGAGCTCATGGTTCTTCTAGTGAAGGATGCTGCCACCTCACTCCAGCCACATGAGAATGTGGTGATGCGGGAATAACCAGACACGAGACTTCCCTGGCCACCCAGTGGTTAAAGCTTCCAGTGCAGGGGGTGTGGGTCTGATCCCTGGTTGGGGAGCTAGGATCCCACATGCCTTGTGGCCAAAACACCAAAACATAAAACAGAAGCAATATTGTAACAAATTCAATAAAGACTTGAAAAATAGTCCATATCAAAAAAAAAAAAGAAAAGAATAACCAGACATTGGAACTTTTCAAGATAAGTTTCATATCTGGATTTTAATGGAAAAGAGTTGGCAGTTCAAATAAAAACAAACAAAAACTACCTAAACGTAGAAAAGAGGGCAGTATGGTGTTTGAATTTCACTGATTTTCCACAAAAAACATGAATGGAATGACTAAGACCGATACCCTCCCCCTTGCAAGCCGTCGACAACTAGTGACAAAATATCCCTTGAACGTGAAAAACGCAAGTGGCTGGGGACAGACCACCACCAAGCCCCAAGCCCTGCATAGTCCGGGCATCCATGTGGGGGGAGCCGAGGGGAACAGTGAGGTAGCTAATGGACCCGAGAAAAGAAGAACCCACACAGAGCTGATGGATACTCACCCGGGAGCACAGGAGTGGGGGAGGAGTTTGAAAAGAGCAGGTGAAACTGGGAATTGTTCTGCGCAATCGACAAATGGGTAATCACGTGCAAGGCGGTCTGTGCATGGTCTAAAGGAAGAAGCAGTTCAGATCACGTGAGTACTCAAAGCTGATCAGCCAGGATCCTTAATCCAGGTCCACACACTGATGAGAGAGTGCTGGGTGTGGGAATGAAATTGAATACAATGGGGACAACAGAATTAAAAGAAAAAAGAAGGTCCGTGTGAAAATGGGTAGGGAAAGAGAGTAAATCTCAGAAAGCAAGCTGCCATATTTTTAAATACTGCACAAAACAGCCAAAGAGGGAGTTCTGTAAAGTTCAAAAACTACCCTGAACCAGGACTCTCATAAAGATCAGGAAAACTGTGTTCACATAAAAATAAACCTCATAAAAACATCCAGGACAAAACCCACACAAATTTATAAGAACAAAGAGAATAAAGTATGGAATAACTTCTTTAAGACAGTGAAAGAATGCCAGAAAAACAAATCAGAAGTGTACTATTTCAAAATGAGCTAAAAGACATGAGTAGTGGTGGTTTAGTCTCTAAGTCACGTTCGACTCTGGCAACCCCATGGACTGTAGCTGGCCAGGCTCCTCTGTCCGTGGGATTTTCCAGGCAAGAATACTGGAGTGGATTGCCATTTCCTTCTCCAGGGGATCTTTCCGGGTCTCCTGCATTGCAAGCAGATTCTTTACTGACTGAACTATGAGGGAAGTCCAAAAGACACTAAGAAAATGATACAAGCATCAAAAATTGAGACTAATAATAATAAAATCCTCAAAGATTATTTGACAATCACGGGAACAATTTGGAAAGAAAGCTGCCCTTTCAGAAATGAAGATCAAAACTAGAAGGAACACAGGAGTAAATGAATATAATAAACAATGCCTTAAGAATGAAAGAAGGTAAAAAGGAAGAAATTTTTAAGAACTGAAAGGAAGCGAAAAAAAGAGATCAAAGGAATTGAGAGAAAATTAAAATAACGAACAAAAAGATAAACTATCCCGTATATAATGATAAAGGTCCCTGAAATAAAAAATAGCCAAAGAAGAAAACTTTCTAGAAACAGCATTACTACTACAAATAGTAATAATTAACAATGAAAGATCTGAAATTACAAATGAAAGAACACAGGCACACAGTGTATCTGAAAAATTAAAGTGAAAGTGTCACTCAGTCGTGTCCGACTCTGTGCAACCCCATAGACGGCAGCCGACCAGGCTACCCCGTCCCTGGGATTCTCCCGGCAAGAACACTGGAGTGGGTTGCCATTTCCTTCTCCAATGCGTAAAAGTGAAAAGTCAAAGTGTCTGACTTTTTGCAGCCCCATGGACTGCAGCCCACCAGGCTCTTCCGTCCATGGGATTTTCCAGGCAAGAGTACTGGAGTGGGGTATCATAGCCTTCTCTGAAAAAAAAAAAACTAAAAATTAAAACTCCATGACAAATAGCAAGACATAGTCTGGTAAAATTGCTATACTTTAAGAAGAAATGAATTTTTTTTTTTTTCCCAAAAGCAGAAACCTACTTAGCCATCTAGCCAAAAAGAAGTAGCAGCTTTTATGGAAAAGAAAAATTAGGTTATCATCAGACTTTCTTACAACAGTGGTCTATGATAGAAGGAACTGAAGTAACATTTTTAAGATATTAAAGGAAAGAAAATATAATCCAAGAGGTTTATGTCCAGAAAATCTGACTTTCATGTAGAAAGAGCACAGGTAACTATTATAAGTATGCAATAACTTAAGGAATATTATCCTTATAAGCTTTTCTTTTGAGATTTACTAGATAATAAACTCCAGATAAGCAAAATTACTATAAAGACTTTGATGTTAAGGATCAGTGGTGATCATTAGATACATAGCTACTTATAAAATTAAGAATGAATGAGGGTTAAAGGAAGCGAGTACAGTATGCAATGACTGTGGGATTTGAAAATATCAATATAGCACAACTACAACGACAACGAGAGGAACACGGGCAGATTTCTTTCTAATTATTGTCACTAATCATGTTTCCATTGGTAGTATTTATATTACTTTTCTGAGACAGCTGTGTGGGTAATCTGAGATAAAGCAAGTAATTGATCATGAGAAATTCCAATCATATCATCTCCTGCATCTTCAAGGAACCAGGACACTCAGTTTGGAAGAAAGTAGACACAAATGTCGGGCTTCCCAGGTGGCGCTAGTGGTAAACAATCCGGCTGCCAATGCAGGAGACGTGGGTTCGATCCCTGGTGTGGGAAGATCCCCTGGAGGAGGGCAGGGCAACCCACTCCAGTATTCTTGCCTGGAGAATCCTGTGGACAGAGGAGCCTGGCAGGCTACAGTCCATAGGGTCGCAAAGGGTCGGACACGACTGAAGCTACTTAGCACGCAGGCAGACATAAATGCAACAGGGAAGAGATTAGGTAAAACCCGTTATTTCTGTATTTGAATGGAAAGTATCAATATCTGTACAGTATATATATTTTCTAGCTTTGTCCACTGAAAAGAACTAGAAATAATGACCAACCCAGAAGCAATGAGCATTCCTAGTACCGAGACCATGGTCTTGAAAAGTCATTTCCCACTAGAAGAAATCTGGGACTCCTGAGAAATGGCAGATTTCAGATCTGAGGCTGGAAATGTCCAAGATAAATCTGGAATATTTTTCATCCTAGATGGTAGCTGCTGCTGCTGCTGCTGCTAAGTCACTTCAGTTGTGTCCGACTCTGTGCGACCCCATAGATGGCAGCTCACCAGGCTCCTCTGTCCCTGGGATTCTCCAGGCAAGAACACTGGAGTGGGTTGCCATTTCCTTCTCCAGTGCATGAAAGTGAAGTCGCTCAGTCATGTCTGACCTTAGCGACCCCATGGACTGCAGCCTACCAGGCTCCTCCGTCCATGGGATTTTCCAGGCAAGAGTACTGGAGTGGGTAGATGGTAGAGAAGTTATCAAAGATCACTCAGTCAGTCAGTTCAGTCACTCAGTTGTGTCCGACTCTTTGAGACCCCATGAATTGCAGCACGCCAGGCCTCCCTGTCCATCACCAACTCCCGGAGTTCGCTCAAACTCATGTCCACCGAGTTGGTGATGCCATCCAGCCATCTCATCTTCTGTTGTCCCCTTTTCCTCCTGCCCCTAGAATTGTGTTAAAGGATGTAGGTGCTAACTTAAAGATCTTCCACTCCCAAAGATGAGTCTATTTAACTTCAAATAAGAATAATCATTGAAATGGATTAAACCTATCAGTTTATTTAAACACTTGTGTTCACAATCATTTACATAGCTATGTATTTAAAATATATGACCATAGAATATATATTTAATAAATGCGTGTGTGCTCAGTCGCGTCCAACTCTTTGCGACCCAATGGACAGTAGCCCACCAGACTCCTCTATCCATGGGATTTCTCAGGCAAGAATACTGGAGTGGGTTGCCATTTCCTATTCTAGAAGATCCTGCCCATCTAGGGATCAAACCCTCGTCTCCTACATCTCTTACATTGGCAGACAGATTCTTTACCACTGAGCCACCTGGGAAGCCCATATTAGATAAATACTATAAAGAATTAGTAGGAGAAGGCAATGGCACCCTACTCCAGTACTCTTGCCTGGAAAATCCCATGGATGAAGGAGCCTGGTAGGCTGCAGTCCATTGGGTCGCTAAGAGTCGGACATGAATGAGTGACTTCACTTTCACTTTTCACTTTCATGCATTGGAGAAGGAAATGGCAACCCACTCCAGTGTTCTTGCCTGGAGAATCCCAGGGACCAGGGTGCCTGGTGGGCTGCTGTCTATGGGGTCGCACAGAGTCGGACACGACTGAAGTGACTTAGCAGCAGCAGCAGCAGCATAAAGAATTGGTCAGTTTGGGGAAATGATAGGAAACCAGTTTATTATCTTGAATCTGATAAAGAAAGAGGATGGATCAGGCATTTATCCTGCCTTTCCTATCTGAACTATAGGGAAAGTATCTCTTTATAACAGTATTCCAACTAACAAATGGAAAAGAAATGATGGCATTGGAGTATTACCATTTATTGTTTATATCCTCTAACAAGTGGTTGAATCTAGACAATGGGCACCAGTGGCTGCTAGCATCATAAAAAGGAAACAGGGCATGAGTTGCCTTCTGATGTACCCCTTGTCATCTGGCCAAAGGGGTCAAACCTGAGTGCAATCGGGCTTCCAGGTCCAGTTGCCCATTTGTGGAAAATTTAGGGGACATGAAAGAGCAGTCAGCAAAGCCAAGACAGAAGGGAATTCAGAACAAGTCATGCAGATTCTTCAACAGATAAATTGTTAGAAAAAGAAAGGGATGAAGGGTAACCTGCAATGCTTTAAAATACCTGCCAACTTTTAAAAACTATAGTCACTACAGATGTACCCTTGGGTGACCAAGCTGTAAAGAAAGCACAAAGAATTATCTACTATAAATATCAGAATAGAATTAGTTTGGGAGGAGGGAAGAGGCTGCAATTGGAAAGGGGCACAGGGAAGGAGCTTCTGGGGATGTTGGCAAAGCTCTATTTCTTGACCTGGGTGGTGGTTAAGGGGGTCATATAATAACATTGGATTGGCCAAAAAGATCACTTGGGTTTTTCCATCTTGTAGAACTTTTTGACCAACCCAATAATATAATAATAATTTCTTCAAGCTATACATTTATTTTGTGTGATTTCCTGTATTTTGTTTATATTAATATAATAATATATGATATATTATAATATAGAATAATTATATATTATAATATATAATATAAATAAAACAGTTTTTTTTAATTCATATATATATGTAAAAAAGATGGGAATACCAGACCACCTTACCTTCCTCCTGAGAAATCTGTATGCAGGTCAGGAAGCAACAGTTAGAACTGGACATGGAACAACAGACTGGCTTCAAATCATGAAAGGATTACATCAGGCTGTATATTGTCACCCTGCTTATTTAACTTATATGCAGAGTACATCATGAGAAACACTGGGCTGGATGAAGCACAAGCTGGAATCAAGATTGCTGGGAGAAATATCAATAACCTCAGATATGCAGAGGACACCACTCTTATGGTAGAAAGCAAAGAAGAACTAAAGAGCCTCTTGATGAAAGTGAAAGAGGAGAGTGAAAAAGTTGGCTTAAAACTTAACATTCAGAAAACTAAGATCATGGCATCTGGTCCCATCACTTCATGGCAAATAGATGGGGAAACAATGGAAATGGTGAGAGACTTAATTTTTTGGGCTCCAAAATCACTGCAGATAGTAACTGCAGCCAAGAAATTAAAAGATGCTTGCTCCTTGAAAGAAAAGCTATGACTTACCTAGACAGCATATTCAAAAGCAGAGACGTTACTTTGCTAACAAAGTTCTGTCTAGTCAAAGCCATGGTTTTTCCAGTAGTCGTGTATGGGTGTGAGAGTTGGACTGTAAAGAAAGCTGAGCACCGAAGAATTGAGGCTTTTGAACTGTGGTGTTGGAGAAGACTGCTGAGAGTGCCTTGGACTGCAAGGAGATCCAACCAGTCCATCCTAAAGGAAATCAGTCCTGAATATTCATTGGAAGGACTGATGCTGAAGCTGAAATTCCAATCCTTTGGCCACGTGATGCGAAGAACTAACTCACTGGAAAAGACTCTGAGGCTGGGAATGATTGAAGGCAGGAGGAGAAGGGGACGACAGAGGATGAGATGGTTGGATGGCATCGCTGACTCGGTGGACATGAGTTTGAGGAAGTCCCGGAAGTTGGTAAAGGACAGGGAAGCCTGGTGTGCTGCAGTCCATGGGGTCGCAAAGAGTTGGATACGACTGATTGACTGAATTGGTTTATATACATGGGCTTCCCTGGTGACTCAGATGGTAAAGAATCCGCCAGCAATGTGGGAGACCTGGGTTCAGTCCTTGGGTTGGGAAGATCCCCCCAGTATTCTTGCCTGGAGAATCCCCATGGACAGAAGAGCGTAGCAGGCTATAGTCCATGGGGTCGCAAAGAGTCAGACATGACTGAGTGACTAAGTGCAGATGATATGTATACATATATGGAGGCTAAAGATAACACATCTACCAGGCAAGCTTGGTCATGAAAACTTCCAAGTTCAATTCTGCCTTGGAGGACAGGGTGTTGGTTATAACGTGGACTTTTAACTGCATGATCTCTCTGGCTTCTAGACATTTAAAAGAGAGTATCTAATGAACAGGCAGAGGTCATAAGAGTAAGCCACAGGCTTTTATTATTAGGAGCCAAGAATGAGCTGAGTAATAAAATATAACTTGGCCCAGAGTAGAGGGCTCCCTGTGTTTGACATTTTTACCTGATTCTAACCAGAAACCCTCTGGGAGCCCAGAAAATGTCACGAAAAATGTATATTTACAACCGTGGCTCAGTATTGTTACGTGAATTCTACCTTAATAACATCCAGCATGCAAATTTTCAGGTTAATTGTGATATTTCCATCACAATTAGATTCTACCTGTGAAAGAAGTGTTTGGCTTCAAGGCCAAACAATAGTAGCTTGCAGGGTAAAGGTAAGCATTTGTTTACAAAACTGTAATTGCCTCAGAGAGTGGAGAGAGGTGTGGGCTCTTCACTGATTGTGCCAGGGGGGTTCCTGGTTGAGAAGACCATTATAATGTGCGTGCATGCTCAGTCACTTCAGTTGTGTCTGACTCTTTGCGACCCTATGGACCATAGCCCGCCAGGCTTCTCTGACCACAGGATTCTCCAGGCAAGAATACTGGAGTGGGTTGCTGTGCCCTCCTCCAAGGTATGTTCCTGATTCAACTCAAAGAACTGGGCAATGTCAGTCATTTTCTACTCTGCAGGCCAAACTCCCAACTTCTTTTTTTAAGCTTGTATTTTCACACTGTGTGTGTGTGTTTACGTGTGTGTTAGCCACTCAGTTGTGTCCGACTCTTTGCAACGCCTTGGACAGTCATTCTCCAGGCCCCTATGTCCTGGGAATTCTCTTGGCAAGAATACTGGAGTGGGTAGCCAGTACCTTCTCCAGGGGATCTTCCTGACCCCGGGATCTAACCAGGTCTCCTGTACTGCAGGCAGATTCCTTATTGTCTGAGCCACCAGGAAAGCCCCTTCACACTGTAAGACATTTCTATGCTAAGAAAAAAACAATGAGCTCAGTATTTCTGAATCATTTTGCTGAGCACATTGGGCTACTCATTTATCTAAGTAGTTAGCATTCAAATTAGCCATAAAGGCTGTTGTGGTTATCCTGAGGCTTTTTAGATCTGAGTTCCCTTCCTCTCTTTGGAGACTTCCTTGTGGCATAAATTTTGGTGAGAAGAAGAGACTATCTTTCACTGTGAAAGCTGAAAAGGCCAATTACAGCTTTTGTTATCTGTTATACAGCTCTCTGTTATCTGTGGTTTTCACACTTGGGAATCAACCAACCACAAATAGAAAATATTTGGAAAAAGAGATTCCAGAAATTTCCAAAAAGAAAAATTTGAAATTGCTGAGTGCAGCAACTGTTCACATAGTATTTACATTATATTCACCACTATTTACATAGTGTTTTCATTGTATTAGGGAGTATAAATAATCTAGAAATTGAAACCAATAGATCTATGTAGCTGCCTTCCTGGTGACAAGACCCCTAGTGTGTTCCCTGATTACTGATGATTAGAGAAAAAAAATGTAGGAATACACTCTGGCCTCCTAGGTCCTCCATGAGTAGAGAAAGAAAGGAACAAAACTTAATGGCTGTGATTGGAAAAGCTAAGGAATGCAGAACCAGAGGCAGGGCTGTACAGCAGAGAAATAACTATAATTTCAACAGTAAATCAGCCCCAAGAACTTCCAGTTGTGTCTCAAAGGGAAGACCAAGTCGAACGCACATTTCTCATTTGGTTTGCAGAAACCAGAGCCCAGTCAGACAGAGAATAGCGTGTAGACCTCAGGCCGGCTGGGGCCTGAAGATTAGAATGTTAACCCACTGTGACCTCACCTGGCTACTTCGCCACCCACCGGTCAAAAACCTGCACACACTGATCACATTCGTCACACACCTCTCCCTCAGCTTGCCTTTAACACCCCTTCCCTGAAAGCCACGGGGGAGTCTGAGCACGAAATGCCCACACTCCTCGCTTGGTTGTTACTGTTGTTCAGTCACTCGGTTGTGTCTGACTCTTTGCGACTCTGTAGCCCGCCAGGCTCCTCTGTCCATGGGGATTCTCCAGGCCAGAATACTGGAGCAGGTTGTCATGCCCTCCTCTAGGGGATCCCAACCTAGCGATGGAACCCAGGCCTCCCACATTGCAGGTGGATTCTTTATCATCTGAGCCACCAGGGAAGGCCATACTATACCATCTACCTAAGTTCCTGCTTATCTTCTGATGATTCTATTCTATAGTCTTCTTGGCAATTCTTGCAACTACCCAATATCTTTCAACAAATGTCTCTGCTTAAATCACCTGGAATCTTTATTTTGGGGGTTACTTTCAATTTAGAAACCTAGATGATATCATGATCTGAGCAATGTCATGATAAGCCACTTGAAGTGAAAGGAGACAAGACCCTGAAGAAAATAGATATACTGATCTTTATAAGAAGAATTTTTTTTCCAGAAATCAGATTCTTTTTTTTTGATGCTGACCATCTTTAAAGTCTTTCTTGAATTTGTTACAACGCTGCTTCTATTTTATGTTTTGGTTTTTTGGTCATAAGGCATGTGGGATCTTAGCTTCCCAATCAGGGATGGAACTGTCACCCCCTGCTTTGAAAGGTGAAGTCTTAACCATTGGACCTCCAGGGAAGTTCTGAATTTCTCTTTTTTAGGTTGAAGGAATGGAGATAAGGGTGGGGACAAGAAAGAAGAGAGGGCATGGAGTTAAAACAAAGTAGGGTGGAGGATCTACGAACATTCCCTGAGATGGCTTAAGAGCATGTTAAGAATATATAATATTCTATGTACAGTTGTGTTATGTGCTGTAATGTAAATGACACTATCCCTGGCTTCCTCTTCTTCACGGTCTAGAATGCAGTGTATTCCATACTCATTGAAGCTTCATGTGAGTGAGATTTTGGGAATGTTGAAAGCAAGGAGCAACTGAGTTTAAGGAATAGGTGATATGATATCAGACCCAGGACCTATGAGAAAAATCAGGTGCCTGGAGACAGAGGAGCACAAATGCAATGAAGTCCTCCATATACTTGTGAACATCTTCAAGAAGAGATGCTATAGAATAGTGAACAAGGCCAAGAGGTTACAAGACCTTGGCTGGCCTCTGGATCACTTAGGAGCAGTGGAGGACGCATGGCCTCCTGTCTGAGAGGCAAGGACAAGGCAGAACTCCAGCAATGGGAGTGTGGATAAGCGTCAATGGTAAGAACTGGTGAAGGTAGATGAGGCATCACACAATTGGAAAAAGGAGACACAGAGAGGATAGCTGAATTCTGGTGGGCTTTACCATAATTTTTTTAATTAAAAATTTAAAATATATATTTATTTATATATTTGGCTACAATAGGTCTTAGCTGCACATGCAGAATCTTTCAACTGAGGCATGCAAACTCTTAGTTGTGGCTTGTGGACACTAGTTCCCAGACCAGGGATCAAACCAGGCCCCCCTGGATTGGGAGTGTGGAGTCTTAGCCACTGGATTACCAGGGAAGTCCCTAGTCCTTTTATTTGTAATCAGGTATTTTTCAGGTATAATTTTTATACCATATTATTCACCACTTGTAAATGTACAAGTCAGTGATTTTTGATTTGTGCAACCATCATCATAATCCAGTTTTAGATAATTTCTTTCATCTCAAAAACTTCTCTTGTGCCCACTGGCCATCAGTCCATATTCCTGTTCCCAGTTCAAGGCACACTGGCCTACTTTCAGATCAGATCAGATCAGTCGCTCAGTCATGTCCGACTCTTTGCGACCCCATGAATCACAGCATGCCAGGCCTCCCTGTCCATCACCAACTCTCGGAGTTCACCCAGACTCACGTCCATCGAGTCAGTGATACCATCCAGCCATCTCATCCTCTGTCGTCCCCTTCTCCTCTTGCCCTCAATCCCTCCCAGCATCAGAGTCTTTTCCAATGAGTCAACTCTTCGCATGAGGTGGCCAAAGTACTGGAGTTTCAGCTTTAGCATCATTCCTTCCAAAGAAATCCCAGGGCTTATCTCCTTCAGAATGGACTGGTTGGATCTCCTTGCAGTCCAAGGGACTCTCAAGAGTCTTCTCCAACACCACAGTTCAAAAGCATCAATTCTTTGGCACTCAGCCCTCTTCACAGTCCAACTCTCACATCCATACATGACCACAGGAAAAACCATAGCCTTGACTAGACGAACTTTTGTTGGCAAAGTAATGTCTCTGCTTTTGAATATGCTATCTAGGTTGGTCATAACTTTCCTTCCAAGGAGTAAGCATCTTTTAATTTCATGGCTGCAGTCACCATCTGTAGTGATTTTGGAGCCCAGAAAAATAAAGTCTGACACTGTTTCCACTGTTTCCCCATCTATTTCCCATGAAGTGATGGGACTGGATGCCATGATCTTCGTTTTCTGAATGTTGAGCTTTAAGCCAACTTTTTCACTCTCCACTTTTACATCTCCTTAAATTTGCCTTTTGTAGAGATGCTGTACAAATGGATCTGGCTTCTTTCACTGAGCATAATGTTTCTGAGATTCTTCCATGATGTTGTATGTATCAACTGTTTACTCTTTTATTGCTGGTTAGTACTGCTGGGAGGGATTGGGGGCAGGAGGAGAAGGGGATGACAGAGGATGAGATGGCTGGATGGCATCACCGACTTGATTCACATGAGTTTGGGTGAACTCCGGGAGTTGGTGATGGACAGGGAGGCCTGGCGTGCTGCGATTCATGGGGACACAAAGAGTCAGACACGACTGAGTGACTGAACTGAACTGAACTGACTTCAAGTAAATATCACATTTTGTTGATTCATTCCACAGAGGGCTTCTCTGATAGCTTAGCTGGTAAAGAATCCCCCTGCAATTCAGGAGACCCCAGTTCTTTCCCTGGGTTGGGAAGATCCCTTGGAGGAGGAAATGGCAACCCACTCCAGTATTCTTGTCTGGAGAATCCCATGGACAGAGGAGCCTGGCAAGTGATAATCCATAGGGTTGCAAAGAGTCAGACACAACTGAAGTGACTTAACACACATTATGGTTTTTTTTTTTTTACTTTATGGGCTATACTTTTGTTTCACATCTACAATGTCTTTGCCTCACACAAAGTCATAAAGACTTTCTCTTCTAAAGAAGTTCTATAGATTTAGGTCTTACAATTAGGTCTATGATCCCCTTTGAGCTAATTTTCGTTTTGATATGATATAAGGGTATAAGGTTTGCTTAGTTTTGGCTTGGTTTATGTATTGATATCCCATTGTTCCGGGACCGTTGGCTGAAGTGACCATCCTCCCATTGAGTTGATTTGGCACCTATGTCAAAAATTAATTAATATAAATACAAGGATTTATTCCCAGGCTCTCAGTTCTGTTTCACTGATCTGTATGTCTATTCCTGGTTTCTGTACATTTATAGTAAGTTTTGAAATTGGATAGTTTAACCCCTCTGAATTTATTCTCTCACTATCAAATAAGGGATCTCCTTTCTTGTGATGCTTTTGTCTTTGGTATCAGGATAAAACTGATTTTATTAAATAAGTTGGGAATTGTTCCTTCCTCCTCTATTTCTTGAGTGAGTTTTTGAAGTATTGGTATTATTGCTTCTTTAAAAAAATGTGTTAGAATTCACCAGGGAAGCCCTTTGGGCCTGAGCTTTTTGTGGTGTGTGGGGAATATTTTAAATTATTCATTCAGCTCCTCTATTTGTTAGGGGCCTATTCAGATTTTCCATTCCTTTTTGAGTAGGTTTTGATAACCTGTTCCCATTTGCCTGGACTTAATCTGCAGAATGCCACTCTATGCTGTGCAGCTGCTCTGTCTCTGCTCAGTTTCATAAACATTTCTTATTTTTATATTTTAGTCTAGCTTTCTAGGCATGCAAGTGGCTTGCTTGCATGCTCAGTCATGTCCAACTCTTTGGGACGCCATGGACCACAGTCCTCCAGACTCCTCTGTCCATGGAATTTTCCAGGCAAGACTACTGGAGTAGGTTGCAATTTCCTTCTCCGGGAGATCTTCCCGACCCAGGGATTGAACCCGCATCTCCAGCACTGCAGGCAGATTCTTTACCTGCTGAGCCACCAGCGAAGGTGGCTTCCTAGGACCTGCCACTATTTCTACAGAGCTAAGTGGTCAGCCAGGCTCAGGCAGTTTTCAAAATTCTGCCATGGGTTTTGCTTTCCACTGGGCACTCTCAGGCCTCCCTGTGGTTGGAGCAGCCTCCCAGCCAGGCAGGACTGTGTGGAGAGCTTATCGAGGCCCTTGTAGTCTCTCATTTCCAGGATGTCTCTATTAAATTTCTGGCTGATCCTCTGGCTGTGGCTCATCTCTCATGAGTGCTCAGTCACTCAGTCGTGTCTGACTCTTTGCGACCCCATGGACTGTAACCCGCCAGGCTTCTCTGTCCATGGGATTCTCCAAGCAAGAGTACTGGAGTGGGGTGCCATTGCCTTCTCCAGGGGATCTTCCCGACTCAGGAATCAAACCTGTGTCTCTCATGTCTCCTGCATTGGCAGGGGGATTCTTTACCACTAGTGCCCCCTGGCATCAACCTGAGGTTAGGAGAGCTGCAGATTCATATTCGACAGCTGGCATAGGCTCTGCCTTCCAGTCTTAATCAAATCAGCCCCCTCTGGCAGAGAAGCTGCTGGTTTTCGTGAGCAGAAAGAATGCCCTAGACTCCTGGTGTTCTTACCTGAAGTTCCATAACATCTCACAAATAATTCTCAATTTGCTATTTGTTTTTGGCTAATTTCCAGGGGCTAGACATGGTTGTTTTCGACAATTTTGTCTGGTGTGCTTTAGTTGTTTTCTGAAGAGAAGATTTGTTAACTTCTTCATTCCTCTACAACCTGAAGTCCCCTTAGGCTTTTTAAAATGCTGAGATGCTGGGTGGGCATGTGATCTGTCAACTAGGCTTCTCTTTGGATTTTTGTTTGTTTGTTTGTTTGTTTTGTTTTGGCTGCGCAATGTCTTCATTGCGGCGCGCGGACTTCTCTCTAGTTGCAACACACAGGTTTAGTTGCCCCTCAGCATGTGGGCAACTCGGGCAAACCCTGGGAGGTAATGAGGGACAGGAGGCCTAGCGTGCTGCCGTCCACAGGGTTTCAAAGTGTCGGACATGACTTAGTGATGACTGAGCAATAAGAACAACAACAACGGCATATGGAATCTTAGTTTTCCTGACTAGGGATCGAACCCGTGTCCCCCTGCACTGAAAGGCAGATTCTGGACCACCAGGGAAGTCCCTTCTCTCTGGTTAAAGGTGCCGTCAGGCATCTGGCAGTCAAGGAATATAAGCTTTTTCTTGTAAAACGTCAACATGTTCTAGCATGATGCAAGGAAAGTTGTGAGTTGGGACACTGACAAGTCTGAGAGGTGTTGAGCACAAGAGATGATGGAGACAGGAACAGGGCAGGCACGCTGAGGTGGAGGCAAGAACCAAATGCATCGTCCATTGGAAAATATAAAACTACCAAAAATTAAAAACCTACTTTCCATCCTGTAAGGCTACCAACCTAATAGCCACTGTTTCCACGAATGTTTCCTCCCAGGTACCCGCCTTGAACTTCCAGTCCCCTGGGAAGTGAGCAGGTGTTAGGAAAAGGATGGGGATGCACCGGCCACGCCATGAGGCAAGTGGGGCAGTAGGGGATCATGTACCATTGGGAACTGGAAATGGCTGGCATGTCAGTATCAGCTTGGGTGTCTGGAGTTGCTGACCTCAAGCTCAGCTCTGACCTTCACATAAAGATTTGGTCCTAATACCTTAAACCAGGGGTGGGGAAATTATAGCATGCAGGCCAAATCTGGCTTGTCATTCATGATGGCAAATAAAGTTTAAATGGTACTCAGACACACCCATTTGTTTCCATAGTGTCTGTAGCTGCTTTGGTAGTACATGGACAGAGATGAATAGTTGTGACAGAGACCTGTAGCCTACAAGGTTAACATATATACTATCTGCCCCTTTATAGAAGCTTCCCTGGTGGCTCAGATGGTAAAGAATCGCCTGTAGTGCAGGAGGCCTGGGTTTGATTCCTGGGTTGGTAAGATCCCCTGGAGAAGGGAATGGCAACTCACTCCAGTATTCTTGCCTGGAGAATTCCATGGACAGAGGAGCCTGGTGGGCTCCTTTATACAAAAGTTTTCCAATTCTCACTTAAGATTAAAACTATAATAGATAAACCCCTTGTAGATAGAGCATCCCATATAAAATCAGAATATGGAGTCAAGTTTGAGGCATGATATTATGGCTACAACATCCCACATGTAATCAGACAGAGCACCACACATACAATGGAGAGATATGGGATCATGCCTGGTCTCTGCTACATAATACTAACGGCATCTAGGGCAAGCACCGGCCATCTCTGGGCACAAGTCCACTGGCAAATAGGAACTGGATGACCTATTCTGTCATTCGGGGTTGTTGTTCAAACAGAATTACTATATGAGAAGGCATACCACAAGCCATGTTGCACCACACAAAGCCTGTTCTTTCTGACATTTACGGAACACCCACTTTGACCTTCTAAATCCCCTGTCTGGATCCATTTTTCTTGTGGAGTGAATGCTACCTTATGTACCTTTCATGTCACACCTATGATTGAGCATTTTCTTAGGCACTTTTCCCTGATTTGAAGTGGGAGCTGGGACTATTTCTATCACAGAGCAGAGAAATAGGGGATGGGGGAGCCGCAAGGAAACACTCACTCCTTGCGCCTGCCCCCCACCCCATGCAATAAATATGCTGGTCAGCAGCAAAGAAATGGTTTGAGGGTCACTTTTCTTCTCAAGGACATCCCTGCTGAAGACGATGATCATTTAAGGCTTAATTTTGTGAATGATTTCTCTTCCCTTGAAGAGTCTGAACATGGTAAAATCTAATATAACAACAAGGATAACTCAACCGTTGACAGGAATCTGAAATTTGGGTGAGAGTTTATCAGTAATTGTAAGACTGAGTTATAGCTCAGGGCCTGGAATCCCCAGCCACTGTGGCTAATTCACCAGCAAGGAAACATACATCCTCACACAGTGGGTAAAATTTGAGAAAGGCTCTGGTTAGCACATGAGAATTCTCAGTGTGGCTTTCGGATTGCAATGCTGAAGTTATCTGTAGTCTCTTGGCAAGCCTTCTCAGTGGGGGAGGTGGAGGTCTCCAGGTTCAGGAGACAAAGGCCACATCTTCTTCCCCACCTCGGTGTCCACAGTTGAATCACCTACAGAACGAGCCATGATTCCCGCTCATTTTCTGCCTGCCCTTGCGAGGTCAGGTCCTGGTGTTCATGCACAGGAGCCAGGAAGTTGTTGATTACATGTAATTGTCTACAATCAAATGGCAGGGGAGGATGTCTGAGAGCCGGATGGGGCCAGAGAGGTTAAGACTAAATGCATCTGAAGAAAAGCAGAGTCAGAGTTGGTCCTGGTGGCAGATGCGTTCCAGGTGGCCTGCCAACAATGCCATTAAATCATAAAAGTCAAGGAGGCCTGTCAAAGGAGGATGTGTTTATCGGTATAATTATTTGTTGAAATGGATAAGGCAGGAGATTGGAGCAAAATGGCCAGAGGCATGAGTAAGTGGTCAGATCTTGTCATTGAGGGGCTAGACAAAGAGATGAGTGAGGTTCATTAAGGCAGAGGAAAGCAACGGAAGCAGTTGGGAATCGGCAAGTCAGGGTTGTTCAGATCTAGTCTTGTAAATACCATGTATCTCTAGCTAGTTCCCTTTTGGATGAAAATAACAGAAATTGATTTTGGCTAGCTTCAAGAGAGGGGAAAGGGGTGGGGGGGCCAATTATTGAAGGGATAATGAGGTATCTTGTAGAATTGAAGGACTGAGATGCCCAACAAGAACAAACTAGAATTAGGAGTTCAATTACCATGGAGAAACCTGGCAATTTCTTCTGACTCTTGCCTCCTACTTCTCTTTGTGTCTTCTTTATTTTCACTTTTCACCGCCAAGTGACATGCTTTGCTAATCAGGCTGTGGCTGCCTGTAGCTTGAGAGTTAATGTGTCCTCAGTCCTGGCTACCTGGAGAGACTGAGTTCCATTTCTCAGAGCCAGACTTCCTTGGAAGGATTCTGACTGGCTTAGTTCTGGTCAGGTGACCCTTGCTGGACCAATCGCCTGTGGTTAGGGTCGCAGAGAAGAAGCAGGACTGCTTCCAAAGTAAAAGGGATAGATGGAAAGTGACAGTTCCCCAAAGAAGGAAAGTTTCTAGAAAAGAGGAATATGCTGCAGAGAAATAACAATAGTTGTCAAAGACACCAGGTGTCCTGCAGGGTGGTTTTTTTCTATTTGTACCCTGCTGGGCTTCAGGAAGATGAGGGCAGAATCTTAAAAATGTTGGGAAACTCTTATGTGGTGGGTTTTTCGCTTGACTCTGCCTTGTGATCCGAGAAGGCAATGGCACCCCACTCCACCACTCTTGCCTGGAGAATCCCATGGACGGAGGAGCCTGGTAGGCTGCAGTCCATGGGGTCGCGAAGAGTCGGACACGACTGAGCGACTTCACTTTCACTTTTCACTTTCATGCATTGGAGAAGGAAAAGGCAACCCACTCCAGTGTTCTTGCCTGGAGAATCCCAGGGACGGGGAGCCTGGTGGGCTGCCGTCTATGGGGTCACACAGAGTCGGACATGACTGAAGTGACTTAGCAGCAGCAGCAGCAGCCTTGTGATCACAGCATGATCTTGAACAAGTCACTTCACAGCCCGGCATCTCAGCTGCCACACCTGTAAAGTAAAGCAATAATATCTGCCTGATAGTATGGTTGGGTGGATTATGTACGGCATTGATAGTATGGCATGACAAAGAAGAAAGTGTTTTATCAACATCTCTGTTTTTCTCCTTTCTCCTGCCTTATCCTTTCTGTTCCAGGTCCTCTGAGGCTGAGAATAATACAACTAAACTATCACTGTGTTAGGGCATGTCTGTGTCCAAATCGTGGTGTATCTGGATGAGGCAGGATTAAATGGTGCCTTCACGATCTTATCTTCCCTGGTGGCTCAGATGGTAAAGTGTCTGCCTGCAATGCAGGAGACCCGGGTTCAATCCCTGAGTCGGGAAGATCTCCTGGAGAAAGAAATGGCAACCCACTCCAGTATTCTTGCCTAGAGAATCCCATGGACAGAGGAGCCTGGTGGGCTGCAGTCCACGGGGTTGCAAAGAGTTGGACATGACTGAGGGACTTTACTTTCACCATCTTAGTCAGTTCAACTCATCACCATCTCATTAGAACCAACTGTCTCCCACATCTCTTTTCTCCTTAGAGATTCTTGCTGGCCAGTGGTAAAGATCTACTCTAAGGCGGTCACCATCTGCAGCCTTATGGGCTATCATGCTGCTCCTGTGTTTCCTATGACTCTCCAGTCTCTCTTCTAGGCAGCTTCCAGACCATGGCATCGTTATCACCTATTCGCTTCTTGTCTTCTGGGTAGCACACTCCCCTCCTAGCCCAGATGCCTCCAGAGACCTCAAGCCTGTTCAGCATCTCCTTGCAATGACCTGGACACAAGTGTGTTTGCAAAGCTACTTTCACCTTCTCAGGAAAATATAGTTCTCCATGTGCGTGAATGGTTTAGGTAACTGAAAACCAATTTTTTAGTATGAAAAAAAAAAAAAAAACAACCCTTCTGGTGGCTGATTCCAATGGAAAGTTTCCCTTTCATATACAGACCTTCTTATCTTTGACTCAGGAAATTCCACACCTGGGTTTCAAAGCTATACAAAAGGATTTACAAAACAACTTATTGCAGCATTTTCTGAACAAGCTCAAACTTAAAAACAGCTGAGCTACCCAAACTAAGGGGCTGCTAGTTTAATAAATTGTGGTAAGTAAGTAGATAACTATTTTGAAGATACTAGAAATTGTATTTAAATTATACAGAGAATGTTTATGGCATTAAGAGAGGAAACAGCTCTTTAAAAAATGGTGGTATACAGTCAGTATCATTTTCTTATCCAGAAGGTACCCCCCTCTCATCCTTGCTAATGATCTCTGACTTTATTCAGGTATAACCTTCATCATGAGATCCTGCCTCCAGAATAAAGGCTGCTGGTCTAAATCGGTCACAGGTATCATGTTTCCAGTTTTCACTGATTGGTTTAGGAGTAGTCATGTGACTTAGACATGGCCAATGGATACATGAGGGGAAGTCTACGCTGGTGGATTCTGGGAGCGTTTTCTCTGATTCTAAAACAAATTGCCCAAGAAGTTAAAGAGAGCTCTGGAAATGGATGATACCAGTGGTTGCACAACAACATGAATATACATAATACCACTGAACTTTACACTGAAACTTGATGAAGATAGTAATTTAAAAAAAAATTTTTTTTTTCCCGTGCTGCACAACATGTAGGATCTTAGTTCCTTGACCAGGGTTCAAACTCACGCCCCCTACATTGAAAGCATGGCGTCTTAACCACTGGACCACCAGAGAAGTCTCAATAAATTCTTTGTGTATTTCACCATGATAAAAAATAATTGAGCAAAAAAAGAGAGATTTTTTTTTTTTACGGATTTTTACGGAAAGAGATTGCCTCAGCTAGCTTTTCTTCAGGAAATGGAGGTGGAAGAATACTATATCTGGGTATGGAAATACTTGCTAGAGTAACGCCCCTCCATTCGGGTCTCCCCCCCCCCGGGTCCTCTCCTCGGTTTTCACAGTTCGTATGCCTCTGCACACAGGTGACATCCGCAAGGAGCGCTCATCTGAGCTCCAGCCTACACACCCAACTGCGACTCGACATGCTCATGTTCACTGACCGCTGTGCTCTTCCGGGGTGGTGACCAGCAGCGCAGGGAACCGAAGCAGAGAGCAGAATTGAAAATAATCCAGAGAAGCGCCCATGCCACGGACTTGACTCAGAAACAGCCGTGAGGCAGAACTTCCCCACGCCAGGGGAGAGGCTGGCAGCTGAGATGCCTGTCAAAGATGTTAAACCTATTGCAGGCACCCAGCACATCTAAATGTCCTTCTGCTATATTTGTTCACATGATTGCTTTGCTTGCAGGTTCTGGCTTATTTTCTAGATAATTGGGGCTTGTAGATAAATAACTTTTGGGTAAAGGAGGCATCACTCTGCTATTCTTATAAAATCTTAGGCCATACATCAATATTACAATATATACCAATCTTGCGCCTGAGAGGCCTTAGGGTACCCTTCTAACTCATAAGCCCTCTTTGGGGAGAGGGCTTTTGCTATATATAGGTATCCTAATGTGTCTTATGGGCTTCCCCAGTGGCTGAGCAGTAAAGAATCCTCCTGCCAATGCAGGAGATGTGGGTTTGATCCCTGGGTCAGAAAGAACCCCCAGAGAAGGAATGACAACCCACTCCAGTATTCTTGACTGGAGAATTCCATGAACAGAGGAGCATGGTACGCTACAGTCCATGGGGTCACAAAGAGTCACACACAACTTGGCAACGAGACAACAACACAACATGTCTTACAGGATGACCACTGGGTCTCCTTTCATTTTTTTTCTCTTCCTTTTTCTCTTTCCAGCTTTATTAAATATATTATTGACATACAGCGTATGTAAGTTAAAGGTTTACATACATGTGTATATTGCAAAATGATCACAGCAATACATTTGGTTTTGCTAACACCTCCGTTAGCAAATTACCGTTTTTTTGTGTGTGCATGTGGTGCTAAATTTAAATGTGTTATCAGCACTCTTTTTACATAATCTCTTTGATGGTGGCTAACTTAGCCTATGAATGGCACCCCACTCTAGTACTCTTGCCTGGCAAATCCCATGGATGGAGGAGCCTGGTAGGCTGAGGTCCATGGGGTCGCGAAGAGCCGGACACGACTGAGCGACTTCCCTTTCACTTTTCACTTTCATGCATTGGAGAAGGAAATGGCAACCCACTCCAGTGTTCTTGCCTGGAGAATCCCAGGGACGGGGGAGCCTGGTGGGCTGCCTTCTATGGGGTTGCACAGAGTTGGACACGACTGAAGTGACTTAGCAGCAGCAGCAGCAGCAGCAGCAACTTAGCCTATAAGCTTCCCTCCTTGCCAATTTCAGAAACAGACCTCCACAAAAGGCTAAGGGACAGTGAAACTTAAGCCAGTAGGTTTCATTTACATCTCACAAGCAACTGGATATTTGGAAATATCTGGAAACCTGACTAGATATGTTCACTTTCATCTAATTGCTTGGGCCTGTCAACATGAAGCTAAGTTTTTATACAACCCTTTATCGAAGACTGCCAGAATTGCAGGGGGCTTTGCAGCCCGTGTTGTCCAACTGTCATTTTTAACAGGAGCCGGCAGCAGCTCAGAGACGTGAAGCCTCCCACCCAGAGTCACAGAGCTCTGTAGTGGCGGGGCTGGACAAGGAATCCAGCCTCCAGGCTCCCAGTCCTTGGCTCTCTCCATCTCCACCCCAAGCCCCTCAGCTCTCATCTAGTTTTTCTGTGCTTAATATGTTTTCCTTGAATTGATTTTTCTCCTCTGCCTCATCCATTACCTTCAAGGTTATTTTTGGTGCTCTCCTCTGCCTCTTTCATTTTGCAGACTGATTTCCCAGGCTTTGCTGAGGTTAGCGGTACTTCCCACCCCAGGGTCTTTGGCTTTCATTAACGTTCTACTGTCTTTCCCTCCCCACCCGTTTACTGTCTTCCTGGAGCTGACAAAACAGACTGGTCCCCAAGACCCTTACTCCTTCCCCACCTCTCCTCCCAGCTTCCAGCCCCGCAAGATACTACTAATTCCCATCATGCTCTATTTCCACCCCCTTCACTCTCTTCTCTGCTTGCAAAATCTGCTCATAATGACGACCCTTGGAGCCCATCCTTCATTGATAATTCAAGGCTGCGCCAGCCACTGGGTAGTGACGACCTATGCATCTTTCTGATGGCATTTCTTCCCCCATCTCCCCCAGGTTTTCTCTGTGTGGAGATGTGTCTATCTGGGGTGATTCCTTCTCTCTTATCTATGAGGTGGGTGGGGTATCTGCCAGGTGCTTGCAGGTAATGACTGCTTAGAGCATGGCTGGTTAGATGGTTTGGGAGTTGTGTGTACAGATGGCAAGAGTTGGATGGAGCATCATTCCATATACCAGTGTTCTAGTTCTGTGGCCGGAACTAGAAATCTTGGCTTTCTTTGCCCGCCGGAGCCGAATAAAGAATACAGAGGCAGAGTTTGGAGGAAATAAAAAGGTGGCTTTAATTCTCACCCGGTGGAGAGTACACAGGAGGCTTATGCCTCAAGAACTGTGCCCCTCCTCCACGAGCAGTCTAGGGGCTCAAAGTCAGGAGTCAGTGATGAGGAACAAAGGGAATAGGATCTTGATTTCTTCCTCTTGGTTTGTTTCAAAGACAGTCATAGGCTGATGTCAGTAACCCGGTAATTGAGTCTGGCAATTCCCGTGGCTCCACAGCCTTCTCTCTGATATGTAACTACACTGGAAAGGGTGTTGTAAGGGAAACACCAGATACAGGATGCATTTAGCATAGAGTCAAAGGAAAATAGGAGTGAAATGTAGCTCCTGCAGAGTTAGGGGGCAGAAAAGCAAACTTAGTTACAGGCATGCGGAGTTGGGAGCAGTTAAAGTAAAACAAAATCTAGGAATGTCCAGGCCTGCTCATTGTTCTCTCTATCTTCTTTGTTCTCAGGAAAAGTGTTAGTTTCAATTGTGTCTGACTCTTTGTGACCCCATGAACTGTAACCCGCCAGGCTCTTCAGTCTATGGAATTCTCCAGATAAGAATACTGGAGTGGGTTGCCACTCCCTTCTCCAGGGGATCTTCCTGACCCAGGGATCAAATCCAGGTCTCCTGCATGGCAGTCAAATTCTTTACTGTTTGAGTCACCAGGAAAGCCAAGAAAAAAACACTCATTGCTGTTTTTCCCTTATCACTGCAACAGCTCCAGGCCCTAGATCATCATAGGAAAAAGAAGGGAGCTTTAGATGGGGTCAGACAACCCTTTTTTCAAAGTCCAGCTCTATCGTTGATTAACTTTGTGATATAGGCAAAGCTGAGTTTCCTCATCTGTAAAATGGGAACAATGGTCAAGCGCTTTTATTTGTGAAGGATGTGATAAACGTGGCAAAGGATCTGAACTGCTTAGCCTAGTTTCTGAGACTTTCTACTGAAGTCAGAAGGGGATAGACCCAAATGCTGGACTCCCTGTGCAGTAGCTGGAAACCTGGGCAAGTTCATTAATCTCCTTAAGCTTCTGTTTACCTAACTGTAGTGTGGGAATAATAAATACCAATCTAACAAATTGTTTCTGAGAATTAGTAACCAAAATATATAAGCATTCAGCACAGTATCTGGCATGAAGTAAGTGCCCAAAAGATGTCAGCCATTTTTTTGTCTTTAAATCAGTTGAATTAAAATATCATTTTTTTTAATTGTGTGTAGTTTTTTACAATATCATATGAGCTTCAGGTATACAGCACAGCAATTCAGATATATATATATATATATATATATATATATATATATATATTCTTTTTCCAGAGAAGATGATGGCACCCCACTTCAGTACTCTTGCCTGGAAGCTCCCATGGACGGACTAGCCTGATAGGCTGCAGTCCATGGGGTTGCTAGGAGTCAGACACGACTGAGCGACTTCACTTTCACTTTTCACTTTCATGCATTGGAGAAGGAAATGGCAACCCACTCCAGTGTTCTTGCCTGGAGAATCCCAGGGACGGGGGAGCCTGGTGGGCTGCCATCTATGGCGTCACACAGAGTTGGACATGACTGAAGCGACTTAGCAGCATATTCTTTTTCAGACTCTTTTCCATTCTAGGTTATTACATAACACTGAGTACAGTTCCCTCTGCTATACAGTATAGGTCCTTGTTGGATATCTATTTTGTATATTGTAGTGTGTATAGGTTAATCCCAGCCTCCTAATTTATCCCTCCCCTTACCTACTCTTTCCTGTTTGGTAACCATAGGTTTGTTTTCTGTGTCTGTGACTCTCTTTCTGTTTTGGAAATAAGTGCATTTGTGTTTTATATTTTAGATTCCAAAAATAAGCGATACCATATGATATTTGTCTTTGTCTGAAATGTCAGCCATTTAAAGAGATCAATAAACACTATTCGTTTTGCCATTGTCATTTATCCCATAGCCTTTTGAAAAAATAAGTGGGTGTACATCCTGAGCATCTTATGAACTTTGAGAAGTCTGTGAATTAAGCATTCATTAAATACTTTTACATATACTGAGTGTATGTATACCGACTATATACTCTACAGGGAGAAATAACAAACTCTACGGAGCTCAAAACCCAACTGGGTTGCAAGCAAGTGGCAAATGATTTCAAAACACTTTATCACCAGAGCCAACATAACAAACTGCAAATTGAACAGCTGCTTCAACAATTCAATTCTGCATCCATTTATTACACACTTATTAAAGGCCAGGCATAAAGATGAACAAGACCTGACTTCTAGGAGTTTACAAGGCTATAGAGATACACGACTGAAGTGACTGAGCCTGCAAGCATGCACATTACCAATACATTGATGATGATGGTTTTGATGGTGATGTTGGTTTTAATGGTGATGTTGTTGGCGCTGACAAACCTCAACAACAATAAGAGCTAAGATGTATAAAGAGCTGACTTCTAGACAGATGGTGGCTAAAGGGCTTTGCATACATTATCTCATTTAATACCCATAAGAACCCTTTAAGGTAAACAATGTTATTTTTTTATGGGTGAAGAAAAGGAAGATCAGAGAGTTCAGTAATTTGCCCAAGGCCACACAGCTCCTGAGTAGCAGAGTCAGATTTCAAACTCAAGCAGTACTGGTGTTAAGACCCTGTACCCAACCACTCACCCACTACTCACTGCTCTTCCACAGCCAATCATAACAGAGGAAAGAGTCGCATACATGCTGTGACAGAGGACAAAGTGCTTTGTGGGAAGGAAGGGGAGCAATCTAATCCTGATGGAGAGATGACTGAAATCTTCATAGATGAGCTGTCCCTGGGGCTGGGGTTTCAGGGATAAGTAGGAAGTCAATGGCAGGGGATGGAGTAGGAGAGATTCCAGATGGAGGGACCAGCCTGGACCGTGCAAAGAGGCTTCACAATTCTGGATCTGGTTGGGAAACAAGAGGCTGGGTGGTTTGCTGGGAGGGAGGGCTCTTGGAGAAAGCGTTGGAGTAAAGGAGAGATGAGAGTATCTTGAGGGTCTTTGGAGGACGAGCTTTGGATATGTAGTACAAAGGCTGGTAAGTCACATGCTCCTTTTTTTATCAGCTAACAGAACTTATTTCAGGATCCATAGGGAAAGATATTTTTTTTCATTTTGATTCTTGGAGCTTTTTCACCGTGTTTGACCTGGAAGCCAGAAGAAATGAATTTTATTGAAAGGCCAAAACCATAATGGAGACATGAGGTCGAGCCCAGGGATTTTTTTGCTTTCTGTTTATAATATTTATCTGTTCATTTATTTGGCTGCACCAGGTCTTAGTTGCAGCATGTGGAAATCTAGTTCCCTGATCAGGGATTGAACCTGAACCCCCTGCACTGGGAGCACAGAGTCTTAGCCACTGGACCACCACGGAAGTCCCTGGCTCAGGGTTTGAATCCAATCTCTATGACTCTCTGGCTATAGGACTTCAGACAGGTTAGTTAACACTCCTGAGCCTCAGTCTCCTCCTCTACAAAGTGGGTTTGTTAGGAGACTTAAACTGTTGGATATACATAGAGCATTTAAAACAGTGTGTGGTACACAGCCAGCTCTCATAAAATAGCATTATTATTACTGATCATGGGTTAACTACCAGTTGGCTACATAACTTTTTCTATCTAAGCTTGGAAATCTTTATCCATTAAGGAAGGGGTCAGTCACAATATTTCTGTGACCCTTTCCAGTGTAAAATGGTTTCATCCCAAATGGCTCCTTTGGTGAAGAAGCTGAAGAACATAACAACTTTAGAATTTCCTTTTCTAATAACAAAGAAAAGGTTATTATCCTAACAAAGAGTTAGGATAACTAAAGGAAGTCAGTCCTGAATATTCATTGGAAGGGCTGATGCTGAAGCTGAAGCTCCAATAGTTTGGCCACCTGATGCAAAGAACTCACTCATTGGAAAAGACCCTGATGCTGGGAAAGATTGAAGGCAGGAGGAGAAGGGGATGACAGAGGATGAGATGGTTGGATGGCATCATTGACTCAATCAATGGGCATGAGTTTGAGCAAGCTCTGGAAGATGTTGAAGGACAGGGAGGCCTGGCGTGCTGCAGTCCATGGGGTCACAAAGAGTGGGACACGACTGAGCGACTGAACAACAATGGGATAACTCAGGAGCTTGAACCTATGCAAAACCAAGAGTTTGTCCAAACAAGCCTTCTGGGAGCTGATGTACCAATATTAGCAAGACCCGTGGCTTCCTCCTCAGACAGCTTCTGGGTTGTCAATGGAGACAGATAAAGCCTCTTCTGATTGGATTTCCAAAGCAGCCTGTCCATTCCAGTGACCTCATTAGTTTATTCATCAGTTTGGGATTTTTTTTGTGTGTGTGATGACCCAGGGACTTCCATTATGCAAGCGTTTTGATCAAGATACTATTTTGCCTTCACCAAGTTTCTTGCCTGCTCAGTGGCTGCAGGGTCAGATGTGAGAGTGATTCTTCACCTGCTATCTGTCCACATCCTCAGCGGTCCCTGCCCTCCTCCAGTACCCTGCGTGTTTGCCGGGAGGTTGAGTGGTTCCCATACGCTGGCTGGGTCAGAGGCCGCCTCCTGGGAGACGCACACAGGATCAGTGCCTCTCATTCAGCCCGCGGATATTTAGCTCATTAAACAGCAATAGATTCAAACAGAAAAATGAAACGGCGCACATCCTTAGCGCTAAAGACGTTTCGTCCCTTTGTCTTAGTTCAATTTTTCTGAAGGGAAATGTGAGGAGCTCCGCATACCGAGAGGCTGAAGGCGTCCAGGCAGAGAGATGAGAGGAGATTGGCTCCAAGCAATATCCCGCCTAGCAGGAAGTGAGTGGTGATGAATCCATATTTCTCCATAATAAGCTGAGCCGTGGGGGCAGAGCACCCCTTCCCCAGTGCAGGGAGAGAGTGTCAGGCAGGGTTGGCTGTGCCTGTGGGGATGTGGTCACAGTCCCTGCTCGTCTCAGGGGCAGCAGCTGTCCTGCCAACTTGGTTCCTCCAAGCCGTTTCCCTTCATGTCTTCCAGCCTTGGGAGGGCACCTGTGGGTTGCCACCTCAAAGTGGCCTAAGAGCTGGGAAGTGACCTTCCCATGGCGAATGGAGCGTCTCATCTTTTTTTTAAAGATTTTTTTGTTTAATGTGGACCATGTTTTAAAGTCTTTATTGAATTTGTTACAATATTGCTTCTGTTTTATGTTCTGGTTTTTTCACCTCCTGGCATGTGGGGTCTTAGCTCCTCCACCAGGGATGAAACCTGCGCCCCCCGCGGTGGAAGGCGAGTCTTAATCCCTTGGCTGCCAGGGAAGTATCAAGCCTCTATTCTTTAGAGCAGTAAGGATGTTAGATGGCACCGAGTTCATTTAGGCCTTGGTTTGTGGTTAGATTCCTTTTTGGATTAATTTTTATTGGTGCAGAGTTGCTTTCCAATATTACATTCGTTTCTTGCTGTATAGCAAAGTGAATCATCCATGCATAGACATATGTCCACTCTTTTTAACACTTCTCTTCCATTTAGGTCACCACAGAACACTGAGTGGAGTTCCCTGTACTATATGGTAGGTTCTCATCAGCTACCGATTTTATACATAGCAGTGTGAATGTGTCAGTCGCAACCTCCCAATTCATCCCACCACCCCCCTTCCTCCCTTGGTAACCTTACGTTTGTTCTCTACATCTGTGACTCTAATTTGCTTTGCAAATAAGTTCATCTGTACCTTTTTCTAGATTTGTGGTTAGATTCTTTACAACCCTCATATCCGGGGACTGTGAAATGATTTTTTTTTTTTTTAATTAGAAGCTTTTTGCTACCTTTCAGAGTCTTATTCAGATTTCTGTGGCTGAGGGTCCACATAATAGCTTACACACTCTAGTAGGCTTTTTTTTTTTTTTTGCTTGCCTCCAACATACCTATTTCCCACTTATTAATAACTGTCTGAAATGTCCAGATTTGCTTTGGGGGAACCATTGCCCCCTAGTGTTAGCCTTGGGTATGGCTCCCACTCTCAACTCAACAGTGAGCTCAGATTGTCTTGAGCCAATCAGCATGTCCTATCCCTGGGCGTGTGACACAGCTTGGGCCAATGATACACAAGGCACCCATGAGGGGAATGGGGATGGGGCATCCACCATTCTCCCCATCAGGAACTGGTGGAAGAGGAACCTTCATCTTTCTCCTGCGTGTTGTACTCTGAGGTCAGCTGACTGGCACTGGTTCAGTCCTTTTGGCTTCCTTGATGGCTGGCATCCTGGGGGTGCCACATTGGCATGCAGAGGACACCGAATAGAGACAAGCAGGGCTGGCTCTGATGGTAGTATGATTCTCTGGAAAAAACTGCAAGTGAAGCCAGAACCAACTCAGAATACTTCACTTACCTAAGTAGATTCATTTATTTGGGGCCAGTTTTACTCTTAGTTGCAAAGAGGGGAAATTTTGGAATAAATGGTCCTCTTAACCACAGAAGTGGGGAAAACTAATGACCAAGGGTGTTTTATTTGGTCTTCTTTATTCCTTTTTGTTTCAACATTGCAGATTCTGGAAGAGCTAATGTTTATGGAGGGAAAGTGGAAGTTGTTCAGTCCTGTCCGACTCTTTGCGACCCCACGGACTATACAGTCCATGGAATTCTCTAGGCGGAAATACTGGAGCGGGTAGCCTTTCCCTTCTCCAGGGGATCTTCCCAACCCAGGAATCGAACCCAAGTCTCACACTTTGCAGGCAGATTCTTTACCAGCTGAGCCACAAGGGAAGCCCGATGTTTATGGAGAATATGTGCTAAGCATTAACTTACAGGTTATGACTTGTTGAGAGCCCCCAAACAACCCAATGAGGAGTGTACTGTCATCAATTCCATTTACAGATGAGAAGACTGAGGCACTCTGAGGTTAAGTAATGTGCCCAAGGTCACAGAACGATAAGTGGCAGAGCCTCAGTTTAATCCGACAGGAAGCTTCTCACATCTCCCACAACCCTCGTATTCCATGACTACAATTTCCAGAAGCAGAGCCAATGACTGTTTCCCACTGGGAACTATCAAGCATCCAGCCAATTTCATTGCCCAGAGCTTTCTCAGCTTTTCTCAGTTCCATCTCCTTTGCCCATACGATAATTGTCTGTTGTATTCTTCAATCATCTTACCTTCTCCTCCCAGTCTGACACTCTGGTTTCTGTAACATACATCTCCATAGCTCCGTATTAGAATGTCATCAGCCCACTTCCACCACCCTCAGCACTTGGTTTTTTAGAAGAGTCCCAAATGTAAAGTTTACAGCATCAAGCAGCAATGAGTGGGATTAGATTCCTTGGCAATGAACACTTAACACTCCTCCAGGTTTAGATCCACGTATTGAAATCTTCAGTTTGCAACACGCTGGTTTTGCCCAGGTCCCAGGGGAGAGTGAGGACTTATGAAGTGTTCCCTCCTTGCTCCTCTCTGTATTCTGCCAATTGCATCCTCCAGGCTCAATCTTAACCATATGAATAACCAGTCTCCCAATTCCCCAGTCAGGGAGTCCTCCAGATCCTCATATTTACTCTTCCCACACTTTGATAGTCCCCAGGAGCAGCTTCCTGGTGCTGCTATGGCCCACGCCTTTGTGCCATGCAGAGAAAAGAATTTGAGTTGGATTCTGCCCAGCACAATTAGGGGTAGTAAGAGAGTAGTGAAAAGGGGCACATGTTGGCAAGAGAAAGGAAATTGTCCAGAGTATCAAACCTCTGAGTTGACGGATACCCAGGCTTTCCAAATGCTCACATCCTCTAGAATCTACTGCCAAGCATACAGTCATCCTGTCTCTTATGTATTCCACCTGTATCAAGCAGTCATTGGCTTCTCTGTTCAAATAAACACATACATATGATTTTACATTAGAAGGCACCTTTTGTAAATCACATAAGAAAACCTTCAGATCTTGACTGAACCAGATATATCCTAGTTCTATTCACTCATCAACTGAAATGTGTATTGATCCATCCATCTATCGATTCACCCAACAAAACTTGATTGAACACTTCTATGTGCCACTGTATTGAGGAAACAAAGATGAAAAAATATAAATATATTTTTCCCTTGGAGCTCACGCTTTAGTAGAAGAGAGACAAATAAACAGAGTATTTCAGTCCATTTAAGGAAACATTTTAACAGAGTTAATTGCAGGGTGTCATAGGAGCAGCTGAACCTCCAATACTTTGGCCACCTGTGCGAAGAACTGACTCATTAGAAAAGATCCTGATGCTGGGAAAGATTGAAGGCAGGAGAAGGGGCCAACAGAGGATGAGGTGGCTGGATGGCATCACCGACTCAATGGACATGAGTTTGAGCAGGCTCCGGGAGTTGGTGATGGACAGGGAAGCCTGGCGTGCTGCAGTCCATGGAGTTGCAAAGAGTCAGACATGACTGAGCTACTGAAGTGAAGTGAACTGAAAGGAGCAGAAAAGAAGGGCTATGCTTTGGGGGTCAAGAAGGGCTTCTTAGAAAAGGTGAGAGTTCAAATTAACAACTGAGAATCACTGTAGCAGACAGCGTGGCTCTCCAACATCTGTCCTCTCCTTTGTCCTTCTGGCAATAGAACCTACAAGGTTTTAGCTGGCCACAATGGCCAAAGACTCACTTCCAGACTCTCTTATATCTTTGTGAGCCGTGAGACTAAATTGTAGTCAATAGGGCATGAGTGAAAGAGATGGCATACAGTTTGACTATGACTTTTTTTTTTTTTTAAATGTCTCTTGCTCTCTCCTTTCTCTTTCTCATTCTCCTTGGGTTGGAATGTAGATGGGGTGGAAATGATCTAATTTTGACCATATGGATAATGCTGTAGTGAATGACAGCCATTAAGACGGAAGGAAACAGAATCCTTGGATGACTATGGAGCAAAGGCACCATCAACCCTGGGCCTATTATATGCAGGCACCCCTTTATAAGAGCAGCTTCACCTGTTCATATGTGCGTGCTCAGTTGCTTCAGTCGTGTCTGACTCTTTGTGACCCTATAGACCAAAGCCCATCAGGCTCCTCTGTCCATGGGACTCTCCAGGCAAGAATACTGGAGTGGGTTGCCGTGTCCTCCTCTAGGGGATCTTCCCAACCCAGGGATCGAACCCATGCCTCTTATGTCTACCTGCACTGGCAGGCAGGTTCTTTACCACTAGCACCACCTGGGAAGCCCTACCTTTACAAAATAATGCTTAACCGCACCCCCCCCCCGCCCCCCCGCCCCAAACAGGCTTAGCTCTGCACAAGAAATCCAGCATGATTAGATATCACAATGTCCCCTCCCCTTTGGTAAGGATGATCTAGAAATATTTGGTGGTTATTGTGCACTGATATTTCTGGAGTATCTGGGAATGACGGAAACACTGGGTTCTGGTGAGAGTATTAAGTCATAGCCACAATGAGCTCCTCCCATCGCACAGCCAGGGTTCCCTACTAGTCCTTCTACTGGGGCTCCATCCTGCAGGTTGCTGGGAGGTGGAGTGGTCCTAAGGGACAGAACAGGTTAATCTCACTCTGCTTCTCAGCTTGTGATTTGAGCTGTCTCTGCCTCCCACCTACTTCCTGGCACCTTCTTCCCCTTGGACCTGGTGCTGATCTTGGAGATGTTATATATCATCTTCAACTTCTGCAATTCAAAGGTAGATTCCTGGTCTTATTTCTGAGCCTTCCTATGGCACGGTAGTCTTGACACTGTATCCCACTCAGTTCTCTTGAATTAAATCCCTGGATCCTAGGTCTTTCCTAATTGCATGTACATTTCATTCATGTCCCCAGAACCTGGTCTTCACTATGCCCCTCAGTTCCTCCTGCTCAAATGAAACCAACTCTTTTGATTCCTGTCTGTCTCTCTGTACTGATTTCTGTCCAGCACCCCATTCAAATCATCTTGGGGGAGTTTCTGAGCCACTTTATAATTGGAGCCACAGAACAATCTTAATACACCATGACCATTCTTTCTTCTTCTATATAGCCACATGACAGAGACCACCTCCCACCTTCTCTCTTCAGGCTAAATATTGGCAAGTGAAGAATGCCAAAGGCAAAGAGATTCTTTCACCATCCTCTAACATTTTCCAATGACTATCAGGCAGTAAACTAGAATGCGGTCAGCTGACTCAGTCTCAGAAAATATTACAGGCACTGGGGCAGGTAGCTGAGAGTCTGCAGGGGGTCTTTACTCCATGAAATTTGTCTCTATGAGCTCCAGCCTTTATGGACCAAAGAAAGGGACAACCGCAGGATTTGTGATGAATCTGTGGACCCAGAATAGACTCAGAACCCTGCCCTGCCGTGACTCTTGTCTCCAAGCCCTGGGTGGCCTGGAGCCCCCACCTCCTCATCCTTTGTTTCCATAGTGTTCTCCCAGCCCTGGTGCATGTCGCTAAGATACCATTGCTCACACATGATGTGCTGAACAGTCATGACTTGTGAATGTGTCTCTCTCCCCTGCAGGGTGAATCATACATCTTCCTGTCTCCAGAAACTAGCACAGCACCTGGCACATGGGAAGGGTTTACAGAAGGAATGAAACCTCAGAAAACACCATTGGCGTGCTGGCTCCAGGCCCTTCTGAGAGGCCTCTGAGCACAAATTGTCAACTACAAATTGGTGCTCGTCATGGGTACTTGCCATCCACCTCTACAAGGATTAAATCCTGTGCTGCTGCAGCTGCTGATTTTTAACACCCCCTGAAAGGAGTTCATGGTGGAGACCAGGAATGAGGCACTCTGTGCTGGAGGGGCCGGGGGCAGGAGGGACTAGCAGGGCAGGTCTTCAGATAGTTAGATATTTTCAGCAGCCAATTTTATGAGCCCAATTCCCGTATCTCTTCATATCTAGAAAAGCACTAAAATCCTTCATGGTGACTACCACTCCTGTGACTAGCAGAAGTCTTCTGTGAAAAAATACGTGTTTGTATGTATTCCTGTTTCATGAAAATCACATGCATATATACTGACCTTCCCCCCTACCCCTTTGGAGCAGTTCCTCAGAGCTTTCTGAGGTGCTGTCTCCCAGGCTATAGTCCTCATTCTTCCCCCAATAAAACTTAACTGGTGTGAAATGAAAATATCTCCTGCCATATCAATAAACAAGAAAAGTCACAGCCATCAGCGATTTCTGGCCTCCAGATGTGAATGAGAGCTGCCGAAACAGAACTCAGTGCCTGTGATCCAGATGCTGCCACCTCTACTGTGATTGCTGAGGAGCTGGGAGATGGGGGAATGAGGGGTGGGGTATGCAAGAAGCAGCCATCTGCCGCCTTTGCCCCTCCTCCTTAAGGTGAACCAGGAAACAGGATTTGGTCCCAGACAGCTGAGGTGCATGTGAAAGGAATGAATTCGGTGAGCCCAGAGGCTTGCATCTTCCCATATATAGAATGCTACATTCCTTAATTTGATATCTGATTTTTCTTACCTCACAATAATCTTTGATGTTCAGACTGCCTGCTCCCTTTATTGCAAACTTGTATATAACCTGACTCCCCCCTCCAGCCTCCTGGAACAGTTTTCTCAGAACTACAGAGATGCTGTCTCCTGGGCTCAGGTCCTAAACATTCCCATCAAATAAAATAACTCTGTACTTTCCGGTTGTGACTATATTTTTTAGTCGACACTGGCAACTCTCATGTTGTGCTTTTTTTTTTTCTTTAAGCCAACAAAATCATAAAACAGTCTAGTTGTGAAATTCAGGATACCCCTGGCATTCCATCCTTGGTCTTCACATGCCACATCCCAGCATGTGCCAGCAAATGCCCCAAAACCTGCTGATGCTCATTATCCCCATCCCAAGACACCTCACTCTGAAGCCTGCTTCCCATTCAGGGAGACCTGCCTTTCCTCTCTGTGTCTTTGGAACTTTAGACAGGTCCTTGGACCATTGGTGCTTACTCAACGACCCTGGTACCTTAGGTGATTTGCACCCCATTTCTAGCCAGATCCTATGAAGCCTCTGGCTCACTCCAGGCACCCTTGTGTGATGGGGTAAGGGTCTAGATAACAAAGTATTTAAACCCACATTGGGGGCCGCTACTTGCTGTCAACAACTGGGAAAGATATTTGAATAGGAGATTTCAATTAAAAAATACTCATCCAGGGACTTCCCTGGTGGTCCAGTGGCTAAGGCTCCTTGCTCCCAAGGCAGAGAGCCTGAGTTCAGTCCCAGATCAGGGAACTAGATCCCACATGCTGCAACTAAAGAGTTAACATGCCTCAATTAAAGACCCTGCATGTCGCAATGAAGATCAAAGTTACCACATTTGCCGCTGAGAACCTGCGAAGCCAAATAAATAATACATTAATAAATATTAAAAAAAAAAACCCTCATCCAGATTCCTTGATGACACTACCCATGCTTTTTCTTTCATTCTTTTTTTCCCCCTCTTTAAATGTTTTTATGACACTGGTAAAGACTTCCCTGTGGCTCAGACAGTAAAGAATCTGCCTGCAATGCAGGAGACCTGGGTTTGATCCCTGGTTTGGGAAGTTCCCTTGGAGAAGGAAATGGCCACCCACTCCAGTATTCTTGTCTGGAGAATTCCATGGACAGAGAGCCTGGTGGGTTATAGTCCATGGGTTTGCAAAGAGTTGGACACAACTGAGTGACTAACACAATACACAGTATACTGTAACACTGGTGAGTGAGTGCCTGGAAACCAAACTCTCCTATTGGGCCCACCACCTGGAACTTGACACTGAACCCTCAGATAACCCCCTACCATCTAAGCACTTGGATGAAGCTCAAGGTAGCAACCCCAGATCCTCCTGAGTCACCAGAGTCCCTGACTCATGATTTCCTACAGTTCACAAGTACCAAGACACTTTGCTAAGAAAGATCTGTATAGTCAAATCTATGGTTTTTCCAGTAGTCCTGTATGGATATGAGAGTTGGACCACAAAGGAGGCTGAGCACCAAAGAATTGACGCTTTCGAACTGTGGTGCTGGAGAAGACTCTTGAGAATCCCTTGGACAGCAAGGAGATCAAAACCAGCCCATCCTAAAGGACATCCAGCCTGAATATTCATTGGAAGGACTGATGCTGAAGCTGAAGCTCCAATCCTTTGGCCACCTGATGCAAAGAGCTGACTCGTTAGAAAAAACCTTGATGCTAGGAAAGATTGAAGGCAGGAGAAGAAGGGGGTGACAGAAGATGAGATGGTTGGATGGCATCATTGACTCAATGGACATGAGTTTTAGCAAACTCTGGGAGTTGTGATGGACAGGGAAGCTGGTATGCTGCACTCCATGGGGTCACAAAGAATCCAACACAACTTGGAACAGCAATAACAACAAGGAGACACTTCTTTTCTGCTTAGGAAGATACGTCTCCCTTTAAGTGTTTTGTTTGCCTTCAAGTCCATTTGAATACAAAAATACAATGGAATTCCATTAAAAGAATGTCTGGGGCTTGAGACACCAGGATAAAAGACAGGAAATTGCCCTATTCTTTATGCAGCGGCTCCACTTGGAGCTGACAGTTCCTGGATAACTTCAGGGAGCAGGCTGTTAAAAAAACAAGTGGGCCATATTTCATGCTGGCTTCCACTCTCCCCTGGCTGTTTTTACTAGGAGCACAGGGGACCGTTAGAGCAATAATACACCAGGCTGCTTTATAGTGCTTTCCCCCAAAAGCTGAATTTTCATAATTGTTCAACAGGAAAATTGTTCCTTGGGCTGAAAATGTAAATGCCTCAGCCACTGTGGGAAAGGTGCTTTGAGGGTGGGCTTGGATGACAAGAGAGCTTAGAAATTCCAGAGTTGGAAAGGGCTGACCCCTCACTTGAAATATGAGTGTTCTGGGACCCAGAGAGGAGAAGGGATGGATGCCCAGCCATACAAGAAGTGGCAGCAGAGGCAGGACCATAAGCTGGACCCCTGACTCTCTGGTCCTGAGCTATCCCCCTTCCCTCCTGCCTGGCTTATGAGGGGATGCATAGGAAGGTTCTATAGCTGACTATTCTTCTTGTTATGCTGAAGTCAAATCTCTCTTAAAAAAAAAAATATTTTATGTATTTACCTGGCTGCCTCAGGTCTTAGCAGCAGAATCTTCATTGCTGTGCACAGGCTCTAGCCTGGGCTCCAGAGCTCATGGGCTCAGTAGTTGTGGTGCAAGGGTTCTGTTGCCCCGTGACATATGGGGTCTTAGCTCCCCGACCAGGGATCAAATGCACATCTTCTGTATTGCAAGGCAGATTCCCAACCACTGGGTCACCAGAGAAATCCCAAAGTCAAATCTGTAAGGACCAGCCAGAGAAAGTGTGCTCCGGCTGAAGCTAGTGGATATAGACAGATTTATGGAAGAGCTTCTTGAGCATCAGGGCATTGGGATCTAGGGTTGAGAGACTTCAGGCAAACACAGATTCTTTCCTTGAATGGGATTATATTTTTAAAAGAATGTTGGGGAAAAAAAAAGTGTGAATTTGGAAAGGATGATCGAAGTGATGAAACAGAAGGAGAATGGGTGACATGACGGACATTTCCACCAAAACACTTGAAGGTGGGAAAACAATGAACTCCCAAAGTGGGTAAGGGGTATTGTACTAGAGAGCTGGGCAGGTCTTGTCCAGGACTAGGATTCTAGGCTTAATTCTTACCTCTTCCTCAGTTTCAGGACTGATAACTCAAAGGTATAGCTTTTTTTTTTTTTTTTCTCTTGTTTGGGATACAGAGCCTGTGTTTTTGAGAACCAGAGAAACGAATTAGTAGCTATGGTCTGCATTCCCTACTTTCCCTATCACTGCCCAGCCAGGGTGAATTCTGAACTTCCAGAATATTACTGAATGAATGAATGAATAAATAAATCAGTGATGAAAGAAGAGCTGAAGAGAGAGATGATGGTGGTGATTTCAAAGGCAAAGACCTTTATTCTCTCCTCTGCGTCCCAGATGGAAAAATATAATACCAACTAATTTATGCATAAATTAAGAGTCCCCACCAAATTAATCTTCCAAGTATTGAGGTTAGATCCTTTAAACAGAAAAACCTTTTGTTTCCGTTCTTTTGATTTGAAAACACTTTAACCGTATTACATACTTCTAAAACAAGGCTTATGATATAGAAATATTATTTTTACTCTGTTTCAGAACATTAATAAAATACAAATAATAATAAGATACCAGCATACATTTTTCTATGGTGCTTTATAAAGATGATATAACTTAAATATGCAATCTTATTTATTCTTCACATTATTAAAATTTTGTATTTATGTGTATATATATGGGCTTTCTCCTGCCAGTGCAGGAGATGGGGTTTGATCTCTGGGTCAGGAAGATTTCCTGGAGCAGGAAATAGCAACCCACTCCAGTATTCCTTCCTGGGAAATCCGTACTACGGACCGGGGAGCCTGGTGGGCTACAGTCTGTGGGGACACAAAAGAGTCGGCCATGACTTAGGGGCTAAAAACCAACAACAACAAAAGCATATATATTCTCCTCATTTAAGTAGATAAAGAGACTGTGGATCAAAAAAAAAAATGACAACAATTTTTCAATGTCATGAAAAGCCGGTAAGAGTCAAAGTCAGGTCTCAGATACACATTTTCTGATTGCATGGCTATTGTCTAAGCTGAGAATAAATCCCTCTTTATTCCTTCTCAGGGCATGGCCTGATCAGGAGTCAGCTAGAAGCATACTGGAGAATGAGGGATATTGGGCTTAACCAACAAGTTGGTGAATAAAGGAAGATGGCCAGGGCAGTGGGGGGAAAGATCCTGGTGGGAGGCCTGGACCGCAGAAAAGAGAGGTGGCCAAGACTTAATGTTGGTATCAAATGGTGTGAAAGTTTAGCTGGACATGTGATACTGCATCCTGAGTGGAGGGCAGGGCCTGGCAGAAGGAAGCTCTTGGCAGGGGTGATGCTCAGAGATGGGGGCTTATGGATGCCCTGAGGGGCTTAGAGCCAGACCCCAGAGCAGGGTCTAGCCTCGGGGGCTCCAGATCAGGGTAGACAAGACCATAGTGTGTGGGTCTCAGCCAGGTGGGCTGGGGTTCAGGGCAGGGAGACAGGCCAAGCAAAAGGGCAGAGATCATTAGGAACTGGGGCAGCAGGCAGGGGTGCCAACGTGGCCTGTGCACCTGGGCCTCAGGCTCTGAAGATTCCCCAGCTCACCAGTGCCTGGACACACACCATTCTGAGATTCTTCCCAGCCCCACCTCTGAGCGGCCAGTCACCCCAGAGCTGCAAGAAGGGGACATCTGTGTACAGGCAAGGACTACAGCAGGAACCCTGTCACCAGTTATTTTTGCCCCCTCCGGGGGCAGCAGAGTGACCAGTGGACTTGAGGAGCATGGTTTGGAGATGGAGAGGTGGAGAGTCTTGGCTGTAGACTCTAGATTCTCACTAGCTATGACCTTGAACCAAGCACATGATCTAACCAAACAATTGTTGCTGTTGTTCAGTTGCCAAGCTGTGTCTGACCCTTTGTGACCCCATGCACTGCAGCATGCCAGGCCTCTCTGTCCCTCACCATCTCCCAAAGTTTGCCCAAATTTAGGTTTATTGAATAGGGGATGCCATCCAACCATCTCATCCTCTGCTGCCCTCTTCCCCTCTTCCTTCAATCTTTTGCATCATCAGGATCTTTTCCAATGAGTCGGCTGTTCTGAACAATATGGTGAAAATAATAACAGCCATTCTTTCTTTGGGGGTTAGCATCTGACCTGATACCACAATAGAAATATATAAGGAAGCCCTCCCTTCCTTTGAAAATATGGTTAGTTCTTCTTGTCTGCTTAACTTTGAGGATGGAGAATGGGCAATTTGGACTTTTTCATACTTTTAATGCAGGAGCAAAAGTACTACCTCTCTGTGATGAGCCAGGGCTGTGCTAAGTGTCCCAGGAAAGCAGGTATGACTACAAGCTGGGGCTTTGAAGGCCAGGTTGGGGAGCTAACATCAGTCAGGGAGACAAATGCCCAACCACTTATAAGCAAACTGCAAGGTGGAATGATGTAAGAGCTGAAAGGCAGTGCTTGTGTGGAGTGGTTGTCTGGACTCAGTTATTGAGTTGCTAAGTTGTGGCCAACTCTTTGTGACCCCATGGACTGCAGCACACCAGGCTTCCCTGTCCTTCACTATCTCCCAGAGCTTACTCAAACTCATGTCCATTGAGTCGGTGATACCATCAAACCATCTCATCCTCTGTTGCTCCCCTCTCCTCCTGCCTTCAATCTTTCCCAGCACCAGGGTCTTTTCCAGTGAGTCAGCTCTTTGTTTCACATAGCCAAATTACTGGAGATTCAGCATCAGTCCTTCCAATGAATATTTATGGAAGTATGGACTCAGAGCCAGGAAAAATTTATTTCGACCAAGGAGATTCAGGAAGGGGCTCACGGAGCAGCTGGTGTCTGAGCTAGACCACGGAGAAGAGCTGGAACTGAGGATCATAGTAGAATCCAGCTCAGAAACTGTCAACTGTGGGTTTGGGTCTTAACTAGTTTATAAGGCTCTAAACTAATGTATCTAAATGAAGACTGTACATCCGAAGTACCCAGGGATCATATAGATAATTTGCAAACAGCCAGCTCCCTTTCAGATCCCCAGTTTCTGGTGCCTAGGGGTGGAGCCTGGGTGTTTGCATATTGAAGAGGCCCCCCATTTCCTCCTCTACCCCACCAACCCAGGTGATTCTGATGAGGGTTTTTGGTGAAGAGCCAAGTCCTAAGCCATTTCCAAGCTTTAGCATGGTTAACCATCTCCTGGAAATCTTACTCAAAGGCAGATTCCTGGGCCATTCCATCAAAGATTCTGATTCAAAGGGTCTGAAATGAGGCTTGAGACCCTGCATTTCTAACACATTCTCTGTGGATGCTGATGCTGCAGATCTGGGACCACACTTTGAGTTGTCGTTGTCATGTCTGACTCTTTGCGACCCCATGGACTATAGCACGCCAGGCTTCCCTGTCCTTTACTGTCTCCCCAGGGTTGCTCTAACTCATTCCATTGAGTCGATGATGCCATCCAACCATCTCATCCTCTGCCACCTCCTTCTCTTCTTGCCCTCCCTCTTTCCCAGCATCATTTTGAGTAGCAGGGCTTTAAACCATCACCTGGCTCTGGTGGTTCTGGCTAGGATGCTAAGACTCAGAGGGAACAGGTCCCCTTAATGAGGAAATGCTTTGGAAAGCAGACGCATGCTTCTGCATCGTGGACCTTTATGAAGTCACATTCAATCACCTGGAAACCTATGGGCAGTCCACCAGACAAACAGCAAAGCGATGGTTTAGTGGCAGCAAACATTTTGGCTCAGAAAACAGGTGATCTGTCCATCTTCTTTTTGACACTCAGAAAAGACTGGCCCAATGACTTCGGGTCCTGTTTGTTCTCCACATGTTTTTGATCAGCTTCATTTTTTGAAAAATATTGTTCATGGGAGCAATTTAGTTAGAGTGAAGGAACTCTTCCAAGCCTTTTTGTGTTAGGAAAAATTACCTGGAAAGAATTGGTGAGCTAGCTGACCGACCCTGGGATTTGGTCATTGGAACAAGTTAGCTGTTGACAGATGATGCCTACCTTTTAGAATCTAACACCATAGGCCTTGCATTGTGGGTTTTCACTAATTCAGTGGATCTTGGCCGGCTCCCTGCTTTCAGCCCTGGGGAAAAGTCTTAATCTCACCAGAGGTGCTTTTCAGAAGCAACATTTTCATGCATTTCAATTAAATTATACAGAGATTTTTTTTTTTCTTTTAAAGATTTTCTCTCCTTTTTTCTCCTTCCTTTTTGTGGAATCAAGTCTTTTGTGCTGGAAACAATACTAGATGAGATGCTGGAAATGAAGAGATAAATTAGATTTGATCAGCTCTCCTCAAACCGCTCGGTGGAAGAGGCATAGCTCTAACTATATTACGTGCTGTCACAGGGGTCCTGAGTACAGTATATAGAAAAGGGACTATTCATTTTTGGCTTAAGGAAGTTTTATGGAGAAAGAGATATTGCTTTTTTGCACAAGAATAGTCAGGCTTTAAAGGAATTAATCTCCAAATTATACAAATAGCTCATATAGCTCAACATAAAAAAAAATTTAAAAATGAGCAGGAGCTCTAAATAGACATTTCTCCAAAGAAGACATACAGATGGTCAAAAGGCACATAAAAGATGCTCAACATCACTAATTATCAGAGACATACAACTCAAAACTACCAGGATCGCACTTCAGTCAGAATGGCCATCTTTAAAAAGTCCTAAATTAACACACGTTGGAGAGGATTTTGAAAAAAAGTGAAAGGTTGTTGTTGAATCACGCGAATACACCGGGATTCTTGGCCCCCGGAGGAGAAGAATTCAATCCGGGGCCAGAGACGAGGCTTGATCGCTCAGAGCTTTTGTGTAGTAGAGTTTTATTAAAGTATAAAGGAGATAGAGAAAGCTTCTGACATAGGCATCAGAAGGGGGCAGAAAGAGTACCCGCTTGCTAGTGTTAATAATGAGGTTATATAATCCAAAGAATGTCTGGAGGTTGTAAAGACCTCCTCCGACCTACCCCCATAATTTACATTTTAAGATAACAGAAGGTTGAATCCAAAGACTGTCCTTAGGCAGGATACATTATTGGTATATAATCCTAAGGAATGTGGAGAAAGAAAAAAGTTTGTCCTTTTTTCCTCCTTGAGAATTCCAGACCCCTCTCTCTTTGGGGACCCCTAGACTCCTTATCAACCTGCCTAGGAAATGACTCTCTCAAAAGGAACTCTTCTACACCTTTGGTGGGAATGTGAAATGATACAGCCAATATGGAGAACAGCACAGAAGTTCCTTTAAAAACTGAAAATAGAGCTAATATGATCCTGCAATCCAACTCCTGGGCATGTATCTGGAGAAAAATCATAATTCAAAAGGATACATGAACCTTGATGTTCACTGAAGCACTATTTGCAATAGCCAAGACAGGGAAATAACTTAAATGTTTACTGACAGACGAATGTATGAAGAAGATGTGATGTATATATATACAAACAGAATATTACTCAGTCATAAAAAAGAATGAAAGGATGTACCTAGAAATTATTATACTAAGTGAAGTAAGCCAAAGACAAATATCATACGATATCACTTATACATAGAATCTAAAAAAAGTGATACAAATAAACTTATATACAAAGCATAAAGAGATTCACAGACAGAAAACAAACTTACGGCTACCAAGGGGAAAGGGTGGGAGGAATAAATTAGGAATTTGGGATTAACATATACACATGACTATGTATAAAATAGATAACCAACAAGGACCTACTATAGCACAGAGAACGATACTCAATATTTTATAACAACCTATAAGAGAAAAGAATCTGAAAAAGAACACACACATATATGTATGTGTGTGTGTGTGTGTGTGTGTATATATATATATATAATATATCTGGATCATTTGCTGTATACCTGAAACTAACACCACACTGTAAATCAAATATACTTCAATTTAAAAAAAGAAGAAAAAGAATGGTCAGGCTTTGAGAGGATAACAACATCTGAAAAACACAAGAAATATATGGTAATTAGGAGGGTGAATATGTATCACACCTTTTAGATAACCACAATGGAGGTTTTGATAACACTAATGATAGTAACAACAAATGTCATTTGAATACCTTCTATATGCCAAGTACTGTGTTAGATAATTTATATGCATTATCTAATTTAATGAAATCCTCTTCACAAGCCTACAAAGTGACAATATTGCCCCATTTTATATATGAGTATACTGTGGCATTCAGATGCTTATATCTTTCCTTTTCTCCTTTGCTTTTCACTTCTCTTCTTTTCACAGCTATTTGTAAGGCCTCTTCAGATAGTCATTTTGCTTTTTTGCATTTCTTTTCCATGGGGATGGTCTTGATCCCTGTCTCCTGTACGATGTCACAAACCTCCATCCATAGTTCATCAGGCACTCTATCAGATCTTCTGCTAACAGAAGCAGAAGATATTAAGAAGAGGTGGCAAGAATACACAGAAGAACTGTACAAAAAAGATCTTCACGACCCAGATAATCACGATGGTGTGATCACTCACCTAGAGCCAGACATCCTGGAATGTGAAGTCAAGTGGGCCTTAGAAAGCATCACTATGAACAAAGCCAGTGGAGGTGATGGAATTCCACTTGAGCTATTTCAAATTCTGAAAGATGATGCTGTGAAAGTGCTGCACTTAACATGCCAGCAAATTTGGAAAACTCAGCAGTGGCCACAGGACTGGAAAAGGTCAGTTTTCATTCCAATCCCAAAAAAGGCAATGCCAAAGAATGCTCAAACTACCGCACAATTGCACTCATCTCACATGCCAGTAAAGTAATGCTTAAAATTCTCCAAGCCAGGCTTCAGCACTACGTGAACCGTGAACTTCCTGATGTTCAAGCTGGTTTTAGAAAAGGCAGAGGAACCAGAGATCAAATTGCCAACATCCGCTGGATCATGGAAAAAGCAAGAGAGTTCTAGAAAAACATCTATTTCTGCTTTATTGACTACGCCAAAGCCTTTGACTGTGTGGATCACAATAAACTGTGGAAAATTCTGAAAGAGATGGGAATAACAGACCACCCGACCTGCCTCTTGAGAAACCTATATGCAGGTCAGGAAGCAACAGTTAGAACTAGACATGGAACAACAGACTGGTTCCAAATAGGAAAAGGAGTACGTCAAGGCTGTATATTGTCACCCTCTTTATTTAACTTCTATGCAGAGTACATCATGAGAAACTCTGGACTGGAAGAAGCACAAGCTGGAATCAAGATTGCCAGGAGAAATATCAGTAACCTCAGATATGCAGATGATACCACCCTTACGGCAGAAAGTGAAGAGGAACTAAAGAGCCTCTTGATGAAAGTGAAAGTGGAGAGTGAAAAAGTTGGCTTAAAGCTCAACATTCAGAAAACTAAGATCATGGCACCTGGTCCCATCATTTCATGGGAAATAGATGGGGAAACAGTGGAAACAGTGTCAGACTTTATTTTTCTGTGCTCCAAAATCACTGCAGATGGTGATTGCAGCCATGAAATTAAAAGACGCTTACTCCTTGGAAGGAAAGTTATGACCAACCTAGAGAAGGCAATGGCACCCCACTCCAGTACTCTTGCCTGGAAAATCCCATGGACGGAGAAGCCTGGTGGACTGCAGTCCATGGGATCGCTAAGAGTTGGACACAACTGAGCAACTTCACTTTCACTTCTCACTTTGTTGCACTGGAGAAGGCAATGGCAACCCACTCCAGTGTTCTTGCCTGGAGAATCCCAGGGACGGGGGAGCCTGGTGGGCTGCCGTCTCTGGGGTCGCACAGAGTCGGACACGACTGAAGAGACTTAGCAGCAGCAGCAGCAGATAGCATATTAAAAAGCAGAAACATTACTTTGCCAACAAAGGTCCATCTAGTCAAGGCTATGGTTTTTCCAGTGGTCATGTATGGATGTGAGACTTGGACTGTGAAGAAGGCTGAGTGCCAAAGAATTGATGCTTTTGAACTGTGGTGTTGGAGAAGACTCTTGAGAGTCCCTTGGACTGCAAGGAGATCCAACCAGTCCATCCTAAAGGAGATCAGTCTTGGGTGTTCATTGGAAGGACTGGTGCTGAAGCTGAAACTCCAATACTTTGGCCACCTGATGCGAAGAGTTGACTCATTGGAAAAGACCCTGATGCTGGGAGGGATTGGGAGCAGGAGGGCACGACAGAGGATGAGATGGCTGGATGGCATCGCTGACTCGATGGACATGAGTTTGGGTAAACTTTGGGAGTTGGTGATGGACAGGGAGGCCTGGTGTGCTGCTATTCATGGGGTCACAAAGAGTCGGACACGACTGAGTGACTGAACTGATCTGAACTGAACTGATACTGGGATAAGGTTGGTGGGAGAAATATCTACAACCTCAGATACGCAGATGATACCACCCTAATGGCAGAAAGCGAAGAACTAAAGAGTCTATCGATGAAGGTGAAAGAGGAGAGTGAAAAAGATGGCTTAAAACTCAGCATTCAAAAAACTAAGATCATGGTATCCAGACTCAACACTTCACAGAAAATAGATGGGGAAAAAATGGAAACAGTGGCAGATTTTATTTTCTTGGGCTCCAAAATCATTGTGGATGGTGACTGCAGCCATGAAATTAAAAGATGTTTCCTCCTTGGAAGAAAAGCTATGACAAACCTAGACAGCATATTTAAAAAACAGAGACATCACTTTGCTGACAAAGGTCTGTATAGTCAAAGATATAGTTTTTCCAGTAGTCATGTACAGACATGAGAATTGGACCATAATGAAGGCCAAGCACCAAAGAACTTATGCTTTTGAACTGTGGTGCTAGAGAAGACTCGAGAATCCCTTGGACAGCAAGATCAAACCAGTCAAACCTAAAGGAAATCAAGCCTGAATATTCAATGGAAGAACTGATGCTGAAGCTGAAGCTCCAATCCTTTGGCCACCGGATGCCAAGAGTTGACTCACTGGAAAAGACCCTAATGCTGGGAAAGATTGAAGACAGAAGGATAAGGGGGTGACCAAAGATGAGATGGTTGGATGTCATCACCAAATCAATGGACATGAGTTCGAGCAAACTCTGGGAGACAGTGAAGGACAGGCAAGCTTGGCAGTCCGTGGGATCACAAAGAATCGGCCACAACTGAGCAACTGAACAAGACTGAGGTTAAGAGATTCCTTAGGTCACTTACTCAAGGTCATATGGTTCTGAAGTCAGGAATTTACACCAGTTGACTATTAACTGGTATTACTTGCTAAACACTCACTGTGCATCAGGCACTTTGCATGGTCATTTTTTCATCTTTAAAGCAACCTTATAAAGCAGATATTACAGTACCATTTTATAGAGGAAGATGCATGTGCTGAGAAGTGAGTTTTACACATTTATACAGTCATTAAATGGAAGGACTGGGATTAGAATCTAGGTCTGTCTGAGCTCCAAAGCTTACCTTCTTTTAACCTTGCTAGATTTTTGCCCTTTCACTGGATCCTGCAATGTCTTAACCCAAAGAGGTGAAGGTAAACATGATTGTTCCCAAAGGGCTGCCTGGGGAAAGCCTGTGCACTTTTGCAATGGAATGACTGTTCGGCATTTGCTTAAGGCTGGAGGTGCAACTGGCATGAACAATTGCCTGGAGGGGGAAAGAAATAAGAAAGCCTGGGGCTCAGAGGGGTGAGAAAGGAGGTGAGAAACTGAGGCAAGCTGCTAAATGACAGGGGATGATGGTTTGGGTGAGAGGATGGGGTGGGGTGCAGGCAGCCTGGGGCTCTGGAGTCCCGCAGTCCTGGGTTCTAATCCAGGGTGACTTTAACCTAGGTACTTCACCTTTCTGAGCCCCCGTTTTCTCAACATAGAATGGGAATACTAACACCTTTCTTGTCACATTGTGGTGAAAAATAAATGAGCCAGTGGAGCTGGCCCATGGGCATGCAATAATCAGTAAGTACCTTCTTGCTGCCCTGTTTACTTTGACTCCTGCTGACTCTGATTAGGCTCTAAGAGAAAAAAGCCTAATTTCTTGAACAGGAAGGATTTGATTCCAGCAGGAGGCCCTGGGGCACGGACTGGCATGGGGGACCCAGGAATAATATCCATTTGTCTGGCTCTTTCTCCAGGCCAGAATGCTGATTTCTGGAGCCTTCATCCAAGCACTAAATCCATCTAATTGGTTTGAAAAGCACTGGGCGGATAAACATGCCATCAGCCCACCACTGTAATAATGTCAATGACATTTATGCCTGAGATGAAGGATGCAGAATGAATGGAGATTAGACCCCAGGTACCCTGCTATGAATGACAGCCCAGACAAGACACTTCTCAGTCAGGAAATGCCAGCCTCTGGGAGGTGGGGGTTTAGGGGTGTAGCAGGCAAGGATGAGCCCTACATGGGTCTTACAGGCTCAATTAGGAAGTAGATAAGATTTCAGATGCTAAAGAATCTGCCTGCAGTTTAGGAGACCAGGGTTTGATCCAGGGGTCAGGAAGATCCCCTGGAGAAGGAAATGGCAACCCACTCCAGTATTCTTGTCTGGAGAATTCCATGGATAGAAGAGCCAAGCAGGCTACAGTCTATGGGGTTGCAAAGAGTCAGACATGATTGAGCAACTTCACTTTCTTTACTTTCAGATTTGCCTGTGACACAGAGACATGGACAGAGACTAGAATACTGTGCTGGGTGAGTTCCTTAACCTCTCTGAGCCTCTGGTTCCTGCCTGTGAGAGTAGCACCATGATGTCGGTGAGCATTATGGACCTAAAAAATACTCATAATCTAAAAGTTGAGATCCATCCACTGGATCATCGAAAAAGCAAGAGAGTTCCAGAAAAACATCTATTTCTGCTTTATTGACTATGCCAAAGCCTTTGACTGTGTGGATCACAATAAACTGTGGAAAATTCTGAATGAGAACAGGAATACCAAACCATCTGACCTGCCTCTTTAGAAATCTGTATGCAGGTCAGGAAGCAACAGTTAGAACTGGACATGGAACAACAGACTGGTTCCAAATAGGAAAAGGAGTATGTCGAGGCTGTATATTGTCACCCTGCTTATTTAACTTCTATGCAGAGTACATCATGAGAAACGCTGGGCTGGAAGAAACACAAGCTGGAATCAAGATTGCCGGGAGAAATATCAATAACCTCAGATATGCAGATGACACCACCCTTATGGCAGAAAGTGAAGAGGAACTAAAAGGCCTCTTGATGAAAGTGAAAGAGGAGCGTGAAAAAGTTGGCTTAAAGCTCAACATTCAGAAAACGAAGATCATGGCATCCGGTCCCATCATTTCATGGGAAATAGATGGGGAAACAGTGGAAATAGTGTCAGACTTTATTTTTTGGGGCTCCAAAATCACTGCAGATGGTGATTGCAACCATGAAATTAAAAGATGCTTACTCCTTGGAAGGAAAGTTATGACCAACCCAGATAGCATATTCAAAAGCAGAGACATTACGTTGCCAACAAAGGTCCATCTAATCAAGGCTATGGTTTTTCCAGTGGTCATGTATGGATGTGAGACTTGGACTGTGAAGAAGGCTGAGCGCCGAAGAATTGATGCTTTTGAACCGTGGTGTTGGAGAAGACTCTTGAGAGTCCCTTGGACTGCAAGGAGATCCAACCAGTCCATTCTAAAGGAGATCAGCCCTGGGTGTTCTTTGGAAGGAATGATACTAAAGCTGAAACTCCAGTACTTTGGCCACCTCATGTGAAGAGTTGACTCATTGGAAAAGACTCTGATGCTGGGAGGGATTGGGGGCAGGAGGAAAAGGGGACGACAGAGGATGAGATGGCTGGATGGCATCACTGACTCGATGGACATGAGTTTGGGTAAACTTTGGGAGTTGGTGATGGACAGGGAGGCCTGGCGTGCTGCGATTCATGCGGTCACAAAGAGTTGGACATGACTGAGCCACTGAACTGAACTGAAAAGTTGAGAGTTATGTTTTACTTGGTGGAAATTGTTAGGACTTAAACCCTGCATGCAGCATCTCTAATAACCCTGAGAAAACTGCTACGAGGAGGTAATGGGGAGGGGAGCCAAGTTATATAGAAGATTTTGCAACAAAAGGCAGGTAGTCTAAACATCAGAAGATCATTATAAATTAAAGAAAACCACAGGGCTTCCCTGGTGGCCCAGTGGCAAAGAGTCCACCTGCCAATGCAGGGGACATGGGCTTGATCCCTGGTGCAGGAAGATGGAAGATTCCTCATGCAACAGGGCAACTCAGCCCAGGTGCCACAACTACTGAGCCAGCCTAAAGCCCCTGCTTTACAAGAATCCACTGCAATGAGAAGCCCACGTACTGCAACTAGCGAGTAGCCCCCAATCACCGCAACTAGAGAAAGCTTAGGCAAAGCAACAAAGACCCAGCATAGCCAAAAGATAAAATAAATAAAAAAAAAAAAAAAAAAGAAAACCAGATATCCCAAGTTAAGGAATTTAAGACTTTCTAAGTATGGGAGGATGCAAGAGTCTGGACAGGCTGGAATCTTTGATGTGTACCTCAGCTATCTGGGGCCACTATCCTGTGTTGTCACATCTTGAGTTTCCTCAGGGCTCACAGTGGAGAGTGGCTGCAGTCTGATGGCTGCTAGATGGCAGGTATTCTTTCTTTCCTGAGTTCCCTCAGGGCTCACCAGCTCTCCATCCGTAGTGGCTGCAGCCACTATGGATCACCATCACCAGCTCACCATCCATCAGTGGCTGCTGATAGCTGTGACATCCTTTGTTTACTGGTATGGCAGGAAATATTCCATTTTTCAGGATAAAATGAGAGGAATAAGTGGAGAATGTAGCACTGTTCCTGTGGAGTTACAGGAAATCCAGAAACGTTGAATTCCTCCTCTTTTCCTATTTTTCCTTTCTTCTGGAATCACCACTTTCTTTGTTCCAAAGAGTCCAAGACCTATATACTCTCCATTCATAATCCCAGGAGAACAGCTCATTCATCCACTCATTCATGAACACCATATTTTTTTCATTCATTCATCACTTCTGTTTTGGTCATGCAAAATTCATCCAGGTCCTAGCCAGAGAGCCACATAAAAAAGAATCATTGGACTTCTCCCCTGCCATTGAGTTGATGCGGGACAGTGGCACTGTATCAGATAGAGTCCCTTACACAGTGCAAGATAATTCAAGGAGGGCGTATTTGAAAAAGGAATAATTATTAAGGAGTGGTGGAGCCACCAGTAGCATGGCTGTCACCACCCCCAGGACCAAGGAGGAAAAGTGGAACTGACCCTGGGACCTGCCAGAAGAGGATTGTGCACAGTAGGCCACCTTGAGAGAAGTAGTGACCTGTCAAGCAGGCGGGCCGAGGTAACCTCTCAGGGAGGAGTCCAGCTGTTCCTCCCTCCTCCCCCTGACCCTCTCTAATGCTCCCCGTCAGCTGACGTGATCAGAAGCTCAAGGCTAATGAGTTTCTGGTTTTGGTCCACCATGGCCAGTGCAGGGAGCTAGGTGGAGGACTGGAAAGTGACTCTGTGGTGGGGAGGGGTGGCAAATGCAAGGCATCAGCACAAAACATTTAAAATTGATGACGGGGTGGGGGTGGGGGGTTGATGTTAATGGAGGGAGGGGTGGATTCCCACCATTCCTTTCAATTTCACTCCCCCCTTTCCCCACTTCAATCTCAAATTCAGGGGGATGGAGTTGATCTCCCTGTCTCCGTCCATGACCTGTGGCAGCAAGCATCTCCTGAAGACTCACATGTCTCATGCCCCAGCTTAATAACTTTCAGAGGCTTTCTACTGCCTTTAGTGAAAAGCTCAAATTCTTTGGGATGGCTGGCAAAGCCCTCAGGACCTGCCCTTTCTTGCCTCTCCAGCATCATTTCTTGTTATACTTCTCCCCACTCTTTCCACCTCCATCTCCCACCTCCATCAATGCTACAGAGTTGACCTTTCCCTGTACCTAACATCATCTTCTTCTCAGTCTTTGAACCTGCCTGTCTCACTTCTGCTGGACCCCAACCTGAGATGCTTTCCCTCCTCCGCTTTGCCTGGCTAATTCTGAAGAAATCATGACCTACTTAAGCAAACAGAAAGGTATAGAGAATAAAAATTAGACACCCACATATCCATCCTATTTAATAAATGTTGAAATTTTGCCACTTTGCTTCAGATCTTTTTTTTTAAAAAAAAGAACTAAAACATCACAGTTACAATGGCTGCTGCTGCTGCTAAGTCGCTTCAGTTGTGTCCAACTCTATGCGACCCCATAGACGGCAGCCCACCAGGCTCCGCCGTCCCCGGGATTCTCCAGGCAAGAACAATGGAATGGGTTGCCATTTCCTTCTCCAATCAGTTACAATGGACGCATCTATTATACTTCTTTCCCTCCTGTAATACTATTTCCATGCTTTTACATGCTGGCTAGATATCTCTGTTCTAAAAAGGAAAATAATTACCATTATTTTATAGTTTTTTTTTTTTTTTTATACTTTTTCCACTTAACATTATGTGAGTATTTGTTGTTTTGGCTTTGTTGATTGGACACAGTCTTGAGAGACTTTATTGGCAGATGGCTTCCTTCTAGTGATGAGAGTCAAGTAATGATGTCTGGTCCACACTTGACTTCAAAAGAGTGGCTTTGACAGATTTCATAAGCACCAAATGATTTAAAAGAAATTTTATTGAGGCATAGTTGATTCACAATGTACTAATTCCTGCTATATGGCAAAGTGATTCAGTTATACATATAAATGTTTGTGCTCATGTGCTCAGTAGCTCAGTGGTGTCTGACTCTTTGTGACCCCATGGGCTGTAGCCTGTCAGGCTCTGCTGTCCATGGAATTTCCCAGGCAAGAATACTGAAGTAGTTTGCCATTTCCTACACCAGGGGATCTTCCTGACCCAGGGATCAAACCCACGCATCTCCTACATCTCCTGCATTGTCAGGTGGATTCTTTACCTCTGAGCCACCTGGGAAGCCATATATAATATATTCTTGTTCATATTCTTTTCCATTATGGTTTATCACGGTATACTGAATATAGTTCCCGGTGCTATCCAATAGGATCTTATTGTTTATCCACATCCCCCTCTCTGGAACTCAGAGTCTTAATTTATAAATCGAAGGCATGGGGTTAATATGACTCTTAAATTCTTCCAATCTTAATCTTCTGCAATATATACTTTAAATAACATCTGACTTATGAGAGTCTTCACTCGTTCATGCCCTGGCTTCTTCCCTCAGGTCCTTATCACGCCCTACTGCATCCTAGGCACTGGGTATCCACGTAAACACGACCGTGACCTTGTCCTCAAGTACTTCCCACTTGATTGGAAAAGACAGGCAAGCAAGTGGAGAAGCCTTGGCCATGGCATTCCAGACTAGGGCTTGTCAGGGAGGGCTTCCGGCTTGAAGTTAGGCTTTGTCTTAAGGATGAGTTGGAGACAGCCAGGCAAAAGGCAAAGGTCATTCCAGGCAGAGAAAGGCATGGAGGCTAGCAGGAACTTGAGGCATTTGAGGATGTGTTAAATGATACAGATTAATTGTTCCATTAGGACGTGGTTGCCGTCTTCCCATTTCATTTTGAATTCATTCAGCAATATTTACTGGGTGCCATCTTATGCCAGGCGCTCTGGTAGGAGCTGGGAATGCAATATGAACAAAAATGTCATGGTTCCTGCCCAGGTGGAGTTCTCTGTCTAGCAGAGGAGGCAGCATAAAAGAAAAGGAACAAGGTGCTGTGAATGATAATAACACCTTAAACTAATTTGAAGGGGGTGGGGCTAAGTCTTCCCTGAGGAAGTGACAATTCCATTTGGGACCTGAAGGACGGGAGGGAGCCAGACATGAAAAGAGAGTGGGATGGAGCCTGTAGAAGCCTGCAGGATAAGGAAACTTCCTAAATATGGGCCTGAAAAAGGGCCGTGAGACAGTGGAGCATAGCAACAGGGAAGTAAGAAAGCAAAGGATGTGTTTGTTGTGGGAGGTTGGGTGCAGGTCATGCCTTTTAAAACCAGGGCTTTTCATAAGGGCAATAGGAAGTGGCCACTGACCACTTCCTTCCTTCTTAGAAATGCCTCCTGGTCATGTAGTAATGAGAGTTTAGGCATCTGAGTCATCCTGCCTCCCCACCCCAAACCCAGCCATCTTCCTGAAAGATTGTAGGGTCCCTCAGTTCCAAAGACTTCCCTCAACTTCACTGCATCACCAGTTCCCAGGCCACACCTTGCAACTGACCATCACCAGGGAAAGCTCCGCCCCTAGAGTCTGACAGCCACACTTCCCCCTTTCCGGCCGCCTTTGCTTCCTGTTCTTTGCCCTCGTGGTTCCTCACTTGGTTCTCCTTCCAGGGCTGCCCTCAGTCCTTGACTTGTCAACTGTGCTGTCATCCTGTCTTCCATTCCTCCTCCCCGGCCTGGACTCATCCATCCCATCAGCTGTCCACCTTTGCTCACTGCCTTCACTGCCTGTGTCTGTTCTGCAAAACTCCAGCTGCATGTCAACTAAACTCTTTTTATCTCCTCTCCTGCCTGGACTACTGAAGGCTGATACTGCACATGTGTCCCTTTGGGAACTCCTGGTATCTGCTCCCTGCCAGGCCTGGGATGGTGTTCACTCTGAGCCACCCTGGGCTGTTCCCTTCTGCCATGCATGTTCATTCCTCATAGTGGTTATTTCAGATCTTCATTCCTCTCCATGTGAACTTCCCCTTCCTGTCCTCCCTACTAAGTCCCAACAGATGACCTTGCTTCTGCTTCAAAGTGAAAATGAAAGCCATCGAGTAAGAACTGCCTCAGTTGCCTGGCACAACACTTACCAATCAACCCATATTTGTGCTCTTTTCTGCCTTCCCCTTTGCCCATGGCTGAGCCTCAACCTGTGTTCTGAATCCCCAGATTTTCTCCCTTGGTGAGTTGGGGTGGCTTCATTGACAAGCCTTTCGCAAGAAGAAAGAGTGCAACCATCTTCATCCTTGCTGTGCCTACATCAGGCCTGGGCTCAGAACAAGTGTCTGAGAAACACTATTTGTCCAGTGATCCCTCTCTTCTGCCTTCAGCCTCTGCCTCTCTATTGGTTCACTGCACCAGCATTTAAATCTACTCAAAATGTGTTCACCAGTCAAAAGACATCACCTGGGACCTCTCTGGTGATCTAGTGGCTAAGACTCTGCTCTTCCAATGCAACGGGTCCAGGTTCAATCCTTAGGGAACTAGATTCTGGATACCACAACTTAGAGTTCCCAGGCCACAACTAAAGATCCTGAGTGCTGAAGCGATCCTGCACGTCACAACTAAGACTCGGTGCAGCCAAATATATATATATATTTAATAAAGAAAGACACATCACAACCACAACAAACAGCTCCTGACCCAGTGCACGTTTCCCTCTGGCTGCGGGTCCAGGTTCATCTCCATGCCTTTCTGAAGCCTCCTCCTTTAGCTCCTAAGTCCCCCCACCCCCAGTTGGCTTCATCCTTCCAAGGAAATCAGCCTCCCCTACAAGCTCATTTTTGCCACGCACAAGGCACACTAGTCCTGTCTCAGACTACTGCCCTCCCGACAGTGGATGATTCTGCTGCTCCCTCCTTTCTTTGGAAACCCTCTCTTCTTCAGACTTCTGCAACGCTGACTGTGCTCTCTCAACCCTCCTCCGCTCTAATCTCCCTACTTCTGGGCCCTTTCCTCTTCCAACCCACTCTGCTCCAGCCCGCCAGATCTCTCCAACACCACTGGGCTCATGGTCCATCCCTTGAGCCCTCCCTGGTGCTTGGCTGTCCTCTGGATAACATCCAGATTCTTTCTATGCAGTTGTTAGACTCAGCCTGCTGGGTCTCTCTGGGTTGATTCTGCAGCCTCACCTCCAGCTCCATCTTGTTGGTGGCTCCAGGCTACCAGAGGCTTCGAGCCCTTCACCCATTCAGTTCCTCCTGATGATTCGACCCTCCATCAATTTCTCCCAGCAGCTTACGTTTTGGGACCACAACTCTAACATGACCCCAACTCTTTCAGACCCTCTCTATCCAGGCACCATCTTGAGTCTGGATCGGTTTTGCATTCCCAATCTTGTGCTGGTTCTGAGTAAGAGCCTTCATTCTTGAGATGTGTTTCACAGTTTGTTCATTCACGTTGTATGTTCACATGTACGTTCACATTCATGTTCTCATCTGATTCTCTCAAGAGCCCTGTGAAGCGGGAATATCCACTATTACCTCCATTCTACAGAGAAGACTGAGGGTCGGGGAGTTTCAGTGACCTGCCCAATGTCACACAGTGAGTACATATTGAATCTAGGCCTTGAATCCAGATCTTTTTTTAAAATTTATTTTTATACAATTTTTATTTTATTTTTTAATTTTTAAAATGCATTTATTTATTTGCCACATTGGGTGGCATGCGAGATCTTAGTTCTTGGATCAGGAATGTTCCATTCCCTCTCCCCTGTAGTGGAAGTACAGTCTTAACCCCTGAAAGGCCAGGGAAGTCCCCTATTTTTGATACAATTTTTAATGCTATTTTCCATTTACAAAACATTGACTATATTACCCATCAGACTTCCCTGGTAGCTCAGTCAGTAAAGAATCTGCCTGCAGTAGAGGAGACCTGGGCTCGATCCCTGGGTCAGGAAGATCTCCTGGGGAAGGAAATGGCAACCGACTCCAGTATTCTTGCCTGGAAAATCCTATGGACAGAGGAGCCTCGTGGGCTCCAGTCCACGGGGTTATAAGAGTCGGACACGACTGAGCGACTAAACCACCACCATGCTCTCCATTAGGCACAATACCTCCCTGACTCACACCCATAGCTTGTACTTGCAACTCCACACCCCAGTATTCCACGCCCTCCCCCGCTACCGGCAACCACAGCTTTGTTCCCTGTATCTGTGAGTCTGCTGCTTTTCTGTTATGGAATCCAGATCTTACGACTCCTCACCCTGGCTGCATGCTTCTCTTTCTTTCTGATTTCCACACTCTCTCCCCAAGTCGGGTCCTAACCATGTCCGATCCTAACCTCACAGAGCAGTATCCTGATTCCAAGCCCAGCTGAGAGTGGCCGACCTCCACAGCTGAGCCCATGGGCTCGGAACCCCCTGGTCGTGATGGGCCTGGAGGTGAGATCTGAGAGTGACCAGACTGGGGGTGGTGGGGATGGTGGAAACACGCCACCACATGCCTCCTTGTGCTTGAGGAGCGAATGTCTTCCTTTCCTCGACTTCACTTCCCCAGTGAATGGTGGATCACCTGCCAACACGGCTGGAAATAAGTGACTGGAAGGATGGAGACGGGTGGAGGGGAGTCCATGGAGAGATGGGAAGAGGCGGAAGCGGGTGGTGAGTCTTTAGGCTGAAGGAGGAGCTGTCAGGGAGGAGAAATGATTTCTGAGCTGGCCGTCCCATATCCCTTCTCACTCAGATCCTCCCTCTGCCTCCAACCCATGTTCCTCCCTTCCGTCCCTGATTAATAAAACCGGCAGCAGCGGCCCTGGCACATGGCGAGGGCTGAGTGCGCTCCATCAAGCCCACCATCTGCTTGGAACCGGCGTTCTGCTGCCCCTTTGATTGCAGTTTTGCCCGAGTCTTGTCAGTACGGGTCCCCTGACAAACAGTCACACATCTGGGCTGCTTCCAAAGGGGCTGGAGGGCCATCAAGCGGAGGATGGTCTGCCAGAGCATAAGGTCAGACAAGGTCACAGGGTATTACTGTGTTTGCAGAAGCAGGATCTGGGCAGAGCTGCCTGGCCTGACCCAGCGGGACTCCGCATTGGCCAAGAGATGGGGCTTCTCCCCAGCAAGGGCTCTTCTGAACTGGGTGAGCTCACCCAAGTCACTAAACCCCTCTGGGTCTTTGTTTTCTCATCTGCATGAAGATTGGGATTATAGAACTTTGCGTTGTAATGTCAGGAGACAGACTGGTTATCTTTTCAGTTCCTTTTCTGGGGCTGTGACTCTCGGTGCTCTGGTTCAGTGATTATTTGTGCTCCAACTTATGACCTACAAACCGGAGGTTGGATAAAATAAGCAGGCATGCTAGGCTGAACAACGGCTCCCCTGAGATGCCCACATCTTAATCACCAGAACTTGTGACTATTACTTTATATGACAAAGGGGCTTTACAAGTGTGATTAAGTTAAGACTCAAGCTAGGGAGAACATCTTGGATTATCCAGCTGGGCCTGATGTCATCACAGAATTTCTTACAAGAAGGAAGCAGAAAATCAGAGAGGAGAAGGTGATATAATGACAAAAACAAAAGCTGGAAAAATAGGGTTTGAAATTGGAAGAAGGGGTGACAGGCCAAAGAAAGAAGGCAGCCACTAGAAGCTGAAAGAAGCAAGAAATCAGATTCTCTTCTCAGAGCTTCCAGAAAGAGCCAGATCCACCCACATCTTTCTTTAGCCTGAAGTGAAAGTGTTAATTGCTCAGTCGTGACTGACTCTGCGACCCCATGGACTGTGGCCTGCCAGGCTTCTCTACTCATTGGAGTCTGCAGGCAAGGATATTGGAGAGAGTAGCCAATCCCCTCTCCAGGGGATCTCTCCAACCCAGGGATCGAACCCAAGTCTCCTGCATTGCAGGTGGATTCTTTACCATCTGAGCCACCAAGGAAGCCCTTCTTTAGCCTAGTGAATCTGATTTCAGACGTCTGACCTCCGGAACTGTAAGAGAATACATTTGGGTTGTTTCAAGCCACTAAGTTGGTGCTAACTTAAGCTTGGCAAGAGGGAACCAAGCTAACACGGCTAATCTTAACCATGGGCAAAACAAGCAATGGGTAATATGGCCTAATACAAGTATTGCAGGGAGGCACCTTGTCTGAAAGCCACACCCTAGGAGATGTCCCCACTGGAGACATCCCTCTGGGCCAAGGGGGAGACAGCCCTTCCACAGCAGTGATGACCAACTGAAATTTAGCACAAGCTATGCAGGTCATCTAAATTTTTCCTGTAGCCTCACTAAACAGACTAAAAGCTGATGAAATTAATTTTAATAACATGTTTTATTCAACCCAGCATATCCAAAATATTATTGTTTTCACCTGTAATCCATATAAACCACTTTATGGGAACATTTTACTTTGGACTGATTCTTTGGAATTGAGTGTCTATTTCACGTTTACATGCCTCTTAGTTTGGCCCAGCCACACAGGGCTATGATTTGATCTTGAGTCCAATCAGCACAGCTCTAAAAGGTTAAGAGTGTCAACTCCTAAGAGCCATTCAGTTCATCAGGCTCCTTCCAACTGACCTTGAGTGGATGAAGGTCCTTGGGAACATAATAGCTCTGAAAGGCCAGCATAAAATGTATGAGAGATGCTATTATGGACGGTCATCCGGGGTCAAGCCAGTGGCTGTTAAGAAGCGAGCCTAGAACGCAAGCACACGGCCTCCCTGACCAGGGGTGGGAAGGGGGATGTGAGGCGAAGCAGATCAGTTAAGCTCCCTCTGTGTACACTCCGTTCTGTAGTTTGACTTTATGTACTCAGTAATGTATCCAGTTGTTCTGCTTCATACCCTGCAATATTCTTCAACTGCCTAAATTGAAATGACATCAAGCCAATAAGTTACAGGATATTTACAGTCCTTTGCTTTAGGTTATTTCATATTTCTTTAGAGCCAGCAAGATATCTGAGTTTAAGTAAAATATTCAGTGGAGACTGCCTGACCCAGAGCCTGGCATACAGTGGATGCTATACATGGAGGACCTGCTAATTCGTGGCTGCTAAATAAATGGCTGAGGTGGCCTGAGTCGGGGGCTCCAAGGTTCTACTCCAGAGCTGGCCCTGCTCAATCTGGTCTGCTGGGCCCAGGTGCGCCTTCCCTGGCCACCTCGTCCTTGCCACCGCCCTCATCCCGTTGCTCATCCTTTACCTGCCAGCCCACAGCTCATCTCCCTTCTCCCTTTCTTGCTGTAGCTCCCACTGACTCAGACTGACAACTGGTCCACTGGCCCCTGGAACCTTTCTCATTGTCTTCACTCCTCACTCTGATCCAGATGGAATAAAGATGACGGCAAAGGCCTGCCCAGGGCTCACACAAGCTGAGTAGTGTTCTGATGGCTTTGCCTGTATTTACTCTATGTCGTGGGCACTTGTAGGACCCCCGTTTTACCGTAGGTGCTGCTGAAGTACAGAGAAGTTGAGTAACTTTTGAGAGGTCACACAGCTGTCATGGGAGAGTGGGTTTTGAAGCCAGGCAATCTGACTTCAGAGGCCATGAGTTTCCTCGCGTGCTGCCTCTGTGCACGTCCCTGGAATCTGGCCCAGTGCCTGGCACAGAGTCAAGGTCAACAGAAGCTGGGTAAGTGAAAGAATAGAGGTGTTGCTTTTATGGTTCTGACTTCAAGTGTCAGGAGGCTCCGTCAGTCTCTGCTGATAATCTAAGGAGACAGGACTGGAGGGTGTATACCTGCCCCCACCTCAAGGTGACACCCGAGGGATGTCTTGATACGCCAGAGGACCAGCGTATGTGACACACAGCCGGAAAGCTCCCTGGTTGACATGCGGGCCTCTTGGACAGCAAATCCTTAGCATCCTGAGCAGTGACCCAGCAGACGGGGAGGTCCCTGCCACCCCACCCCATCGCCCTTGTACTTCTCGCCTGCCAGCTATGCCCCCGAGCCTCGATCTGAAGTCAGGAAGGAGAAGCTCCAATGGATGAGGACTCAGCCTGTGTTTTGTTTCTCTCCTGCTGTCAGGGTGGAGGTAGGGTGGCCCCCAGGCTAACATTTCAGTTCTAGGCAGAGGTGTGATGGAGAGACAGAGATAGGTGCAGAAAGACTGGCTTTTGAAACCAGCTCTTACTAGTGAAAGGGCTTCTTCTGACTTCCTGTAAGATTTTTACAGAAACCACCTGATGTGATTTATGAGGGGTTCTTTGAAAGCCACTTAGAAATGAGCATTCCAGGCAAACAGAATTCATTTCTACCTGTGGTTGGACAAAAAGATCTAAAAATCGAAATGTCAGATCCTGAAGTGGTTTCCTTGGACTGCTTATGTTGAATTCAGAGCCCTCCGCTAGGCATTCCAAGTTCTCCAGGAGTTATTCCTCCATCATCACCTCCTGTTACACCCCAGCAAGGCAAGTGGGAAGGCCAGGACTAGAGAGGTTAAGAAAGCTGTCCACGGATGCTCAGCCAAGAGCATTGGCTTGAGAGTCAGAGGGCCTGAGTCCCAGTCCAGGCTCTTCTGCTTACAAGCCACGTGGCCTAGTGCAAGTAACAACCTCTAAGCTGTGGCCTCCTCAGTTGTAAAGTAGGGACAATAACAGGGCTCTACAGGGGATGGCTGTAAATAATAAATGAGAAAATGTATGGTAAGTGCTTAGTCCATGCCTGACACCAAGAAATTTCTCCATGGAGTTGAGCTATCAGTGACGGTGGTGGTGGTGGTGGTCTAGTTGCTAGGTTGTGTCCGACTCTTGTGACCCCATGGACTGTAGGTCGCCAGGCCCCTCTGTCCATGGGATTCTCCAGGCAAGAATACTGGAGTGGGTTTCGATTTCCTCCTCCAGGGGATCTTCCCAACCCAGGGATCAAACTCAGGTCCCCTGCATTGCGACTGGGTTCCTAAGGGACTGAGCCACAAGGGAAGCCCTAGCTATCAGTTATAAAATGTATCAATTTACAGAGTCAGAGGCAGTACTGGTAGCTTGTAAAAACTTGGTCACTAACCACTCACCCTGTTTGCCTCTCGATATGCCAGCTTGCCTCCCTGTGACACCTCTGATCTAGAGAGACTGGTCTCCTAATTATGCACTGTCACCTCCACAGCTTTCCACATGTCATCACCTAGTCGTGGGAAACCCGTTTCTTTTCTCCCAGCAGATAAGCATACTCAAAAACATTTGCAAAGTACAATGTGCATATCCTTTATCATCAGTATTAGCATCTGGGCCACCTCTGCTAAGTTTGGTAAAGGATTTTTTCTTTTGAAGTTCAGAAATGTATTTATTTATAATGCATTTTACTTGCAAGCCGTAAAATGGATTTATATTGATACTTGGGTTCTTTGGCTACATGTGCTGAATGTGCAGTTGTACATTTTGTTTTTATGTGTGTTGTTGTTAGTTGCTAAGTTGTGTCCGACTCTTTTGCAAGCCCATGGACTATAGCCCACCAGGCTTCTCTGTCTATGGGATTTCCCAAGCAAAAATACTAGAATGGGTTGCCATTCTCTTCTCCACGGGCTCTTCCTGACCCAGGGATTGAACCTGAGTCTCCTGTTTGGCAGGTGGATATTTTACCACTGAGCCACCATAGAAGCCATTTTTGTGTTCAGTCATGGTAAAATACACATAACATAAAATTCACCTTCTTAACTATAAAGAATTCTTCTGTAACCCCACCATACCTCTGAAACTCACACCCAAGCTCTCCCCACCCACCCTCGTAGGGTCAGCGCCTTGTGAAGGACTCTGGGACCCCAGCCCTCTTTAGCATGAATGTCCCAGGCCCTCCACCCTTGTTCTTTCTCAGCCCTGGTCTCTGCTTAGTCCCTACGATGGGGTGACCTTGACACAGGCAAGCCTGGCATCTGATATAGGTTCTTTCTTAGATCTGACACTAAGCCCTCCTGAGGCTCTTCACTTCCGATTGGTCTGAAGATTCCTTCATCTGGTCTGACCCAGATGCCTGGTATCATAACTCCATCCCCTGACTGGTTAAATGATGCCTTTGACTGCTGTGCCCTCAGCCTTCCAGCTTCTGCAGCAAAAGACCACATACTCTTCTGATGGTTCAGAGTTCCAGAGCGGGATGCTACACAGAAGCCTTCTCGGACCCCATCTGAACCTTGGGCACAGGCATCCATTCGGCTTGGCTCACTCCATCTCTGCCCTCATCCCCTAAGAGCCATCATTAGCTAAAAGCTATCATTAGGTAAAAGCTGTCATTACTAAGGACTTCCTCTGAGCCATCACTGTGCTCAGAGCCTCACACACATGCTCTCATTTAATAGCCTCAATAACCCAGTGTGCGTGCATGCTCAGCTGCTTCGGTGTGTCCAGCTCTTTGCCAACCCGTGGAGTGTATAACCCACCAGGCTCCTCTGTCCACGGGATTTCCAGATCCTCTACCACGGAGCCACCCGGGAAGGCCTAATAACCCTTCAGGCTGGTATTATTATCACATGATACAATACTGGAGACAGAGGCCCAGAGAAGTGAAAGGACATATCCAAAACCACAGAGCTGGGCGTCACAGGAGCCAGCATCAAGCCCAGATTTTTCTGACTCCAGAGCTATTGCTCCAAAGCAGGATGGAGCTGTCCCTGCTCTGACCTCTTCAGCCTTCCCACCCCTGTCATCTCTCGGGAAATCTATTGAAATCTATGACTTCAGAGCCTGCGGTCTCCATCCCCAGCTTCCACTTGAGTCAGCTCATTGGCCCCAGATACTAGAGTTGCCATGGTTTCCCACCACTCCATCTCCAGGACATGGGAAACCAGTGCAGGGCACCCTCTTCAGTGAAACTGGACAAGGTCAGACTCCAGTTGAAACAAGGTTTGCTCCACCAGCAGACAAAAGTGGGGTCCCAGGTCAAAGACAGAACACTGTGAAGGCCAGTTTCCCTGAGTATTCACTGACTCGCCCGGCATTAATTGACTGAGGACTGCATCATGTTTGGGAATTGGGAATCTGGGCCTCTCCATGCTCAGTCCTTGAAGGGTCTGTGTGAGTCCTGAGTACTCAGGTAACCAGAGTGTCCTCCCGTTACGCCCAAATCAGAAAGAGAACCCACTCTAATTCCACTCTCCTAACTCAACTACCCATTCCAGGTTTGCATATTTCCTTCCAGCCCATTCAAATTTGTATTTTATTTATTTGCAATCATAATGAATACATCAACTTTTTGTTTGACTTTCATCATTTATAAAAGGCCCAGGGGCCACATCCGGCCCCCTATTTGTTTTTGTAAATAAAGTTTTATTGGAACACAGTCATTCCCATTCATTTACACATTTTCGGTGGGTGCTTTCACATGACATGGCAGAACTGGGTTAATTGCAGCAAAAACTATATATCCTACAAAGCAAAAATATTTACTTCCTGGCTCCTTAAAGACAAAATTTGCCAACCTTTGACTTAGAATATTGCATTAATAAAAAGGTTATTATATTATTGGACAGTCTTGCTGGTTATAAAATTAATGGCTACACAACTGTCCATTGGGTGGCCCATAATTTTTAACTTTACACTTCCCTAATGGGTCAGATAAATTTGCTAGTCTGGGTAATCTGCAATGAAGATCTTTGCTTCTGTTGGCTGACTGCCTTAGGGAAAATTCCCACAGGGCTGCTTTGGTCAAAGCATCTGACATTATCATGAGAGGTGATTGAAATTCTGTCCCTATTGTATTCATTTGTTTTAACCCTGGTTTAGGAATTGACTTTCCTGACCCTTGATCAATTTGGTAATCCCAGATGGATCCAGAACCTCTTTTCAAAATTTCTGCTCAATTGAACCCTCCTCTTTAGTTCACCAGAAGCTGTTCTGCACTTAAACAGTGAGCAAACTTGCATCCCCTCCCAAGCTTCTCCCTTCACTTCCATTGCTCCAGCCCGCCTCTGCCAGCCCCTCCCCCACCATAGTTCTCCTTCCTCTCCTCCAGGGCCCCCACCTCTCATTTGCAATTTCCACACCTGCAAAGGCATCAAGCACCCAAAATAGATCACATTGTGAACCACAAAGAAGGGCTCAGGCTGGAACACCCACCCAGATCTCAGGGAGGGGCACTCCATCTCTGGACTCCCCACCTCTGGTCTAACACAGTGCTCGGCACCCTGGCCCAAGGGCTCCTTGTCAAGAGGATTTATGAGTCTCTGCCATCAGGCTCGCTGATGTGTCTGCCTGCAATTCATCTCCATGTTTTCTACATCCTCCGGCTCCTCGGAAACTTTCCACATATTGGCTTCTGATTTACTGCATGCACAGACTATTTCGATGGGAGAGCGGATAATAAAAAAGGAAAAACTCTAAAAATGGATTTTTGCCTAACGCTGCTTGCCAATGAGTTTCTTTAATTGTGGCATTAGGAATATATGCAATTACTTGCATTGAGCCACCCCGACACAGTGATTTGGACCCTAGAGGAAGCTGAATCGTTTGGGGATGTCATGCCCCAGCAGTTTGGCGACTGGCTGACAGATCTCATCCCCCTAGTGACTATGGGCAAGTTCCTCTTGGCAGCCTGGCCTGAACCTAGAGGCTGCAGGGTCCCTTCTGATGCTTCACTCTTGAGAGCATCCCTGATCATGATCCTCACGCTCTGCTTAAAAGGCAGAGGGAAGTGGGGACACAAACCCATTCTTAGGGAGTCCATGCATCAGAAACGTCTTCCTTCTGAGAAGCTCAAACCTCATCCCCTATATTTTTTCCACACTGACCCTAATTTTGCCTTCTGGTAAGACCTGAGCAAGTCTGATCTGTCTTTTTCATAGCAGCTTTTCGGATTTTTAAGGATTAAGAGTCTGTCTCCCTGTAATCTTCTGTTACCGGAAATATTTCCAGTTCCTTTAACTACTTTTCATTTGCTTTTTATTCTAGGTCACTTGCCAAGATGGGGCCTTGCTGGAAGTTGCAGTATCAGACATGTAATAATAACAGCCAGTATGTATCAAGTGTGCATTATGCCAAGGCTCGAAGTATCCTGTAATGTGTTCAATCTTCATGGCAGTTCTATGGGGTAAGTGACGTTATTGTTCTCATTTAGCAGATGGGGAGACTGAGCCAGGACTTTGATAGTTAAACCATGAGTTGAGTACTGGACTGCTGCTTGCGTTCATCAGGTTATTTAGCCTTGTTATCTTTATCTATAAAACCAGATAACGAGTCCTATATCCTAGAGATGCCTTAGGATTCTAAGAGAAATTGTGCCTACAGTGTGGTTAAGGTCAGCGTGAACTTTCCCTCAGTCCTTTGATGGCAGGGGCTGCCCTTTGGTTTGACGTTATCCTCCCCACATAGAAACTCTGCAAACCAAGTTCTCAATCTCCTTTGACCTTCTCTCACCCGAGGTCATGCTCCCCTCATTAAGCAAGCACACCCTTCCTCTCTTTGCTCCATTCCAAACTTTCGGCCCTAATTGGAATCCTGTGCCAGCCCGAGTAAGGAGTCTGGGGAGTGACCTTGACCTCGGGCTTGCTTCTAGCATTGGCACAGCGGGTGGTGGGGCGGAGGGTCACTGAGCATGTGTGTGTGCACTGCCTGTGATCCACCTTACACATGTGACAGGGAGGTGCCCAGCCTCTGCTGTGATTGTCAGCTCTTTCAGGGAGGGAAGCTGGTTTGTGGGATGTAGGAAAGCTTCCTGGGTAATGGCTTGATGCACTTCTCCCGGACTCGGGGCCTGGATGGATGTAGGTTAGGGGTCTCCCTGCAGCTCTTCCCACGGAGCAGCTGAGGTTTCCAACCAAATTCTCTGCAGCATTAGCTTTTTTATGTCAGATCTGCCGTCGACCCAGTTTTCCAAATGAGCAGTTACAGAAACACAAAATGAGCTGCTAATTTAGTAGCTACTGATTTCTTTAAACAAACACTTCAGAAGCATAAATACAGAGTAGAGCATTTGGGGAAACACATGAAGTCACTGGGCCCAGGAGAAGAAGGCCAGTGCTAGCATCTCCCAGTCCCGGGGTGGGGGTGGGGGTACCGGGCCCGGCCACACCACAGCGAGGCTGTACCTTCACCCCAATTCCCTGTGAATACTGGGCTGTGAGTTCTCAAAGGACAGCACAACCTTCCTTAGGTTTCTTTACTTTTTAAAATTTGTATTGGAGTGTAGTTGATGGACAATGCTGTGTTAGTTTCCGGTGAGCAGCAAAATGGATCAGTTATACATATACATACACGTATATCCCCTCTTTTTTTTTTTTTTTTTTAAGGTTCTTTTCCCATATAGGTCATTACAGAGTACTAAGAGTTTATGTCCTTATTAATCCCTTCCTTGGGTTTTGTCATATGTCCCTGATATGGCTCCCGGATGAATTTCATTTTGAATATTTTACTTCAAGATAATTACAGATTGGCGTGCAGTTGTAAGAGATAACACAGAGAGGCCCCATGGTCTCCCGGTGTCACCCAGTTTCTCCCAGTTCGCATCCAGTTTCCCCAGCGCATCCCTATTCCACATAGAAATAATAAAGCACACATAACTCTGCAAAGAAGAATTTCCTTCTGCCCAATCATGGATTTTTTTTTAAAAGAGCTGTTGCATAGCTACATTTTAAAAATCTAGATATAAAACCTCAAAAAGCATAACATAAACTAAGGAAGATACTTGAGACCTACAAGAATGGATTATCTTTTTTTTTTTTTAGAATTAAAAAGTCTTTAAAATCAGTAAGATAGAGATTAACACAGGAATAGGAGAATAAGTAAAAGATATTAAGAAACATGGTCTTGCAGTACCCCAAGGCAGTCTCACAATAGGAGACTGACTGGGTCACTGATACTTTTTGACCCTCATCAGCCACCATAGTTTTCTTCTCTACCTCCCTCTCCTTTCTTTCTCTCCTTTTCTCTTGCCCCCTTTTGGTTTGTCCACTTTCTTTTGCCAGCTCCTTTCATTTTCCATCTTCTCTTCTCTTTTATTGTTTTTTTCCCTAAGTTTTACCAAACACAGTGCTCTGGTGAAGCTCCCATTCTAGCTCTGTCCCTGGGAGAGTTTGGACTGGCGTGCACCCTACCCTGTAACCCCACCCTGTAACCCCACCCTTCCTCTGGAATAACATTCTCCCACCCTCTACCTTGGGGTGGGGTTTTAGCTTGAGAAATGCTTCCAGGTCAGCTGTTTTCAGAACCCACTGAACTCAAGCTGGACCAGCAGCTCCAAGACAGGAGCTGATTAGCACCCACAGCATTGACTGCCCCAAGCACAACCACACATTGCTGCTCTCTCACTCACTGACAGTCAACTTAGAAGTTACCACAATCAAGATTCTACTCTTTATAAGTGGGAGGACTCTTGTGGGACACCTGATTCAATTTTCTCTGGGATGATCTGTAGCTTTTATAGGTTTTATAGTTTGGGAAACTGAGATGCTGAAGGGAAAGGTCTACTAAGTCCCTTTGAAACAGGAAGGAAGGGGGCAACCTTCGAAAGAATGGCACAGCCCTTGAGGATACAACTTAACTCATTAGAACCAACTACTGAAGGCTGCATGCTCTGGAGCCCAAGCTCTGCAACAAGAGAAGCCACCTCAATGAGAAGCCTGTGAACCGCAACTAGAGAAAGCCCGAGTGAAGCAATGAAGACCCAGCACAGCCAAAAATAAATACATAAAAACAAAAAGAACAAAAAAGCGTCACTCAGAAAATCCTGGAGGTTGAGAAGGAGCATGGAAGCCGCACCCAGTCCTGGGGGTGGAAAAGCACTGGATGAAGGGCAGATCACACCCAGACGAGAGCAAGAGGGAAGGGCGTCCTGGACTGATTCTCCTGAAATCTGAGCTCTATGAAAATGGAATGTAGCAGGCAGCCCCGATGGCCCACTTTTGAGCATCCTGAACACAGTTTTCTTTGAATTGAACTTTCTTCCCCTTTGGACTCATTATTTGCTCACCTCAGCTCTGCAGATTAGACCTGAAGACAGAAAACGGATGATGTTTTTGGCTGGTGCCTGGGGCCTCTGACCTGCTCTGTTCCTGACTCCCTCTGTAGTCGTATCCTCTCAGGAGTTTTCTAGCTGAGTGCTCCCCCAGCCTGACTGTACATCAGAAGCACCAGGAAAGAAGGATGGGATTCAAGGCTTCTTGGGAGTGATGCTGTGGTCTCTAGGTATGGCTGGGACTAAGTGAGGTGTCCAGGGCACAACATTTTAAGGAGGCATCTGCTCTCAGGGTTGTGCAAGCATGGGACCTACCTACACCTGGGACTCCGCTCTTTCTTAAATGCTGTGCCCTGGGTGCCTTGTTTGCTTACCCCCTTGCTCCAGCCCTGTCTCTAGATCCAAACTTTTACAACTTGGCCATCGACTCTGGTAGGTACCCAGGGGGACCACAGATGTCCTCTTGTCTTGGTCCCTGATCTGAGCAGCTCTGTCTACCAGCATCCTTGGTCCTGGTTCTGAGCCACAGGAGATCTCTACTTCCTCCCAGTGCCATGGCCAACTCCCATCAATGTTCTCATTTCCTGGGAAAGCAAGAGGGAAAATATCCCCAATCTGGAGTCTTTTCTTCTTTGACTTTATTTTTCTTAGTCACTCACTTCAGTTCAGTTGCTCAGTCATATCCGACTCTTTGCGACCCCATGAACCACACGCAGCATGCCAGGCCTCCCTGTCCATCACCAACTGCTGGAGTCTACCCAAACCCATGTCCATCAAGTCGGTGATGCCATCCAACCATCTCCTCCTCTGTCGTCCCCTTCTCCTCCTGCCTTCAATCTTTCCCAGCATCAGGGTCTTTTCAAATGAGTCAGCTCTTTGCATCAGGTAGCCAAAGTATTGGAGTTTCAGCTTCGGCATCAGTCCTTCCAATGGACACCCAGGGCTGATCTCCTTTAAAATGGACTGGTTGGATCTCCTTGCAGTCCAAGGGACTCTCAACAGTCTTCTCCAACACCACAGTTCAAAAGCATCAATTCTTTGGTGCTCAGCTTTCTTTATAGTCCAACTCTCACATCCATACATGACTACTGGAGAAACCATAGCCTTGACTAGATGGACCTTTGTTGACAAAGTAATGTCTCTTCTTTTTAATATGCTGTCTAGGTTGGTCATAACTTTCCTTCCAAGGAGTAAGTGTCTTTTAATTTCATGGCTGCAGTCACCATCTGCAGTGATTTTGGAGCCCAGAAAAATAAAGTCTGACACTGTTTCCACTGTTTCCCCATCTATTTGCCATGAATTGATGGGACCAGAAGCCATGATCTTCATTTTCTGAATGTTGAGCTTCAAGCCAACTTTTTCACTCTCCTCTTTCACTTTCATCAAGAGGCTCTTTAGTTCCTCTTCACTTTCTGCCATAAGGGTGGTGTCACCTGCATATCTGAGGTTATTGATATTTCTCCTGGCAATCCTGATTCCAGCTTGTGCTTCCTCCAGCCCAGTGTTTCTCCTGATGTACTCTGCATATAAGTCACTACACTGAATCCACCCCTCTCACCCCAGAGAAAGTGATAGCTCTTGGGAAATTCATGTTGATTTTGTGTCATGTTTCCTGTGTTCTTTGGGAAATCTGGGCCATTGGAAGCAGTGTTCTAGGGCCCTCCAGTGACTTCAGGAGATAGGTATGGAGCATTTCCTGGATGCCAGGCACTCTGCTGCTACGGAGCTGGTCTCCACCCTCACCAAGCTAATGCTATTGGGAGTAGATGTGGCTGAGGGCACAGTACAGTCCCTGAACGGTGGCCAGTGCTGTGATGGAGACGCACTGGGAGTGGGGGTGATGAAGGCAAGGCCATGATGACCAGAGACCAAAGCCATTCCTGAGAGAGTGACCCTGCAGAGTTCTAAGGATGAACTAACTGGACTAGATGGGAGGAAAGAACATTCCAGATACAAAGAACCATGTGTGAAAAAAGCTCTTTAAGGAAGGAAGCATTTAAGGAGCTGAATGTGAGTGGTTGAGGGCACAGGGTGGAAACAGTGAGACCATAAATGGAACAAGAGTGGGCTCAGAATCCGTGAACATCACGGTCTTTTCCTCCAAGCCCTGGTCGAGTCTTGCAGAGCTTTGAGCTGGTAACTGAGTTCATCTGATTGGCTCTACAAAGTCATCACTAGTAGCATCGTGGTTACTAGAACAAAAGGCAGTAAATGTGGAAGCAGATAAAACTATGGACATAGTCTAGGAAAAACAAGATAGTGGCTTGGACCAGAGTGTTAACGGGAGATGTGAAGTGAAGAGCGTAGAAAGGGTCTTCTCAGAGCCACGTTCTCCAAGAAGCCTTTCCCTCACTCCCTGCAAGGCTGAGATGGCTGCTCATCTCTGTGGTTCCAGAGTACTTTGTGTTTAGTTCAGTCAGAGCTCTTCTCTCCCTGCAGTCTGTCTCCCTCAGTGAACTATGGGAATGGGAACTCTTGAGGATGGGAATCACATCTTATCTTTAATTCTTGCTTCTGGTGGCTGGTATATAGTAGTGCTTTGTTCACATCTAGTGAATAACTGGCACAAGACAGCAAGACTGAGTGTGACATGACTCAGTTCAGTTCAGTCGCTCAGTCGTATCCAACTCTTTGCAACCCCATGGACTGCAGCACGCTAGGCTTCCCTGTCCATCACCAACTTGTGGAGCTTGCTGAAACTCAAGTCCATTGAGTTGGTGATGCCATCCAACTATCTCCTCCTCTGTCATCCCCTTCTCCTCCTGCCTTCAATCTTTCCCAGCATCACGGTCTTTTCCAGTGAGTCAGCTCTTCACATCAGGTTGCCAAAGTATTGGAGTTTCAGCTTCAACATCAGTCCTTCCAATGAACACCCAGGACTGATCTCCTTTAGGATTGACTAGTTGGATCTCCTTGCAGTCCAAGGGACTTTCAAGAGTCTTCTCCAACACCACAGTTCAAAAGCATCAATTCTTTGGTGCTCAGCTTTCTTCACAGTCCAACTCTCACATCCATACATGACTACTGGAAAAACCATAGATTTGATTAGATGGACCTTTGTTGGCAAAGTAATGCCTCTGTTTTTTAATATGCTGTCTAGGCTGGTTATAGCTTTTCTTCTAAGGAGCAAGCGTCTTTTAATTTCATGACATGACTACTAATTCCCAATCATAACTTGAACATTTGAATACCCTCACCTTCTAAGAAGCGTCTAGTGCATGAGTTTAGGATTGGAGGTGAGGATAGCTGGCTCTGGGACAAATGGATGTGTAAGGCAGAGGGTCTGCCTTCAAGGGGATCATTGTTTACAGAAATGGAGAAGGATAAGACAGTGTGGAGGGTGCTTTCATGGAGGCTATTATAGCTGTAGTGGAAGCAAAGAGAAAGGAGTGGATGTAGATGCCATGGGCAAGGGGAGGGCTTGAGGAGGAAGCACTGTTGGATTAGTTGGGAGTTGGAGATGTGCATGGGGTTTCTTAGAACAGTAGGGCCAGGCATTCCTGGTAGAAATGCCATGATGACTAAAGCAAGTGCACTGAGTGTGGGAAACCCAAGTGAAAACAGCATGTGGTTTGTCTCTCCAGCATCCAGACCTGCTTCTTTGGGTCACAGCCCAGTTTTGCAGGGAGGATAGAGGCTGTGTCAGTCCCTTTGGTCTTGGCGAGACTTCACAGGGAGCTCCAGGCTGAAGTACAGGGTTTGGAACTGAGCCATTTAGTAACATGTACTATCCTGGTGTTAAGGGTTGACTACACTGTCATCTCAAATTTCGTATGTTGAGATTCTAACGCCGTATGCCTCAAAATGTGACCTCATTTAGAAATAGGTTCATATCTATTCAGCTAGTCTGAGTCTTTTGGTGGGCACATTTAATCATCTTACATTTAAAGTAATTACCCATATGCATGTTCCCTGCCATATGACCCAGCAGTCCCACTCCTGGACATATACCATGAGAAAATCATAATTCAAAAAGATACACGTACCCCGATGTTCACTGTAGTACTATTTACAATAGCCAGGGCATGGAAGCACCCTAAATGCCCACTGGAAAATGAATGGATAAGGAAGGTTTGGTACACATATACAATGGAATATTACTCAGCCATAAAAAGTAATGAAATTGGGTCATTTGCAGTGATGTGGATGGACCTAGAGTCTGTCATACAGAGTGAAGTAAGTCAGAAAGAGAAAAACAAGTACTGTATATTAACGCATACATGTGGAATCTAGAAAAAATGGTACAGAATAACCTATTTGCAGGACAAGAACAGAGATGTAGACACAGAGGATGGATATGTGGATATAGCAGGGGAAAGGGAGAGTGGCATGGACTGGGAAAGTATTATTGACATATACACCACCATGTGTTAAATAGAGAGCTAGTGGGAAGCTGCTGTACAGCACAGGGAGCTCAGCTTGGTGCTCTGTGATGAACCGGATGGCTGGGATTCGTAGTGGGGGAGTGCTCAAGAGGGAGGGGATATATGCATACACATAGCTGCTTTTTGTACAACAGAAACTAACACAATATTGTAAAACAATTATACTCCAATAATACAATTTAAAAAATAGATAACCAACCCTCCCCCCAAAAAAGTCCTCCATCCATGGGATTTTCCAGGCAAGAGTACTGGAGTGGGTTGCCATTGCCTTCTCCCAGTCAAGAAGCTAAAGCTAACATACTTCACAGTATGCCCAGTGAAGGCATACTGGAGTAACATGGGGCTCTAAAATTTAATAGGACTGGCTCCCTTCCAAAAGGATGCCGTGTGAAGACACAGGTGCTCAGAGGGAGAGCTCTAGGTAAACTGGAAGGCAAGGGCCAGAGTGATGGGTCTACAGGCCAGGGAGAGAGGCATAAAAGAGATTCTTCTGCTCAGCTCTCAGAAGGGGCTGCTGACACCCAGATTTTGGACTTCCAGCCTCCAGGATGGTGACAGTGCACTTCCGTCGTTTAAGCCACCTAGTCCATGATACCTTGTGGTGGTGACCTTTGGAAATGAACGCACCTGGAGATGCTTGCTCTGGGGTGGGTACCAGACTTCCGCTGGTTCAACTCAAGCGACAACTTGCAGGCGCCACCTTCAATGCAGGTGGCTGCTCTCTATCGGGTGGTGCCTGAAGCTGGAGCAGCGGTCACCATTTTTGTCACCATGAAGGAGAGTCTTTGCGAGAGCAGAAACCACAGAGAGAAAGCATTGCTGAGAGATGTGGGGAGAGAAACTGGGCCCTGGGGAGGTGTCTGGGGACCTGAATCCAGCCACGTCTGAAGCTATCCCTACTTCTAGACTACATAAACCAACAAATTCATTTTGAGCTGAAGCCAGTTTGAGTCAAGTTTTCTTCAACTTGTAACAGAGTTTTGACTTATACAGATTAATTTGTTAAAAAAGGAAAGAAAAAGAGATTCCTGGAAAGAGCCTGGGAGAGACTGCATACAAATAAATGGAAGGAAATGCTATAAGAATCACACAGCAGCTCCAGGAATCTGGGGAACTATAACTAGGAATATACTCTGCTAACATATTCTCTTTTTTCTCTCATCCTTTTTTGGGAGTTTTCCTCGAGTAATAGTCACATGGCAACACAGTAATGTCATGCCAACCTACAGCATGACCAACATGGCAGCTACCAACTCTAGAATCACATTCTTAGAGTCCCAATCAAGAAGCTGCTGCTACTGCTGCTGCTAAGTCACTTCAGTCGTGTCCGACTCTGTGCGACCCCATAGACGGCAGCCCACTAGGCTCCCCTGTCCCTGGGATTCTCCAGACAAGAATACTGGAGTGGGTTTCCATTTCCTTCTCCAATGCATGAAAGTAAAAAGCGAAAGTGAAGTTGCTCAGTCGTGTCCGACTCTTCACGACCCCATGGACTGCCACCTAAAAAAATCCCAGGTCATTACAATAGCCTACAGAATGGCTCCTCCTTATCTGTAAAGCATGGGACCTGACCCAAGAGTGAGTCCCCTTTATGTCCATTTTGGGTCTGATATGCTGTGATTCCTCTTGTGAGCAGCAGCGGTCCTGTGAGCTGTTAGGTGTTCAGACAAGAGAGATCCATGGCCAAATACATCTGAAAAATCTTGTTTAACCAGGAGGCAGGTTTCCTGCCGGACTTCTCAGAGTCTTTATCAGGTTGATACAGATTAAGAGTTACAGGGCGTAGGGGATATGTGTGCTATATTTTTGTAGTTCATTTGATGATAATGTGTGCTCAGTCCCTCAGTCATGCCCAACTCTTTGCAACCCCTGACTCTAGCCGCCAGGCTCCTCTGTCCATGGGATTCTCCAGGCAAGAATACTGGAGTGGGTTGCCATTTCCTCCTCCAGGGGATCTTCTCTACCCAGAGACTTAACCCACATCTCTTAGGCCTCCTGCATTGGGAGGCAGATTCTTTACCACTGAGCCACTTGGGAAGCCCATTTGATGAAAATAAAACAACTCTTATGTCAGAACATCTAAAGGAAAGATATTCCTTGGGATATAATTTGAGAAATATTATTTACACTCCATAATGGTAGGGGTTGTGTTTTCTTCATTTTTCGTTTTCTCCTCTGTGTCTAGAATAGCACACTGTACCCAGAAGGCACTCAAAGGAATCTCTGAAGCTCAGGGCTGGAAGGGACCTCAAAATCCAATTGGTCCCGTGTTCCATGTGGTACACGAACGTGTTTGACAGCTTCTCTCCACAGCACTCTCTGAGACTGCCCTAATTCAGTCGTAATATCGGCCCTAATTCACTTGTTTCAGTGTCAGTGTGGTGTTGCATGAGCTGGAAGAGACCGGGAGTCTTGACACCTCAGTGCTTCTGCAAGTCCACCTGATCTGCATGAACCGCTGCAGGCACCCGAGTCCCCAGTGGAATTCCCTCCGCCTCATCTGTCACTGAGCTACGCGTTTCTCTCAGTCCCTGGGGATTCTCAGTGCTATTAATCGCCATGTGATGCCAGCTAAATAAAACCTACTTTCACCATTTATAAATCACCCCCGCCACTCACAAAGCCATCCATTGTGTCTCGTGTTCGCGTCTTGTTAGCCCTGCCTTGTTCTCAATCTGGAGCATTCCCGCTGACCTAATGCCAGGTTGCGGATGTGCCAGAAAATAGAGGAGGGAATTGGAAAATGACCCTCTCAACCAAACCCCACCTTGCTTTTGTTTGTTTGCTTTTACAGATGACGGAACTGAAGCCCAGAGAGGGAAAGTGACTTGCCTGAAACCACACAGCAGGTAAGTGGCAGTGTCAAAACTCATCAGGGTTATTACGCGGCAGCCTGGATGGGAGGGGAGTTTGGAGGAGAATGGATACATGTATACATATGGGGGAGTCCCTTTGCTGTCCTCCTGAGACTATCACCACATTGTTAATCGGCAATACCCCAATATAAGGTAAAAAGGTAAAAATCATCAGTGTCAGTGCCCAGGAAGAAGGTAAACAAATGCTCCCTCAAATGTATTTCTAGGAGACATTGGTCTTTCGGGATGGTCAAATTTGTGTTACAAACATTGTACTCGATATTATTTGCTTGGAGAACACGTTTAAATTCTGCAGTAAAGAATCTTGCTGACCTTCTGTTTAATCTAGTGTTTTTCAAATTCATCTGACCGGGGAACTTCACCTCCTTTTTTGTCATAGGACAGGCTGAAGAATTAGCTCCTCAGAGCTTGTATTTTAAAGCTGGGCTTTGGGTTCTTCTGCGTAGTTGTGGCACTGGGTGGACGGGTGGGGCAAGCAGGTGAGGGGTGGTGAGGGGGCTGCGAGGGTCAATGACAGGAACGTTGACACTGGGAAAGACTGGGCTTGAGTGTCCTTGACCGATGGCTTTGCCTATTTGCTGACTGAATGGTGAGAGTGAGAGGAGAAGGGGAGTCCTTACAGGTGAAGGCAGATGCCAAGAGATGATACCCCAGTGGGGGATGGCCAATCCAGTGAGTTCCAGCTATTGTCTAAATCTAGGTGGGGAGGGGCATGCAAAGGGGATGGACAAGACAGGACTGGAATGGCAGGGTCAGAGATGACATTATGTGGACACAGATACTCTACAAATGGTGTCCTAGAACAAGCATAGAGGACCCAGTTCCTGAAAAATGGGTTGGCAAGAGCGAGGTGGGGTGCCATCCTAGAAAGGTGCAGTGGGGACCTTAGGTAGGTGTTCCTTTTCTGCCCTCGTGGTGGGAGGGGACATAGACACAGCTCAGGTACCCTGGAGGCCTGGAAAGATGTTGCCCACCTTCTCCAGGTGTGTGGAAATGTGAAGGTACAGCACAGCTCAGCATAAAGGGGGCTTCCAAACCAGGCTTGCCTGGATGGCACCACTGACTCAATGGACATGGGTCTGAGCAAACTCTGGGAGATGGTGAAGGACAGGGAAGCCTGGCGTGCTGCAGTCCAGGGGCTCGAAAAGAGTCAGACACGACTGAGTGACTGAACAACAACAAAGCTCCAGGCAGAAGACAAGGGCAATTAACCAGTCCTAAACACTCCCAGGAGAGCGGCAGACTATAGCCAATAGATTCCAGAGCACCGGAGTGGGTCAATTCCAGGCTCATGGAACAGCGGCAACCCAGAGATGCAAGTTATAATCCCAATCATGCCACTAAACAGCTCTATGACTCTGTGGAATAAGCCTTTTTCCTCTGGCTCCTGGTGCTGACATCTTCAAAATGGGTTAGCCTCAATTATTTCTTTGTTTTCTTCTGTGACCTTTTGATTCTCTGGTCATTCAAGCAGAGTAACCCCTGATTAGCCTCCGGTCTGTGTGTGTTCCAATACCCCATGTCCCTCCTCCTTGTTTTTTTTTTTTTTTTTTTTGGTAGATCTGAGGTGAGCCTTTTATCCTAGAACTGCAAAAATGGGAAATTGCAGTTCTTTCATGAACGTACTTTGTAACTCAGGGAAGGCGCACTTGAGAAATACAGTTTTCCCGAGGAAGCAAAACCAATAACACCTTGTGAGTCAGCCAGACCCGGCTTGAGCCCCGCCAGACCCGAAGCCTCTCCGGGCCTCAGCATCCCCATGGGCCACCGGACGGGGTGACTGTGAGGGTCAGAGGAGATGATGGACATACATGTGATTTATAAAGTGTGCTCCTTGTGGTGCTGTGCCCATGGGAGGGGTGGGGGATGGGAAAATGATGGTGATGATGGTAAAATTGCTGGATTATTGAAGCTAAAACTTGTGATGAGAAAAGAAGTAAGGTCATTAAAGGCAGCACTTTGCTTCCTCCATCTCATACCTGGTCTGGGGTTGCTGTTGCTGGAGACCAAAGCAGGGATGCCCCTGAGGGAGCCGGGTGGGGGAGGCTCAGCTTATACTGAGCTTTGGGAGCACATCCTATCTGCTTCTGCAGGCTGCGGTGAGGGGGTGGATCAAGGTTTTTCCGGGGAGTCGGAGCACCCCAGGAAAATCGGCCAAGATGCTGACTCGCTTCGCCCCCCTAGTAACAGCGGTGACTGTGCTGATGAAAGAGGGCCTTTGGGTTCAGTCTTATCTTGTGTCCTCTGCTGCTGGCCCCCATAGCCTATACAAGCTGCTGCTTTTTTTTTTTTTTTTTGATTGCAACCCCTTGGAGGTCAGTGAGTGGTTGCAGTAGGAGGAAAGAGGTCAGGAAGCACTTTGGACTGACCTCAACTCTAATCCCCGCTCTGCTGCAAGATAGTTGGATGGCAGAATCAAAATGAGTGACCCTGAGGGACTTCCCTGTGGTCCAGTGGCTGAGTCTCCAGGCTCCCAATGCAGCAGGCCTGGGTTCAATTACTGGTCAGGGAACTAGATCTCCCCTGCTGCAACTAAGAGTTCCCAGGCTGCAAATAAAAAGAGATCCCACGTGTCACAACTAAGAGTCTACATGCCGCCTGCCACCACGAAGGTCAAAGATACCGAGTGCCACAGCTAAGACCCAGCACAACCAAATAATGAATTTACTTTTAAAAATCAGTGACCTTCAGATAGCCACAGTCCTCTCCTGAATCAGTTCCTTCCTTCATTTGTGATTCAGCTCTAAGGACACCCCCAGCTCCACATTCCAGGATCAGGATGCTCCACAAGAGACCCATTATATTGACCACCCCCTCCCCGCCCCACCCCCCAGCCTTTCAGGAACCTGAGACTAAAGGACCACAGTTCAGACGCACTGGCACCAGCCTCCATCTCCCATTCCCATCAGGAGGAAGAGAAACGGACCATTAAGGAAGGTGGTGGAGCTTTGGCCTTTCCAAGGGGCAGACCCTCAACTGCAGAAAAATCCCCTAGGAACTAGACCATTGGGAAAGGGGACAAAATAATGGCTGTTGCTGTTTAGATGCTAAGTTGTGTCCAACTCTTTGCATTCCCCATGGTCAGAGGAGCCCACCAGGCTCCTCTGTCCACGGGATTTCCCAGGCAAGAATACTGGAGCGGGTTGCCATTTCCTTCCCAGGATATTTTCCCCATGCAGGGATTGAACCTGCATTTCCTGCATTGACAGGAAGTTCTTTACCACTGTGTCCCCAGTTCAGTTCAGTTCAGTTCAGTCGCTCAGTCGTGTCCGACTCTTTGCGACCCCATGAATCGCAGCACACCAGGCCTCCCTGTCCATCACCAACTCCTGGAGTTCACTCAGACTCACGTCCATCGAGTCAGTGATGCCATCCAGCCATCTCATCCTCTGTCGTCCCCTTCTCCTCCTGCCCCCAATCCCTCCCAGCATCAGAGTCTTTTCCAGTGAGTCAACTCTTCACATGAGGTGGCCAAAGTACTAGAGTTTCAGCTTTAGCATCATTCCTTCCAAAGAAATCCCAGGGCTGATCTCCTTCAGAATGGACTGGTTGGATCTCCTTGCAGTCCAAGGGACTCCACCACAGTTCAAAAGCATCAATTCTTCGGTGCTCAGCTTTCTTCACAGTCCAACTCTCACATCCATACATGACCACTGGAAAAACCATAGCCTTGACTAGACAGACTTTTGTTGGCAAAGTAATGTCTCTGCTTTTGAATATGCTATCTAGGTTGGTCATAACTTCCCTTCCAAGGAGTAAGCATCTTTTAATTTCATGGCTGCAGTCACCATCTGCAGTGATTTTGGAGCTTGATAAAGGACAGAAAAATATCTATTTCTGCTTGAGTCACCAGGGAAGCCCGATAATGCGCAGTAGTTAGCATTCATTGAGCACCAGGGTCTGACAACCATCTTTCCATCCCTTCTCTTGTATATTGCTTGAATTTGTTTGCAGATATTCACCACCTCATTTCTGCTACTCTTCCGAACATGCTTGTATGGTCGTGCAATAGCTGAATGCTTTATTTATTTTTATTTGCCTGTGCCAGGTCTTATTTGTGGCATGTGGGATCTGGTTCCTCAATCAAGGATTGAATCTGGGCCCCCTCTATTGGGAGCTTAGAGTCATAGCCACTGGACCACCAGGAAGGTCTATGAACACTGTGTTTTATTTGGGATTTAGAAACATCCTGGCTGTCGGAGCTACCTTTCTTAACCTGGATACTCTACTCCTGCTGATTTGGCCTCAGATTGTGTTCCGACTATGTTTCTTTCTTAATGCAGCTTCTGTCTCACACGCTCGGTAACTCCTTGGCTTTTGGCCAGCTAATCAGCCGCTCCCCTAGATGTTGCCTTTATCATTACGGCAAATCAGCTCTTCCCATCCTGTCTTGTGATTGATTCCTGGGCTCAGTATGTAGACTTGACATTTATCTCTGCTAAATTTCATCTTGTTGGTTCAGGTCCATTGTTCCTAGCCGTCAAGAGCCTCTGAACCTACCACATTAGCCCTCTTTTCCAGCTTTCAAGTGGTGGTGTGGGAGGTGGAGGGCGGAGCTGGCTGCCTGGGAGCTGGGATGGGTGGTTGCATATGGAAAGCCTGGCTCAGTGGAGAAGGTGAGGAGAGCTGGACTGGGAAGGATGGGATTGAGGAAATAGCCTGATTCATGGCTGGTCCAGGAAGTGGCAAGGAGTTTAACAGAGGACATTGAACATGAGTTGGTAACTTTGAGTTTGGTGATAGTTGGCAAGGCAGTTCAATATGGCGGGCAGGGCATGTCAGCTCTAGTGCTAGGAAGGTATAATACTAAGGTCAGGGTGCTAATTGTGAGGCCCAATCAGTGGCTGGGGATGTAGAGGCAAGTTCAGTGCTCTGGAGGAGAAGGAGAGCTGCCAAGGACCAGGCACGGTGCTGACTTAGGTTCCTCTCCCTCCTTCACCTCTCACATCCAATAACAGCCTATTGATTCTATCACCAGCTGTCATTTTTCCTTGGGCTGCACTGCACAGCAAATGGGATCTTAGTTTCCCAACCAAGGATCGAACCTGCATCCCTTGCACTGGAAGGGCGGAGTCTTAACTACTGGACTTCCAAGGAAGTTCTCATCCAACTGTCTTGCAATTAGCCTTCTTTCCATGCTTCTGTTTCTTCGCCAGTTTAAATATCTTCATCTGTGACTAACCGATCTCCTTTTATTCCCAGTCCATTCCCCATATGATGCCATGCATGTGTGCTCAGTCGCTATGTTGTGTCCAACTCTTTGTGAAAGCATGGACTGTAGCCAACCAGGCTCCTCTGTCTATGGAATTTTCCAGGCAAGAATGCTGGAGTGGGTTGCCATTTCCTCCTCCAGGGCATCTTCCCAACCCAGGGACTGAACCCATGTCTGTTACATATCTTGCATTGACAGGTGTATTCTTTACCTCTGGGCTACCTGGGAAGCCGATATACGATGCCATAGGTTCTTGTAAACTTATAACTCTGGTTGTATCACTTCTTAGTTAAACCGTTTAGTGGTGTCTGATTGTCATTAACTCCCTCAGCATGCTGCAAAGACCCTCTGTGACCTGGCTTCCACTACTTCCTCATGTTCAACTTAAGCTCTGTCTGATCGAAATGAATTTTAGACATCAAATCTTGCTAGCCTTCCAGCCTTAGCACATCCTGATCCATCTGGCTGGTCTGCCTACTAACCCTTTTCTCCCTAGTCTGTGAACTCTTTCTAGCTGGTGTGACTTTCTCAGGGAAGCCTACTTGGAGCTCAAGGTCCAAGGCCTAGGCTACGTCAGCACCAGGGCAAGTAACAGTCCTGACTCATGATAGCAACTCACCACTCTGCGTCTTAGTAGATAGTTTATTTGTCTACCGTCCTCACTAGACCTTAAGCTCCTTGAGAAAGGGATTGAATTCTGTTTTATCTCTGCATTTATCATGTGACCAATAGATTTTGACAAAATGGATACAGGTATTAAAATTTCCAGTTACACTATCTGGGGTTAGGGCAGGATCCCAGGATGTTGGGGGCTAGGAGTAGAAGACAGACTTCTACTTTGAGACTGGACAAAGAACTGAGATATTGGTGTGTGTGTGTGTGTGTGTGTGGGTGGGTGGGTATGTGTGTGATTATGAAAAGAATCAGGCATCAGAGCCAATAAACCACAGATTTTGGGATTGGAACCAACCTTGATTCTTTATATCTGCTACTTTATAGCTGTGTGCCCCTGGGTAGACTCACTGGTCTCTCTGAGCCTCAGGGGTCTCCGATGTACATGGGGATAATAATGCCCAGCTCTGAGATAATGTAAATCAAACATTTTTGACCCAGCACCTGGTATGCAGCAGGTACTGAACAAACAGCTTGTGCCTGGTCATCTTGGTTGTTACATTGGGGAAATAGAAGTCAACACACCAGCTGGACGGGACATATCAGCTTCCCTGTAGGGGTCCAATTGTCCTCAAATGCCCCTTTAGGAAACAGTATATTGAAACAAAGCGGGAGACAGGACCTTTTGTCTTTTAAGTTGAATTGGATTTTTAGATCCAATTTAAACTGAACTGGTATGTTAGTTCTCTGACCAGGGATCGAACCTGCAGCCCCTGCAGTTGAAGTGTGGAGTTTTCAGCACCATACCTCCAGGAAGGTCCCAGAGACAGGATCTTCATAGCCAGACTAGGAAGGACTCATCCCAAAGTCCTCACTGAGAAGGCTGCTCAAGGGACCTGGGTCACTTGGGCAAGCTCTCCAGGATCCCTTCTGCCTTCACAGGCTGGGGTCTCACTCCTAATTTCCCCTCTGCCATAGTGATTCCGTTAGTCTCTAGAAACAGTTGTGTTTATAATTCTGCCTCTTGACAGGCAGGTGGCAGCTTCCAAGATTTCAGTGTATGTTCCTGTAGCTGCCTTGGAGATGGATGCCTTCTTCCCCAGAGACCCTCTGCAGAGACAGAGGGACAGCCCCGGCCCAGCCTTCTAGGCAGCACACTGAAAAACCATCCCTCTCCTGGTCTGTATCCTGGGCAGGTGACTCAATTTCATCTCACTGATTTAAGTTTCCGAGGTTGATATTTTCTGATCTTCTACCCAGATTCTGAAGTTCACTCTCTTTGGAGAGTGAGCATCCCCTTTTGTTCCTTGTTTTTATTTATTTGTATTTTTGGCTGCTCTGGGTCTTTGCTGCTGTGAGTGGGCATTCTCCTGTTGAGGTGTGCAAGCTTCTCATTGAGGTGGCTTCTCTCCTTGTGCAGCAGGGGTTCTAGGGTGCACGGTCTCAGTAGTTATGGCACATGGGCTTAGTTGACTCATGGCAGGTGGGGTCCTCCCAGACCACAGATCAAACCCTGTATTGCAAGACCGATTCCTAACCACTGGACTGCCGGAGGAGCATCTGTTCCTTGTTTATTATGTTCTTACGTTCCTTATAAGATGTTCTTATGTTCACCCTCTTGGATCAGGGGTCAGCAAGCTTTTTCCGTAAAAGGTGAGATAGTAAATATCTTAGCTTTGGGGACATGTATGATTTCTGTCATATATTCCTTGTTAGCTTTGGGGGTCAGCCTTTTAAAATGTAAAGCCCATTCTTAGCTTGCGATTTGCACAAAAACAGGCTATGGTCTGCGTATGGCGCCAAACCAGACAGCCATAATTTGCTGACCTTTGCCTCACACTATTCACTGAACAAATGCATCCCTAAGTCAATTTCTCCCTCCCCTGGCTCCCTTCCTCCCTCTCCCCGCAAGCCCATCACAGGATTCATAAAGCATTTACTAGGTTTGCGGCTGTGCTGTGGCCAGAGATATAAAGATGGGTAAAACAAGAGTTTCCAATATCTGAGGCGATCATGCCTGTCATAGTAGCCGGCAGAGTGCACTGACTTGAACAGTAACCCGGCTGCGTTGACAGCATGAGTTACCACTTGGTGCGATAAGAATTATCTCAGGCTACCACACCTTAGGCTCTGAAGACAAGAGAAGGGAGGCAAGAGAGGACCCACCTGTGTGATTCCAGGGAGGAGGGACGGGGAACTGGATCTCGAAGCAGGAGTCTGCCTAGCACTGCTTTCCAAGCAGGAGAAACATTTCAGCAAAAAGATGCAGGCAGAGAAGTAAGCGACTGGTTTGAGAAGAATTCACAGGCAGTGAGGTGGGGTCCAGAATATTCTTGGATGATGGGATGATGTCATAGGTAAGGATATCTGGTTCATATCTCAATTCTCTCACTCACTTGTGGAACCTTCAGGCCAGCTCTTTAAGCTCCCTGAGCCCCCAAGCTTGCTTTTGTTTTTCTTTCTGATTTGTCAAGTCAGAAATAATATGAGTGTTGGGAGGAATACGTAAGTTAATGAATGTAAAGAGCTTAGCGCAGAGTGTTCCATAAATGTCAGCTGCTCTTACCAAGAGAGGAGAAAGGTGAAACAGAGGTACACTGGTAGAGACTTCTGGAGCCAGATCACACCTGCCCGCACTGACTTCGGGCTGTACCATGCAGACAATGGGCACCATTTATGATTTTGAGCCAGGTCATCGGATGGGGTCTGTTTTAGGCTCTAATCTCCATTCTGACCTTTGACTTTGGCAAAACCTATGGGGCAGGTATGATGGTTCCCACTTCACAGTGGGAAAAGCGAAGTTTGGGGAACTTGAACGACCTCCTCTTCAAGGTCAATCGACTCATAAGCAGCAGATCTGAGCCTGGTCTCCTGAACTCACAGCTCTGTCCTTCCCCACCCTGCCTCGCCCCACTGCTTGCTAACCGACAGATGGCATCATGCCAGTCTCACTCCGGCTCCAATTAGCAGACAAATCAGAAGCGGCTGGCGGGGCTTCGTGCCTGCTGCAGTCATGTTTATCATCTATCAGAGGAGAGAAGTGATGTGCCAGGCTGGTGAGTCAGACCCCCTCAGAGAGAAGATTTAAGGTGATGCGACTTATGGGGCTGGTCCTAGGGACCACAATTCCAATGGTCAGATATGCTTGGGAACAGGATATTTCAACAATTCACTATAAGCTGAACACAACCCTCAGCCAGGGAGAGCTTTGAGCGCTTCAGAAATCGGTGAGATCAAGGCGAGACTGGAAGTTAGGAGGCCTGGGTTCTGTTCCTAGCCTTGCTTGCCATTGCATGGGAGGAAAGCATATCTTGTTTTTATTTCTGGGTTTTAGTCTCCTTCTGTAGAAATGAGAAGTTGGGGAAAATTCAGTTTAGTAGTAGGTAGTGTGAGAGTGAGCGTATGGAAAAATTCAGATCTCTTCTCTTTAAACAGACCTCCAGCTGGAAGAACAGTGCAGTCAAGAGTAGTGTGGAGTCTGTATTTGAGTCTGGGCTCTACCCATCAGTCTCTGGTGTGAACTCCAACTTTTCTAGTCAAGTCTTTGAGCAGGAGTTTTTGCACCAAATGGGCTAAACCAGAGCAGAGATCTCTAACTGATCTTTAGCTGTGGGCTAAATCTGACTTACGGATGAGATTTACTTGGTTCCCAGACAGATCTATCTTTCTAATTATTCTCCACCTCTTTAGGGAGCCAACATTGAAAAAGTGGGAGATTTCACATCCAATTCTAGATTCTTAAGTTCTCTTTAAAAAACAGGGACTTCACTGATGGTCTAGTGGTTAAGAATCCGCCTTCCAATGCATGAGACATGGGTTCAATTCCTGGTCAGGGAACTAAGATCCCACAAGCCACGAGGAAGCTAAGCCCACTTGCTCTGAAGCCCGTGACTCACAGTGCAGATCTGGAGAGCCACAATTAACATGGGGTGCAGCCAAAAAAAGAAAGTAATGGCAAAAAACAACCGTATCCTTTTTCACTGTGGAGTTCAGCTGGCCACTGCCAATGCCAGCAGGTAGCCTGGGTTCTTCCTGCACAGGTAGGAAAGCTGAGGTCCGGGGAGGGGAATTGAACGAAGGGGACAATGGTGGGCTTGGGTCTCCACGCCTCCTGTCGTCCAGTCCGGTGCTTATTGCATTTTATCAAAGTCTTATCAGTCAATCCTGCAAAGTAAAAAAACGCATCTCATCGATGTTCGTTTTTAGCTAACCTTTAACACGAGAGTCTTGGGAGTCCGGTATAAGAGAGCAGGGTGCTGACATTGCGGGTCTGATGCCAGAAGATGAGAAACTGATTGGGGTGGAGGTAGAATACTTTTGTTGCTTTCTATTGCATTAATTTTATGTTCATTATATCGTGCCTTCTGTATTGTTTTTCATATATTTGATGGCTCTTTATCTAATTTCTTAGGATGAATACTTAGGGCAATTATTTTCAACTTTTCACACACACAGAAATCATAAAAGCATCGAAAGCTATTAAATGTCCTCTGAGCATATCTTTAGCTAGGTCCCGTAGGCCTTGATAGAGAGTGTTCTCCTTTTTATTACTTTCTAGATAATGTATAATTTGTTTTTATTTTCTTTTTGAGCCAAGAATTATTTAGAAAACATTTCTTCATTTCAGAACGGTGAAGGTTCTTTTGTTCATATTTTAAAATACAAATTCTAAAATGAGTTGTCTGTCAATATCGATGCTGAGAATGAAGAATGAGGAGGAGCTCCTAGGAGCAGATGAGCAGTTAAGGTCAACCTCACAACTTTTGATGGGTACTCATTGTGTGGGGCATTCTTATCCTACCTCCCCTGGTCTAGGTGGGGAGGAAGCAAGAGGAAACTGGGGAGCAGGACTCCACGATGTTCTCCGTTTAGTGTCTGTTCTCCCGCTTCTCAGGCAGTGACCTAGAGGGTTGCAGCCCCCCTCTGCCCCTGTGTTAGGCATCAGTCCCTGTCCAAGCTCTAGGAGGTGTCTCCCTACAGGGCTGGGTGCTTGACACATAGGATCTCACATACCCCACAGGCAGGCATCATTCCCATTTGGCGGAGGTGGAAACTGAGTCCCAAAAGGCCACAGACAACTTTCTCAGGTTACACGGCTGAGAACTGGATGCAAACCAAGCTTTCTCTGGCTCCTGAAGCCTGGCCTTCATGCTGTACTACTCTAGTCCCATCTCGACACTTCTCTGTACCTGTGACTGCTCAGAATTTTCAGATGAATACTGAGACTCCCAGCTTCAAAGGCCTTGGTAATAATTACACAGTGAGTGAATGACACAGCAGAGCCCCAGTGAAGCTTTAATTAAAACCATCAGAGAATACGTGGTTCATGGCCCTGTGTCCCTAAGCTCTCTCCTCCATCTCCCCGGCTTCCCTTCACATCTTCCGCTTCCTCAGTCCAGTCCCTGAATTCCTAACTGGGAAAGTTGAGAAGTGTGGAGGAGTGTGGTAGGGATTAAGGGCAGCAGAGGGCAAGCTTTGTTTGGGGACAGGAGGCTGATAAGACCAAGCGATCTTCCACACCGAGTCTTTCCCTGTCAACCCCTTGGACCTTTATACTGCCCATATCAATCTTTCCAGGACATTGGCTTAATGACCAAGAATTATGGATTTTTTTTTTTTTTGAATGGGATCCCATATCATTTACAAAAGACCATTTAAGGAGTTTTATGATCTTGCTGCTGGGAACTGGAATTTTCAAGCCAAGAGAGGTCACGTGGTCTTAGAAAGGCTGCCTTGTGTTTCTCGTATCTCACGGACTGCTCTCTCCTCCCCGCTGAGTCACAACGTCACTTTTCCCCAAATTCACTGACTCTGTCATCTATCTGATGCTGTGACTGTGTGGCCGTGGAGAAGCCCTTTACTCCCTTGGGGTCTTACTCTCTGCTCCCCCAGGAGCAAGTCCTTGGTCCGTTCTCCAAGCCTTCCTTCTTGCTTCCTTCCAACCTCTGTGCCCAGCCCCGGCATCACCCGTACGCTAAGTCACTTCACTTGTGTCCGACTCTGTGTGACCTTATGCACTAGAGCTCACCAGGCTCCCCTGTCCATGGGGTTCTCCAGGCAAGAATACTGGAGTGGGCCGCCGTACCCTCCTTCAGGGGATCTTCCCGACCCAGGGATCGAACCCAGGCCTCATTATGTTTCCTGCATTGACAGGAGGGCTCTTTACCACTACCACCATCTGGGAAGCCCATCACCACCGTAGGTGCCATGCTTTCTTCTCTCCCAGGTCAGTGGATTCGGGTCCAGGGTGCCATGGGTGTTCATAAACACTGAATACAAGGGTGAACCAATGATGAACAGACAAATCAAGGGACCGTGGCTGCCTAAATGGCATGGGTGGGGAGGGAGGGTGGTGAGAAGGGATGCTCACAGGGCAGAGAAATTGCTCTGGAGCTGTGCCCTAGCTCAAGTAGCGGCATGGATGGCAGAGGAGAGAATGCCCTGCTGCCAGGAAAGACCCAGAAGCACCGGTCATGCCCGGTTTCCCAACCAGCCCTTGGCTGCTTCTGGGCCTTCCTCTGGGGAACTGCAGGCTGTCTCGAGGCCTCAGCAGCAGATCCCGAGGCAGCCAGAGATGTCCCCAGCCAGGTTTGTTGAGCACAGCTCTGGCACCAACCCTATTCCATGGGTCCTGGGCTTTTTCAGGCCCATGGGTTTAACCTCTTTCAACCCCATTTCCGCACCTGCAAGTGGAGATAAGAACACCCATGGGTTTCCATGGAATAAGTCCAGACAAAGAACGTAAAATGCTAGGTGAGTCTCAGTGCCCGGAGAGTTTGCTCCCCTCTTCCACCATCTATTTTCAATGAAACCTCTCCTGTTTCAGGCCTTACCTGACCGTTGGCTTCTGTTTCCCTTCCCCACAGCTGGGGCTTTGGGGTTCTCCACTGCAGGCTTAGTTTGCCCTTGGTTCCCAAGACCAACCCTGAGGTTTAAACAGCCCCCGACTGTCACTCTGAGACTCACTTGTTGATGTTGCCTGGACCTCTGCCCCCATTCTGAATCCTGCCAAGGGCAGTGTCCAGCTGGATGCAATCGAGGGGAGCCCAGAGCTACGTTGGGAGCTGCCCCGAGCCCCCCCTCCCCCTTTAATGTCGGCTGCTCTAAGCACACCTAGCACTTACCTTTGTGTCACTCACTTGGAAATGACCCAAGTTCCTCGTCACAGGATGGGTGTGTGCGTGTGTGCGTGTGTGTCTGCGAGTGTGTTGCTGTGCTGGTTTCTTCAGTCAGACTAGTCATTCTCAACCCAACTCTACAGCAGAAAATCCTAGAATGACTTCATAAAATGCCAATATTCAGACTCATCCCCAGACACTCTGCTTTAATTGGTCTGGAGGGGACCCTGGACACAGGGACTTTTGAATAGCACTTTCGGGTCCAGCTGGTACTGAGAGACACCGAATAAGGTGTGGGTTCCTCAGAGACAGGGATGCAGCTCTGTCCATTCTTGTTACCTCCAAGGGGCCTGGGTTGGTCCCAAGACCACATCCATCGAGCAGGGGTCATCCTCTTTGGGACCCTTTGCCTGATATCCTCCCTTCCCCTGACTGGACCAGGTCTGCATGTCCTTCTTCTTTTTAAAGTCTTTATTGAATTTGTTACAATGATTGCTTCTGTTTTTTATCTTATGGTTTTTTGGCCTTGCATTGGAAGGTGGAGTCTTAACCACTGGACCACCAGGGAAGTCCCTGTGTTTGATTTCCTGTTCACCCCTCTACTGCTCTCAATAGACAGAAGGCTGCCTGCCCTAGGGTGGGGAGGGATCCAGGCTTTCAGCTTTGGCATCTTCATCAAAGCCTTCACATATCAGCACGTACCAGCGCCCCAGGGATCTGGGGACCTCTGATCCCTTCCTCCCAGTCTCCCTGGTTGTTGATGAAGCCCCTCGTCCCTTCTCGATGGCATCTCCTGGCTTTTATAAACAGTCTGGTCCTCCAGCCCTCATAGCTCCTGTATTAACTATCTCCTCCTATGGAACACAGTACTCCACAATTTAGCAGCTGAAACAATAAATATTTATTATCCCACACTGTCTCCATGGGTCAGGAATTGGGGACAGCTAAGCTGGGTGGTTCCAGTTCAGAGGCCCTCGTGAGCATGCAGGCAGGGGGTCAGCAGGTGCTGACCTGATTTGGAGACCTGATTGACTGGGGCTGGAGCGACTACTCCTAAGCTCCTCACATGGCTGTGGATGGGAAGCTTCAGTTTCTCATAATGGTAGCCTCTCCCTAAGGCTGCCCATGACACTGGCTCTCCAAGAGCCACTCACTGATCCAAGGGACAAAGGAAACAAGCAAGAGAGGGACCAACCATGCTGGAACCAGTCTCTTTATGTTCACAGCATCACTTCTTCATAAGTGGTAGGTAGCACAGCACAACTTGGGCACAATGTGGGTGGAATGACACAGGAATCTGGCTTATTACACATTCTCAAGGATGCCCATCACGGCCTCCATGCAGAAAACTGGCCTGAAACTCCAGACAGTGTGTGTGCAGGGAACAGTTTTGAAGATCATTTTGGCTTTTCTGGGGATCTTTTTAGAGAAGGGCTAATAAAATAAGGCTCTCTTCCTTTTCTATCCTAAACTTCTTATTAACACCTGAGCTCAGAAAACTTGTCAGTGGAGGCTCAAGAGTAAACCAGAAGTTCCACATATCTCCAGCTATGCTATGTCGCTTCAGTCGTGTCTGACTCTGTGTGACCCCAGAGACGGCAGCCCACCAGGCTCCCCCGTCCCTGGGATTCTCCAGGCAAGAACACTGGAGTGGGTTGCCATTTCCTTCTCCAATGCATGAAAGTGAGACGTGAAGTCGCTCAGTCGTGTCCGACTCTGAGTGACCCCGTGGACTGCAGCCTAACAGGCTCCTCCGTCCATGGGATTTTCCAGGCAAGAGTACTGGAGTGGGGTGCCATTGCCTTCTCCAATGCATCAAAGTGAAAAGTGAAAGTGAAGTTGCTCAGTCGTGTCTGACTCTTAGCTACCCCATGGGCTGCAGCCCACCAGGCTCCTCCGTCCATGGGATTTTCCAGGCAAGAGTACTGGAGTGGGGTGCCATTGCCTTCTTTGCATATCTCCAGAGCGGGAGCTTATTTTTTTAGTTATGATATTTCAAGACTGAACGTGGGAGTGAAGGGGAGACAGAGGGAATCTGTCCACAGGGGCTTTGAGGGGAAGGGGGTGGGTTGGTGGTGGCCAACCTCCTGTGAGGCCCCCCAAATATGGCTCAGAGAAGTAAGATGGAGCCAAGGCCAACCCCGTGACTTCTCCAGGAGGGGAGGAGCATGCCAAGCTCAGTCCCATCTGGGTCAGTTCCATTTTTGTGTGATTCCAGCAGCTGTTCTTTCCCCTGGGCCTTAGTTTCTCCACTTATAAAATGGGTCCATTGGACTAATATTTAGACTATTTTTAAAAACAGTGGTACCTTTAAGCCACTGTGGAAAACAGTATGAGGTTTCCTCAAAAAACTGAAAACAGAGTTGCTATATGATCCAGCAATCCCACTCCTGGGCATACATCTGGACAAAACTATAATTCAAAAAGACACACGCACCGCTATGTTCATAGCAGCAGCATTCACAATAGCCAAGACATGGAAGAAACTTAAACGTTCATCGAGAGATGAATAGATAAAGAAGATGTGGCACACACACACACACACACACACACACACACACACACACACACACACACAATGGAATACTATTTAGCCACGAAAAAGAATAAAATAATGCCATTCACAGTAGCGTTGATGACCTGGAGATTATCATACTAAGTGAAGTAAGTCAGACTAAGACAAATATCTTACAATATCACTTATACCTGGAATCTAAACACTGACAGAAATGAACTTCTTTAGGAAACAGAAACAGTCTAACAGACACAGAGGAACAGACTTGTGGTTGCAAAGGGGAAGGAGGGTTGGGGAGGTACCGGTTGGGAGTTTGGGATTAGTTTATGCAAACTATTATATATATATATATAGAATCACAATAAGGCCCTGCTATATAGTAAAGGGGATTCTATCCTGTAATAAACCATAATGGAAAATAATATGAAAAATATATGTATATAAAATCACTTTCCCATACCCCAGAAACTAACCCAACATTGTAAATCAACTATATTTCAACAAAAAAATTAATAAAATAGTGGCACCTTCATTTTCTAAATTAAAGCTTATAACTAATGAGGTGAATAGAGCGTAACTGTCTCATTACCATATAAAATAGACAATGTTATAACAGCTACCGTGCACTCCACGCTTAGTATGCTCTTGATGCTGTTCTTATATGCTTTGCACTCATTAACTTGTGGAATCTCCACAGACATCCTATGAGTTAACAACTATTGTTTTTCTTGTCATCATCCCATTTTACAGAAGAGGAAGCTGAGGGCCAGAGAGGTGAAGTACCTGCCTGAGGTCACACGCTTGTAAGTGGATTGAACTCACGTAGGGAGGTCCCAGGACCGTGCCCTGGGTCCCCAGGCTGTACAGACAGAAACAACATTGTTCCAGTGGCAGAGAGGGAGGAGGCTGGCGGCAGCCCCACTTGGGCCCTTCCAGTGGCAGAGAGGGAGGAGACTGGCGGCGGCCCCACTTGGGCCCTTCTCGCTCCCTCTTCTCCCACTGGGCATCCTGTGAGCAGGGTTACAGACCCCCTGTGTTTGGGGAGCTTTCCCTTGGTGTCTGAGCCCCAGTGAGCTATGACTGCATTTCTCTAAGGACGCTCTGCAGACACTTGCATCCGCACCATCTGGGAGGCTTATGAAAATACAGATTTTAAGGCCAGGTTGGGGTCCCCAGGGTCTGACTCTCTAGGTGGAGCCCAGGAATTCCAAGTTAATAAGCACTCCGTTAGGTCTCAGGCTCACTGACATGCAAGAATTGCTGTATCATGAGTGCCGCTGGGTGGCCTGATCACAGGCATTCGGCTTAGAAAGGCCTGGATTTAAAAATTTCCCTTAAGGAGGGGGAAGGCCAGGGTCTGACAGTCCAGCCAGGGGTCTTGAGTGATTAGGTCTCTGGGCACACGCACTGATGAACCATCTGTCAGACATGACCCCACCTCAGGCCCATAGCCCGGGTCGTGGTCACCCAGAGTGAGCAAGGAACTCGTCTTGCCCAAGAGCCAAGCTGGGGGCTTGGTCGCTGTGACATAATTCTAGGTTACAATTAATCAGCACATCTGTGAACACACCAGGTGACACAAGATCTTTTTTTTATGCTTTGGAGAGAAAACAATTTTCATTACAGCTCAGCACAGCCGGGGAATCAGAGAAACAAACGGTATTCAACGTTCATGTGTTAATGATTGTTATTCCTTGAGATTGTTACCACCCAAGCACTGATTACAAGCTAGACTGCAGAGACTATCTTGGCGATGGGAAATCTGGCTTCTTATGGCCTCTCCTGGGGGCCTTCTTGGCTGTTAGAACTGGGGGAGGTCATTAATAAATGTGTTGCAGACACAGGGTAATCATGTCGGGCTTATGAGCGTAGCTGATCCACACAGAAGAGACACTGCCCCAGCAGAAAGGAATGAACAGAGATACGAGCCAGAACGGGAGAATGGGGAGGCATTAAAGTCACTCCTGGGTTCATCCTGGTGTTGGGACCAGGAGAATGTCCGACCGACATGGGACCGACATCATTTAAGTCATAGATATGCTATGCTCTAGCATTTTCTCAGAAGGTGACCCTCCAGCAGTTTTTGGATTACCTGAGCACTTCAATTAATTAGTGGGCCCGACTAAGTTCCCCTGTACAAGCCAAACCACTCTCCGCGGGCGGGGGTTGGGGGTTGGGGTAGGGGTGGGGTGGCTGGGGGAGGCGGGGGTGGGGGCATTTTGTCAGTGGCCACTAGAGGGTATCAGTGAGTCCACAGTCTGTCTATTTCCACTCCAGCACCTTCTCCACCTGCACACACATGGATAGATGGATGGATGGATGGGGGCTCTTTCTTGACTTCGAAAGATACAGGAGCAAGGGAGGGGCCTTGAAGCTTGAGCTTTATTTGTTTCACACTCATATGCCTTCTGGCCTCACTTGGCTTCTTATTTTGGAATCTGAGACAGCAGGGAATTCTGTTTCCAGAAGGTTGCCCCTTCCCCAGGAAGAAATTACAGGAGTGCTTTAGAACTGACGTTCAGGTCCTGGCAATAAGCCTGTGGAACCGAGAATGTGGAGGATTCTAGCCCCTCCCCCCCACTTTTGGGTATGTAGGTGCCAGAAAGATAGTGGTCTCCTTTTGAAAAGTCAAGTCTTCACGTAGGAGCTTGTTGCTGTTGTTCAGTCGCCAAGTCTTGTCTGACTGTCTGCCATCCTATGGGCTGTAGCCCACCAGGCTCCTCTGTCCACGGGATTCTCCAGGCAAGAACGCTGGAGTGGGTTGCCATTTCCTTCTCCAGAGGATCTTCCTGGATTAGGGATCAAACCCACGTCTCCTGCACTAGCAGGCAGATTCTTTACCATTGAGCCGCTAGGAAAGCCCATCAGAGATACTGAAAGAGAAGGTGCTGATATTGGCATTGGCACACTGGCTTATGTCAGCCAGGGATGTGAATGATAGTGATAATGACAATAATACCATAAAGGCAGCTGATACTCACCACGCTTGCCAGACATGACCAGGCAGGCAGGCACAGCACAGATGAGAGGCTTAGGATTCAATAACATCAACACAGCCACATGGCTAAGAGGTGGTCTGAGTCTGGGGAGCTAGGTCTGGCTGAGTCCATACAACATTTTGCTTCCTGAGCAGGAGGGAGGTAACAAAAGCCTCTGGGACTTGGTGAGGCCCCAGCATCTTAACCTGCTAAGGAATGTATTTCAAAGGATAAAAATTAGGCAGAATTGAGTCATTCCTTGCACCTTGCACAAGGAGCTATGAGGTAAGAAAGGCCACTGGCTAATGAGCTTTGCCGCTGGGAACCACACAGTCATCCTGGAGTGAGGTCCACGTGGACACAAGTGATGCTGTAGCCATGGTGACTGCAGGGACAGGGACGACCCGATTCCATGGTGATTAAGAGAACCATGGCCCCACCTGATCCAGGGCACCCTGGAGACCAAAGGAGACATACCACCAATGAGTCAGCCTGCCCAGCAGAATGCACGGAGCCTGGGGTTACCCATCAGGACAGGAAGAGGTGGGCAAGGATGGCTGACCAGGAAGGCAGAGCTGGAGGGGGTCTTGGAGAATCTGCTAGTCCTGTCTCCCCATTGTACAGGCAGAGATACCTGAATCTGGGGAGATAAGGAACTGTGACATCCTACCATCTGCTGATGGCATCACTGGGGCTGGATCCCGGCTTTCTTGCCCCCAGGATCATAACGTACTCTGGACACCTCCTGACTACTCCTCATAAGACCTGAATCTTATTCCAGCTCCTGGGAGCCCTGCTGCCTGGCCCATGAAGATGCCCTAGAAGTACCCAGACTGCTGCTCTGTGTGTCTCCCATCAGCAGCCTCTTTGGGGAGCAATGCCTGTTGGCCCCGCAGGCTGTGCGGTTTGGCCAGGGCTAGGAGGCCTCTGCTGGGCAGCCATGGCCTGACCCACTGGGTGAGGAGGGAATGCAGGGGGCTGTTGAGTGAAGCCTGCTGGCTAGGCTGGGGGCCTGGAGGCTGGCACAGGTGAGCATCCTTTTAAACGAACACTGGAGTGGGTTGCCATATCCTTCTCCAGTGAATAAAAGTGAAAAGTGAAAGTGAAAGTGAAGTTGTGTCCAACGCTTCGCGACCCCATGGACTGCAGCCTACCAGGCTCCTCCATCCATGGGATTTTCCAGGCAAGAGTACTTGAATGGGTTGCCATTGCCTTCTCCAATTCTTTTAAACAGGATCCGTAATTGCAAAAAATGGGACCCGGGCCACCTGTGTGACCGCCCCCTAGTCCCTTCTGCCACTGTGCTCCCTGCGAGGTAGCCTGGGGCTCTCTGCTCAGGACCTGCTTTGGGTCTGTCCCCCTCATCCATTTCGTGATGAAGTCTCTCTCCCAGTCCATTTCCTAGGTGCTTTCCCATTCCAGGTCCTGCTATTAGGACAGTGCCTCTTCTTGAGTAAATGGATTGTTTCCCCCCATCCTGAAGGGCTACATCTGCAGAAACTGGTCTCACCCTAAAGCTATGAATAGAAGGTAGAGGCCACCACTCCCCCCAGAGGGTGTGGCCCGTGGGTGGGCAGGCCCTGGGGTCTCTGCAGAGCCTCTTGCCCATCTCTGGTTCTTTCACTTTGAATAACACACTGAACCTCTCTGGCTGTTTCCTCATCTGCAAAATGTGAACAATACCTAGTGAAAATGCAGAAGTGAAAGTGTTAGTCATTCAGTCTGGTCTGAATCTTTGTGACCCCATGGACTGTAGCCCTCCAGGCTCCTCTGTCTCTGGGACTCTCCAGGCAAGAACACTGGAGTGGGTAGCCATTCCCTTCTCCAGGGGATCTTCCTGATTCAGGAATCAAATCCAGATCTCCTGCATTGCAGGCAGATTCTTTACTGTCTCAGCCACCCGGGCAAAGGGGAAGTCTTTAATATTTAACAAAGGTTCTCATCTTCCGGTGTTGCCTTGAGTATTGAGATGAAGTAGTGAATCTTCCATCATAGGACTCGGTAACTATTTACTTCTTTCATGGAAATCCTCAGTTTCTCCATCTGTGAAATAGGAATTCCTATCTGACCCACAGGATAGAAGTCTGGGACACTATGCTTTGGAAATCAGGAACTGCTCCACAATCCAAGTGTTGTTTTCCTCAGGTGTTGTGAATTCCTGCAAGAGCAGACACAGGGGGCTGCCTTTAGTATAGACGCCAAGGTTCATACCAGGTTGCAGAGCAGGGAAGTGAGCTACGCAAGAAGTCGGGTGACAACGTGTCTGGACACTCCATCTTCTGATCTGGGCCTGGGCCTTCTGGGTCCTCTTTTGTTTAAGGAAAAATGGAGTTCTGAGACTAGCTCAGAGGTCAGCCTCTAGCTCTGGACTTACTACCTCTGTGACCTTGGGAAATGCCTTGGCCTCTGAAACCCTTATTTCTTTATTCTGAAACGAGGGTGATTAAACCTCCTGCAGAGGGTCATGTAGAGGGTCACTGTAGCAGCTGTGCAGATGACCTCCAGTGCAAGGCTCCTAGCAGGGCCCTTCCCACGTGAGCCCTGAATCCTGGTCACACTTTCCACTTGTTGCAGATGATCTCAAAGCCCTCTCAGCTCTCATGAGCTGTCTCATGAGCTAGAGCAACTCCTTTGGGTTAACTCTGGCAAGCAGTCATCTAATCACTACTGATATGCCTCCAGGGATAGGGAGCTCACCTCCCCACCAGGCTGGCACCCCTGAACAGCTCAGATGGGGGCAAAGTTCCTACTGTAATGCCATGAATTCTGTCTCCACATAATTCTCACCACTGGCAGGTCTCGGATTTATCGGATCCTTCCTTCTCTAAATCACCTGTCCAGTGACTCTGTCTCCCTGTCTCTGTCAACCAGCTCCTCATATGGAACACCTTTAAACTGCCCCAGCTCCTTTTGGCTTGGGATTCATTGGACCTTCAACTTGCAGGGTCAACTTTGCATATTCAAGGCCAATGAGGACGGTGGTGGCAGCACCTCTGTGGGCTCAGATCCATCAGGCTGGGCACATGGATCCCTCTTATTGCTCTATGTTCAGACTCTGAGCTGTTCTGCTCTCGCAAAGCTCTTCCTCCAAGGGCTCTGCCCTGTCTTGGGAATGCTTGAAAACAGAGCATCATTGGCTACCTTACGTGCATGCTAAGTCACTTCAGTTTTACCCAACTCTTTGCAACGCTATGGACCATAGCCTAGCCATGCCCTCCTCCAGCGAATCTTCCTGACCCAGGGATTGAACCCGTGTCTCTTCCTGCACTGACAGATGGGTTCTTTACCACTGGCGCCACCTGGGAAGCCCCGGGGTACCTTACTCACAGGCACTTTATATATGATCGCCTCTCCATCCTCCCAATGTACCTTCAGAGTAAGTACTAATATTCCAATTTTGCAGATAAGGAAGGAAGGTTCAGAGACATTTAGTGACTTGCCCAAGGTCACACAGCCATCAAACCGTGGACCAAAGAGTGGAAGACTGATTTGTTTAATTTGAGATGACAGAATGAGTTCTTCCTGCACAAACGTGATAGAAATGTGAATTCATCCAAAACAAGACAGGTGATCTCTTATCGCTGCTGTTTCTCTGTGTTCTGGGTGAAGGATTAAAGCATTCACAGGTGTGCCTTGATAAGGGCTGTCAAGAGTCTCTTAGTTGATTCATGGCTCAAACAACTAAGCAGCCCCTCCCGGTGTTGAGAAGGGCAGTGTGGAGATGCCGTGTCAGAGGGGCAGATTGGCTGAGCTGGGTCAGGCTGCTGCTCCCAAGCTCGCAAGAATAAGGTTCCGCATTTGATTCCCTCCACTTCCATCCCACTGGCTGCCTCCCACGTGTTTTTACCTTGGTGATGAGTCCTGAGAGTATGGACAGTGTTCAGAGTCCAGCGGCTCCTTTTGAAATGCAATGTTCAGTTGCTCAGCTGTGTCCAACTCTTTGCAACCCCACAGACTGTCAGGCTCCTCTGTCCATGAAATTTTCTAGGCAAGAATATGGCAGCAGGTTGCCATTTCCTACTCCATGGGCTCTTCCCAACCTAGGGATCGAAGCTGAGTCTCCTGAGAGTCTCCTGCATTAATAGGTGGATTCTTTACCACCAGTGCTACCCAGGGAGCCCTGAGGTTAAGGTAGAAGGTCCTATGGACCCCTGGAAAGCAGCCCTCACTGTGCCACAACCATTAGCCCCAATCTCTTCTGTTCGCTCCACACTCCAAACCTGTGTCATTCCTACCTCATTCTTCCCCTCTCCTCTGAGTGGTGCGATTACCCTGGCTGACATCAGCTGGGCTGGGCCACACGGCACTTCCCAGCATCCCTCCCCCTACATCCCAGATGGGGCCCCAGGAGAGATGTCCTAGTGGGGGATTGGAGGCGAAGGTGACACAGAGCCGCTTTGCAGCTCATGCAGCTTGTGACTTAGCTGACGCCAACCTGGTTGATGACCTGTCCTGACACTTTCCACCAGCCCCTGGAAACCTTCTTTGGTCTCCCCTCCGCCAAGAGAACTGTTCTTGTCCACGAGGTCTGCTATTTCCACCCTACGCTTCTTTGCTGTGAAGATGTCTGTTGTATAAATAATTGGCAAGTTAATCCACAAAAGATAAAATAACTAGTTGCCTGGTCTTGGTTTGGTGGTTTGGTTTCAACTGGTTGAAATACGTTAGCCATCCTTCTAGTTAGTGACGTGATTGATGGCTTTATCCAGCAACAGATGATGGTGATTTGGCCCAGATCATTGAACTGCTGTCTTATTTTGAAACCCACCACACTGGAGGAGAAAGAGGCTAAGGGCTTTGTAGATCTGAACTCACATTTCCCACCGAACTTTGGAACGTCTATCAATGCTTCCCAGGTGGCTCAGTGGTGAAGAATCTACCTGCCAAAGCAGGAGGTGTGGGTTCGATTCCTGGGTTGGGAAGATCTCCTGGAGAATGAAATGGCTACCCACTCCAGTATTCTTGCCTGGAAGATCCCATGGACAGAGGAGCCTCGTAGGCTACAGTCCACGGGGCCGCAAAGAGTTGGACACAGCTGAGTTACTGAGCATGCATGCACACACATCAGCCCCAAAATACACAGCTGTGCCAGGGTGGTTACAATGCAAATATAAAGCTCAGTTATAAACATGCATCCTAGTGTTTGGAAATGGACACTCTCTTAGGGAGGAAGATATTTTATCAAAAAAAGGAAAAGTGCAAATGCTGAACAGGATGAATTCACAAAGCAAAAAATTATATGTATAAAATGCTATGAAGGAAGGACTTGGAAGACAAGTACATGCGTGCAATCCATAAAAAAAAAATCAGTTATTTGTGTTGGATTGCTATGATTCCACAGACAGTTAAAATGTATTTAAATATGTTCTCTTTCACAGTAAAGTCTTTTTCATTTTGTTATTCATTTCTCATGTTTCATTATGTCCTTTTTAATGTCCCTTTTAAAATTTCTCTTTTACGGCAAAATTGCCTTACGGCCAATTAGTTACGTGATGAAAATGCTGCAAAAATGCTTGCAGCAAAAATGCTTGCAGCAAAGATGTCAAGGCAAAGACACAGAAGCAAAAGCACCCAGAATCCTTGCCAACCATCCCGGGAGGCTCCCTCCCCTTGCCAATTCCTTATTTCTTGTTGCTCTGACTCTCCCACAGCCAATTCCCCCAGAATCAGGCTCGGCCACTCCTCCTTTGCTTCTCCACTTCTTTCTCCAGTGCATTCTAGACTGATCTTGTGCCTAAAACAGATTTGGCACTCAATCAAAATCAGAGGCCAGACTGTCCTCCGCCCAGGACCCTGTGCTGTGGAAGTCCCTCCTGGGAGCAGCCATTGGGTTGGTATTGGAGACACTGCCGGGTGTGCTAGGTCTGGCTTGCCCAGTGTCTGAGGGTGATCCAGGGCTGCCCACCGCCTCTCCTTTCCACTGAACTCCTTTCCCCACTGTGATCACTGCCATGGACGTGCCTGCTGGGAAGGTCAATTCTGAAGTTCATGCTGGAAGCTTCTGTGTGAATCTCTTAACGTGGACACATCTGTTCCCTAATCAAAACACAGACAGCTTTCTCCTGCTGGGCCCTAATTTGCTGAACTCATGCATAATTGAGACAGATTATCTCTGTTTTCCAGCCAGCCAATTTGTCGCTTACTGTTTCGGGGGTGATACTGGACTGACTTAGGGTGTTGCGGATGGAAGCCACAACCCCCATGCCCTGTGCAGCCTCCGTTCCTGCCTCCCTGTAGGATCAAAGCCATGGATGATGCAGATAGCCTCATGCAGAAGGAAGCAGGAATCCTGTCCTTCAGCAGATGTGTGTGTCAGAGAGAGGGAATGGGCAGTGCAGTACTGTCCAGCCAGCAGACCCAAGAAAAGGGTTTCTCACCCGAGTCTTCAAGGAAGGACTGACTCCATCCAAGGGCCAACAAACTGCCAAAGCCTTTAAGTTCCAAACTGGACTCTCTGAAGCAGCCAAAGTGACCCTGGTTCTGAGCTAGAAAGCCAGTAAACCCTGGCAGGAAACTATGTTCAAGTGGATGAGAAAGGGCTAGGGGTGGGGGAGGTGGGTGTCCCATTTTACATAAATTATATTTGCAACAACCACACCAAAAGGAATAAACTTTGACTAGGAGGTTCCTGTGAACACAGGTCATCATCAAGAGCATCTCTCTTTTAAAGAGTGTCCCACCATGCCTGCCTGATAACCTGTGGATACAAGAATTGAACTTTGTTGTTGTTCAGCCGCCCAGTTGTGCCTAACTCTTGGCGGTCACATGGACTGCAGCACACCAGGGCTCCCTGTCCCTCACCATCTCCCGAAGTTTGCCCAAGTTCATGTGCATTGAGTCAGTGATACCATCCAGCCATCTCCTCCTCTGTTACCCTCTTCTCCTTCTGCCCTCAATCTTTCCCAGCATCAGGGACTTTTCCAATGAATTGTCTCTTTGCATCAGGTGGCCAAAATACTGGAGCTTCAGCTTCAACATCAGTCAATCCAATGAGTATTCAGGGTTGATTTCCCTTAAGAGTCCCCGGTTTCATCTCCTTGCTGCCCAAGGGACTCTCGGGAGTCTTCTCCAGCCCCACAGTTTGAAAGCATCAATTCTTTGGCTCTCTGCCTTCTTTACAGTCCAGTTCTCACAATGGTACATGACCACTGGGAAGACCATAGCCCTTGACTATATGGATCTTTGTCAGCAGAGATGGACTTGCGCACTCATTTGAGGGACATGTACATTTTAGAGGAAAGTGTACCTGTCAATCAATCAGGGCAAAGGGAGGCTCTGTGGGGGAGGGGGTGGGAACCAGATGGGGAGTCAGGGAATGGGTTCTGCTGCTCCCCCAAGGGGTGACCACAGCAAATCTCCTTCTCTCTCTGGGCCTTGGACTCCCGGTGGCCAGAGGGAAGGACTGGACTAGCTGGTCTCTGAGGGCACTTCCAGCTGTGACATTTTCTTCAGGAACAGAAGGAAGGAGGACAGACGTTCCTGGAGGCTCTGCTGTGTGCCAAGGGCTCCTTCTTCTCATTCCTCAGTCCTCCCAGGAGGGAATCCCTATTAGACTTCACAGGCCAAGGAGCTGATGCTCAAACAGCTGGCTAATGCAGTCAAGGTGGAACGTGATGGAGCTAGTGGGTCCATTACTGGGGGGTAGCAGGGGGCACCTGGGACCCCTGCCTGGGCTCGACTACCCCCCTGCATGTGTGCACCATCTTCCATCTGATCCTGGAGGACGGGGGAAACAGGGAGCAGCCAGTGGGGCTTGCGTGGCTGATCCTGTTTCAACTCCAGGCAAAGCTTTGGGCCACCACCCGATAGGGAAAGGGAGGCCAGTCTACGTAACTGATACCCCGCCCGGACCCTGGAATCTTTCCTCCAGCCAAAGCTGCCATCCATAAGGGAGCATCAGTGACCTTGATAGCATCAGGGTCGCTCCAACACAAACCTTTAAGCAATTCATTTTCTACACTTATAAATAAGTCAATAAAAAAGATGTTCAACATAATTTCCCCAGAGAATGGATGGAAGAAAACACTTGAATGGGAAATGCTGACAATCTCCTGTCATCTTATCTCTAATGGCAGATAATGGAGAGCGGTGGAGGAGGCTAGCTGGGGGTGAGGGGGGGTGGTTGGAGAATAAGGTTTGGGTAAATATTGCCTTTCAAATGTGTCATTGCACATCTGACTCAAAAAAAGAAAAAAAAAAATCACAACAAAAAGAAAAAAGACAAGGCTAGCGGTGCTTCTTCTCCAGGGCTTGTTCTCAGCCACATCTGGCTAAGTTGCAGCCTCCGATGGCATGAGAAACCACAGTTGAGTCATCCCCCGCTCCTTGTTGCTGCCTTCCCTTTCACTTTAGGAGAGCTGATTAACTGGCCCCAATACCAGTGGCTTGTCGTGATGGTCTTAATTAAGGAAGAAATTGCTACCCTGTGAGTTCCTTGGGAATCAATAACTCTGAAGACATCTCTTCCTCCTGCTGCTCAGGGAATGGGGAGAAAGGAGGATGGAGGCAGGCTCTGAATCAATGGGATTAAAGTAGTGGAGGTGGTGAGAGAGGAGTGCCCAGCAGGGAGGCTTGGCAACCTGGGGACAACCCAGGAGGAGAAAATAGTCCAGAGAGAGTCTGGCCAAATGATTCAGGCTCTACAGCAGAGTCCCTGTGGTGAGGGGTTCCCCACAGGGGAATCGACCAGGGTCGGGGGGACACATTTGGGAAGTTGGGCTGAACTTTTAAGATCTGGTTTAAGAAAGACAGTAAAAAAAAAAAAAAAAAAAAGGTATAGAAGTTGTCTCCAACTTAGTCCAGTGAAATTATCTGAAAACTTTGAAAACATTGTCATACCCCAGCCCCATTCAAGTCCAGTCAAATCAGGATCTCTAAGGGGTAAGACCCAAACACGGACACATTTGAAAAGCTCCCTGGGTGGTTCTGTGGGGTAACTAGGGCTGAGCTACTGGTCCCAGGGGGACTGTTGTTGTCATTCATTCAGTCATGTCTGACTCTTTGTGACCCCATGGACTGCAGCACGCCAGACTTCCCTGTCCTTCACCATCTCCTGGAGCTTGCTCAACCTCCTGTCCATTGAGTCAGCGATGCCATCCAATCATCTCATCCTCTGTCGTCCCTTCTCCTCCTGCCTTCAATCTTTCCCAGCATCAGGGTCTTTTCCGATGAGTCAGTTCTTTGCATCAGGTGGCCAAAGTATGGAGCTTCAGCTTCAGCATCAGTCCTTGCAATGAATATTCAGGGTTGATTTCCTTTAAGATTTACAGGTTTGATCTCCTTGCTGTCCAAGGGACTCTCAAGAGTCTTCTCCAACACCACAGTTCAAAAGCATCAATTCTTCAGCACTCAGCCTTCTTTATGGTCCAGTTCTCACACCCATACTGGAAAAACCATAGCTTTGACTAGACAAACCTTTGTTGGCAAAGTAACATCTCTGCTTTTTATACACTGTCTAGGTTTGTAATAGCTTTCCTTCCAAGCAGCAAGCATCTTTTAATTTCATGGCTGCAGTCACAGTCTGCAGTGATTTTGGAGCCCAAGAAAATAAAGTCTTTCACTGTTTCCATTGTTTCCCCATCTCTATGCAATAATGGGACTAGATGCCAAGATCTTCTTTTTTTGAATGTTGAGTTTTAAGCCAGCTTTTTCACTCTCCTCTTTCAAATTCATCAAGAGTCTCTTTGTTCCTCTTTGATTTCTGCCAGAAGGGTGGTGTCATCTGCATGTCTGAGGTTATCGATATTTCTCCCAGCAATCTTGATTCCAGCTTGTGCTTCATCCAGCCCAGCATTTCACATGATGTACTCTGCATATAAATTAAATAACCAGGGTGACATTATACAGCCTTGATGTACTCCTTTCCCAATTTGGAACAGTTCGTTGTTCCATGTCCAGTTCTAACTGTTGCTTCTTGAACTGCATACAGATTTCTCAGGAGGCAGGTAAGATTTCTCATCTCTTAAAGAGATTTCTCATCTCTTTAAGAATTTTCCACAGTTTGTTGTGATCCACACAGTCAAAGGCTTTAGTGTAGTCAATGAAGCAGAAGTAGATGTTTTTCTGGAATTCTCTTGCTTTTTTAATGATCCAATGTATCATGGCAATTTGATCTCTGATTCCTTTGCCTTTTCTAAATCCAACTTGTACATTTGGAAGTGCTCAGTTCACATACTGTTGAAGTCTAGCTTGGAGGATTTTGAGCATGACTTTGCTAGCATGTGAAATGGTTGCAATTGTGCGGTAGTTTGAACATTCTTTGGCATTGCCCTTCTTTGGTATTGGAATGAAAACTGACCTTTTCCAGTCCGTGGCCACTGTTGAGTTTTCCAAATTTCCCAGGTGGGACTGGGAATGACTTTTCTTCTCCAGGTGTGCTCCATGGACAAAGATCAGCTACCACAGTCATCTTGGAGATTGTTGGAATCTCAGACTCCACCCCAGACCTACCAAAGTGGAATCTGCAAGGTCCCTGGGTCCTTCAGATGCACAGGAAAGCCCAGAAAGCCATGGTTCAGCCATGAGATTATTCTGGGTTCTCTTCTGACACCATCATCCAGGCAAGTTACTCAGCTCCTTTGAGACTGTTACTTTATGTAAAACAAGAATCGTGATACCTCTATGGCAGGGCTACTGGGAGGAGGAGACGGTGATCTTTCTGCAAAGCACTAACCCTGTCCCCAGAACATGGTAACTTCTCATAAAACAGCAGCTGCTTTCTCCTCTAAACGAGGGTTAAATGAAATGAGTCCTACAAGACATTTAGAAGAGTGCTTGAATACAGTAAATGCTTAATAAGTGTTAAGCATTATAGTCAAATCCTCAAGGTTCCCCAGGGAACAGAGGGAGCCTCTGTGTCCCTCTGGCTCTGTATGCATCCATTTCTTCTAGCTCTCAGAGTGTTGTAATATTTTTAATCAGTTTTTTATTTTTCTTTTTTTGTTTTTTTTCTTATACATATATTCCCGCCATTTCAGAAATGCCTCCCATTTAGGTCACCACAAAGCATGAAAACAGAGTTCCCTGTGCTATATGTTCCCATCAGCTGTATAGTATCAATAGTATATGGGCGTCACTGGTGGCTCAGATGGTAAAGAATCTGCCTGCAGTGCAGGAGACCTGGCTTCGATCCCTGGGTTGGGAAGATCCCCTGGAGAGGGGAATGGCTACCCACTCCAGTATTCTTGCCTGGAAAATCCCATGGACAGAGGAGCCAGGTGGGGTCACACAGAGTCAGACACGACTGAAGCGACTTGGTACACAGCACACTACGCCGCTGGATCCTGTATATCTACCAGGTCTTACTCAGCTCACCTTTCAGGATCTAGTACAAAGTAGGCCCAGGAAATAGGTACTGAATAAATATGAAGGTCATAAAAGGACCCTTAGCTGGTGAATAGAGAGGTCGGGAGGTCAGTGTGCCTGGGATTGCTGAGTCCCTAGACCTACAATTTCTTGGCTCCTGGGGAGAATCTGACTCTTAAGAGGGAAGAATTTAAGAAGGAGGAAAGGGTCCTTTTGACCCATGAGCAGAAAGCAACTTACAAACTGCCATGGAATGTTCTGTGTGTCAGATCAATTTCAATGCACAAAACTAAGGACTTTGCTGATGTAATTAGACTGTGAGGGTCTAGAAAAATAAAATCAATTTTGGGATCATTTCTGCTCCTCCTTCATTTTCAGCATGCTCTGGATGGAAAACAGAACAAAGATCAGTGCCCTCCTGTGGTCAGACCCTGAGACAGGCGAGAAAGAGGCCTGGTGGATGGCAGTGACGCCCTCCTAATGTGGTCACCCTGGAACCAGATGGTGCCAGGCCTTTTCATGAGATCACTTAATTGGCCTCAACAAAGGAGAAGGAACGGGTCAGCTCTGCTTTGAGCAGGAGATGGGTCAGGAGCCTGAGGCCTCTGAACTTGCATTCAACACACATCTCAGGAAGACGGTGGCTACTGAGGCCAAAGAGAGAGGACGGAAGTGAAAATATCAAGAAACAGTGGAGGGTCCTCCCTGAGGAACCAAGATGAGCCAGCTCCCTCAGAAGCTGGGCGGGACCAACCTTGTCGGTAGCGAGGGGTTAGGGAGCACTTCTTATGGCTTTCTAAAAGTGCCTCGTGGGTTTCCCTGGTGGTCCAGTGGTAAAGAATCCACCAGCCAATGCAGGAAATACAGGTTCAATCCCCAATCCGGGAAGATTGCACACGCTGTGGAGCAGCTAGGCCCGTGTGCTACAACCACTGAGCCTGTCCGTGCTCTAGAGCCCGGGACTGACTACTGAAGCCTGTGTGTTTCAGGGCACAGGCCACCCGAAAGGAGAAACCACCACAAGGAGAAACTCACACACCGCAACTAGAGAAAGGCTGTGCAGCAACCAAGACCCAGCACAGCCAAAAATAAATAAATACGTTTTTTTCTTTTTTAAAAAGTGAATCATGTTTGTGAATCTATGCATTCACTCATTTGACAAAAGCTTTTCAGGTCCCTACTCTGCATAAGGTAGACAAGGTGCTTTTCTGGTGAATTGTTCCATTTGATTTTTAAATTTAAAAAATTTTTCCATAATTAGCCTTTATTACATTGTAATCTTATTAGCATTTCAAAACCCCTTCACAAAACATCCCATATCAATCAGCAATGTTATAAGCCTACATTCCATATCAATCAGCAATGTTATAAGCCTACATTTCTTCTTCTTTTTTTTGATGGCAATAATTTATTTATCTTTTTATTTTATATTGGAGTTTCTATTTTATTTACTTAGATAAGAACTTTCTGAATCATGTCGTATCTTCTCATTTTGACCTCTAGATAAACAGAGGCTTAAAGAAACTAAGTTACTAAGCCCCAAATCATACAGCAAGAACCTGATGGAATTTGAATTTCCAACTGTCTGCATCCAGCCTGGAGAGTAGGAGATTGTAGCTATGGCCTTGTTGTTGTTTAGCTGCTCAGTCATATCTGACTCTTTGTGACCCCACGGACTGTAGCAGCACGCCAGGCTTCCCTGTCCTCCACCATCTCCCGGAGTTTGCTCAAGTTCGTATCCATTGAGTTGGTGATGCTATCTAACCATCTATGGCCTCCTGGCCCTTTAAGACAAACTTTCCAGAACAGCCTAGGACATGGGTGACAGAACATCCCAGCAGGACCAGGTGCCTCTGAGAAGCAGGAGGCTCTGCTTTGGGTAGTGCTGGGCGGGGGCGGGGAGGGGGCACAGCAAGTGGAGTACACCAGATCTGAGCTGCCTGCTCTCTCCCAACCTCTGATCTCAAGCAAACAGATCCCTTGATAGGAAGAGCACTGGGAAGTAAGCACACACATCCTAGTCCCCTTCTCTGCCTCTAGAGGGATGATCGACCTTGCAGAGGTCCCCGGTTCTCACCATCTGGGGGCTGAGGGCCAGACGGCAGCTCGGGTCTCTGAGAATTAGACTGGCTTGATTCCTTGAGCTGTGGGGTTGGTATGTCCCAGGAGTTAGAGACTTCCCCTTTGCACCATCACTAGCACACACACGCACACAAGACCACACACTTACAGTCTGACCACGGTGGCCAAGGGCTTGTCACTGACGGAGGTCCTTCTTTCCTCTATTGTCTGCTTCTCCCCAAACCCGGCTTCTTTTTCTATGACCTGGGGATGCAGGTAACCTGTCTCAGGTCTCTAACGGTGGTGGGCTGAAGGTGATGAGGGGTTCCCTGACTGCCTAACCAACAGGAACAATCTCAGGGTATGACCAGCCCTTTGTCCCTCCCCTGAGCCTCATTCAGTTCTCTAAGACTGAGTCAGGGCAGCCTGGAGAGGAAAGGTCACTCCTGTGAAAGGGATGCTCAATACGGTGCCTGTAAGGAAGAGGTGGCGGGATCGTACAGGACCCTGTCAGATCCCATCTTATCTGCCTGCTGCTTCTCCTCTGCTCCTCCTTGCTCTGGAGAGACGGGTCTGTGCTCATCACCGGGACCTGGGGAGAGAAGCCAGAGCCACACCCAACCTCCCGTTCAGCCCTGGGTGAGGAGTGAGGTTCAGTCCACCAGGCTGGGATGTCCACAGCTCCTCTCTAGCAAGCCTGTGATCCAAATCTAAGCCAAAGGACATTCATTCATCCGGCTCATTTTTAACGGCATCTACTAAGTGTCAGGCACCGTGCAGGGCTCTCCGAATGCTGCAAAGAAAATGACCCCCACAGTCCCTGATCTCAGACCGGCAATCATGTGTTAGAAAATGGCAGTAAATGAATAATGATACAAATCATTACAAGATCAGAAGTGCTGTGAATACCTTCATGTGCTGTCTCCTGACCTTCCGTCTCCCTCCAGGAATGAGTCTGATTAAAAGTGAGACAGGGATGGATGGACCAGTGGAGGATGTTGGAGGTGAAATTCAATCCTGAATCTCCTTTCAGTCTCTGGCTCTTGGGACCTCAGAGTAAATGAATAGGAAAGAGAAAGGAAGAAGACGCTTATAAAAAAGGCAGCATAAAGCCCGAAGGTGCTGGCGCAAGAGATGCGAAACTACGTTCTGTCCCTCCCATCTCTTCTGCGTCACTGATGCTGAGCCCCTCTGCCCCGTCTCAGTTCAGGCCCTCATCACCTTGTCCCTGGATGATGCCACCTGCCTTGTCTTGCCTCCTGCCCACCACGACACAGCCTCTGCACAGTGCGGTAAAGAACCTCTGTCTGCCTAGAGCAGAGTTTCTCCGCCTTAGCACTAGGGACATTGTGGGTTGCATAACCCTTGGTTGTTTGGAGCTGTCCTGCGCATGGTCCAGACACTGGACGTTTAGCTGCCTCTCTGTGAGCAGTGACAACCAAAAATGTGTCCAAGGATTGCCAAACATTCTCGGGAGGCGAGATAGCCCCTGCTGCTTTGAGATATTATGTCCTTGAACTGGACACTCGAGGCTCTCCGTGTTCTGATCAAACTGTCTTTCAGTGCTCTCTTCCTCTGTCTTTCCCCTCATATCCTATCACACAGCCGCAATCAAACACACAGGATTACCTCCCAGTGCCCTACCCATTCCTCCTTGCCTTTGGCTATGCCGTTCTTTCTGCTTGGTGGGGGTCAGGGGGTGTCCTTCTTCCTTCTCTGTCGATTAAAGAAAAATCTACTTAGGTCACAAGATCTAGATCAAAAGCCGCTTCTGAGAACGTTCTCCAGATATTTGGAGAAATAAGTATCCTGCCAAAAAAGGATCAAAAGTTCCGTCTGTCCCTTGAATTGCACGGAATCACAAAATGTCCAGATTATAGGACACCTGGGGAGTGACCGATGTCTTATTCCAGGGAGGCAGATGGAGGTGCAAAGAAGTGGAGGGTCTTGCTGGAAATCACACAGCCGGTTGGAGACGGAACTGGGCCAGAAACTGGGGCTCCAAATTCCTAGGTCGATATTCTAACCCTGCCTGCCAGCTTTTGAAAGACGAAGGCATCCTCTAATCAACTGGCAGGCTAGCTTTGTGGCCACGGGCACATGAAACCTCTCTGTACCTCAGTTCCCCTCTCTGTAAAATAAGAGGCTGAATCAGATGCTCTTGACGGGTCATTCTGTGCAGCTCTGTGCCATTCGGAGTCTATTTTATTTTTCGAGAAAAGACTGTCATCCAATATAAGGTATTCTCATTAGCAGCAGTCCCTCAATCCATCCCCCTATGTCGGAATGGAACCCCAGAGCGAACTCCCGCAAAGGTTAACACAACGGTTCTGCTACTCATCCTAACAACGCCTCACATCATGCCTTCACACCAGTCCCCAGCATCATTCTTCAAACTCAAACACGAACCAGAAATGACAAATGATTCTTGTAATGCGCTCTCTGACACAAATAATTTCTGATTGCCCAGGACCCCAGACAACCTTGAGCGTGCACCGCTGAGACAAGAGGGAGAAGTCTTGGAAAATGAATAGCTTCAACTTCTTGCTGAAGAGACCTCTCTGCTCACGAGGTGGCAGTACGCGCTGATTACCAAACGGATCATTTTCCAAACGAGGCAAGTCTGTTGGGGATGGGTCTGTGTATGGATGTGCCTCATCTTGTTACATCCTAAGTCACCTTTGAACTGTTTTCTGATGCTGGGAAGGAGACAGACATTCCCTCACTTGTGCACAGACGTCTTACTTCATCCTCCCAACGAACTTGGATATTTACTGTTATCCCTCTTCTATAAAGAAGTAAAGGGAGCCTCTGGGAATTCCAACAACTTTGCTAAAGGATCCGGTGTATTGCTGTTTGATCGAGGACTAGGGTTAAGGTCCCTGTCTGCCAGTGCTGTGCGCCAGGGGGCACCTCTAGAGGGTAAAGTTCTTTCTCAGTGCTTGTATTATTTGGCTTTGTTCTTTGTAGATTGCAGGCAAAAGGTTGGGGTTGAGGGAGGGAACATACATGGTTGGTTATAAGGTAGGTTCAAAGGCATGGCAACCCACTCCAGTATTCTTGCCTGGAGAATCCCAATGGACAGAGAGGCCTGGTGGGCTACAGTCCATGGGGTCGCAAAGAGTCGGACACGACTGAATGACTAAGCACACATATCTGGGAATTAAATTAGGAAGTAAAGGAATGGGGCTGGCTGATCACAAATACTCCTGCTGATTCAAATGTATTCAATACGGCAGAAAGCAGATCAAGTGTTTTACAAGCATGATCTCCTTTTATCTGTACAGGAACCCTATGTGATCAGTACTAGGTTGGAGGAAAAAGGAGACTCAGAGTAGTTGAAGAACTTGCCCAAGGCAGAGCCAAGCTGAGGGACTGAGGCAGAAGTGAATGGCTGTCCACCAGGGATCCATGTTCCCTTCCAAATTGAGAAGTTGCTGTTGAGAAGTGGTTGCCTGCCTGAGACCAGCATGTCTCAGCTCTCCTGAGGTAGATGGGGCCATGTCAACCAGTTCTTAGCAAAGGATATGATAGAAATAAAGATGTCACTTCTTGGAAGAAGTGGATACAGAGCTTGTCAGCCTTCTTTCTCTCTGTCTCCTCCTGCCAGTGGACTGTTATCCCTAGACTGACTACAGAAGCTGTGCATTGTACAAGGAAGGATGTCTATCAGCCTGGATCCCTGGATGTGTGGAACAGAGTCCCCACCTCTAGTTCGCTCCTCCCCATCCCCAAACACACACTTCCAGTTGTGCATTACATACAAGAAATGTAAACTTAAATGGGATTTAGTCATCGAGTTTGGGGACTTATTTGTTATAGCAGCTAGAATTACCCAGACTAATGCAGGGACAAAAAAGGAATTTTGTTTCAGATGTGCGTGCTCATCACTTCTGCTCTACAGAGCAGTCCTAGATTGCTTTCATTTATGCAGAGTGTAGAGAATTTTCTCCTATTTCCAAACCCAAGAGCAAGAGCAGCGTGATATTCTTTCCCCTTGTTAAGCCTGGAGAGGATATCGGAGTGGCATTCATGATTCTGAGGCCCACTTAATCTCCCCCTCTCAGTAAAGGCCACCACCAGCTACTTGATGGCTTGGCAGCCAGACTGGATTTCTGCCTTTCCCCAGCCTCCTATACTGTAAGTATCAATACGTCCTGTAGACTCTACTTTACTAATGTAACTGGCCGTGTCCTGGAGCTGGCTGGGACCAGCCCCTGAGAGCTGGTGGTCAAATTGACGGGAGTGCTGCAAGCTGTTTGACATCAGGAGGCAGCTCGCGGTGAGAGTATTTATACCGTAGGAATTGGCAAACGCTACAAAGAAGGATTTCCCCACTTCCAGAGTCCACTGTTAAACAGGAGACAGGGTCTGGCAGAGCTGGGTAGTTTGGGAGCTTGGGGCAAGGGAGAGTGAAGGGAAGAGTCCAAACAGCAGAGAATTCTGAAGGGAACCTGGAAGAAGAGTGAGACCTGGGTCTCAGGTCAACACCCATCCATGAAGGGCCAGAACAAGTGGGCCCAGGAGGGGCAAGAGAAGCAGAATCTGGATAGACTTACCAAAGGCCCCCTTGTTAGGGCATCAGAGGAAACCAATTCTTGTTCACAGCTCTATAGCTGTGTGACCCTGGGGAGGTTTCTGAACCTCTCTGAACCTCTGTTTCCTCTGCAGAAAAGGGTTAATGCTATCTTTCTGTGGTGGGTGTGAGTGCTAAAAGAACAGATGTACGGCAGCCTTCAGCACAGGCTTAGTGCAGAGCAAGTGTTCAATAAGTGCTCTGCAACAGCTAATTTCCATACCCTTCCCTGACTTTCTGCATGTGAATGACCAATCCATTTATGGTTTGTATTCTTTAGCTGGGCTCTAGAACCAGAAACTATAAGGCGTCAAAGCCAGAAGGGACTTAGAGATGAAACCTCTGGATGTCTGGGGATCGACACATGGCCCAGTAGGCAAAGTTGGGATGGTTGATGAGACAAGGTCAGGTGGGATCGAAATCTCCATATATAAATGGCCAGTGGACTCATAGGGGGGACTATGCTGGTGGTCCAATGATTAGGACTCTGCACTTTCACTGCCAAGGGCCCAGGTTCAATCCCTGGTCAGGGAACTAAGATCCCACAAGCTGCAGGGAGCAGCAGAACAAAGAAAAACAACAACAAAAGAAATGGCCAAAGGAAGGAACTGGTGGGTGGGGGGCGGGACTCACGTAGATGTATATACTATGGAGTCATGGAATTCATGCCTTGGCATGAATAATTACTAGAAATAAGAATGACAATTCCTTACACCTGTAAAGAGCTTTTCAGCTTACAGAGACCTTTCAGACCCAGGTGTTCACTCACTTCCCCCAACAAAACAGTGGGGGTACTGTCCCTATCTGCCATTGAGGAGACTGAGGCGCAAAGAGGGGAAATGACCACCTCTGCTGAGCCATGCAGCCTTAAACTAGAGTCGGAGCAGAAGGGTCTATTGCTTACTGTATTATACACACCTGTCACCTGGAGATGGAGCCTGCAATGCCCCCAAAGTGGTTAATTTCTGAGGAGCAGATTCCTTCTCAGACGCCCAGCAGGTGCCTTGCATTTTAATGGGTCCCGGATGTTCACTGCTTGCAAAGAGGTCAGGTTTCTAAATGGACAGCCAGATGGAGACGCCTTCTGGACCTTCCCTGGGGCCAAGCAAGGCTGCTCCTGCCAATCGTTGCCTCCTGCTTTCCTTGCCCTAGAATGGTTCCAGCACCTTCCACTCTAACAGCTCACTCCTCCTGATGCCCGTTCAGGGCTCACTGGCTAGATTCCAAGTGGAGGGCAGGAAGACTGGAAACCAGCAGGGCATCTCCAAATGCAAACACCCTCAGGCCCAAACGTAAATTCTTTTTTCTATCCAGCAAGAAAACACATGGGCTTTCCTGGTGGCTTAGCGGTAAAGGAGCTGCCTGCAATGCAGGAGATGCAGGAGACGTGGGTTTGATCCTTAGATCGGAAAGATTCCCTGCAGGAGGGCATGGCAACCCATTCCAGTAATTTTGTCTGGAAAATCTTATGGACAGAGGAGCCTGGCAGGCTAGAGTCAATGGGGTCACAAGAGTCAGACATGACTTAGCAACTAAACAACTACATTTGGCTTCCTTGAGCCTGATACAGCGCCCAGAGAACCCTTTCCTGGGTAAGCGGGTATAGGTCTCCCCACTCAGTGGTGAATTCTTCGAGGGAAGGGATCAAGTTTATTTTTTAAATTAATTTTTTAATTGGAAGAGAGTTGCTTTACAATCTTGTGTTAGTTAGTTTCTGCTGTACAAGAAAGTGAATCAGCTACAGGTATGCATATATCCCCTCCCTCTGGGACCTCCCTCAGATACCCCCGTCCCACCCTCCAGATCATCATAGAGCACCAAGCTGAGCTCCCTGTGCTATACAGCAGCTTCCCACTAGTTATCCATTTTACACACAGGAGTGTATTTATGTCAACACTATGCTCTCAATTTGTCCCACCCTCTTCTTCCTTTCCTGTGGGACCAGTCTTTTTATTCACCGTGACCCCCCAGAACAGTGATCAGTACATGAATTGTGCTTAATAGATGCTTGTCAATTGAACCAATTTAGTTCAATTCTGGTGCCAGCTGAGTGCAGAGTTGTCCTTCATTTATAAATGCTTTTCATACCATTTGCATCACTGCTGCTATAATACACAATCCCTTTTGTACGTCTTTATGCATGTTCTTGATTTCTTAGATTGAAATGTTTATCTCCTCCTCTTTAAACTAGAATCCTTCATTTTCCTAGACTCCTGTATCTAATAATAAATGGCTTGCAAAACAGATCTGACTGGGTGTTTTATTTGTCTCAGAAAAAAAAGCCTCAATAAATTATGTGTGTGTCTTTAATGTGGAAGGAAGTAACAACAGGTTTGCCGTCTTAAGGTTGACAAGTTAACATTTAAAATGAGATTTATCCGACATCAACATTGTTAGAGGTTGTAAGTTTGATGATCTACTTCTAGGATTAAAGATTTGCCTGGGTCTCTCTCTCTCTCTCATTCATAAAAATGGACTCCTCCAGGCTTACTCAGAGAGAAGCAGGATTTTCTAGCCCTGGCACCATCTTTAGATTTCTGAAGCAAGGGGGCTCGGGAGTCCCAGAATGCCTCCCCCAAACAGAGCAACTGAATGGCTGACGAATCAGTGGCCATGCGAAAGGAGAGAGCAACTTGCTATATATTGCAGCTCCCAAACTGGAAAGGAGCCCAGAGATGGGCCCGTTTTGCAGATGGGGTGAGAGAGGCTCAGGGGAGAAGTGAGAGCCACCTGAGCAGAGCCAACAGGTAACAACAGGTTCAGAACGGACATGCTCACTGGAAGCTCAGGTCACTGATGTAAAGGGCATCGTTACCTGAAGCCAGCTGAGGACTGTACTGTCAGGAGTCATCTCTCTCAGGGCTTTAGTGCTTACCGGTCTCCTGAGAAGCATCATGGGAAAGGGTGAGCAGTTTATAGGACTGCCCAAGAATGCTCTCAATGAGAAAGAAAGAAATACAAAGATTTCCTTATACAGAAAGCCAGGTTTCAGAGCAGAGCACAACCTGGGTGCTGCATCTCCAAGCATCTACCTACGCCCAGGGATCCAATCCAAGCCCTCCTCCCCACCAAAAAGCCTTTTCTCTGCACACCATGTTGCAGTTACCCCACGTCCAGGTCCTGATCTGCACGCCTCTGCTTCTAGACACTCTGCCCCTGCACTGGGTTCTTGGGTCTTCACCTGGGTGATAGGATGGTTAAGACACACTGGATCAGGACTTCAGGGTTTGAATCCACGCTCTGCCCCTAACTAGCTGTGACCCTGGACAAATCCCATTATCTCTCCGATTCTGTTTCCCCTTCAGTTTCATGGGGAATTCTAGCTTTTACCTCATAGGATTCCTGCAAGATCAGTGAATGCAAAATGCTTAATGCAATTCTGTTAGATCCAAAATACTTGGTTCTTTTTGCACGTGTGTGTATGATTCAAATATCTGTGCAGAGCAAAAGTCAATTCAGATCAGTCCTTGATGTGTAGGCTGGGGACCATGCTCAGCCTCTCAGGCATCTTTGGACCCCTGCTCCAAACAACTTTCACCCGGCACTCATTCCCTTTCTGCAAAGTTTCTCAGAGTGAGATGGATAGTTGTGAGCAGAGGCCGTGAAGGCTTGAATGCACAGACTGTAAATGGCTCAGGCCGTGTCTCCCCGGAGCCCTGATTTCAACATTGTTTTGATCAGAATGATGGTTTCAGCCACAAGCAATTGATTGGCCTGTACAATTCTGTCATCCCAACAACTGATTAATTCTTCAGTAATGACACTGCCTGTGGTTCCTGCTGGCATGCCAGCTACATTATGGAGCATTTACTCCTTGTCAAGGTCTCCGAATTCTTTACATATATTAATTTCCTTAGTTCTCTCAGCAGAGCCCTGTGCAGCAGACCTCTGTGTAGGGGGAGGATGGGGTCAGTTCACAGAGGTTAAATAAGCTGCCCAGGACACACAGCTGCTAAGAGGAAGCAGTGGGATTTAATCTCAGCTTTTTTTTTGTTTGTTTGCTTGTTTTGAATTTTTCAGCCCCATTAAAAAAAAAAAAAACAGGCTTACTGAGGCAGAATTTACATACAATATAGTTAATATTGGAAAAGGGAATGGCAATCCACTCTAGTATTCTTGCCTAGAGAATCCCGTGGACAGAGGAGCCTGGAGGGCCACAGTCCATGAGGTCGCCAAGAGTCACTCAGGACACGACTGAGCGATAACACTTCACTAAGGATACTAGTTAATACACCTTTTAAAGAGACAGTTTAAGGAGTGTTAGCAACTGTATCCAGTTGTACTGGGTTGGCCCCAAAGTTCATTTGGGTTCTTCTGTACGATATTACGGAAAATCCTGAACGAGCTTTTGGGCCAGTCCAATGTAAGCACCGTGGAATCAAGCTACTGACCACTTAGCGAATCTCAGAGGTTACCTCTTGGCCCTTTGCAGGCAATCTGCTCCTTTCAACCCCAGCGCCTGGTAACCACTGATTTGTTTTCTGTACGTGTGGTTTTGTCTTTTCCGGAAGGCTGTATAAATGGAATCGTGCCATATGTAATCTTTCGTAGCTGGCTTCTGTCGTTTATCAGAATGCACTGTTGTCCCCTGGGTCATTAGTTTGATCCTTTTGATTGCTAAATGGTAATCTCTGTGGGCTTCCCAGGTGGCTCAGCGGTACACAATCCACATGCCAGTGCAGGTGACTCACGTTCGATCCCTGGGTTGGGAAGATTCCCCTGGAGAAGGAAATGACAACCCACTCCAGTATTCTCATGTGGAAAATCCATATGGACAGAGGAGCCTCGCAGGCTGCAGTCCACCGGGTCCCTAAGAGTTGGACACAGCTGAACCACTAAGCACTCCACAGTGTGTATGCGCTAAGCCCAACCACCTAATTTATCCCTCCCCTGCCACATTTTCCCTTTCCTAATTATGTTTGCTTTCTAAGTCTGTGAGTCTGTTTCCATTTGGCAAATAAGCTTGTTTGTATCATTTTTTAGACTGAATCTTTATTTAACTCTGAGCCTTAGGTGTCCATATTCTCCCACATGGACCGCAGGTGCCATCCACCTACTGAATGAGGCAGTTTCTTTCTAAAAAGAGTGCTCTGTTATTGTCTCCAGGATTTTCTTTCAAGCAAATCTCGATGCTCTGAACTTTCTTATTTGACTACACTCATAGCTTATCCCCACTATCCTGTTAATCTTCCAGGTAGCTCAGAGGTAAAGAATCTGCCTGCCAATGCAGGAGATGCAGGAGACTTGGGTTTGATCCCTGGGTCAGGAAGATCCCCTGGAGAAGGCAATGGCAACCCACTCCAGTATTCTTGTCGGGAGAATCCCATGGACAGAGGAGCCTGGTGGGCTACAGTCCATGGAGTCGCAGAGTCGGACATGATGGAGCAATTGACCACACACCACACACCATTGAATTATGTATCATCAGAAGTAAAACTTCTGTTCAAATTCATTAAAAAGATTTTTAGTCAACGGCTGTTTGGTGCCTTCAAGATAGCCCCATGCAATGGATAAAACAGTCATATTAGTCTCTATGGCTTTAAAGTTCAGTCTTCTTTTTTGAAAGCCACGTGACAATTTTTCCTGCCCTCCAAAGCTATGGTTCTACATGGCAAACAAGGCACAGCACCCCTGCCTGGAATTCTGACACTATTAATAGCCGTGGCATCGAGTCCATGTACTGGGGGCTGTGATGATTTTCGCATAACTTACTGCCAGCCAGTGATTGAATGACACCTTCATTTGTGGGAGTCTGCCTGATTTTATTTTCTTTTTATTTATTTTTTAAAGATCTTATTTGATGCGGACCATTTTTAAGTCATTATTAAATTTGTTACCATCTTGCTTCTGTTTCATGTTTTGGTTCTTCTGGCCACAAGGTATGTGGGATCTTACCTCACTGACCAGGGATGGAACACATACCCCCTGTGAAGGTGAAGTCTTAACCACTGGACCACCAGGCAAGTCTCAAGAGCCTGATATTAGAATGTCAAAATTGAAAAAAAGAATGTGCATCTTAGGATGAATCACATATAGCATATTTTTGATTCCCAAACTTCAGTTTCTGCCGTGCTCTATTTTTTAATGTCCTCCGCAGACCACATCGGCTTCGTCTTCGACACCCTCTTCCTCCCGAACTACATCCAATCACAATGATCCTCCCCTTCTTATCTACTTCTATCACTTTCATCCAATGCCTTAGCCTCTCTTAAGCTATAGCAAATACCTCCTCCTTTATCTGCTTGCCTCTAGCAATTTCTTCTCCTTCAGTCCATTCCATTCATTACCCCCGGTGTGATCATTCCTCTACAGACCTCTGAACGTATTGTCTCCTTCCCAAGACTCTTTCCTCAAGCCCCATTATTTGAAGCATAAAGTATAAATGCCTTAGCCTGACATTCAATTTCTCCTACATTCTGAGCCCTAATCTCTCATTCCAGTTTTACTCTTCAGCGTAGCTTCCTCCAGGCACATCTGATTATTTGGTGTTTTCCAAACATGTCTTGGACTTTTCTCTGATAGAATTCTGCTAATGATTTGTCTTAGAGAATCTCCTTTTTCACTCTTATTGAAGACAACTTCAGTACTTCATAGAAGTGAAGAAGCTTAATGCTCATTTGATCATATTAGCATGGCGCATTTATGAGTAAAGTTCTCTCTTCTTTCTTCGTCGCCCATAATGGGTTCATGGATGTGTACATACACACATATACAATGTATGTATGTATATACACATATACACACATAAATAGACACACAGTCCATCCATACACACATTCACTCTATTCATTTTTTTATTTTACATGGAGCATAGTTAGCAATATTAGTTACAGGTGTACGGCAAAGTAATTCAGTTATACATATAAATACATGCATCTGGGCTTCCCTGGTGGCTCAGAGGTTAAAGCGTCTGCCTGCAATGCGGGAGACCTGGGTTCGATCCCTGGGTCGGGAAGATCCCCTGGAGAAGGAAATGGCAACCCACTCCAGTATTCTTGCCTGGAGAATCTCATGGACGGAGGAGCCTGGTGGGCTACAGTCCACGGGGTCGCAAAGAGTCGGACACGACTGAGCAACTTCACACACACACACTCTTTTCCAGATCATTTTCCTATTTAGATTATTATGGAACATTGAGCAGAGTTCTTTGTGCTATACAGAAGGTCCTTGCTGGTTATCTATTTTAAATATAGAAGTGTGTACATGTGAATCTCAAACTCCTGGTCTATCCCTCCCCCTACTCTATAATTATCACAATCTCTATGGAATTTTCTTTGTGCTCTTTAGTCAGAATCCTTCTCCCTTTATATTTTCTCAGCACCAGCTTGTACTTTCAATTGTACTATCCTTTGGTATAAAATGGATATAGGAGAGCTGAAAGAAAGTGAAAGTGTTAGTCGCTCAGACGTGTCTGACTCTTTGCAACCCCATGGACTGTAGCCTGCCAGGCTCCTCTGTCCATGGAATTCTCCAGGCAAGAATACTGGAGTGGGTTGCCATTCCCTTCTCCAGGGGATCTTCCCAACCCAGGGATCGAACCCGGGTCTCCTGCATTGCAGGCAGATTCTTTACTGTCTGAGCCACCAGAGAAGCCCACAGGAGAGCTACATGGGCCTATTTTAAGAATTAGATTCAGTTACACAGTCTTAGAGTGCTGACATTTTGGAGGCATCCGAGTGTGCTAAATTAGGCATAGAATTGGCATCCGGTCATTCTGGGTCAGGCTGCAGCTCTGTCACTTATGATCTCTGTGATCCTGGGCAAGCAGGGTGACCTCTCTGACTTCAGTTCCCTGACAGTTCTGAGCCAATACGAGCCCCCAAGCACCTCATAGAAACCCCTTTCCCCTTCATGGAAAGATGGCAGGAAAATTGCTAAGTGCTTTTCCATGTCCTTGTGGGGAATGACAATCCTACCTAACCCCTCTTCTCCTCAGGCTTCTGGTTCATGCCCTGTGGTAGGAAAAATTCCTTTCTCCTCTTCCATATTATGTACTTAGAATTGGGAAGCCGCTGGCCAGCGTGGACCTTTACCCCCAGCCCTTGTTGAAGGTAACTGTAGCCATGTGACTAGTTTTTACTAAAGCAGTGCTGGTGGGCCAACTGTGGTCCAGGCTTTTGTTCTGCAGGTGCCTCCTCCATGCTCTCTTTCTACTTTTGGAGGCTGGATGCAGATGGCAACAAGGTCTTAGACCAGTGGTTCTCAAACATCAGAACCATCTGCAGGGCTTATGTAAGGGCTGGCTTGTATCCTCAGCATTTGTGATCCAAACCCAGAGAGGGGGCCAGAGCAGGGGCATTTCTAACAAGTTACAGGATATGATGTAGAAGCTATTAGTATGGGGACCATGCTCTGAGAAGCACTGTTCTAGGTGATGGCACAGCTGCCACATGGAAAGAGTCTGGGTACCAAAGCACCCTTGGAGGGGGCAGAGCAGCCCTGTTAATAAGGTTCACCTGCCTGCAAACATTAAATGAGCAAGGAATAAACTTTTTTTGTGTGTTTGAGGGTTTACAGACTTTGGTGAGTACATATTGTATGTATATTGTATATTGCAGCAGGTTGATCTATCCTGAAAAGCATCATTCCCATTTCCACAGGACTGAGGCCCAGACCCATTGCTTGGCTGCTGTCTTTCTCTCCAGTCCAAACCAAGCTTTGGAATCCCTCACACCCTCCCAAGCACAAATATTCTCTGCTTTTCGAAAGTTCGCTTTACACCACTTCACTTCTATGAAAGACCTACATTAGCACCTGTTTTTGCTAATGGAAAGCAATCTGAAGAGTATTTCTGCTTTTACCAACCCCCACCCCTGAAAGGTGAAAAGTGAAAGCAGAGTTCACATTTGTTGTGCAGAAGCATCTTGTACCCCGAGCAGCAGGAGAGGCCCTGCCAAGCTCCCTCCCCAGGAACCACACCCAGGATCTCAGCACACAGCCACCAGAATTGTGAACTGTGTCTGAGAGCATCTGTATTTTATCTGGATTTATTTTGTGCATCCCTTAGCGAGATGTGTCCTAAGGTAACTGCTTCTTTTCTTTATGCTGTTTCAGCTTATAACAGGTTTCACAGGAAGTCTCTAGTTTGGCGTAGCGGACGAAACCTGTATTTTCACTGATCACAACTCTACCATCACTCAGAAGCTAAGTCTCCATCTCTGTTAGTCCTCCTGCTCCCTGCTGCCTAACGAATGGACAGTCAATCCATCCTGCAGAAGGCTAGACTTCCCTCCCACCCACTGGACTTGGCAATGAGGGATTCACTCCCAGGCTGGAGCAGCTCGTCCCCTCTGTCCTGATTAATCCCCCCGGTTGCTCCCCTGGACAGCTTCTGGCCACCCTCCTCCTGCGTCTGGAAATCTCCATCCTCTCTGCAGTAGTTACACCCACTTAGCACCCAATTCCTCATCCCCAGCACCACTCCTTGCACAGAGTAGATGCTCGATGTCTAAAATCAAAGCCGCGGCGACCAATTCTGAGCAAGAAATTGGGACAAGTCACAGGGTAAGGATGACAGATGGCAGGGGAAAGCAGTCTACCCAGCTGGTGATGACAGCCAGCAACAAGGTACGGGTCAAGTATTTTCCTCGTCGAATTTCCTGGAGCCCTGTCTTGACAGAATGCAGACTCTCAGACATAACAGGGCAATCGTGTGATAATTATATATATAAAAAAGTCTAGCAAGTATTAAAAGATCACTAGTTCAATAAGCACATGAAAGCTCAAAGCAGGATTCATGCCATTAACTCAAATTACATGAGCCGTAAGTCTTCCATCGCCTTCCTTTTAGCCACCACATCAAGGAAAAGAGGCTCTTTCATTGGATTATTAAAAGGATTTAATTAACATGGAATATTTCACAGGCAGACAACCTATGACAGAATAATTAAAATATAGTTTGTTGAAATGCACATTAATTGGTTACTAATTATCATGTTTCGTTCCTCTTTAAGGGATAAAGATATGCTCAGGGGGAGACACTGCTTTATGCAGACACACATCTCCCTGTTCATTTGGCTCAGCATTTAATTAGAAGGAAGGACAAAGTCCATGACGTTGCAGATCTAGGAAACTGGAGCAGAAGTCAGAGCGAACAAGCAAGGGGTGTCACTTCACTCTGAGCAAGCAGGGTGGTGGGCAGAGAGCTAGACTGGGAGTCTACAAGCCTGGGAGCCCCTCTCCTACTCTGCTCTCAATCCCCTATGCGTATTTCCCCTGCTTAAAGCTGCTCATGGACCCCGCACCATTATATAAATTCCAAGTCCCTGCCAGCCGGAAAGTTACGGTCAGGCCCTTGACTCTCTTCCCGAGATGATTCTCTGCCTTGTCCATCCCACTCAAGCCACCCTGACCATCTCACTGGACCTTGAACAAATCAAGTTTGTAATTACCACAGAACCTTTGAACGTGACATTCCTCCAGCCTGGAATCTCTTTCCCTGAACATTCATATGGGGCTTCTGCCCATGATTCACATCTCAGTCCAAAAAACTCCTCGGAGGCTTTCCCTGGTCACCCAATCTAGTACCCCCACCTTATTCTCTATCTCATCACACTCTTTTATTCACAGATGTAAAAAACTATCATATTATCTTAGGCATTTATTTGTTCGCTTGTGTATTGCCTGTTTCTATTGACTATGAACGCTATGGAGGCTAGAACCAATCTGTCTCCTTGATTTACTGCAATTCCAGCACCTAGGACAGTGCCTGACACATAGTAAAAGGAAAGGAAAGTGAAGTCGCTCAGTCGTGTCCGACTCTTTGCGACCCCATGGACTGTAGCCTATGAGGTTCCTCTGTCCATGGGATTTTCCAGGCAATAGTACTGGAGTGGATTGCCATTTCCTTCTCCAGATCTTCCCGACCCAAGAATGGAACCCAGGTCTCCCGCATTGTAGACAGACGCTTTACCGTCTGAGCCACACATAGTAAGCATTCAGTAAATAATTGTTGATTTAATGTATGGAGATGAGGATGGAGAATAAGATCTTTGAGCATCTGTCCAGTTCCAACATTTTAGGATGCTTTGAGCTTACACAGAACCAAGAGAAACACAGAAGTTGTAGAAGACAGAATGTTTTAACTCCTTTGTGTACCTCCCTTCTGGCCCCTAGCCTTGCCCTTGAGCTTTCAGGAAGTGTTTGTAGCCTGGGGTCCATCTGGATATGCAGTTCTAGGGTTCTAAAGTATCTGTGACTAGGGCCATGACCCCTGTCCACTTCACCTTTTCAAAGCGATAATCGTGGAAGCATCAGTTTTAAAACTGATCTTCTCCCAAAGCCTTTGTTACCTGTGTCATCAACCCATTTCATGGAATTTCAACAAGACCAAGGTTCTCCCTGGGCTTTCCTCATGGCTTAGTTGATAAAGAATCCACTTGCCCAGCAAGAGACCTGGGTTCGATCCCTGGGTCAGGAAGATCCCCTCCTGCATTGGTGGGTGGATTCTTTATCACTGAGCCAACTATGTCACTGAGCCAACTGTATAACCCCTCATCTAGAGACTGGGGAGATTTCATCCCTCATAATCTACTGGAGATAAAGTGAGGGGAAAGTATTAGCAAGAGCTATGAGCTCAAAGTGAAGAAAGCAGTAACTTCTGAGTGAAAGGATCATGGTTTCTAGGAAAGGGACATTTGTAGTGAGCCTCAAGGTGTGAGTAGGAGTTTGCTATGCCGAAAATGCTATGGTGAGGTTGGGGAAGTAGGTAGTTGAGAAAATAATGGTTGTAGTAAAGGGAGGAGGGGGCTACATTTTCGGCAGGGAACAGCTACGTGTAAAGACTTTGTGACTGGCCTGTAAACTATCATGTAACAAGAGTATTAAAGAATAGGAGATACTGAAGCTTGGCCTGAGCTTATTTTAAGGCTAAGGAATCTGGGCTTTTTTTCCCTACACAGGAGGACTTTTTTTCCCTTGGTGATATTTTTACACCTAGAAAAGTAAACAATATTTATCTTAAGCTCGTTGCCGACAACTTGAATACCAAGATAGTGCCAAGGAAAAACAATCACATGTAAACCCGCTGCAAAAAAAAATAATTGCTCTTAACAGGCGGTCGTATGTCTTTTCAGCACTTTTCGGATGAATATATATATATATATATGCTAGTCTAGCTTTCCCCAAATGCCATCCAAAGAACATTTTTGAGCTAGAGAGTATCACAGTCAGGCTTGCATTCCAGAAAGATCCTGCTGGTAGCCGTGGGGAGGAGAAGGCCCAGCAGAGACTGCAACCGGAGGTCAGGATGCTGTTTGTTCTTGCTCTGGTGCAGGGGAGAGATGAGGAGGACCTGGGTCAGGGCAGGACCAGCGGGACCAGGGAGGAAGGGCCAGTGTCTCAGCAGCAGAAACACACTAAGAGGCGGAAATGCTACCTTTGTGAAGTCAAACCAGAGGTCAAGGGTTGCATCAATGACCAGTAAGAGGCTGCTAAGATCCTCCTCTCCAGGCCCCTGGTTCATTTTCTAATCTGACATGCAGCATGATCTTCCATCCTAGAACATTTGATTATAGCATTGATCTCCCAGCAATTCCAGATTCACTCAGTGCACGCTCCCCCCCCACCTCCCAACCCCCCGCCAAAAAAACCCAACTCTATCTCTTTCAGAATTCTGTGGAGGAGGGACTTCCATGGTGGTCCAGTGGTTGAGAATCCACTTTACAGCGCAGGGGACACGGGTTCCATCCCTGGTTGAGGAACTAAGACCCCACATACTGTGGGGCAACTACTGAGCCCACGTGCTCTGGAACCCTTGGGCCACAGCTAGAAAGAAGTCCCCGCTCCACAATGAAGAGCCTGCGTACTGCAGTGAAAATCCCACGTGCTGCAACTAAGTCCCCGCGTGTGCAAAACAATAACTAACTAAATATTTTAAATTAAAAAGAAAAGAATTCAGCTGAGGGGATTTGCCGACTGTTGGTCTGAGATGCCATATAGGCATCAGGACTCCTTTTGATGTAAAAGCCAGATATCTTCCTCTCGAGGAAGCTTTCGTGGTGGCTTCCGTGACTCAGCAGGTGCCACGTCCTTGACCTCTCTGACCTCAGCCCGGGCAAGGAAGCCTTGCTCTTTTCCTCTCACAGCCTTCTACCCTCAGCTACATCCGCCGCTGCCAAGCTGTGCTCAGAAAATGAGGGTTATCACGAAAGAGCCTGAGGCTGGCCTGAGAAATGAGATGTGCCGTGGGTGATGGAGGAAGATTGAGAGACGGGATAATTGAGGACCCGAGCACAGACTCTGCCGCCTGCCGGGATGGGCTCTCGGCGTGGACCACATTAAAATCCCATCACCCACCGCTTTCTGGTGGCCTCAATGGCCTCGCTTCAAATGCTATTTTATAAGCAGTGTTTTCAGAGAGTTAACACATCTGGAGGGTCTCTGAAAAGGAAAAGGCCTCTGCGGAATAGCTTTTCTCTTACCAGAGGAAATGAGAGATGGTTTTCCTTGTAACCCAATTTCCAAAGCCTGTTATTACAGAGCATTGGGAAGATTTGCCCCCTGCCAGGCTGAAGGAGGCGGTGCCAGCTGCAAAGGGGCCTGAGAGATGGGTTGAGTGCTCGCTGGGGGCAGGGAGGCTGGTCAAGCACCATCTCCCCTCAGTGACACGTAGGGCCTTCCACCAGCTCACGTGTCTTGCACAGATTTTCTTTCCTCAAGCCATGGCATGGGAGGTATCATGGGTGGTGCAAGAATGATAGCATGGGCTTGCCATCCACCAACCCTGGGGCCCAAGCCCAACTCTTGCTTTTTACTTACCTGCCATTTCTCCATCTGGAAAAGAAAGACTTGTACCTGTCAGCAGAGGTAAGGTGTATGTGCAGTGTGTCTGGCCCACCTGGCCCTCCATAGATTGGGTCCTATTCCCTTCTCATCCATCATACATCCCTATAGAAGATTATTCAGCCAAAGACCAATCGCATGATTTGTTCATTGCTTTAGATGACCATTTTAGGACAGTGATGTATCAAATGTCACCTGGTGAGTTCTTGACAAAGCTGGAAGCCAGGTGGCCAGTGGAATGCCACGCCAGGTGTCCCGGAGGTAAGACAGCATGGCTGTCGACTGCAGAAATGCCTCCCTAGGGAAGGGCTGCCCCAGGGCTGGGAGGGGAGATGCATTTGACGTGTCTCGTCTGCCCTCACAGTCTTGTGTCCTGAGCCCACTGGACAGGGTCCCCAGAGGACAAGCTCTGAGCAGCGGGGGCAATCAAGTCACTATTCTTTAGGGCTGGGGCTGTTCAGAAGAATGGGATCCTTATAGATCGGCAACCCTGCCCCTACCCTGGAGTGGCAGCAGTCAAGGTGGAACTCGGGCTCCAACCAGGGAACCCCAAATCAATGCAGCAGTCCCTGGTGGCTCAGATGGTAAAGAATCTGCCAGCAATGCAGGAGACTGGGATTCCATTCCTGGGTCAGGAAGATCCCCTGGAGGAGGGAATGACAACCCACTCCAGTATTTTGCCTGGGAAATCCCATGGACAGAGGAGCCTGACGGGCCATGGTCCATGGGGTCAGACACGACTGAGCAACCAAGACATACACTGTACAGGAACCTTAGGGCAAGGGGCTCCTTCAGGACAGCGAGGATGTCACTGAGAGGCTATGTGGACACAGCTCAGGGGGCCTAAGAGCAGGCTTAGGCCTTAATAGGCAGCTTATTCAAGCTCTGGAATAATAAGATGTAATGGTAAAAACTGATGAGGGCTTCCCTCATTGTCCAGTGGTTAAGAATCCACCTGCCAATGCGGGGGCCACAGGTTCAATCCCTGATCTGGGAAGATCCCATATGCCATAGGGGCAATGAAGCCCACGTGCCACAACCACTGAGCTGGCCCTCTAGAGCCCACAAGCCACAATCACTGAAGCCGAAGCACCTAGAGTGCATGCTCTGCAGCAAGAGAAGCCACTGTAGTGAGAAGCCTGCATAGCACAACAAGGAGTAGCCCCTGCTCACTGCAACTAGAGAAAGCCTGCATGCAGCAGCAAAGACCCAGCATAGCCAAAAATTAGTAAATAAAACAAACAAAAATGTAAAAATTCATTTCTTAAAAACTTTTCTTGTCTCAGAGCCTTCAGAGGTCCCAAGACAGCAAAGTCACAACTTAGTGAGGGGTGAGCCTGCCATGCAGGACTTAGGGAAGGAGGCAGGAAAACCTGCTTTAAGGCTCTTAACCTCTTCACCGCTGATACAGAGATTTTGGGGGAGAAAGATCCTTTGATACCAGCTAATCTTTGTGTTCTTTCCATGACCCAGGTGAGGCACCGTGTCTTTTATATCTTTAAGCCAAGTGATTTTCATAACACGACGACCTAGTAGATACTAGTATTATTATTCCTATTTTGGTGATAGAGAGACTTAGGTTAAGGAGATAAAATAACTTTTCCTCATGTCTCAGATGTGCCTGTGAGGCTTCAACAAGTGTATGAAAACCTGGCAGAGCGGAGGGATGCGACAGAGCAGGGGTCCCCAGCCTCCGGGACCGAATGCCTGATGATCTGAGGTGGAGCTGATATAATAATATAAACAAGCACACAATAATCGTAACGTACTTGAATCATCCTGAAACCATCCCCACGCCTCGTCCCTGGAAAAACTGTCTTCCACAAAACCGATCCCTGGGGCCGAAAAGGCTGGGGACCATTGCGACAGAGGGTTCTTCCTGTTGTTCCATAGGAACCAGGTGGGAGTGAACCTGAGTTCTCCTTTCTTCTTCCCCCCACCCTCCCCCGCAATCGAATTCTCTTTCCAAGCACAAGGCAAGCTTCCAGAAGTACGAGAACCAACCAGTAATCTAATAGATAAATTGGGCAGCACTGCTGACAGGCAGTAAGGACCGGCGGGAGAATTATATAGGGTGGCCATGAAACCTCAATGAGACGCTTCACAAATTGGAGGAAATACTTCTCAAATTGGAGGCTGATGCTTTCAACTGCCTTGGAGAGTTTCCTATGGGTGGAAAATGGTTTTAGTTGGAGACATTGTTATTTGAGTTGAATTTGATTCTACACAGAAATGACACAGTTTCCATCCTAAGTAAATTTACAGCTTAAAGAGGGGGAAAGGATTATTTTAGCATGTGTGTGTGTCAACGAGGAGGGCGGTGTGTATGCGATGGGTGAGGATCATTTGAAAAGAATGACTATGGAAGCCTGGAGTGACTAAGCAAAACGAATGGCTATCTACCTTGAGATAGGAGAAGCTTAAGGGAGGTGATATTTCAAGAAGAGCACATAGAGAGATGTGAACTTGCCTGCAGTTGCCAGTTCGGAGACCATCAACCTAATATATCAAATCCTTCTAGTTTCTGTAGTGCAGATCATTTTCCACATGGATGCTCCATCTTCTGTGTTTTATGTGGAAGGAGTTGATGGGCAATGGAGGCGGGGTCTGAAAGGAAGGAATAGTCAACCTGGCTGAACACCGGAAGCGTCACCAGGAGGTACATCTATTCCTCACCACCAGTGGGGACTGATGGTTGAGGCTGACCAGAGGCTGAGCTGGCTGGGAAGCACAGCTGAGTGACCCTTCAGATCTGACTGTCAAGGGGACTTTGGAGACTCTGAGACACAACCAAAATGCACACTGTTGACACTGAATGAAAGGGGAGGCACCTACTACACATCGAGTAGGGGCTGGGGGCTTCCAACGCATTTCCATCCTAATCCTCTCAATGGCTCTGTGAGCTATCTGCTACTATCTTCATTTCTGATTATCAGTGAGACAGAGTTAAAGACCAAATCTGGATCTGTCTAGCTCCAATGTCTATGCCTCATGTACTTATCCTCTTTTTTTCTTTCCAATACAATTTCACACTAGTTCCAGATGTCTCTGGAGGTGGTGGGAGTGATGGCACAGAATGGTCTTGGTTACCTAATCCATAATTCCCCAACTTTTGCTTGGAACTCTCCCCAAATTAGGTCTGTTAATGCTTTGGGTCTGTTGCTGATTAGGTGAATGGGGTTTGGAGAGCACCCCTTCTCCGATTTGGAGAGAATAATCCAAATCTTAGTGAAGTAAGGAAAATATATATCATTGTATTAAAAGCTGACACCAAAATCTCTCTTAGGAATGAAACTTTTAGTTTGGAACATACCATGACATATTCTCAGGGAGTGGAAAGTGAGACTGCCCAGGGACTAGGAAGGAAAGGAAGCTATTCTTTGAGAGGCAAGGGGAGAAGATTTGCTTGTTACTGTATATAGGGTGTGTATTAGTCAGAGTTCTCCCAAAGAAACAGAACAAATAGGATGTTTATACGTACACACACAGATAGATAGATATAAGAGATGTAGCAAAGGAACTGACTCACACAGTTATGGAGGCTGAGAGGGTGCAAAACCTCACGTTCGCAAGCTGGATAACCAAGAAAACTGATGGTATAATTTAGTCTTTGTCCAAATGCGTGAGAGCCAGGGAAACTGGCGGCGTAACTCCCAGTCTGAAGTCAAACGCCTGGGACCTGGAGGTGGGGTGGGCATGGCGTCAGACCTGTCATCCTAAGGCCTGAATAAACTAGGAGTTCTGATTTCCAAGGGCAGGAAAAGATGGATATCCCAGCTCAAGAAGAGAAAGACAGAATCTGCCCTTCCTTTGCCTTTTTGTCCCACGAGGGTCCTGAATGGGTTGGATGATACCCACTCACACTGGTGAGGGTGATCTTTACTCACTCTACTGATTCAAATGCTGATCTCTTCCAGAAACCCCCTCACAGACACACCCAGGAATAATGCTTTACCAAACCTCTGGGCATTCATGAAGGCTAGTGAGAAGGAATCCCTTGGTTACAGTTCAAAATAGCGCCTGGGAAAGATATTTGTTTGGATAATTTGAGGTTAATAGCTGCCTATTCCTGCAATGGGATGCCTCAGCAACAGGAAACACTGGTTTTTTAGGCATTTTATCATGATATAGATAAGCTTAGTAACTAAGGTAAAGGGCATAGCCAGAGGTTAGGGGGTTAGAAGGTGCTCACCCCGGGATTTCGCTGGTGGTCCAGTGGTTAGAACTCTGAGATCCCAATGCAGGGGGCCTGGGTTCAATCCCTGGTCAGGGAATTAGATCCTGCGTGCTACAACTAAGATCCTCTATGCTGCAACTAACAATTGTCACAGCCAAATTAAAAAAAGACTGTCATCCAGTCTTGAGCTTGGAGCAGAGACCTGGGGAGAGGGGACACTATCAGAAAGCAATTGCACAAGGAACTGAATAACTGAAGTTCCTGGGGGGGCAAAGGGCATGGGGGCAGGGATGCTGTGGGACTGACATGGCGTAGGCTTGGCTGCCTCTCCATCCACCTTGGCCCAGCACTGAGCTAAGTGGGATGATCTGAGAGTTGGAATGAGGCTAGAGCCAATTTCTTTCTGGTCGCTGTGACCTTGTTGTATTTAGAGGTCATTGAAGATACAATTATTTATTTAGAGTTTCTGTTGTTGTTGTTTAGTCGCTAAGTCGCCTTCAACTCTTTGAGACCCCATAGACTGTAGCCCCCCAGGCTCTTCTGTCCATGGAATTCTCCAGGCAAGAATACTGGAGTGGGTTACCATTTCCTTTTCCAGGGAATCTTCCCAACCCAGGGATCAAACACACTTCTCCTAAATGGGAAAGCAGATGCTTTACCACTGAGCCACCAGGCAAGTCCTAAAAAGATTTAAAGTACATTTAAATTCAGAAAATTAAGCAGAGTCCTCTTTTATCTGCTTCAGCAAAAGTTGAAACTTTTGTGAAGTGCAACAAAATATACTCTGCTAACTGGAAGTTTTGTGGCCGCACCAAACACCCCATTTTTGTAGGAAGTGTGGACTGTGGAGCTAGGAAGCTGTTCAGAGTCATCTTTGAGGGAGAGCCATTGCTGAACTTGTGGGCACTTGGTATTTCCATGTGAGCTAACCGGCAACTCTCAAGTGTCTTTTAATCTTTCCTTTCATGACCTACATGAATAGGAGCAGTTATTCTCCTAAACACATCTAGTCTCCACGTTTCCCTAAGTTACTCTCATAAGCACGTCTTTGCAAATGCTGTTGGACAAGCAAACATGTATTGGTCCATGAGCGGTGTCCTCACATCGTATGAGCACAGGGGAGGGAGGGATATTGAAGGGTCTTCCTGAAATTATCTTTGCCAGGTGTTCTATGCTAAAACCCTTCTTGATTAGCTGCTTTTGCAACATCCAACCCTTCATCACATTAGCTAACATTCACTGGGCACCTTTGGTGGGATACGTACTTTGCTGAACACTTTCTAAGAATAAGTCATTTACTGTACGTACAGCGGTCACTTTTGGTGTCCATTTTACAAATGCTGAGTCATTTATTCAATTTCTTGGCAAGTTAGTGGGAAATCATGCCCTGGTCTCAGTTCTGTCTGATTCCCAAACCCCGGCCCTTAATCTTAGAAATAGTTTCCTGTCACAAGTCTCACGGAATGATCTAAGAAACCACATTCATTAATTCATTCATTTATTTGTTTGTTTATTCAGTATCAGCTCGGTACCTACCAGGTACTAAGTACAATGTCGAGAGTTAAAAGCAGAAAGATGAGCATGGCGTGGTCCCTGCCGTTCAAGGAGCTCTTGATCTACAGTATCATCTAGACTGTCTGGGTGCAAATAGATGTTGTAAAAGGGAATGATGAGCTATAATAAGAGTCTCAGGCAATACTGAGAGTGAACAGTTCTGCCTGGGTGAGAGCACGAGTGTTGAGGCTAAGAACGGAAGGAGCATTTGGAGCTGAGCCTTAAATAATAATTGAGAATTCTTGAGAAGAGAAACTGAAGATACCTAAAATTTAATACAATTTGTCTAAAACATACTTCTCCAGGGTTTGCCAACTCAGTGGATGGTGTCAACAACAATCTCATTTTCAAGCGGAAAACCTGAGAGTTTTGCTTTACACATCCCACTCCATTATCTCCACAGCTAGCCCATCAACAAATTCTGTTAAATATTCCTCCTAGAACTCTTTCAAATACATTACTTATCTCCAGATTGCAAAACTACCATCCCACTGTAATCTATCACCGTCTCTCACCAGTGTCTTGGCAGTAGATTTCTAACTGGTCTTCCCGTATTCACTCTTTTTAGCCTCCTTCTCTCTACAAAGACTAGTCTATTAGCTCATTAAGATCATATTTTCCATGGTACACTGTTTATAAAATAAGCTTTGAAGCCTTTACTAAATTCAAAATTTGAGTCTTCTTGGAGTCTCTTTCTACTAAGTATTTTTCTTTTGCTAATGGATTAGATTTTCCCATTTCTATTGATGTCTAGTAATTTTTATTGTATTCTGAGCAATATGAATGATGTGTCATGGAGGTGCTAGAGTCCGTTATCTTTCTCTGAAAATTTTCAGTTTTGTTCCAGCAAACTGTTCAATTTCTGGCAGATGACCTTGAACTTTGAGAGGCTTGGCTTTATGCTTTTTGTGGGGTGAGAGATGCTCTGTGAAAGGACAAGGTGTTTTCCAAGCTCCTCTAACTTCATAGGAATCAAATTGCAAAATCTCTCGTGGATCTTGTTGAAGTTTATTTTCAGGCTCTATTGGAACAGGTCTTGAATAGTCCTGACCCTAGAACCAAGGTCAGAAAACTTTTTCTTAAGGGCCAGATAAATATTTTAGGCTTGTGGGCCATATGGTCTCTGTAGCAAATTGTCATTGTAAACAAACAGGCATGGAAGTATTCCAATAAAACTTTACAAACATAGGTGGCTATGCTTATCAATTATATATTACAGGAGCCATAATTTGCTGACCTCTGCCATAAGACATGGTCCTACGTCTAAGGCAATGCCTTTAACAGGATTGTCAGGTGTTAACAAGGTCTCTGCCCTCTGGCTGGGCTGGAACTTCCTTATGTTCTAGAACCACTCAACCTCCTGTAATTCCACTCCACTCTCAGTCTTTTTTTAAAAGCTTTTTTAAAAATGTGGACCATTAAAAAAAAAATCTTTATTGAATTTGTTACAACACTGCTTCTGCTTTATGCTTTAGTTTTTTGGTCACTGGGCATATGGTATCTTAGCTTCATGACCAGACATCAAACATGCATCCCCTACATTGGAAGGAGAAGTCTTAACCACTGGACTACCAGGGAAGTCCCTTACTCTCAACCTTGTAACAACCTTCTTGGTAAGCTTTATGCAGTCTTGCCCTATGCAATCCCATCCCAGACCTTCCACCACAGAGTTCTGGGGACCCCCTCTGTGATGGCTTGCCCCACAGTTTCCAGTCACTTCAATAGTTTCTAAGTCGGATCCTACCTCCTTAGGTCAATGGGGGTATCATGCTTTGTATGGGCTCTGACTTCCTACGTCACAGAAAATTGTCCCTAGACAGAGAACTGAAGAACACGAGACCTCACCTCATGATTTTCTCTTTTCTCAGGGATCATGGTCTTGTCTTGCCCATCGCCACTGCCAGAAAGCAGTTTGCTTACATATTCTGTCCAGTTATACAGTTATTTACGGCAGAGGGCTAGTTCTATGCTAATTTTTCTATCATGGTAAATAGAAGAAATTCCTAAATCTACACATGTCCTCTTCAATCTAGTCTCCTCTCTGTTGCCAAAATGCTCTTTCCCATCTAATCATCAAATCATATCCAGTGCCCTCCCTAAAGTGGTTCAAAGATTTCTATTGCTTTTAAGATAACACCAAAGGGACAGAAACTGTTTTTGCCCATCAGTGAATCCCAACACTCAGCATGGCACCTTCCCTAGAACAGGTATATAAGAAATATTTTTGAGCAAGTGAATGAATGAGTGAATGAATGAGAAATGATATCTTGGGCAAAGAAAATAACATGAGCAAAGATTAAAAAAACATAAGACAGTATGGAAAATGGTGTATCATTCAGTAAAATTCCAACTCGAGAAACTGACTACAAATGATTCAAATGACTTCATGTGTAGAAAATATTACGATTGAAGATCATAGCCCTGAATTGTCATTTTTCAGTTACCAAAGACCTGAAATGATTTCCTCAGCATGAAGTTCTTAAGCTGACTAGACCTGTCTAATCAAGGCAAAGAAAGCTTTCCTTGGACTTGGGGTGACTGCACTCACAGATGGAGAGACAGACAGACAGGTGGACATGTGTGTAGGCAGAAGGAATCACCCATTTGCTAAAAATATAAACCCAAACCCATTTTTCACAGAAATCCTCAAAGAGCAAACAGATCGATAGCAAGCACACCATTTGTGTAACGTTGACATCCTTTTCACATTAGAGAAAGTGAAATCACCTTGGAGACCAAGTTCTTTTTCAGACAGTAGAGGAAGTGACTAAGGGAACTGTGACTTTGGAACCAACTCAGGCCCCCAAGGATTCTCACGCTGATTAAATACATTTGACAGCAAATTTTCAATACAGAAAATTAGCATTTATGATATTCAGGGAAGGGAAAAACAGGGCTTGAGCACCAACGTCCCCAAGACCTTGGGAAGGTAGAGTGCAAAGAAGTTTAGTGGAAAGAGACGTGTGAGTCTGTGGCTTGAGACTCTGGAATAAAGAATTCAAAGGGCATCAGAGGTTCTCTAAGATGCCATTTTAACTGTGCCCTAGCAAATACTCCCAAGAGAAAGCAGCAGTGGATATGACAAAGGAATGAGAGGCTACTGGGAGCTCCATACAGAGTGTAGAAGAAGCGGACAGAAACTCACATTCATTGAGCACCGTCAGGGTGAGGACCCATTGCTTGGGGCTTTGCTTGAGTTCTTGTGTTGTCTTCATCATAATAACCCTATAAGGGAGGTCCTATTATGTCTATTTAAGAAGTGAAGAAACTGAGGCCTCGGATAAGTGAAAATATCTGTCTCAAGTCACAGAACTAATAAACAGGAGAATTGTAACTTGGATCCAGATTTGTCTGATTCCAAAGCTCAGTGGTGCTTCCCAAACACCAGATTGTCTCCCTGGTCTGCTGTTTCTGTGTGTGCTCTGCTAAGTCACTTCAGTCCTGTCCAGCTCTCTGAGACCTGGTGCACTGCAGTCCCCCAGGGTCCTCCGTCCATGGGATTCTCCAGGCAAGAATACTGGAGTGGGTTGCCACGCCCTCCTCCACTGTATATGGTAGGTGGCTCATCAGAGGGAGGTCTACATTTTCAGGCATCAGGCCTTTCTTCTTCTTGAGTTGTAGGATATGGAATGCAGTGTCATGGACAAGCAGGTGCTTCATAATGATGGGTGTCATTTCAGAAATGAATTTACTGAAAATCCCTCATGTACTGATAAGCATTCTCTCCATTTCCTTACCCTTGAGTATCAACATTAGAATGTATGTCTTATGAATGTATGCATATATGTCATGACCAATAACCAACTTCTGGCTGCACTAGGGGATCCTGAAGGAATAAGCACACATCCGTGTGTGTATATGTGTGCTCGGCTTGTCACAGTTGGATTTTAAAGGCCAGTGAAAGAGAGGCTTTGGTCTAACACAGAACCGATAACACTTCAAAGTGCTCACTAAGCTTAGTCCCCTACTGTGAGATGCAACATTTATAAAATGCATTCCTACCTGTAGCAAGGCAAGCCCACGTTTCCCTTGCCAAGGGTCCTCATCAAGGCAAATACTTTGCTTTAACGATCAGCCATCGAAACAGAAACAAAACGTAGAAGTGGTGAGCCGCCATTTGTGGCAATATCATCCATTGTCTTGTACACACTGGTATTTTTATTTAGGAGGACATGGGGATGAGAGCTGGAACATATGCTGGTGAGTTTGCGTGTGTGTTTAGAGAGGAGAGCAGACAGGAGCCTGGGGAAAACAAACATGTGCAAACGTGGCAGGGAGCAGAAAGCCCAGCAGGGATTGCTGGTTTCCTAGCAATCAATGACCAACGTCCCTCTGGGACTATTCCCAATAGTACAATCGTTTTACAAATAGATGCAGGTCTTGGTTTAGTTACTGACATTGCTCGACCCAGGGCTGTGTGCACAGTCATCCCCCGCAGACAGGTCTTTGAATCTTGGATCTGGGTTTGGATTTACATTCCTGGGAACCCTTTTAGAAGGTTGCTCCTGGTTTGCCAGACTCTGGATTTTTATCTCAGCGCAGCTGTTCCAACCCAGGGTGTTTCAACAATTTTGTTCCAGGGAATAAAAAAGGGGTAGTTGTTGTTCTTAATAGAATCAGAACCATCTCTAAGCCACTCAGCTCCCTTTGTGCAACTTTCTCCAACTTGGCTGGACCAAAGCCCCTCCCCATCTTTCTCGGCACTCCCAAATTTGATCTGTTCTTAAAACACATTTTTATTTTCCTGGACAGCCATATTTGCACATGTGCCATCTCCCCCAAAAGACTTTTTAATTGCACCTTATTTATCTGTCACTTTCCCGTACCCAGCACAGACCTAGTATATAGTAGGTGCTCAGGAACATTTATTAAATGACTGAGCAGGTAAACAGAGTCCCAGAGACTTCCCATCCTCCTTCAAGTTGCCCACCCCACCTCGAATCATCAGTCCTGTCTTCCTTCATCCAGAAGAAAGCAGAGAAGGACTGCTGTCCAGGACTGCTGGTACCTTTTCTGTACTGGCATGGAAACTGGAATGCTACGGTCCTGGAGGGTCATCGCCAACCAGGAGAGGGCAACACAGCATCCTGTGTGTCAGGATGGGTCTTGCCTGCAAGAAGACATATTCCTGGTACCAACTGTCTGGAGGAAGAACAGCTTCTCAGACAAGCTCTGGCATCTGTGAACCTTGGTGCTGACTTACAGGAATGGGGCTCTCTAAGCTTGACCTCTAGGGCATTGAAATCTCAGAAGGAGGCTCATACCTGAGGCAGTGACAGCTACTTGGGGTTGATCCAGAAGGTGGGAGGTGGGTACAGGGCAAGGGTCTGGGATGGGTGGCTGCCTTCAACAGCACGTGGCTCTCCTGCTGAGAGGAGAGGAGAAAGAGTCTGGGTTGCTGTCATCTCGGTTCACTCTCTGTCCTCCCTTAGGACTTAGCCAACTTCCTCCTGCATACTCTGGCCCATCCCAGTTGCTTCATAGGAGAAGGGTTTGCTGAGCCCAGGCCTGGGCCAGTGGGCTCTAAGAAGAGCTTTAACAGGGAGAGAGAGAGCTCAAGGAGATACCAACTCTGGAGCTAAATGAACTGCGACTGCGCAGCCAGCTGCCCCTCCCATTCGGGAAGCTTAAACTCCCTGCTCAAAATGACGAGGTTTCCCTGCTTGCCAGAACTCAGGTCTCCTGAGAAGCTGGATGATAATGGTGCTCTGGCTGGCACGGACGAGAAGAGAAATGGTATTTGCTCAGTATTTGCCCTGTATCAAGCATTTTACACACTTGCCTAATCGAATCCACCCAGGAGCCCTGTGTGTAGATATTATTTTTCTCGCCTTATGGTGGGCCACATTGAGGCCTGGAAAAAAAAAAATAAGTGCTCACAGCAGAACTGTGAATTAGACCTAGGCTTCCATATTCCCCATCCTGGATCCTTCGAATCCTACATTTGAATCATCTGCAAAAATGCATTTTGTAGCTCTCCCCCCAGCCCATCATCCCCTGGGCGCTTTTCATTAAGTGCTAAAGGCACGTTTTGGCCTTTTTCTGCTCTTTATCTTTGTGGGTTCAGGACCCTAGGTCTGTTCCTGAGTGTTTCTGCCCTGACTCTATAGAGAATCACGGGATGAGTGAGTAAAAGCCCTTAGAAAAATCCAATCCCGTAGCCACTGTTCCCAGTCCAAGAAGCAGTGCAGGGCTGAGCTGAAAAGGAAATCATAGACCATCTAAGGAACCCCATTGCTTTAAACAGGGGGACATCAAGATCACAGAGGAAGTGACTTGTCCAGGGTCATACGTGGTAACTGTGATGGGTGGGGCACTGGGCCCAGGCCCTCCAATCCGAGTCACCTGCCTTAGCTCTTGGATGCTTTGGCCAGTGGGAGTCTCGGGTTATCTTCCACTGTTGCCATTTGGAGAACCAGCTTCTGTCCGTGGCTGCAGATAGGTAACCCTAAACCTGGCACCACAATCTTCTTTAACAGATAAGACAGCTAAGGTCCAGATCAGGGATATGAGTCCTGACGCCACAACCACCAGCGCTTAGCAGAAGGTCATGCCTAACCCAGGGAGCTGTGCTGCTTCAGCCTCCTGACAAGCGCGGCTGCGCTGATGTGCAGAAGCACCTTCAGGTCACGCAAGCTGAAAAGAACTGGATTAGCCACCCCGCTCCGAGACGCGGAGTCGCGCTGGCTTTTCTCTGCCTGCCTTTTTCTCTCCTCTTAAAGTCTGCGTCCCCATCGCCAAGTCCAATTAACTGAGAAATTTTTGAAGAAAGCCTCAAATTAAAACATACACACACACACACACAACTAAAGTCTGGATTAGGGAGGCCTGCCCTGCTTCATTGATCCATTGGTGGGTTTGCGATGGATCCGGTTTAAGCTAGTTTCCCCACCGTCTCCAGACGCTCTTAGGGTACTGATTTAAGGAGATCGAGCCCTCCATTGCAGAGATAAAGATCCCTGCCAGCGACACCAGCACAGTCCCTGGGATGGTGGAAAGTCACTAAAACTACAAAATTCTGCTTCGGTCTCCTGAACTTATTTTCTTTGTTATTTGGTGTTTTCTTGCACACGGGGATATTGCAAGGTTGAGAAGGGCATTGGTGTCCCTGAGGGGCAGCGTGAAATGGCACTGCCTACCATTCACACCTCAAGGCACCAGCAAGCCACCCCCAGCCTTCGTCCCTGGCTTGCCCTTCGCTCTGATTCAGCGGACACTCTCTTTCTGTCTCTGTCTCATTAATAATAACCGGCTTCTCCACCAGGCTGGGAAGCTGTTCTGCCTCCATTATTTTGTTTGTGTTTGAGATCATTATAGAGTCAGAACAGATACCCAAATGCATTTTGCAGGTGGGCCAACTGAGGTTCTGGGAGGAGGTGTCATTTGGTGGGCGGCAGAGCTGGGATTTAAAAGCAGAGTTTGGGCCTCCCCACCTATGCATGTCTTTGCACAGGACTGCCACCTGGACACTTCCTGTGCCCCATCCTTCTTGGTGTCTTGGTCTCTGTTGTCTGGAATGGTCCCTAGGGTGCAGTAGACCCTAGGTGGCTTCCCAGAATTGGTTCACACCCCCATCTTCCTTCCCAAGGGAACCTGAACCAGTTCAGACATCCATCTCTCCTCGACAAAGAGACCTATTTCAGATTCCTGAAAATCTGGACTCTGGGGCCATTCCTGATGGCCCCTACCCCTAGATTGACCTGAGTGTCATCCCATTCCCCTAGACAATGGAAAGGGTCATGTGAACCACCTCTGGCCAATGAGAGAGCAGGCAGAGACTTTGGGAGAAACTTCTGGAACAATCTCTCCTCTCATCTAAGGGAGTCACAGGAGGAGGGGTTCCTCTTCCTCTTCTGGATATTATTCTGTCCATCCACGGAGCTCAGGACAGCTGCAGATATCTTCCAAGCTGAAGATGACTCGGCCTAGCTGAGGACTGCTGATCCGTGGGCAGAGAGGGGAGTAGAGCCCAGGCCCCTGGTGGCATGATGGGTGCTGACTGTTATAATCTTGGGCCCAGCTTAACTCTGGACTTCCTGTCCTATGACCTCCAGAGGGTCCTTACTGTTTATGCCAGTGGGGGCTTTCTCTTTCTCGTAGCCAGGAGTGTCCTTACTGACTAGGGTCTTCCAGCTGTCGCTTCTCATTGTTGTGTAGTTGCTCAGTCGTGCCCAACTCTTTTGAGACCCTCAAGGACTGTAGCCCACCAGGCTTCTCTGTCCATGGAATTTCCCAGGTGAGAGTACGGGAGTGGGTTGCCATTTCTTTCTCCAGGGAATCTTCCCAGACCAGGGATCGAACCCAAGTCTCCTGCATTGCGGGCAGATTCTTTACCACTGAGCCACCAGGGAAGCCTGGTCCTCCTCGTACCTGTGGGTAAAATCAGGCTGTCCTCACACAGGGCTCACTTCCCTTATGTCTCTCTGCCACTCAGCCAGGAGCCTTCCAGGTTGCACAAAAAGAGGAACTTGAAATAAAGAAAGCCTGGGGGCTCTGCTCAGGACAAATACTTGGGAGACTTAAAACAATTCCCATTTCACATTTAGTTTTAGGATTACCTGTGTCTAGGGGAACATACATACATATAGTACAGTAAGTCCCCTACATATGAATGAGTTCTGTTCCAAGAGCACATTTGTTAAGTCCAATTTGCTCACAAGTCCAACACAGTCAGCCTAGGTACCCAACTAACCCAATCAGCTATTTAGTACTTACTGCAATAGGTTTATAATGCTTTTCATGCAAATAATACATAAAACAAAGAAATGCTTTTTAATCTTACAGTACAGTACCTTGGAATACAGTACCATGGCTGGTATACAGGGGCTGCAATCGAGTGAACGGGCAAGAAGAGTGACTGATTGGAGGAGGGAGAGGAGGTGGGAGATGGTAGAGCTGAAGGACCGTCAGCAACAGGAGACGGAGGGCAAGCTGCAATGTCACTCACGACTGACATTGATGGAATGCACATTCACATCTTTGCAAGTTTGCAACTGGAAAGTTCATATGTGGGGGGCTTACTGTACTAGCTAGCCTCGGGGGTGTGGTGGGTCCCACTTCCTCTGCTAAAAGAACCGCCCTGTCCATGATCCCTGCAGGGTGCAGGGCAGCCAAGCAGCCTTGTTCGTGCCATGTGACCTCCTTTCCAACCAGGCCACAGCTAATCGAATCAGGCAGGAACACTGGACTCATGAGAGAAGCATCCTGGCTGCCAGCTGGCCTTTAAAGTGGACCCCCTTTTAACAAAGAAAATGGGAGTCAGTCAAATTACTTTCTGTCTGAGGAGCTGGAACTCAAGATGAACAAAGTCATCAACCCGTAGAGCAACAGACAAAACAGACCCAGGAGTGGGACACAGGCAACTGGAAATGGACATGACATTGCCGTAACGTTTGCAAACTCTTGTGAACCACTTCAAACCCCAAGTTCTTTCAGCTTCAGGCTCAGTTGACGTCTCCAGGTCAACCTCTCCAGGAATCCCTTTACTACTCCTGGCAGTCATCTTCCATGATGTGAGATGCCTCCTTGCAGCTGAAGATCTGGTCCCCAGCATGATCCACAGGGCCCTCCATGATCCGCCTTGCCTGGCATCTCACATCATGGCATCTCACTACCATCCCATGGGAGCCCGTGAACCTCATAATTGAGTTGTATCCCCTGCCATCGATGTGCCATACCCTTGCACCTCTTTCTGCCTTGATTTGTATATTTCCTCTGCTTGGAACGTCCTGCTCTTCGTTAAAGATATGTGTACTCCTTCCCTGGTATTTCTCTTGCATGCCTTCATTCAAACATGATTTGTTAAGCACCTAATAGGTGCACTATGTTATTCCTATGAAAAAGAGTTGGATAAGGAGACAATAGGGCTGGAGGGGTGGCTACAACAGAGAAGGCACCTCTGAGCAGAATCTGGGTGTGGTGAGGGAGTGACCTTACGCGAGTCTGGGGAAGAGTGGTTCTGGCAGATAGAACAGCAAAGGCAATACTCTAGGGGTGGGAATAAGTCTGGTGGAGGATAAAGCAAGTGTGGATGGAGTGTAGTGAAAGAGAGCCAGAGCCATGGTTAAAACTTGACAGGGGTTGGGTGTCCCTGGTGGTCCAGTGGTTAAGACTCTGCACTCCCAATGGAGAGGGAATGGGTTTGATCCCCAAGTGGCTCAGCAGGTAAAGAAATAACCTGCAGGAGACTTGGATTCAATCCCTGAGTCAGGAAGATCCCTAGGAGAAGAAAATGGTAACCCACTCCAGTATTCTTGCCTGGAGAATCCCATGAACAGAGGAGCCTGGAGAGCTACAGTTCATGGGGTTGCAAAGAGTTGAACATGACTAAGTATATATATATATATCCGCCCCCCACCAACCCTGAAGGGAACTAAGCAGGGGTGAAATAATGCCTAGGAGGACCACTGCAAAGAATCTGGATTTGGGTCTAAGCATGATGGTCTGCTGCTGCTGCTAAGTCACTTCAGTCGTGTCCGACTCTGTGCGACCCCATAGACGGCCTAGCGGGGTGCTAGGAGGAGTAGGAACCATAATGTATTTGCATTTTGAAAAGGTTGATCTGGCTGCTGGGCTGTGGGGAGGCGAGCCTGGAAACAACATTCCAGGTGTCTAAGGAATGGGAGGACTGGGATTTCATTTGGAGGAAGAGCCAATAGGACTCATTGATGAATTAGACGCTGGGAGGAGGGGAGGGAAAGAGTGAAACTGAAATTCAGACCAGTGCCTGAGTAATTTGGTGAATGGAGGCACCACTGATCTATATGGAAACAAATGGAGGAATGAGTTTGGGGGTGGAAATCAGGAATTGGGTTTGGGACCTGGTACTTGTCAATCATATCACAAGACTTTGTTACAAATCTCAGACTCCTTAAGGGGATATGCATTTTTTCATCTGTCTTCCTCATTCTACTTAACCACAAGTTCTCACAAATAATAGACACTTAGTCCATTGTAGGCAAAGGTTTTGATTCCTGAAAATTGCAAATGGTACCCAGATAGCCTTCCTTTCACTAGCTCACTTAATTACCACCAAGCCGCTCATCTTCATTTTGTGCTGGTGAGTGCTAAGTCACTTCAGTTGTGTCTGACTATGACCATATTGACAGTACCCCGCCGGGCTCCTTTGTCCATCGGATTCTCCAGGCAAGAATATTAGAGTGGGTTGCCATGCCCTCCTCCAGGGTATCTTCCTGCCCCAGGGATCGAACCTGGGTCTCCTGTGTTTCCTGCATCGGCAGGCGGGTTTATTTACCACTAGCGCCGGTGACCATCACCCTTTGCTTCCAAGTCAGTCTGACCTCCCGCCTTGTCCATCCCCTCCATCAGTCTTTTCACAGTTAAACAGAATCCAAATGGCTGTCAGGGGAGCCCTAAAGTTAAAGACTCACTTCAGTACGCTTTCTATTAGCATGTCTTGGTTCAGGCGGGTGTTATGAACTGTTCCCACTGGCTTGTGCCAAATTGGTCAATCAATCACCACTCAGGTACCGAGCACCCTCTATAATAAGCCCTAGTATTTGTAAAACTTTGTAGCTAACAAAGCACTTTTATATAGCCTCTCGTGGGACTGTGCAACCAACCTCTGAATTGACAGGGCAGGTCTCCAGATATTAAATTCCCATTTCATTTCAACTTCTGGAACTTTGTAACCAAAGGTCTTCACTAAGACGGCTCCCTCTTGCTCTTCTTTTTGGCCTGGGAAACTTCCACCTGAGCTTCCAGAATCATCTTTAAATAACAATACCTTCCCCAACCCTCAGGCGGAGGTAATCAATCCACTCTTCTTCCTCTGTGTTCCTTGGGTCACATGCCTTTTTTCAGTTGTTTTGCTGTAATGTGTAGCTGTACACCACATGAAATGTATAGGGTACTTATAAGCATCTATCTCCCTAATAGATAATATTCTCCTTGAGGGAAAGGAATGTATCTCATTTGTCTTAGGGTCCCAATGCCTGATATATCCTCCCACATATAATAAGCAATCAATAAATGAAGGGCCATATGGATATTTTGAAAGCTGGAGGTCACAAAGTGGGGGACTGCACCTATTTTGCTAAGGAATATGGACCTCAGACTGTAGGCATAACGGATCCAAGGGAGTCTTGATTTATATCACAAAAGGCAGATGGCAGGCTCATTTCATAGAATTTATTTCCCTGAAAGTTGATGAGGTCTGATTTATGTCTTCCCTTGAAGGTCGGGTTATGGACTGTTCAACTCACTCCTTCTCTCTAACAAGGGCTTTCATGGGGATGGTGTGGATGGTGTCAGTTAGACACAGCTTGTTTGTCACACCCAGGGAATGTCAGGAAATTTCTTTTCATCTCATCAAACTTTCACTGAGCATTTACTATGTGCCCGGCATTGTGCTCAATGCTGTGACAATAAGGCAAGGTGTTTGGAAGCCCCCTTTGCCAAAACTGGGGCCTTCAAGGCATGTAGAAGCCAGCATGACATGTCTGGGTTCCCCATCCTTCAGCCTTCATCCCATGCCACCGTGATCTGCTCCCAGAAGAGCTAGTGCCTGGCTGTGATCAATGAGTGCCTGTCACCCTCATGACACTCTCCTGAACCGTTTCACCAGCACTCAGGTGAGCCTGCAGTACTGGGCTGATGGGATGGGCCCCAGGGAGTGGGGCAGTGGAGGGCAGCAGCATTGATGGATGCAAGTGTCAAAGCTATTCACCAGAAGACTTAATTGACTTTCTTGGGCTCTTCTTTCTGCCACAGAGTCATCCATTCATCCATCTACCCAAGTGTCTATCCGTGTATGCATCCATTCATTTAGTCATTCATATACTCATGCAGATCTTTAAAGTGCGTATTTGTATGTCTTCATCATTACATATTCAACCAGCCATCCATTCATGTGCCCATCAATCCATTTATTCTTTCATCCATATCTTTATGTTTAAAGCATGCATCTGCCTGTCCTAACTAGTGCATATTTATCCATCCATCCATGCACTGATTCATTTAAATCTTTAAAGTACATATCATTTCTTTGCTCAAAAACTCTGAGTAGCCTTCATGTGTCACAGCCTAGAAGCAATGTTGTTCTCTTAGCATTCACAGTTGGCCCTTATTTTCTGATCACATCTACATGAGCTCTCCTTTGGCCAAGTGGGTCTGCCCATCTCCCTCAGCAAGTTGGATCTTGCCTTCTCGCCTCTCCTCTCCTCCCACCTTCTTTTTGCCTAAGTGCCCTCCCCGTAACTCTGATCCACTTAGTGTTGGTTGCAGTCCAACTCTTCATTCACTCAAATCTTCACCCTCTTAGGAGACTATCCACTGTATTCACGCACTGTTTGTCTCCTGGGTGATCTGTCCCATCTCTGAACTCCAAACGCTCTTAGCGTCTGACCCAGGCCTTTGGGTACTTGGCTATTGTGTCCTTGTATTGATCTCTTTTTTTGAAAATGTGATCTTTCTCCCGAGAGACCTGCCCTTATCCAGTGCTACTGAAGACATTCCTGTGCCCTTGTGCCATCTAGGCCTGGGCCCATCGAAACCTAGAGAGAGGAGTCAGGAACTCCTGACTTGCTGCTTCAAGTCTTGTGCCCACTGTTACAAGCCTGAGTCCTGGACACCTGTGAAGCTCTGACCTGAATCCTCCATTCTCAGACCACCAGTACACACAAGGAGAGTTTGGGGGAGGGTCTCACCTAGAAGCCTGCTTGACCTTGATGCTGGTGTTACTCTTCTGGGCCCCAGCATTGGGATGGAATCTGTCTTTCTTACCCCAAATCTGATGAGCACATTCTGTGAACTGACTGGTCCCAGAGAACTATGCTGCTGCTGCTGCTGCTGCTGTGTATATCTTTGAGTGTTACTCTCTCTTTTGTTACTTATTGCCATATACTGCTTTGAAATTCATTGTTTCTCATCATTCTGTGGGTTGGCTAGGTGGTTCTTCTGCTGGTCTTTTCTGGCTTAATGCAGGTGATGACAATCCATGTTGGGGCACCTGGGATGACTCTGCCCGTGTATCTGGGGCCTCAGCTGGGTAAATGGAATGGCCTTTCATCCTCCACGTGGTCTCTTTCTCTCCACTGTGGCCTCATCCTTAAGGAGGGCCAGACTGGGTGTCTTGAAATATGGCAATCTCCAGATTCCAAGAGTGTGAAAATAAAAGCTTCCTATCTTCCCCAAGCCTTGGCTCTGGAATCACCCAGTATCTCTTCCGCTAGATGCTATCTATCAAAGTAAGCCATGAGGTCAGCTCAGACTCAGTGGGTAGGGAAAGGGCTTTCACTTCTTGATGGGAGAAGCTCTAAGACACTGGACCAGGTTTTTCAATCTATCCATCTTACCTACCCTGTCCAACCCATCAACATGATCTCCCCTGGGTAGTACACCATTCAAGTAAGCCTGCATTTACCCACCTTTGGAGATGGTTTACAGTACCTCGGGGCCATCCCTCTAGCTGGATCACCTAGAGTATTTTCCCGTTATGATACTCCCAACTACAGTATATGGTCCAGGAGGGCAGGGACTGCTTTAGCTGCCCCACAGAAAGTGGGAGCCTCCCGAACCAGGGATCGAACTGGCACTCCCTCTCTAGCAAGCGGATTCTTAATCACTGGACCACCAGGGAAGTCCCTGGCTGGTTGGCTGTAAAGCTTTACATAAGCATAAATACCATCTTCAGGATGTCTTATAACTTTTCCTTTCCTTAAGCTTTGTTGGTGCGTGGCTTATTCATTTCATCATCTATACCCCTTTGAAGGACTGTAGGTTCTCATCTTTCACTCTGTACACTCTCCTATTGCGTATCTTCTTCTAGCAGTTATCACTATCTGAACTGCCTTTTGTTATCATTTGTGGTTTTGTTTACTTGTTCATCATTTGTCTCTTCGATCCCAAGGAAACCTTTGTGTCAGGACTTGGATTTTTCACTGATAAAATTACCAGCACCTAGGCCAACTTATCACAGAGTAGGTGCTCAGTAAATACTTTTTTGAATGAATGAAAGCCTCCTGAAGACTGTGATCAGGCCTTAAACTCATGCATAGACCCTCTCCCCACTCCTGTCAGTACAAGATGGCCCTTTACATCTGTTCTTTGAGGATAATTCATTAACTTATCATACATAGGGTGAAAGGTTTTGAAGGTTGCAGACAACTCCTTTATGCCCAATTTACAAATGCTTTTAAGAGTCTCCTATGTATCCTGAGAGGATTCTGATTCTTAAAAGTGAGTCATTTCTTTGGCAACATGATACTTGAACATCTGGAAAGACAAGAGGATGTGGTCTGTTGTGTTCAAATTCCTTCCAATGAACTTAGCCATTTAGATGTGCACTGGGCGGACATGAAAAATAAGAAGTAAAAGCCCCAGGTCTTGAAGGTGACTATGGGAATGACCTTGGATCCTGAATCTTAGTTCTTCCAGAGAGAGAGGTTTGCTTTCAGGGTCTGAAACTGAGGACTTCCAGAAACACGCAGATACCGGTCTTCAGAGGGGTCATAGGAGACCTTGTGAAGAGGAAGTATGGCCTCCATGGCACATGTTTGCACAGAAAATCCATGGTCACATAAGGGATTCAGAGGAAGAGGGACAGGAGACTCTCCTCCTCAACACCCATCTCCCACATGTTTGCTCCAATCTGGGCTAAATGGGGCCTCTAGGTTATTTATAGTCTAATCTATCATGCTATTTTCTGTGGCATTTCATTTGATTTTATATTATAAATACACACAAAAAAGTACTGAGAATAAGAGAACAAACACCCACCACCCAGCCTAGGAAATGAAACATTTATAAATATAACAGACGCCCTCTGTGACTCTCCTAAATGGTATTCCCCACCCACCTTCCTTTCCCAGCAATAAGCACCATCCTGAAACAGATATTGATATTCCCATGCTAGGTTTTGTGCCTCTAGTACACGATGGTAAATGTCAGCTTTGTCAACAGTTTGGCTTGCCAATTTTTAAAAAATTAATTTATTTATTTTTGGCTGTTCTGGGTCTTTGTTGCTGCACGCAGATTTCTCTAGTTATGATGAACGGGGGCTGCTCTCTGGTTGTAGCGCAAGGCTTCTCATCGCAGCGGCTTCTCTCATTGTGGAGCACAGGCTCTAGGGCTCGTGGGCTTCAGAAGTTGCAGCTCTCGGGCTTAGTTGCCCTGGGGCATGGGGGATCCTCCCGGACCAGGGATCGAACCCATGTCCTCTGCACTAGCAGGTGGATTCTTAACCACAGGACCACCAGGGAAATCCCTGGCTTGCCAGTTTTAAAGCTTTTCACAAGCACGAATACGTCTCCAGGATCCCTTGCTATCCCTTGCGTTTCCCTTCCTCAAGCTTTGTTGGTACATTGTTTACTCATTTCATCATCTGTCCCCCTTTGATGGACTATTGTTTCTAATCTTTCACTACTAGGAGGCTGCCATTAACTTTCTGGCTCACACTGTTCTCCCTACACCTGGAGCAGAAGGTCTTCAGGGTGGAATCACTCCGTTTGGTTCTGTAGGTGAAAGGCACTCAGTCGTGTCCGACTCTTTGCGACGCCATGGACTATACAGTCCATGGAATTCTCCAGGCCAGAATACGGGAGTGGGTAGCCTTTCCCTTCTCCAGGGGATATTCCCAACCCAGGGATTGAACCCAGGTCTCCCACATTGCAGGCGGATTCTTTACTAGCTGAGCCACCAGGGAAGCCCAAGAAGTGGGTAGCCTATCCTTTCTCCAGGGGATCCTCCTGACCCAGGAATTGAACTGGGTTCTCCTGCATTGCAGGCGGATTCTTTACCAACTGAGCTATCAGGGAAGCCTTTGGTTCTGTATATCTTCAACTTAATTAAGGACTTCTCAGGTAGCATTAGTGGTAAAAACCCACCTGCCAATACAGAAGACATAAGGGACGTGGGTTTGATCCCTAGGTTGGGAAAATCTCCTGGAGGAGGGCATGGCAACCCACTCCAGTATTCTTGCCCACTCCAGTATTCTTGCCTGGGAGAATCCTATGGACAGAGGAGCCTGGCAGGCTATAGTCCACAGGATTGCAAGGAGTTGGACACTACCAAAGTGACTTAACAAGCACACGCATCTTCAATTTAATTAGGTATTGCCAACTCCAAAGTGGTTGTACCTGTAGTAGCATGAGTTCTGATTGCTATACAACCCAACCAGCACTTGTTACTCTCAGACTTTGATTACCGTTCATTTGAAGGCGGAAAGCGATGAATTCTTGCATGCTTTGAATTGTATTCTTTCCACTGTTGACCAGTGAAGCAGGGTGTTGTTTCATGCTTATTGACCATTTCTGTTTCTGCTTCTTTATCTTACCTCTCCAGATCCTTTGTCCATTTTCCTATTGAATTGTTGGTCTTTTTCACGTTGACTGATGGCAGAGTTTCTTAACAGCAGCACAATTGACATTTTGGACCAGATGATTCTTTCTTATCAGAAACTGTTCTGGGTTATAGAATCTTTAGCAACAACATCCCTGGCCTCTTCTAACTTGTACCAACAGCAAATCCTCCTCTCCCATCTCAGCTGTGGCAAGTGTTTCTCCAGCCATTCCCAAACTACCCTCAACTGAGTCACTCATTCATAAGAACACTTTACTTTTCATGGATATCAATCCATCGTCAGTTACACAGCTTCTATGTATCTTCACAAAGACGTTCTGGGATGCTCAGTAGATCTGGTTATTCTCTGTTTCAGAAGCTTTGCTTTAGAGGAGGGAAGGAAAAACAGACTGTGCATTGTGTCTAAAGTAATAATTTGGGTGCTCTCTCTTCCTATCTTTGTTTCAAGTTCACAAGGTATGTGTTAATACCCCATTTCACAGATGAAGAAACCGAGCCTCGTAGTCTGTCCAAGGGCACTCAACCAATAAGAAATTGAAACAGGGTAGGAAGAATATGGCTTCTAGTCCTGGCTCTATCACAGATTGGTTATATGATCAGGCATTTCCTCCATGTATATAGTTTAGTTTCCTACAATGGGGCTTCTCTGGTGGCTTAGGCGGTAAAGAATCTACCTGCAACGCAGGAGACCCGGGTTCAGTCCCTGGGTTAGGAAGATCCCCTGGAGAAGGGAATGGCTACCCACTCTAGTATTCTTACCTGGAGAATTCCACAGACAGAAGAACTTGGAAGGCTACAGTCCATGGACTCAGAAAGAGTTGGACTCTTTGTTGGAGCAACCGACACTTTCTCTTTCATGATGGTAATGAGGCTGCCTGCAGACCTCACTAGTTCAGCCCATTCTACCCAAAGAGCACTGTGGTTGAGCACAGAATCACAAGGCGGGGCAGCCACAGTGAGAATCTGGCATTTCTACTTCCTGATGAGTGACTTATCACTGTTCCCCTTTATGCCTTGCTTTCCTCGTCTGAAAATGGAGATTCAGATAGCATCAAACTCCCAGGACTTTTTGTGAGGGTTAGATGAGATAATCCGTGGAAAGCAGGTAACACAGTGAAAGTTCCATACATGCCATAGAATGTCAATATAATTCTATGAATAAGTGGACTGGGAAATCGTCTTGACAGGGAAGCCCTGTGAAGCGCAGATTATGATATAAAAAAACAATATTTCACTGCCTTTAGATGCAAATAATAATATTCAGGAAGAGTTTTGCCAGTAGGCAACCCGACCAATTGAAAGGTAAAGAAAGAAGCTTGATGATAAGCTTATAGTGTGTACCATGATGGCATTTTGAAAAGGGATTCCAGCCTACCTTTGGCCTGTCCTGTCTCCTAAGAGCATCTCATATCTCCTCTCTCATCTGCTGGCAGCCCTTGGCAGCTGGGCAGTGCTAACTGCAAAAACTCTATAAAAATAAATTTTAACCCAGGGGCTCCAAGGGATCACAGGGTTTGAATGGGGCTCTAAATTCACACCTGTCTTGCTTTTTTCCATAAAATCTATATTTAAAGTGAGTGAGTCAAGCTGCTCTGGACTCAGTAGACTCCTGGGAAGACGGCTGGCCACCAGTAAGCAGGGTCCCCCTTCTAAGAGGGAGGTGAGAGGCTCTTTAAACATGCATGCCAAGAGAGTAGGGGCTGCCACACTAATGGCTCTGCAGACTCGGAGAGGGACTGCCTGCCAAGTGCGCCAGTAATTAGTTGTTAACACATGGAAATAAAAGCCGATTTAGAAACAGGAGCCATCATTTATTTATAGCAATCCAGCACAAGTATTTTTTTAAACAAAAAAGGAAAACTGGACATAGTGCCTAGTCAAAGCCAAAGCATCCAAGGAGCTCCAAAGTCATCTCCTCACTCACTTGTCTTCTCTATCACCTCCTCCTGGAAGTCCACCTAGACTGACCTTCTCTCTCACCTCCTTCTAGAAGTCCACCTAGTCCACCTTGCTGAGCCCCATTCCCTTCAACTTTCAGGCTCTCGTTCTGCCCCTAACTGTTGTACATGCGAGGCCGCCACTGGTTCGTGTTCTCTGATCCCTTGCATGTGTGCCTCAGTGTATCTTTGATGAATGGAAAGAGCCCAGGCTTTAGAGAGAACCCTGCTTACATCCTGGTTCTAGCACTTTATAACTGTGTGGTCTCAGGCAAACCACTGTCCTTGCCAAGGCTTGCTGTAAATACAGATATTAAACATACTGAGATATGGAGCCCATATTGTGTGCCCAGCATAGAGTGGGCATCCTGACTCCATCCTGGGCAAGGTTTGCATCTGTCATTTCTTTTTCTTCTCAATTTCTGGCAGAAAAAGTAGGATGGCACAGAGTGTGCAGGCTCTGGAGCCAGACTGTCTCACATTGAATCTTGTTCTAGTTCCAACCAGCTGGGTGACTTTGGGTGACTTATGTAAGCTCATAAGTGCCTCAGTTTCTTCAGCTAGAAAATGGGAACAATAATGGTCCCTACTCACAGGATGCTGTGAGGGTTAAGTGAGTCAGAGTGACTTACCTTCTTATCTAGTGACTCCCTAGGTAAGAAGTCAGAGTGTTCCAGTGTTCTTGGACTAGTAGTGGTGACATGATGGCAGGTGGGAAAGGCGTCTTTACTTCTCACCGCCCATAAGCACCATCCTTGAAGCTGCTGAGAAAGGAGAAGTTCCCTGCTTTTTGAGTTTGACAGACCCAAGTTGGGATTGCCTCAATTCTATCAGTGTGGTCCTGGGGAAGGTATAAACTTCTACGAGCATCAGTTTCCTTCTCTGTAAAACGGAGGATGATAGCACCTATTTCCCAATAACCTGAGTGATCCCAGAAGCAGATTTTTTTTTTCCTCCCCAGAGACTCCAGGTAAGAGGTCAGGCCAGCTGACACCTTGACTTCAGTCTCATGAAACTCTGAACAAAGAAGCCCAGCCAAGACCACTCGGGCTTCTAACCTACAGAAGTGGGAGCTAATAAATGGATATCATTTTAAGCCGTGAAAGTTTGTTTTAATATGTCACAACAAAAAATGGACACAGTTTACAAAATAGAAGACTGCCACCTAGAGTAGGGTTATCAACTGATCCTGAGCTCCTGGAAGGCAGAAACTGGGTGTTACTTATTTGGAGTCCACAGAACCTGGTAGATAGTAGATGCTCAAAAAATATTTATAGACAAATGAATTAATGGACGCATTTTTAAAAAATGAACAAAGGATCCAGACTCCGTCTATGAACAAGTAACTTTCAAAAAGCTACAGGTTCCAGGATGTGCACAACCAAGAGGCTGGAGAGCTAAGTGAATGCATAAGAGCAAGCAAGTTGGGGTCTAATCTCAGCTTAGTCTGCCAGCTGTGTGACCTTGGGCAAGTTACTTAACCTCTCTGGGCCTTGATTTTCCTATCTGCAAAATGAAGATAATCAGAGTAATAGCCTCATATATTGTCACGGGGTTAAAAAAGGGAATACATAGCAAGCTTGTCTATTATAAATATTCAACGAATATTGAATTGGTACAGAGACAGAGTCACGATCCTTTGAAATTCATCTTTGTTTTCTCCACAGTGTGTTTCTTCTCCACCACCCCAGCTCTGCCCCCGCTGCCCTGCATCCCTCATACACACTCCAAGCCTTGTTTTTCTTCTTTGTAGAAATGAAGTTGTTGTTTCATGGCTAAGTCGTGTCTGACTCTATTGCGACCCCATGGACTATAGCCCACCAGGCTCCTCTGTCCATGGAATTCTCCAGGCAAGAATACTGGAGGGGGTTGCCCTTTCCTCCTCCAGGGGATCTTCCCAATCCAGGGATCGAATCTGTATCACCTGCACTGGCAGGTGGATCCTCTACCACTGAGCCACCGGGGAAGCCTGTAAAATGAAGACGTGAACCTTAAAAATAGTCTTCAATTTTAAAACTTCTGTCACTTCCCTGGTGATCCAGTGGCAAAGTCTCTGCTCACCCAATGCAGGGGTCTGAGTTTGTTTGCTGGTCAGGTAACTAGAGTCCCCAGGCCGCAAGTAAAGATCCTGCCTGCTGCATTGAAGATTGATGATCCCATTTGCCACAACTAAGACCCAGCATAGTTAAATAATAAATAAATATAAAAGAAAGCCTTCTATTACTTTAAAAAACATTGGACACTTAACTTTAAGCAAATTCCCTTCCTTCTCACTACGGCTGGCTTTTCAAAGTCATCAGCAGACAAACTCATGAGAGAGGTGGAGGGAAGGTTGTCTGGCTCTCACCCTACTTCCCAGACAGAGAGAGGATGGGGACACGGCTGATTTGCAAGGCTAACTGAAAAGGCCCAGGGCAGCACTGGCTTGACCTGTCCAGGCAAAGCTATTATTTTGATGGTCTCGTTGATTAGCTGAACTGGGAGGAGAGGCTATGTCGTTGTTTTTCTTTATTGGGTTCACAGGCCTCAAATTCCATAACTCACAAACCAGAACTGGGGACAGTCTAGTCTTAATTATACAAGGACAGATGCTTTGCATTGCAAATTGTCCACAGCAAAACCTTGCTCCCAAATTATTGATGAGATTGTCACTTACCCTGTCTAAGTCCATTTGGGCAAGAATGTCCCTATTTCTTACCATGCAATAGACAGTCCTATATTAGAACTGTTATGGGCACTGTTTCTCTGCTTCTTTGGCGTCTCTCCACCTAGAAAACAAGTTCCTTTGGGTGGGCACCTGGCTGTCCATCTTTCAAACGGAGTTTCATTTTACACCCTGACCACAAACTTCCTTCCAGTATGAAAGAAGGGAGCCAGTTCATCACAACTATGCCCATATTCAGCTCTAAGCCTCAGGACTCAGGCTTCAGGTCAGTGCCTGTCCAGTTTCAGCTGGGGCTTTGCATCAGAGCCAAGGACAATCTCAATAGGAGAAATTACCAAGGGCTGAGGACTGACTGTCTTAGAAATACTCAGGTTTCCACTTCCTCTGGCTGCTTCCTGAACACTGCCAGAATATTGTGAGGCCCACAGCACTGAACACACCAAAGTTCGAGGGTAAGCACTCAAGCAGCTTGGGAAGCCCCATGTAAATCATGGAAATGATGCTTGCCTGACATTTGCCAGTTTTATTCAATCACGCCACGGGCAATTAAGAATCAACTGTGTTTGGGACTCGGAGAAGGCAATGGCACCCCACTTCAGTACTCTTGCCTGGAAACTCCCATGGACGAAGGAGCCTGGTGGGCTGCAGTCCATGGTGTCTGGAAAGTCGGACATGACTAAGCGACTTCACTTTCACTTTTCACTTTCATGCATTGGAGAAGGAAATGGCAACCCACTCCAGGGTTCTTGCCTGGAGAATCCCAGGGACGGGGGAGCCTGGTGGGCTGCCGTCTGTGGGGTCGCACAGAGTCGGACACGACTGAACCGACTTAGCAGCAGCGGCAGTGTGTGGGACTTCCCTGGTGGTCCAGTGGTTAAGAATCCACCTTACAGTGAAGGGGATGCAGCTCAGTCCCTGGTCAGGGAACTAAGATCCCACATGCCATGGAGTAGCTAAGCCCAGGAGCCGCAACTACTGAAGCCCACGCAGCACAACTCGAGTCCACGTGCTGCAACGAAAGAGCTCACATGACGCAATGAAGACCCTGCGTGCTGCAGCTAAGACTCAACACAGCCACATAGATAAATACATTTCATTTTTTTAAAAAAGAATATATTAAAAAAAGAGTAAACTTCATTTGATTTCTCTGTGGCTGGGAACAGATCTCGACGAGCCCACATCCTGGGACTGAGCCTGTAGGTCCCAGACAGGCACGTTCTGGGCTCCTGGAGCAGAAGATGGGCTCAGGCAAGCCTCTGCTTCGGTTTAGCTCAGCCAGAGCCATGAGTCCATTGGATTGTTTCCTTTTCCTTGCCCTGGCCCTGAACCCTTGATGAGATGTGGGAATCTGTTTCCATAAAACCAATTTATTTTTCCATTTATATGATTAATTGAAATCACTAATACTCTAGCCTCCAGGTCATAAACACTGGGTAATAAAATCCTCTCTACATCTGTCCAGTGCTTTAGTGTTCGCTAAGCACTTTTACCACCATTATCTGATGTGACCCTTTAGAACGGTCCTGTGAGATACACAGGAAGGGATTACAATGGTCAGTTTAGAGCCCGAGTGTTGCCAATGGTTACAGGTAGCCGGGAGCAGAGCGGGAACTGAAGCTAGTTCTTATATTCTTAAGTTTAGTTCTCTTGTCAGGTAAACAGATGAGCAGGTTGACCCAGGACTCAGGGGCTTCACAGGATCTGGGACTTTCAGCTTTAAAACTGAGAATGTCCAGGCAAAGCTGAGAAGAATTGGCCACCCCATTTGAGGACCCCAGGGTGTCTCTCGTGATGGAGGCCTGTCACTCCCACCAGGTTCAACTGAGGAAAATGTCCTATCACCTGGCACAAGTGAGGCAAACGCTGTGCCTGGACCATGTACCATGATGTGGCTGGAGAAGAGCCACCTGCGGCTGACAGGTGATCTATCCGAGGCAGACCTGGCTGGGGGTGTGTATGGGCAGGTGGAAGAGCCTGGGCATATGAGTGATCCCTTCTGGCTGAGCTGCTCACAAGACAAGGATTCTGAGAGCCTAAGGGTGTTGACCCAGAGAGGGGACACCAGCAGGACCTGCCTGGCCAGAAGGAGCTGAGACAGAGACACCAGTGGCTTAAAAGCTAAGATGAGGCAGAGGTACAACGGGTCAATGGGATAATAGAGGTGGGAGGGAGGGAGAGGGCAGAAAGAGGGGTGCATAGGAGGCATGTGTGTGCATGCTAAGTCTTTTCAGTCATGTCTGACTCTTATGGATCCTATGGACTGTAGCCCACCAGGCTCCTCTGTCTATGGGATTCTCCAGGCAAGAACAGTGGAGTGGATTGCCATTTCCTTCTCCAGGGGATCTTTCCAACCCAGGGATTGAACTCTCATTTTCTGCGGCTCCTGAACTACAGGCAGATGCTTTACCGCTGAGCCACAGGGGAAGCTCGAGCCAACTGGAGTCTTCCAGCCATCAGCCATTATCCACAGCATCTCTCCTTTATGGGCTGTAGCCCCCTCTCCCTCCCAGCCTGGAGTCAACCCCTTCCTTATAAACTAGCCACTTCCCTTTTGGCTGGGGACAGAGGAGAAGGGAAGTGACTTGCCCAAAGTGACCTGAGCCAGAGATGTGTATGGAGCGTTCCAGTCTGGGTTAATGAACATTTAGCCTTGAGCAGGGCCAGGCTGGCCACCACAGGCTCACTTTCAGCCACGTGCCTCCTTGTTAGCTTCACTCTGCCCAAATCCACTCCCAGAACCTCTGGCCCTAGAACTTAGCTGCCTTTCCCTGTCGCTTCGGGACCCATATCTCAGGTCTTAGTGCCCTTTGCCTTCCTTGTTAGCATTTTGACTTTAGTAATGGGAAGGGATTCAGATCAGATGGGGAAATCATTAAGCTAAACTGAGCCCAGAACAAAGCAATTGAGTAGGAAACTGTGAACACCAGCGGCACTTTTTCCTCCTTACCCTGAGCAGGAGAACACTGTGCCTGAGATCATCTCAGAACCAGATAGGGAGAGAGGGGGCCCTACACTAAGTGCGTGGAGATGGCCACTGGGCTGGCAAGATGGGCCTAAGTGTTGGCATGAATATTTATGGAAAACTGTATGATCCTGGAGGGATTGTAAATAATACAACAGGAATCAGCAAACCGATGGGGTTTCCCACCTTTTTTTGTGATGACAACCATGTAGGATATTATAACCTGTGTTTTGGTTTTCTCTTCTGTCTGCCGGTCCTGATTTTTGATCTGACATGTATTTTCCTTAATCTTGATATATTGAAGTCACGTCTTTCTATTTTATTACATGTATTTCTTGAAAGCTGCCTCAAATCCTCTGACAAAGTGAGGAATCGATATACAATCTGACCAGCCCTTCCAAGACTTTCATCTTGGGCGGATAGGACGTGCTGTCAGCCGATGTCACAGGGGAGGCAGCAATAGGCAAGTGCACCCCGCACCCGCCCCCATCCCAGCCTGGGTGCCACTGCGAGCCACCCCTCGTTCTCGCCACCCCTTTAGTCTCAGGGGGACCCAATGAGCTGCCATAGAGGAGACAGCTCATTCGCGGCTGTTGACTCACCAGGTAGCCCTGGCTCAGAGCGTTAGTGTCAGGTTGGCCAAAAAGTTTGTCCGGGTTTGCCGTATGATGTTACAGAAAAACCCAAACGCATATTTTGGCCAACCCAAAAGATGTGGTTTCCCTAATATCTTCATAGACAAGCCAGTCAGTCTTTTTGGAACATTCTCCCAGGTGCTTCTAAGTTCCCAGGTTTGCTTTCCCTCAGTCTATCTCTACCACCCAGGGGGACCTATTATATCCACAACTTGAGTGAGTTAAGGCACCCCTTAGAAAATCATTGGGCTGTGGAAAAGCTTCCCAGCTGGCCCCTCTGCTCCAACTCTCATCTCCACGTTAACACTCAGGTTGGTCACTTTATTTTTTAATATTTTGTATTTGGCTGGGCTGAGTCTTCGTTGTGGCACATGGGATTTTCACTCTTCGTTCAGCATGCAGGGTCTTGGGTGCTTGTGCTTTTGTTTATAATATGTCAGCAGAGACATTACTTTGCCAACAAAGGTCCATCTAGTCAAGGCTATGGTTTTTCCAGTGGTCATATATGGATGTGAGAGTTGGACTGTGAAGAAGGCTGAGCGCCGAAGAATTGATGCTTTTGAACTGTGGTGTTGGAGAAGACTCCTGAGAGTCCCTTGGACTGCAAGGAGATCCAACTGAAGTCCATTCTGAAGGAGATCAGCCCTGGGTGTTCTTTGAAGGGAATGATGCTAAAGCTGAAGCTCCAGTACTTTGGCCACCTCATGTGAAGAGTTGACTCATTGGAAAAGACTCTGATGCTGGGAGGGATTGGGGGCAGGAGGAGAAGGGGACGACAGAGGATGAGATGGCTGGATGGCATCACCGACTTGATGGATATGAGTTTGAGTGAACTCCGGGGGTTGGTGATGGACAGGGAGGCCTGGTGTGCTGCGATTCATGGGGTTGCAAAGAGTCAGACACGACTGAGCGACTGAACTGAACTGATAATATTTATTTATTTATATACTTATTGAGTGCACCAGGTCATAGTTGCAAGCATGTAAACTCTTAACTGTGGCATGTGGGATCTAACTCCCTGACCAGGGATCGAACCCAGGCCCCCTGCATAGGGAGTGCAGCTTAGCCACTGGACTATTAGGGAAGTCCCCAGGCTGATCTTTTAAAAGTGTAAATCATTACCTCACCATGTCCTTCTGTAGAGTCCTACATTGCTCTTGGTGTAAACCCATGTTTCTTCCTAGGTCTTCTGGTCACCCCACAATCTGGCCCCTGCTTTTTTCTCTCTCCCTTGCTCATCTTCCCCAACCTCCCTGGGGCTTCAGATTCTGCCAAATTTAGTCTTGCCCTGGAGTCTTCATATCTTCAGTTCCTGTGGCCTGTTACAGAATCTTCCTCTTTCTTTATTTTCATTTCTTCTCATTCTTTAGGTCCCAAATGTCATCTTCCCAGAAATGGCTTCTCTTACCAACTCATTTAACCTGGGTCTATCCCCACCACTCTGCCTGAACTCAAAACTCTCCATCACATTATTTGACTTCTATCACAATCTGCAATTATTCTGTTCTTTACTCTTTTGTTTTTTATACATTTCCCTGAGCAGTGCCTATGCTTCATGGGCAGAGACCTGATATGTCTTGATCCCTGCTCTATCCCAACACCTAAAACTGTGGCTAGAACATGTGAGGTTCTTAATAAATACTTGTGAGATGAATAATCCATGACTTAAACCAGGAGGTGGCATGTTGCCTGTTTGTGTCAATAAAGTTTTATTAGAATGCAGCCTCATCATTTATATATTGTCTATGGCTATTTTGGTGGCAGCAACTGAATACTTGGGATAGAGATCATATGGCCCATGAAGCTGAAAATATTTACTACCTGATTCTTTAAAGAAAAAGTTTGTGACACCTGGCTGTAACCATAAACCATTAATAATAGGGACTTCCCTGGTAGTCTGGTGGTTAAAAATCTGCCTTCCAACGTAGGGTACACAGGGTCGGTCCTTGGTTGGGGAACTAAGATCCCACATGCTACAGGGCAACTCAGCTTGTGCCACAACTTAAGAGAAGCCTGTGCAATGCAACGAAAGATCCCGTGTGCCACAACTGAGACCTGACACACGCCCAAAATAAAATTAATTAATTAATTTAAAAAAAAACGAACAATAGCTTAATCCACAGGGACATTTAGTATTTCACTTGCCAAGAAACTAGAGACAGGAGGTTTCGGGATCAGTTCTCATGGTCCGGCTATTCTGCCCTCTACTAGCCAGTGGTAACTTCCCTCAAGGTTCTAGGAGGGCTGCCCCAACCATGAGCATCATATCCTTGTACATTGGAGCTCCATGGCGGAAAGGGTGTGATGAGAGCAAAACCTTGCTTTCTCCTCTCCCAGGGAGAAAATCTTCTCCCCCAAGGGTACCAACGGACTCCTTGTGTTTTATTGGCTAGAACTGGATCACGTGCTCACTGCTCAGCCAATCCCTGGTAAAAGGGAAGAGTGCTGCCATGCCTAGCTCAGGACCAGTCCTAATTCCTGCCTGAAGGTGGCGCACACTTCTTTTCGCAATCAGAAAGGAGGGGGAAATGCATGCCAACGTGCGGAAATGAAGTGTGGCCCATTTCTTCACCCTGGAGATGGCTGTGACTAAAGACAAATCTGCCCGTCCTCCACCCTTGATAGAATCAAATACAGAAGGGAATGTCATTACTCTTTTTCCCTTTTCTGGTTTTCGGGTAGATCTGCTCTCTGCTCTTTGTGGGCCATGTTCTGCCCACCTGCCACCAGCCTTGACATGTAATAACTTCAGGCAAGCAGGTTTTGACTGACTATGACAACCGCACTTGATTCAGATTTTCCTAAAGAGACAGCCTGGTCTTCTGATAGATTTGAGGGACACCCAAAGGGAATGTAAAATATCCCCAATTATATTCTCCACCTGCCAAGTCCAATGTTTTAAACCCAGTTATATAAAAGATATTTTGGTTTAATGCACCGTTCTCCAGAATGCCTCTGTTAAAATGGATGAGACTCTCAAAAGGCCATGCATGGTGAGTTTATGACTTAATCCCAAAGGTGTGAGGTCATACATCATCTTAGACAGCAGAAATACTGACCCTGAGGGGAGCAGGAAGAAATAGCATGAGACCTTCAGCCAGCAGTTCCGGATTCTGGTCCCCATTGTCTTTTAACTTCCTATGCACCTAGGAACATTCATTTTCTCTTTGGACCTCATTTTCCTCAACTGCTCCATGAAAGAGATGGATTCACTCATACTGGGGGGCACTTGTGGCTAGTTGGAATGCATCAGCCATGCACTTGATAAGAGCGTTTTGTGCCTACATCCCTGGATTCATTCACTCATCATTCCTTTAACCACTGTTTTGGTCCATGTTTCTTGCATACATCCGTGTGCCAGGAATTCTGCTACATGCTTGGACTATAGTGGCCCCTGCTGTCTTGGAGCGTACTGTCCAGTGGGGAAGACAGAAAGTGTACCCAAGTATATGTGACACCGTGTGACAAGTGCGATGATAGGAGAGATCCCGGCTCATTGCTAGCTGAAGCCAGCTCTGCTCTGCCGGGGAGAACGGATGTTACCTGGTACAACAGGTCTAGGTGTCTTCCCAGAGATGGTGACGTCTACATTAAGACCTGAAGGAGGAGTCTGAGTTAACCAAACCATAGAGAAGGAAAGGAAGAAGAATTTCCCTGATCGGAATATCAGCACATGTTAAGAACTTAATAACAATTTATTCCATATCTAAGGTTCAGGTTATTTTCCCCCAATCAATCCACTTACTATTGCTTATTAAAATCATGGTGGCAAGAACACCCAGATAAGTTTAAAAAGGACCTGAATCAAGTTGATCCAACCAACCACCATTATGACAGGTGATGCCTGTTTCATTTATTATTTTAAAAAAACCTATGAGGGACTTCCCTGGTGGCCGGTGGTTAAGAATCCACCTTGCAATGCAGGGGGTGCAGGGTCAATCCCTGGTGAGAGAACTAAAATCCCACATGCCCCAGGGCAGCTAAGACTGCAAGCAGAAAGTAAAGATCCTGCCTGATGCAAAAAAGATCCTGAGTTCCGAAACTAACACCCGACACAGCCAAATAAATAAATAAAAACCTATGACACGCATTTCCAAGATGTCATGTATATCAGACCCATTAATTTAAAATAGGCTTATCAAACTGTCACAATGCACTAGGCATTTGGCTAGAGCCAGAGATAAGCAGAAAAGGACATGGCCCATGCTCGCCAGGAGCTCGGGGCATAGGGTGGCGACAGCTGAGTGCACTAATAATCAGAGTACAGTATGTCCCAGGCGCACAGAGGACGCTGTTCTAATAAGGCTGGATCAAGGAAAGCTTTCCGTAGGCCATGAGCCTTGAACTGAAGACGTTTTCTTGCTCATTCAATTATCCATCCATTCATCTATTTTTAATGGCAGTACAATACACATAACATAAAATACACATTTTAATCATTTTAAGTGCACAATTCAGAGACATTAAATCCATCCACTCACCATCTCCAGAAACCTCTCATCATCTCAAACAGAAACTCTATGCCCATTAAACAATATCTCTCCATCCCCCTCCCTCCCAGGGCCTGGTGACCTCCACTCTGCTTTGTCTCTATGAACTTGCTGACTCCAGATGCCTCCTGTAAGTGGAATCACACGGTTTTTGTTCATTCATTTCACCCAGCTTCAAGACTCATCCATGTCGTAGCATGGATTAGTATTTTATTCCTTTCTAGGGTTGAATCATATTCCACTCTATGGATATACCCTGTTTTGTTTATCCGTTCATCTTTTGGTTGATATTTGGGTTGTTTCCACCCTCTGGTGAATAATGCTCATATGACCATTGGTATACAAGTATCTCAAAATTCTCCAAGCCAGGCTTCAGCAATATATGAACCGTGAACTTCCTGATGTTCAAGCTGGTTTTAGAAAAGGCAGAGGAACCAGAGATCAAATTGCCAATATCAGCTGGATCATGGAAAAAGCAAGAGAGTTCCAGAAAAACATCTATTTCTGCTTTATTGACCATGCCAAAGCCTTTGACTGTGTGGATCACAATAAACTGTGGAAAATTCTGAAAGAGATGGGAATACCAGAACACTTTATCTGCCTCTTGAGAAATTTGTATGCAGGTCAGGAAGCAGCAGTTAAAACTGGACATGGAACAACAGACTGGTTCCAAATAGGAAAAGGAATACGTCAAGGCTGTATATTGTCACCCTGCTTATTTTACTTATATGCAGAGTACATCATGAGAAACGCTGGACTGGAAGAAACACAAGCTGGAATCAAGATTGCTGGGAGAAATATCAATAACCTCAGATGTGCAGATGACACCACCGTTATGGCAGAAAGTGAAGAGGAACCAAAAAGCCTCTTGATGAAAGTGAAAGTGGAGAGTGAAAAAGTTGGCTTAAAGCTCAACATTCAGAAAACAAAGATCATGGCTTCTGGTCCCATCACTTTATGGGAAATAGATGGGGAAACAGTGGAAACAGTGTCAGATTTTATTTTGGGGGGCTCCAAAATCACTGCACATGGTGACTGCAGCCATGAAATTAAAAGATGCTTACTCCTTGGAATGAAAGTTATGACCAACCTAGATAGCATATTCAAAAGCAGAGACATTACTTTGCCAACAAAGGTTCGTCTAGTCAAGGCTATGGTTTTTCCTGTGGTCATGTATGGATGTGAGAGTTGGACTGTGAAGAAGGCTGAGCATCGAAGAATTGATGCTTTTGAACTGTGGTGTTGGAGAAGACTCTTGAGAGTCCCTTGGACTGCAAGGAGATCCAACCAGTCCATTCTGAAGGAGATCAGCCCTGGGATTTCTTTGGAAGGAAAGATGCTAAAGCTGAAACTCCAGTACTTTGGCCACCTCATGCGAAGAGTTGACTCATTGGAAAAGACTCTGATGCTGGGAGGGATTGGGGGCAGGAGGAGAAGGGGACGACAGAGGATGAGATGGCTGGATGGCATCACTGACTCGATGGATGTGAGTTTGAGTGAACTCCGGGAGTTGGTGATGGACAGGGAGGCCTGGTGTGCTGCGATTCATGGGGTCACAGAGAGTCGGACACGACTGAGTGACTGAACTGAACTGAACTGATACAAGTATCTGAGTCTCTGTTTTCAAGTCTTTGTGGTATATACCCAGGAGTGGAACTGCCAGATCATATGGTAATTCTGTTTGAACTGAACTTGAGAGTGACTGAGCAGGCGGAAGCAAACACACTCTGTGGATGGATGACAAAGGAGGTCATGCTTCTGCAAGGCAAGCCACCAATTACATGATGCCTCACTTGCCCTCCTCTCAAGGACAGCGCTGTGTGTCCCACCAAGGTGACAATCACATGGGTGGATTCCTGGCTTCCCTAGAAGAGTGATGCTGTGCTACCCTTTATGGTATGCACCCCTTTCCCATCTCCTTCCCCAGCCCAGAACATCCGAGGTCTTTCCAAAGGTTGGTCAGTATTCCTCTGCCTACCTCACTGTGTTTGAAAGAACCCGAACAAGAACAGATACGTGTATATGTATAACCGAAGCATTTTGCTGTACAACTGAAACTGACAATGTTGTTAATCACCGATATTCCAATATAAAATAAAAATTTAAAAAAAAATCATAGCCAATTTGGTATGTTAAAAACGTGTGTGTCAGGGGGGAAGGATGGTGTGAGCGTGAAAAAGTGCCTTTAAAACCTGTAAAGCAGTGGTCCAGACGTTTGCATTAGAGTCCTTGCGGGCCTCCCACTGGCCTCCCCTGGCCTGAGGGAACCTGAGGGGTGGTCTCCACGGCCCCTCACTGGTCCTGCATCAGGTGAACAACAGAATTCCTTCATTCCCAGCCAGGTCTGCTGGGCCCATGGAGACAAAGCCCAAATACGACACCTTAAATTACTGTGTCTCTGTACTACGCCCCAGTCCTTCCTGACAGCAACATCTGTGATAACAACAGAGAGGAGTGGAAATCCCCCCGCCCCACCCTGAGAAATACAAAGGAAGCCTGGCTGCTTTTCTCACCCACAGGGCTGACTGATCTGTCTAGGAGAATCTGTCTAGAAATTCCAGAGCAGCAGCCTCCTACCTCAAAGAATTAATCCCAGCCCCTCCCCCTGCCCCCAGGCATGGTTTGTTTGATTTCAAACAGCTGAACCATAGTATTGAGAGTCAATGGTGTGCTTGGCACTTTCCGAGGCCCTGTTGGGGGACAGAAGCCTAAGAGGTGGGGTCTTAGCCTTCAGCCCAGTCATTGCATTTATTCTAAGGTCTTCAAATGCTCGGTACCTATTTTCTTCTGACACCTCAGTTCCGAGTATATACTGCTGGTCTGGGCTCTGTGTGATCGCCTTCCCTGCTAAAGACTGTCCATTTAAGTAATTCCTTTGTGTTAGCCTGGGGAAGCTGTTAGTTACTGCCAGCCTGTCTGGTTTTCACCTGGAGTCAATGAAAACAGAGGCACCTATCTGACACAGTGTATGATAAGATTCTAAATTGTATGACACATAAAATTGCCCCAGAGTTCCTAAACTACTCTAGACCTCTGCTAATAAACACAGCTATGGTTTCCCCTTAGGCTCAGAATGGCAAAGAGACATCATCTGCACTGCCCCTCCTTAGCCCCCAGCAGGCATGACTTATCCATCATGGAGCTTTTAGGCCAAGCCAGAGCCTGGTCTCAGTGCAATGCTCTAGGACAGTGGTCCCCAGCCTTTTTGGCACCAGGGACTGATTTCGTGGAAGACAGCTTTTCCACAGACCCAGGGGTGGGGGGTGGGGGTTTGGGGATGGTTCGAATGCATTACATTTATTGTGTACTTTATTTCTAATATTATTACATCAGTTCCACCTCAGATCATCAGGCATTAGATTTTGGAAGTTGGGACCCCTGCTCTAGGCAGCTGCCTTCAACTGATTCAAGTTGGAGGTCACAGTATATAACAGACACTGTCCATAACCCATGTCCTCAGCCCCCAGCTACTGAAAGTATTGGCCATAACAGCCCACGATCACACCTTTAGTCCAAGAACTGCCCTCTGCTGACTTCAGTAGAGACACTTTGCCAGGAAATGTATCTGATGTCATTCTTTGACTGATAGAGGGGTTCAAAAGCCTGGTTCCCTTGCTACTGATACACAGACATATCCTTGGGATGAAGCTTTGCCTGGTTTCTCCCCTTGCTTTATCTGGCTTCCCTCCACCCTTACAGATTACATCTGAAAGCACACTTTTCATAAACCTTCACACAAGAATCCCCATTTCAAGTCTAGGTAACCTGAGCTATAAGCCAGGTCATTGGTCATACCTGCCTCTGGCCCTATATCCAGGAAAGAACAACCAAAAACAGGGATAACTTGAGGGAAGGTGCAAAGCTTTGTATTCTCTTTCTTCAGTGAAATCACTCGACACTCAGCCCACAGATGTGGCTTTGAGCCTTGGACACCTGTTGGGCATGGGGGACAATGATGGCACCCATGACCTAGGTGGTCCCTGTCCTCATGGAACTTCCGTTCCAATGGGATGGCTGTAGATATGATGATACTAGGAGCAGAGACTTTCTAACTCAGACCAAGCAGAAGAAGGAAGAGGGTAGACTGGAAAGAAGAGACTGAAGAATCTCTCAAGGGACAGACTCAGAGGCAACTATTACGCTCAGGTTTTTTCATTACCTACAGCAGGAGTTTTATAACTTGTGGCTCACAGACCCCTCAAGATTCATAGAAGAGCTTCAGAGGGCTCGTAATCCCATCCCCACAAATTGAAATGCATATCTTCTTTTTTTCAAAATGATCCATCCCCTCCACCAGATTCTCCAAGGCATCTGTGAACCACCAAAGTTAAGAATCACTGCTCAGCTTTTGTGGCCAGGATACCCAAAGGTCTTGAGACAAAGACAGAGAGAGGGTTTTGATAATATCAAAAGCACCCACTGATGATGCCGCAACTGTGTGTGCCAGCCCCGTTGTGATGTCAGTGGATCATCCGACTGATAAATGAATTTTCCTCTTTCTGATGGCTTTGAGTTATACTGTGATTGTGTTTGGGGGCTGGACGCCTGCTCACTGCACCTGATTGTCTCTGTGGGTCTCCTCATTGGTAAAATGGGCTGCTGCTGCTACTGCTAAGTCGCATCAGTCATGTCCGACTCTGTGCAACCCCATAGACGGCAGCCCACCAGGCTCCATCATCCCCGGGATTCCCCAGGCAAGAACACTGGAGTGGGTTGCCATTTCTTTCTCCAATGCATGAAAGTGAAAAGTGAAAGTGAAGTCGCTCAGTCGTGTCCGACTCTTAGCGACCCCATGGACTGTAGCCCACCAGGCTCCTCCATCCATGGGATTTTCCAGGCAAGAGCACTGGAGTAGGGTGCCATTGTGTTAAATAGTATCTTCAAGGTCTGGCCCATCATTGATTTTCTGTGATTTTTGTGAAGAACCTCAGAAACCATCTATTTCAGGCTCTGATTAAAAGGCTGCAGAGAGCAGTGGGTAAGCGTAGGGCTCCCGAGCTATAAAACCTAGTTTGGATCTCAGCTTTGCCATTTGGGTAGGCTTCCTCTAGTGGCCCCTTGGGAATAGCAATAATAATGAATAATAATGACATCTCCCCAGAGGATGGCTTTGAGGAACAAGATAGTCAAGCATGTGACGTGCTTGTAACCAGAGCCTGGCACACAGTAGGTACTTGTAAGGTGTTCAGAAGACGGAACATGAAAGTAAGGGCTGAGCTTCAGGACATTGGTAAAGGGAGGCAGAACTCTCCCCAGTATTCTTGCATCATCATCTGGGCTTTTCCCACCACCTCCCTGCCTGCTATACGTGCTTGTCGTAGATTGCATGGTTTCTCGTCATCAGCAGGACCGCAGCCTCAAGAAAGCCCATCTCCTGAGCCTGCTGATGCCCCAACAATCAGGGAGGTTGGAAGATACCTCTAAGGACCAAAAAGCACCTGGAAGCTGTTATTTTTGACTCACATTCCCATCTCTGCCTCTGCCAAGTCCCAGTGCCCCATCTCTGGGCTCTCGCCCCATCAGGAAGATCCTGCTTAGCCTTATATTGCTAGATTTCAGATCATTTTTCCCTACAGGGTTTCCATGATCCGTTCCTTGTGTCTCTGGATTCCAGGCTGCCATTGGCCATCAGCTATATATTCACAGTGTTGGCATTCTACCATATGTTGATGTAGGTCATCTTCTACATGCTCCCAGGCACACACTTGACTCAGTCTTAACCTTGCTGTTCACCAGCTGCTTGGTTCCAGAGCCTTCTCTGGATCAGCTCTCCTGTCAGACCAGCCCCATTTTACAGCAGGGGCACGTGTGAATTTGGAAATGGGTGTGCAGGTGGAAGCCCGAAGTAAGAGAAAACCAGAGCTGGGGTCTGCTGTAAGTTAGAATGCAATTTACATGACTGTTACTAATAACTTCCTCCTGCATTCAGCACTTTGCAATTTACAAAGCACACTTATGCTCCTATAGCAATCTGATAAAACAGGTTTGATCTCTGTTTAAGTGGTTTGTAGGCTCAGGCCTGGAAAAATTAAGTAATTTGCTTAAGGGCAGAGAATTGTTTTTAAAGGTAAAATTAAAAATCATATCTGTCTGACCTGAAATCCAGTACTCTTCCTGCTACACCCAACTGGGGCCTCAGAGGGTTATAAAGCCCATAGTAAGTGGGAAGAGGTTAGCAAGATAGGGGAGAGGGGTGGGGTCCTCAGGAGACAAGGGGTCAGAGGACAGGAGCCCAGGCTGTCTGCCCACAGCACAGTCTGCCCCTTAATGAGTCTGGCATCTCTGTTTCCCACCATTGCCTGTGGCCAGCTGAGCAGCCCTGGGAGCCTCAGCCATAGGTCCTATCCCTGTCTCTTTGTTTTCCATCCCAGCTCCCAGGAGGTGATCCTGTGTCTCAGGAAGGAGTTTGACCTTAAAAACCAATCAGACCTGGATTTAAATCTTTATTTTACTACTGAGAGATTTTGGGCAAGTAACATAGCATCCCTGAGCTTGTTTCTCCATCTGCAAAAATGCAATGAACACATCTGCCTTTGCAGGGTGGCTGTGAAGATTCAATGAGATAATGGATGCACTGCTGTCAGTCGTATTGGCGGGGAGTAACGGCCCGTGAAGAGGATTAGCCACATGGTCAGAGAGACCCAGGAAGTCTCTTAGTGGGATGCCAGGCCAGGCCGAACCGTGTCCTGCCTTCTCTGGGCTCCATTTCTTTTCTGGATCCCCTTCTGTGACAAGCTAAACAGTCCCGCCCCCCTCACTGACGTGGCTGTTGCTTCCTCCGGCTACAGACTCTATAATGCTCCCTGCTTAGCAGTTGCTCAGCCAAGCTGGGCCAATTAAGCTGCATTCCTCTAATTGTTTTGTGGCTTTTCTCTGAACTCCCTCCAACTTGTCTACAAATCGGTTCTAAATTTAGACTCAAGTGCCAAATCTTGGAACTCTGAGCTTTCCTGCTCTAGCCAACCGTAAGGCTTGCGTGCCTTTGGGGTAGACTTTAGGGATATTTCTCTTTCTTCCTTCTTTCTTTCCTTCTGCCCTCCCTCCCCTTTTCTCTCCCTACCTCCATTTCTTCCTTCCTTTTTCTCTCTTTTTTTCCTAATCATGAACACAAAGGCAAGCAATGACTCTGTGACCGGATGTGTTTGCTTAGTGCAGGTTCACACTTAGAACACAGTTTTTCTTGTTTAAACTTCCAGGAAAGTAATGGTAGAGAATTAAAGAGGGGATTAATTGAATGCACAAATTCTTTTTAAGCTCTGGAAGCTGCACAGAGGAAACAAAACCACTTTGAAGCAGCAGGGGAGCGGAGGTAAGGAGCTGGGGGCTTGAATGGAGTGAGGTCTGTTCCGTTTCTTTTCACCATCCCACTTTGCTGGTTTGCACTCATTAAAGCATCAGCCTCCAGCAGTTGTTGCTTCTAATATAAAGACCCTGCAGTGTCTGTGTCAAGCAATTAGGGCCCACCTGATGCCCAGGAAGCAGATATAAAGGAGTGCTATTCCTCCTGCTCCTTTCTCTTCCTCCCCGCCACCTCCCTTTCTTCTCCTCCTTACCGTCTTCTATTCGGTTGACCCAAACGAACATTTTGGCTAACCCAGTATTTGTCGTCCACTTCCTCTCCTCTGTTTTCTCTCTCTCTCTCTCTTTTTTTTTACCTGCCTCTCTCCTCTCCTTTCTCTACTCCTTCCTCCTCCTTTTGTCTTCTCCTCCCCTCCATCTATATCAGATTCATGGTCCCCAGGCATCTTTCATCCTCATAGTCTACCTTGGACTCTTGAAAGCCCGCTCATATCCCTGGTCTCAATGGATTCACACAACAGCCCTGTGTGGGGCCAGGACAGGTACCATGGCTGCATTTGATAGATGAGAAAAATAAAGCCCAGAGAGCTACAGCAACTTACGAAAAGTCCTACTGCTCAGGAACAACAGGCTCTCAAAAAGACCCAGGACTGCTGGTCTGTTGGTCATAGTCTGTGCTCTAAGACCTCTGTCGAATGAATGAGTGGTCTCACTACAGGTTAAAGGATCAGATGAACATGGCCAAAGGCTTAACGCAAGGCTGCCAGTGAAGCCAGACTCTTCTGTCATCCTGGAGCCTTGCTGTCATCAACCCAGAGGTACCTGAGGACAGTGCCTGACCCAGCAAACCAGGTCACATGCATCTTTGTTATCACCAAAGTCCCCAAGGACATCTCACAGTTGCAGAGGCTGCCCAGAGGGTCCTGCAGGGACAGAAGCAAGATGGTTGGCTGGAAGAAATGACTTGACAGCCAGCCAGTGTTTTTACTTACTGTGGACTCCAAGTCTCTTTCTCCTAGAGACTCCAAAAGCTGTCAGCTCATACACTAAAGTCTATCAACAGCGTTGGATCTAAAAGTATTCTGAGCATATGCACAGATAAGTGCCCTGGCCCCTATGCAGGTGACATGTTTCTGCTAGGTAAAATAGGCTTCTCAGTTCTACAGGCATGCCAGTCACTAAGTCGTGTCCAACTCTTCATGACCCCATGGACTGTAGCCGGTTAGGCTCCTCTGTCCATGGGATTTCCCAGCAAGAATACTAAAGTGGGTTGCTATTTCCTACTCCAGGGGATCTTGCCTTCCCTGGGATCCAACTCGCATCTCCTGCTTTGACAGGTGGATTCTTTACCACTGGGCTACCTGGAAAACCCTCTCACTTCTACACACATGACTTAAGTCTTGTTTCTGTAAAAATCATGTGGGATAATGAGTGTGAGCACATTTCATACGCTACAAGGTTTGTATATACATGAACTAACTCTTTTGTCGCTGGGAATGCAATAGTCCGGTCCACTGCAGGTCACGGGGATGGGTGGTCTCAGGACCTGGGCTCCTGGCTCACCTCCTTCTAGATGCTATTCATCACCTCTGGTTTTCTTTCCTTGATCTTCCCCTCTTTCCTTTTCTTCCTCAAAATTCAATTTGGGCGAATTGCCTTCCAAATGCTCTTTATCCACATCTTTTCCTTTGTCTAAATATATCTAGCCTGAGTCCCATTAACTCAAGATCCTGTGATGTAGCTTTAAAAAAATTTGATTAACAAATCCATTCTGAAAGGATACAAAGAAGAAACCATGGCATCCAACTGTGGCCCTCCACCTGGGGACCATTTTTCATTTCAATAGAAGCCGCTGCAGACCTCAAAAGAAGAGGAATGACTATTAATGGAATTTTGAGTTCCAGGGCAGGCCTTTGGCTATTTTATCCAGATTGCCTGTTGATAGGCCTCTTCTTCTGGTGCTGGGGACTTGTCCTGTTGAGCCATCCTAACTCTCTCACCCCATTGATTGAACCTCGGGCTTGTTTCCTTCTGTTTGCTCATTGCTCTACCCTGTGGGCTACGGATCCCTGACCAATGGTGCTGAACCATTTCCGCTGGCCTGACCTCCATCAGGGCTAGTTGACAGCATGGAGTGGTTTTCAGGTTCCTGCCTCTTCTCTGGGTCAAGGATGCAGTTTCAGCCTCTTTCTGTATCTTCAGGAGTTCCATCCAGTAGTTTCCCAATGAGTGTGGATGCAGGTGAAATGTGTTTCTAAAAGAGTATTTCCAGGATAAAAACAGATATGGTCATTCAAGGGTTGGCAACAAAGGGGAATTTAAAATCTGCGCGTCCCCCCTGCCAACCCCCAGGAAAAAGAAGCAAACAGACAGACAATTTTCCATCAGTTTTCTGTTCCATTTTCCCCTTCCCAGCTGGCTCAGGGACTTTCCATCTCATTTCTCCTTGCATGCTTAGAGCCTATTACAGATGCTGAAATTTCAGCATTTGATGGATACCAGAGTGAGACAGGGAACGGCCTGGGTGCCTCCAGGCCAAGGCAGGAGGAAATGTCAGAATCTGGAGAACCTAATTCAGCAATTTTGGAAATTATCTAATTGAAGGCCCTTGAGTGCTTTGTCTGAAAGTCTAAGTCTATCTAGAGGGTACTCAAAAATGCAGTTTCCTGCAAAGAAACAGCAGTATTTGGACTGTGTGAGGGTACGTGTACATGCCCGTGTGTATATGTGCCCATCTGCTCCAGTGAGTGTGTATGTGTGTGCGTGTGGGGGTGCTTGTGTGTGTGTAGGAGGGGTCTCTCCTGTATGTGTGCATGTGAAAGTCTTAAGGAGTCAGAGATGAAAGCACAAGAAGGATCACCTCGATGAACCCTTTTGTTTCATAGAGGAAGAAACAGAAGCCCCTGAACAGCATCTTTATCTGTAAAGTGGGACCCAGGATATCTGCCCTGTTTGCCTCACAGAGGTGTGGAGAGGGTCAATAAGATCATGAATATAAATTTGCTTTAAAAAAAAAGTTTGAAATCATCAACGAAACTCCAGTGTGCATGGGATTAGGTCCAAAAGTGGGGGATGCTGGGATCATGAAGGACAGAGCTGCTTTGGGGCACAGGGAACGGAGAGCAATGAAGGGTAGAGGGAAACATCTTTCTCCAGACCCCCTGGGAGCCCTACCCCAGTGTACACAGAGCTGAAGTTTGGACAGGACATAAGCTAGCAGAGAAGGAAAGGAAGGGGCATGCGAGGTTCACTGATGAGAGGGAGGTGAGCGTGGACAAGAGCAGGGGCCCTGATCCAGAGCTTGGGCAAGGTTTCCTAATAACTGAAGATTCTCACTTGAGGGTGCCAAGGTGCTGCGGGCCATCAGGTCTAGGGCTCAGAGCTGCCCAGACTTGAGTGTCAGTGTTCCTAGACTATAGCTGGCTGGTGAGAAGCAGCACGTGGTGAGGAAAGAGGCTGGGGGAAGGGCATTCAGCTGAAGCCACGTGGTGGGTTGTGTTGCAATGCAGGATCGAACCCAGGCCATTATGGCTCCAAGCTCAGGACTGCTCCTCCCAGCATCACAAACCAAGGTGGGGGAAGGGAGAAGGGCAATCTGCACCTAGGAAGCTTCCAGCCCAAGGAAAGGGGCAGCCTTGCCCTGGGTGGAGAAGTTTCTGGACCCCTGATGACTTCCTTTCTTTTCCAAGGAAGGTTGGGTGAGCTCTGCCACTCTCCCAGAAAAGACAGCTCAGACTCACTACTCCTTTATTCGTTTGCTCAAGCTCAAATCCTTTATGCAACCCTTTAAACAGCTCTTCTTTTGAAATACGTCCAGAATCGGGCCAGTTCTCATCACCTTCAGTGCTACTGCCCGTCCAGTCCCCACCGTCTCGCCGCTGGTCTCCTGCCCCTCCTGCTTCCACCCTTGCTGCCGTGTCCTCTCATCTCGGCACAGCGGCCAGGGAGCCCCTGTTCATGTATCAGTCAGATCACGTCTCCCTTCTGAGGGAAACTCCCTCACAGATCCCGTGCGCTCAAAGCACAAGGCCCTCCAGGATTGGCATCTCCCAGCAAAAGGCAGCTTTGATTTCACCACTTACGATTCCCCACCCATGCATGCTCAGTGCACTTCAGCCACATGGGTCTTTCCTGCCTCAGGGTCTTGGTACAGGCTGGTCCCTCTGCCACGATGCTCTTCCCGCCGCCCCCAGCAGCGCCCCCCCCCCCCCCCCCCCCCCCCGCCCGACACCATGTATCCATACGGCTAAGGCTCTCACTCCCTTCGGGTCCCTGCTCATGTGTCACCTTTTCAAAATTACCTTCCCTGTTCTCATACGAAATGGTTAATTCTCCCTCTATCCTCTATCCCTCCCACTAAGCCCTCTCTATTATTTTGTATTTCTTTAGGTCTTATCTCCACCTGATATACAGAGGCACTGTTAATTTCTGGCCCCTGCAGTGTACAAAGCCAGGGGGCATTCAGGAGGCCCCGCGAGAGCATCACCTCCCCCAGGGCAGGGCGGGAACGTGATGCATTTGGCTCATTGCTACAGACCCACTGGGCTGCAAGGCTAGATCAGGGTTCCGGAAATGCCTGCTGAATGCCCTTTGCCTCCACTCCTCACTGTACCTTTTACCCTGCACCTTCCTCCTCGGTGTTTTCTCCTCTAAGGTACACCCTGGAAGCCTCCCGGGGGCCCCAGGGGTATGCCCTGAGCCCTTTCTCAGGACCCCATTGTGTGGCAGAGTCAGAGCCTGAAGGCATAGGGTGTGAACTTCATTTTCAGAATTCCCCTGCTGGCCCCTTCTCTGGCTCCACACTTCTCCACCCTCTCCAGGAACCTCTTCTTCCTCCAGGTGGCATGCTTTTCTCTGCCTCTCGGCAGGAATCAAGTCACTCTCTGTGACATTCACTGTGACTGATTGTCATGGCAACAGGAAAACAGACATCCACAGAGCCCCTGGTCAGCGTGCATCGGGAGTTTAGCAAGGTGGTGGTGGCAACGGAAGTGCTGCTGGTGGTGATGGTGGTGGGCTGGTCAGGTTGCCTGCAAGGGTTCCTTGAAGCAGGCATCCAGAAATGGGGAGCTGCCAGTCATCTCCTCCCCATCCCCTCACCACCCCCACCTTCGCCCCCTGCTTATGACCCTGACAGAGCCTCTGGGACTGCGGCAGGTATGTGACCACACATTGCTTAGAAGGAGCCTGACCTTAACAGGAAGGCACGTTAACTGCAGGGTCACCTGCATGGGGCCAGTGGCAGCCCCCAGGAAACATTCGCTCTATAGCACAGCCCAACAGGGACAGGCTCCCTTCCTTCCTCTGCCAGGGACTTGACTGATCTGAGCTAGCACTTAGAAGAGCCAACAGAGGGAGATACAGACAAGAAATGCATAGACAAGTGAGGAGACAGGGACATTCCTATAGCTGAACCCAGATGTGGCCGTGGTTAACTGCCAGGATCAGTTTCAATAAGAACCCACGCCAGTCGAGATCCTGCCCCTGGGATAAAGGGTTGCCCTGGTTACTTGGGGGATACGTTTGTTTAAGGAATGTTAGCTGCTATAAAAGGTAAACTTTCAAGTCTCAATGATTTGACCCAATAGAAGTTTACTCCTCACTCTGCATAAAGCTCAATTAGCACTACTGATGGTAGGAAAAATGAAGGAGGATTCAGGAACCCAGGCTGATAAAGGGTCTACAAACCAGGTGGCTTCCAAGGTCGCCCTGGACCTTGACATCCAGTGGGCAAGCCGTGGAGAAGAGTAGAGGCTAGAAATGTGTGACTGACTCTGCCCACCTTCTGCTGGTCAAAGTTCATCTCGTGGCCCTACCTGACTGCAAGCGTGTCTGGGAAAAGTTGTCTAGGTGAGTGGCCAGGAAGGAGAGGAAACCCATTTGATGGAGTGGTCTCGGCCAGAGGCTGGAAGGGAGGCTGACCTTGCAGGTGTCTAAAGGGAGCAGAGGCGCTTCCTTTGTGGTCCAGTGGTTAAGACTCTGCCTTGCAATGCAGGGGACAAGGGTTCAATCCCTCATCTGGGATTAAAGATCCTACATGCCGCGGAACAACTAAGCCCATGTGCCTAGAGCCCATGCTCCCCGACAAGAGAAGTCACCACAAGAAGAAGCTCATGATTGGCAACTAGAGAGTAGCCCCTGCTCGCTCGCCGCAACTCGAGAAAAGCCTGAGCACAGCAACGAAGATGCAACACAGCCAAAAATACAAATAAATAAATACATTTAAAAAATAAATAAAGGGAGAGGAGTGGAGGTGAAGCATGATCAGGGCCAATAGGAGGGGGCCCCCGTGGATGCACACAGCACCCAGTGACATGACCAGTTAGGATTCAAATTCTGACCTGACTCCAAAGGCTTTGGTTATGTGTTTCACAGAGCTTTCATAGGTGTTTCATAGGAGCTTCTTAGTTCCTGTTGAAAGAGGAAGGAAGAGTGGGAGCAGATAGGGGGTTAGTGGGTGAGTGAGGAAGGTAACGATGGCAACGTGGGTTTGTAGCCTAGACACTGGGATCCTAGCCCTTGACCCATTCTAGTTTTGCCTCTTGTTTGATTCTGTTAGCTTTTCCTCTGGAGAACCTTACTCAGGCACGTGTACACATCAGCAATGTGAGAAATAGGGAGGGGAAGCCAGGGGCGGAATAAAATGACACCACAACAGAACCCAGGACCCCTCGGGGCCCAAAAGCATCCTACCTGAGAGGCAGAGCAAACCAGGGTCCTCAGGGAAAGAGGTGAGGGAGGGGTTTTCAGCCCTGGGTGTGATCAGGGCGGCTGGGGCACCAGTAGGCTGGAGGTGCCAGGAGGCCACAGAGCTGGCTCTTAAAGCGACAGGGCTGGAGGAGCCAGCGGCTTTGAGGGAGCCCACTTGAGACTCACCTGGGACCTTCATAGAAAAGACCCAGGCCTCTGGAGTCAGACTTTTCAGAGATGGTGACCCAGTGTGAAAAGGATCTTCTCCACCCCAAACCTGTCCATTGTATGGATGCATAAATGAGGCTCAGAGAGAATAGTGATTCTTCCAAAGCCACGACACTAGTTGGAAGCAGAGTCTGGCCTGGAAGCCTCATCTCATGTCTCTTGGCAGTGTCTGTTCTACTCCTGTAATTGCCCTACACACACGCACACACGTGCACAAGCACGCATGCACGCACTCATATATACACACAGCTCTAAGGCCCAAGGAACCTAGGTGGACTCATAATCACCAGCAGAAACCCCAACATTCTGACAGTTGGAGGCTGATTTAGCCGCATGTTCCCATAATTGATCCTGCAGTTTGCACAGATCTGATCCATATTTATCGTCTCGCATCGGACAACTGTTACTTTCTATGTCTGCTGGGGCTGCAAGAGCCCTACATACCATTTGCACACGTAGCAGTGGTTCTCTGGCCCGGGGGGTGGCTCAGCAAAGAAGACCCATCTTATTTCAGAATGACAGCCTTTGTGCTGAATGATCCATGCAGAGAGTCCATTTAGAAACTCTCCGTCATCAGCAGAAAAATTTTTTTAAAAAATTTAAATCAGGGGTGTAAACTCCAAATTACAAACTTTTAAAGATAGCAGTTTTTAATTGCTTTCAAGGCATTCAGGAACAAAAATGGGCAGAGAGGGAGCAATGGAGTCTAATTGCTTTCGGGACCCCTTTAATGAAGAGAAGGGCAAGTCCTATGTAATTAACATGGTATTCCATTATTAGAAACCAATTTTTGTTAAGAAACCAATTTTTTAAAAACTAAATATAATCACTGGGAGGTGAGGGACATTGTATATTATTGCTTTGCATGAGGAACAATTTATTTACACATAATAATTAAGCAGTTATACAGACTAGATTATCATACCAGCCAAGGGAATTCTAGACCCCATGCAAATGCAGGGCACAGCATTTCCTGACTCAGGCCCCCCACCAGGTCCTAGGCTGCTTCCCTAGCAGCCTAGAGATCACTTGCTCCTGTCTTAGTTACCCCATCCCTTCCCCAGGAGGCTTCTGTCTCTCTCTCCCCAGCACCGGCTTCGCAGGCAGGACTCTGACCACAATGACGCCCCCTTCCCCTAGGTGTGCAGCACAGGCACAGAACCTACTGCGATAACACAGCTGAGAGACTGCCATTGATTTCTTGCTCCCAGTCTTTGCTTTAATCCATATTTTTATTAAACTTTTTTTGTGCAGGAAGGAACATTTAGGGAAAGCCATGAAGGCCTGTCAGGCATTATTATTCGTCTTCTCAGCTCCATCCAGTGAATTGTTCCAGGGCAGCAATAGTTGCCACTGGGCAGTGGACCCAGGGGCCAGATTGGAGGCAGGAGCTCATTTGGCCAACAGAAGGGAGAATAAAAGACAGCACTCGAGACGCCAGGAGGACAATGGGAGCAGCAGTTTCCAATTTATTTCACTTCTATGGAGCGCTCTTTAGAATCCGGCTCCCACATCTGGTAAGTTGGCACCATCCTTCCCTTAGAATTACTGAGGCTTAGAGCTGGGGGCTCAGAGGACATCCGCACCACTCCACACAGCTTTATTGGGGTCCCTTCAGGTGTGAGGCTCGGGGCGAGGTGCCGTGTGTGATACTGAGACAAATAAGCCTGGCAGTGGCGTGCAAAGCCCCCTCCCACTTGAGTTCATGGCTAGGTTCTTAGGGACATTCTCACCCCTGAACTTGGACGCTTCTGCTGTAATGCTTAGTACAGTGTTCACACAGCTCTGTGCTGCTTCTCCCACTAGACTGTGACTTCCTGGAAGACAAGAATAGCACCTCAGTCCCCTCTTTATCTGCAGGACGGAGTACAATGCCTTGAACATTGCTAGGCTCTCAGAAAAGAGCGAATGAATGAAGGGAGTGAACAAGCCAATGGCCGAGTTCATGTACTGCAGCTGACAACCCCCGGGGTACTTGTTGAGAGGGAGGAGGAGATACACCCAAGATAGTCAAGTTGCCACTAAGGGAGCAAAGTGCTCCAAAGTAGGGTCCGGAGGGTCTGAGGACCACCTTACCTACTTCACAATCCCATCCTCAGATGGTGGCGCCTCTCAGGCTCACCCCGAATTTCTAGACCGACGTTCCCTCCCCATCAGCCTGAGGGGAGCAAGGCAGCGAAGGTGTGGAGTATGAGAGCTGCAAACCCCTTCCTTGGCCCAATATGTGTGGTTGAGCATCCTGCAGAGAATTTAGATGCTTCTGGCCAACAGGACCACTGATTCAGATCACACGGACTTCCCCGGTGGTCCAGTAGTTAAGAATCCACCTGCCAAAGCAGGGGACACGGGTTCGATCCCTGGTCCAGGAAGATCCCACACAGGCACGGTAACTAAGCCCTCGTGCCATGACTACTGAAGCTCATGTGCCCTAGAGCCTGTGCTTGGCAACAAAAGAAGCCAGCACAATGAGGAGCCCACCCACCATAACTAGAGAGCAGCCTGGGCTTGCCACAACTAGAGAAAGTCTGTGCACAGAAATGAAGGCTCAGTGCCAAAAACAAATATATAGATTAATTAAAAGAAAAGAGTTTTCAGATCACAGGACATGGGGCATGGAATAACCCAAGAAGATTCTAGGCAGCAGACCAAGTACCAGAGTAACAAGAGCCAAGTAACAAAGTGGAACAAAGACCCAGAGGGTGTTCTCTAAGTGCCCAGGTGCAGCCTCCTGGAGCAAGTGCAGGATGAATACATCAGGAAGAAGCATCAACCCTGGGGGAAGGGGAGGCAGGAAAGACCTGGAGAGCATGTGACAGGTCAGGTCCCCTTGACTCTGGCGTCCCCCTTCCTCACTTGCTGCACTGATTTCAAAGCCAGGGGCCCTTCTCACCCTCTGCAGCTGAATCCAGGACTCCCTGGAGGACTTGGAGACCATCTTAGGAGAGTGCTTGTTCCTTCCCGAGGGAGGTGAGTTGTGGTGACATTTGTCTCATGCATTTTCTTTGTGGGGATAATAACAGTGACAACGATGCCTTCAGATCCCAGATAAGGGAAGCAACGGAGATACGATTTTTCACTGGTCCCTGCCTGGCAGCTCGGCACCAGCTTACTTACCAATGAAAGTAAGCCTTCATTCATAGAGAGAGGGCTTTGGACCATGGGCTGCAGAATTCTCACCAAAACTGTAGCCAGAATGAACTTTCCTTGTGACACCCTTGGGCACTGCATTCTCAGGACATCAGCAAACAGCAGTGTCCCCAGGGCTAAGAGAAAATTCTCTCCGGGCAAGAGGGATGAGACTTGCTCTCTGTCGCCCAAGGGGCAGAAGCAAAGCCAATAGTTACAGGAAATAGAATCAGGTTGAGGAACTCTTGATGGAATTAATGAATTAAGCAGGATGGAAGTTTTTGTTTTCTAAACAAAATGACTCCTCCAGCATGAAATATGTATCTAGTTTTCCTATGTATTTATTTCTTCTAATTCTCCAACCACCCCCAGGAGAAGGTCAGCTCATATCCCTGTCCCCATCTATAGAGGGTTAGACTAGGTCTAGAGAGGTCAAGTGGTTTTCTAGAATCATCTCCCCCATGTGGGGGTAGATCTAGGTTTGAAGCTGTCTTTTCTCTCTGGTCTGATGCTCCTTCCAATAGGTCCTAAGTCCTGGGGTTCAAATAAAAATCTCAAGGACTTTAGAAGGGACTCATTTGACCTACTGGAGAAGGCAATGGCACCCCACTCCAGTACTCTTGTCTGGAAAATCCCATGGACAGAGGAGCCTGGTAGGCTGAAGTCCATGGGGTCGCTAAGAGTCGGACATGACTGAGCAACTTCACTTTCATGCACTGGAGAAGGAAATGGCAACACACTCCAGTGTTTTTGCTTGGAGAATCCCAGGGACGCGGGAGCCTGGTAGGCTGCTGTCTATGGGGTCGCACAGAGTCGGACACGACTGAAGCGACTTGGCGGCAGTGGCGTCGGCATTTGACCTACTATTAATAGCACAGGGAACTCTACTCAGTACTTTATAATGAGCTATATGGGAAACAAATCTCAAAAAGAGTGTATATGTGTGTGTGTATATATACATACATATATATATATATATATATATATATATAGCTGATTCACTTTGCTCTACAACCAAAATTTACACATCGTAAATCAACTATAGTATAATAAAAATTTTAAAATAAAAATAAAAAACAGAAAAAATAAAAATAAGTTTGTGTACCCTCAAAAAAAAAAAAAGAGAGAGAGAGAGATTCATGCATTTTTGGCATCTTCCAACTATGGGTCCCTATAGGCTAGTGGGCTAGAGGTGCTTTCCTCCCAGGGTGCCTGGGGTCCCAGGCTGATGCAGTGCTGGGGAACTCTGAGACCTTGTTGAGCTTCTTAGGGCTCACTTGGAAACCAACACATATCCTGTCTCCCCAAACTGGGGGTGGGGGAGGGGTGGATTTTTGTGTTCCCTTTACTGACTGGGCTAAGCCGCTTCAGTCATGTCTGACTCTGTGCAACCTTATGGACTGTAGGCCACCAGGCTTCTCTGTCCATGGAGATTCTCCAGGCAAGAATACTGGAGCTATTGCAGGAAGGGGGACCCCTTCCAGGGCCCTAAAGTGGGCTCTTGTCTAACACTCGGAAATAAATTGTCTGAGGAGACATATGTATTGACAAAGCAAGAGATTTTATTGGGAAGGGGCACCCAGGAAGATAGCAGTAGGGTAAAGGAACTCAGGAGGAGTGCTCTGCCACGAGGCTCACAGTCTCAGGTTTTATGGTGATCGGGTTAGTTTCCGGGTTGTCTTTGGCCAGTCGTTCTGAGTCAGAGTCCTTCCTGGTTCAGCCAAGATGGATGCCAATGAGAAGGATTCTGGGAGGCAGTCGGACACGTGGTGTCTCATTTTGACCTTTCCCGAACTCTCCCAGTTGGTGGTGGCTTATTAGTTTGTGTTCCTTACCAGGAACTCTGGTCGTAAAATAACTCAAGCAAATGGTTACTATGGTGCCTGGCAGGGTAACAATCAGTGTGCTTCCCCTAACAGAGTGGGTTGCCATGCCCTCCTCCAGGGGATCTTCCTGACCCAGGGATTGAACCTGCATCTCTTATGTCTCCTGCCTAGGTAGGCGGATTCTTTACCACTAGACCCACTGGGGAAGCCCCCGCCCCTACCCCTTTACTGACTAGATGGGTATATAAAAGGACTCAGAGGCCCTCATGATATTATTAACATTCTTTCTTCCTCTACATCTCTCTCCCCTCTCTCCCACCGGGTTCAGCCTAATCTCATTTCCTCCTGTCTATTGTACACCTGGATCTTGGCTTTTTAACCCAAATGTCAAGGATATGATGTCATTATCCTCTAGTTTCACCCTGGCGATTCCATGCCAGCAGCAAGTCTCCTGTTTAGCTGCCTGAATGGTGAGGGTCTGGGGTAGAAGGACATTGGGGGTAGGGGCATCTATAATACTTCACAAACATCGTGTTTTGTGCTAAATCACCTCATCACAGACATCATCCTGCCACAAAGGTGTGTCTCCTCTACTTTTCTCCATCTCCCTGGACATGATTGTAACTCAGTCACCAGCGCCCCTTCACCTACAACCTCACAAATGCAACAGAATGCTAAAACTTTCCCTTTTGGTTCCCTCCAACCCATACTCCTCGGCGCTGTCAAATCGATCTCTTCACAGTGCAAAACTGGATTATGTCAATCCTCTGCTTAAGAGGCATTGACAGCTCCCATTGCACTTGGGATGAACCGCAGAATCCCTGCCTGCTCCTGCTCTGCCCGCCCCTCTCATCTCGTTGCAAACGGCTCTCCCCTTCTCTCTGAGCCACGGTCACTCCACGGTCACTGCAGCCTCTGTCCAGCTTCCCGAGTGCAGCAAGGGCATCCCTTCCAAGCGTATGTTCTTCTGCTTGGAATTCTTCTCGTGCCACTGGTTTCTTCCTTGGCTATTTATCCTCCAAGCATCACCTGCAGTGCCCCCCCCCATCAGGAAGCATTCCTGTACACCATCCCCCCAATCTCAACTAGATTTCCCCTGGAATTCCCTCCCATTGTATGATGCTTTTATTTCACTGACTTTTTCATGGCTTGGAATTATGGATTCATTTGTGTGTTTAGTTATGACCTATCGCTTCTAGAAGACACACTCCACAAAGCAGGGGCTGCTGTCTGTTCAGCCCTGCATTCCTGGGGAATCTCACCCCTTATCCTGGGGCATGTGAAGAAGACAGGAGGGGAGGGGCAAAAGGGAGAAAAGATAGGTGTGAGAGAAGAAAGGGCTTCTCGGATGGCGCAGTCATAAGGAATCCACCTGCCTATGAAGTTGCTGCAGGAGATGCAAGTCCGATACCTGGATTGGGAAGATCTCCTGGAGTAGGAAATGGCAACCCATTCCAATATTCTTGCCTGGGAAATCCCATAGACAGAGGAATCTCGCGGGCAACAGTCGAGAGAGTCACACAGAGTTGGACGCGACTGGGCACGCACACGCTCAGGCATGAAAGAAGAGAAGTGAAGCAGGAGGGAGGAGGGAGGAAGGAAAGGGAGGCTGAGGGATGGAAGAGGAGCTGGAGGAGGAAAGGAGGGGCGCTAATGACCGGGGCTCTTCTAGCTGACAGCCGTCTTCCTCCTCTGCCTGGTGGGGAACTTGGGAGTAAGCTCCACTGTACTATGGCGCCCTCACCTGACAGGTGGAGTTAGTGCACCTGCTGTCTCCCTTATCTGGGACTCTGGAAGGAGTATATGGTGCAACCGCACTTTGGATGCACATATTAGATGCTTGCCTAGATGCTTGCACTCTCTCTCCAATTCGCCTTTTATCCTGGTTCCTTCCCCTTAATGAGCTTCTCTGGTGGCTCAGATGGTAAAGAATTTGCCTGCAATGTGGAAGACCCAGATTCGATCGCTGGTCGGGAAGATCTGTTTTGCGTATAATGTGCGTGCATGCTAAGTTGCTTCAGCCATGTCTGACTCTTTGCGAACGAATGGGCTGTAGCCCACCAGGCTCCTCTGTGCATGAATTCTCCAGGCAAGAATACTAGAATGTGCTGCCACGCCCTCCTCCAGAGGATCTTCCCGACCCAGGGATTGAACCTGCATCTCTTACCTCGCCTGCATTGGCAGGTAGGTTCTTAGCACTAGAAAGCCTTGGATATAGTAACGGCATAAAAACCCAGCAAACAGGGAGCAGCTGGAGGGAATGCCATTGCAAGTGGCACCTGGACAATCTGCACAGAACCTGCAGGCCCCTGGGAATCGGTCTTGACATCAGAACGATTTCTGAGTAGTGGTGCCACAGCTGAGAGCAGGAACCCCATAGAAACTTGGGATCCCCAGACTTCAGCTAATCAGGGAGGTGAGAGAAAACTGCCCTGTCCTCTGTGTCCCTCTTCCAACACTGGTGGCCTCTGCTGTCCCAAATAGCCCTTCTAGCCCCTACCTGGGCCCCTGCCTCATCCCCCTTCTCCTGCCCAAATCAAAATGCCAGCCCTGCTCTGTGCTAGAGGGTGGATGTGTGTGTGTTCTCAGTCATGTCTGACTCGTTGTGACCTTGTGGACTGTAGCCCACCAGGCTCCCCTGTCCATGGGAATCTTCCAGGCAAGAATACTGGAGCGGACTGCCATTTCCTACTCCATGGGATCTTGAGTCTCCTGCACTGGCAGGCAGATTCTTTACCACGAGTGCCACCTGGGAAGCCCTGGCGGGTGGATGTTAAGTCACAGAAAGTACTGGCTTGAGTTTCATAAACCTGGTCTCTGGTCTTGGCTCTGTGGCCTCAGGTACATTGGCTTCCCTCTCTGGGCTCTAGATGGCTCATCCACAAGATGACCCACAGCCCAAGGACCTGCTTCATGATTCTCCCGAAATCAGCATTCCATGGGGCCCCACTGAGTCTTTTCTGCTTAACAAAAGCTTTGAAATCTCAGTGGCTTATGAGAACAGTTCTCCTGCTCACTGGTTTGTATGTTGATTGAGGTTCAGCTAATCTGAGCTGGCTGAGTGGGTCAGATTAGACTCAAGTTTGTCCTAACTGTCCTTATCATTTCTCTGCCTTTTGGCTAAGATCAAGTGTAATACCAAGGCTTCCCAGGTGGCGCTAGTGGTAAAGAATCCACCTGCAATGCAGGAGGTACTGGTTCCATCCCCGGGTTGGGAAGATCCCCTGGAGGAGAAAATGGCAATCCACTCCAGTATTCTTGCCTGGAGAATCCCATGGACAGAGGAGCCTGGCAGGCTACAGTCCATGCAGTCACAAAGAGTCGGACACGACTAAAGTGACTTAGCACATATATACATCCTTATTCTGGGGCCCATACTGAGGAAGAAGAAGCTGTTTGGAGCATGATCTTCTCATGGTAGATCACAAGCGTGCAATAAGCCAAGTTCCATCATGCAAGCACATGTAAAGCCTCTACTCACATTGTTCACCAACACTCCATGTGCTGGAATGTGCACAGAAGTGACACAGGTCATTTTCACACTGAAGTGGGTAAAGCATGCCTACCTCATTGCTTACTTAAATGGCACCAGGTTAATCTTGAGGGCACAGGAGGACAGATCCACAGATTGGGTACAGCCTCAATCCCTGAGTTACCATACAGAAGAGAGAAACCCAGCCCACATCAAGATTGTGTCATAAGCAAGAAATAGACTTATATATTGTCAAGCCACTAAGACCTGGGACATATTTGCTATTATAGCCTTGCACAGCCTAACCTGACAGATACACCACTAATGCACTGGCTCCTAACTCCACCGTCTTTCCTTCTGTTCCTAATTTGGGCCCATTCACTGATTCACAGGCAGACACCAGAGGCAGGACCCAGCAGGAGCTGGTGCAGAAAGATCTTGTGCTTGTCCCCAGCAAGTGTTGAATCTGGACAGGAAAAGGAGTTATGAAAGAGCCTTGGAGGAGCACTCTCTGTTATTTAATTTTTATTTTTGGCCATGCACATGGCATGGAGGACCTTAGTTCCCCAACCAGGGATTGAACCCACACCCCCAGCACTGGAAGCAAGGCGTCTTAACCATCGGACCACCAAGGAAGTCCTTATTTCAAAATACAGAAGGACAGTTACTAGGCTGTATGTATATGCATGTGTGTGTTTCATTTTAGTATAGAGAGGTGGGAAACCAACCAACTAAATGGACTACAATTTCCCAGATAACCCCAGCTTTCATTTTTAAAATAACAGTAATATGTGGTTGAGCATTCCAACAAAATAGATACAAAATGAAAATGCGATTCTCTCTTGACCAGTCTGCTGAAAGGTGGCTCCTTTAAACGGTATGTGAGCAGTTTCTCGTATTTTCTTTCGGGGAAAAGTGTGTTTATTCGCAAATGCACGTCTACATGTATAGGCTTCCCTAAGATGCTGTTTTGGATTTTGCGTCTCATCACTCACTGAGACAGCATCGATTTCTTCCCCAAACACCACGCACATCTCACGCAGACTATTTAACGCCTTCAAAGGATTCCATCCTGTGGTGGAATCATTTATTTAATATGGTCCCGATGGAAGGGCATACTGTTTTCAGCATTACTTGTTTGCTTAAGTTTTCCATTACAACTAGTGCTGTCGTGACTGTAGTGAACAGGCCTGTACATGATTTATTGGGCAGCTTCTTAGCAATGGGATTAGCAGGATGAAAGGAATGTAAGCTTTGGATTTTGGTAAATATAGCCAAATTGTCTTCCGCCAATTGTGTCACTGCATTCCCACCAGCAGTACAGAAGAATGCTCCATGACCGTCCTCACCAGCACTGAGTTTTCATTTTTGTCAATTTTGCAGTTGGCGTATTATTTCTTCTCGGGTGAATTCATTATCCACTGGAAAACAGTTTCTTGAACAAACCATTTTACAGTGGGCTGTGAAATAAGAGACACAGAACACTCGTGGTGTGCTGGGGCCCTCGCCATCTTGGTACCCGTCAAGCTCCCCAGTGATGCTCTCAGCATCCCTGAACGACTGCCCCAACACCCTTGACTGTTTCCCTGCCCTGTGAGCTGGGCTGGATCACATCAAAATAACCTCAAGGTCACTTTTCCCTCCTTCCTTAGACCAAGCCAGCCCTGCACAGCCAGATCCATGAGCTCCTTATCAACAGAGCAGTTCAAATAAAGGCAAGCGGTCGCTTGTTGGAGATGGTACAGAAATGAGTTTCTGTCCTGGGCGAGGGGATAGATTACATCACATCTTGGATTTATTTCTTTTTTAAAAAAATGTATCCACCATACTTTTCTTCTGTCTTAAAAAAATAATAAGGCCCTTGAAGTGAATTTGAAAAAGGCAAAAAGGCACAAAACAGACAGTATAAATTGCCTTCAGTCCTAGAATCCAGTGTTCATATGTCGGTGTACAGATTTCTAGTCCTTTTATACACACGCCTACATCCATACCCACACATTTACTGAAACCATGAGATATTATTCCAGAGGCAATATAGCATGGCAGTTAATAGGAGGGATTTTTGAACCAGACAGTCTGGGTTTGTATCAACTTTACCACTTATTGTCTGTGAGACTATGGGCTGCTGTGCTTAGTCGCTCAGTCATGTCCGATTCTTTGCAACCCTGTGGACTGTAATCTGCAAGGCTCTTCTGTCCATGGGATTCTCCAGGCAAGAATACCGGAGTGGATTGCCATGCCCTCCTCCAGGGGATCTTCCCAACCCAGGGATCGAACTCAGGTCTCCCTCATTGCAGGCAGATTCATTAGCATCTGGGCCACCAGGGAAGCCCATTTTTATTCTAAGCACTTCAATTTCATCATCTGTAAAATGCGCCTGTAAATCTGTAAAATAGCATCTACCTCATTTGGTCGTTGGGTATATTACATGCATTAATGACAAGTTAAGCTATCAAATACTAAGGGTTATGTGTGTTATCATCTTTTATTATTGGGTTGGTCAGAAAGTTCATTTGGGTTTTTCCATAACATCTTATGGAGAAACCTGAACAAACTTTTTGGCCAATCCAGTATTCTTAATGATTGCTCTCCTCTGTGTGAATGTACCATTATTCATTTATCTAAATCCTCTTCTGTTGAATGTTCGGGATTGGTTTTTTTTTTGCAGCTTTTTGTCAGAAGTAATATTGTAATAAGCAATCTTGTACATGAAACTTTTTGACCATTTGTAGCCATGGGAATCATACATCTAGTAATATAGGTAATTTCAAAGCTTTTGATGAGCATAGATAAATTTTTCCATATAGATTGTGACGATGTGCATTGGTGTCAGCAGTATATGAGAATGCTTATTTCCTGGCTCTTACACTGAAGCTGGATGTCACTATTTTAAAAATCTACTAAGCTTCTCCTCCACTCTCACCCTGAATGGAAGATTCAATTGACCTTTTAAAGAGGAAAAAAAATTTCAGAAGAAAAACAGCGAATTGTAGACATCAAGGTGAAGCTAAAACCAGGACACTAAATGATAAACCTTTGAAGATGGAAGCTTCTGAGGTTAACTCAAGGGAATCTCACTGCTTACTAGCTAAAGTCTTGGTTCTAAAAGTCCAAAGAACGTGAACATTCAAGTGAGTTTCCAAAAGCTGTGGTTAAGAAAGAGACAGGGTGGGTGAGAAAGGGTATATAGTGATCAGTACACACTTATCCCCACTTCTGAAAATCATCAGAAAGATCTAGGTGAGCCTTCATAGATTTCCAGGGACTAAGAAGGATGCCTTTAAAGTAACAAGGAGACTAGCAGCAGATAGTTTATCCTGGTAAATGAATAGTCCTGGACTGTTGCTGCTCCCTGGGGGCATCCTGGCCAAGTCACGCAGCCCATCCCGCATCCAGGATTCCAGGGGCTGAAGGGGGCAGAGGGTCACAGACCAGGCTCTCAGGGATCCCTTTTGGCTCTGACATTTCACCAGCATGCACTACCTGAGTTTACAAAAGAGATCAGCAGGGTACACTGCAACACATTTTAAACCATGGCCCTTGACCAGTACATGTAATTGGAGGCACTCTTCAAAGTGACAAAATGCATTAGCAGGTCCTGGCCCTGTGGAGTCTGTGTTACCACCAGCTGTCAGCAGTGACTACCGCTGGACTTGCTCCAGGAAAAGGAGTCTATCCTGCTAGGCTTTCGGGTCACCCCAGTTTCTCATCTCAGCCCCATCTTGTCTGGGTTCATGAGATCTGGTCTTTGTCCCCACCTTCTAAACAAGAAAAGGATTGGAGGTATGAGTTGCTGTACAGGAAGTCTGATGCAGAGTCCAGGAGTGAAGGCGGGTTCGGAGAGTCGAGGATTAGTAGAATCTCCCAGTTTAGGACCCACCCACATCCACAAAGCCACCACAAAATGGGGCACAGCTTAGTGTTTATGAGCTTAGACTTTGGAGCCAGGCTCCCTAGGTGCCCACACTGACTGCCCTTACTAGTGTGACTTGAAAGAGTCACTTGACTTCTGAGTCACTGTATCTAGTTTCCACATCTGTAAAATGAGGATAACAATGACTATTACTTCTTAGAGAAACCATGGAGACTCAATGAGTTTATATTTGTCAAGTGCCCACACTAGGGCTTCCCTGATGGCTCAGTGGTAAAGAACCCACCTGCCGATTCAGGAGATGCGGGTTTGATCCCTGGATTGGGAAGATTCCCTTAAGAAGGAAATGGCAACCCACTCCAGTATTCTTGCCTGGGAAATCCCATGGACAGAGGAGCCTGGTGGGCTACAGTCCATGGGGTTGCAAAGAGTCGGACATGACTTAGTGACTAAAGAACAACAAATGCCTACATGCCTACCTGGCGTGTAATAAGCTTTATATGAGTGTTTGCTGAATAAGTAAGTCAGTCACTTTGAGGGAGTTGGTGAGGTCCAGCGGGAGGACTAAGGGCCATCCTTAGACATGGACAGCAAGTCTGCTCTAGTTCTGCCACCTCTTTAATTACATGCCCTCAGGCAAGGTGAACAATCCCTCTGAACCACAGGTTCCTCACCTGCAAATCAGATTTTGCACCACTGACTTCCCAGTGGGTCTTGTAGATCTAAGGACTGGCCACAATGATAAGCAATCGCTGGGATGAAAGGTCTAGTTAAATTTACTTAGCAGTGTGTTCAGAGATCATGTGTTTGGTCGCATTAGTGTTGCTCTTTTACTGATGAGCAAACTGAGGCCGAGAGAACCTAAGTGTTTTGTCCCAGGTCACACAGATAGACAGTCACAGTCAGAGCGAAGGTGGGAACACTGGCTGCCCAGCTCTGTCCAGTCTTTAGGATAAGGACATGAGCTAGGTGAACGGGGAAGCATGGGGGAGGGTGTGTGAGCAGGTGGGGACGGCCACCAAGCCCTGCTGAGTCACAGGTCAGAAGCGTCACCTGCCATGAGGTGCAGCCCACCTCTGTTCTCCCTGCCGTGTCCCCAGCTTGCACAAGACCCCAGGGCAAAGCCTAAACTTGTCGTTGTTGGTTAATCACTAAATCATGTCCAACTCTGTGACCCCATGGACTGTAGCCCACCAGGGTCCTCTGTCCATGGGATTCTCCAGGCAAGAATATTGGAGTGGGTTGCCGTTTCCTTCTCCAGGGGATCTTCCCAACCCAGGGATCAAACCTGCATCTCCTGCATTGGCAGGCAGATCCTTTACTGCTACGAGGGAATAAGGATATTAGGGAAAAATTAAGAAAGCCTGAATAAAGTATGGACTTCAGTTAATAATAATACCAGTATTGGTGCATTAATTATAACAAATGTTGTTGTTATTGGGATATAATGGCTTTACAATATTGTCTTAGATTCTGCTATACAACAAAGTGAGTCAGCTATATGTATACATACATTCCCTTCCCCTTAGACCTCCCTCCAGCCCTCCCATCCAACCCATACAGGTCACCATGGAGCACCGAGTTGAGCAGCACTATTAACAATAGCCAGGACGCAGAAGCAATCTAAATGTCCATTGGCAGATGAATGGATAAAGAAGATGCGATACATATACAGCAGAATGCTGCTCAGCCATAAAAGGAGCACAGTTGGGTCATTGGTGGAGTTGTGGATGGACCTAGAATTTGTCATACACAGTGAAGCTAGTCAGAAAGAGAAAAACAAATATGTATTAATGAATATATGTGGAATCTAGAAAAATAGTACAGATGAACCTATTTGCAGGGCGCAAATAGAGATGCAGACATAGAGAACAAATGAGTAGACATTGGAAGGGGTTAAGGGTGTGGGGTGAACTGGGAGATTGAGATTGACATGTATACACTACCATGTATAAAACCTGAACTTTTTAATCAACATCCTAGATGCAAATTAGGACTTTGCATCCTGGATTTCCTTTTGAAAAGGTCAAAGCTACATTAGTGAGTAGATGCCTCTAGAATATCTTCATTTTATCTTAGTTCTTCTCAGGGGCATCAGGGTGGAAGGATGTTGGAGGCAGCAGCTTCAAGTTGAAGGGCAGTGTTGAAACTGCCAGGGACAGAGAGACAGAGGAGCAGGAGCCCAGGGAAGTATTTAGGGTGGGAAGGGAAGGGAAAGAAAAGATCCTGTTTGCTCAGTGTTTTCTGTGTGCCAAGACAAAGCCAGGTGCTTTCACAAGGTCACCTGTTCTTAATTCCTCCTCAGTGGATCATATCATTCAGTTCAAAGGTAAGGAGAGCCAGGCTCAGAGAGGTTGAGAAGTCTGCCCATGGTCACACAGAGACCAAAACTTTAGCTATTCTTCTAAGGCAAGATCAAGAGGAGTTTTCTTTATTCTTTGCTCAGGGCTAACTGGATGAAGGTGGCTAAATATATCACAAAGTGATACGTTCTAAAGTTAGCTTGGTCAGGAACTTCAAGGCCAGCGAGTACTGAGGAGGAATGGGGGGTTGGGGGGCGCAGGGAGTGTGAGGGCAGAAATGCAAGACAAGGACTTCAGTAAATGGTCCAGCTGCTGACAGGCACTGGGAAGTGTCATGGGGACAGAAACTTATCATGTATAGAATAGCATCCTAGCTGTCTGCAGCCAATCTGAGGCTGCTATTCAGAGCTCAAGCTTGCGTAGTCCGTTTACTTCCCAGGGTCTCAGTCCCCTCATCTGCAAGATATGGAGCATACTGGCACCGTCGTACACTGCCAGGTTGTCGTGAATGATAATAAAAAGAGAAAGGAATGCGCCTGGGACCATCGTATTTCACTGTACAATAATAATAGGGAAGTGGAGTAAAGTGAAGTCGCTCAGTCGTGTCCGACTCTTTGCAACCGCATGGACTGTAGCCTATCAGGCTCTTCCATCCACGGGATTTTTCAGGCAAGAGAGTGCTGGAGTGGATTGCCATTTCCTTCTCCAGGGGATCTTCCCAATCCAGGAATCGAACCTGGGTCTCCCGCATTGCAGGCAGATGCTTTACCATCTGAGCCACTAGGGAAAGCAACAGCAAAAACAATAAGGTTTCAGCATTCATTGTTAAAACTCATATCTAGTCATAGCTGTAAGATTTCACAGTGGAGAAAAGCCATGGAGAGTGAGTTCCACCACTCTACAAGGAGTGTCTCAGTGGTCCATCCAACTCCCTGGACTCATTCTTGTAACACTTCATATTTACTGAGCACATAATATGTGCCAGGTAGACACTGTGCTAAGGGCTCCCAAACACCCTATAACGTACGTATTGTTATAACATCACTCTTTTTACAATTACTGAAGGCAAGGTCACCCAGTCAGTGTGCAGTAGAGCTGAAATGAAAACTCTAGCCACCCCAGCCAAGAGCTACCTGCACCTCCATCCTGCCTCTTACCTGGAACTGACTCGTGTCTCTTCTCACCCCTCTGTCCCATCTCCCTTGCTGATCTACCTTAGTATGGAATGCATCCTTCTCTGCTCTTTCATCCTTATCGATTTCCCATCTTTCTCACTAGGTCTCGATGAAGGGAAGACCATTGATCCACAGCAGAGTGTGTAGGAAGAGAAAAGATGCAGAAATCCATAGTTAGGGTTAACAGTGCTGTTAACTGATTTTTATTCTCTGCATTTCAGCCATGATTCTGGCTCATAACTGCACATGCTGGATATTATTATCTGTTAATAGTCTCATCCCTGTTTTTCTAAGTGAGCCTGGAACCTCAGGGGCTGGAAGCCCTGGAAATTATGTTTTCCAGACTCTCTTGACAGCTGGGATCAGTGAGATTCAGCCAAGGAGAGATCCCTTTGTGTGTGATTTCTGAGGTGGAAGACAGGAAGATGCTAACCTTCAGTAGCAGCTGTGCGGACACAAACATGGTCTCCTGTGGCCTCCAGCTCACAGTAGGTGTTTTTGCCAGGGGCTTTGAGGCATTTGCTTCCTGAAGGCACTGAGATTCATAGTAGCCTTCTTGAAATTTTTGCATTTCCACATTTTCTGAAATAAAGCAATGCCTCTGTGATGTCTTTCTCTCGGCAAGCAAGGGATGAGTAAATCTCTAGTTCCCTATATTAAATACATTCCTATTAAAGACATCTGATGTGGCTTCTGTTTATTGACTTAATATTTGCAAACACAGCAGATATTCTTTGCAGAGTAATAAGTAGAAAGCACCCTGCACTTAGAATTTAAATTCCTCTGTTTAAACCCCAGCTCTGCTGCTGACAATGCATGTGTCCCTGGGAAAACCAGTTAGATTTCTCATCCACAAAACAAGACAGACAATATTTGTTCTTCATCCTTCACAAGATGAGCATGAGTGTTAAAGGGCTAATGAATGCAAAAGTATATTCTAAACTGTACAGATTTCTACACAAGAAGGGTCTTGCTATTTTTGTCTCCTTTACAGAGCTTCTTTTTGAGACGTTGTATTTTCCTCTTGCCCCTAGGACAGACTAGCAACCTCCAGGTCAGCCCCACAGCTGATTGTGCAGAAATCAGAGTTAGGTACTCACTCCTAGGAATTTAGGCCACTGATCTACCCACGTTCTGGATTTCACCATAATGGACTGTGATGGTGGTTATTCAGTAATTTTAGTTTTCAACCAACTCTGCAACCTTCTTCATGGAGCCAAGTATATGTCCCACAGCACGTTCTAGGATGGTCGGTTGTATAGAGTTTATCTAGTGGGTTATTGTTTGATGCGTACAGAGTTTCAGCTAGAGAAAATGAAAAAGTTCTGGATACTGACATTGCTGAGTGTTATACAACAGTAGAATGTACTTAATGTCACTGAACAATGTGTTTGCAAATGGTTAAAATGACAAATTTTATATCATGTATATGTTGCCACAACAATAAGGAAGTCCTACTAAAATCTGAAAAGCTTTGCTATTATTATGCTATGACATGTTACAAATAAGTTAGAATTTTATAGACCTGAAGAATTCCATAACCCTATTACTTTCCCTATCAATGCCTGAAATATCAATACACGTATTAAATTTTTTAAAAAAGGAGAGATTAGTTAAGATCAACTAAACTGATAATCTGCAATAACCAAAGAAAATATGCAGACAGGGCAGGTTTCCTATGCACATGAATGAAAGTGCAGATTAGCTGAACTTGTCTGTAACTTGGTCTGTTTTTTAAATCCACTTTCAATCATAAATTCAATAATAATTGGAAGTTGGACTTAATAATTTCAATAATAATTTTTATTTGTACTCAATAATAATTTCACTACTAATTCAATTTCAGTTTATGAGGAGCTACTCTTTTTTATGCTCCTAAAAAGTGATGTACCAGAAAAGGTATATTCTCAATAATAAATTACTTCTTCAATAAAACACAGTATTTTAAGAGGAAAAACTTTGGAAATGTAACCTGTGATGCAGTGGCTGGTATGACTGCAATAAAAAAAGAATTCCAGGACAAAGCTGGGGAGAGAATACCCAGATGGAATTCATCCATTGATTTATTCATAGGTGAATGATTGCAATAAGAAATGAAAGCAAGCAGTAAACACAAAGCCAAAGATGCCATCAATGTGGTCACATGATGAAAACAAGAACTTAAAAATACAACCAATCATTAGGACACTCGGAACAAGAAGGGAAGTGACCATGACATCTCTTGTAGCTCAGCGTTTTCTCTGATTATGTCACAGTGAGTACTTAAGTACAAATCTTGAAGCAAAGCTGTCTGTTACATATTTTAAAAAAAAAGAACAAGCATTCCAAATTTGATGACCTTTCTCTAATGACAAGTGGCTGTCAGGAGTCTACTGCCTAGCAGATATTTTCTGAAAAAAAAAAAAAAAAAATCATGCACATTTAATCTGTCCCTTCAAGGCAGAGGTGACATTTTAACAACACATAAGAGAGTAATTGCATATCAAAAGAAAGTCATGCTATGGAAAGAGCATTTGGAAGAATGCATGTTTGGAAGTATTTGCCATTATTATGCACTTTTATTGCCAAAATGATGTCTTTTCCTTACAAAAATATTCATATTTGTACACTCAAAAACATGGAAAGAGAATGTTCTTCTGCTTAAAACTTCACCCAAAGGAAAGTTTCTGTGAAATTTGGAAACTTTGTTAAGACTATGAAAGTGCAATACCTTTCATTTCATTTGTGAGAAAAACAAGACAACCTGTGAGATTATTGGAAATGTTTAAGTAGACTTGGATCTGAGCAGAGGAAAAAGAGAAAATCACCTCCTGTTTTCTATTCTAAGCCTCTATTAATGCAATAGAAGAGTTCATCAGCTCTTCGGGCTTCCATGGCACACAGCTGTGACATAGTGCCTTCAGGTCTCTGCTGCATTTTATCAATTTTTTTTAAAACTTGGGCAACTTGAGATGAACTCCTCTGAGTAATGTCAAAATCTCCTGACAAGAAGGTCCATTTGTCTGCCTTAACCATAAGGGTTTTGCTATTATTTTGTGCAGTAATTTTGAAGCTGGTAAAGTCTCGAATGAAATCTAGTGACAGCCTGTGAGAACTGAAATTATCCTTATTTTAGAGCTTTCCCATAAAATTAGTAACTTCACTATTTTTCTGTAGAGAGATTGATTTTTATACATCTCTGGAAATAATTCAGAAAAACACTCTAAAGCTATAGTTGGATCTTCAGCCTACTTGTTTCTTATAGGGTAGATAAGAAGATTTTTAATGAGCAACATCTATTTGAGTGGAGTCAGACTATAAAGCTCAGCTCAATTGCTCCTTCAATTAATTCTCACTTTTTATCCAGCCAGTGAATCAAATACGAGCCCATTCCAGGGGCTCCAAGATCCTGCACATCTAATACCTCCAGCATGTCCAGCCTCTTTGAGTCTACCCTCCCCATCCATCACTCATGAACCACACGGCCATCTTTCTTTACTTGGAGCACATACCCTTATCCTGCTAACAGTTTTTATCCTGGCTGTTCCCTCTCCCAGGAATGCTCTTCACCCCAGATCTCCCCAGACTAGCCTCTTCTCATTCAGGTCTGAGTTAAAATGCCACGTGTCTCAATGTTCTTCCTCAGCCCCTCTCCCTAATTCAGCATCACCCCAGCCATTCCCATTACATTGTTTTGTTTTATAGACTTTTGGTTTCAGCTTGTTTATGTGTTTGTCTACCGGTTGTAGTAGTAATATAAGCTATAATGTAAGTAATATAACATTGTAACTGCTATGAGAGCACAGGCTTTGTTCTTTCTGGTTTATCATCACACCCTCAGCACCCACAATAGTGCCTGGCACAAAGTAAATGATTGGTAAGTATCTGTTAGATGAATAAACAAGTGGGATGCTACAGATGTCTAAGGTGGATTCCTCTTCTCAAAATAGACAGACTTCCCTGGTGGTCCAGTGGTTGAGAATCTGCTTCCCAATGCTGGGGACATGGTCTGGGAAGATCCATACGTTGCAGAGAAGCTAAGCCCGTGTACCACAACAACTGACCCTGCGCCCTAGGGCCCAGGAGCCACAACTACTGAGCCTGTGTGCCACCGGTACTGAGGGCTGTGCACCCTGCAGCCTGTGCTCCACAACGGGAGAAGCCTCTGCAGTGAGAAGACCATGCACCACGATGAAGAGCTGCCACTTCTCACCACAAAGAGAGAAAAGCCCCATGCACGGCAATGAAGACCTAGCACAGCCAAAGATTAAAAAAAAAAAAAGATGAGGGGACGCCCAGCGTAGCAGGTGTGGGAGGCTCCTTGTGGAAGAACTGGGTGACCAGTGTTTACTGAATGTCTAGTACATGCTTGCCCCTTCGAATAAGCATGTCATCCTCTTCCCGAACCTTCTGGGTAAGTGGGGTAGCTTTCCTTATCCAGATGAGGAAGTGGAAGCTTGCAAATTCACACAGTTAACATCTGGAGCCAGACAGCTGATACCTGGCAAAGCCATGCATTGGGGTCACCATGTCGGGCTCAAGACTGGAGTTCTTCCCACTGCAGTCCTCAGAAAAGCATAGAGACACAGCTCCCGGAAGACTCTCGTCAATCTGCTAGGGTTCAAATTTCTAATAATCTTCTACTAATTAGATCATTATGGAAAAGTTTTCCTCTAAATCGTTTGGATTTATCTTCTAAATCTTTGACTAAAAAATCCGCTAATTAGCTGTATGACTAAACAAGGACTGTAACCCGCTAAACCTGGATGATAATAATGCTTCACTTGGAGTTACTGAGAGCATTACGCGAGATGATGATACAGCTTCAGCACCTAAAACAGAGCTTGAATTATCGTGTGTGTCCATAATAATGCTGTCTGGTATTATAATCACTCTTGTCATTGCCATAAATCTTACTGTTTCTGAAGCATTTCTCTCCCTTCCTTCTTTCAGTAAAGACTCTTCTAGTTCCTATTTTGTGCCTGAGGCTGTGCGAGGTATCCAAGATAAAGGAATAAATGAAGGCAATTTTCACTGAAAGTAGAAAAAGCACTGTGAGAGTGTGGAGGAGGGTGTGTCTCCCCTTGCTGAAGGGATTCCTGATAAGTTTTGCAGAACAGTTCACAGCTGAGTTAAGCCTTGAAGGATTCAGTGAGACTCTTCTAAATGGAGAAGTGGGGGCAAAGGAGAGCAGCACAAAATTTCTGTCAGAACTGGGCTTTAGAATTGAGTCAAAATTTTCCATGAAGAAAACAAACCAATTACAGTTAAGGAAGAGAAGCAAAGAAGCAAACACATACATGCACATGGAGTGGGGGCGGGGGGAGGGGGGTTGGAGAGAGAGAGAGGGAGAAAGAAGCAGTTTGGAGGCTGGGTGCAAATGTGGCTAAATTCAACTTTTCTCTCATATACCACATCCAGTTTTATAATGGCAGTATCTTTTTTTTTTTTCCCAGGAGAAAGAATTGGTTTTGCTGTCAAACAATCTAATGTCAGAATGACCATTAAGCTGTGTGATGTGGGACAAGTTTCTTTACCTCTCTGATGTCTAAGTCCCTTGTTAACCTGTACTCCCCCCACCAAAATAAAAACAAAGAAAATAATAGGAGAGAGGTAACAATTCTTACCTCATAGAGTTGTTTGGAGAATTAAACAACATACATAAAAATACTGAATACAGGATCTGGCAACTAGCCGGATCATTCATTAAAGTTCATTAAAGTTTGCTTCCTCCCTTCCAAAATCGGGTTCCGCATGCATTGACCACACTGTCAACCCAAACTGAAAACCGCCAAGTGACACCATTGTTTTCACATTCACAAGCGCATAGAGAACACCACCACTTAACTCAGTTATCAGCTTAAATGGGAGGCAGGGTTTTCCTTCCCCCAAAGTGAAATCCAGAAGAAGCTGGGACCCCTGGCACTCGAAGTTCATTGCTAACATGTTTCATTTGGGTATGTATTTAGTGCTGACCAAGTAGCAGACACCCTGGTGGGTACTTGATTCTTTTGTTCTTGTCCACTGAGTCCTCACATCAATGGGGAGATAGGAACTCTCCCCATTTTGCAGGTAAGGGCAATTAAAGCTTTGAGAAGTTAAGTCACCTATTCAGGACTACGCTTCCAGCCAATGATGACCCAGGGCTAGCTCCCAGAGTGCTCTGGCTCCAACTCCATGTGCTCATCCAGGATGTCTCTTATAGTATTTAAGGTGGGAGAGTACCATATCCAACCAAGAGAAGGAGCAGCTATGAACCACAGTGCAATCAGACTGGAGCTGTCCATGGTCCTTAAAATTTCCCTTGATTGGACAACAGAATTATTTTTGTGCATTTCTCTCAGTCTGTCTCTCAGTGCCTCTTTCTCATTCTCTCTGTATCTAGGCATATGAATACCATTCCTTACCTATCTTTCTCCCTCTCTTTCTCCACTCCAAGTAGAGAAACTGAGGATCACAGTCTTAGGATTTCTTGGCTTTACAGAGCATTGGGGCTGGGATCTGAGGTTCTCTCGCCCTCTACCTTCCCATCCATAGCCCTCCTCTGCCTTCTCCCTCTGGCATCAGACACAGACCTTCTGCTTTCCTGTCTGCCAGTCTGACTCATTCTTCAGGCCCAGAATCACTTAGAAATAATTATTTTAAAAACAAATAAACTCTTCTCTCTGTGATCTTTACTCACTTCACATCCGCAGCCAGCAGTGGCTATTTTTACTCACCCTAGCTCCTGGCAGGTCTCTTTGGAAAGTCACCGTGACATTTCATGCGGCCTGGCCTGGCATTCATCTAAAATATTTTTTCAAAAACATCCTGCTCTAGAGAAATGTCAGCGTTTATGGTGCATCCACAGGGATGTAACAGCAGAGGGAAAGATCCACTTAAGAAAGTCCCAGTTTGACAAGGAGTGGGTGTGGAGGCAGATACACCCAGAAGTAGCCAAGAAAACTGGAGCTTGCTGGGAAAGAATGGTGGTGAACACCCATGTCTGCAGAGAGGTCACATGGAGGGTGTGGTGAGAGTGTGGAGTCTAGAGAGATGATGGATGCATAAGCTGAGCACAAGTAGGTGGGTGTTCAAGACAAAGCATGGAGGGTTATCTGTATCAGTGAGGACCAGCTGGTCTTGTATATGAACAAGTCATTTTTTCACCTTACTGCAATATGAGGCATCCTCTTAGATCAGGCATGGATAGGAACTCTGGGGCAAGCATACACAGTAGTACCTTTTGCAGTTGGTACTGAAGCAGAAGCATGGGAAGAGGAGTCTCACGTTCTAGTCTCGGTTTGGCTACTAAGTTATTGTTTGATCTTTAGCAGCTCACATCACCTCCCTTGTCTTCTGATTTTGCATCTGGAGAATGAAGTGGGGCACTAGATGGTCCCTCCAAGATCTTAAATTCTTTGAGTTAAAGATTAAACCATGAAGATAATTGCTCACCATCATGCCAATCATTTGGGATTTAAGTAGTCCAAAGGAGGTCATTTCTTCCATCAATTAATCATCTATTTACCCATACACACACTTATCCATCCTTCCATCCATTCATTCATTATCCATCTGTTCATCTGACCATCCAATCATCTATCCATCCACTCATCATTCATCTATTTACCTTCATTAAGACGTGACTTAGCAGCAGCAGCAGCAGCAAGAACTTCCTTGGCCCAGACTGTAAAGAAACAGCCTGCAGTACAGAAGACCCGGGTTTGATCCCTGGGTTGGGAAGATCTCCTGGAGAAGGGAGTGGCAACCCACTCCAGTATTCTTTCCTGGAGAATTCCATGGACAGAGGAGGCTTGTGGGCTATACCCCATGAGGGCCACAAAGAGTCGGACATGACTGAGCAACTAACACTAACCAATTAAGAACTTCCTTTATGCCAAGAACTAATCAATATACTATGACATTGATTCAACCTGAGACTTATCTTCAAAGAATTCATTATGAAGCAATCCCTTCCTGGGCATATACCTAGGGAAAACCATAATTCAAAAAGATACATGCACCCCAATGTTCACTGAAGTACTTTTTACAGTTTAGTTAGGATGTCCACTGACACAAGAATAGATAAAGAGGATGTGGTACATATATACAATAGAGTATTACTCAATCATAATATTCCATCGTATGTATGTCTTGCCTTTGCTGTAGAGCAATCCAGCTCCATATTGCAAAGACACTCAGTCAGCCAATGCACAGGCCCACATGGCAAGGAAGCGAGGCCTCCCCCTACAAACCAGTGAAGAACTAAGGTCTTCCAACAACCACATCAGTGGGTTTAGACATGTATCTTCCCCCATTCGAGCCTTCAGTTGACCACAAGTGCCGCCAACAACTTGATTATAACCTCAGGAGAGACGCTGAGCCAAAGCCAGCCATCTAAGCTGCTCTCTGGTTCCTGGCCAACGGAAACTACAGGCTAACAGATGTTTGTTGCTCTAAGCCTCTAGATTGGAGGATAATTTGTAACACAACAATAGGAAATGAATATGGAAGGGAAATGAACATGTGGACCTATAGAATTATTATGCAAGCTTTTTCAATATCCCTAAACATCGAAGATTGGAGAAGGCAATGGCACCCCACTCCAGTACTCTTGCCTGGAAAATCCCATGGACGGAGGAGCCTGGTGAGCTGAAGTCCATGGTGTCGCTAAGAGTCAGACACGACTGAGTGACTTCACTTTCACTTTTCACTTTCATGCATTGGAGAAGGAAATGGCAACCCACTCCAGTGTTCTTGCCTGGAGAATCCCTGGGACAGGGGAGCTTGGTGGGCTTCTGTCTCTGGGGTCGAACAGAGTCGGACACGACTGAGGTGACTTAGCAGCAGCAGCAAACATCAAAGATAAACCAGGTTGAGTGCCCACCACTTTCAGGAAATTACACAATTGAAGTAAAAAGTGCTATTGAAGTAAAATTAATAAAATTGACAAATTGGCCAGTTGGAGAGAAAGAGGGGCATCTATACTTCTCATCTTGGGAATGTTTCATGATTAGGTGACTTTGAACCTGATCCTGAAAGATAGGTGAGATTGGGGAGTGCGAGTGGAAAGGTATATCAATTGCCAAGATTATCATGAGCCAAAGTCAATCACTGACTAACACTGGATCCATTAAGAATGTACTTATAAGAGGAAAAGGCCTTGAGTACCACACAGGGACATGTGCCCGTTGTCTTTTGAGCCATACTCTTCAAGTTTTACTTATTTCTTTACTATGTTTATTACTTTTGATCTGAGTATTCCATATACCACAATCTTTTTATTTTTAATTTAAATTGACTAGCTTCATAACATTTTAATTTTGCCCCAAGCAATAATACCTATGAAACCATGGGTTTGATGGGCTGTTCATATTTGTTTCAACAAACATAAAAATGAACAACCCCTGTTAAAAGAATGTGCTGTACAGTATACCATCTGAAAGCCTCTAGCAGCCCCGCCATGGCACACCACACTTTGGAAAACATCTTGGATAGTAATGCCAGGGAGAGGGGGATGCCTGATTGGAGCTGTGCTTGGGTGGAGTCAGAAAGTCCTTTGATGCTGCCATCTCTGGTGTCTGTCACTATGGGGGCTTCCCTCTCCCTTACCACTCATGACATCCTATCAGTTACTGAGCTCATTGATCCTGTCTCCCAAATAGCTCTCTGTTCCCCGCCTCCCCTTACCTCCACAGCTCTCCTGGCTTAGGTTCTCATTACTGTGTCACATGTACTGTTACAATAGCTTCCTGGCTTCCAGGACTCAAGAATTCACCCTCCTCCACCCTATGAATGCAACTCCAACCATGTGACTCTTCTGCTCAAATTCTCCCCCATCACCTTCAGAATAAAAACCAAACTCCTTAATTCTATGCCCTGGGTACTTCATGCCTAGGACTCTCCATACTTGTCCAGCTTCATTTCTGGCCCTCACTCACCCAACAACAGCACATACATAGATGTGCTTCAGGCTCTAGAAATGGGGAAGGTTTTGTACTTCCTTGAACAAGACTGTTCTCACATGCACATCTCTATGTCTCTGGACTGGCCATGCTCTCTTCTCCTGGAGCTAGGGTTTCATGTGGTACAAATCTCCATCACTTATCACAGTGTGTTATTTATTTATTTTTGGCTGTGCTGGGTCTTTATTGCTGTATGCCAGCTTTCCCTAGTTGCAGCAAGCAGGGGGCTACTCTTAATTGCAGCGCATGGGCTTCTCATTGCAGTGGTTTCTCTTATTATGGCACATGGGCTTATTTGCTCCTCAGCAGGTGGGATCTTCCTAAAGCAGGGATCAATCTCATGACCCCTGAATTGGTAGGTGTCCAGTGGTTAAGTATCCTTACGCTGGACCACCAGGGAAGTCTCTCACAGTGTGTTATAAATGACTCTTGATCTTCTACCTATTAATACAATACTAGACTTACTCCTTAGAAGGAAAGTTATGACCAACCTAGACAGTGTATTAAAAAGCAGAGACATTACTTTGCCAACAAAGGTCCGTCTAGTCAAGGCTATGGTTTTTCCTGTAGTCATGTATGGATGTGAGAGTTGGACTATAAAGAAAGCTGAGCACCAAAGAATTGATGGGTTTGAACTGTGGTGTTGGAGAAGACTCTTGAGAGTCCCTTGGACTGCAAGGAAATCCAACCAGTCCATCCTAAAGGAAATCAGCCCTGAATATTCATTGGAAGGACTGATGTTGAAGCTGAAACTCCAATATTTTGGCCACCTGATGTGAAGAGCTGACTTATTTGAAAAGACCCTGATGCTGGGAAGGACTGAAGGCAGGAGAAGGGGACGACAGAGGATGAGATGGTTGGATGGCATCACCGACTCAATGGACATGAGTTTGAGTAAACTTGGGGAGTTGGTAATGGACAGGGAGGCCTGGCGTGCTGTAGTCCATGGGGTCACAAAGAGTCAGACACGACTGAGTGACTGAACTGAATTGAGACTGTGAAGACAAAGTTGAGTGGGATTTATCTAATCTTTTGTCTTTAACACCCAGCACACAAAAATCACTAAATAATGTTTCTCAAGTGAATACATGCCTTACAGGAGACACAGGGCAGGTCTGTAGTTTGGCTAAAGGAGAAACTAAGTTCTAGCTCTCTTTTGCCACTTCACCTTCCACTGATGAAAGATTCCTTCCAAACAGAAGAATGAATGGGTCTGGGGTGGTGGTGTGGGTGGCGGGTGGGAGTGGTAAGTGTAATGAACCCCGGGTAGATTCCCTCAAAACCCTAGAAGATGAGCCTCTGGTCAAAGCTTTCTAATTCCCATGGGTTCAATATTTTTGACAGACACAAGCCAATTAGCTGTTTGCTGCAGGCGTCTGGCTTGCTCAACATGGTTTGCCTTTTTGATTTGAAAACCTAATATTTTTTGTGGATTTGATTTGGTTCCACCAGGGAGCTGAGATAAGCCGCTCAGTCTGAGCTGCTGAGCTGGCTCTAATGGTCCTTGTCTGCTTCATATCCAGTATCCAGTGAGTTCTCAGGCTTCCTCTCCAGCTGGGATGGGGGATGAGGCCTCCTGTTCTGTGATCACAGCTGCGCAGGAGCCTGGGACACCCCTGACTGGGGCTCAGAGAATCAGTCTCCCTCATTGATTGACTAAGGTGGTCCTGGGTGGTGTACCTGGGAATATGCCAGCTCCTTCTGTGCATTTCAACCCTCATTCAGTCCCCGTGGCCCTCACATGCCCTCTGATTGGCTGCTGGAGTGGGATCCCTATCCTTCTGGCTTTTTTGAGGGTAGGGAAGTCATTCCATTCATGTTTGCATCCCTGGTGCAAGCTTATCATGATAATAACCATTTCTGACAATGTTTAAGCCTTTGTCCAGGGTTGGTACACTGTTTAGAACTGTCAACATCCCTGATTATACTTTAATCCCCGTAACAGCCCTCTGTGGTTGATACAAGTATTATCTCCATTTAATAAAAGGGGAAACTTGAGTTTAAAAAGATTAAGGAATATATCAATGCCGACATTCCCTTCTAGCAAGAGACCAGGCTGAGCTTGAACTCAAGCTGGCCTGATTCCACATCTCCTGTTCCCGACACGGCCTTCCCCTGCCTGGCACAGCATCTGGGGAGTCTCAGTGATGTGTGGGTGAAGAAGGTATGGATGCAGGCTTTCCTCCCATCCAAGGCCCCCTTGGCTGCTGGGTGAGGGGTACTGTGGACCAGCTGACCTCCCAGAAGTCACAGCTGCCTTCACGCCATTTCTTCTAAACAGCCTGCCCACTGGACTGGGCCCATGTTGCTTGAATCTCTCTGAACGCCCTTGGTCTGCTAATCCAGGTAGACCCAGTATCTGGCCCTCCTGGGCCACCTGGCTGCATCCTAGAAACTGGCTTCTGCAGCCAGACAGCGATCCCCAATCTTTCATCCTGTCTTTCTCCCTGCTCTCTGCCAGCTTTTCTTCCACTTTTCAGCTTTAGTTAACATCAGGGATCTCCCTGGATCCACTATTAGAGAAGAATGATTCAGCGCTCAGGACTCTCTGAAGGGGAAAGACTCCAACAAGCAATTTCTAATCAATTCCCAGATCAATGTACCACACTCCTAATTCAAGGAATCTGCTGGCAACTAGAAGACTACTCTGCTTCTTTAAAATATCTGTAAAAAGTCTCTATGTTAGGAAGCTGCTGCTGACCAAGTGACAAGTTTGGGCATGTGGTAATACAAGCATTGTCTTGAGTTAGGGAATGAAGAAGGTGATTTTCCCTGGACTTAGTGACTCACAGGTGGTTACCTGGGGAAAATAGATGATATTTCCCTAGGAAGAGAGAGGAAGGCAAATGATGCCAAAGGGAAGATACCATAGCCAGAACCCTCTAGTGCTACCTTCTTGAATTTTTTGTTTTGTTTTAATTTATTTAATTGGGGTGTAGCTGCTTTATAATGTTGTGTTAGTTTCTGCTGTACAACAATGAGGATCAGTTGCAAGTATACACATATCCCCTCCCTCTTGAGCCCCACTCCCAAACCCACCTGCTACCTCTCTAGGTCATCACAGAGCACCGAGCTGAGGTCCCTGAACTATGCAGCAGCTTGTCTTCTTGAGTTTAACAATCTGGTATTGGTCTACTATTTGATAAACAATGGGCATGCCACTCAGAAGCCCCTAGTAAACTGCCAGGGTAGCAGAGCAGAGTCAGGCCCACCAGCAAGCCCTGGCCTTTGGTAGTGCCCCAGGGCGAGGATCCATGACCCCACAGCCAGGCTGAAGAGCTCATAATCATCCCACTGTCAAAAATCCCTGAAGGGATGTCATGTGTCTGAATTGCAGGATCAGGGGCCTAGTGAAAGGAGGAAGGGACTTGTTCAAGATGGGGGTCCCTCCTAATATTTATTCATTAAAGCTCAAACTCAGGCTAGATGTGATTAGGGAGTGGATGCTCCATTGGGACTTTTATGGGGCCAGTTCTCCCTAGATCCACCAGCCCCCAACACTTCCTGGCCCCTCTATTCTTCCTACAGGTAGCTGAAGGATCTTTATTACAATTTGCATCTGATCCGTGTTCCTCTCTGCTCTCAGTCTCTCAAGGGCTCTCCAGGATCTTGGATCCTTTGGGATCTCATTCCTGACGATATTTAATTGCCAGCCTCTTTACTCATCAGCTCGTCCCTTGCGCACCCCCACTGAAGTCAGCCACATGCTGAGTTGCTAGAAAAGTCAGTTTGTGCTACCCACCCCTCTGGGTACTTGCTCACACTACCCCCTTGGCGTGGAGTGCCCCTGTGCTCTGTCTATGCAGTGACCTCCTATCAGCTTTCAGCAACCAGTCTATGTGTATCTGACTCCATGAAGCCTTTCCTGACCCTATCCCTGGCCCCCTACCCTGCCCTCCCTGGAGAAAGAGCCCCACTTGTACACACCCCATGGAAATGTCCAACCCACTCCCATTAACACACTGTTGTCTCCATCAGAACCCTGCTGCTTAGCATTCCACAATGTGCTGCAGCAGAGTGGTCCAAGGGCTTGGGCTCTGGAGTCCATATGTAGCTGTGACCTTCTCTGCCGTGTCACCTTAGCAACCTACTTAACCTTCTGGGTCTGTTCCCTCATCTGTAAAATTCAAATCATAATAGCACCTCCTTCAATGGGTGATTGAAAGAATCAAAGGTGAAAATTCATGGCCTGGCCCATGGTCAACAGCCAGCAAAAATTAGCCTTTGATTTTTTGTATTGTTATCATCATTATCATAACTTGCCTCATGATCTTTTAGGCTCAAAGCCGATCAGACACCTAGTAGGTACTATAGTTAATAAATATAAAAATGAGGGCAGAGGTGGAAGGTCCAATGTCAAGGCAAGGGTGAGACCAGTCATTAAAGTCATGTGGGTGTGTATTAGTCATGTCCGACTCTTTGTGACTCCATGGACTGTAGCCCAACAGGCTCCTTTGTCCATGGAATTCTCCAGGCAAGAATACTGGAGTGGATTGCCATTCCTTTCTCTAGGGGATCTTCCTGAGCCAGGGATTGAACCCAGGTCTCCTGCACTGCAGGCAGAGTCTTTACCATCTGAGCCACCTATCTGCTAATAAATACTTATTGAATGAATGAGTGAGCAAGAGTGGATGAAGTATGACTTCCAGACTGGAATGAAGTCAGACAGTGAGCCCAGGGTGGGTGGAGAGCGGATGGGAAGTTGCCCCGTTTTGTTGGATAGGACCCAAGATGGCCCAGCCACCTGGTAGCAAGAGGGAGGCATTCAGGAGGCCCTGAAGCTGGGCAGCATGCAGGTGAATGGTGCCAGCCCCTTGGGTCAAGAAAGTAATTATTGCAGGATCAGAAATCTGTTCTTTGAGAAACCGATTATCTTTTGGGGCTGGTGTTTTCTATAATTATTTCCTTCGTGCTCTTGGTCTTCAGCACGGTGTGCTGTTTTTAGGGTTCCGGTGGGTGAGGGGAGGGCTGCAGTTGATGTCAGCCTGTCTCAGCTGTTCTAAGGAGAAACAGGGAAGGTGACTGCTCTGTGCCACTTCTAATGGGCACCAGTCTGAGCACACCCCCACTGGGAACATCTGGCTGAGTGAAGCCACTGAGATTCTGTCTAGACGATGCATCTCTTCTCCAAGGACTGACCAGGGTGACGAGAAGGGAGGTTATCCCAGAGACCTTTACCCCTTTCCTCACTGGAATGCGTGGAACCAACATCCCATGAAGCTCCAGGCTTGCTGCAGCTTCTCCTGGCCACTATGGTATTTCCCCAGCATCGGAGGAGGCTCTTGTGTGAGCAGTTCCCCACCTGCTTTTCCAGGCAGCCCTGACACCTGCATCCACACGCGGGCAGCCCTGGAGCGAATGCCCAGCAGTGGAATAGTCAAGGGCAGTGAGGAAAGACTGGTTAAGAAATAAATAGCACATCATCTCCCCACTCCTAACCAAACTCTGGGCCACAGAGAGCCCATTTCTGTTGGGTAGAAGGGTGTTGGGATTGGCTTCCCCAAAGTCTCTCAATCCATGTGCTCACATCTTGGTTTTATGGCACACCCTACTGTTACCACGTCTGCCAATTGGTAAGGCTGGCAAGGCCGGTAGGAAACAAGATATGCCTTCTTTCATACACACTGAGATGGTGCCATAGGATCATGGCCAGATTTTACCTTCTGTACAAACTTTACCACTACCACCATTTATCCGCACCTCAGCCAATCCTGGTCTAGGATAGGAGAGAGTTGGAAGCAATCGTAGCCTATCCTCAGGGTCTGACATTGAGGGTCACTAACTTAGTCCCTTTGTCACCAACTTAGCCACCTTGGGATCCTGCCTCCTTCATGAATCTCAAGTCCACCTTCTATGTGGGGCATTTCCTGGCTTATTCCTGTGTCTCAGCATCCTGTCCTTACCCATTTTCTGGGCACTGGCCAGTTATTCTCCAGATTTGGAGGGCTCCACTGGAACACAGAAGGTACTCCTGGACCCCTGCAACATGCCTGCAAGTGTCTGACTTCCAGCCCACTTAGACCTTAGAATGGAGCCTGCTCCTGGATTTCCTTGCTGGGCTCCACATGCCTGTCACAACCTCTGGTTAACTGAATGGCCCGCCCACATGCCAATAATTTCCTGGGAGTGTCTCTCATGGTCCCTCCTCTTGACTTCAGGGTAATTGGTTCCCACTGCCAGATCAACTCCTCCTCTTTGGGTCTGACTAGTTCCTGATCCCATCCCCTCCTGCCCTGCCCTATCCAGTCCCAAAGAACATGGCCCTATCTGGCTCCATCCCAATGCTTATGAGAACCTTCAGCTAAGTTATTAATAATAATGGCATTTTAAATAACCATCACCTATTCATTCTAAACACTTTTACTACATTTCTGCAACATGCCACCCTAGGATGCTTGATGCTGGGTATTCAGAGAGAGGAAAGCTTTTAATCATCCTTGCGCTGTTGGAGCTTCGCTTTGCCGAGGAGGGGACAGTCAATAAACAGGCAAACAAGGAACGGAGAAGCACACTTTGGCAAACGGTGATTATCTTGGACAGAGAATTATGGGGAATTTCACACCTTCCAAATCACACACTTCTGCAATATTAGAAATTTTACATTTCTAAGCTAATGTACACTGCTTACAAACAATCAGTAAGCAGTGAAAAAAGCAAATACTATAAACAAACAAAAGGATATTTTATCATCCAAATCTAGGACTCTGTCTCCAAGTCCTTATTTCTAAATCAAAAAACTGAGTATACGGTGATGCCGTTTATGGAGGCAAGGAAGACTATGGTGGAGTTGGGTTGAAACATATACATTTGGTATATCTGTAGGGCAGTGATGTTAGCGACAATGGAGCGAAGATTTAGCAAGCACTTGCTGTATCTCTGACACTCTGCTAATTGCTTTAAATACATTGAACACCCCAGGCATTATTATCTTCATTTTCTGAAACTGCAGGTTAAGTTAGAAGAAGTCACTTGACCACTATCTCCCAGCTGGGAGGCAGAGGATCTGGATCTTTAACCAGGTCATTCTGCTCTCAGGCTGGTAAGTCTGTTTCTGTAAGAACAACTCTCTGCATTAGGGGGTGTTAGCACATCAGAGCAGCGCTGGGGAAAGTCTAAAGTGAGAGGCAACATTTAATCTTCTGCTGTGCAGGTGAATTGTTGGAGTATGTAATTTTAAACCCCCACGGGAAGGCTGAGAATCTTTAAGAAAGACAGTTTAATAAACAGAGTGATGAGGAGGCAGGTGAATTTATTTTTAGCATCTCTTTGTACAGAGAAGGCATTAGAGGCAGAGAAAAAGAAATTGTCCTGCGTGTTAAGAAGGAAACTAAGAACTGAGAAGAGAGGACCTGGAAGCTCATGGTTGTCCAGTCCTCACTTCCTGGCAGGTCCCCAGGAGGACAGAGCCTTCTCTCCATGATCCCACTGATAGAATCACACAGAGGGAGCCGCAAGGATCCTCACTGCAACTGCAAGCTTAGAAAAATGCAAAAATGTCCTTCATGGAGAGGCTGGATGAGCAGATTGTAACCCACCCACACCAAAGAGTAGTGTAGGGCCATTTCAATGACTGATGCCATTTCAATGACCATTTGAACTGACTCAGACGGATGTTCGTGAAATGTTATTTAGAGAAGCAAGCAAGCTGCAGAACAATATGGTATTATTTTGCTTTTATGAAAAGCAATAAAGTTATATATATGTGTGTATGTGAAAGCATGCAGATACATTATGTGCATATATGCATATTAATATATATCCAAAATGCTAGTCTGTGCAAAGAAAACATGTGGAGAGAAAGACATCAAAATGCTAACAGGATCATGGGAGATTTTCATGTTTTAAATTGTGTGTTTCTGAAGTGCTATAATGTTTATAAGGATTCATTGATTCAAAAAAGAAATGACCATTAAAAAGAAACAGAATAACTCAGAGACATAGAGCACAGACTGGTGGTTGCCAGCAGGAAGGGGTGGTGAGAGAGGGATGGAGTGAAAGTTTGGGGTTAGCAGATGCAAACTATTATCTATAGGATGGCTAAGCAACAAGGTCCTATTGTATAGCGCAGGGAACTATATTCAATACCCTGTGATAAACCATAGGGAAAATATATTTTTAAGGAAACCAGAATAATCTGGCTACTCTTGTTCTCCCTCATGGCCTCAGCCAGCAGGAGGAGCCTCGGGGAGAGAAGGGCTGCCTCTAGTCTCTTTCATTACCCTACCATGTGTCAAGCCATCTGGACCCCAACCTCAACGTGAGGACGTCCGCTCCTTGTCCTAGAAAGCTAACAGGACACACCCTGGCTGGGACAGGAGCTAGCGACGAGCTTGGGAAGACAAGCATGCGGAGATGGCTGCCCTTCCTTTTTCCGTCTCTGCCCTGACTTCTTTCTCAGAGCCCAGATTCGTGGGGATCATCACTTAGCAGCTAAGAAGATGTTAATGGAAGCTTTCTCACTCATTTACTCCTCTCTATTCTCGGGAACAAATAGATCTGAGAGTCTGTGCCTAGATATACAATCACACACACAGACTACAGACACACATGGATACAAACACACACGCAGGCACACACCAATACACTAAGTGACCAAGACACCCAACAACTGCTCAGATCCCGTGCTCACACAGCTAGAGACACACGACAAAGACACACAGCCACGTGTATGAACACACCTGCATTCACACTGCACACCCAACTTATTCTCCCCAGAATAAGTTGGGAGCGAGAAAAGAGACAGGCCCTCCAGCTGGTTGACTACAGACCCTCCTGAACATGCAAATCTCTTTTCCCTCCTCTCATGCGTCTGCCTCCCTCTCCCCTACCCCGTCCTATTCTGCTGTTGTCCCCACTCAAGTGCTTTAAAAAATTTTTTTTAAATATTTATTTATTCACTTGGCTGTACCAGGTACTAGTTGTGACAGCTGGATCTAGTTCTGTGACCAGGGATTGAGCCCAGGCCCCCTGCACTGGTAGCGTGGAGTCTTAGCCATTGGAACACTGGGGAAGTCCCCAAGCTCTTTTTTTTTTTTTTTTTTTAAGCTTCCTTTTCTTCTTAACACAAAGTTAACGTATGAGCAGATAGAAGCAGAAGCTGGACAACAATTAAAAGCTGCCTGGATTTTTGGTTGACATACACACTGCTATATTTAAAATAAATAACAAGGACCTACGGTATGTATAACACAGGGAACTCTGCTCAATAACATGTAATAAACTACATGGGAAAAGAATTTGGAAAAGAATAGATACACATGTATGTATAACTGAATCACTTTGCTGTCCACTCGAAACTAACACAACATTGTTAATCAACTATACTCCAAGATAAAATTTAAAAAGTTTTAACAAAACTGGGACTTCCCTGGTGGTTCTGTGGTTAAGACTTTGTCTTCCAAGGCAGGGAGTGGGTGTTTCACCCCTGGTCTAGAAGCTAAGATCCCTCATGCCCTGTGGCCAGAAAACCAAGACACAGAACAACAGAAGCAAAATTGTAACAACTTCAATAAAGACTTTTAAAATGGTCCACATTCCAAAAAGAAAAAAAAAAGCTGTCTGGGGCAGCAAGGAACCGGTTTTTTTCTTGGTTATTTGTTTCAGCCCTCAGTCCGTCTGCCGTCTGTCTGTCTGTCCCCCACTGTTTCTACAGAGCAACAGAGTGCCCTCTCTCAGCATGCTTGTCAGTCCCCAAGGTCTCTATCTCTCAGTTCCGTTCCTATTTCTTCTTCTCTCACGCAGCTGGTTCCCTCCCTGCTATGGCCACCTCCGTGGCTCTCCCTTCCTAACTGCCTTCTACTACAAAGGATGAGCTTGGAGAGAGGAGGAGAAGGGCTGGGGAAGAGATCTGTAGATCAGGAAGGGACTCATACTGAAGACATGTATTTTTACTGGGGTAGGTGGGAAGATCTTTTTTTTTCACTTCTTTGTTCACGAGTTCTAACGAAGGGTGTTTGGGCTGATAAGGGATCTTTTCACTTCCCACACTAGTGGCTATTAAGAGCCTTGCCTTTGTCAGCATCACTAAGAGACTCTGATGTTAGATGGAGGAGTAAGCCTGTGGGCTTTTTGCATGCATGCCTATCTAGTTTCTGCCCACATGTACTGAGACTGCTGGACACGGAGCTGGGAGCTGGAACCCATTCTCTGTGAGTCAGAGTAGAACAGAGGGTTGGGTGTAGCAGATCCTGCCAGGGCCCTACCCCCCAGAAGGCTGCTAACTGAGAACCACTGTGACTGCCTGAGGTCCCCTCCCCCCACTGTTAGGGGAAGCACACTGACTGGAACTGCCCACCCTGGTCAGGCGCCCTAGTAACTATTTGCATGAGCTGCTTTATGACAGGAGGTCCTGATAAGGAACAGGGAACTAATAAGCCACCAGCAACTGGAAGAGTTTGGGAAAGGTCAAAAGGAGATGCCACCTGTCCTACCAATCTCCCAGAATCCTCCTTGCTGGAATCCATCTTGGCTGAGCGATGCATGCGTCTCCAGGAAGGACCCTGAGTCAGAATGACTGGCCAGAGACAACCCGGAAACTAATCACATCCCCATAAAACCCGAGACTGTGAGCCACGTGGCAGAGCAGTTCCCCTGGCTTCCCTTATCCTCCTGCTCTCCGCCCAGGTGCCCTTTTCGGATAAAGTCTCTTACTTTGTCAGCACGTATCTCCTTGGACAATTCTTTTCCAGGTGTTAGATAAGAGCTCACTCTTGGGGCCCTGAGGGCCACCCCCCTTTCCTACAGCACCACCACCTGTGAAACACATTTCATCCCTGCAGAGAACAAGCCAAAATGTTCCAAGGATCAGAAGCCCAGAGACTCCTGTCAGTCAAGGATGGATGGGCAGTTAGTAGGTATTTCCCAGCTTCCTTGTCCTTCAGTTGCAAAAACTCCAAGGCATGTTTCAAAGAGTCCCTGCAGAAGTCCCCATAGTAACAGGCTTGATAATGTGCTGTTTACTGTTTTCGTTCCTTCTCTGGCCCCTTTCTCTGAGGTGAGAGAGTGAAAAGAAGGCTTTCCCAGAGTCTAATGAGTGATAGGAAAGTGGGAAGAAGGTGCTCTAGGAACACCGAGTGGGGAGATGCAACTCAGACTACGGGGGTGTTGAAGAAGAGGGTCTGGAGGAAGGGGTGGGGAAAGGATGCTGGACGTGAACTTGGACTAACTCCTCACATGGGCTACCTCCAGAGGGGTCAGTCTGCCTAGAGACACAAGATGAGGTTACTGCATGTGGAAGCATGTGGTAAATGGCAAGCCTTGCATCAACGTGAAACATAATTATGAAGAAACATGAGCAGACGAAACTCTGACTTCACCCCATCTCCGGGGTCTGCACTCAGTAAAACTGCAAAATCAGGCAGTTTATCTTCAAAGCCACAGCTTCTCCACCTGGGCCCTTTTCCAGAACTCCATGGTCCCATCACTTTATGAAGCTTTTGCTTTCTTACTTCTTTTAAAATCTGCTCTAAAAAAGTCTCTGATGTTTATCTTATACCCATTGGGGTAATTTTAAGTCAAAAGGTTCCCTTTCTGGTATCCTGAGTCTCCTACTTACTACTGACTGTCAAACTCCTGAAAAGGAATGTCTGTGAGTATTCATACAACACATACAACACATTTTCAGCTCAAATTCCAATCAGGAAGTGACTGTTCTCACCAAAGGGCGAGGCAGAAAATCTCCCCTTTACCCCACACTGAGGATGGATAGAAAACTCAGGTTCAGAGAAAAACCCACACAGAACAAAGCTCTTTCTTTAACAAATAGAGCCAACAGCCAGGCTTTAGCAGAGCTTATTGAATGGAATAAAAGCCTCTGCAAAAAAAAAAAAAAAAAAATCAATGGATAATGATTATACTTAAAGTGCCCTTTGAGCACTTATATTAGCAGAGATGGAGAAGAGTGTAAATAGCAACAAGGGCTCCACAGAAGGAAGTGAATGTAACAGGGATGAAGAATACCCACCAATGAGTATTCTTGAATTTCCCCTCTCACACCAGGAGAATTTTGTTTGTTTGTCTGCTGGCTTAGATTCTGGCCTCTTTTTCTTGCTGAGATTTAAGGGAAGGGGTGCAGTGGAGAGAATGCTAAGGAAGTCAAGAGAGATTTTTGATCTACATAGTAAAGAGGTAAGTAGGGGCAGGCTGCCCCAAGGGCTAATGGAGGGAGAAAGTTTGGAGGTGCTTGAGAACTAGGAAGAGATTATTCAGAAGAGAAACATGGGATGGAGAGATTTTTAAGAAATGTATGCTGAATTAAGGATGCACACTCACCTGCATTTCATCAAAAGACAAGTAAAGAATTGAAACGTGTTTAATTATTATAGGCTTGTCAGACTCTTGTTTCTTTGAAACAGAAACCACAGAACACCCCATGATCTACCTGGGTTACACAACCAATCGGAGACATCACGGGTGGCATGCATGCAAAGATCAACAGAACACAGAAATAAAACTCAGCTCAAGTCGGCACAAGACTTCCTCTTCTAAGAGTTTTCATAAAGTTCTCGGTGAAGAGAAACTGCAAGGGCCTCCCAGGATCCCACTTAGTAACATTGGTAGCTTCCTTTCTGTATATGAATCCATGTTAATTACACAGAGAATGGCATGTGGTTCCCAGTTTGGAGCATGGAATCAGTCACTCAGCGCGCTGCCTTGCTTATCTACAGGGCCCCTGGAAGTATTGCTGGATGAAGAGACCGATACCTGGGAGAATCAGGTTATCACCTGCTGAGAGCGGGCAGCTCCCTGAAGGCCAACCTCTTACACGATGTGGTTATTCAGGGGGTATATTTCACTCTACACTGGCACTTAAATTCATCCTTCAGAAAAATGAAAATGCAATTCTTGGCTAAAGGAAGGGCAGGCAACATGGATCTCTTGGGGGAGAAGGTTCTCTTTAGATTCTGGACTACCTGAGTTTGATGCTGAAGTTATGCCTGATAGGTAGGGCTAAGTTGCCTCTTTTCAGACAGGGAAGAATGAGCCAGTCCCTTTTCGGCCCTTCGTAAGACAGCTCTGCTCTTCGACCAGAATAATGACTTCCTGGATTCTCCACTGAATCTCCTTGCCTATAACCCTGTTTTCAGCCCAGCATGTAGAGGTTTCTATTCCTCAGCCCAACATCTGCCTACCGATGGGGCTTAGAGAGGAATTCTGAATGAACTGAAAAAGTGAAAAAAAAGCAAAACCCTCCCTGCCATTTTATAGAACATCACAGACAGCATGCTGCCCCGCATACAACTGTCAGCATGTAATATGAGGTCTGTCCTTATTCTGAGAGCACACGTGTGTGCACACACATACACACGTCAGCAATAATGCTCTCTGCCTTCACTGACCCCCAGACGTTGGTGTTGGAGGGACTTAGGCATTTGACAAATGAGGAAACTGAACCCAGGGAAATTCAAGGACCGGCTCGAGGCTACAAAGCAGGCGATGGCAGATCCAGAATGTGAGCCAGTGTTTCGGCCTCTTTGTCCACTGCTCTTCCTGCTCAGATTATCTATATACACACTTGGCTGTGCAGAGCCTGCCTCACTGCATCATCCCAGACGATATCATCCTTTGTTTATCATCCTCTGTTTGAGCTGAATGGGATCGCTCTAGGATAGAAGACTTGGAGTTCCCCTTGAACTTGCCAAAGCCTCGCCCTTTACTGGTTGGGCCGTGGGGCAGGACAGTCAAGAATTTCTGGTGACAGAACAACTGAACAACCGGGTACGAATGCCATCAGCACCTGTCGAATGGTACATGCAAAAGGGACTGGCAAGAGGTAGAATAAGCCTCAGTCTCTTCATCTGTAAGATGGGCATATAACAGGTGCTCTCACACAGGACTGTGGAAAGGATTACCGAGCTATAAGAAGAATATCCATATCTTATCACAGGGCCAATACATTCAGCTAGCCTTATTATTAGTGGGAACTGAGACCCTTAGGACAGCTAGATCTAATGTGACTGGAGCTCACAGCACACACTGAACTTACAGCTCATATGTTCAGCAGGAAGTAGGAAGTTCTGTTACTTGGGTTCCTGGGAGAACAGGAAGGACCCTGGCAGTGACAGCTGCCCAGCTGGTCTTCAAGCAGTGAAACTTGGGACTCAATGACAAGCTCTACCAGGAAGGAGCAAAGAATACTTCGACACCCCTGAGTTTCAGTCAAGAGTGGCTCAGGAACTGCACTACTCTGAGCTTGCAGCTGGGGCACCTAAGAAGGCTGTGTAGCTCCAGAAAAAGAAGAAGTTGGAAAACAAGGTACAGAACCACAGACAGAAAGACTCTGAAGTCAATTCTAATCTGACATGTTATTTGTGATCTCCAGCAGCTTGCCACAACACCTGACCTTCTTGGGTGCTCTATAAATATTGGTTGGATGAATGAATTAATAATACAGACAGAGGCTGTATTATTATTTTGAACCCAAGGTTCTAACGTCTTTCTCCCCTCTCTTCCCATCCATCACACTTCCTATCAGAAGTCAGAACTTTCCTTGCCATATCTTGGGCTGCCCTTCAGTTATCTTCAGCAGTCTCCAGCTCCGAGCCTTTGGAGTGTTGCCTGGGAAATATCAATTTCCATTTGATTTTCTTCCACACACCTCAATTAATTACCTGATGCTGCCTGGCCAGGAACTTCTCTGTACAATACAGATCTGAGAAAGGAACACCTCTGGGCTGCTTCTTTGGAAGGTCATGCACTTTCCTGGCATGGATTGGCCCTGGCATGTGCTGGGTAACCCCAAGCCTTGCTGGAACGTGGCCGTCCAAGGGGCAAGTCACAGGACACCATGCAGCCCAGGCGGCCCATGGCTGACATGCTAATCGGTTGTCCACACTGGGTGCTCTTGGTGGCTTCAGCCACTGCGTGGATGCCCCAGTCACCTTGCCCATCAAAAAAGATGAAGTTTTCAAGCCCCCTTGGACATGATCCACCATAGGAAATACATTGTACAGAGTGATCCAGTGAGTATGTGCAACCGGTGTGTGTACTCTCTCATTCTCTGACAGATTTTTGTTTCACATTTGAAACTCTTGGAAATTTGGATGAATTTTATAAACTCTGATATCTTGCCCTTGCTAAGTCACTTCAGTCATGTCTGTGTCTTTGTGACCCCATGGACTGTTAGCCCGCCAGGCTCTTCTGTCCATAGAATTCTCAGGCAAGAATACTGGAGTGGGTTGCCATTTCCTTCCCAGGGGATCTTTCTGACCCAGGGATCAAACTCGCATGTCTTATGTCTACCTACATTGATAGACAGCTTCTTTACCACTAGTGCCACCTGGGAAGTCCCGGTTAATCTTGCCATTAATTGGGAGCAATTTCTCTTTCCAATTTGTGTCTTCCAATAGATTATGACTTTGATTCAATGAAATATGGCCTACGCATACCTGAGAAGACACCTCTCATCTTTACTGCATGATGCACTTTGATATTTTCTATGTTGCACTTCTTCTCATTTCCTTTTTCCTTTTTAAAAATAGACTTTGTTTTGTACCGCAGTTTCAGGTCCACAGCAAAACTGACCAGAGAGTAAGAGAATTCCATATCCCCTTGCCCCAATCCTCTCTCATTATCCACACCCAGCACCAGAGCAGTGCACTCGTAACAGTCCATGGACCTCCTCTGACAGCTCACTAGCACCCAGAGTCCACAGTGTGTATTCAGGATCAGTCTTGGTGGTGTTTATCCTGTGGGTTTTGACAAATATATAGTGACATGCATCCTCCTTTGTAGCCTCACACAGAGTAGCTTCACTGCCCTAAAAACCTCTGACCTCTGACAACCACTGATTTTTTTAAACTGTCTCCATAGTTTTTGCCTTTTTCCAGAACGTCATATAATTGGAATTAAACAGAATGTAGCCTTTTAAGACGGGTTTCTTCATTTCCTTTTAATGTGGATCTCTGCCACCCATTTCCCTAATCCAATGGGAAGTAGGAAAAGGGAACCCACACCATTATTCTTGCTGGGAAAGTCCCATAAACAGAGGAGCCTGACAGGTGGTAGTCCACGGGGTCATAAAGAGTCAGACACAACTGCGGGACTGAGCAGGCCTGCTACTACCCACTTAGTCAGCTTCAGCAGCCTGTAAAGGCTCTCGATCTGCTGTTTTCAACACACTGCCATGGAAACTGTTATGGGCTGAGTGTTTGTGCCACTCCCCACGCCCAAAACTCATATGTCGAAATCCTAACCCCTAATGGGATGGTATTAGGAGATGAAGCCTTTGGGAGATGATGAGGTCATGAGGGTGGAGTCCTCATGAGAGGATTAGTGCCCTTTTAATATTAGTGCCCTGCATCGAACAAAGCTGAGTTTCTATGCCAGCTCCCTTATTTACCAGCTGTGAAAATGGGAATAAGTTATTTAAATTATTAGTGTCTCTGGTTTTTTCACCTGTGAAACACTGATCAGAGCTCTTCTCACTCAGATTTGTAAACCCAAGAAACAATCAGTAGGGGACCTTTGACCCAGGGCCCACATGCAGTAGATGCTATGCTCAATAGGTGGTGGCAGTCAGGTTGCTGGTAATGACAATAATAAAAATGCTATGAAAGGAAGTAGCTCAATAAATAGCAGCTGTCATTATTAAAAACAGTAAAAAGAGTGGTACCCAGTATGACATGAGCTGATGCCACGATCTTGATGATTATCAATCAACTTGTAACCTCTTTCATTTATTTAAGCATATATGTCTTTGTCACTACAATTAAAGTCCTGATTCTCCTCTGATTTGATACTTGGTGAGTCTGTGTGTGTGTTAGTCACTCAGTCACGTTCGACTCTTTCTGACCCCATGGACTGTGGCCCGCCAGCCTCCTCTGTCCATGGAATTCTCCAGGCAAGAATGCTGGAGTGGATACCATTCCCTTCTCCAGGGGATCTTCCTGACCCAGGGATCAAACCCAGGTCTCCCGCATTGCAGGCAGATTCTTTACCATCTGAGCCACCAGGGAAGCCCCAGTAAGTTTATTGATGTCATCTATGTTAAGAGCCACATATGGGTCCCCACTGATGGGCGTATCATTGCTGGCTTATTCTCTTGGGCAGATTCTCCAGCTCTTGGCTGAACCTCTTACATAATAAAAATGTCCTGGAACATAAGCTCAGTCAAAACCTTTCCAACATGACCACATTAATCTTATGGTTTATGTGTGAACATGTGCCTCCAATAAATTCCTTTGCTTGCTCACTGTGGGGCTACATTTTTTCCCTATATCAGGCTCTCCCTCACTGAGGGTTACAGCCTGTTGACTATCTGTACCCAGTACTTTTATTTGCTCAGCCCTACCACTACACTCCTTTTCATTTCCAATTGTTCTCTTTTATCAGCCATCTCTTCAGTCTTTGTCAACCTGGATATTCATTTGGGGTTCACTGTCTATTTGATCTCCCCTCTGATGCTTCATTAACATTTATTCTATCCTTTTTCAGGATTATTTCCCATGATTCAGCCACTGTACACTTCTTAAAACTTTTGAACCTTTGAATTACTGGAAGAATTGACCACAAAAGCAAGACCTTTTTTGATTACAGAAGTTAACTCTTGGAAATGCATTCAATTATCAAGAATACTTTAATGCACATATTAAGTTCAAAAACAAATGAGGTATTTGAATATGATATTACCTGTAGAAGAAATTTTAAGCTTCACTTCAAAACTATTAAGTAAGTGCTCAGAGATGCATGCCATTCTAATAAACAGATATTTTCTGTCACTTATCACTGGCAACATGTACAAGCATGATAATACAGAGAATGTTGGGTGCTTGTGTGTTCATTGGGTTTAGTGAGTATGTGAAGTATGGACCTTTTTAGCTAAACATGTAAGAAGGTAGCTAGGTGGATAGGTAGGAAGATAGGAAAGTAGGAAGGTAAGTAGGTAAGAAGGAAGCTCGGTATAGAGGTAGGTATGTATGTAGGTAATACATACATACTTGATAGTTTTGAAATGGAGCTTAAAATTTCTTATACATGTAATGTCATATTCAAATACCTCATTTGTTTTTGAACTTAATATGTGCATTAAAGTATTCTTGATAATTGAATGCATTTCCAAGAGTTAATTTCTGTAATCAAAAAAGGTTTTGCTTTTGTGGTCAATTCATCCAGTAATTCAAATGTATGTAGGTAAGGATGTAGGTAGGCAGGATGCCAGGTATATAGGAAGGTATGTATATAGATAAGTAGGAAGATAGAAAAATAGAAAGGTAGTTAGGTTGAAAGACAGGTATACAGGAAAGAAAGAAGGTAGGTAGGTAGGAAGGTAGATAGACAGATACATGAAGAAAAGCAAGTCAAATATTGATAATAAGGATGATCATCGTTATTACTCTGCTTTTGTTTTCAGAATTAGCTACGTAAAATGTTGTAATAACTCATTGTATGTGTTACGGGTGTTTTTGTTTGTAAAGAGCTTTTTTTAAAGATTTTTTTTTAATGTGAATCATTTTTGAAGTCTTTATTGAATTTGTTACAGTATAGTTTCTGTTTCATGGCAGGGTTTTTTGTTCGTTTTTTGGCTTTTTGGCCACGAGGCATGGGATCTTAGCTCCCAAACCAGGGATTGAAACTGCACCCCCGGCAGTGGAAGGCAAAGTTTTAACCACTAGACCACCAGGAAGTCCCATGAAAAGCATTGTTAAAGTAATCAAACCCAGAGGCCTTTAGACTGATATGTGTCTACCATTTTGGTAGTCTACACAAGCAAACCAAAACCGAAGCCAGAGTCAATGCACACAAATCTAAGAAAATGAAAGTTATGGACAACTAACCACACAGAGGGGCTTCCCTGGTGGCTCAGCAGTAAAGAATCTGCCTGCAATGCAAGAGACATGGGTTCGATCCCCAGGTCAGGAAGATCCCCTGGAGAAGGAAATGGCAACCCTCTCCAGTATTCTTGCTTGGAAAATCCTGTGGACAGAGGAGCCTGCCGGGCTACAGTCCATGGGGTCGCAAGGGTTGGACCCAACTTAGTGACTAAACCACCACCACCAGTCACACACAGCCACCTGGGTTTTCCCACGTAACGTTAACTGCTTAAGCTATAGTCCTTCAAAGGATGTTCTTGCTTTGCTTTCTGTTTTCTCTGTAGTAACCTCTCCCTCAGCTCCTCTTGGTGGATAGCTCCTATCACGTTTGGTTTGGCCCTCATTCTAATCGACCTATGCGCAAACAGACTTGAAAAAAAATTTTGAGTGTGCCTCAATTTACCCTTCCCCAGCATTCAGTCTCATCATCCCCTAACCATAATGTAATAGAAGCAAAGTAAATACTGCTATTGGACAGAGGTGAAAATGGAGACTTAGAGAGATGAACTGATTGCATTTGACGTAATGCCACAAATAAATAGCAGATCTGGAATTCAAGCCCAGGGTTCCTAATTCAGAGCTCTGCCTAGCACACAGGTAGGCAAGAGGCATAAGAGAGGGTCCTGGAAGCAGATGAAACAGGACTGGTTTCCCCATTCCTTCTGTGCAGTCCCATCTAGAACAGAGAACACCCTAGAAAGAGTCACTTACTTGGCCCAAGCCTCTTTGGCCATCTCAGTATGAAAACAAAACAGCCCTAGATCACCATTTGCTCAGGCCTAGGTGAGTTTGTTGGAGAAGGCAATGGCACCCCACTCCAGTACTCTTGCCTGGAAAATCCCATGGATGGAGGAGCCTGGTAGGCTGCAGTCCATGGGGTCTCGAAGAGTCAGACACGACTGAGCGACTTCACTTTCACTTTTCACTTTCATGCATTGGAGAAGGAAATGGCAACCCACTCCAGTGTTCTTGCCTGGAGAATCCCAGGGACAGGGGAGCCTGGTGGGCTGCCATCTATGGGGTCGCACGGAGTCGGACACGACTGAAGCGACTTAGCAGCAGCAGCAGCAGCAGGTGAGTTTGTGAAGCTAAAAATCTTATTTTCCAGTTTCCTGGGCCAGTTCTCCTGAAGCCCTGAGCTCTCTCTTTCTTGTGAGTGGAAACCCTGAGCTAAGAACTGGGGTGCCCCGATGCCAAACAGGATCTGTATTCCTTCCCCAGGTGTCTGATACCTGACACCTGAACTATACAGCCAATGGGTGGGTTCCTAGAGAGTTCTGATGCAGTTAACTCACAGCCACTATTTGCTGGTCATCCCCTCTGTGACCATCCTCTGCTGGGCATTGGGACCATCTTATTTAATCCTTGGTTGTTAAAATACAACTCAGGAATAGGGCGTGTGTGTGCTCAGTCAGGTCCAACTCTTTGTGACTCCATGGACTATATCCGCCAGGCTCCTCTGTCCATGGGATTCTCCAGGCAAGAATACTGGAGTGGGTTGCCATGCCCTCCTCCAGGGGATCTTTCCAACCCAGGGATTGAACCCGCTTCTCCTGCATCTCCTGCATTGGCAGATGGGTTCTTTACCACTAGCACCACCCAGAAAACCCAGGAGTAGGGCAACCTTGCTCAGTTAATTAGGCAAATTTTATTGTGTACATGCTGGCACTTCCTATAATGTAATTGTAATTCTCACAATGAATCAATGAGGCTGTTTTTAGTTCCATTTTGCAGACAAGAAAACTGAGGATTGAGAAGGCCAAGCAAACTCATCAATAGTGAACAGCTAGTACACGGCAGAGTCTGGATTCAAAGCCACGTTTGCCTGGTCCCAAAGTCACACTAGCTTCCCTATATCAGACTAGTGACATTCATTTTTTCACTCTTTCATTAAACACCTAAGGGCTCTGCTTTCAGACCTTTAGCCCACTAGGAATTTGGACACCACACTTTAAAGAACACTATCTTCTAAGTCAGTTCTCCTGACTGTGAACAAAGATCCCTAGCAGCATGAGAAATTTTAGCAGCCACAGAGCATAGCTCTCTGAAGCTTGATACAGATCAGGAACAGAGAGAAGATAAGAGGCATGTATATTACAGATTACGGGTGAAAACCTTGGATATGGAAAAGATTGCATTGTACTGAGAAACGACCTTATGGAAATTAAGTAAGAGACACTCCACTCGTTGGCCAAATCCCCAGACGATAGCATCAAGGTGTCTTGGGATAGGCAAAGGAGGGGAGGGGGAGAAAGACGAGGGGGCATTACCCCAGCCTCTCTCCTGAACCTGATGGTGTGAGATAGTGGAAGGAACTGGAGCTTTAGTGGGTACCCCTAGGAGAAACAAAAGCAGAGAGGCCATGGGAGGGAGAAGAGTACCCTGGCACCCAGAAAAGGGCAGAAAGTCAGAGCGAAGTACGGAAGAAGGTGATGACAAGCCAGCAGGAGCTGTGCTGATAGGATGACAATGACGGGAGCAGTGGGCAGAGCAGGTAAGTGGGGTGGCAGGGTCGGAGAAGGCTCCTTGTGGACTTGTTAGGAGCCTTGGAAGATGGGGGGAGGTGTGACACCCAGGCAGCAGAGGATCAGTGTTCCCCGGGGAGAGCTCTGCTTGAAAATGGCGCTGAGGATGGAGCCCACGGCCCCTGAACCGTGGCTTTAGCCGGCTGGTGTGGAGGAGGGCTGCCTTGAATGGCAGACGGAGATGAGGTGGAAAAAAAACCCATAAAAAGTACCTGCCTGGGGTGGCCACAACCCCGGCAACCTCTGCTTTCACATCGGCAACATGGGGAGAACAATCCCTGCTCCGTGGTGATGCCGGGAGTATTGGAAGATATATACAAAGTAGGTCAAGGGCCAGGCCCGCTGCTCGGCATCAAAGAAACGCTCTGTGAAGGGCCACTGCGTGTGCTATTCACCCAAAGGGGCAGAAAGTGAATAGCCCTCATGTATACTAAGTGGGGATTAAGAGGAGCTTCAGGGCCCCTCTCAGATGCCTCTTCTTTCCCGAGAGTCAGGCAGGGATTCTCCGGGCAACACACGTGGCTTGGGCTTCCCTCCTTGCCATAGCTTGTAGCCTAGACGAGCCTGGGGCCTGGAATGGGGGGCAGGCCAGCTGGGGGCGGGCCTCCTGCCTGTCCCTGTGTGTGTGTTTGTGTTGCACACACCCCACGGGGACCACCTGTGCTTGTGTATTCATGCTCGTGTGTATCAGTGTGTACCCTCTAAAGCCTGGAAGACGACAAACAGAGAAGAGGTGAAATTAAAGCAGAGGTGTAATTGTCGTTGATCGATCTGCTTAATGGCCTGGAAATGCCCAATTAGAGCCGTGTGTGTGGCTGGCTGCTGACCCGGAGGGCTGAGGGGACGCCTCACTCTTTATCCAGGCGCCCCATGGCCAGCCAGGGTGTGTTGCCATAGACCCCCTTCCTGATTCTGCCCCTGCTGGATTTCTGGCGCCGGGGCCAGGCGTGCCCCTGCCACATCCTGCAGCCAGTAGAGCCCTTGCAGTTTCACCTCTGGGCTCGACGAGAGATCACTCACCACAGCGGATCATGAAGTGCTCTACTTCTGACTGCCCCACCGGCGCCTTTTTGCCCACGACTGAAGGTGGGGCGGGGTATAATGTTACCAGGATGAGCCTGGGGCGAGTGGCTCCCTCTAGTGGCAGCCACATGCAGGGGCGGGAACCAGACTTGAGAATCCGACCCACCGCTGCTTGTTTCCCCTGCTCTCCCAGCTGTGTGACTTTGTGCAGCTCACTCAGTCTCTCTGAGCAGAGGCTGCGCTATGAAAAGATCTAACCTCTTCCTGCCTGCTCCACTGCCTTATTTTGGCCAGAGCCAGCATCATCGCCAGCCTGCGTTGAATGATGGGGATACCATTGTTCACTGCGGTATCCCCATTGCCTCCAGGAGTCCCTAGTGCATAGGAGAAGCTCAGTAACTATCAATTATACTGAATAAAGAAGTGAATAGCATGAGACAGGGCGCTCAGGGCCTGTGCACTGGGACGACCCTGAGGCATGGGATGGGGAGGGAGGTGGGAGGGGGATTCAGGATGGGGGACACATGTATACTCATGGCTGATTCATGTCAACGTATGGCAAAAACCACTACAATATTGTAAAGTAATTAGCTTCCAATTAAAATGCATAAATTCATTTTATAAAAAGTGAATAGCAAACCAGGTGACTTCTTGGGGTCTCAAATCTGCAAAAGCCTTATGGGAATGAGGGATTTTCTACACCAGGTTTGCCCAGTGAACCCAAAGTGAACATCCTACCATATGGGCAGCCTGCATTGCACAGCTCCAGGGGTCCTATTTACGAGAATACAGTGGGCCCTGTGCCTCTGAGACTGCCATGTGGGGGACTAACCAGACGTCTGCAGAATGGAGAATTCTCCATTTCTACATGTAAGTGTATTCTTGATTCGTTTACACAACTGTGATCTGTGTCAACTATTCAGTACAGATGTGCACTTTTAGGGGAAGGTGTGTTTGAAGGAATTTCATCTTTAGACACTGTGAAACTGTATCGTTGAATTTCTTTTAAGAACACATTCACGATAAAAACTCGCATAAAAATAGAAATAGAGGGAAGTTTCCTTAACATGATAAAGAGCATGTAATATAAAATCTGCATCTAACATGCTTATTGGTAAAAGACTGAATGCTTCCCCGTAACATCTAGAACAAAGCAAGGACGTCCACGGTCACTACCCTTATGCAACATGTGCTATAAGTCGCCAGTGTTACAAGGCAAGGCAAGGAAACAAAAGGCACACAGATGAGGAAGGAAGAAGTATAATTGCCCTTATTTGCAACTGACATGAATGTTTACATATTTCCAAGGAATCTACAAAAAACCTCCTAGGACTAAAAAGTGAGTACAGCAATGTTGCAGGATACAAGATCAATATACAAAAAATCAACTGTATTTCTATAGAGTAGCAATAAATCTGTGGACACTGAAATTAAACATAAAGTACATTTACAATTGTTCAGAAATGAAGTATTATATTCAAAATATGTATAGGGCTTGTATGTTTAAAACTACCTGTGCTGAAGAAAGAAATCAAAGAAGATCTAAATAAATGGAGAGACATAGTATGTCCATGAATTAGAAGATTCAATATATCAGTTCTTCCCAAACTAACATACAATTTCTATCCAAATTAAAACAAGATGTTTTTTGAAAGTACAGATATGATCATCCGTAAATGAAAAGGCAAGGGGACAGTTTTGAAAAGAAGAATAAAGTGGCAGAGATCAATCTACTTGATTTCAAGACATTATATGTGTGTGTGCTCAGCCATGTCCAACTCTTTGCAACCCCATGGACTGCTGTCCCTCAGGCTCCTCTGTCCATTGGATTTCCCAGGCAAGAATACTGGAGTGGGTTGCTATTTCCTTCTCCAGGAGATCTTCCAAACCCAGAGACCAAACCCATGTCTCCTCCTGGATTCTTAACCACTGAGCCACCTGGGAAGCCCTTCAAGACATTATACAGCAACATTTGTTAAGACTGTGGTATTGGTGGAAGGATAGACATGTAAATCAATGGAAATAAAGAAAGAAAGAACCAAGGAATAGACCCACACAAATGTGCCCAATGGATTTTTGACAAAGTTGCAGCAACAATTCAATGGAGTAATGATAGACTTCTCAACAAATGGCCCTGGAATGGATACCCATAGGCCAAAAAGATAAATCTGAACCTAAACCTCACAACCTATATACAAATTAACTCAAAAATGGATCATAGACTTAAATATAAAAGGGAAAACTATAAAACTTTTAGGAAACTATAGGAGAAATATTTTAGGATTCAGGACAAGGCAAAGAATTTCTAGACTTGACATTAAAAGCATGATCCACAGAAGGAAAAATTCATAAATTGAACTTGATCAAAATTAAAAGCTTTTGTTCTTTGAAAGACTGAAGAGATTGAAAATACAAACTATAGAATGGGAGGAAATATTTTCAAATTACATATTGGACAAAGGACTAGCGTTTGGAAGACCTAAAGAATTCTCAGATCCAATAGTAAAAAATAACTCAATTAAAAAATGGATAGAAGACAAGACATAAAGAGACATTCCACTGAAGCAGATATATGGATTGCAATAAGCACACGAAAAGATGTTTAACATACTACTGGAAAAACACAAATTAAACCCACAATGAGTTATCATTATACACCTATCAGAATGAATAAAATAAAAGAATGAAAACACCAAATGCTGAATCACTCATACACGCTGGTGGGAATGTAAAATGATGTAGCCATGCTGGAAAGTTGGTGGTTTCTTGAAACTAGTCATCCAACTACCATATGACCCAGGAATTGTATTCCTGGGCATTGATCTCAGAGAGACGAAGACTTGCGTTGACCCAAAAACCTGTCCACAGACATTTATAACAACTCTATAATAGCAAAAACGGGAAGCAATGCCTATATGCTATTGAATGAATAAATAAACTGTGGACCCTCTGTGTCGTGGAGCACTACTTGGCAATAAAAATGAATAAAATACTAATACACAAAAAAACCTGGATGAACTGCCAGAGAATTATGCTAAGTGAAAAAAAAAATTCCCAAAGTTTACATGCTGTTTGATTCCATTTATATAGCACTCTTAAAGTGACAAAGTTACAAAAATGGAGAAAAGATGAGTGGTTCCCAAGGGCTACTTGGGGATGGGGGAGCTGAAGGGAAGTGGATGTGGCTGTAAAAGGGCAACAGGAGGGAATGCTTGTAGGGACGTGAGCATTCTGCATCTTGACTGTTCCCACGTCAACATCCTGGTTGTGAAATCAGACTGTAGTTTTATAAGATGTTTCCATTGGGAGAAACAGAGTAAAGGATACAGAGGTGTTTTTCTTACAGTTACATGTGAGTCTAAAAGTATCTTGAAATAAAAAAGTTTAATTGAAAAGTCAAGAGGAATGAAAATAGATATGATAAAATTTCATAGAACACAACACACATGCAAGACTGGCGAGATTTGAATAAAGTCTATAATATAGTTAATTGCATTGGTCTAGTTAGCATAGAAAACAAACTTGCAGTGAGTTACCAAAGCGAAAAGGGGTAGGGATAAGTTAAGAGTTAGGGACTAACAGATACATACTGCTATACATAAAATAAACAAACAACAAGGGCCTACTGTATAACACAAGGGACTGCATTTCATATAGTGTAATAACCTATAATGGAAAATAATCTAAAGAAGAATATACATATGTATAACTAAATTACTTTCGCTCTACATCTGAAACTAACAGAACACTGTAAATCAGCTATGCTTCAATGAAAAAAGAAAAAAGGATCAGTCTAGTTAAATGCATTGTGCCAATGTCAATTTCCTGGTTTTGATAATATAGTAAATTATACAACATGTTGGGGGAGTCTGAGTGAAAGGTATGTGGTTCGTCTCTATTACATTTGTAACTTTTTGTGAGTCTATAATTATTTCAAAATAAGACAAATTTAAGCACTGGGACAAAAAAAGATACATTTTAAAAATAAATACTGAGAGCAAAATAAAATCCCAACTCTTGTAGTTCTAAAGTTGGAACTGTTATAAGTCTTTAAAAAAAACATCTACGGACTTTATAGTACTACAGTGAGATTCAGTTATTTATTTAGCCACACTGCATGGCATGTGGGATCCTTATTTCCCTGATCAGGGTTTGAACCTGTGCCCTTGCATTGCAAGTGCGCAGTCTGAACCACTGGGCCACCTGGGAAGTCCCCGTTACCATTCTTCTGGATGTGAGTCCATAAGCAGTCTGGCCAGTGGTGGCAACTGCAAAGTCAACCAAGCAGGACTTAGCGAGGGGAGCTGAAATGACCCTTCTCTGCAGCCTCAAAGAACTTACACCACTCATCTCAGATCACACATCAAGGAGAGCGAGGACCTGCCTCCTCCGGACGGAGCCCGTGCCTGCTCTTCTAGGTCACAGGACAGGTTGAGTAAGGCAGACCCCAGTCCCCAAGAGCCCCAAGTCTACTGGGGAGAGTGGGAGGGGAAACAGAACACATGGTCTCAGGGTAGCCATGTCCCCTGTGGACTCACGGTAGCCGTGTCCCTCTGTGGACTCACCCCTGTGGACCAGTTACCTTGACTCAGCCCCTAGTTGCAGGCAAGCTCCCGCATCCCAGTCAGATGTCAGAGAAATGAAAAGGATGTGATAAAGGAGGCTGCGTGGAGAAGACAGTCTCCTCGCTCTTAGATGAACTGCGCTGGGAAGGTCTGTGCTCTGAGGCTGACATAGCATCTGGGTGTGGTATGGCAGGCAACCCAGAATTGTGTGTGTGTGTGTGTGTGTGTGTGTGTGTGTGTGTGTGTGTGTGTAGGGAGGGGCTGCTGTCACAAGGGACTCATCTGCTTGCCCACCTGGGAAACGGGAAAGCTGCTACTAGAACTGAATTACTATTTCCTTAGGTCCCAAGAGGCTCCCGGAAATCACTGGAAAATAAGACATCAGGACTCCTATTTTGGTCCTGGAACAAAAGGGAAAGGGATCAGGGCTCAGAGATGTGCGGTGGAACAGGGGTTGTTCCCAGCCTGTCCAAAAACTGCCCCAGGTGGTCAGGAGCCCAGGCCAAGACAGGAGAGACTCAGGCACTGGATTCTGCCTGGAGACTCTGGTGAATGACAGCAGGACCCTGGAGTGTCCTCTAACCCACCTCAGACTCAGGAGGCACCGACAAGAGCTCCCTGTGTGGGGCAGCAGTGATACACCAGATGCTCCTAAACGTTCTTGGGTAATCCTCGTAACAACCCAAAGTAACAGGTCCTATCACTATCTCAGATCTACAGATGAGGAAACCAAGGCACGGAGTCTGGCCGGAAGTCCCATGTTCGTGATGGAGCTGGGATTAGAACATGCAGCCCCAGAGCTCATGCTTTCGACCACAATGTAAGTGTCCCTCTATCTGTGACTTGCTTTCCTCCTGACCCATCCTTGATGAAAGTGAAAGAGGAGAGTGAAAAAGTTGGCTTAAAGCTCAACATTCAGAAAACGAAGATCATGGCATCTGGTCCCATCACTTCATGGGAAATAGATGGGGAAACAGTGTCAGACTTTATTTTGGGGGGCTTCAAAATCACTGCAGATGGTGACTGCAGCCATGAAATTAAAAGACGCTTACTCCTTGGAAGGAAAGTTATGACCAACCTAGATAGCATATTCAAAAGCAGAGACATTACTTTGCCAACAAAGGTCCATCTAGTCAAGGCTGTGGTTTTTCCAGTGGTCATGTATGGATATGAGAGTTGGACTGTGAAGAAGGCTGAGCACCAAAGAATTGATGCTTTTGAACTGTGGTGTTGGAGAAGACTCTTGAGAGTCCCTTGGACTGCAAGGAGATCCAACCAGTCCATTCTGAAGGAGATCAGTCCTGTTTGTTCTTTAGAAGGAATGATGCGGAAGCTGAAACTCCAGTACTTTGGGAACCTCATTCGAAGAGTTGACTCATTGGAAAAGACTCTGATGCTGGGAGGGATTGGGGGCAGGAGGAGAAGGGGATGACAGAGGACGAGATGGCTGGATGGCATCACTGACTTGATGGACGTGAGTTTGAGTAAACTCCGGGAGTTGGTGATGGACAGGGAGGCCTGGTGTGCTGCGATTCATGGGGTCGCAAAGAGTTGGACACGACTGAGCGACTGAACTGAACTGAACTGACCTATCCTAAGAAAAGCCAAGGCCAGTGGCCCCTCAAGCCCATTTCTGGTCTCAGGTGTGACACTGACAGGAGAACCTTCTCCCCGCTCAGGGATGCTGCCACGTGGACTACAAGAGGGACACAAATTCACGTCCTATGCCTCTGTGTGTCTGCTCCACAGATTCTCCAGCATAGGTCTACAGTGGCACCAGAGACTGCAAATGCTGGCCTTCACCACCAGAACCCTGAAGAACTACAAGCCATGGACCGGGACATGCCTGGCAGGCCCCGTCCAATAAAGTTGAAAGAGGACAGAGGTTGCAATCAATAGATTGGGAGCCAACAGCCATAAAAAAAAAAGAATAAAAATAATGCCATTTGCAGTAACTTGGATGGACCTAGAGATGATCACACTAAGTGAAGTAAGTCGGAAAGAAAAAGACAAATCTCAAATGATACCATGTATTTGTAAAATCTAAAAAAAATGATTCAAATGAACTTATTTATAAAACTGAAACAGACTTACAGACGTAGAAAGCAAACTTATGGTTACCAAAGGGGAAGGAAAGTGGAGGGGTAAATTAGGAGTTTGGGATTCACAGATACACCCTACTATATGTAAAATAAACACCAAAGATCTACTATAAAGCTGATGGAATTATAATCACTATCTTGAAATCGCCTATAATGAAAAAGAATCTAAAAAATAATAGATACTTATGTACAACTGAATCACTTTGCTGTATGCCAGAAATAATACAATACTAGTAAATCAATTATACTTCAATAAAAAAATTAATTACAAAAAATAAAAGGGATTAGGAGTCAAATTCCAATTCTGCTACTCCCTGGCAATATGACCTCGTCAGGTTTTGCCTTTTCTTGATGGTATCTCCTGTAAAAGGGAATGCTATCTCTGTCTGACCCTCAAGGCGGCTGTGAGGATAAAGTGAAGGACTACACAAGGCTTGGACCTTAAGCTTTATTCAGATGATGGAATCACTGTTGCTATTCCTGGGGGTAGAGGAAGCCGGAGGTTCAGATGGTGGGGCGAGTTTGCTGGGCTTCCTCCCTGCTCTGTCATCATCAGCAAAGGGGCTGCCTTCTTATCTCTCCTCCAACCAATGAGGCTTCTGTAACCATGGTACCCAAAGTAGCGTCACCCCACTCTGGCATGTCACCTCATTTCCCTTCTTCCCATTACAGCACTTTGCATCATTAGACTTCCCGGGTTTTTTGAGATGGTTACATAAAATGGCATATAATACACCTAAAATATTCAATATTAGGAGTTCAGCCCAGGTTATTTCCTGGGGTAGACGGAACACTTCCTTCACATAATTATAAAAATGCTCAGTTGATGCAGAATCTTCTGGAATGAGTATTTTGACCCCAGCTTCACAGAACAGAAGTTGGGTCAATTACACTTCAGTTGCCTGGATCCAAGCCTGCCAACACTCTCTCCATCTCAAGTATTTGGAATTGCTCTTTTATTTGTTTCTAGAATTCAGGTTTCCCAGAAGTTTAAGAAGGCCATGGATTGCTTTGGCCACCTTCCCAGTCTTTTAATTAGGACTGATACATCTAATTTCAGAACATGTGGTGTTGAAAAATAAAATAGAATCTGGAACCATCCAGAGCTGAAGTCAGGACTCCCCTCTACCAACCTACTATCTGTAATTGTTATTATTAATAACAGAAGTAGTAACTATGGAATGCAGAATTCTGGATACACACAGGCATTGCACAGGACAATCTATTTACATAATTTCATTGTTCCTCAAATCAGTGCAAAAAGGCAAACATTAAGACCCTTTTTGTATATGAGGCTATTGAAGTTAAGAGAGTAAAAGAGTTGGACTTGCATCTCAGGTCCACCAAACTCCATAGATGTTGTGCAGTCTACTCTATCCCAGCAGAGTTTTCTTTTTTTTTTTTTTAGCCTTATTTTTCACATCTACAAAATGGACCTGTTCATATCTGTCAGAATTATTCTGAGGACAAGATAAGGTGCCATATAGGAAGGACAGGGTACTTGTAGGGTCTTCATCCATGCAGGCTCTTTCCCTTTCCCACATGTCCAAAGGCTCATCAGAGCACAAGAGAGCTCAGTAGGGCTTCTGGTCAAGGACACAGAGGTCTAGAGGTGATGAAGAATTTACTCAAGCAGAAGCAAAACAACTTCATTTTCTCTTCAAGGGAAACCGCAAACAGCCATTTCTCCCCTAAGCATATTCGGTAAAAGGAAAGACGAGGAAGCCTTTGTAGCTCTGTCCTCAGGTTCCGGCTCTAAACCTTAATCAATAATCCGCTGTTGACCTGGAAGAAATAAAATTGCAAGGACTGACACAAAGATCCAGCAATGTGATGCTGGAACTGAGGAAAACATTTTCTTAAAAGAAGCCACAGTTTATAATGTCTTTGCATCTTTGGAATCCTAAAGCCAAGATACTTGGTATGATCAATTGGCTTTCATTTGGGGTCTAAAACTCTCAGACCAGAATTGCTCCTAATTTAACTGAAAGTAAGTCTGCTGCTGCTGCTGCTAAGTCGCTTTAGTCGTGTCCGACTCTGTGCGACCCCAGAGACGGCAGCCCACCAGGCTCCCCCGTCCCTGGGATTCTCCAGGCAAGAACACTGGAGTGGGTTGCCATTTCCTTCTCCAATGCATGAAAGTGAAAAGTGAAAGTGAAGTCGCTCAGTTGTGTCCGACTCTTTGCGACCCCATGGACTGCAGCCTACCAGGCTCTTCCGTCCGTGGGATTTTCCAGGCAAGAGTACTGGAGTGGGGTGCCATTGCCTTCTCCAGAAAGTAAGTCTACACCAACCCAAATAAAGAAGCCTTGAGAAAAAGTAGCACAGGTAGTAAAACAGATGACTGAAAGGTCTTTAGAATGCTAAGCCATCCATAGCATGAGATTTTCTTGATCAAAAAGAAGACCTCCCAAGTCTTGGAAAAGCAGCCTTGGGCAGTATCTTGTCCAGCTCCTCCCCAAACCTAATCATTTCATTGGCTCAGCTGTACCCCGTACACTGGGACAGTTTCCAGCCCTTTAGACGTTTTCTAGCTTCATATCGATTTCACCTCCAGCACAATGGTTACGAAAAGAACCAGATAGACCCGGCAATTAGGGAAAAGCCTTTCTGCTCAACTGGCCCTATCTGTGCTATGTGCTAAGTCACTCCAGTTGTGTCCGACTCTTTGCGACCCTAGGGACTGTAGCCTGCCAGGCTCCTGTGTCCATGGGATTCTCCAGGCAAGAATACTGGAGTGGGTTGCCATTTCCTCCTCCAGGGGAGGCCCTACCTGTAAAACTGGAATAATTCTGGGACTTCCTTGGTGGTCCAGGGGTTAACAATCCACTTTATAATGCAGGAACATGAGTTCGATCCTTGTTTGGGGAACTAAGATCCCACATGCTGTGGGGCGATTAAACCTGTGTGCCACAATTACTGAAGACTTCATGGTCTAGAGTCCAAGCTCTGAAATGAGAAGTCCATGCCAAAACCAGAGAGTAGCCCCTGCTTGCTGCAACTAGAGAAAGTCCACACGCTGCAGTGAAGAACCCGCATGGACAAAAATAAATAGTAAAAAAACTGGAATAATTCTGTCTTAGAGCATTACTACGAGATTTAGATGTATATAAAGTGCTTGGCATGATGTCTAGCATATGGTCATTGCTCTCTCTTTCTCCTCTAATTTTCCCTCCAATCTCCCAATTCATAATGCCAGAAGTCCCAGAAGTTTGTCTGGATTATTGCTCTCATTGAGTTATCTGCCTTCCTAGATGCTGGAGGACAGTTGTGTCTGCACAATTGATTCCTACCAGCTGCCATGCGCAAAACATGCACTGATGTCCTGCACACCCCAGCTCCACACACCTATTAATACATCTCATGCATTAACACATCTCAGGCTAACTCACTCTTGGGCTTCACATTCCTGCTCGTCTACCTTGGGTGAACAACTCCACCCAAACACATATCTCGAAAGCATATCCAGTTTTTGCTCAATTGCTCATCCTGTCCAAATCTAGGCATTACCCTACATGGTTGTACCTCTATTTCAGATACGATTACTGCTATCATGGTTGATTCTATTTTTCCTGTCCAATAAAATTGGGCAATAATGAATCATCATGCAATGAATTGAGTATTGAATGGTCTATTCACTCCTCATGCAGGGAAAAAAAATATCTCAGTGTGTTCTCTATGTCAATAATGAAGAAAAATAGTCTTTCTTTTTAAAAAAATTTAAGTTGGAATGGCTATCACACTCAGTACTTTTGATTCCTGATTCAGTGTCAGGGCTTTTTCCAAGGGGAGTCAGGGTATTATAATTTCTATTTTTTGTTTGTTTGTTTTTAGAAGCAGCATGGCACGATAAAAATAGAAAGGGCCCTTAGGATGTTTGTAACATTTGACCCAGCAATTCCAGTCATGGGATTCTTTTTAGAGACAGAACCAGAAAGGGAAGGGAAAGAGGAAAAAGACTTTATGCTCAGAGATGTTCATCATAATATTATGGAATTATAAAAAAAAAAGAAATGATTTATATTTTCAACAATGGGATAATGATTAAGTAAAGGCCATATAATTCCCTCCCCCCAAAAAGATGAATCAGATTGATATCAGATTTCTCATAAATGATATGAAGTTTGTGTTAATAGACATAAGATCACAGGCTCCATTCTCATATTAAATGATTAGCTTCTTGGTTTGCTTTTCATTATCTCTACGTATGGTCTTGCCTCCAGATCGTGAATGGCTTAGGACCAATCGATTCCTGTTTCTAAAACAGAACGCAAACCTCTCCCCAGGAATCCTCCCAGACAAGACTGATCTGTGTCACTGAATTCCCTACATATCTCTAAACCTCTGGTTTTTCCGCTGGCCTGAGTCTTTCCACGTGCTGCTTTCTCTGCCTGGGACATTCTCTCGGCTCCTCCTTCAGGTCTCACTTTATGCTTATTTAACTAATTTCGTTGGAGTAGAGTTGATTCACAATGTTGTGTTAGTTTCTGCTGTACAACCAAGTGAATCAGTTACACACACATCCACTGAGCACTCTCTTCTTCTGAGAAACCTTCCTTGAATTTCCAAGCCTAGGTTTCGTCCCTTCCTTTGTGTTTCCATACCGGGCCCATCAAGGATCCTATCACACCAAGTTATAATTGTTTACTTACCTGACTCTCTAACAAGCCTGTTTCATGGCCCTGGAGCCCATGGGCAGGTTCTCTTCTTAGTAACCCTCAGTGTTGCTGAAATCTGGAGGATGCGCAGAGATGGAGTGAAAGATTTTTGGAAAGGAGACTTGTTAAGATATGAGAAAACCAATGAAGGGGGTCTTGACAGTTCATTCCAATTGGCCGCTAGCCTAAAGCAGATATTGAGAGTGAGATGACAGAGCCAGAATGACGAGAACGGGGAGGATGTGCAGGGCGGCCAGGAGGGAGGGGGTCTTGGCTGAATACTTGAGACAGGGGGTGTCACACTGTGATATAGCAATAAACGTATATTTTGGTTTTCATCCTCAGATCTTGGCCAAAGCTCTAAAACCTTGGTAGTTTACTAATCTATAAGGATGCTAGGAGCATGTTTCATTCCAATATTTGGTCTTCAACCCCAGTTCCTGATACAGACCTCCTAAATCCCTTGGAAGTTCATGGCTGATGAGTGTCTTTTGTTCCAAGCAGGGAACTCTGGGTGGGCTACTGGATAGCTTCAGGGGTGGGGTTTCGGGAAGCTTACTCCATGATCAGAATCAGAAATTTTAGCTCTACTTGCCATTTTCTGGGCAGAGGAGAGAAACCGAGTTAATCAATCATGGCTATGTGATAAGGCTTCCATAAAAATCCCCAAAGTGCAGGGTCTGGAGAGCCTTCAGGTTGGCAAACGCACAAGGGTGTGTTTGGAGGGTGGCGCCTCTGGAATGGAAACTCCGCCTCCCACGCCCATCCCTTGCCCTGTGCCTCTCTTCCATCTGGCTGTTCTCAAGCTGCAATCTTGGATAATAAATGGGAAATAGCAAATAATGCACTTTCCTGAGTTCTGTGAGCCATTTGAGCAAATGATCAGTCTTGAGGGGAAGGTTGGGGAACCCCTACTTTATAGCTGATTGGTCAGAAGTATGCAGGTTCTAGGCTTATGATTAGCCTCTGAAGGCGAGCTTGCGGGGCTGAGACTTTCACTGCAGGACCTGATGCAAACTCTAGGCAGATAGTGTCAGATTTGAATTGAATCATCAGACACCTGGTTAGTGTCAGAGAACTGGCTGGGGTAAGGGAAAAACCCCACAGTTCAGTGTCAGAGGTGTTGTGTATAAACAGGACACAGTGGTTTCCTTTTAGAGAGTGTCCCCTCTGGTCCTTGGCATGCTGAGTGATGGGGCCATGAACGGGCATCCCAGGACGGCGCCATGTCTCCCCAGCAACACTTACAACATACTCAGACACGCAGGTCCTAGACCATCTCCTGTGAACCACAATCACAGATGACCCCTGCTGGTCTACAAGGGAACCCAGACAGAAAACCTGACTGGCTAGGCTGTGAGTCATGACGCCTTCCTCCTGGCTGGCAAGCAATCTTCTCCCTCGTGCTCCCGCCTTACTCCCTGTGCCTGATCCTAGGATGGCAACAGAGATGTTACTTCTCAACAGCGACCATGAGGCAGTTGGGACTGGCTGACCTTGACCGACCTCCTCAAATCTCAGACGTCAAGCATTCAGAGGGTATATAAGAAAAGGGATGAAATTCAGCAGCACTCAGGTCAGAGAATCTGGGGTCTCGAGCCAGTCTCTTCCTTGCAGTTCTGTCTTGTGATGGGAATGAATAATCACCCCAATTACAAAGCGACCTAAAGGAGGCAAATTCACCTCCTATCTAAACGAGGTGCTTGGGGAACGGAAAGAGGGAACCGTCTGCAAAGATTTTGGCAGAAGTTTCTGGGCAAGCTCCCGGGAAAGCTCCTATTAAACAGGCATCATGGTTTTCAGAGCTCCTGAGCTGGTGGCCTCAGATACCTTTGGCAGTTTCTGGAAAAGGTCTGTAGCATCAGCGTCATCTCCGGGATGTTTAGAGACGCACATGCTGAATTAAACTTAGTTGGAATCCAACAGCGATCTAATAAAGGGCATGATCGGAAGATGGGGAGGGGCACAGCAGCTAATCAGAGCCCTGGGGAGGCATGGGGCTTGGCTGTCTTCTTCTAATAGCTCCTTGGAGATATAATTAGCTCTTACTGCTTGGGAGACCTCCCGACGCCTGCTACAGTAAGCCAGTGCAGGGAAGCAAGCATGTGTCAACCACTGCGGCAGAGAGGCCAGGGGCTGCATAGCCGTCACCTGGTCCCACCAACCCTTCTCCTAAAAACTGCCCAAAGCCTGGGCTTCCCTTTGGGTTCAGGCTATTCTTTGGAAGTGGCTAGCCCAGTCCACAGTGAGAGATATGACAATGAGATCTGTTTTTAACACTGAGAGGGACTGTCCTGGTGGTCCAATGGCTGAGAATCCCCCTGCCAATGCAGGGGACACGGGTTCAGTCCCTGGTCCGGGAAGACCCCACATGCTCCGGGACAACTTAAGCGGGTGCACCACAAGCACTGAACCTGTGCTCTAGAGCCCACGAGCTGCAACTACGGAAGCCCGCCCACCCTAGAGCCCGTGCTCCGAAACGAGAGGTCACCACAGCAGGAAGCCCACTTACTACATCTAGAGTGTAGCCCCCATTTGCTGCAACCAGAGAAAGCCCAAGCAGCAGTGAAGACCCATACATAAATAAATATTTTCAAAAAACAAATACAACAAAGAGACAGGGAGATCCCACCCTTGCCAAAAATCCAGACGATGTTGAACGGATCAGAAAGCAAAGGTAAGAACCCAGATTTACTTTGGCCAATAGGGTGAGTTCCTCCAGTCCTCTTTCATGAGTTTCTGGATTGTGGTAGGAGCCTGTCAGATACTGGTTCTCCCTTTTTTTTGCTACCCCACTTAAGGCAGCTGTGCTCTGGAAACAGAGAGCAGGCTGGCGGGCCCGGGATTCTAGTGTGGATGCCCACTCTGGCATCACAAGTGGCCACTCTCTGCATCATGATGTTATGCTTTACGGCTCTGGGGGGCATTTCATTACAGTAAGATGGATTTTCTGGACACTTGAGACCTCAAATCCCAGCCGCTCTTCCCCAGCTCCTTCTTACACTCTTCAACATCACTCGCTCTTCAATTGTAGCCACAGAAAGACCCTTTTAAGTTGACAAGCCTGTCCTTAAGGCGCAAAGCCTGCCCCATCTTCAACAGCTCCTCTGGTTTCTTAACCTTGACCTGAGCCTCCACGCTAACCCTTCACCATGCTGCCCTTGACAGTCAGTTCTCCTCCAGATTTTCCAGCTGGGCCCTCTGCTAGTTTTGCTCTGACCCTGCTTGTCTTAACTCCGTGAGTGGATCTGAGCTAAACTCCCAGCCACCCCTTTGCCCCTGCTACTCTCTGATGCAATTGTAGCTTCCCTTCTTGCAATCTCTCACTCAGCCGGTGCTGAAGCTGCTTCAGCACCAGACTCTAAGAGCAAGCGCCCTGTGCTAACTTGAGCGCAGGTCTGGCAAGCTCCCACCCTCATTTTAGGAAGCCGAAGCTCAGAAAATAGTTCCTACACTGCTGAGTATTCACTGCTTCAAAAGTCAGACTCTCAGTAAGACGTTCCCTGAGTATGGAGGAAGGAGCACTGGGCTAAGGGTTCAAGATCCAAGTTTGATAGCCTCATCCAGGGCTGTCCCATTGCCCAACTCCAAGAACCCCCAGTTTTGCAGAGTAAGTACGAACAGAGGATATGACACTGAAGGTGGATATGTTCATCTTCCCTCGCCAAATCAAGAGATACAGCCTCAAGTAAGAGCAGGAATGACTCTGGGCCTCAGTTTCCCTATCTGTTTCTTAGCCTGGTTCCCTTCCTCCAGGACCTCATGCTTAAGTGATGCCCTTTAGAGAAGAGTTGGGACTATTATCCAAGGTTTGCTTGATACCCACCAATCATGGAGAAATGGGATCTGATCTGGGGAAATACTCTGAGGATTGGGAAGTTAAAACCTGTTTGCAGGGTTCTTCCCTGGTAGTCCAGTGGTTAAGACTTCATGCTTTCAAGGCAGGGGATGTGGGTTTGATCTCTGATCAGGGAACTAAGATCTGACATACAGTTTAAGGTGACTGAGTTTTACCTTAGGTCAACTGTTGCATGCCAATTTGTGTGCGTGTGTGTGTGTGAAAACACTTCAAAATTGAGTTAAAAGATGTAAATTTAAAATTGGTTGTGTATCTGATCTGCCCAGGTTCAGTAAATAAACAGTTCTTTTTAAAAACAAAAAATAAAATAAAATGGTTAAGATGGTAAATTAAAAAAAAGAAAACAAAAACCTGTTTGCAGTCCAGTTGAGTTGTTTGATTGACTTTCACTGTGGCCACGAGTCCTGGAGTGGTTTTGAATAAGTCAGGCCTTCCTTTTTGGTCCCATCAAACTGGGAACTGAGAAGAGGGTTTTAATGGAAAGTTGACTGTGAGACAGAAATAAAACTAGCACAGAACTTACCTTGGCATCCATTCATGCCCTGGGAGCCACAGGACCCAGCAAGGGTTAGGCTTCCGGCCCTCTTCCCTCCATACACCCCAAGGCTCACAACACTCTCCATCCTCGAAGCTCTTCTTTCTACTGTTGTCTCCCCCTCACTCCCTCTCTCCCTCCTTCCCGTCCCCCCTCCCTACTTTCTTTCTCTTTCTTCCTACCTTCCTTTCTCTTTTCTTCCTAGAATTTAAGGGGATTTCCAAGCACATCCATGATGCAATAAGAAGACTCTAAGTGGCTCAGCCAAGGTCACATGCCTGCAAGTAGGTCGAAAAAACTACCAAGTTGGGAAGTTCAGAAAGCATTCCAAATTTTCCCGAATTAATATTTGTCCTGGGGAGAAGGCAATGGCACCCCATTCCAGTACTCTTGCCTGGAAAATCCCATGGTCGGAGGAGCCTGGTGGGCTGTCGTCTATGGGGTCGCACATAGTTGGACACGACTGATGCGACTTAGCAGCAGCAGTATTGACATATAAATGGGTAAAGACCTGCCATTTATAGCCTCTTCAATAACTCTTGTTAGATGATGCCATGGACCGGCATACACATGCTTATGGGTGAGTGCACACACACACACACACACACACACACACTCACACACACAGATGGGGAACTCATATGCACTGAAGGTATATCATTTGTGCTCATCATCCCATATAATCTTTATAAGAACATTGAGAGGTAAATATATTTCCCCTATTTTGCAAATGAGGACATTGAGGCTTTGGGGACTCGGGAAAGCTTTCTGGGTTTACATAGCAAGTAACTGAGAGGTTCCAGATTCAAACTTGCATCTGTCTGATTCCAAAATTGCTCTTTGGCCTGCACCCTGCTGCCTCCCAAGAGCACAAATATTTCTCAGGGTAAATATTAGTTTCTCAGTATGAGCTCTGTAAATGGTTTCCAGTGGATTCGAAGATATTTACCCAGAGTAAAGAAGTGTGTTTTGCTCATTGAATACAACTGAGACTAAGGAGTAGGTTTTTTTTTCCCCCTTCTTTCAGTCTTTGCAGGATGTGTGTGCATGTTCAAATGTCTTTGTAGAGTCTTCTTTTTATTCTTAAGTGTAAGGTGGCATCAATTAAATGCAGGTTATAAGACAATTTGTATTTCATTTTGTCTTCTCTATGCCTGGAGACTCTGAGCAGAGCCAAGTTGAGCCATACCATGTGGCAGGGGAACTGATGTTTAATTTAGCACTGCAGTGGGGGCAGGGGCGGGCAGAGAGTGCAATTTTTTAAAATAAGGCAAGACTTGCCAGTGGACAGTGTGTGTGAGTTTTTATCAGCAGCCGGGGTTGTTATCAAAGAATCCATGACTTTCCCTGTACATTTCACTGCCTTTGTCATTATTAGTCTCTCTCGTCTCCAGGATGCTCTTGGCTCAATCTCAGTGGGCTCAGGACAGCCCTCCTCAGAGTAGTTGGGCCCCCAACTACGCCCAGGATGGACTAAGCAATCTCTTTTTACCATTGCTGATCCTGAACTCTGTTTCCTAACCTCTCAGTCTCTCTCTCCTTTTTAAGAGGTTATTTCTTGTTTTTTTTTTTTTTTTTTAGCTGTGCCAGCTCTTAGTTGCAGCACAATGTATCTTCGCATTTTGTTGCCAATGCAAACTCTTATTTGAGACATGTGGGATCTAGTTCCCCAACCAGGAATCGAACCCAGGACCCTGCACTGGGAGTGTGGAGTTTTAGCCACTGGACCACCAGGAAAGTCCCTTAGTCTCTCGTTATCTTGAGATACTTTTCTCAGCAGCTTCTTGGAAATGTGTCCTATGGGGTCCCCACTGTCTAAGAGATGTCAGGGTTTATATCATGCCACTGATCCCCTCTCATTTTCTGTGTACCAAATCCTTCCCCTCGCCTCGTGGAGTCCCCTTCCCCTCACCTCGTGGAGTCCCCTTCCCCTGACTTCAGGGCCTTTCAAAAGTGGTGTCCCATACCGGAAGTCTGTCCTCTGACTCTCAGAAACTACTCTGCCTTTGAATCTTCGGCTCAAATGGTGTCTTTAAGGGAGAGGACCCCGGTCACTTAGACAAAGTCAAGGTCCCCTTTCTGTGCCCTCCCTCCGCTGTCTGGATTCTGTCCATTGCGAGCATCACAGTTGATGCCTAAACATTCAGCAGTGTGATTTGTTGGCTCAGATGGATAAGCCTCCCCTTCTCCCCGAAGGGGTCATTTTCAAGGTAGGGTGTATAAGATGGTCCAGGGAAAGCTGAGAAGGTAAAGGGAGAACTGATCTTTACCTTCACTTTACCTTGATCTTTATCTCCACTCATCTTTAACAAAAGGTTTTTTTTTTTTTAAGGCTCATTTTTTTTTCTTAATGTTTATTTTTATGCTATTTAAGCTGCAACGGGTCCCATAGTTGCGTCATGTGCTGTCTTTCATTGCAGTGCGTGGGCTCAGTAATTGCAGTTCGAGGGCTCAGTTGCTCCTCAGCATGTGGGATCCTAGTTCCCCGACCAGGGACTGAACCCACGTTCCCTGCATTGGAAGGTGGATTCCTAACAACTAGACCACCAGGGAAGTCCCCACTGATCTTCATCTGAAAATATGAACTGAGCCTTACTCAGATTTCATAAGCACATTCACACTGGCACCCTGATTCAGCTCAGGGTCAAGTTGAAGACTGGAGGATTGACAAAGCCAAGCCCTCTCCTTTCACTCACTGATACACTGAGATGGGTCCAGCTTGCGTGCACAGCAAAGAGAATTTTCATGTAGCTGTAACTAAACCAACGCTTACAACACAGACAAGCAGCTTCAAAAGATTCCTGCAAAGAAACCCTGGGTCGAAAATTATGCGAACAAGGTGAGTGCCAGGGTCCTCCCAGTGCCAGCTCACCATCAGCCTGATTTCTACACGAAACAACTCTGATCTAATCTGAAAAGAAAAAGTCAGCCCAGAAGGTTGCAATTGCCAAAATGACTGTTTGAGGTATGTAAGTACATCGGGTATTATTCATGAGGCCTTGTCATAAATGAATACTGTGTATTTCACCTACGCCTCATTGTTTTAGAGCTTCTATTTTGTGCATGTTTTATTATCTCCGCAAACTATTGGAACAGTGGTTGTCTTAGTTTTGGCTGTTATTACAAAATACTATAGACTGGGGAGCTTAAACAAAGCATTTATTTCTCATAGTTCTTAGTGCTGGGAAGTTCAAGATCAAGGTGTCAACAGATGCGGTGTCTAATGAGTGCCTGCTTCCTAGTTTGCAGGCAGCTGCCTTTGTGCTATCTCTTCCCATGGCTGAGAGAGACCATCTCTTTTTGAAACAGCACTAATCCCATCATGAAGGTCCCACCCTCATGACCTAATCAGCTCTAAAAGGTCCTACCTCCTAATACCATCACATTGGGCGGATCAGGGCTTCAACAGATACATTTTTTTCAATTGGAATATAATTGCTTTGGGCTTCCCTGGTGACTCAGATGGTAAAGAATCTGCCTGCAATGCAACCCAGAGACCTGGGTCCCATCCCTGGGTAGGGAAGATGCCCTGGAGAAAATAATTGCTACCCACTCCAGTATCCTTTCCTGGAGAATTCCATGGACAGAGGAGCCTGGCGCACTACAGTCTGTGGGGTCGCAGAGCCAGACATGACTGAGAGACTAATATTTCACTTTTTTTTTTCCATAACTGCTTTACAATGTTGGGTTAGTTTCTGCTATACAACAAAGTGAATCAGCTACATGTATACATATATCCCCTCCCCCTTTTTAGCCTCTCTCTTCCCCATCCCACCCCTCTAGGTCGTCACAGGGCACTGAGCTGAGTTCCCTGAGTTATACTGCAGCTTCCCACTAGCTGTCGAATTTATTTATACATGAAGGTGTATATATGTCAACACTACTCTCTCAGGTCATCCAATAAATTTGGGCAGGACACAAACAATTCATCCAATGCACTGGTCCATGTGTATGATTGATATTATATAAAATATCATCAGGAAATACCTATACATATATGGGGAAGGTGTGCTCAAAATTATGTACTGATAGTGACTTCCAATTTGAATTCTGTGAACAAGGGCACCGTGCTGCGGGGCCACAGAGAGCAAAGAGCATCACTCCCTACTTATGACTTGGCACACATAAGTTGTTGTCTGGGCACGAGTGCCGTGCCCATGATGAATAGATGAGTGACAGGCTGGCATCATCCAAGAGCTTAGGGTCAGGATTTAGGTTCTTCAGAGCTGGTGTTTGTACTTAAGGATACAGGAGATGCTGAGGCCAGATAGTGAACCAATTAACAGTCTTTTAAGGAAAACCAAGGTTCAAATACAAAGCCAACATCCCCCAGTGCTTCTGACTCAGGCACTGCAACCAGGAGACCACTTTGGTTGCTTGAAGATGCTCTCAGAATCTCCCTGCACCCTCCTTGCCAAAACAGCTGGTCCAAGTATATTTTCCACACAAGTTCAATGGTCACTCCCCAGGAGGAATTCTGGTGAATAAATTTTTCTGCATCTAATTACACAGTGAATGGAGGAGGCAGGATTAAATATTTAAGCTCTCAAAGGGAACTGGTGGGTAGAAGGCATCTCCTGGTGGCTTAGAATTCCAACAGACCTTGCTATAAATACAGGCTCTTCCCAAATGACCTTGGGGAAGTTATTTAACATTTCTGAAACTGAGTTTCCTCCCACAGATCATCTAGATAATATGCAACTTGCCGGGTTGTTTCGGCAATCAAACGAGAAAACTTGTAAGACATTTCAGAAGAGTGATTGGCTCAAGAAATGCAATCTCCTCCTTTTCCATACTCATGCTTGTGCTCTGCCCACCTCTGAAGGTACCCACATCCTGCGGGGCATTCCTAACGTGGGTGCCTGGTGGGTGCTTCCATGACCCACGGTGGGTCCACCCACCCACCCACCTATGCCCAGCCCAGTGGGTCTGTCCAGCAACTCTGTCTCTGCAAGCCTCCTTAGTCCAAGGGGTGTTGAACTTTCACTGGGACAAGTTCATCCAGCTGGGGTCAATCCCTGCATGAGGCCTTTCTGACCTCACTTCTTAGTAAGGATTTCCCTCCCTCCTTTAAGAATCAGACATCTGAATAACCCATGTCCCCACTTCACTCCATTCCAGCCATATTGGACTTTGCAATTCTACAACACATCATGCACTTACAAGCAGGAGGTATGTTGTGTTCAGCTGCTCAGTCGTGTCTGACTCTTTGTGACCCCATGAACTGCAACTTGCCAGGCTCCTCTGCCCATTGAACTTTTCAGGCAAGAATACTAGAATGGGGTGCCATTTCCTACTCCAGGGGATCTCCCCACGCAGGGACAGAACCCACGTCTCCTGCATCTTCTGCATTGGCAGGCAGGTTCTTTACCATTGCACTGTCTGGGAAACCCTGATATTTGCTCTTCTTTCTGCCTAAAACATCCATTCCCCTCTATCTTTGACCAACACGGTGATCTTCATTCACCTAATTGACTTCTACTTCTCCTTCTAGAGACTGGGCTTCACCACCTCATGACAACCTTCTCCTAAGTCTCCAGGTTGGGTTAGGGGCCTCTCTCTGTGCCTGCCAGTTGCTATTTATTTCTGGATCTTGCCTAGCAGAAGTGAGCTCCCAGCCTTCTTTTCCTTGTCTCCAGTACCCAAAATGGTGATAGTTGTCTAATGATTGTTACATAAATAGCAGAACCATCTTGTTATTTGCCCATTTCTTCTCCATAATCAAACTTTATGGTTTCAGTTTGACTATCAGCTCCTGGAGGACAGATGTTCATCTTTACTATGGGAACTAAAAGACACACTGTTGTACTGAGTAGGCACTCAATGACTACTTCTTGTTTATCAGTTGATGGATGGATTGAGGGAGGATTAAATTCCCAACCATCAATACAATAGCTGGCAGCAGAGTAAATGTAAGAGACAAGATTAAGAATTGGGGGAATTCCCTGGGGGCTCAGCGGTAAAGAATCCGCCTGCAAGGCAGGAGACACAGGTTCCATCCCGGATCTGGGAGGATCCCACATGCCTCAGAGCAGCGGAGCCCGTGCACCACAGCCACTCAGCCTGGGCTCTAGAGCCTGGGACCTGGAACTCCTGAGCCTACAGGCCACAGCCACTGAAACCTGTGAACCCTAGAGCCTGTGCTTTGTAACAAGAGAAGCCACTGCAATGAGAAGCCCCTAAACCACAACTGGAGACTAGCCTTTACTCGCCACAACTAGAGAAAAGCCCATTTAGCAATAAAGACATAGCACAGCCAGAATAAATAAATAAACAAAATTATATTAAAAAAGACACGCCTTGCTTATTTAAAGCATTCTTTAAAAAAAAGAATGGGCTGGGTTGAGGGTACTCAGTGTGTGGGCAGTAGAGGGTATTGTTGGGTTAGGGGTAAAGGCATCATGGACTAGGTGGGCATGAGTTTGAGCAAGCTCCGGGAGTTGGTGATAGACTGGGAAGCCTGGAAGCCTGGTGTGCTGCAGTCCATGGAGTCGCAAAGGGTCTATGGGGACACGGCTGAGCGACTGAACTGACTGAATGGTGTAGCTGGCATGCAACCCAAACTCACATATTCTAGACTTGTGGTTCTACTCCATAGGCAAATTACTGTGAGAGCCAAGAGACCCCAAAAGTGACTCATTCTCATACCCTCTGCTTCTTCCTGCCTTCCCAGGCCAGGTGGACCACCTTACTCCTAGAACCCCTGCAGGAATCATCTGGCAGGTCAAAGATGACTGGACAACATCTCCTAGGTCATCAGGGCTGGCCGGAAGATTCCTTGTCTGTCCCAGTCCATCTCTTCCCCTCTTTTTATCCTCCAGAGTCTGCTCTTACCCCCTGCCTGGGACTGGGGTGTCTGTTCAGTAGGTCTAACAGAAGGAGCAGAAAACCCTTGTCTCCACCCTGGCTTGGAGTGGAGAGCTCTTTCCAGCAGGGAGCAAAGGGCTTTGGAAGATCTCCTGCTTCAGAATACTTTCCCTGCTGGTGTGCTGTGAGTGAAATTGCCAGATAAAATACAGGATGCCTAGTTAAATCTGAATTTCATAGGAAACAATAACTTTTAGTGCAAGTATATCTCACGCAATATTTGTGACATGTGCATGGCTAAGCTGCTTCAGTCGTGCCCGACTCTGTGCGACCCCATGGACTGTAGCTCGCCAGGCTCCTCTGTCCACAGAATTCTCTAGGCAAGAATACTGGAGTGGCTTGCCATGCCCTCCTCCAGGGGATCTTCCCGACCCAGGGACCAAACCTGCGTCTCTTACATCTCCTGCATTGGCAGGCTGGTTCTTTACCACTAGCAGTTCCTGGGAAGCCCCATTTGAGACATACTCATACTAAAAATGATGTATTGTGTATCTGCGATTCAGATTTAACTGGGGATCCTGGCTCATTTGCTAAATCTGGCAACTCTGGCTGTGACCTAAATAGGAGGTGAAATCAACACAAAGTGGGTGAGATGTTGTCTACGAGCCACAAAGGATATAAGACACCTCCTAAATCTCAGCCCCAAAGTCGCCAACCTGGCTGCCAAACAACATGCTTGTGTGCGCCCACTTCTACCAAGCTCCCATCAAAGGGATGCTCTCTGGTTACTGTGAACTAGGCAGAAATAGTCTCATAATGGAAATGGGTAGAACACAAGGCTGGGGACTTGTGCTCCAGTGGTTAAGCCTCTGTGCTTCCAATACAAGGGGCAGGGTTTCGATCTCCAGTAAGGAAACTGATTCCACATGCCATGAGGCATGGCCAAACATTTTAAAAATCAATAAAATTTTAAAAATTGTTTTAAAAGTAAATTAAAAAAAAAAAAAAAACAAAAACCCTCAAGGCTGTATCAACCTCATGCCAATGTTTTTTCTTTGTGTCTTTCCACTCTTCCTTCCTTTCATGAATCTTCTTTCCTTCCTTCTTTCTTCATTCATCTGTTCATTCAGTGGAGGATGGTGGTAAAATTGTCCAGGCTGCAGGACAGAGGAGTCTGCTGGGCCACAAGTCCATAGGGTCGCAAAGAGTCGAACACAACCGAAGCGACTGAGCGGGCAGGCGGGTTAGTTTGGGGCATGAGTTTTGGAACCAGACGGCTTGGGTTTTAACTCTGGCTCTATCACTTTCTACCTGCATTGTTAACCTTCCTGAACATCTCTGACCAGGGGTTATTAAACTCCCCACACTCAGTTCAGAGAAAAATGCATACTAACAAGGACGCCTACAGCATAGAAGCCGTTTTGCTGGGACAATGGGAGGGGACAGGAGCAAAGGCCCACGTGCTAGAATAAATGGGAGAGATGTTAACTGATCTTTGGTCCCAACTGATACAGATAAATTTTCCCTCCTTTTTTTTTCTTTTTTAATCTTTCTCTTTCTGACCCTTTCGTCATGTACCCAGAAGACAAACAACACAGAGAAGAGTAAGAAAGCTCAGAGAGAAGATGGAGGTGGATGATGTGAGAAGGGGAGAGGCTCAGAGGGTGGGAAGAGGAGGCAGTGGGCTAGCCTAGAGAGCGCCCCCCTGACCACAATACGGCCATCGGGGGCTGAGGAGTTCCACGAGAACTGGGTGCACAAAGGAAGGTCAGACATGGGCACCAGGACACCCCATCCCGGCACAGACCACATAGCCCAACTTGACCAAAGCGGACCCCGGCAGCCATGGCAAAGCATCGATGATCGGCATAGACTGTAGACCAAAGGGCTTCCTACAGCGTTCGGCTCTACACCCGAGACCTCCCAAGAATGATGAATGACCCTGTCCCCTCCCGCCATGCTGGCTGGGGCTTGCCAAGGTGTCATTTAACACAGAGACATTGTTCAAGTGACATTACCTGGGACTGTTGAAACTCCAAGACCAGGAACCTTTAAACTAAGGAATCAAAGAAGAAAATGGGAGAGTTGCGAACAACTATAAACTGAGACAAGTCTTCCCAAGGGCGAGGAAGGCTTCTTGGAACCGAGGACCTGGCCCGGAGCAGTACCCTGTCAAGCCCATGCCAGACCCCCCTCCTTCAGTCAGGCAACGAACAACTGCAGCTGATTCTGGACCGGTGTTCCAGCCACCTGACTTGCTTCCTACAACCCACCAGTCCATCTTTCTGAAATGTGAACTTAAGCACGCCTTTCTCCCTCTTCAAATCTTCCATCCATTCATCATTAACAGTGCTGTTTCTCATACTGGGCAGGCAGATTTCTGGGGTGTATGGCAGGGAAATACCTCTGGTAAATATGGAGACTGTTGCCAGGGTTCCATTACTTTGGGTTTTGTATCAGATTCTATTACAGAATAGAGCACAAACTTAAAACAGGTTTTCAAGATAAAATATGAAACTCCCTGCAAAATGTCAATCCTGGAAAAAGCTTTTTTGGGCTTAAAGCCTAGATCCCTCAGATTCCTTTTTCCTTTATCTCTGCTTGCTTGCCTTTTTTTTCCCCCTTAAGTGTCAATGAATACTTGTTTTATTTTATTTTTATTTTATGTTGGACTAAACTTGCTTTAAAGGTCTTCCCTTGTAACTCAGTTGGTAAAGAATCTACCTGCAATGCAGGAGACCTGGGTTCAGTCCCTGGATTGGGAAGATCCTCTGGAGAAGGAAATGGCAACCCACTCCAGTGTTCTTCCCTGGAGAATCCCATGGACAGAGGAGCCTGGCAGGCTGCAGTCCATGGGGTCACAAGAGTCGGAGACGACTTAATGACTAAACCACCACAGGTGTACAACAGAGTGCTTCAGTGAGATATATATATGTATATATATGTATATATATTCTTTTTCAAGTTCTTTTGCCATTTAGATTATTACAGAATATTGAGCAGAGTTTCCTGTAACATACAGTAGGTTCTTGCTTGTTATTCTATCTCATTTTTTATGTTTAAAATTTTATTAGGAAAGGTTTTTCTTTTTTTGACCTTGCTGCACAGCATGTGGGATCTTAGTTCCTTGACCAATGATCAAACCCATGCCCCCTGCATTGGAAGCCCGGAGTCTTAACCACTGGACCGTCAGGAAAGTTCCAATTATCTATTCTAAATATAGTCATGTATATATGTTAATCTCTGTTTTTGAGACATGGAAAGGTTTCAGAAACTATGGACAAAGCTGCCAATTCTGCCTGGATGCCCCCCCCCCCCCCACCACTCTTGTCTGTATCTACAGCTCCTTCCTCAGTTACCCTGCAGATATACCCTGCTCTTTAGAATATAAACTCAGACGCTCCTGTTCCAAAGGCATGTCACATTAGCTCACATCTGCAGTTTTCTTTGACCTCTTTTCTTAGTCTCACATGGCACAATGTGCTAACTGCTGCAGCTCCTCCCTACCAGCACACACACACACACACACACACACACGCAGCACACCATTTATCACCCTGTGGGAAAATCAGAAAAATATTAAGTATCGTAATGAAGACTAACATTGAGTGTGTACAGAGCACTACAGTCAGTCCTGAGCACTTTTTTTGTATTAACTCTGCACCGTCCCCATGACCACATTTCACCGGATGGTGAGTGTCGGATGCTAGACGTGGAAGGAAATAAAACAGTTCTCTGTGGCTGGGAGCCAGAATGGGATGGAGTAGGGGGAAGAGGAGGACCGAGGATGGAGAGGCAGTTGTTTTGATGGACTGCTTTGGGAACATCTGGTAAGTCCTCACATCATTAAAACCCAAGGATCCAGTTTCTCAGATGATGAGAATATCCAGCTGGGAGCAGCCAAAGCTCTTGGGACGGTGGCAATTAATAAGTGATTCCTTAATTGAGAGAGTAGCATTGACATATATACACTACAATAGTGTATAACAGATAGCTAGTGGGAAGCTTCTGTATAACCCAGGGAACCCAGGTCGGTGTTCTGTGATAACCTAGAGGGGTGGGGTGGGGGTGGGGGTGGAGGGAGGCTCAAAACAGAGGGGATATATATACACTTTTAGCCGATTCATGTTGTTGTACAGCAGAAACACAACATTGTAAAGCTATTATCCTCCAATTAAAAAATTTTTTTTAAAAGTGGTTCCTGAAAAAATCTAGAAATGGAGCTACCATATGATCCTGCAATCCCATTCCTGGGCATATATCAGGAGAAAAACATTGTCCAAAAGGTTACATGTATTGTATCCCAATGTCGTTGCAGCACTGTTTACAATAGCCAAGACCTGGAAGCAACTTAAACGCCCATCGACAGAAATGGATAGAGAAGATGCAGTACATCTGTACAATGAAATAGTATTCACTCATTACAAAGAATGAAATATTCCACTTGCAGCAACTCAGATGGACCTGGAGATTGTCATACTGATCGACATAAGTCAGAGAAAGAGAAACATCGTATAATATCCCTTATGGGCAGAATCTACAATGAAATGATACAAATGAACTTATTTACAAAACAGAAACACACTCACAGACTTAGAGAAGAACTTATGGTTATCAGGTGGGGGAAGGATGGGGGAAGGGATAGTAAGGAGACTGGAATGTACATGTACATACTGCTTTATTTAAAATGGATAGTCAACAAGCACCTACTGTATAGCAGTAAAACTGTGCAATGTTATGCGGTAACCTGGATGGGAGGGGAATCTGGGGAAGGATGGATACATGTATAGGTATGGCTGAGTCCCTTTGCTGTCCATCTGGAACTATCAACAACATGGTTAATTGGCTCTTCAGTACAGTCATGCAATCGTGTCGAACTCTTTGCGACCCCACAGACTGCAGCACACCAGGCTTCCCTGTCCATCACCAACTCCCAGAGCTTACTCAAACTCATGTCCATTGAGTCAGTGATGCCATCCAACCTCCTCATCCTCTGTCGTCCCCTTCTCGTCCTGCCCTCAATCTTTCCCAGCATCAGGGTCTTTTCCAGTGAGTCAGTTCTTTACATCAGGTGGCCAAAGGATTGGAGCTTTAGCTTCAGCATCAGTCCTTCCAATGAATATTCAGGACTGATCTCCTTTAGGATGGACAGGTTGGATCTCCTTGCAGTCCAAGGGACTCTCAAGAATCTTCTCCAACACCACAGTTCAAAAGGATCAATTCTTCGGCACTCAGCTTTCTTTATAGTCCAACTCTCACATCCATACATGACCACTGGAAAAACCATAGCCTTGACTAGACAGACCTTTGTTGGCACAGTAATGTCTCTGCTTTTTCATATGCTGTCTAGGTTGGTCATAGCTTTTCTTCCAAGGAGTAAGCATCTTTTAATTTCATGGTTGCAGTCACCATCTGCAGTGATTTTGGAGCCCAAAAAATAAAGTCTCTCATTGTTTCCATTGTGTCCCCATCTATGTGCCATGTGATGGGACCAGATGCCATGATCTTAGTTTTCTGAGTGTTGACTTTTAAGCCAACTTTTTTGCTCTCCTCTTTCACTTTCATCAAGAGGCTCTTTAGTTCTTCTTCACTTTCTGCCATAAGGGTGGTGTCATCTGCATATCTGAGGTTATTGATATTTCTCTTGGCAATCTTGATTCCAGCTTGTGCTTCTTCCAGCCCAGCGTTTCTCATAATGTACTCTGCATATAAGTTAAATAAGCAGGGTGACAATATATAGCCTTGACCTACTCCTTTCCCAATTTGGAACCAGTCTGTAGTTCCATGTCCAATTCTAACTGTTGCTTCTTGACCTGCATACAGATTTCTCAGGAGGCAGGTCAGGTGGTCTGGTATTCCCATCTCTTTAACAATTTTCCACAGTTTGTTGTGATCCACACAGTCAAAAGCTTTGGCATAGTCAATATCTCAATACAAAATAAAAACATTTTTTTAAGTGCATCTCTATGAGTCAACCCATACTGCTGGGGGCCATATTCCAGATTAAGTCTTAGTGCCACCCATGACTTGGTCTGGGTCCTGAACCATAGGATGGACCATTTCACGCTTTCCCCAGAAACCTGATCAATGAAACCATCTCTCTTCTGACTCTCATCCCTTAAAGCTAAAGAAAGAGGAGCCAGGCTTGAGACCTTGAACCTTATTTACTGACTAATTCCAGTCTCTCTGTGATTATTATCTCTGTTGGTCCCCACTTTAAATCAACTGAAAGTGTACTCCTGTTGCAAACTGGAACCACTTCACTTCACTTTTTCTTCTCTATTCATTTGGGGGTTTGAAAAGCCAAGAGAAAAAATTTACCAGAGTGAAAAAGAAGGATCTGGGATTTAGGGATCTTCCCCCATGAAAAATAAACCTCCTGGTGCTTAAACATTTCGTGGTCTTTTTTCAAATACCTGGTCTCCAAAGGCTGGTTTTATAGATTCCATTAATGCTGGCTGCCACTGGGACAATTCTGGACAGATAGCTTGTCCCACCTGAGCCACTTCTTGGATTAAAAAGCAACTGCGCAGAAGGGAAGGGGCCTGTGTTTGCTCTATCATAGGCCTTGGAAAAGAGGTTTCCCCTTCCCTACCCCTCCCCGCAACACACACAGTGCCCACCATTCCCATCAAGTACAACAGCCAAACTCAAAATTGGATTTCACTTGTGTTGTGGTTGTTATTTTTCCACCCTCAGCATTTTTTTTCCTTAAAAAGGCTTTACATATATATGAAGGCTTTTTAAGAAAAAAAAATTATTTTCACTTTGATGAGGGTGAAAGAGGAGAGTGAAAATGCTGGTTTAAAACTCAACATTCTAAAATCTAAGATCATGGCATCCAGTCCCATCCCTTCATGGCAAATAGATGAGGGAAAAATGGAAACAATGACAGAATTTATTTTCTTGGGCTCCAAAATCACTGTGGATGGTGACCACAGCCACGAAATTAAAAGATGCTTGCTCCTTCGAAGGAAAGCTATGACCAACCTAGAGAGCGTATTAAAAAGCAGAGACATCACTTTGCCAACACAGGTCCATCTAGTCACAGCTCTGGTTTTTCTTGTAGTCATGTACAGATGTGAGAGTTGGACCATAGAGAAGGCTGAGTGCCAAAGAATTGATGCTTTCAAACTGTGGTATTGGAGAAGAGTTGAAAGAGTCTATAAATGGCTGTGCTGGGTCTTAGTTGGAGCATGCGGGATCCTTTCTAAGTTGCAGCATGCAAACTCTTTGTTGCAAGTGGGGTCTAGTTCTTTGACCAGGGATTGAACCCAGGCCCCCTGCATTGGGAGCAGGGAGCCACTGAACCACCAGGGAAGTCTCCCTCTAAAAGTCTACACTTAAATAAACTGCATTACCTAAACATCTCCTGGGATGCTGTGTAAGGCTCAGGTCTGAACCCAGAGCCTTTGATGGAGATGTTCAGACTGCTAGACACAATTAGAGTCCATTGCCTCGGGCTAGGGTGGGGTTGACCTTGGTTTTTGGCTTCTCAGTAATTTTTGTTGCAATTTTTAAGTGTCCCAAGAGACAGCATTGACTCTCCACTCCACCCACTGGGTCCTGCCAATGTTATCTTCCTAGAGACAGCTGTGCCCTACAGGAGAAGTTTTCAGGTTCTCCTAACAGGACATGAAAAATACTGACAGCATTCAAGATGACCAGGTAGAGTCTTCAGCCTAGCACTAAGATAAGATATCTGCAGAAACTACCGGAATAGACCCCAGAGTCTCTGTGGCGAAGTAAGTTAGGCACCCTGGGTCTCAGTTTCTTCGCCTACACCATGGAAATAGTTTTGGAAGCAATAGCATAGGCAAGTGAAAGGAGCTGCTAAAATAAAGCCTGTGTGGGACTCCCCTGGTGGTCCAGTGGTTAAGTCTTCGCCTTCCAATGCAGGTGGTACAGGTTTGATCCCTGGCCGGGCAGCTACGATCCCTCGTGCCTCGTGGCTAAAAACCCGAACATAAAACAGAAGATCTATTGTAACAATGCCAATAAAGACTTTAAAAACAAATTAAGCACACAGAGTGCCTAGCATGTAGTGAGCCTTCTCTTAAATGTTAGCTGACATTGATGACGAGGATAATGACATAACGTTGTCCATGTAGATACAAACGAGAGAAGTTGCCTGATTTGGGAGAAATCAGGGACCGCTTTACAGGGGAGGCAGCATTTGGACAAAATCCTGGAGGGTTTAAGTGGCTCAGAGTCAGGTACAATAGTAGAAGAAGACTGGAGAAAGGAAGAGAATTTCAGGACGGTAGATGATGCGCTGAAGGGCCCTGGGGAAGAGTGAGCAGTCATTTGTTTTAACTGAAGCCTGATGGTGATGAGCTAGACACAGCGGGAGGCAGAGTCTGCCTCCAGAGGGAAGGGTCTCTCTGTGGGTCCCAGGGCGCAACGGGAGGCATGGAGCAGATTTCTCTTGAAGTTCACACTTCAAGTTTGTTTGTTGTTTTTTTTTTTTTTTCTGATTTTTAAAGACAAAAGTTATTTATTTAAAAAGTTTAAAAATTATTTAAATTGGAGCATGACTGCTTCAGGGTTGCAAAGAGTCGGACATGACTTATCCACTGAGCGCAGAGTACATGACTGCTTTACAATGTTGTGCTAGTTTCTGCTGCACAAGTGACTGGGTTCTGTGTACACACACATCCCCTCCCTCTTGAGCCTCCCTCCCACCCCCGCCCCCATCTCAGCCCTCAGGGCCTCCACACAGCACCGAGCTCAGCTCCGTGCGCTACGCAGCCGCTCCCCACTAGCTAGCTATTGCACACGCGGTAGTGGATATATGTCAAACTACTCTCAGTTAATTCCTCCCCTTCCTTCCTCCGCACCGCCCGCCGCTTGGTGCCCACAAGTCCGTTCTACATTTGCGTCTCTACTCCTGCTCTGCAAATAGGCTGCCCTACAGGGCAGTGACGTCCGTACAAAAGCCATATAACATCAGACAACGGCATCTGGAAATCACTGGATGCAATTTCCCTTTTTAAGGATGGAGAGGCATGAGAGTCAAGCAAAGACTGCAGGGAGCCACACGTCACTGGGGAAGTGGAGGTGTCTACGGTGGGGATGATGTCTTGGGTCCCTCTCATTCCAAGCTTCTGCAATCCTGACCCAGACCCCTGCACCCTCCTTGGGAAGGAGCAGGGGCCCTGGGGGCTTTCACCTTCAGGGGATTCAATCCTATGCATATTTCAACGTCCAACCAAGTGCCTTCCCTGAGCCTAGCCTTCTAGCAGAATCACCTGGGCAGCTCTTGGAACGATGCAAATGAGCCAACGCCATCCTTGGAGAAAAGGGTTTCTGGGCTGAGGCCTGTGCATCTGTGTTTTCAATAAACTATTTATTTCAAAGGCTCAACACTCCAAGAAGATGGCCTTTCAGTCTCCCACAGCGCATTGTAGCTATTTTGCAATGTTTTCTCTCCTCCTCTTGGAGACTATATCTGAGTCATCTTTGAAACTCGCCCCCACCCCCCTAGCAGCTAGGGCAGTTTTTTTTTTTTTTTTAACCTAACGGACACTAAATGAATAAATGTTTGATGAATGAAAATGATCGAAGAAATGAATGAAGCATTGTGTAAATCAGTGGACAATGGCAGTAGTAGTGGCTACTATTTTTAGTAATTGCTGTGTGCCAGAAAGCACCAAATATAGGTGCTATGTCATCTAAGCCTTGTGTTCCTGTGAGGCGTGTACTATTCTCTTCACTGTATGATACAGGAACGCAGGCTCAGAAAGATGAAGTGACTTGTCCAACTTTGAACAACCTATACGTTGACAATTTTTAAGAAAACCGGGCTATGATGGTTTGTGCTGCCTGTCCTACGCCCTTGGCGAGACTGGTGTCGCCGGGACAAGTCTGGGAAAAGAGCAGCGTTGCTCTCTTCTGCCCTCTGCTGGCTCCATGCGGAGTAGCGGAAAGAGCGCAGGAGGGACTGGCTTCCTTTGAAGGGTCTGAGCCCCACTTGGATTTTAGTGTCTTTTTCATTAGATTAGTCATCTTCCTTCCACCTGGGTTCTTCCTCTTGTCCGGCACATCCCTCTAAGGCCAGGTTTGGATACAGGCTCAGGGTGGGCTGCAATGAGCTTGCCTTGGGTTTAGTAGAGGACCTGTGGTTGACTCCACCTGAGTCTGTCCTGATAAACCACGAGCTTATATAGAATTTGGAGGTCCCTTGAAGACCCTCCTTCCTATCTAGGGTTCTTGACTGGGGAGTATGGATAAGTTTCAGGATATCTGTTTTCCTTGTTTAGGCTTATATCTATTCTCTGGGATGGATAAGGGTTTAGATTCAGATCTCCAACTCATGAACCATGGTGCCCCCCCCCCCCTCGCCACACACACACTACAGAGGTGAGGGTGTCACAGCCCTGAAGGGGAAGGAGGAGATTGGCCCGAAGTCAGACAGAGGGTCAGTGCTGCTATATAGCTCCTGACACCCAGTCCATAGCAAACCATAACCCACACGCTCCCAAGCCCATCTGCCTCTCCTCTGCAAAAAGAGGCCAATTTTCCATCAGGACTGCCCTTTCCCAGAGGTTATGTTTCCCCGAGGTTTGGCCCCACCCAGAGACCTCTGTACTAGCTCAAATGGGCAGCTGCACCCAGCTGGTCCCACAGAGCAGGTGAGAGGTAGGCGTGCCCACATCCAAGGAGACATGGGGCCAGCGGGCACCCCAGGGGTCGCTCTTGCGTTCATGAAGTCCACGTGACGACTCACAACCACCTTGGGAGATGGCTGGGGCAAATGAGTATCTCTCCAATACACAGATGGGGAAACCAAGGCCCTGAGAGATCAGGTGGTTCGCTTAGACTCTCAGCTAGACCGAGGCAGAGCTGGCCAGCCCCTCAGCTCCATGCTTTTTGTCTACATCCAAGCTGGCTCCGGGTTTAAGATGTTCATGTTTTAGCAAGAATGTATGTTCAAGGGTCAGATATCCGTTACCTCTGTTGAATAGCATTCTGCGATGAGTCTGTCCAGAAATATCTCAAACAAGGTAGAACAAAAACAAATACCACATAATTCAATTCCATATGAGCTCTGAGGATCTCCTACACGTCGGAGGACCAGGGAATATACTTCATGCAGAGAGTTTGGGTCTCTCACTTGCCCTAACCCCCTGTCTCTGCCCCGGGATTTCTCTCAATTGTTCTTGGCTCTTTTTGTTCCCAACAGGTGATCAAACCAAACAGGCAAATCCACTTTCCAAAGTAAAGGAAGGCAAAGAAGTACAATGCGTTAATGACTCTGGCATCCCAAGGACTTTTGCTTCATTATCTCATTCTTTTAATAGTTAATGAATCCATGCATTCATCCAGCACAGATGTCTTCAGGGCTTACTTTGTCCCAGCTCTGTGGTCCTGGGATGCAGCAGTGAATGGTTATGGGCCCTCCTTCACGGAGATAGTCTTCTATCCAGACAGACAGATAACAGAGGTGAGATGTCACCTCACACCAGCCAGAATGGCCATCATCACAAAATGGACAAACAATAAATGTTAGAAAGAGTGTGGAGAAAGGGGAACCCTCTTGCACTGTTGGTGGGAAGGTAAATTTGTGCAGCCACTATGGAAAACAGTATGGAGGTTCCTTAAAAAACTAAAAACAGAATTCCTGTGTGACCCAACAGCCCCACTCCTGGGCAGTTACACAGAGAAAAACCGTGATTCAGAAAGATACATTCAGGGACTTCCCAGGTGGTGCAGTAGATAGGAATCCGCCTGCCAATGCAGGAGCACAGGTTCAACCCTTGGTCTGGGAAGAGCCCACGTGCCACGGAGCAACTAAGCCTACGCACCACAACCACTGAGCCTGAGCTCTAGAGCCCGCAAGCTGAAGGTATTGAGCCCAAGTGCTGCAAGTCCTGAAGCCCGAGCGCTCTAGGGCCCACGCTCTACAACAAGAGACACCACTGCGATGCGAGGCATGAGCTCCGCAACAGTGAGTATCTCCCATTCGCCGTGACTAGAGAAAGCCCATGCATAGCAAAGACCCAGCACAACCGAAGATAAATAAGCTGATTTTAAAAGGCAATGCACCCCAGTGCTCATTGCAGCACCACTTACAACAGCCAGGGCATGGAAACAACGTAACAGCCCAGCAGAGGAGTGGGTGAAGAAGGCGTGATGCGCATGCGCAATGGAATGCTGCTGCTGCTGCTGCTGCTAAGTCGCTTCAGTCGTGTCCGACTCTGTGCGACCCCGTAGACGGCAGTCCACCAGGCTCCCCCGTCCCTGGGATTCTCCAGGCAAGAACACTGGAGTGGGTTGCCATTTCCTTCTCCAATGCGTGAAAAGCGAAAGTGAAGTCGCTCAGTCGTGTCCGACTCTTAGTGACCCCATGGACTGCAGCCCACCAGGCTCGTCCATCGATGGGATTTTCCAGGCAAGAGTACTGGAGTGGGGTGCCATTGCCTTCTCCGATCACTCTGTCTGCTGCTGCTGCTAAGTCGCTTCAGTCGTGTCCGACTCTATGTGACCCCATGGTCAGCAGCCCACCAGGCTCCACCATCCCTGGGATTCTCCAGGCAAGAACACTGGAGTGGGTTGCCATTTTCTTCTCCACAATGGAATACTACTTAGCCAGAAAAAGGAGAAAACTGTTGCAGTTGCAGAGACATGGATGGACCTAGAGATTGCATACAAACCGAAGTAAGTCAGAAAAACAATACCATATATTAATGCATGCATGTTGAATCTGAAGAAAAAAGGGTACAGATGATCTTATTTACAAAGCAGAAACAGAGACACAGATGTAGAGAACAAATGTATGGACACCAAGGGAAAAAGGGGAGGATGAGCTGAATTGGGAAATTGGGACTGACATGTCTACACTATTGATACTATGTTGCAGCCTACCAGGCTCCTCCCTCCATGGGACTTGCCAGGCAAGAGTACTGGAGTGGGGTGCCATTGCCTTCTCCGATAAAATAGATTGCCCAGTGGTTAAGGCAATGTACTGCTAACCCATAGGGCTTCCCAGGTGGCGTTAGAGGCAAAGAACCTGCCTGCCAATGCAGGAGACCTAAGAGATGTGGGTTCAATCCCTGTGTTGGGAAGATCCCCTGGAGAAGGACACAGCAACCCATTCCAGTATTCTTGCCCGGAGAATCCCATGGACAGAGGAGCCTGGTGGGCTACAGTCCATGGGGTTGCAAAGAGTCGGACATGACTAAAGTGACATGGCATTATAAAATAGATAATTAAAGAGAACCTACTCTATAGCACAGGGAGCTCTGCTCAAGGCTTGGTGGTGACCTAAATGGGAAGGGAATCCAAAAAAAGGGGGGATGTATGTATATGCATCGTGACTGACTTAGCTGTACAGTAGAAACTATCTCAACATTCCACTGCAGCAACTGTGCTGAAATAAAAATTAGACAGAAAGAAAAAAGGGGAGTCAGCAGGATTCTAGGTGGAAAAGAATGGTGGCAGGGGCGGGGACCTACATGAGATGCAGAGACCCTGGAAGGCATCCTGAGAGGACACTTTATGATGAGCTATGAGGCTTGAGAAGGAACCGGCTGGGTGAAAGCAGAGGGAACAGCCTTCCAGTTAGAGGGAAACGCCCAAGTGGGGGAAGACTTGGTCTAGATGGAGAGCAGAAAGAGGTCCCAATGGAAGAGCAGCATGACACATGAAGAGAAGGATGAGAGAGAGGAAAGGGGGAGAGGCAGGAAGGGGGATCTAGAAAAGAGCCTGTTTATTTTATTTTTTAATATTTATTTATTTAATTGGCTGCGCTGGGTCTTAGTTGCGGCACGCGGGAGCTTTGCTGTGGTACACTGAGTCTCTAGCTGTGGTGCGCAGGCTCAGGAGTTGTGGCCCACTGACTTTGTGGCTCCAAGGCATGTGGGATCCTAGTTCCCCGACCTGGGATTGAACCCATGTCCCCTGCATTGCAAGGCAGATTCCTAACCGCTGCACCACCAGGGAAGCCCCGAGCCTGTATCTGGGACCAGGAAGATCTCAGGGACAGCTGGCACCCCTCAGGCTGGTTCCCCAGCCCCGTGTCTGCCTCCCCTCAAGGAAACGTCTAGAGGCTTTTCCGTCCTCTGGATGAAAGATGAGGGCAGTGTTGTCACAGCAGAGAGCTCACGTGGCGCTGAGATTGAATCTCCCGCTGGGAGCTGAGTGGGAAAGTCATCACTTCCCCACAGGCTCCGAGAACACTCAGGCCTCATCAACCCCTCATCCCCCAACGTGCATTCACACAGCCCCTTCTAGCAGCGGTCCTTAAATTTTTTTTAAATTTTATTTTTTCAATTGAAGTATGGTTGCTTGTTGGTTTATTTAAATGTTGATTTGTTTGGATGCATTTTCCCCTGCTAAATGCATAGTATCTTTTCTGTCTAATTTTGTTTTGGCTTTTTTGAATATTTATTTACTTATTTGGCTGTATTGGGTCTTAGGCCAAACATGTAGGATCTTTGTTGCTGTGCACGGACTCTCTAGTTGTCGTGCCCTGGCTCTGGACTCAGTAGTTGCCCCGAGGCTTGTGGAATCTTAGTCCCCCCACCAGGGATTGAACCCACGTCCCCTGCATTGCAAGGCACACTCTTAACCAGTGGACCACCCGGGAAGTCCCTAATTTTGTATTTTTTTTAAAAAGGGCTTCCCCCAGTGGTCTCAGCTTCCGCTGGGGCTCTGAAGCCCACACTGTCTGACCTTTATGGCCCTCTCTTCTGCATGTACAAGCTACTTCCCTGTCTTCTGAGCTCAAAGGCACCTTGATCAACCCTCTTGAACATCCTTGGTCATGTCCCTATAGTGTTTACTTATGTCTGGCTTCATGATAATCCCCTATCATGAGTTACATTGTTTCATTATCACAACAACCCTTTAAGGAAAGGACAGAATGAACCCCATTTTTAAGATGAGGAAACTAAGAACAGGAGGTTAAGAAATCTGCCCAAGGTCACACAGCCAGTAAGTCCAAGAGTCCAGTTGCATCTAGGCAGTTGAGCTCCGGGGTCCAAGCTTTGTCTGTTGGTGGCTCCAGAGCCTTAGACTTCAGTGTGTTCAGCCATTTCCTGGGCATCCCACTGCCCACAGGCTCAGCCTGCTCAGACTGGGCTGTCTCAAGCTAGGGGGCAGCTTCAATTTCCTTCCATCTGTTGTTAGTGGCACCATGATGGTGAAGGTCAGCTCTTCTTTCTGCTAAGCACCCCTCCCTGCCTCCAGGCACGGTGACTGGTCCAGGCGTGGGTATGTCAGGGGGACCAGCAAACCCAGGGCCTCCTGTGCCCGCAAGTGCAGACACTCTCTGAGGGAGGCCCCTTCCTCCCTCTGGGGTCTCTATGCTGAGATGAAGTAAGCCTGGAGCTGCCCACAGCTGGGTGCCCTCCCACTGCCAACTGAGTGCACGGGTGCAGCCCACATAGGTTCTGAAATGAGATAGTGGGGAGGAGAGCAGGAGGAATAAGTCAGACACATCCCAGAGTCCCCAGAGACAACAGTCCCAGGATGCCCAGGGCTGGAGGTGGTTTCAGTGGGTTTCTGTCACTTGCAACCCCCCAATCTGACCCCAAACTGGGAAACTTGCTGCCCTTCTTGTCATCTCTGTTGCCCTCCATCCTATGGATTTCCAGGTCTGGTCCATCTTGGTTTCTTGGCCCCGTCACTGGTCCAGATCATCGTCACCTCTCACTTGAACTGTTGATAACAGGTCTCTCCCAAACCAGCTCCCTCCAGTCCAGCCTTCCCCTTTCCACCAGCCAGAGCCATCTCTACACAAACATGGGCCAGCCTGGTCCTCCCCAAAGCATTGCAAGGATTTCCCAACATTTCCTAGGGATGCCCAAGCTCCTTGGAACAACAAATGAGGGCCTGCATGCATGGCTGGAGAACTGAACTGTTTCAGCTTTGGGCTGTCACTCACTTGGTCCTCACTTCCTGGAACACCTGTCTCTTCCTTCACCTGGTCAGCTCTTGTCACCCTTTCAGGCTTAGCTGAGTTTCTCTCCTCCAGAAAACCATCCTTGGTCACCATTCTAAAGGTCCCAAAGTTTCTCTTCTGCACTGCTCTGGGGTTCTGTGCATCACTGTCCTCTGTCCCCATTAGGCCACATGATCCTTAAGGGCAGGGAACACAACTCATGTTGACACCTCTAGGGCCATGTTGGTGGCTGAAACACAGCAGGGCCTCAGCAAATGACTCCGACCCACATTAACCTTCTGAGTCTCACTTTCTCGTCCATCAAAAGCTGAGCTTATACAAGGTGACCTCTGTAGAACTCTATAAGTCAGAAGCCAACCCCACATAAGATGACTTTGGTGACATCTTTCCTGATTGAATTTTTGCAATTGAGGGGCTGAAAAGGGATGAGCTTCTTTTTCCCATTTTCTATTCTCCCCACACGGAAGAGATCTGCGTGTGGCCTCTAGAAATTATGTTAACTTGATCAATTAAAAAAAAAACAATAATTTTCATTTCTAGTCCTGATAGTTGGAAAAAGTTAATATCTTGCCTTTGCTCTTGGCTTCACGCCAGAGTCAAATTAGATTTATGAATTTAGCATGATTGAAAGTTAACAGATAACTCCATGTTCTGCTGAGCCAGTGCAAACCTTTAATGTTTAATCAAGAAGCAGAATTAGGAGTTAAGTATGCCTTGCTTGGGATATTAAAAAAAAAAAAATAAGAAATACCCCTAAGCCTTCTAATCACAACCAACTTCCAGTCTGTCTAGCTGGCCAGGGTTATTCTCAGCTCATGTAACTTCAGAAAATAGGGCTCCTGGTCCTAAAGGAATGGACCCTTCATTTTAACAATGAATGGAGGGATGGGGGAAGCCCTACAGGCAAGCCAAACCACTTGAGCATCACCCCAGAGCCCCCATCCACGGCCAGAGATGGGATAATTAGTGTATGAGTCTGCTAGACTGCGGTAACAAAAGAACCACAAACGGAATGGCTTAAATAAGAGAAATTGACTTGTTCACATTTCTGGAGGTTGGAAGTCCAAGATCGAGGAGTCGTCAGGGCCATGATCTTTCAGAAAGTGCTAGGAAAGGATCTGATCCAGGCCTCTCTCCTAGCATCTGGCAGTGCCTTGGTTTAAGTCACTATAATCCCAATTTTCACATGGCATTCTCTCTGCCCATGTGTCTAAGTGTTCAAATCTCCCCATTTTTTAAGGATGCGAGTCATATTGGATTGGAGAAGGAAATGGCAACCCCACTCCAGTGTTCTTGCCTGGAGAATCCCGTGGACAGAGGAACCCCGTGGGCTGCTGTCCATAGGGTTGTACAGAGTCGGACATGACTGAAGCGACTTAGCATGCATGAAACCCACTCCAGTATTCTTGCCTGGAGAATGCAAGGGACAGAGGAGGCTGGTGGGCTGCTGTCTATGGGGTTGCACAGAGTAGGACACGACTGAAGCGACTTAGCAGCAGCAGCAGCAGCATATTGGATTAGGGCAAAATGCTCCACAAGACTGCATCTTAACTAAGTATTTTGGCAAGGAACTTATTTCTAAATAAGGTTACATTCCAAGGTCCTGGGGGCCAAGACTTCAAAATATGAGTCCAAGGGGCAGAGAGATACAATTTAAACCATAATAGTCATCTGGATGGAAAAGTATTGGAATATTCAGTCATTTGCATCTAGACTTTGCTCTTGGTTCTTTCCCCAGATCTAGCTAATTGTTTTTAGAATGTTTCTGCTAATAACCTCCTGTCCCCTTTCTAAATATAGCCTTCTAAGGGTCTACCGTAAATAGCTTCGGCCTTGATTAACGTGGTTTACAAATTATACAGATTGGCATTTTCAGAAGCAAAATGCAAGAATATGCAGCAAATGGACATCTCTGGTGGTCCAGTGGTTGAGAATCCACCTGCCAATGCAGGGAACATGGGTCCATCTCTGGTCTGGGAAGATCCCACACGCTGCAGAGCAGGTAAGCCCTCTTGCCACAAGTACTGAGCCTGTGTGCTGCAACTGCTGAAGCTCGCACACCCAAGAGCCTGTGCTCAGCAACAAGAGAACCACTAGGATGAGAAGCCCGCACACCGCAATGAAGAGTAGCCCTCACTCTCCTCAACTAGAGAAAAACCCCATGTGCAGCCACGAAGATCCAGTGCGGCCAAAAATAAGCAAATAAATAAATAGTTTTTAAAAAAATAAAGTATAAAAGAGTCCAGGATCAAGAGTTTGATTCTGGAGCCCAGATTTGAAAAACAAAAGAATATGCAGAAAATGCAAGAATGTTGGCAAAGCTGCCAAGCTGATGGTTGCCCTGGATGTCCAGAGCCCAGCTCTTCTCCTTAGCCCAGCGCCTCTGGGGGAGCCTTTTCATATTGGTACACTTTAGACCTAGCTTTTCAGATGCAGCAAGAAACAACTTTTCTTAGTGTTCAGGCAGCAGAGCAGCTAGAAATGATGGTTTCTCTTTGCAGAACATGGTGAAATATTGATAGGTTAAGCCAAAGTGAATATAATAAATATACAATTGCCTGATAAATTGGTCATTATGTTTTCAAGATTCTGGTTTTGACAGGAAGCCACAGGCTCCAATGTTTTTTTGTGGGGGCGGGAGAGGAAATCTTATAATTGAGGAAATCATATTCATGTCTTTTATTTTTAATTGTTGAAAAACTCTCCATGATCAGATTTCAGAAGAACAAATTGGTCTGAGTTAGGAACACCAACATCTCATGGGAGTGCCATGGTGCCCTGGAAAAATACAAAACAGCAGGATCCCTTTGTGAAGCCAAATATTCCACAAAAGTTGAGGGCATGAGAGAGGACACGTGGAACTGCCATGCTGAGGTGGGGTAGCAGCCCCCCGCCCCCCAATATCTGCCCCCTCAAGCCTTGCCTCAGCATCCAGGAAGCTCCAGAGACAAGAAAGCCTGTCAGCTGTGTGACCATGGACTAGTTCTCACCCCTGCTTCTTCCTTCCCTGGTAGCTCAGCTGGTAAAGAATCTGCCTGCAATTCAGGAGACCCCGGTTCGATTCCTAGGTTGGGAAGATCCCCTGGAGAAGGGATAGGCTACCCAGTCCAGTATTCTTGGGCTCTCCTGGTGGCTCAGATAATAAAGAATCTGCCTGCAATGTGGGAGAGCTGGGTTTGATCCCTGGGTTGGGAAGATCCCTTGGATAAGGGCATTGCTACCCACTCCAGTATTCTTACCTGGAGAATCCCCATCAACAGAGGATCCTGGTGGGCTACAGTCCATGGGGTTGAAAAGAGTTGGATTCGACTGAGCAAATAAGCTTCCTCCAGGGGGATCATAGTCTTTGATGGGTAAGACAAAACACACATCCACACAAAGGTCAAGCTTTCTCCCTCTCCCTAAAGGCAGAAGACGTCACCTGCCACTGTCTAAGTAGATAGAAACCAATCCTTCACTCCTGGTTTCATCCCAAGCGAGCTCTGGATCCACTACAACCCCCTCCCGCACCATGGGTGCACCTTGTGCATGAAGATGAATGGCTTCCCCCAGCCCATCTCCCATCCCTTCATCCATCACCAGCTGCCTGCCTGCAGCTTCCCCACCACGTGATCTGGAGACCCCCCCTCCCCCGCCCCCAGTGTGCTTCTCACGCCTGAGCTCTAAATTACTCTGACAGCTCGTCCTTGATAAAGAACGACGGAGGATTATGCTTCTGATCAGGGGTTGACTAACTGTGAAATGCAAAGTCCCTGTCCCCAAAGTGCTAGCCATCACTTAGAAAATAAGGAGGGAGCCTAGCCAGCTTGCTAGGGCCTGGATTCTAAGAGGAAGGAGGCTGGCGGACTTGATCATTTTATGCATTTGAAGGGAGTTTATCAACCCTTTGGCTTTTATTTATTTATTTTACGATGGTGCTGGGTCTTCACTGCTGCATGGACTTCTCTCTAGGGGGAGGGAGCAGGGGCTACTCTCTAGTTGCGGTGCGTGGGCTGCTCATTGCGGTGTGGCTTCTCTTGTCAGATAACACGGCTCTAAGGCATGCAGGCTTCAGGAGTTGTAGTACATGGGCTCAGTAGTTGCAGCTCCTGGGCTCTAGAGCACAGGCTAAATAGTTGTGGCTTAGTCGCTCCGCGGCATGTGGGATCTTCCTGGATCAGGGATCGAACCCATGTCTCTTGCACTGGCAGGCAGATTCTTTACCGCTAAGCCACCAGGGAAGCCCAGTCCCTTGGTTTTACTGTGTCCTTTCTAGTCATTTGTCCCGTCACTGGCCCTCTCAGGCTTCTAGACAGCAGAGGTCAGGGGTGGTGCAGCCCCATTGGTCAGGTGAGTAGACTGAGATGTAGAGACAGTCTACTGTGTAGATGTTTAGACAAATAAGATTCTCAGCAGCTGTCAAAGGGCCACAGTGTCTGATATGATGCCCACTTCCTTCTCCTGGCTAGGTCAGATAAGGATCAGGCAATCAGGAGGCTGTGTGGGTGTGCCTGTCCTCAACTGAAGGACCACCACTCTCCATCAGAGTGGTTGGCATGCTGGGAGCCCTGGAACTTCCTCACAAGGCTGGGTAGTCGGTCTCCTGAACAAAGCTGGGTCAAGGCCATCTTCTCACATGACTACCTTGTTGATCTGGTTCCCACCCCAGAAGGAGGAGACCCAAATCCTTGGCTGGACTGGGTTCGTCTGGGTGGGAGTGGGTTTTTGAGGTCTTGTGGCTGCAACAGAGGATCCTAAGATGGTCCTGCCTGGAGCTGGAGGAGTGGGCAAAGATGAAGGCAGGCAGGTAGGAGAGTCAAGGTCCACAAGGCCTGGACAGGAAGAACAATGACAAAAATTTAAGAGCAATGGGGTGCCCTCTCTCTTAAATGTTGTTCTTATCTTCTCTTAGAGAAGAAGTTTAGAAACAAGGGAGATGAAAGCAAGCAAAAAAAGGTATAGATCTGCTGGAGGAGGCTGCGTCTGGTGAACAGGAACAAAGGTTTCATCTCTCATGTTGGTTCCATGCGTGTTGGTGCTGCCTGTACCTCTGTGGCTCAGAACCACAATATTTATTCTCCTGTGGCTTTGAAGGCCTGAAGACCAAAGTCAAGGTGTCAGCAGGGCCACTGTCTCTCCAAAGGCTCTTGGGGAGAATCCTTCCTTGCCTTGTCCAGCTGCTGGTGGGCCCTGGTGCTCCCTGGCTTGTGGAAACCTTACTCCAACCTCTGCCTTCACTTTCACATCATGTTCAGCTCTGTCACCATCTGATAAAGACACCAGGTATCAGCTTTAGGGTGCCTCCCCTACCCCCCCAATAAAGATGATTTCATCTTGAGGTCTTTAACTAATTACATCTGCCAGGAGCCTATTTCTAAATAAGGTCACAGTCTGAGGACCCAGGATTGAGGTGGATACGAGCTTGCTCAGTTGCTCAGTCGTGTCCAACTCTCTGTGACCCCATGGACTGTCGCCTGCCAGGCTCCTCTGTCCATGGTATTTTCCAGGCTAGGATACTGGAGTGGGTTGCCATTTCCTACTTCAGGATAAGGGTTTAGGGGGACACTATTCAACTCCTTACTCCCCTCAGCTCAGCCCCAGAGTCTCCTGGCATGAACCCAAAGACACATGGGCCTCTATTCTGGGGCTCACCCCATCAACCTCCTCACCCTATCTTCCCAGTCACTCCATCCCAGCTGTGCTCATCTCTCCCCACCCCCAGGCTGGTAGAGATTGGTGGACAACCCTTCAGATCACCCTGTTCTCTTTGTCCATTGACTTCTTGAAGCAAAGCCAGAGCTCTCTCAGCGTTCTCTGCCTGAAAGGTTATGTTGCAGGAAGTGCCCAGCTCTGGCTCTGGGGTCAGAACACCTGGCCCCTGTTAGATTCTGGGGTCACCTGCCAGCCAGCTCCTGGGATCAGCTCTGCCCATTCCAGTTGTGTGCACACATGCGTGCATGTGTGTCTCTTTCTGTCTCTCTCGACTCCTTCCTGACTTAAAAGGGAGATCTGAGGTCAGCTCCCAACTATGGAGTAGGCCTGGGTGGCCAGAGCCTCAGGACATAACCAGACCAGAGTGGAAGGACTGGAGTTATGTCAGTAGAGTTGGACTAGGGAAGGGCTGGGGTTGGGAGAAGAAATCTAAGCCCAGTCTATCTGAGATTTGCATGAGCAACTAAGGGGAAGATGTGCAGATTTGGGGGCTGGGCCACATAGACCCAGGGTTAAAGCTTGCCTCTTACTGCATGTCCTCTGGGCCTCAGCTGTCTCATATATAGCAAGGACAAGAGGAGTATCTTCTTCACAGGGTTTTTATGAAGACTGATTGGGAAGGCGCTGAAAGCGCTTACTCTACCAGGCTTCTAGTCTACTACCTAACCTGAGTTCTTCCTTCGCTTTCCCCAGTCCAGAAGCAGAGTGGGTGTCAGGGCAGGAGCTGCAGCAGAGGTCTAGGGAGATGGTGTCTGGAGGGAGAGGTCCAGAGGGAAGCCGGGTCACCCACTAAGACAGGGGCAGGGCTCAGGTGAAGGAGAATTACCAGAGAAGGAACAGACCTGGCAAGCCACCATGAGGATGCTCCTCGTGCACTGGGATAGATTCTTGCACCAGCTGAATCCTGACTCTGCCTTCTTATCTTTTCATAGGAACGTCGAGTCCCTCCCTCTCCCCCCACTCCAATGGATGGCATTGTCCTCGGTATCATGAAAGAGGAGAGGACAGGGTATTTAGAGAAAACGTCTCCTTCCTCTGGTCGCCCAAGCCCCCTTTGGCTGTCTCCATACTGTGCATTTCCCCTCCAACGTGGCTCTGGGTGCCAAAAGCAGAATCCAGATAGATATGGGCCATTTCCTCTGCAGCCGAACAATAACAGAGGATAATTATCCACTGGACGCTGTTTACCGCTTTGCATTTGGTTGCAGGTCCTGTGCCCAGGGATGGTCACAGCCCGAGCCTCCCTAATGACCTGGAGAGCAGAGCAAAGGACGTGATTATTCTGTTTATTGAGAATTAAAACAAATCTGGTCAGAGGAGAAGTCATCTGCTATTTGGCTCTTCCCAAAAGCAATTACCTGTAATTGTGCTGCTTCAGGAAAGACAGTCGCTGGTATTTGAGGTCCAAAACCATTACAGCAACCTGAAAGGGCCCAGAGGAGACTAATCATAGCATTTTTCTCAGAACCCCAGCCCCTGCACTTCCTTTTGATTTGGGTTCAATTTATAGCCCATGAGGCCCCTCGCAGGTGCAGAGAACAGTGTGTGTGTTGGCGGAGGCGTGAGTGTTAATTGGAAAATTCTGCAAACCACCTTTATCAAAGGTGAGACAGCCTGCTGGCCTATTAGTTCAAATGGTTTCATCTTGTCCAGCTGAGCTGTGTTCAGGCTCTGGGGCTTCTTGTTGGCTTTGTAAATTTGTATGTGTTTAAATTAAAGATCCAAACAAAATGGGTTGGCTATCGTGGCCCATGGTGTGTGGGGATTGATTGTGAGGTATATTTCAAGATGATTTTTACTACTCACCGGAAAAATACTGAGGTTGGTGAATAATTTACTTAGAGAATCGCTTCCAGTGGAATGAAAGTCATCCTAATGGTCTTATGACATCCATTCACCTGTGAGGTACTTAATTTAGTGAGAGATCATAGGGTGGCCTTGGAGCCAAGTCCTGGTAATGGCACTGAAGCCACCGCCTGTCTCATCCAGGCTGCTCGCGCCAGCAGGGAACCACAGCCACCGTCGAACTGTTCATGGTTATTGATACGATCACATGTTTTCAGATTAGATGACTCTGGATATCTCAATTCTTTTCATCCTCCTATACCACCACCAGAGGCAATGTCCAGATCTGAAGACATTTATGTGACATTATTCCATGCGGTGTACATCATTCTGCTACGTGAATCATCCCCCACCCCCGCAAATTGCTAGGGGGGCCATCATCCCCATTTTTTAGCTAGAGAAACTGGGTTCTGTAGGCCCTTTGAATGACCTGTAGGTTCCCTACAAGTGTCTCCGCAGGAAGCAAGTGGGCGATTATGACAGTTGGAAGTGCAGTGAGTGACCCAATGGAGTTTGGGATGCTGCGGTCATTGGTACGCAATGTGCTCAGCTGTCCCCATCTGTGCGGAGATGATATAAACTCAGTGAGGTTGAAACATCTGCCTGCCCTCACCCATCATCAAGATGGGTCTTACTGCACATGCAAGCAAAATTAGACTGGCGAAAGAGCGACCTCAGAATGCAAAGAAAAGCCATTTCTCCTTGATGCCTAAGAAGGATGCTGGCCAAGACCCTCTACATAAACAGAAACACAAAAGAATATAAAATCTATATTTCCATTTCCTTGTCTTTTCCCTTGATTACTGACTGTGGCAGCTGGCTTTAAGGGTGGAGAGAAGGAAACTAACAGCTATGGAGTGAACCAAGCCCAGGTACTTGGTTCTTATCAATTGGCAACGATTCTAAAATATGGTTATTACAGAAGCGGCATGGTCGGTTTTCTCCTCAGTATCCTTTTCTCTCTTCCTGCTCCCTAATGGAGCTCACGTAACTTGCAGGAAGCTAACTGATCCCGAGATTCAGGAGACAATTGCCACTGGTATAAATTAGGTATAGTTAGTTATTACATCAGAGAAGGCAATGGCACCCCACTCCAGTACTCTTGCCTGGAAAATCCCATGGGCGGAGGAGCCTGGTGGGCTGACATCTATGGGGTCTGCGAAGAGTCGAACACGACTGAGCGACTTCACTTTCACTTTTCACTTTCATGCATTGGAGAAGGAAATGGCAACCCCCTCCAGTGTTCTTGCCTGGAGAATCCCAGGGACGGGGGAGCCTGGTGGGCTGGCGTCTATGGGGTCGCACAGAGTCGGACACGACTGAAGCGACTTAGCAGCAGCAGCAGCAGCACTTACTCCATCCCGTTTCTACTGATGGGTTCAGAATCCAGGCTTCACCAGTCAGTGCATGACAGTCTCCTGGCGAATGCTATTGGTCCAGAGTGGGCACATGACTTCAGCTGGTCCAATCAGATTAATGGGGCCAATATTTATCCCAAGGTTCCCACAAACTGTAGACTGGGCGGCACTCTACGTCCTGTTCCTCCACTCTACTTTCTGGTGTCCCTCGTCTGATCAAGGGGAGCCGGCCAGAGCAGTGTAGACATCAGGAATTACAGGGACGTAACACTGAACCTCAACCACACCTATAACCTGCTCTTCCGCAGAACTGCCTGTCACAAGAAAACCTTCTTTACTATTTAAGCCAGTTTGAGGATGGATTCTACCACTTGCCATCCAGAGCATCCTAAGCAAATATGATTGGTGCCACTCATCTTCTTGACGAAAAGTGTGAATCATACGTATTGAGTAGTTTCCTTGAATCAGGTGACCATCCCTCGTCCAACCAGCTGAGACAGTTTTCAATCATGAGAGGCGAGGTATGTTAATACCATGGTTTAGAATGGACCTGGTTACCCAAGTTTCTTTGGACTGTAGATGAAGCAGGTTCCCCAAATCACATATCCCACGTCCAGCCAGAAGGGAACTGTCCTTTTCTTACGGTATTTTCCACTTCCTAGTGTAGTTCCATGTTTGGCACATTCTCAATAAATATTGATTTAATGGGATAAAGAGAAGACTGTCTCCATCCACATCTTACCCATTCCTTGTCTCGATTACATGTTCAGCCTTGCTCCATCTTCTCAGTAGAATGCTAAGTAGCACTCTCCCCTCAAATGTGTAAAAGGGAAAAGAACCTCAGCCACTGTTTCGACGCCAGATACCAGCTTGTGGGAAAGAATGTGAATGAACACATGTCTGCTCTGGTCCTAAGTGACATCTCTGAGGACAGGGACTCTAGCAGTGTTGTGACAGTGACACAGATGGTAGTTTAGACCATGGCCTCCAACCCCCATCTGGGGCCCTGTCTGTACAAGCCAATCACTGCAGAAGCCTGAATCTGTAGCTATTTAACTGTGTTTGAAAACAGTGCTGACCCAGTGGGCTGGCAAAGCAAAGGATGTGCTGGAGACCCTGTGACCCAACCATTCTGTTCAAGATGATGCCGTGGAGAAACTTGGGATCGTGTATAGCAGGAAGCCTGTATAAGGAGACCCACTGCCATATTGTTTGTAAAAGTGAAAAAGGATGGAAGGAAAAGAAATTCTGGTGTAGTCATATGACGGAAAAAAAATGAATGAACTAGCTCCGTACCTTTCATTGGAAGGACTGATGTTGAAGCTGAAACTCTAATACTGTGGCCACGTGATGCAAAGAACTGACTCACTGGAAAAGACCTGATGCTGGGAAAGATTGAAGGTGGGAGGAGAAGGGGACAAAAGAGGATGAGATGGTTGGATGGTATCACTGACTCGATGGACATGGGTTTAAGCAAGCTCCAGGAGTCGGTGATGGACAGGGAGGCCTGGCTGCAGTGCATGGGGTCACATAGAATCGGCATGACTGAGTGACTGAACTGAACTGAACTGAGCTCCATACCTAAACCAGATGGATCTCTACATATTCATGCGTTATAGTAGCATGTATGGCAAAGTCTCAAAAAGTAAATGAATACGTTTTGGCAGATATGTGTGTGAGTGTGTTTGGATGTGTAGTAAAACATTTTTTAAAAAGCGTAAGTGGTGCTAGTGGTAAAGAACCTGCCTGCCTGTGCAGGAGACATAAGAGATGGTGGGTTCAATCCCTAGGTTGGGAAGATCCCCTGGAGGAGGGCATGGCAACTCACTCCAATATTCTTGTCTGGAGAATTCCATGGACAGAGGAGCCTGGCAGGCTATGGTCCATAGGGTCAGATACGACTGTAGCGACTGAGCATAGCACAGCACAGACCAGAAACAATGACTTTAAATTTATTATCCTAATTGCTTTGCGGGATGAAGCTTAGATACTGAAATCAGGGGCCTGTTTGTCTTTAACTTTATCTGTAAGGTTGTATCTTGTGTGTGTATTTATGTAAAATATATCTGAAGCAAAAACAAGCAAGACTTTTCATCTGCTTAATTGTCCAGTGAAAACACTCTTCTAGGAGAGCCTCAGGAAATGGGGTCCTTCTGCGTAGCTTGGCTTGCCAGACTTCTGAGAGCTCATCTCATTAAGCTTCTTTAAAAATATGTAAATTCTTTACATTATTTCATGACTTTTTAAAAAAGCAATCTTTTCACAGTACTACATGCATTCTTTTTTTTTTTTAAGTGACTAAAGGCTTATAATAAATACATTAGCTGCCGGCATGTTCTTCCCCCACTGTTCAGCTACACTACCCCCATAGGAACCTATTTCAACATTTTTAGCTGCTTTTTCTGGATGTACTTTCATATTTTTAAAGCATATGCTTTCTGGATTTTCCAACTTAGACATGAACTTCCTGTTGTGGGCAAGAAGGGTTAAATTCACATCCTATCTCACACTCCCTCTGCCCTTCTCCCGTTCCCCAGTACTATTAATCTTTTATTTCAGTTTTGTATTAAATCAGGACAGTGTTTGCATTGCTGGAGCTATATAAACACTGTTGGCTGCTAACCAGAAAATTTTATTGTGATCTATTTCCTTTCACATATAATCTTGGCCTTCTTGGGTTAATAACTGCCTTCAAAAAAATGCTTAGAGGCTTCTCTGGTGGTCCAGTGGTTAGGAATCCACCTGCCAATGCAGGGGACACGGGTTTGATCCCTGGTCCAGGAAGATTCCCCACTCTAAGGGGCAGCTAAGCCCGTGTGCCACAACTGCCGAGCCCAGGCTCTACAGCCTGTATTCCACAACAAAGAAGCCACTGCCACGAGAAACCTGCTCACCACCAGGAAGAGCAGACTTCACTCACCACAACTAGAGAGGGCCTGTGCACAGGAATAAGGGCCCAGCATAGCCAAGAATAAATAAAAAAAATTTTTTTAAATGCTTAGTTCATAGTAGAATTATTTACAACGCCAAGATATGGAAACAATATGTGCCCATCAACAGATGAATAAATAAAGAAGCTACGGTATGTACATACAATGGAATATTATTCAGCCATAAAAAGCATGAAACTTTGCCATCTGCAACAACTTGGACTTGGAGGGCATTGAAAGTGTTAGTCGCTCAGTCGTGCCCACCTCTTTGGGATCCCATGGACTCCCACCAGGCTCCTCTGTTCATGAGATTTTCCAGGCAAGGATACTGGAGTGGTTTGCCATTTACTTCTCCAGGGGATCTTTCTGACCCAGGGAGGGATCAAACCCAGGTCTCCTGCATTACATGGGGATTCTTTCCCGACTGAGCTACCAGGGAGGCCCTGGAGGGATTATGCTAAGTTAAATAAGTCACACAGAGAAAGACAAATATAGTATGATATCACTTCTATATGGAATCTAAAAGATACAACAAACTAGTGAATATAACAAAGAATCATGTATAAAATAAGCTACTAGGACATTGCACAATGCAGGGAATATAGCCAATATTTTATAATAACTATAAATGGAGTATAACCTTTAAAATTATGAGTCACTATATTAGACACCTGTAACTTATATAGTGCTGTACATCAATGATACTTCAAATAAATAAACAAGTAAATAAACGTTTTTTAAATGCCTAATGTTTGATATAGGAACCTGATTGTTTATCCCAGTATTTCCTCAGCTTCCTTAAATTCATTTTTCAGATGATAACCTACTGCCTATCAACTAGAAGTAGTAGTAATAGTAGTAGCAGCTTTTAACCTGGAGACCTTGGAACATCCCTAGTGGTGCCTTGGTTAAATCTCTACACTCCCAATGCAGGGGGCACAGGTTCAATCCCTGGTTGGGGAACTAAGATCCTGCACGCCACATGGCTTGGTCAGAAAATATATATATAAATAAATAAACAAAGACTTCATTTCTGGAGCATTCTATATTCTTACTCAGGTCAAGAAAGCTGTCCAGTTCACATCCTGAGACTTCTGTTTGCCATTTCCTTGGGAACTACTTGAGCCGCTTTTGTCTCTTGAGTTTCCCCTTTTCCCATGGCCCATGCCTTCCTTGGTCTCAGATAATTCCTGCTAGCACACAAGTGCTTTCTAAGAAAGAATGCAAGTGAAGAATTTGAGCACTTGTACATCTGAAAATGACTTCAGGTTACCTTTCAGTTCAGTTCAGTCACTCAGTCGTGTCCGACTCTTTGCGACCCAAGGAATCACAGCACGCCAGGCCTCCCTGTCCATCACCAACTCGCGGAATTCACCCAGACTCACATCCCTCGAGTCCGTGATGCCATCCAGCCATCTCATCCTCTGTCATCCCCTTCTCCTCCTGCCCCCAATCCCTCTCAGCATCAGAGTCTTTTCCAATGAGTCAACTCTTCGCATGAGGTGGCCAAAGTACTGGAGTTTCAGCTTTAGCATCATTCCCTCCAAAGAAATCCCAGGGCTGATCTCCTTCAGAATGGACTGGTTGGATCTCTTTGCAGTCCAAGGGACTCTCAAGAGTCTTCTCCAACACCACAGTTCAAAACCATCAATTCTTCAGCACTCAGCCTTCTTCACAGTCCAACTCTCACATCCATACATGACCACAGGAAAAACCATAGCCTTGACTAGACGAACCTTTGTTGGCAAAGTAATGTCTCTGCTTCTGAGTATGCTATCTAGGTTGGTCATAACTTTCCTTCCAAGGAGTAAGCGTCTTTTAATTTCATGGCTGCAGTCACCATGTGCAGTGATTTTGGAGCCCCCCAAAATAAAGTCTGACACTGTTTCCACTGTTTCCCCATCTATTTCTCATGAAGTGATGGGACCGGATGCCATCATCTTCGTTTTCTGAATGTTGAGCTTTAAGCCAACTTTTTCACTCTCCACTTTCTTTAGGCTTCATCAAATCTTGCTTTAGCAAAGATTCTAGGTTTCAAGTCATCTTCCTTTGTGAATATGAAAGTATTGACACATGGCAGTTTTACTCCAGCTTGCAAAGATACATACACTCTAAAGTTCAGAGCAGCAGCATTTACAATAGCCAAGTCATGAAAGCAGCCTAAATGACCATCGACAGGTGAATGGATAAAGATGTTTTATATATACATATATATATATATACACACACACATACATACATGTACACGCACATATACATATATACATAACACATACACACACACACAGTAGAATATTACTCAGCCACAAAAAAGAATGAAATAATGCTACTGGCAGGAACATGAATGCAAGTAGAGATTATCATCCTAAGTGAAGTAAGAAAGAGAAAAACAAATATTACATGATACCACTCTTATGTAAAGTCTAAAATATGATGCAGGGCTTCCCTGGTGGCTCAGTGGTAAACAATCCTCCTGCCAAAGCAGGAGATGCAGGTTCAATCCCTAATCTGGGAAGATCCCATATGCAGTAGAGAAACAAGGCCCATGGGTCACAACTATTGAGTCTGTGCTCCAGAGTCCAGGAGCCAAAACTACTGAGCCAGTGCTCTGAACAAGACCCCTGTGCTCTGAACAAGAGAACTTCCCACAGTGTGAAGCCCAAGCACCACAACTAGAGTAGACGACCCTGCTCGCCGCTACTAGAGAAAAGCCCATGCAGCAATGAAGACCCAGCTCAGCCAAAAATAAACAGATAGAATTATTAAAAAACAAAATATGATACAAATGAACTTATTTACAAAACCAAAACAGATTCACATAGAAACCAAACTGTTTTCTGATGTTCTTGTTCATGTGTGTTACATCCCCCAACCTCCAGAGTTTACAAGGCTGAGTGAGGTGAAGAGTAAAGTTCGGGGAGCACTCTAAGGCTTGCTTTAAAATTAATTACTCCATAGTGATAATTTCATAAAGCAGATGCCAGAGAGAGGATTAAACTCACTGATGTCATAGCATGGAGCTATCATTTGGATGGCCAGTTCTTAAAGAGGGCAATCTGTTCTGGCTTTAGAACACACTTCTCTTGATAAAATCACAACTTATTAGGGACAGCAAAGAACCTGGAGTTCCTCAGACGGAGAGCCTGGGGTACCCTGAGAAGCAGGGTGTAAGGACTCCTCAGGCTGGAGTGGAATGCAGCTCCAGTCTGTCTCTTGTTTCTCTGCTTAAATGTGTGTCCATTGAGTTGGTGATGCTATCTAACCATCTCATCCTCTGCCACTCCCTTCTCCTTTTGCCTTCAGTCTTTCCCAGCATCAGGGTCTTTTCCAATGAGTCAGTTCTTTGCATCAGGTGGCCAAAGGATTGGAGCTTCAGCTTCAACATCAGTTCTTCTAATGAACACCCAGGACTGATCTCCTTTAGGATGGACTGGTTGGATCTCCAGGCAGTCCAAGAGACTCTCAGCAGTCTTCTCCAGCACCACAACTGAAAAGCATCAATTCTTCAGCACTCAGCTTTCTTTACAGTCCAACTCTCATATCCATACATGACTACTGGAAAAACCACAGCTTTGACTAGATGGACCTTTGTCGACCAAGTGATGTCTCTGTTTTTTAGTGCGCTCTCTAGGTTGGTCATAACTTTTCTTCCAAGGAGTAAGTGTCTTTTTATGTAATGGCTGCAGTCACCATCTGCAGTGATTTTGGAGCCCAAGAAAATAAACTCTGTCACTGCTTGCACTGTTTCCCCATCTATTTGCCATGAAGTGATGGGACCGGATGCCGTGAGCTTAGGTTTTGAATGTTGAGTTTTAAGCCAGCTTTTTCACTCTCCTTTTTCCCTTCATCAACAGGTCCTTTAGTCCTCTTCACCTTTGGCCATTAGAGTGGCATCATCTGCACCACCTGCGAAGTCCAGTGACCTCCGCATGTAAGTTAAATAAGCAGAGTGACAGCACAGCCTTGGCGTACGCTTTCCCAATTGGAACCAGCCCATTGTTCTGTGCCTGGTTCTAATTGTTGCTTCTTGACCTGCATGCACGTTTCTCAGGAGACAGGTGAGGTGTCTGGTACTCCCACCTCCCTAAGATTTTTTCACAGTTTGTTGTGATCCACACCGTCAAAGGGTTTAAAGTAGTCAGTGAAGCAGAAGTAGATATTTTCCTGGAATGTCCTTGCTTTCTCCATGATCCAGTGAATGTTGACAATTTGATCTCCCATTCCTCTGCCTTTTCTACAGGATGCAAAGATGATTTTTTTTTTTTTTTACATAGTGCTCAGTCCAATTCACTCCTCTGCAAGAAAAAGGAAGTAGGTCTGGATTCACCTACTGGTCTGTAGACTGAACCCGGCAGCGTGTTGGTCCCAGGGTCTCTCATGGTTAGAAATGAGTTCGATGGGGAGTGTGAGAACCTTGGCACAGTACAGACTCCCTCCTGGTCAGGGTCAGCCATCACTCTATGCTCATACAGTCTTTTCAGCACCACCCTACATAATACATTTGTACAACTTGATCATGAAGGATTATCAGGGTGAAGTATTTGCAAGTCACTTAACTGGCTAGAAAGCCTTTGAATTAAGATGGCCATCAGCCATCTCCCATCGATGTTCCTTCACTAGGAATAGTCCCGGCTGCCTCCTCACATCAATCTGCGCTCGTTTAAGGATTGTCATAAGATGGGAGCACCACTGTCAGTACTCTTGACCCAGGAGCCAATTTGTCTAAACGACATCTAGGGATCTGTGGACAGTGTGGAGCGGGTGGGGTTGAGGTCAGCTGGGCAAGGGGGCAGGGTGTTCCCTTTGGTGTGCCAAAAGCACTCCTTCTTCTCATTTCACTCCAAAATGCAAAGTGCTCTGGTTTAGGGATCAGGGAGATGTAAGCGTATGCCTTGACTCTGAAATATATTCGCTTTGATAACTGAGGCAACTACCTCAGTGTCCTTGTCTGTAAAATGGTGATGTCCCTCTTTTCCAACTATTATGAGGATCAAATAAGTATGTGTTGGTAAAGCACCTACTGTATGTCTGGGATATATAGGTACTCAATCAGAGCAGGCTCCTTTCACCTCCAGGGAGGGATGGTAGGGCCACTGATTTAATCATAAAACAGAGAACTAAGGTTCTGAGGCAGGAGGGTGCTTCTTGTGAAGGAAGACAGGATTAAAAACAAACCAGCCAACCCTGCATTTCTTAATGCCCAACCAGAATAGCCCATAGGAACTTAAAATCTGGGGGAGCTATCAATGGACCAGAGTCAGAGGGGCTCCTTCAGCTCCTTTAAAAGCCCACAAATGCCTATCCTCTGTAATTCTGCACCAAGAAGAGGGTCCTTGTCCTGAGGGAGGAGTCAGAGAGATCCCTGTGTGCGAGTGACCCATAGGACAGTCCAGAAATACCAAAGATGCAGCGGGAGTGGGAACTGGGCAGTTGGGACCCACCCACCTCATTTCTTGGTGACTGAGATCTGCTTGTTAGAGGCATTCCAACAGCCACATTGATTCAGGAACTCAGTGGCTGTGGTTGACTGTACAAGTGTCACATGTTGCCTGCCCTGGAAATAAATCTAGAAGATCTGATTGATTCACTGAAGAAATATTTACTGAGCATTGGCTATATGGCAGGCAATATGCTAGGAACTGAGAAAATAGGAAAATGGAGTTTCTGTTCTCATGGAGCTTATATTCTGATAGGATAGAAAAATGTTAGTCGCTCAGTTGTGTCCAACTCTTTGTGACGTGATGGACTGTAGCCCGCCAGGCTCCTCTGTCCATGGGATTCTCCAGGCAAGAATACTGGAGTGGGTTGCCATGTGCTCCTCTAAGGGATCTTCTCTGACCCAGGGATCAAACCTGAGCCTCCTGCATTGTAGCAGGTTCTTTACTGTCTGAGCCAACAGGAAAGCTATGACAGAGAAACAAACCAAATAATGGATGGTGACAAAAGCCATAAAGAAAATAAACAAGTTTGTAGATTGTAACAGAATAAGGAAAAGGTCCATTTTGATTGAGTGGCCTGGGAAGGGTCAATCCACTCTGGATTGGTTACATTAAGAGGAGAAACGAAAGAATAGAAAGGAGCCAGGAAGGGAAAAGAAGGTTCCAGACAGAAGGAATAGCCAAGTTCAAAGTCCCTGGGATAAAAATGACCTTGGTGTACTTGAGAGATGGAAAGAATGCCAGGGTGTTTAGAACAGAGTGAGCGAGGAGAGGAAGAAATAACAGTTAAGGTTGGAGAGGTGGAAGCTAAATTTGTGTTGTGGCAAAATGTCAGATTTTAGTTAATGTTAATTGGAATGGGGACTCTTTGGAAGGCTTCAAGCCTTCCTTCAAGAGGAAGGCACATTCAGGAGGGAGGAACTGGGACCTTGAGGCTGGCCCTGCCCCCCACCCCCACCCACTGCTGTAAAAGCACCCGCATTCTGATCCTAGACTCGGCATGCTCCTAGGTCAAGGTTAGGGACAGTCTGCCCTCGGAGGGGACAGGACTAGGTTTGTCATAGCTTTCCTTCCAAGGAGCCTCTATTTGCCATGAAATGGTGGGACTGGATGCTGTGATCTTAGTTTTTTCAATGTTGAGTTTTAAGCCAGCTTTTCCACTCTCCCACCCTCATCAAGAGGTTCTTTAGTTCTTCTTCACTTTTGGCCATTAGAGTGGTATCATCTGCATCACCTGGGAAACCCAATGAACTCTGCATATAAGTTAAATAAGCAGAGTGACAACATACAACCTTGTCCTACTCTTTGCCTAATTTTGCCCCAGCAAGGAGGCCCAACCAAGGCTCCTATGCCCTGGCCTTTAACCTATGACTCTGACCTGGCTCAGCGTTTTCCTTTGACAACACCCGATGCCTCATTCACATCCAGGTTTTAATACCACCAACTCTCGAATTCATTTTATATTTTCTGGAGTCCTAATAAGCCTACTTTCTCTGCTGCTGCCAGGACTTTCAAAATTACAGAGAATTGAGAGGCAGAAAAACATCTACTTCAGAAAAGAGAGTTCCAGAAAAACATGTACTTCTGCTTTATTGACTACACCAAGCCTTTGACTGTGTGGATCACAACAAACTCTGGAAAATTCTTCAAGAGATGGGAGTACCAGACCACCTGACCTGCCTCCTGAGAAATCTGTATGCAGGTCAAGAAGCAACAGTTAGAACTGGACATGGAACAACAGACTGGTTCTAAATCAGGAAAGGAGTACATCAAGCCTGTATACTGTCACCCTGCTTATTAAACTTATATGCAGAGGACATCATGCAAAATGCCAGGCTGGATGAAACACAAGCTGGAATCAAGATTGTCGGGAGAAATATCAATTACCTCAGATACACAGATGACACCACTCTTATGGCAGAAAGCAAAGAAGCACTAAAGAGCCTCTGGATGAAAGTGAAAGAGGAGAGTGAAAAAGTAGGCCTAAAACTCAACATTCAGAAAACTAAGATCATGGCATCTGGTCCCATCACTTCATGGCAAATAGATGGGGAAACCATGGAAACGGTGAGAGACTTTATTTTCTTGCGCTCCAAAATCACTGCAGATGGTGACTGCAGCCAGGAAATTAAAAGACGCTTGCTCCTTGGAAGAAAAGCTATGACCAACCTAGACAGCATATTAAAAAGCAGAGACAGAACAAGATGGTGAAGGAGTAGGTGGACATGGAGTACTTCTCTCTCCACAGATATATCAGGAATACTTCAGACACAGAAGTACATGCAAAACACCGCTGAGAGTGGACAGGAGTGCTTGACCAGAGGAAAAGAATATATAGAACCATGCAAAACTCAGTAGGATGAAGAAACTAGGGGGGGGAAACAGGAGTGTTAGTAGGACTAGGCCTGTCCTCGGTGGGTGGGGGAACTGAAGCAGGGGTCTGATCCCCACTTCAGGGTAACTGTCTGAGTCAGAGGAGAAACATTTAAGGCTGAGAGTGAAACAGCTGATCTGTGGCAGCCTAAATGGAAGGAGAATCAGACAGTCCTTGCCACAGCCATACGTACCAGACAGGGACGCAGGTCCCCTGGAAGATGGAGTTTAGGGATTGTGGAGCAATCCCAGGGCGAGGGCCGCTGTTGACTGCAGAGAGACATATCTAGGGGATGTGAGGGAGGAGAGTGTGGTGGGAAATGCCTGTGGAAGAAAGCCAGGCAGCCATGGAAGCAAGGCGATACTGCTGAGTCATGTGTAGGGGGTGGAGCCATCACCATAGCCTCTCTCTCCCCTCTTGCCAACACCCGCAGCTGAACAATAGAGAGGCTGGGCCATCAAACACCTGAGGCACTGAACTACAGAGCAGGACTCCACCCAGGGTGCTCCTTAAGTGCCTGACTTGCTGAGCTACAGAGTAGGACCCCAGCCAGGGGCGGGGTGTCAGGGGGCCTCTATGTGCCTGATGCACAGAACAACAGAGAAGGACCCCAGACGAGGGAGCCCTCTAAGTGCCTGAATGGGTGGAGCTATGGAGAAAGACTGCCCAAAGAGGCCTTCTGATTGCCAGCTACCAGAGGCTCGAAAAAAGACTCTGATAGGGCCATAACTTCTGCAGCAGAGGCAGTCGTGTCCCTGCACACTTGGCGCTGCCAGGGCCCCCGCAAGCCAAGTAGCTGCACCACCCTCACGCTCAACTCGCACTGGGACAGAGCTGCCACAGGCAAAAAATGTCTTGCATCTATGCGCACAGGGTCGCTTCTGTCATGTCCAGCTCTCCGTGATCCCGTGGACTGTGGCCTGCCAGGCTTCTCTATCAGGGACGGGGGTTCTCCAGGCAAGAATACTGGCGTGTATTGGCCCATACTGGTTGCCATACCCTTCTAGAGCACTCTATTTCCCACTGCCTTAGCCGCCAACCCCTCTGAATACCTGGTGCTGCCAGAACCCCTGTGACCCAGGCAGCTGCACCACCTCCACACCTGGACCTCACAGGGGCAAACTCAAGTCCTCCAGGGCAGCCCCAGGAGCAAACCCCAGTGGACGACCCACATGCAGAGGTGGAAATAAAACCACAATTAAAACCCAGGGGTGGTGTGGCTAAGGAGAAGACCCAAAACCTTCCCACCAGCTGTACAAGCTGCAGATTAAATCCACATGATCAACTAGCCAGACTCTGTGTCTATGGAATATATAAAAGGTCACTGAGAGCTCCCACAAAAGAAAAAGCACTGGTTCTGATAGCTGTGGACATTGGAGGCAAGAACACACAGGAGTAGGTCCAGAGTAGAATCTGAGCTGCCCCCACAGCAGGTCCAGAGACCAGCAGTGTTGGAAGGCATCCTAGGGAGGTGAGGTGGACTATGACTTCTAGAAAGGAAAGGAATCTGACAGCAGTGGCTCAAGAAAAACATTTATTATTTTTATGTTTTGACTGGTTCTGTAGATTCTTTTGGATCCCTCCCCCCTTTTTTCCCCCTCTGCTGTAGTTGTCGATTTTATTGGCACTATGAAATCTAATTAAGCTTTTGAGATTATTTTCCCCCCCTCAATCACATTTTTTATTGTTGTTATAAACCTCTGCCTCTACATTGGGCTTTTGTAGTTCTGTGGAGTTTCCTTTTTTCTTTTCTTTTCTTGTTTTGATTTTGCTTATGGGTATATATGTATATCTGTGGGATTCCCTAAGAGCTCAGTTGGTAAAGAATCTGCCTGCAATGCAGGACACCGCAGTTCAATTCCTGGGTCGGGAAGATCCCCTGGAGAAGGGATAGGCTACCTGGTCCAGAGTTCTTGGGCTTCCCTTGTGCCTCAGGTGGTAAAGAATCTGCCTACAATGCGGGAGGCCTGGGTTCAATCCCTGGGTTGGGAAGATGCCCTGGAGAAGGGAACGGCTAACCACTCCAGGATTCTGGCCTGGAGAATTCCATGGACTGTAGAGTCCATGGGGTCACAAAGAGAGGCTGAGCGACTTGCAGTTTCACTTTCTTTTCATGTATATCTGTATATTCAGTCACATTTTTTATTGTTGTTATAAACCTGTGCCTCTACACTGGGCTTTTGCGGTTCTGTGGAGTTTTCCTTTTTTTCTTCTTTTTTCTTCCTTCTTCCACTTTTTTCTTTTCTCTTTTTTATAATTTTAATTTTTTAAAACCTATTATATTTTTTTCTACATTTATGCCTTTCTTTGCTTTTCCTACTGTTCTTTTCCCCTTGCAATTAATCTTTAATGTATATAAATCTTCTTCATCTACCTCTATTTAACTTTGCATATCTATTCTTTCTACCTTTTCTTTCTTTCCTTTCCACTCAACATATTTGTTAGTTTTGTTTTCGTTGCTTTACTCCCCACTAGGCACCTTGCTCTGGTTTTGTTTTGCAGTTTGTGCTTTAGTTAGCTTTGTTCTAAACTGGTAGGTATAATTTTTGGTTTCCTTTGTTTGCTGGGTCAACCTACTGTACTTGATTTTTGTTGGACTGTTTTGACTTTGCTCATGGGTGTATATGTATATGTGTATATTCCACTATTTTAATTATTATTTGCCTGATTTTGTAACTGATATTTGTCTGGGGTTCACCTTTGGCTTCTCATTTTTGCTCGTTTGTTTTAATCTCACTTAATGCCATAACAAACCACTTATGGAATCTTTGTTCCTGACTAGAGATCAAGCCCTGAGCCTTTGGAGTGGGAGCACTGACTCCAAGACCCTAGACTACCAGAGACCTAACCCTGCTGCTGCTGCTGCTAAGTCGCTTCAGTTGACTTAGCTCTGTGCGACCCCATAGACGGCAGCCCTAGGGAGTATCAAATACTGAGAACTCACACAAAGGAAACCAGTTGAATACAAGACCCGGCATCACCCAACCACCAGTAGCACCCCATGCAGGACGCCTCATCTAAACAACAAACAAAACAAAAATACAAACCCAACCATCAGCAGACAGGATTACCACCTCACTCAGCCTTGCCCATCAGAGGAAAAACAAATAAGCAAGCAGAAACTCAGCACAAACCTCACCTTATACGAAGCTTACACAAACCACTGGACCAAACTTAGGAGGGCAGAGACCAAAAAGAAGAAAGAATTCAGCCTTGAAGCCTGGGAAAAAGAGACCTCAAACACAATAAACCACAGTAAAAAAAAAAAAAAAAAAAGGTATATATTCTTCTATGTATGTATGTATCATATTATAAATGTATTTTTCAATAAATATATTGAAAAAGATTTTTTTTTAATGTTTGTGGTAGGCTAAATAATAGCTTCCCTCCCCCAAATATATCCATGTCCTAATCTCTAAAACCTGTGAACATTATCTTATTTGGAAAAAGGGTGATTAAGTAAATGTAATTAAGTTAAGGATCATGTGTTAAAAAAATTATCCTGAATTATCCAGGTAGGCCCTAAATGCAGTCATGTGTTTCCTTTTTTTCTTTTTTGGCTGTGCTTTGCAGCATGTGGGATCTTACTCAGTCTGACCAGGATTGAACCCATGTCCCCTGTAGTGGAAGTGTGGAGTCAACCGTTGTGTGGATTTCTTAACCAGGGAAGTCCCACGTGTATCCTCATATGAAGGAGGCAGAGGGAGACTTTACACACTGAGAGAAAGCTATGTGGAAGTAGAACAAAGACAGATTTGAAGATGCTAGTTTTAAAGACTGGATTGTAAACTAATTAGCCTCCAATTAAAATAAATAAGTTTCTATTAAAAAAAAAAAAAAGACTGGATGCAGCTACAAGCCAAGGAATGCCAGGAGCTCCCAGAAGCTGGAAAAGGTAAGGAAAAGATTCTCCCCTAGAATCCCTGGAAGGGGCACAGCCTTGCCTATCCCTTGGTTTATTCCAGAAAACCATTTCAGACTTCTGATCTCCAGAACTCTGGGAGAATAAATTTCTGTTGCTTTGAGCCACCTAGTTTGTGTTCATTGCTATAGCAGCCATATAAAACTGTACAACATCCAAGGCTTAGATTGGAAAACAGCAGTCCTCCACCCCTTCAAAAACCCCAAGTTTTCCTACCTAGAGGCAAATATTTTAAATTTCATAGCAAATTCTTCTGGAAATTTCCCCCATATTTCCAACCAGGGTGCATATAAAATATTTATATATTGTCTGTTGACTGTATTTTTGAAAGGAATTTAAAAGTTTATACCTCCTAAACACATTGCATGTATACACACATACACGCATGTACATACACTTCTCTTCATCATGCTGTCAGCTTCCAAAATAATTATTATATACCTTTATGCTATGGCACCCCACTCCAGTACTCTTGCCTGGCAAATCCCATGGATGGAGGAGCCTGGGAGGCTGCAGTCCATGGGGCCGCGAAGAGTCAGACACGACTGAGCGACTTCACTTTCACTTTTCACTTTCATGCATTGGAGAAGGAAATGGCGACCCACTCCAGTGTTCTTGCCTGGAGAATCCCAGGGATGGGGGAGCCTGGTGGGCTGCCGTCTATGGGGTCGCACAGAGTCGGACACGACTGAAGCGACTTAGCAGCAGCAGCAGCAGCAGGCTAAATCGATAGTCATATATTTATTGTTTACATTGATATAAATTGTGTTCATAAATGTTCTACATGGTATATTATGTTTATGTTTACCTTCTTGAACAATCTTTTGTTTTTCCTGCAGTTAAGGACCATTTCAAGTTTTGACTCGCTCACCCCATTTATATACATATCACTCACTCTAACTTCATCCCCAAACTCTGCCAGAAATAGAAAATCTTTCTCAATACATCCAACACATGAGATTTGTGATTTTCACCTCCCATCCTCCACCGTGGAAGCATCCTGCCAAGATCTCTCCATCTTCCTGATTATCCAGAATTGGTTGCCTTCTAGATCTGCATCTCTGCTGTCATCTGCAATTTTTTTTTCCTTCTTTCCTGTTGGAGACCTGGATTCCTGCATTCTCTGTTTTTCTCTTTCTTCACTGTGCCTTATCAAGATGAAGAGCCAACATTCTGGTAGCTTCTAGACAATGGGTGTGTGTCATGAAAATTCTATTGCATATCTTTCTCTTGACTATGTATAGCAATCTAGAAGAATCCTTTTCCCCTGGGTTTTGAAGGCATTTCTCTACAGTAGTGAAGTATCTTCTGGCTTCTGATATCAATGTTGATTATTTTAATGCAAATATCATTTCTAATATTGTGCATGTAATCTTGCTTTTTGCTCTGGGAGTTTTTAGGATTTTCATTTTACTGCCATTATCTGACATTTTATAATGAGTTTATTCATCATGCTGAGCATAAAGTTAGTTTTTTAAATCTGGAAACCCTTCAACTATGGAAAAATTTCTCTTACTAGTTTTTGGATAGTTTTCTCAAGTCTGATGTCTTCATTTTCTGGAAATTTTCTCAGACTTTGAACTTTCTCGACTAATTTTATAGGGTGCTTATCTGTTGCCTACTCTTTCCCATCACTTTGCATTTTTATTCCAGTGCCTGAATTTTTTTCAAATATATATATATATAAATATATGTTATTTCTATCAAGCTTTGTTATATTGGCTCCCTTAATATTCAAGAAAAATGTATTTGTTATTTTAAAAGGTTTTTAAAAAAGCATCAGCATTGTTTCTTATCTCTTTGAGGACACACACTAAAAGGTTTTCTTCCATGTGAAGTGAAAGTCTCTCAGTCATATCTGACTTTTTGCAACCCCATGACTAAACAGTCCATAGGATTCTCCAGGCCAGAACACTGGAATGGATAGCTTTTCCCTTCTCCAGGGGATCTTCCCAACCCAGGGATTGAACCCAGGTCTCCCTCATGGCAGGCGGAGTCTTTACCAGCTGAGCTACCAGGGAAGCCCAAGAATACTGGACTGGGTAGCCTATTGCTTCTCCAGGGGATCTTCCCAACCCAGGAATCGAACGGGGGTCTCCTGCATTGCAGGCGAATTCTTACCATCTGAGCTATCAGGGAAGCCTTTACTCCATAGTTCCTCCTTCTCTGCTTTCTGCATTATGTCTACTTTCCCCAAGTTCCTTTAGTCTATTATACATTTTTCATTTAAAGGCTTTACATAAGTGTTTCAAGTACCCTTTAACACTGAAAAGTGAGGCATTGTAGAGAAGATTAGCTGCGTGTGCATAAGCTAATCTGACCAGTGGTGGGCTCCCACTAGGATGCTTCTGCAGGGGTCAAGGAATTTTGTGAGATGTGTTTCTCAACTTCAATATCTATAAGCCTCTTCTCTCTTTCAGGTCAGCTTGTCTATTTTACAGTTCTATTAAAAGGACTAGAGGTTTTCTATTCCCTAATTCCCAGTTTTCAGTACAACAATCTGCACCTCCCACTCTACCCAAGCTGTGTATGGTATTCTTGGGTTCTAATGTCTCTGGTAAACCATTTCTCCAAAGAGAAAACCTCCAGTCTCCTGCATGGTACTGGGAAGGAGAGTTGTCTGGTTGCCTAGAGTAGAATAAGGCATCTAGGCAGTCTCATTTTTATAGAGTTTCAATCAATCTTTTACTTTTTAGCCCCCAACCTTAACCTTCATTTTTAAAGACACCTGTGGCCTTAAAGGCCAGAGTATTTACAGAGTTTTAGAAGAAAAATCATTTGATTTCTTGATTTCTTACCCAAGAGCCTCATGGTTATTTTATTTCGGCTTTCTCTACTATGTGAGAAAGCCTGATGCACTGCAGTCCATGGGGTCGCAAAGAGTCAAACACGACTTTGTGACTAAACCAAACAATAACAAAAACAAAAATCAAACTGCTATACAAAGTTAAATTCTACCTATCCATCTGTTTTCTAGCTTTCGAAGTTCTCTTGATGTGCTTCTGCTTTCTTTTTCCCTTTCTCGGTCTTTGTCTTCTTAAGGACATGCCTTTATTTCAACACTCATATTAGTGGGATCTTGGTTCGAGCAGACGAAAACAGCTGAGTTTACCATCCACATTTTAAATAAGAGCCTATCTCCTCCCTTCCTCTTCTCTTCTAGCTCTGAATCCAAGATCTCCTTCCTTGCCTGAATCTGTGGTCCCAAAACTTCTTTCCAATTGCAGGAGGTTGGATACTACCTCTGTTTCCTATCAGATGTGGAGCAGAGAGAGCCCCATCTGCCATGCTGCACTCTCCTCCTTGCCATTTTGCACAAACCATTCCTTCTTGAAACTTCCTCTGAAATATCCTACCTTGGAAGCAGTTTCTGTGCCTAAGGCATCTCCTTTGACTGCTCCAGCCGTATAAGCAGAACCTAGACCCAATGCATTGGTTAGGTGCTTCCAAAAACACATCTTTCTGCATCTTTACAACAAGTTCTGAATGATAGTTATTATTCTAACCATTGCATGAATAAAGAAACAGAGGTGAAAAAAGATGATGCTTTATACACCCAGTGAGGGCACCCAACTAGTAAGTGGTAGAGCAGCGATTCAAATCCAAATCAGCTCTTTCCACCACACCCTTGCCCCTAATGGATGAGCATCTTTGCCTCCGCAGCCCCATACCCACTACTCTGATATCTCCCCCTCTGGAGCAGTGTCTGAGACTATCTATCACCACCACCATCATCACCACCAATTACTGGTCCTATCTGTCCTTGGCTGTGTTTCATGTATCAGTTCCTGGTCTAAACAATGACTTAGAATCAAAGATTCTCAGTTAAGCGATTCCTTTACAATATCCTTCGCATTTGGATGAAATCCTTAATATCCAAGGAGAATTGATTCAATGCACTCACTCATTTATTGCCCTTGGACAAACCTCTTAATCTTCTAAACATCTATTTCTTTATGTTTGAGTTTGATCTTCTGCTTGGGCATTTCTAGTTAAATAAGTGTTCAGGACTTTATGGGGCTACCCACCCCATCCCTGCAGTATTCAGATCCCTCTCTTTCTTTTTGTATTGACCTTGTTATCTTTGTCCCATTTCCCTAACATCTGTCTCCACATATGCCATGAATTAATTATCTCTGCCTCCAAGCTCCACAGATTGTTAGAGCAGAAAGCAGATGCGCTTGCACCCAACCCCATGGGTCTGCATGGGTCCTGAGATAGGACTTTCTTACCATTTAATATAAGCTTATCTCACCATACCACGCCACTGTCACCAGCAAGCCATGTGCCAAGAGAGAGACCCGACTTCCTGGGACTGTATTTTCAATAAACAAGATTCCCACCCTAGGCAGAAGAACCGTTTATTCATTCATCCATCTCCCCACTCATTAATTCAACAAATAGTTGTGCTTGTGTGAGTCACTCAGTCATGTCTGACTCTTTGCGACCCCATGGACTGCAGCCCACCAGGCTCCTTTGTCCATGGGATTTTCCAGGCAAGAATACAGGAATGGGTAGCCATTCCCTTCTCCAAGGGATCTTCCTGACCCAGGGATCAAACCCAGGTCTCCTGCACTGCAGGCAGATTCTTTACCATCTGAGCCACCAGGGAAGCCTCCAATAGATAGTTAGTGGACATCTTTTATGTACTGGGCTCTCTATTAGGGCCTGGGCATACAAGAAGAATAAGAAGACACAAGCCAGCCTCTAGCACAAGGGCTGACCAGACAGTGGAGGAAACAGATCCATAAATCAGCCATCACCACCTAAGTTATGATCTATGGATGTGTGCCTGGTCATGCACTGGAGGAGCATTTCAATCAGGACTGCAATCTGGTGAGGTCATGGAGTCTTCCCCAAGGAGGTAATGCCTGGGTTTTGAAGGATGAGCCCCATGAAAGCTCACTTGCCTCTACTTCTTGTCTGGTCCTTCTGATTATTTTATAAGGAATGATTAAATATGAGTGCTGAAGAGGCCTTTCGATATTGTATAAACGAACTCCCGACTGTATAAATATGGAAAGGGAAGAAGAAGAAAGTTTGTGGCATAGCCAAGCACACAGGTCGGGAGGCTTGAGGAAATTAATTCTACTCACACAATTTGGGTTCTTCTAGCAAAAGTGATCTTGTCATAAGGCTTTCTCCTGGGGCACCAAATTGTCCTCTAAATTAGTTGAAAGCTATGGGTCCTGGATTATAAATGAGATCATGCCAATTTGTTAAAAAGCAGTTGAAAACCTGCTTAAAAATCTGTTTTAAAAAATCTGTTAAAAATCTTTCTGTTACAAAGATTTGAATGGTGGGAACATCGTAGACTTTTGGTAACACAATTAAAAAGCTCAGTGGGTCCTTGTGTGTCCTTGCGGCACCCGCAGCCTGGCCCAGGCTCTCAGAAAGAGTGTGATGCAACCAGGAGCCTTCATTCTCTCTTCGGGACCACCTGGCAAAACGATTCACGCGCGTTGGTCTGTGATGGGCTGCTATACCTGCTGGAATGTCCCTTCCTCTCTCTCTCCCAGGACTCTTCAGGGACCCACAAGTTTCTATTCTTCATCTCCCCCCCATCAACCTCGATGCAGTGACCAGAGTCATAACCACCCGCTCCAGCATCAGGAACCTCCCCCTCCTCCATCCTGGATCTAAGGGTGGCAGGAGGGAACAGGGATGCTCAGTTCTGTTTTCCCCAGCGCTGCTCACCCTGTGCTCTTTGGATAAGAACCTCCTCTTCATTTCAACATCAGAACAAGGAAATTAGCCTCCAACCCTTCTGAAAGACCAAGGTCCCTAGCATGGTGAATGACAACCAATTTCAGAAGTGAGGACTCCTGGGACTTCCCTGGCGGTCCAGTGAAGACTCCCCCTGACAATGCAGGGGACAAGGACCTGATCCATCACTGGGCGAGTAAGACCCCACACACCGTGGAGCAACTAAGCCCACGGGCAGTCGCTACTGAGCCTGAGAGCCCCAACTGGACAGAGCCCGTGTGACAGATCCCCGTGATGCACGGAAGAACCCACAGCCAGTAGGACCGGACACAGCCAAACAATGAATAACTAAAAACCAAAAAGAAGCAAGGGCTCCTGACTCCTAATCCAGTCGCCTTTCCTCTTTTCTCCGTACCTCCTTCCAGGCAACACCAGATGCAGAAGAGAAGCCCCAGCAGTAAATACAGAATGACTTTGGGGAAAGTTTCTGAGTCTGTCTGAAGCAGTCCATAAGGATACAATCCCATGTCTCCTTTCAGGGGAGTTCTGCCTAAGCACATGGCCTTCAACAACAACATTTAACTCTTAGATTTGAGTGGCCGCCTTCCACGCTGGCATGGGAATGTGTATGTGAAGTGGAGAATGGAAGTCTGCACACATTCCTAGGGACTCTGTCACCGTCTTCCCTCTCCCCAGCACACAGCACTCACTGAACAAGGGGCCCCAGCTCAGGCTCTTAGATTTTTGTTCCCAAGCACCTGCCTTGATCTACTCTTTGCACCTGTTAGTTATCCATCTTTGCTGTGTAACAAATTACCCCAATGTTCTGTGTCTTCAAGCAATAAATTCACAGCTTATGATTCAGTCTCTCTGGGTAAAGAATCCAGGCACAGTTTCCTGGGTCCTCTGCCTCGGGGTCTCTCAAGGTGTAATCAAGTGCAGGGGTTTCACTCATCACAAGGCTCCAATTGGAGGGGGGTATCTACTTCCAAGTCTGCCCCTGAGGCCATTGGTGGGATTCAGTTCTTCATTAGCTGGAACCTTCTTCCGTTCCTTGTCACGAGGGCCTCTCCATAAGCAGCTTATGTCATGACAACCAGATTTATCAGAGAGAGCAAGTGAGAGGGGCAAGACAGAGTGAGCAGGATGGAATTCAGCCTTCGATAACCCAGCTGTGGAAACGGCATTCCATCGTGTTTGCTGTATCAGCTGGGACAGGTTTACTAGGTCCTGCCCGCAGAAGAGAAGGTGCCACACAAGGCTGTGAGCACCAGGAGGCTGGTCCTCGAGCAGCTTGGAAGCGGCTCTGTTTGTTTCCCAGCGCTGCCACGTCACGGGCTGGGTGACTTGGAACACGGAAATGATTCTCTCACGGTTCTGGAAGCTAGAAGTCCAAAGTCAAGGTGTCAGCAGCGCCACGAGCTCTCAGAAAGGGGCTCTAGGGGGCGATCTTGGCTTCCCAGCCCCTATGGCCTCCAGATTCCTGTGCCTTCTTTGCGTTGCAGCTGCTCACGACTGAGCCCTCTTCCATCATCATGTGGCATTCTCTGTGTGTGTCACCATTATTTTCTTTGTTTATTGTTGGTTTATATCCAGACTGAGATTATTAATTACTATTAATTAAATACCAGGACTTCCCTGGCGAGCTGCCTGCCAATGCAGAGGATACGGGTTCTATCTCTGGTCCAGGGAGGTTCTACATGCTTCAGGGCAACTAAGCCTGTGCACCACAACTACGGAAGCCCATGCACCCTAGAGCCCACGCTCTGTAACAAGAGAAGCCACCACAATGTGAAGCCCACGCGCGGCAACTAAAGAGTAGCCCCCTCTCACTGCAACTGGACAAACCTGCACGCAGCAGGCTTGCACTGAAGACCCAGCACAGCCAAAAATAAATAATTCAAAAATTAATACCTAATTTCAAAAAGTTGAATCCAGATGGGAGAAGTTGCTATAATGCCAGTGAATACAGATGACTTCATGTAAATAAGATCAGTCAGTGATACTAGAAGGAAATGCTTTTATTTTTGCTACTGTGACAAAAAAAGCCCAAGTGAAAGGTGCAGAGGACACTGTCTAGAACAGTGATTTACAGCTTCACAAGGGAGGGTGTTTTCCTCTGTGTGTGTGTGTGTCTGGGTGTCCAGGTTTCTATGTCCAAATGTCCCTCTTCTTGCTGGACACCAGTCATGTTGGTTTTAGGATCCACTGTAATCCAGTATGTGCTGGGCTTAGTCACTCAGTAGTGTCTGACTCTTGGTGACCCCGTGGACTGTAGCCTGCCAGGCTCTTCTGTCCATGGGGATTCTCCAGGCAAGAATACTGGAGTGGGTTGCCATGCCCTCCTCCAGAGGATATTCCCAACCCAGGGATCGAACCCAGGTCTCCCACACTGTAGGCAGATTCTCCACTGTCTGAGCCACCAGGGAAGCCCTTAATCCAGTATAAATTCATCTTAATTTGATTATATCTGCAAAGACTCTATTCGCAAATAAGGTCCCATTCACAGGTTCCATGTAGATGTGGATTGAGGGGGACCCTGGGTAACCCAGCACAGCTGACTGTGACAGCATCAGCTGACCTCTTCCACTCCCCCAGCAGTGGCCTCAACTCACACCCCCTTTTCTGTCCTCTTGTTGCTCTTCAGCCCAAACTTGGCCCCAGTGCACAGGCTACAATGACTCAAAAATGATTTAGCTATCTCTGGCTAGGTGCCCATGCCTCTCAGAGGATCAGAACAGCTTTTGGGTCATTCTATGTGGAGGCTGACCTGGGAATTTTCAGTAACAAAGCAGTTAATACACGTGTCCTCTGTAAACCCGTGGGATCGGGACAATATTTCTGCCAAGAACAAGACCTTGAGGGATTTGGGAACTGAGGTGAGAACACCAAAGCCAACTGGCTATGTCTTTGTGATCTTTAAGTCATCATTTTCAATCCCTTTTATCCTTTAATATACCTAAGCCCTTGACACATCACCTCCTAGAAACATGTCTCACTAAAGCAGTGGTTCCCACTGGGAGTCTGTGCTTTCTTGACAAGGAGAAGTGGCTTGGGGGGAAGTGTATAAAAATGTCTGGGTGGGTGACTTGTTGTTTGAAGGTAATTCTGATACTGACTCTTTCAACCCCACTCCCCATCAGCAGATACTGGGCAACAATGCAATGAAAAGAGAACGTGCTCCCTAAACCGCCGATTCACAACAATTCCGCTTCTACCTATACACTTAATATGTTCAGTTCACACTAGAGAAGCTTACATAAAAGGACACATACTAAAACATGTAGAAGGACATTCGTTGCAGCATTTTTCGTAATGGCAAAAATCTGGAAGCAACACAGCCTTCAGGAGGAGAACGGATAAGCAAATGCTGGTATAGTCCTAACGTGGAATATTATACAGCAGTTAAACCAATTAGATCTATACGAATGTATAAAAATAGATGCTGAAAGCAAAATCAGGGGGGGAAACAGCAAACTTTAAACCATTGCATACTGAAGGATGCCATATGTGCTAAATAAAAAAACACCCCAAGCAATACCACATTATGTGTATGCAGTAAAAGTTTAAAAAGCATGAACAAGAAGGAAATCGACCAAATTCATGGATCTTGATTGCCTTTGGGCATGCAGGGAGGAGACTGAGATGGAAGAGGGGAAAAAGAAGATTTTACCTTTATGCTATCCTATCCCTTACGGGCTTCCCAGGCGGCGCTAGGGGTAAACAACTTGCCTGCCAATGCAGGAGACACAGGAGACGCGGATTCGATCCCTGCATCAGGAAGATCCCCTGGAGGATGAAATGGCAACCCACTCCAGTATTCTTGCCTGGAGAATCCCATGGACAGAGGAGCCTGCTGGGCTACAGTCCATGAGGTCGCAAAGAGTAGGACACAACTGAGCGACTAACATTTTTCTATCCTATCAGAATATAAGCTCCACGAGAGCAGAAACTTCATTTTCCTATTTTCTCAGTTCCTAGCATATTGCCTGCCATATAGTCAATGCTCAGTAAATATTTCTTCAGTGAATCAATCAGTCTTCTAGATTTATTTCCAGGGCGGACAACATGTGACACTTGTACAGTCAACCACAGCCACTGAGTTCCTGAATCAATGTGGCTGTTGGAATGCCTCTAACAAGCAGATCTCAGTCACCAAGAAATGTGGTGCATGGATCCCAACTACTCAGTTCCCACTCCCGCTGCATCTTAGGTATTTCTGGACTGTCCTATGGGTCACTCGCACACAGAGATCTCTCTGACTCCTCCCTCAGGACAAGGACCCTCTTTGTGCAGAATTACAGAGGATAGGCATTTGTTGGCTCTTAAAGGAGCTGAAGGAGCCCCTCTGACTCTGGTCCGTTGATAGCTCCCCCAGATTTTAAGTTCCAATGGGCTATTCTGGTTGGGCATTAAGAATGCAGGGTTGGTTTGTTTGTTTTTAATCCTGTCTTCCTTCACAAGAAACACCCTCCTGCCTCAGAACCTTAGTTCTCTGTTTTATGGTTAAATCAGTGGCCCTACCATCCCTCCCTGGAGATGAAAGGAGCCTGCTCTGATTGAGTACCTATATATTCCAGACATACAGTAGGTGCTTTACCAACACATACTTATTTGATCCTCATAATAGTTGGAAAAGAGGGACATCACCATTTTACAGACAAGGACACTGAGGTAGTTGCCTCAGTTATCAAAGCTAATATATTTCAGAGTCAAGGCATACGCTTACATCTCCCTGATCCCTAAACCAGAGCACTTTGCATTTTGGAGTGAAATGAGAAGAAGGAGTGCTTTTGGCACACCAAAGGGAACACCCTGCCCCCTTGCCCAGCTGACCTCAACCCCACCTGCTCTACACTGTCCACAGATCCCTAGATGTCGTTTAGACAAATTGGCTCCTGGGTCAAGAGTACTGACAGTGGTGCTCCCATCTTATGACGATCCTTAAACGAGCACAGATTGATGTGAGGAGGCAGCCGGGACTATTCCTAGTGAAGGAACATCGATGGGAGATGGCTGATGGCCATCTTAATTCAAAGACTTTCTAGCCAGTTAAGGGACTTGCAAATACTTCACTCTGATAATCCTTCATGATCAAGTTGTACAAATGTATTATGTAGGGTGGCGCTGAAAAGACTGTATGAGCATAGAGTGATGGCTGACCCTGACCAGGAGGGAGTCTGTACTGTGCCAAGGTTCTCACACTCCCCATCAAACTCATTTCTAACCATGAGAGACCCTGGGACCAACACGCTGCCGGGTTCAGTCTACAGACCAGGAGGTGAATCCAGACCTACTTCCTTTTTCTTGCAGAGGAGTGAATTGGACTGAGCACTATGTAAAAAAAAAAAAAAAAAAAATTCATCTTTGCATCCTGTAGAAAAGGCAGAGGAATGGGAGATCAAATTGTCAGCATTCACTGGATCATGGAGAAAGCAAGGACATTCCAGGAAAATACCTACTTCTGCTTCACTGACTACTTTAAACCCTTTGACGGTGTGGATCACAACAAACTGTGAAAAAATCTTAGGGAGGTGGGAGTACCAGACACCTCACCTGTCTCCTGAGAAACGTGCATGCAGGTCAAGAAGCAACAGTTAGAACCAGGCACAGAACAATGGGCTGGTTCCAATTGGGAAAAGCGTACGACAAGCCTGTATGCTGTCACTCTGCTTATTTAACTTATATGCGGGGGTTCACTGGGCTTCACAGGTGGTGCAGGTGATGCCACTCTAATGGCCAAAAGTGAAGAGGAACTAAAGGACCTGTTGATAAAGGTGAAAGAGGAGAGGGAAAAAGCTAGCTTAAAACTCAACATTCAAAAACTAAGCTCATGGCATCCGGTCCCATCACTTCATGGCAAATAGATGGGGAAACAGTGCAAGCGGTGACAGAATTTACTTTCTTGGGCTCCAAAATCACTGCAGATGGTGACTGCAGCCATGACACAAAAAGACACTTACTCCTTGGAAGAAAAGTTATGACCAACCTAGAAAGCATATTAGAAGCAGAGACATTACTTTGTCAACAAAGGTCCATCTAGTCAAAGCTATGGTTTTTCCAGTAGTCATGTATGGATGTGAGAGTTGGACTGTAAAGAAAGCTGAGCGCCGAAGAACTGATGCTTTTGAACTGTGGTTTGCAGAAGACTCTTGAGAGTCCCTTGGGCTGTAAGGAGGTCCAGCCAGTCCATCCTAAAGGAAATCAGTCTTGAATGTTCATTGGAAGGACTGATATTGAAGCTGAAACTCCAATACTTTGGCTATCTGATGCGAAGAGCTGACTCATTTGGAAAGACCTTGATGCTGGGAAAGATTGAAGGCAGGAGGAAAAGGGGACAACAGAGGATGAGATGGTTGGATGGCATCACCGACTCAATGGACAGGAGTTTGAGTAAACTCCGGAAGTTGGTGATGGACAGGGAGGCCTGGCGTGCTGCCGTTCACGGGGTCGCAAAGAGTCAGACACGACTAAGAGACTGAACTGAACTGATATAAAAAAACCAAATGTGTTATTTCACTGGTATTCATTATTATTGGTACTTTTCTTTTTACATTTTTAAAAATAAAGAAGAGGGACTTCCCTGATGGTCCAGTGGCTAAGACTCTGCACTCCCAGTGCAGGGGCCCTGGGATCAATCCCTGCTCAGAGAACTAGATCCCACATGCAACAACTAAAGATCCTGCATATTGCAAACTGAAAAGATCCCCAGGGCCACAACTAAGACCCAGACCAGCCAGATAAATATTTTTTTTTTAATTAAAAGATAAATAAGAGTGAAGACAAGGCTCTGATTTGCAAAGACTGAATTTCCAAGGGAACGTGGTCTCCTACAGTTGTGCCAGGCAAGACCTCTATGGCCGTGGGAAGGACTGGAATGTCCTGGCCACTGAGACCAGTGCACAGGGTGTGAACAGAGACGGTGGAACAACCCCAGGTCCTGGGTTACAACTAAGCTATGAGATCGCCCACATTTTCACTGTTAAGCTACTCACTAAATTCCTGTTGAGGCATCATAACTGCAAAAATTCCTTAGACCTGGAGCAAGAGGGAGAGAGTGATCCTGAGCAGATATCTTTCTCATTCTGAAACTTGTCCAAATGTGAGCCACTGAGCTTGGATTCCTGTATCTGTTCACTGGCATCTTTCAGGAGCCCACTCCAGTGGCTATCGCTTCCAGTGCAATCAAAATGACCGTGTCCAGGGACTTCCCTGGTGGTCCAGTGGCTAAGACTCCGTGCTCCCAATGCAGGGGACCGGGGTTCGATCCCTGTCAGGGAACTAGATCCCACATGCACAACGAAGAATTCTATGCTGCAACTAAAGATCCTGATGCAAACTTGGGGCAGCCAAATAAATAAATAATTTAAAACACACACAGCCGTGTCCAGAATAAAATCATGTCCCTAAGAGTCACTATAGCAAGAAGAACCAAACCAAGTTGTTGAACTGACAGAGTCATCATCCAGATACAGAAACAAAGTGCCTTGAAGGGTCTAGAACTCAGCACGCCCTGGGCCTCTATCCCGCTTTTCCCCACATCCTATAAGAACACCAACCATCTGTCTTATTGCTCATTCCAGAAACCCAAGAATCATAATTAACACCTCTTTCTCCTTGCTGCTGCTGCTAAGTCGCTTCAGTCGTGTCCGACTCTGTGCGACCCCATAGATGGCAGCCCACCAGGCTCCCTTGTCCCTGGGATTCTCCAGGCAAGAGTACTGGAGTGGGGTGCCGTTGCCTTCTCCTTAGCCACATGCAATTAATCAGATGACCACTAAGTCTTCCTGCTACACACCTGTCAAAGTCATCTACTTGCCTCTGTCCCTTCTGCCACCATCAGTCCAGGCCTGGACACTTACTCAGACTTCTGAGTAACAGGCTTCTAATTAGTTCTTTCTGCTCCTTCCCTGCTTTCAATCCATTATCTACTTAGCTGCCAGAGTGATCACTCACAGACAAATCTGCTCACATCCTTTCACCCCTTCTCAGTGGCTTCTCTGGTTCTTTAAGATAATGACTCAGATCTTCCATGGCTTACGACACCTTCCACCTTAGCCTAACAACTGCTCCACCTTGATCCCTGTGTTCCAGCCACACTGCAATAAATGCGCCCCCTTTGAGGGGGCTAAGATGGAGACGACATCTCCCTGAGACCCTGATCCCTTGCTCTGATGCTAGGCACCGAAAGCTGGGTTCTTGCCATTTCCAAACTCATGCTCTAATTAGCTCTCTCTGAATTTGGACTGTGTTTATGGTCATCAAGACTTCATCTTTGGCAACTTTCAAGGTCCAGCTCAGCCATCTTCTTTTCTTTTTAGATTTATTTATTTGGCTGCACTGAATCTTAGTTGCAGCATGGGAACTCTTAGTTTTGTGCAGCCTGGGACCAGGGATTGAACCGAGGCCCCCTGTATTGGGAGCGTGGAGTCTAAGCCACTGGCCCACCAGGGAAGTCCCTTAGCCACCTCCTAAAGATGCCTTTTGTGATTGCATCTCCTGCCCCCAACACACACACTCAGAATCACTCTCTGTCTTCTATGGCCAAATGTCATTTCATTGATTCTTCCTTTTCAACCCATCTGTCTGCCCTTCCTTCTGGGATTGAAGGCAGGAATGATGTCTTGCTCTGAATCAGTAACCAGGTCACTTCAATATAGTAGATGCTAATGCAGATGTGTGGAACTGAGTTTAATAGTGTGAATGGACAGGAAGTAGTTCTCGAGTGTGAAGGAATGAATATTTATTAAAGGTGCTGGACGATCCAACTTTTCTTATGAAGCCCTGTGTTTCACCTTTAGATCCCTCTAAACTTGAAAACCTCTGTCAGTCATTTCCCTTGAATCATTTGGACAGATGCACTAACAATGATGATTTCAAGTGAGACTTTGAGGTCAGTGTTTCACTCAGACTTCAGGGAGGAAAAAAAAAAAGTATATTCAGAGGCACACAAAAAGGGTGTAATTACCATTTCAGGAAAATGTGTTAATTTGATGCAATGCATTACTGCTCTGACAGCTCTCAGCCTTTGCACCAAATGGTTGTAAAATGTATATTACGGGAAAAAATACGTTTTTGTTCCTGCTTAAAGTATAGGTAGAGAGCAGAGGCGCACAGAGTAGGGGTCTGATGTTAATGGGGGCAAGACTGAGATGGCAAAGGTTTTTAGTGGCTGAGAAGTGTAGTTCTGTGATAATGTTTCCAGGATAGAGATTCTCTGGGCTGCCTACTCACTCACTGGAGTAGTAAAAGTTCATAGTGAGTTGAAATTCTTTACCACTGCTCCACCTGGGAAGCCCTTGAGAGCAGCCTACTGCATGGGGCGGTGGGGGAGGGGGTGGAAAATGAAGAAAGAGAAATGAATGGACAAGTTGTTAGGTTATAGCATCGGTCAAGTGACCCCATGGGCCAGGCTGACCTCGTGAAGGATAACCTAAGGGTCACTGGGGTCACTGCTTTTTGTAAGGGTTACTGCTTTTGTAAGCACCCGCAGAGTCCAACAATGAAATGATACTTGTGATTCCAGAGTAATAAACAATGGGACCGTATCTGTAACTTGGCATGCTGTAGTAAGAGTCAAAGTCTGGCCCCGCGAGCTGAAAAACATGAAACCATTTATTTCATCCCTCTGGGTCTGCATTGGCCCAACTGTTCAATGAGACAAATCCTATCTACTTTAGTAAGTCATGCAAAACCCTAGATATACCGTCCTGGAAGAAAACGAAAACTCAGCAAATATTCATTGCCGTTCCTCTCCTTCTCAGAACACAGTTAGAGGCATTATTAAGCCCAGCCATTTCACAATGAAGCTGGTCCCACGGGGTTGCATGGAACCCAGGTTCAGAGAAGAGTAAGGAACTGGCTGCCCAACCTTGCCTGATTACCTGGTCCCATCTCTTGGTCCTTATGTGCTGAACTCATTCATTCATTCATTCACTCATGCTCTCACTGTGTAGACATCATCACTGGGGCCCACTGGTGTCTTCAGCTCTCTTCTCTTTCTGAGCCCACACCTCGTGAATTTAGACATGGTCACATGCCTTGGTTTGAATGATGAAATGTGAGCAGAAGGGGCGTGTGTGGCTTCTGGGCAGAATAATTTAAGGGTCAGTCTATCTGCCACCCTCTCTTCTCTCCCCACAGCAAATCCCAAATTTATGGTAATTTATGGTATTCCTCTGTCAACCTGGATCCCTGAGTAATAGTAATGAGTTATTATAATCCCCCCTTGGACCCACGTTAGAAATAAGGCAAGCATGGACTTCCCTAGCGGTCCAGTGGCTGGGACTCCATGCTCCCAATGCAGGGGGCCACGTGGGATCTCTGGTCAGGGCACTAGATCCTGCATGTCACAAGTAAGAGCGTGCACGTTGCCACCAAAAATCCTGCATGCCTCAACAAAGACTGAAGATGCATGTGCGGCAATTAAAACCCGACACAACCAAACAAATAAATAATTTTTTAAAAAAATGAAATAAAACACAGAAGAGTAATAAACCTTTGGGAATTTTGAATACTGAGATTTGGGGTTATTTGTTACTCTGCCATACTCATCCTTATTCTGACGGATACATTCATTCCATTTTTCCTTCATTTAACATATCCTTTAGTACCTAACAAGTGCTGGAAACCCTCCAGGTGCTGAGGGTTCATAGAGAACAAAACAGACCCAGTTCTGGTTCTCAGAGTTAAAGTCAAGTGTGGGGAGGGGAGCACACACAGTTAGTAAATAAGCATATATATTAGGTGGTGGATACTATGAGAAAAATAAGGCAGGGTAAAAGACAGGGGAAAGCTGTTTTGGATGTAGTGGTTAGGGAAGTTCCCCTGGGAAGATGCCATTTGAGCAGACACCCAGGTAAAGTAAAGGACCGAATGGTTCCCGCTATCTAGGAGAGAAACACTCTGGAGGGAGGGGAGGGGATCACAAAGACCCGGAGGTCAGATCACACTCCGCAGCAGCAGCAGCACGCTTGGCCAGAGTGAACAGGCAGATACATGAGAAAGAAGGCAAACGATGAGGCCACATCAAAGGACACCACTGAGGGCTTCCCTGGCAGTCCAGCGGTTAAGAAATCCACACTTTCACTGAAGGAGGTGCAGGTTCAACCCCTGATCGGGGAACTAAGATCCCACATGTCACACACTGCAGCGAAAAAAAAAAAAAAAAGACACCATTGAGAAGGTGAGAAAGCAAACACGGTCAGGAAGGAAACATTTATAACGCAAATCTAATAAGTGACTCATAACTGATTTAAAAGAAATTCCTACAAATCAATGAGAAAAAGCCAAATAAAATCTAATGTTTAAAAAGTGGGTAAGAGATTTGAACAGGTCATCTACACAAGAAGATCTCCAAATTGCCAATAAGCCGACGAAAATGTGTTCAACCTCGTTACTCCTCAGTGAAGTAAACTTTTGAAATAAAATGAGACATTCCTATCCATGCCAAGAATGGCTAAAAAGACTGAAATATTCCTAGTATTTGCAAATATCCACCAGCAGTATAATGCACAGATAAATTGGATAGCCATACAACAGGAAACTTCAGAGCACAGGCATTGATTCAGGAACGTGGGAAAATCTCGCAAATTATGCTGAATGAAAGAACCTACATATGAAATCATCCTAACTCTATTAGTCCATGTAAATGAGGTTTAAGGACAGGCATAATGAATCCAGGGTGATAAAAAAGACTAGTGATTATCGAGACTGGAGGTGGGTATTAACTGTAAAGAGATGTAAGAGAACTTTCTGGGTTGATGGAAATATTTCATACCTTTATCTGGATGGTAGTTGCCTGGACATATACATATGGAAAACTCTGTTGAGCAATAAGATCTGTGCATTTTACTGTATCTAAATTGCTCCTCAGTTGAAAAGAATCACAGAGAGAAGAGAGAAGGTTGGCCATCTGGAGGCTGTGAGATCACAGAGGACCTTGGGGCCACGGTGAGGATTTTGGATTTCTTTCTGAAAGAGGTGGAAGGCGCAGGGAGATTCTGAGCAGAGCCGAGACGGGATCAGGCTTACCTTTCAGAAGAGTGATTTTGTCTGCAGGGTGAGAGTGAGGCCTTGGTGGGGCCCAAGTGGCTGGCAGCAGTCTATGGGCAGAAGACCTGCCAGAGAGGATGCTGGCATAGCCCTGGGTGGTGAGGAAGCAGAGAGTGGGAGCAGTGGTCAGGCCCCAGGTGAATGTCAGAGGTCACGAAGTCACGACTTGATGATGGATTGGATGGGGAGTTGAAGAGAAGGGCTGGAGCCTAACACACTGACTTTGGTCTGTGCGCCTGACAGAACGCAGCTGCCAAAGTCTGGGATGAGAATCACCCAAGAAGAGCAGCTGGGGAGCTGGGGGTGGGGGCAAGAATCGACTCTGAACATGGTAAGTTTGAGATGCCAAGGGAGCATTGAGGAGGCTGTTGACTAAATTAGTTTGGATGAATAAGCAGAAAACATGAATGCTCCCTCCCATCACACACTCACAACTGTCTTAAATAAATAACACACACTCCTCTCCCTTTGCTTTCTTCTTACAGAAGGAAGAAGTGGAGTCTTAAAGGTGCCTTTGATCTGTTTCAGCCATAATCACCCTCACTCTCATTTTTTTTTTTCTTTTTTTTCTGGACTGAACGTATCAGCTGCTGGGCCTGGAAAACATGGCTGAGATTTGAAGGCGAACTGGCACTCTGTGCTTGTCACAGCATCCCTTCTGGGTCTTTCCTCTGTCCTGGGGTCGCCGGGTTTGGCACAGACGGGGCCTTCCTCCTGCTCCCCCCATGCCTCTGCTTTCAGCTTTGGGTTGATGATCTCTGCTCCCCACATCCTCCCACATGGGGGGCCCAGACGCCTTCACGGGGGACGGTGGTCAGAACAAAGAGATTCCGTGCCCTGCCTGGAACAAACACATCATTAGGGAGCCTGGGACCATACGTGGAGGAGAGGGAAAATGTCATTTTGGTAAAGGCCTCAATTAAAAGGAAGAAAAGCCAGAGTGACAACATTAAATATTCAGGTTCCAGGACCATTATGAGGTTCTCTTCGGGGCACAGAGCTGTCAGTTTCTGGGAAGTAGGCATTAGAATCAGACCTGCTGAATTTTCCATCCCAGCTCTGCTCCTTGCCAGCCTAGTGGCCTTCCAGAAGTTAATCCACTTCACTAAGAATTGGTTTCTACATTTATAAATAAGCTTACAAATGGGGCTTCCCAGGTGGCGCTAGTGGTAAAGAAGCTGCCTGCCAATGCAGGAGACACAAGAGACGCAGGTTGGATCCCTGGGTGGGGAAGATCCCCTGGAGGAGGAGGGCATGGCAACCCACTCCAGTATTTTTGCCTGGAGAATCCCGTGAACAGAGGAGCTTGGTGGGCTTACAGTCCATGGGGTCGCAGTCAGACACGATTGAAGCGACTTAGCGCGCACACACACAAATGGGGTAGGGTCCTGGGGGCGGATCCGATGAGATACATGATTCATAACTGTAGGAAACACTCCAGATACCTGCACCCTTTTCCACTCTTCCCACCCGAGGCTTGAGTGTCGCTACGTAACCCAAGTTTTCCCAGCATATGGACGCAATTGCATCACATGGATATTAAGACAGCACTTTTTTATTTTTATTTTTTGCATTTACTCTTACTTTCTTAATGCAGGACTCTGGCAGCATCACTGACCCGCTCCAAGACACACAAACGTGCGCTGTGTGCCCGCAATGACCCCAGCCAGCCACACGGGGGCAGCACCTCACCAATGTCACAGCTTCCTGGGCACGAAAGGGCTGTGTTCGTTCACAGACCAGGCTGTGCGCGCCCAGGTCCCCCCGAACTGTGGCGCCCCCTGCAATGAACAGAGCCGCACCTCTCAGGGCTCCCATACCGGTGTAACTCCCTTCCACACTGAAGGTGGGCTGTAGAGAAACTCGCTTGTAACCCGCTTAACAGATAGGGTAGAGGCTGTGCCCCTTCCGAGCTTTCCACCTGCATTTCAAGCTCTTAGGAGCCCTGAGTCGCCATGGGAGAAATGGGCCAACCCTTCAGGACAGACTGCATGAAAGGCTCTGAAATTTCAGAGGGGGAGAGCCGGCTGTCCCGGCCTCTCGGCCCAGCTCCTCAATGTCTCCAGCCACAGCTGCCATCTGACCACACTGCTGAGCGACTCCAAGTGAGACCTGCAGTGGAACTTCCCAGCTGGGCTGTCAACTCGCAGAAATAGAAGACGTAATAACACGGAGGCTGCTTTAAAGCCACCGCGTTGGTTGCAGTGCAGCGATGATGAAGAACTGATGCAAGCAGCTCTATTCTTCGGCATCTTCAGTTCACTAGACTTACAGTCTAGGAAGGAGTGGGGGGAGAAAGCCCCTCTTCCACTCTGGATCATGACGTAACATCTCCCTCCGCCTGCCTGCATCGCCCATCCCCCGCCCCCGCCTCTGGCCCCCCTGCCCCCCATCGCCCCCATCCCCCCTCCCTTGGGCATGGCAGGAGTTTCAGGAGGCCGGGCTGGCAGCAGTAAGAGAGACAGACTCCATGCTCCCCTCTGTGTTTCCTTTGCCTCAAGATTTCATTCAAAAGGTGTTTCTCCTCTCTACCCCAGGAGGAAAGTGCTCAGGCAATTTAACACCTGCAGTCTGCCCCACCTGCTCCCAGGGTGTGCCCCGGCAACCTCAGGACCCCCTTCACTGGAATGATTAAATGGGAGAGACCCTAGTGTGAAGTCATTGGTCAGCTGATAAAAAGACTTGGCAAGGCGAGGTCTCTTTATCATTTCATGAGAGATGACCACCGCAGGGCAGGAAGGAGGCTGAGGGACTCCCTGCTCAGTGACCATGCTCAAAGGCACCAATAATTTGTGGTAGAATAAGTAAATAATTTGGAGAAGGCAATAGCACCTCACTCCAGTACTCTTGCCTGGAAAATCCCATGGATGGAGGAGCCTGGAAGGCTGCAGTCCATGGGGTTGCTAAGAGTCAGACAGAGCTGAGCGACTTCACTTTCACTTTTCACTTTCATGCATTGGAGAAGGAAATGGCAACCCACTCCAGTGTTCTTGCCTGGAGAATCCCAGGGACGGGGGAGCCTGGTGGGCTGCTGTCTATGGGGTCGCACAGAGTCAGACACAACTGAAGCGACTTATCAGTAGCAGATGTAAATAATGCATCCTGCTTGCCTGCCTGCCACTAGTTGGAAAATTAGCACCACTGTTCTGATGGATAAAATGTAATTTTATTTAAAAGAATCACAGCTTTTTGTCATTTTATATTCTCTGGAACAACGAATGCCAGAATCAACTGCCAAGGTGTGTCTGTGAGATATTTAGCACCCATTAAGGTCTCCTACTCCAAAAGGGCAGGAAACTTTGATCTCATCTAACTCTTATTGTGAATGAAGAAACTGCAGCTGAGAAAGAAGAAATGGCTCAGAAAAGTGGGTGATCTCTAAGGAGAATTGCAATTTCAAGTTTCCCAGCCTGGAAGACGGCAACACAGGAGCCCACGTCCACATGCAGGAAACTCCAGGACACAAAACAGGTCTTTAAAGTCTCATTTTTAAAAACAATAACCCTGAGCCAGAAAGGGCATAAATGATTTGAATTTTTGTAATGCTAAATCTATTTCTGCTTTATTGACTATGCCAAGGTCTTTGACTGTGTGGATCACAATAGACTGTGGAAAATTCTGAAAGAAATGGGAATACCAGACCACCTGACCTGCCTCTTGAGAAACCTATATGCAAGTCAGGAAGCAACAGTTAGAACTGGACATGGAACAATAGACTGGTTCCAAATAGGAAAAGGAGTATGTCAAGGCTGTATGTTGTCACCCTGCTTCTTTAACTTATATGCAGAGTACATCAGGAGAAACGCTGGGCTGGAAGAAGCACAAGCTGGAATCAAGATTGCCAGGAGAAATATCAATAACCTCAGATATGCAGATGACACCACCCTTATGGCAGAAAGTGAAGAGGAACTAAAGAGCCTCTTGATGAAAGTGAAAGTGGAGAGTGAAAAAGTTGGCTTAAAGTTCAACATTCAGAAAACTAAGATCATGGCATCCGGTCCCATCACTTCATGGCAGATAGATGGAGAAACAGTGGAAACATTGGCTGACTTTATTTTTCTGGGCTCCAAAATCACTGCAGATGGTGACTGCAGCCATGAAATTAAAAGACACTTACTCCTTGGAAGGAAAGTTATGACCAACCTAGACAGCATATTAAAAAGTAGAGACATTGCCAAAAAAGGTCCGTCTAGTCAAGGCTATGGTTTTTCCAGTGGTCATGTATGGATGTGAGAGTTGGACTGTGAAGAAAGCTGAGCGCCCAAGAATTGATGCTTTTGAACTGTGGTGTTGGAGAAGACTCTTGCGAGTCCCTTGGACTGCAAGGAGATCCAACCAGTCCATTCTAAGGAAGATCAGTCCTGGGATTTCTTTGGAAGGAATGATGCTAAAGCTGAAACTCCAATACTTTGGCCACCTGATGCAAAGAGTTGACTTATTGGAAAAGACCCTGATGCTGGGAAAGATTGAGGGCAGGAGGAGAAGGGGATGACAGAGGATGAGATGGCTGGATGGCATCATCGACTTGATGGACATGGGTTTGGGTGGACTCTGGGTGTGGTGATGGACAAGGAGGCCTGGCATGCTGCGGTTCACGGGGTCGCAAAGAGTCGGACACAACTGAGGGACTGAACTGAACTGAATGCTAAATTTATCGAAATGTTTGGCTTGGATTTCTCATCTTCAGAGAAGAACCGTTCTTCCAGATAAGCTACCCGTCAGCCAGGGTATGTCATCTTTGGCCTATATTTTTTCCATGTGTCACCAAATATTTACGGAGCTTCTACTTTTCTTAGATACCTTTGCTCTCCAGGGCTTCCCTTGTGGCTCAGCTGGTAAAGAATCTGCCTGCAATGTGGGAGACCTGGGTTCGATCCCTGGGTTCGGAAGATCCCCTGGAGAAGGGAAAGGCTACCCACTCCAGTATTCTGGCCTAGAGAATTCAATGGACTGTATAGTCCATGGGGTGGCAAAGAGTCTGACACGACTGAGCGACTTTCACTTTCACTTTGCTCTCCAAGAGCTTAAAGATAAAATGCAGTGAGACATGAGGTGCTGTGTGGCCCCTTTATCTATTTGTTATTGGTCTGCCCGCTGCAGGACAGGCCAATAATTGGGAGGCAAAGTCTTGAGGCAAGGAATAGCAACTTTATTCGGGAAACTGGGTGTCCGAGAAGATGGCAGGCTAGAGTCCTAGAGCACTCTATCTTCTCTGGGTCTGGATGTCAGTTTCTTTTATCAAACACAGAGAGGGAGGAGGTGAGGAAGTAAAGCAAAAAAGGCCCTCAGTCTTGCAAAATATCTCCTGGTTGGGCCAGCATTGGGAGTGGATGTGTTCATTTCTTCTTTCCTACAGCCACACACAGGCTTCCCTGGTGGCTCAGCAGGAAAGAATCAACCTGCCAATGCAGGAGACGCAGAGAGACATGAGCTCGATCCCTGCAGTAAGAAGGTACCCTGGAGTAGTAAATGCCAATCCACTTCAGTACTCTTGCCTGAGAAATCCCATGGATGAGGAGCCTAGCAGGCTGCAGTCCATGGGGTTGAAGAGTCAGACATGACTAAGTAACTGAGCAGAGCACAGAGCAGACATTCATGGGTGGGTAGGATCATTGCCAATAAAGGCACTTTAGTTTAGCATTCAGGCAGAGGGGGCAGAGTTCTCTGAGGTGGGCCATTATGTATGTGTTATGTGTTATGCTTAAAGTTATGTGTTAAGGCTCTTCAGTCATGTCGGACTCTGGAACTCTTTGGACTGTAGTCTGCTAGGCTCCTCTGTTCAAGGGATTCTCCAGGCAAGAATACTGGAGTGGGTTGCCATGCCCTCTTCCAGGAGATCTTCCGACCCAGGGATCAAACCCTTGTCTCTTGTGGCTCCTCCGTTGCAGGCGGATTCTTTATACCACTGAGCCAGCAGAGAAGCCCATGCGTATAGCTATAGACGGCATTCTTTTAGTGATTACAGTAATAAAAGCAATGAAAACAAAGATTAAAGTAAAAGAAATGGATCCGGGGTTTCCCTGGTGATTCACTGGCTAGGGCTCTGCACCCCCAGTGCGAGGGGCCTGGGCTCCACCCCCTGGTCAGGAAACTAGAGCCCACATGCCGCAACGAAAAGATCCTCCATGCTGCACAAAGATCCCACATGTCACAAGTGCAGCCGGATAGATACAGAATATTTTTTTGAAAAAAATGAAAGAAACAGATCCAACGTGGAGTCAGATGCTGTTCTCCCCTGTGGCATGTTCTGTGCATCCTTTCCGGCCTTCTGTATTCTTTGCTCGTATTGGCCCACACCTGCAACCTTCTTTGGAGGTTACTTTCAGGCTCCTGGAGTCACTTTGCCCTCCACCAAGTCCCAAAGTCTCTGGGAGTTCACATAACCCCAGGGGGATCTGACGCCAAGGACGGGTTTGCTTGGGGCGGGGGGAGGTGGGGGGACACACTCGGCAGTGTTGCTAGGGAAAGCACACTGTCTGAAACTGTCCAGCCTGGCCAGGAACCACAGTAACCATTTGTGCGAGTTATTTTACAACAGGAGGTCCTGGTAAGGAACATGGAACTAACAAGCAGAAGAGTTTGGGAAAGGTCAAAAGGAGACGCCACATATCCTCCCACCTCCCAGAATCCTCCTTGCTGGCGTCCGTCTTGGCTGAGCAATGGGTGCAGCACCAGGAAGGGCCCTGAGTCAGAGTGACTGGCCAGAGACAACCCGGAAACTAACCCCATCACCATAAAACCCGAGACTGCGAGCCACATGGCAGAGCAGTTCTCTTGGTTTCCCTTACCCTCCTGCTCTCCACCCGGGAGCCCCTTCCCAATAACGTTTCTTGCTTCGTCAGCATGTATGTCTCCTCGGACAATTCATCTCTGAGTGTTAGACAAGCGCCCACTCTCGGGTCCTGGAAGGGGTCCCCCTTCTGGGAACAGTGCGACTGGCATGCCAGAGCTCCCTGCAGGGTCAGGCTGAGTCTGGGACTTCACCAAAACTCTCAGCCTGGTGTGGCTCTGTCCCCGTCCCTATCCTGCTATTCTAAGAGGTTACCTCTGTGGCTTGGCTTTCACAGGGCAAAGGAAAAGCAAGCCACAGGATGCCAGCTCCTCACAGGTCACATCCTGTTGGAACAACATCGTTTCCTCCCTCACAGTTATTTATCTGGCTGACCTTTCCTTGGAGGCCAGATCAAGGAAGGAAATTGGTTTTCCCCCAGTGTACCTATAATTTAAGCTCTGGCCCCTGACCCAGGCTGTGATGAGGTCTATTTGACACAGCAGAAAGTCTATCTAGAGGAAACTTGCTGAGGAGGGTCTGGGACCTCCAGAGGACATCTCCAGAGTAAATCAGGGGAATGAGTTATAGCTGCCTGTGGAGATGTGAGTTACTGTTGCAGAGATTGTTGCAGAGAAGAACCAATTCTGACTCCATGTTGGAAGTGTTTCTTTGACTTGCTTTTCGTTGGTGGTGGTATTATAATCACACAGAACGCCTGGCCTCAGGGAATCCTGCCCCTCTGCCTGACTGTTACACCAAAGTGTCTTTGTTCAGAACCCTGTCCACCTGTAGATGACAGGAAGGAAGAAATTAACACATCCCCTGCCTGAGGCCTGACATTCTGGGAGATATTTGTAAGATTAATGACCTTTTTACTTTGTTTCCTCACCTCCTCCCACCTCTGATCTATAAAAGAACCTGGCATCCAGACCCCATAAGATGGTTATTTTGAGACATTAGTCTGTCCGGTTCTCGGTTAGACCCCATTCCTTGACTCAGTGCTTCTCAGATTCATTGGCCAGTCCCCAGGTGAGCAGAGGGAGCTGGGACTTAGAAACATTATGATACAAATGAACTTATTTACAAAACAGAAACAGATTCCCAGACTTAGAGAATGAACTTATGGTTGCCAGAGGGGAAGGATGGGGGCAGGGATATTTAGAGAGTTTGGGATGGACATGTACACACTGCTATATTTAGAACCGATAACCAAAAGTTCCTACTGTATAGCACAGGGAATTCTGCTCAATGTTATGGGGTAGCCTTAGTGGGAGGGGTGTTTGAGGGACAATGGATACATGCATATGTATGGCCGAGTCCCTCTGCTGTCCACCTGAAACCATCACAACATTGTTAATCAGCTATATTCCAATATAAAATGAAAACTTACAAGATGTGAGTTATGGGAAGGAATGGGTTTTCAGGGCGGATCCTGGAGAGTTGGGAAGGCAGAGAAAGAGCTGTGGTGAGGCTGACCAAGGCAGGCTAAGGGTCTGTGTGCTCAGACATCAGATCTACCAAGGAGGAGGGCAGGGGTAGATACCATGGGTGCATCAGAATCTCTAAGAATGACTGAGTGTAGGATTCCCACGTCGGAGTGAAGACTTGCTCCCTGGTCCTTGCAGCGTTCCTTGCAGGGTTCACTCCCCAATTCTCAATAACACAGACTGCCAGATTCAACTTCACTTGCCCAATTCCAGGGAAATGGAAAACAGAACAATTACCCACTGGTGAATCCTTAGGTCATTTATGCCCAGTGAGGTTCTAGGCTTTCATAAATGGTTAAACTCAGTGACAGCCACCCTCACAGACTCTGGAGCCAGATTCTGGAGGGTTGCTTCTTCGCTGTTCTTTCAGCAACGTAACGTGAGCAGTGAAAATGCCTTAACCCGCCTTCACCTTACTATCCCCAACCATAAAACGAGATGAACAAAACAAGCCTAGTGGACTTGTTATGAGGAGTTTGTATGTGTAAACCACCTAGAAAAATGCCTGATGCTATGCCTGCGATCACCATACGAATGGTCCTAAACACTTCCCTGCTGTTCATCCAGTTTTAAGGAAATTGAGGCTCAGAGGTAAGGAAGCAGGTTCAGGTGTTAGGAAAGTTGACCCAGATAATGCATCTGCTTCTGTTTCTGAAACACTACCTAATATTTTTGCTAGAAAATGGTAAAACTGGCATTTAAGCAAAGAACCCATGTTCTTTTCACACCTCACTGCTTTGTGCTGGAAAGAAATATGGGCCAGTCCACGTTAATTATTTTATTATATTAAGTGACAGGCAGTGATTGCAAGTCATTGAAGAAAGATTAAAATACAGGTCCAACAGGAACAGGCCTGATGAGTTCATAGAATGACTTCTAATTAGCACAGTGATAGTTTACCTGGGAATGAATGATTTTTAAATAGATGTTAAAAATCCTTCCTACCTCCTTTGATCAGCTAAATATTTCTTTGGAAACTGCGTCTCTTCTATGAATTTGCTTAATGAACTCCTGCCTTTGATTCTGGGCACAGGGAGAAATAAATCAGATCAGGAGCTGCTCCAGGATCACAGAGCTCAACTTCCTGCGATGGCAGTGAGGACTCATTAAGGAGGACTAACTGTGGGAGGGTGAGGCTGAGTTAGTGGAAAGTCAGAACCGAAAATCTGCTGTACCACTTTGTCACTTGGCAACCCCACAATAATTCAAACCTGGCTCAGGAAACTCATCCATCCATCCACCCATTCATTCATTCCAAAGTCCTTAGGTTTTAGTGATAAATATGAATGATCTAAAATGAGTTTCTTGACTGCTGTTGCTGCTGCCGCTAAGTCGCTTCAGTCGTGTCCAACTCTGTGCGACCCCAGAGACGGCAACCCCCCAGGCTCCCCTGTCCCTGGGATTCTCCAGGCAAGAACACTGGAATGGGTTGCCATTTCCTTCTCCAATGCATGAAAATGAAAAGTGAAAGTGAAGTCGCTCAGCTGTGTCTGACTCTTAGCGACCCCATGGACTGCAGCGAGCTTCTTGACTACTTAAATGTAAATGAACAATTCTAAAATGCTTGAGGGAGCTGGAAAAAAATGAGCTCTTTTAGGTATTTGAAACAATTCTCTCCCAAGTCTTGCTTACCTTGTTAATTCATTTCACAAAGCCCTCCTTGAGATGTTGCAAGGAAAACATCAACCTAGCTTTGTCCTGAACTAGCCAGAATTTGAGCTCAGCTCCCTATATTTCCCAGTATATATCCATATATATATCTCCCTATATTTCTCTCACTCTGTCTTTAACCTCTTTTTAAAGGGGTATATTAAGTACATTGCAGCACACATGTTCAACGGAATGCCAGGAAAAACAAAAGTTCGTCTATTTGTTCAGCATTTTCTGAATTCCTTGTTTGTGTCAGGCACTGTCCTATGTGCTGAAGGACACAGGACACAAAAATGAACAGAACAGTCACAAATCTCCCATTGCTTCGAGCATGGTAGCTTGCACACAGTAGGTCTCTGTGTAGTTACTGTTGATTGGGGGTGGGGCAGAACTCAAAGATTAAGAAATGGGAACCAAATATCGAAGCTGAAAAATAACACTCGCCTCACTCTGCTTCCTTACAGGGGGAGGTTTGATGTGTTGTCTGAGACCAGTCATCGGTCTCTTTTGTGAATGGTGTTTCTTCACAGTGGAGGCAATAAGGGTGGAATTCTATACTCTGCCCCATACTTGACATACTTGAAGTCTGCCTCCGAGTGAATGCTCCAGGACCCCATAGAAGTGGACTGACTAGGCAAATGAGTGAATAGATAAGTCTGAATAAGAGATCTGTAACACAAAGGAAGGCACCATATTCATATTCCCACACTGCCAGACTCCATCGTCACTGCTCGGGGTATGGGGGGATGTGTAGCAGAGATTTACGAGGGGTGGGGACCACTTGCTTCTCCTTTCTCAAATGTCCCCTGGGGAGTAGACCTCTGGAAGTTTCTAAGGATCTCTAGCTGTCAAGCCAGACATTGGCACAACAGAGCTGTTAGAGGGAATTAAAACATTATTGGATGTTGGAAGAAGGCCAAGTATCAGAAAAGGCAGGGAAATGGGGTTTGCGGTAAATCAGTTGAGACTAAGAGTTTGCAAAGTTTTGAGCCAATTTTTTCTTCCACCTGAGATTCAAAAAGAAATAGCCTACTGCCCCCAACTATGCTAGAATTATCCTGGGGCTAATCAATAAGTAATTAGAGTGAGCTGGGAATTTAATATACACCCAAGAGATTGATAGGAAGAATCCATAGATCTGGAACGGTCCCCTGAGGGCTTTAGGGAAAAGTTCCTGAGAAAGGCTGAGGATTTTAGGCATCCTCAGCTCAGCCCTAAACATCAGTGCCTCAGTTAAGACTCTCTCTCTCTCTATCCCATACCCACCACTCCACGAATCTGGAATACCTGGATGTAGGTCTGTGACCTCTCCACTGTGCCTAACACGCTTAGGAAGGCTGGCTTTGGAGCAGGGACAAGGCTCATAAGAGCCCATAAAACAAGAAATATCACAAACTGGAAAGAAACACTGCTATGTATGTATTCATTATGTTATATATATGTATACAACTGGGGAGGGCTGGATGAACAGAAACCAAAAAAACAAAAAAAATGATATACAAAGTGTACAGTAAAGGCATGGGGTAACTCATGAAATGATTGAAAATGTACACAGGGCATAATTTGGCCCTATCCATTAAACTTGCAGAAATATACACCCTTGATTTAAGAATTGCACTTCTAGGAATTTATCCTTCAAATAGGCTCACAAATATGTGAAGCACCATGTGTATACCAAGTTATTTATTAATTATGTGATGAAAAATGTGCAAATAAAAGCCTTAACGGGTACAATTAAACAAATTGTTGCACACGTGTTCAATGAAATGTTATGAAGAACAAAGGATTCACTCAATCAACCCAACATCTACTGAATTCCTCCTTTGCTTCGGGTGTTCTAAGTGCTGAAGAGACAATGGTAACCATGGCATAAAAAAGTCCCTGCCCTCTAGAACTTACATTCTGAGAGAAGATGCTTTTCTTTATGTACTGGCGGAGAAGACTCTCCATGACCTTTTGCTTCGTGAAAAGAGCGAGAGGCAGGTTTTACAGGTTCGTGGTGATATAGACACTGAGCATCTTTGGAAGGACCTGTAAGAAACTGATAGCAAAGTGGCCTCTGGCTGGAGGATAGGAGACTTCCTCTGTTTACTCATAGGTATCCTTTCCATTTTGACATTTGGAGGTTATGTATTCAAAATAGGTTACTATCCAAAAGCATTATTTCTCTTTTAATAAAAAGGTGGCATAGGATGTAATCGTTAGCCCTAATTCTGTCCCCTCACTTTCAACTTCAGCCTCTGCAGGGAAGGGCTCTGGAACACAGTTCTGTCTCCCACAGAATTCCTGGGCTGGGGAGATAGGAACAAACTTGGGTTCCCTTTCCTCGTCTCTCACTTTTACTCTCACGCACACCCTCTTCCTCTTTGTCTCCTTTGCAGCTGTCACAGTGCAGTGAGCCTGCAGTTACCTTTTGCTCGGAACTTTCCCTTAACTACAGAGATATAAGTGGGGCTGGAGAGGACTGCAGAGATCTGCTGCTGAGAGCAAATTAGGGCAGCAGAATCTGCTGTGTGCATTCAGCTGGAGTATCTGCTGGGCCCTGCCTTTTGGCCACCTCCACCCAGCAGAGATGCCTAGATGGGAGACAGGTCCAGTGCAGGAGAGGATTTTCCATTGTCCTTGTCAGAAGAAGGTGTGTGTGTGCTAATTCGCTTCAGTTGTGTCCAACTCTTTGCGACGCTATGAACCGTAGCCCGCCAGGCTCCTCTGTCCCTGCAATTCTCCAGGCAGGAATAATGGAGTGGGGTGCCATGCCCTCCTCCAGGGATTTTCCTGGCCCAGTGGTCAAACCCAGCGTCTCCTATGTCTCCTGCATTGGCACCCGGGTTCTTTACTACTAGCGCCGCCTGGGAAGCCCGTCAGCAGAAGGTAGAACTAACCAATTGTAGTTCTTAGTGTGTGTGTACATGTGGGTTGGTTGCTTGCCTGGGACTTTCTCCATTCTGGTACGAAATGTCCCATGTCCTGGCAAACCCCTCAGTCCTGGACAACCAGAAGAGCTGATCACCCCGTCTGTGGAGGGGATGGGATTGCGAGAGGGAGGGCAGGTAAGGAGACAAGACGGAAGAGAGAGACATCACCGACAGAGATGCTTTGTTCTCTGAATTTCACTTTCTTGGCATTCATATTCCAAAGCCCATGAAATACGGCTCCTCCACGGACTACGCAGATGACTTATCTATCTGAGCTTATCTACTGAGTTTATTTATCAGTAACATAATAATAATCTCCCCTCCTGGCATTGCTAAGAACCTACCACCTCCTGAGGCTCTCTATCTCCTGCCTCACGTCTCCACTCTAATCCTAACCCAGCTGAGTTTCTGCAGGCCAGCACTGCCACTCTCTCCTTCTCTTGTATTTGCTTGGCTAAACCCCAACCTGGTTAAATCCAATTATCTTCCATCCCTTCCCTCAACCTGAGATGGGAATGCGACCCTGTGCTGTCCGATCTCACTGTAAATGATGACCACCGACCTCCAGCGGCCCTGGCATTGCTCAACAGCCCTGTCTCAGCTCCCAGATCAATGCACGCTCTTATTCTCCCAGATGACTATCTCATACCATTTTCTCTCCCCTTAAAGCTCCAACACAACACCCACCCTTCCATCTTGGTTGATGCCATGAATCTTATGTGACTGAGAAAATAGAAGCAACCAAACAGGAAATCCGCCACCCTCCTGTCACCAGACCTCGGCCCCCACACGCGCAGCAGGCTTCTGAACCCATAGCCCGCCTTCCCTCCTGTTACTGAGGATGAATGGCCTGCACTCCCATCCAATCTGGCCCTGCTTCTCGTGCCCTGGCTTCCGTTCCTCTCGCCCACTCCACACTCAACCCACCAGCCTCTGCAATGGCCCTTTCTCTCTGTCATTCCCCACTGCCCCCTCATTCCTGAATCACTGCTGTATGTTCGAGGAGAGGCTGATCAATCTCATCTCATTTACCACGCCCCTTCCCTCAGTTCAGTCCACTTCAGTCACTCAGTCATGTCCAACTCTTTATGACCCCATGGACGCCAGGCCTCCTTGTCCATCACCAACTCCTGGAGTTTACTCAAACTCATGTCCATTGAGTCGGTGAATGCCACCCAACCTTCTCATCCTCTGTCGTCCCCTTCTCCTTCCACCTTCAATCTTTCCCAGCATCAAGGTCTTTTCAGATGAGTCAGTTCTTTGCATCAGGTGGCCAAAGTATTGGAGTTTCAGCTTCAGCATAAGTCCTTTCAGTGAATATTCAGGACTGATTTCCTTTAGGATGGACTAGCTCACTGTTAACTGAATTAGCACCACCCCCCCCACACACACACACAATTCTTATGTTGACACCCTAATCCCCTGTGTGCCTGTATTTGAAGATGGGGGCTTTAAGGAGTTAATTAAGTTTAGATAAGGTCATAGGGTTGGAGAAGGAAATGGCAATCCACTCCAGTATTCTTGCCTGGGAAACTCTATGAATATAGGAGCCTGAAGGGCTACAGTCCATGGGGTTGCAAAGAGTCGGACATGATTTAGCAACTTAACAGCAGCAGCAACAAGCTCATGGCGTGGGGTCTTAGTCTGATAGAACTGGAGTTCTCATAAGAAGAGGAGGAGACCAGAGCTCTCTCATTTGCTTTTTCTCTCCCTCCATCTTTCCCTCCGCCTTCCTCCATGTCCCTCTCTCCCACCATCCATCCCACCATCCCTCTCCTTCTCTCTCTCTCTTGCCCTGTGCATACATGGATAAAAGGCCAGCTAAGGATGCAGCAGGAAGTCAGCACCTGCAAGCCAACAAGAGAGCTCTCACCAGAAACAGCCCCTTGACTTGACCTTGCACTTCCAGCCTCTAGACCTGTGACAAACTAAACTTCTGCTCTTTAAGCCACCCGGTCTGTACTATTTGGTTATGACAGTCTGAGCTGACTCATACTTCCTGTGCTCCAGCCACACTGACCTTCTTGCTTTTCTACAAACTTCCAAGCACTTTCCTGTTCAGGGACTGCACGTGGTATCCCCATAGCCCAGGAAGCTCCTCTCCGATGGCCCACGTGGCTCTCTCCCTTTCTCTGCGTCATTCAGATCTCAGCTCCTGTAGGAGTTCCATTTCACCGTCCTTGCTAAAGTAACCCCCAAGAACTCTTTACTTCTTACTCTGACTTCTTCTTCCTCTTGTCTTCCTCTGCTTGATGCATTTGCTTATATTGTTTCCCTCACTGGGGAAGAAACTTGTTTGAGACCCTGCTCTATCACACTGTGTTAGGGAAGAACCTTTGTATTCTATTACAAGTAAATCACTATAGGAATATTGCCTATAAGCTTAAATTAAACATCATGGGCCATCTCTGGGAACCCTGCCTCCTAGGTCATGAGTGTTAAGCTAAAATACTTTGGTTCAGCTCACAGGAAATATCCTGACCAGGCCAAGAAGAAATCAACACATCCCCTCTGGAGTCAGGTTGGAAGCAGGACTTTACCCTCATCCCCTTTTAATATCAAAGAAACCTGAATTCTAACTCAGGAGATGGTTCTTTGGGACTCTGGTCCACATTCTCTCCATCTGCCGGCTTTCTGAATAAAGTCACGATTGCTTACCCCAACAACTCGTCTCTCAATTTATTGGCCTGCTGTGCGCTGAGCAGTACAAGCCTGGGCTTGGTGACAACATCAGAATCAAGCCCACAATGGAAGGTGCTGGAGAGCCTTTCTCAAATGAATAAACGGGTGGTGTGAAGGGCCTGATGTTTCACCTGGTACAGGTCCTCAGTGAGAGTCACCACAATATTCCCGAATGCTCTTCAGTGAAGTGACCAGGGGATATGCCCTAGTGACCTCAGAAGTGGCAGGATCCCTTAGGGTGCCATTAAGGAAAGGGGCATGTTAGAGCTAGGGGGTGAGAAAGGGCCTTAGCTTGGAGCCCCATGGTGAAGATGGAGGTGGCTGGGAAATGCCATAGGCCTGCACTTGATGACGTTATTCCATCTGGGAGAGACACAATGGATGTTAGAAGGTCACAGCTACAAGGGTCCCTAAGGGTATCTGGAGAAACTTTTCTAGGGCATTCCCTGCAATGTCACTGTCTGAACTTCCGGGGTAGGAGTCACACTGCCCCCTGCAGGTCAGTTCTTCACATTGCACCCACCTCTACTGCTAAGTCACTTCAGTCGTGTCCGACTCTGTGTGACCCCACAGACGGCAGCCCACCAGGCTCCCCCGTCCCTGGGATTCTCCAGGCAAGAACACTGGAGTGGGTTGCCATTTCCTTCTCCAATGCATGAAAGTGAAAAGTGAAAGGGAAGTCGCTCGGTCGTGTCCGACTCTGAGCGACCCCATGGACTGCAGCCTAACAGGCTCCTCTGTTCCTGGGATTTGCCAGGCAAGAGTACTGGAGTGGGGTGCCATCGCACCCACCTCAATCCCCTGCATTTTACCCCTGGATCCCAGGTGGCCCTAGAGATAAAGAACCCACCTGCCAATGAAAGAGACGAAAGAGACGCGGGTTTGATCCCTGGGTCGGGAAGGTCCCTTGGAGGAGGGCATGGCAACCGACTCCAGTATTCTTGCCTGGAGAGTCCCATGGACGGAGGAGCCTAGAGGGCTACAGTCCATTGGGTCGCAAAGAGTCGGGACTGAAGTGACTTAGCACGCAAGCATTCAGTCCTACTCTCAAGAGCCAGTGTGAACTAGCCTTATTTTTCATTTTTCTTCCACTGGACTCTTCGCCTCTAGCTTTTTTCATCTCTAAGCATAAGATCTCTGTATTTAAATTTCCCTTTGGCATAAATGAATGAATAAACAATTTCAAATTCCTCAATATCTGCATCACCTGTCCTGGTCTCTGGCTGTTCTGTAATTACACTTTGAAGTCTGTGATCCAGAACGTTTCTTGGAATGCCTGTATCCCCAGTGCCTGCCGCAAGCAAAATCAGAGAGACAGGAAAATAGTGCTTAGTGTTTGCTAGCTGAAGGAACGGACACAACCCTGCTCCCGTTAGGGGTGTTGGGCTGGGGCTGCAGGGAGGCCACCCGGGGAATTTATTTTTCCTCCCACAATGAGAGAAAAGATTATGAAACAGAAAATCATCCTGCTGTCACTGAGGAAAGCGGGTCTCAGTGGGGTCAGTCCAATGCCTGAGGCAGTGATGAAAGCTCAGACTGCTAATAATTCCCACCCTGTGCATTGATTAAAATCCTCCATTTTATCATGCAGTCATTTTGGAAAGGAAATATATTTTCTGTTGCCATTCACGTTTATGTTCCTATTCCAAACTCCGTCTGCCCCGCCTACTGAAATGTGTGCAACAAGCTGGACCAAGACAGCCCTGCTCAGAGGGTCCCCGCAACAGCCCAGAGGGACAGTGAGGCCTGGGGTACATGTTTCCTTTGCAGTAAATGGTTTTCATTAGCCCAGTAGACAGGTTATACTTCAGCAGTGATTCGTGGACTCTACATTAGCTTTTATTTTTACCCATTTTGTTGGGGTGGTGTATAAAAGGATAGTAACCTGGTTACTTTGCCAGGCAAAGGGGGACGCAGGGTTTCCTGCCTTGAAAAACTGTGTCCCAGATTGGAGAGGAGAGTGAAGCTTTATAGTAATGATGCGAAGAGGGCATGATCAACTCGTGGACATTCTTCTGATGGGTTGGTGATAAAGTGAGTAGGAGTCAGCATCATCAAACTTCGGGTACCAGTTAGTCTGAGGTCTACACGTGTGTGGACAGCATACCATTGTTAATTGTTAACTTCTCCCACCTGGAGGGGGTTTCAGTATCTGCAAAATAGCTCAAAGATATTGTTGTGTGTATCCCTTGACGGGCAACCAGGACCTTGCCCCAAGGCTATACTATTGTTTCTCTTGACTGTTTATATTTTTTTAATTACAACAACAACACAGGCTTATTGTAAAAAGTCAATGGAGTGGGTAGCCATTCCTTTCTCCAGAGAATCTTCCTGACCCAGGGGTTGAACCCACGTCTCCTATGTCTCCTGCACTGCAGGTGGATTCTTTATCATCTGAGCCACCAAAAGCCCTAAAATCATGGAGAACTGTATAAAGAGAAATAGAATAGTGTTCCCATTTTTTTGTTTTTTTCTGTGCACTGTCCCTTCCTCACCAAGACCACTAGGGAATGACCTTTCACCTGTTCCTCTGCATACTTCAACACACGTGTGCATGCATATCTCGTTGCTGCTCTTTATCCTGGGTCCCCTTTTCAAACCAAGAGACACCAATAGCTTAGAAAGCATTTTCTTCTTGGAGTCAGAATATCTATTATGGTTAGATTTTTCAGTTCTTCCTCCAACGGCTACATGTCGCTCACAGTCTCTGGACACTATTTACCTCATCTGTGAAATGGGGATACCAACGTTCACCCTGTCTGACACAGGGCTGATAGGAAGATCAAGTCAGATGGAGGCTGAAGGCTGTTTGGACGCTGACATGCCTTATGCATTTAAGCATATGCCTGCTGCGTTGGTCTCTTCCCTGCTGAGTTTCAGAATTCAACAAACGGCAGATTCAAAACTCAGCACCCTGAAGAGCCTGAAGGGACATGAAGATAGCATTGATGCTAGGGTGATAAAGAGTCCTTGGGACCCTGGGCGGGTACCCAGCAGCTTCCCTGAGCCCTGCTGGTAGCTTGAGTTATCCATCTTGGCTTTTAAGAGAGTTGTGCTGCTATTGATAATCCTGACAGTGACAAACAATGCAATTTTCTCCTGTGCTCGTCAGACACAACTGCGTGAGTTCAGCCCCAGCCCCAGTCTGCCCAGACTCAGGCAGCTTGCACCATTGATTCCTGATGGTTTTCAGGCAGCCCCTGAGGCCACCATTTCTGGATCCCCTGCCAGAGTTTGGAGCAGGGGATTAGTGTGAGCTGACAGATAGAGATGAGTTGAGCCAAGAATCCTTAGTTGAGTGGCCTGAAGGGATGACGGGTGAGAAGCTGGTTGGAGCTCGTGGTATGAGGGAGACTGTCAGGGCTGTCTTATCCCCCACGTCATCCCCTCCGCGGGGACAGGCCAGTGGTTAGAGCACTAGTCCTGCCTGGACACTGAGGCCATCCAGGTGACAACTGAGCACCAGGGGCTCCAGCAGAAGTGGGGCCTGATAGTCTTTGTTAGAGCCTGGGCAGGGCAAAGTGTGAAAGCAGTTTCAGGTCAGGTTATCCTAGGTGTTCACATCACCTGGATACAATACGGCAGGAATGGAACTTAACCGTCTACTTCCATAACGTCATCCCTACCCCACCCTCTACAACTGTGTGCTCGGTCACTCAGTCATGTCTATTTGTGACCCCATGGACTGTAAGCTCACCAGGCTCCAGTGTCCGCGGGATTTCCCAGGCAAGAATACTGGAGTGGGTTGCCATTTCCTCCTCCAGTGGATCTTCCCCACCCAAGGACCAAACCCACGTCTCCTGCATTGACAGGTAGGTTCTTTACCACTGAGCGGCCAGGGAAGCCCCACCCATAGGCCAGCTGTAATCAAAAAGATCGTAATAAGAGTCAGTGAAATCAGAACCCTTACACACCACTAGGAGGAATGCAAAATGGTGCAGCCACTTTGGAAAACATTCTGGCAGTTCCTCAAAAGGTGGAACATGAGCTAACCATATGACCAGAAATTCCATTCTAGGGGTCTCCAAGAGAACTGAAGACACGCCCATACAAAGACTTGTGCATGCACGTTCACGGTAGCATATTCCTAACAGCCAAAAAATGGAAATAACCCAAATGTTCATCAGCTGATAAACTGATTGGTAAAATGTGGGTATCCACAGAGTAGATATGATTCAGCAATAAAAGGTAGAGTACTGACGCCTGCCAGGATTCTGTGGTGGATCAGAGGCTAAAGCGTCTGCCTGCAATGCTGGAGACCCATGTTCGATCCCTGGGTCAGGAAGATCCTCTGGAGAAGGAAATGGCAACCCACTCCAGTATTCTTGCCTGGAAAAGCCCATGGCCAGAGGAGCCTGGTGGGCTACACTCACAAAGAGTCAGACAGGACTGAGCAACTTCACTTTCACATTCAACACCTGCTACAACCTGGATGAACCTAGATAACATAATTCTAAGTGAAAGAAGGGGATTTCCTTGATGTCCCAGTTGCTAGGATTCCACACTCCCAGTGCAGGGGGGCTGGGTTCGATCCCTGGTCAGGGAACTAGCTCTCACATGCCACACCTAAGAGTTCGCATACCGCAACTAAAGATTCCCCGTGCCAACACGAAGACTGAAGATCCCGTGTACCACAGCTAAGAGCCAATGCAGCCAAATTAAAAAAAAAAAAATTTTTTTTAAAGGCTAAATGCAGAACAATCCAGAGGAGTGGGGTGGGAGGAGGGTTCAGGATGGGGGGACACATGTGTACCTGTGGTTGATTGACATCGATGTATGGCAAAAACCACCCCAGTATTGTAAAGGAACTATCCTCCAATTAAAATAATGAATTTTTTAAAAAGGAAAAAAAAAGGGGGGGTGCTAAATGAAAGAAGCCAGTCACAAAGCACCACATATTGAATGACTCCCTTTATACACAATGCCCAGAATGGGGAAATCTATAGCGATGGAAAATACATTAGTGGTTGCCTAGGGCTTGGAGGGGAAGAAATATAGATGAGGATGATAGCGTTTCTTGGGGTAATGAAAATATTCCAATATCAATTGTAGTGATGGTTCTGCGACACTATTATACTGAAGGCCCCTGATGTGTACCCTTTAAGTGGGTGAATTGTAAACGTGGCTTGTAGATTATACCTCAATAAAGAGGTTTTAAAAACAACAACAACAAAACATCCCGGACTTGGAGTCAAGTCCTGGGTTGTCAGGTATTAGCTCTGTGACTCTGGGTAAGTTCCTGAACCTCTCTGATGATATGTCCTCCTCTATGAAGGGGGTAAAACAATCCCCGCCTGGACCATCTCATAGGGTCCTCGTGTGGTTACAAAGTCTTAGACATTACGAAACTACATACCTGTGAGACAGTTTAAGAGTTAATATTTGTAAGATACAGATAGATATAGATAGATCGAAAGTCTTAAACTGTTTTACAGTCATGAAGTCGTAGGACTCTGCGCTGCTGCAGGTCACACGGCACATCTCCTGTGTCTTCCAGACTCATAGCTACACCTGCACGTTTCACTGCGTTTTGTTTGATCCTGGGGGGTCTCTGGACTGGCGGGTCTCTGGACTGGTGCTAGTGGTAAAGAACCCATTTGCAAATGCCCAAAACGGTGCAGGTTTGATCCCTGGGTCGAGAAGATCCCCTGGAGGAGGGCATGGCAACCCACTCTGGTATTCTTGCCTGGAGAATCCCATGGACAAAGGAGCCTGCAGGGCTACAGTCCATAGTATCACAAAAAGTTGGACACTGCAACTCAACACGCACGCAGAGGGGTCTGGGCCAACCATTCACCTAAAGATGAAAAATGTGAAGCCCACGGAAGGATTGGCCTCTCCAAGATCACAGGCCTGGATGGTAGCAGAGCCTGGCTTAGCCCTGCCACCCCCTCCCCATCCCCGAGCCCCTTCCTGGACTGCAGGGTCTTCAGTGCACACCCCCTGCTGTCCCTGCAGTCAGCCTCTGACAGGGGCGGGGCTTGCTTCAACCTCGTCCTTTGACACTCTCCTCACATCCTCAGGTCACCGTGATTTCAATGGAAGAACCCTAGTGCTTACTAAATCCAGCCGTACATTCTGTGTTCTCGTGTGACCCTCACCAACCATTAGGAGAAGCGGCTTCCCAGGTAGCTCAGCTGGTAAAGAATCCACCTGCAATGCAGGAGACCCCAGTTCAATTCCTGGGTCAGGAAGAGCCCCTGGAGGAGGGACAGGCTACCCACTCCAGTATTCTTGGGCTTCCCTGGTGACTCAGATGGTAAAGAATCCGCCTGCAAGGCAGGAGACTTGGGTTCAGTCCCTGGGTTGGGAAGATCCCCTGGAGGTGGGCATGGCAACCCACTCCAGTATTCTTGCACAGAGGAGCCAGGTGGGCTACAGTCCATGGGGTCGCAAAGAGTCGGACACGAATGAGCGACTAAGCACGCGAGCACACACCGCTAGCGTTCCTGTTCCCAAGGTGAGGAAGTTGAGGCTCAGGAAGTTAAAGCCACCTGCCAGAGGGCATGAGCCGTGAACACAACGCTGGGCTTCAGGCTCCCTCTGTCTGACAACCAAGCCCACCAAGCTCCCCATCTCTTGTCCTTCTGGCCCTGGCCTCCTCTGCCCCGATGGCCTTGTAGCCGCCACTGCAGCCTGCCCTGAGGATGCATCTTCTCCCCTCAAACTGCTCCACCTGCCCTGTCTGGAGCTCCGGAGTCTCTAGCCCCCAATTCTGCCCTTCCTTCGCTCCTATCCTTCAGTTCGGGGAAGCTGCCTGCACCCCGAGCTGTTTAGGGGACCCTCTGGGCCTCAGGCTGAGCCTCTGTAAGAGGGGGCATGGCAAACGTCCTGCCTCCCAGCGCTGGCGGGAGGATGCAGATTCTGAGAAAGGAAAAACCTTCCTTACTTTCAAGCAGGGCTCCTTGATATAAAAGGACAAAAAAAAAAAAGTGGACTCAAACTCATGAACCGATCTGGGGATGGAGGGGTGGAGGGCTGGCAAGACACCACCCCTCCTGGTCCCTGCTTCCCCAGCTGCAGCAGGAGACAGTGGGGGCCAGCGCTGGGGGGCCCTTCTAGCTCACACCCCTCCGGACCACCTGAGAAACAGAAGCTGCCCTCGGGGCTCCCGGACTCTGGATGGTAAACATGATGCTTTATTATGCCCTTTGCTTTCTTTTGTGCCTTTTAAGTGATTAGTGTAAAGCTCTGTACACAATGGAGCTTTAATTAATATTTGTGGAAAGTAGAAATGCACGAACCCCCCACCCCACCCCGGGGGAGCTGGAGGGGGAAAAGCCTGGAGTATGTGCGACAACAGTCCCCGGAGGAGCCAGTGGGGTCTCCCCTGACCCCAGGCTTCATAGCAAAAAAAAAAAGCCAAGAGTGCCCAGAGGCCCAGGGCTGAGAGGGGGCCTAACACAGCCTTTGGGCCTTGGGCACCCTTCCCAGAAGTGAAGAGACAGGAAGCTGGCAGCCACCCCCGACCCCATCCCCACTTTCTCCTTCGCTTCCTGGGCAGGTGAGTGGGGAAGGGAAGAGACGCCAGGTTGGGGCTGCAAGAGAGAAGTCTCCTTCTGCACCTCTGAGCAGGATTAGGGGTGATTCTCCCCCAGAGGAGGCCTTTCTGCCCTGCTCCCCGTCTCTCCCTCACCCCCATTTCCCCCAGAGCGCAGGCGCCTCCCCTTCTCAAGGTACACTCTCTCCGTGATGGAAGAGAGTGTACTTCATCCTTGGAAGGCAGTCGGCTGCCCCCATGTGGACCACTCAAGGCTTCCCTCCCCGCCTCCAGGGCTCCCTCCCACACCACAGAGCTCCTGGAGCACCTGCCAGAGGGGCTGATGGAGGCGGGGATGATGGCCGGCATCTCTCTAGAGCAAATCGGGGTCTAAGAAAAGCACCCGCTCCACAGCCAGAAGCTGGCCATCTGCACCCAACTTTTGGTCTACCCCGCGCTGCTCTCCGTCCTCACCCTCGGCCCGGTTTGGCTCAAGCTGTTCTGATATCTGAGCCCATTCCAAGCCACAGTGATGGGAAGAAAGAGGTTTATTGGCAAGCATGGGATTATGGGTCCAGCCTTGTGTTTCGTGAAATCTCCAGTGCTGCTGACTTGAAGGCCGTCCTGCAGTGCAGCCTGGCGAATGCCTGGAACCTCTCCCTCCTCCGTCCACCCCCGGGCTGGACTTATCACCCCTACCTCTATACAGCCCAGCTTTGGGGCCCACCTCTTGGGAGCTCAGACAGTAAAGAATCTGCCTGCAGTGCAGACTGAGGTTCGATCCCTGTGTCGGGAAGATCCCTTGGAGAAGGAAACGGCAACCCACTCCAGTATTCTTGCCTGAAGAATTCCATGCACAGACGGGCCTGGTGAACTACAGTCCATGAGGTTGCAAAGAGGCAGACTCGACTGAACGAATAATACTTTTAACACTCCACTCTCTCTTTCATCTAAGCACCCCTTTCCAGTAGGTATTTCATTCGTTCTTTCGTCCTCTTTATTAACACCTGGTACAGGGCATGTTTCCTTGGTGGCTCAGATGGTAAAGAATCTGCCTGCAAGGCAGGAGATGTGGGTTCCATCCCCGGATTGGGAAGATCCCCTGGAGAAGGAAATGGCACCCCACTCCAGTATTCTTGCCTGGAGAATCCCATGGACAGAGGAGCCTGATGAGCTACAGTCCACGGGGTCACAAAGAGTTAGACATGACTGAGTGACTAACACTTTGGTTTGTGCAGGGCACAGGGCCTGGACTAGAGAATGAGGGTGTGATCCATGTGTCTGCTCGGCTCCTGAGGTGGGGTGGAGGGTGGAGTGTGGGGGTGGGGGGCTCAAGGAGGCAGAGTGGCAGGTGGTCAGATGCAGTGACACCAGGAGACACAGAGAATCCTGGGCAGGATCCTGGGCACCCCTTCCTCTCTCCTGGAATTTGGTTCCTAGTCCTTCAATGAGCAGACTGCAAGGACTAGGGAGACGGCGGTTCTCAAGATTCAAGAGCCTGATGAAGACAGTGGATCCCTCCTAAATATTCAGATGTATTCATACCTGAGACATTTCGTGAAAACAAATAGGGCACTCAGTTGACCCTATAGTCAAAGCTATGTTTTTTTCCAGTAGTCATGTACGGGTGCGAGAGTTAGACCATAAAGAAGGCTGAGCATCAAAGAATTGATCTTTCTGAACTGTGGTGCTGGAGAAGACTCTTGAGAGTCCCTTGGACAGCAAGGAGATCAAACCAGTCAATCTTAAAGGAAATCAGTCCTGAATATTCATTGGAAGGACTGATACTGAAGCTCCAATACTTTGGCCACCTGAGGCGAAGAGCTGACTCATTAGAAAAGACCCTGATGCTGGAAAAGATTGAAGGCAGGAGAAGGGGATGACAGAGGATGAGATGGTTGGATGGCATCACTGACTCAATGAACATGAGTTTGAGCAAACTCTGGGAGAAGGTGAAGGACAGGGAAGCCTGGTATGTTGCAGTCCATGGGGTCGCAAAGAGTCGGACATGACTGAGCGACTGAACCACAACAACAGTTGACCCCCGAAACTGGGATCAGATGGTCTCCAGGGACCCCCAAACTCCTAAGATGACTTAGCACCCAGTGCCCTGCAGCCGACAACTCCAGCCCATGACCTCATCCATCTGTATGTCAGTTTTTTTGTGTGTGATTTTTAATTTTTTTGTGTGCTTTATTTTGACCCAAGATCACTGAGACATCAGGCATCGTTGGATTGGTTTGGCTTTAAAGCAAGACTGGTGCCCAATTTCTGGAATCTTAAGGGCAGACTTTTCTCTCCACCTACACCAGTCACTGGCTTTAGAGCCGCTGGGGGTGGGGGTGAGGTGGATGGGACCGGGGGTGCTGATTTCTTCCTAATAAAACCCATCCATCTAGCTTCTAGAAGAAACAGATTGGAGATATACCCCGGAGCTAGACTTAGGGAAATAAAGTAATAATGTTATCAGTCTTCACAGAGCTATTTAAATACAGACTGGGTTGCTGGGGAGATGAAAGGCGGGGCCCTTTTGTTATGAAAATAAAGGGAAGTGGGAGGGCTGAGTTTGTGTTTTGATATGTTAATGAGATTGGAAGCCACCAGGGTGGGGACTGGTGGGGAGGCTGTGTTGCCTAGAGTATTTATTTGTGCAGTTTAATTTAACAGAGAGGCTACAATAGAGCTGCAATCGGGATTGTGTAAAGATAATTACAGCCCTGTTATCAATCAGATGCCTGCAGGAGGTGGTTCGCTAGCTTGCCGCTACCTTGGCCGCAGACAGATGGGCAGCCCCTCTGACACAGCACCATCGTGATCGCCTTCCGCCATCTAGTGGCAACTCCAGGAATTGCCTGGGGGAACGGGGGGAAAAAACGCAAAGCACTGGGATTTCTTTTGAGATCATGCAGCCGCCCTCTAGAAGGAGCAAAAACTGAAGGAGCAAAAATTGTTTCTGAAAAGGTAAGATATGGAAAGGTCTTTGAAAATCAAGTGGCCAGCCTGTTTCCCTCCCCCTTTTATTGTTAAGGATTGTAATAAATTTATTTTCATAACCACAGAGTAGTCAATTTAGACTCAATGTATATTATGGTAGGTAGACTATATATATTGCTCTCATTAGGGCAGTCATACGTTTTCCATAAGGCTTCCCTGGTCGCTCAGACAGTAAAGAAGCTGTCTGCAATGTGGGAGGCTCAGGTTCCATTCTTCCGTGAGGAAGATCCCCTGGAGAGGTGAATGGCAATCCACTCCAGTAATCTTGCCTGGAAAATTCCATGGACAGAGGAGCTTGGGGGGTTATAGTCCATGGGGGTCGCAGAGAGCTGGACACGACTGAGAGATTAACACACGCGTGCACACACACGCACACACACGTTTTTAATAACATCTTCTCTTGATTGAAATATGAATGTCTTGTGTTTTAACACCAGAGTCATTGGTGGACTGAATATTCTCCAGTAATAAAATTAGCAGCAGCAGCAACTACAGTAGTTAGCATTTATTGAGTCCTGACAATGCACCAGGCATTCTTTTAATTTCTATGCATATATTAACTCATGTAATTCTCACAATGGATCTGCTATGTAAAAACATACTATCCTCCTACTTAACCTACAAAGAAAGGGAAGGTCTGCTCTTCTTTACTGATGATGCATCTGAGATCCCAGAGGGTACTTTGCCCAAGGACAGAATTTTGGGCTGGGATTAGTGTTTTGAAATCCATTGATTCTGCTAAAATATAAAACATACATATTACTCCACTTCTTACCCCTTCATCCTTTCTGTTTTTTCACTCTTTTGTATAATGTTTGCATTTATTTATTAAGGATTCAGCTTCTGGTTTCGTTTGATTAGTTTTCCTGGTTACTGTATAGAACGAAGTGAAGTGGAAGTCACTCGGTCGTGTCCGACTCTTTGCGACTCCATGGACTGATAGTAGTCCATGGAGCTCTCCAGGCCAGAATACTGGAGTGGGTAGTTAAAATGAGTTGAATGTACGCGAGAAACAATCCCACCAGTACAGGAAGTGGCAGAGGAGATGCAAGAACAGAGAGTGAATTGCCTCTTAGAATGTGTCGAGTCGGGTGGGAGACCTCACATGGTAAATATATTCAGCTCTGAGACACTGTAATTAACTAGGGTCCACAGGGTTCACTCTTGTACAGTACACTTCATGGGTTTTGACAAATGTGTAAAGACTAATCCACCATTACAGTAGCATACAGAATAATCTCCCTGCCCCCCATCACCCATGTTCCATCTCTCCCCTTCTACCCACTTTGAACCCCTGGCAACCACTGATCTTTCTCTGTCTCCATAGCTTTGCTTTTTCCTGAATGTCACATAGTTGGAAATCATACAATACGTAGCCTTTTCAGATTGCCTTTGCTATATACTTAGCCATAAGCAATGAGAGTTTTTTCCTGTCTTTTTCTGGCTTGAGAGCTCCTTTCCTTTTATCCCTGACTAATATTCTACTGTATGGATGTACCACAATTTGTTTATCCATTTGCCTATTGAAGGGCATCTTGGTTGCTTCCAGTTTGAGGCCAATTATAAGTAAAGTTCATAGAAACATTTGTGTGCACATTTCTGTGTGGTTATAAGTTTTCAACTCATTTGGGTAAACACCATGGAGCACGATTGTTGGGTCAAATGGAAAACATGCTTAGTTTTGTAAGAAACCACCAAAGGGGACTTCCCTGGTGGTTCATTGACTAAGGCTCCACACCCCACCTGCAGAGGGCCCCCGGTTCGATCCCCGGTCAGGGAACTAGATCCCCTGTGCCACAGCTGAGAGTTCGCGTGACATAACTGGAAGAGATTCTGCCTGCTGCAAGAAAGACTGAAGAAGCGTTGTACCATTTTGCATTCCAAATAGCGATGAATGAGTGTTCCTGTTGCTTCACATTCTCATCACCATTAGGTGATGGCAGTGTTCTGGATTTAAGCCATTCTAATGCAGATGACACCACCCTTATGGCAGAAAGAGAAGAGGAACTAAAAAGCCTCTTGATGAAGGTGAAAGAGGAGAGTGAAAAAGTTGGCTTAAAACTCAACATTCAGAAAACGAAGATCATGGCATCTGGTCCCATCACTTCATGGGAAATGGATGGGGAAACAGTGGAAACAGTGTCAGACTTTATTTTTTTGGGCTCCAAAATCACTGCAGATGGTGACTGCAGCCATGAAATTAAAAGACGCTTACTCCTTGGAAGAAAATTTATGACCAACCTAGCATATTCAAAAGCAGAGACATTACTTTGGCAACAAAGGTCTGTCTAGTCAAGGCTATGGTTTTTCCTGTGGTCATGTATGGACGCGAGAGTTGGACTGTGAAGAAGGCTGAGCGCCGAAGAATTGATGCTTTTGAACTGTGGTGTTGGAGAAGACTCTTGAGAGTCCCTTTGACTGCAAGGAGATCCAACCAGTCCATTCTGAAGGAGATCAGCCCTGGGATTTCTTTGGAGGGAATGATGCTGAAGCTGAAACTCCAGTACTTTGGCCACCTCATGCGAAGAGTTGACTCATTGGAAAAGACTCTGATGCTGGGAGGGATTGGGGGCAGGAGGAGAAGGGGACGACAGAGGATGAGATGGCTGGATGGCATCACTGACTCGATGGATGTGAGTCTGAGTGAACTCCGGGAGTTGGTGATGGACAGGGAGGCCTGGTGTGCTGCAGTTCATGGGGTCGCAAAGAGTTGGACACAACTGAGCGACTGAACTGAACTGAACTGAACAGGTGTAGTGATATCTCATCGTTTTAATTTTCAATTCCCTAATGACATGGGATGTTGAGCATCTTTTCACATGCTTATTTGCCAGTGACCCTGATCCATTGAATGGGTTATGATTCAATGATTAAAAAAAAGAAACGGGCTCTCAAGCCACAACCATAAATGTATCTCTTTGGTGAGATGTATGTTTCAGATCTTTTCCCACTTTTAAGTCAGTTTGTTTTATTATTGTTGAGGGTCAAGAGTTCTTAATACAGTTTGGATACAAGTTTTTTTTTTTTTTATCAAATGTGAGTTTTTGCAAATATGTTCTCCCAGTTTGTAGTGTGTCTTATCATTCTAACTGCCCTGACTGTTTACTTTGTTGGCCAGTGGAAATTTTCAGAGTGTAGAGTATGAGAATAATTGAAGGGAGAGAAAGGGAGTTAGAAGAAGTGGTGCTGGGGTTATGAACTACATTCACTTTTAATATCCTTTGAGAGATAGGAGTAACATAGGAAAATTCCCCCAACATTATGCATGCAGAGGCACCGCTCTTCTCTAAAGAAACACGTTCCTGTTTATCAGAGGCCTTCGAGGTCCTTCTAGTGGTGCAAGAATGAGACGCAGGCTTTTGTGAATTCCAGGAGAAGGGATGCTCACCGAGTTACTGTGTGGTTACTGCAGGGACCCTGAACCCTCCTGTCCTGTCCCTTGGCCCAAAGAGAAGAACAAGAAATGAGACTGGCAGAAGCTTTAAACGTGACTGCACCCCTGTCCCCATGGTAACAGCAGGCAAAGGGAAGACCCCTTGCCCCTCGGGCCTCTCTTGGGTCATTGGCCTCCCCCCCTGGCTGGGTGTTCATGTCCTGTCCTCTCTCCACCTCCTGCCTCTGCCTTTTACACCCAGTGGCCTTGTTGATCACAGAGAGGTCTACCAGAGCCTTGCTGGAGGTGGGGCGCTCCTTCTATTTAAACCCACGTGGGCAGGTGGATCCCAGAGCTCTCAGCTGGCCCCTCTTAGACCCCTGACCCTGGACCCCGTGTTTTTAGAGGCTCCCACTTTGACAGCTCAAACTAAACATATCAAAATGTTTTTTTGATATCTGTATTCTGTGTATTCTGCTGTGTATTCTGCTCGGAGGATCTACCACTCAGTCGCCATCCAGGTCAACCTGCAACCTTCAGCATCCATTCTGTGACCAACCCTGTCAGGTCCCAGGAAACCCTCCTATCTCTTGCCCTGTATTCTGCAAACCAAAGGCAGCCACTGTCAGAATTCCAGGCAGCTGTCTGGGGTTGTGTGGCTGCCAGTCTCAGAGACAGAGCCGGTGTACTGGAGGACGGGAAGGGTGTGAGCCCCAGGAGCCTTTTGGTGAGCAAAAAGGCTTACCAAAGGCTGAAATTAACTTGTCAAGTCCTTCCTCCCAGAGAGCATGACAACCATTGTTTCCTGCTTAAAGAAAAAGGCCAGATTTGGGCTTCTTTGGTTGTCATGCATTTTTCTGGCTGAATGAACTCACGACTTAGTGGAGTGTTCATAAAATCACAAACATAGTAAGCTGACGATCATGTTCAGTAATAAATGATATCTTATTCTTAAATCTGTGTGTGCACTTTCATCATCAGTGAAAATTGTGATATAAGTGATCGTGTATGAGTTGGAACAGAACCAGTAGAATATGTGTTATAGGAATTAGCTCATTAGAGGGAATGTGGTATAGGAATTAGCTCATGCAGTTATGGTGGCCGAGAAATCCCACAAACTGCTGTCTTCAAACTGGAGAACCAGGAAAAGCTGGTGGTATTGCCAAGGGCAGGAGAAGATGGGTGTCTCGGTTTAAGCAAAGAGAGCAAGTGGGCCCTTCCTCTGCTTCTGTGTTCTGTCCGCCCCCTCACTGGGTTGGATGAGGCCCTTCTGCCCTGGGGAGGGCCATCTGCTTTGCTCAGTTGACGGATTCAAATGCTAATCTCTTCCAGAGAGAAATAATATTCACTGGCTATTTGGGCATCCCTTAGGCCAGTCAAGTTGACACATAAAATTAACCATCATAGTGGTTTTAAAATGAAATTCAGATACTTAATAATGTCCTCTGAGAAAATAATTTCTCATGTACAGCCTCTTTTCAGTGCTTGAAACTGATATGTAAAACTCATCGTCTTTGTTTGAACCTCAAAATTCTTTTTGTTAATACTTTTATTGACAAGTCCAGTTGCTGGGGTCTCGGCAGAGCAGTTTGTGCAAGCTGGAATTAGTAATAATAATAATTTTTGAAAAACTCCCTAAGAATTACAAAGGCTCAAGAGAAGTTGTCTAATTTTGACATGACATTCAAGGAAACACATATTATGTGAGAATATTGACTCTTACAACAAAATTAGTGCTTCTGCCGAAATGAAAGCAGGAAAAGTAAATTCTATGGAATAGATAACATTTATAAATAATGCATGTTTTTATTTTGTTACTTCTCTGAACATCAGTGTCATCAACAGGAACTCCCAGACATGTGCGATCAAAATTGAATTTAGTTGTCTTGATATTTTGCTGACTTTCAGTTATTTAAAAAAATATAGCCAGATTTTATACATAGATAAAGCAAGATATATTTGTGTATAAAATTATATATATACTATATATATAAACCATAGCAAGGTTTTATATACACAAAGACTTTATATATATACAAAGATTATATGTATATGTATGTATATATACATAGTATTCTTGCCTGGAGAATCCCAATGGACAGAGGATCCTGGTGGGCTACAGTCCACAGGGTCACAAAGAGTTGGACACGACTGAAGTGACTTAGCACGTATGTATATGTATTTATATCTATACAGATATACACTCATAAAGGTATATTTTTCAAGGTAAGGAGATAGAACATGTTTTATTTTTGGGGGGAAGCACTTGATTCTTGGCTCTTGAATATTTAGACTTATGGTCTCTATTTGCTCTCTTGCCTAAGTTTTCCAAATTTAGGAGTGGTCCTGCCCACCAGGGAATCTCCCCTGGCACAATGGTAAAGAATCCAGCTGCCAATGCAGGAGATGTGGGTTTGATCCCTGGGTCAGGAAGATCCCCTGGAGAAGGAAATGGCAGCCCACTCCAGTATTCTTGTCTGGAAAACCCTATGGACAGAGGAGCCTGGTGGGCTGTAGTCCGTGGGGTTGAAAAGAGTCAGACATGGCGTACTGACTAAGTAACAACAGCCGCCCCCAGAAGCTGACTTTGCAACAAACCTCTCAAGTAAAATGCCCCTATTGAGTCTGAGCAGGAGGAGGCGCCTCCTATAATATCTGGTTAGTGGACTGTATTCTATGGCTGCACTTTCAGGCCAATGTGATGTGCAGACAACTCTTGTAATGAATTTGCTTAGACTTCTGTTTTGGGTTCCAGAAGGCAATGTGAAAGTACCACTGAAAGCAGGGACTTGATAACCAGACATGATGGTCACCATTTTACAGCTGCTTCCTGAAGTGAGGGTGCCCACTGCTTCTTCCCTAGGCCCACTTTTTAGAGATGCAGCCTATACTTGGAAAGTCCTCTGCCATGGGCCTGACTGAATGGACCCGTGACTCCTCCCCCTGCCAGAGCTGATTGGACCAGCTGTGGATACAGGACTCAGCCCCAGCCAATCACGTTCTCCTTCATCGGCATTTGTTAGCTGTGGGCATTGAACTGAAGAGAAGATGTGTTTGAGAGAAGGAGGCCTCTGAGGATCTCATTTTGAAGCAGCCATGGTTGGGGCGAACATGCTGAAGCAGAGAAGCCCCATCATTGAGAAGAGAAGAAGGCTGCAGGTGGGACACAGCAGCAGGGACGAGTGATGGGAGCAACGGAGACTGAAGTCTGCGACTTCCACCCACCTTGTGGGGTCTTGGCTTCCATAAGATACTTTCCTGTTCCTCCATCTCCTTTCTATGATCAAGTAAGCTAGTGGACTAGGCCCTGAACTTTGCAATAACAAGAGCCCTGAATAAAACAGAAGAAGTGAAACCAACAGAGGGCAATTAATTTGACCAAAGTCACACAATCAAATTAGAACAGTGTCAGGCCTTCTGTCTCCAAAACCAGGGTTCCTTTCCCTCAATCACACTGTCCCCCGATTTCAATTCATTTGAAGGAGTTTTTAGAGAACAAGTCTCCTTGACTGTGATTCCTTGGACCGTGTGTCTTGTCAATTATTCTTTTTCCTGCCTGGTGCATACATGTGGTCAACAGTTGTAGAATAAACGAATAAGGGATGAATGGGGAATGCCCTCAGCTGTCAGTCTGTGTGCTCATTCAATTCAGGTTGGCCTAGGGAACAGCAGGTCAGCCTGGTCTCTCGTGAGATGCTAGCTCCCATCTCTGACCCTGAGGTCTTCCAGCTCTAAGCCCAAGAGAGGTGAGTCAGGGATTTCCCTGTGGTCCAGTGGTTAAGAATCTACCTTGCAATGCAGGGCACTCAGATTCGAACCCTGATCAGGGAACTAAGATCCTGCATGCCACAGGCCGGCTAAGCCCATGCACCACAATTATTGAACTTTCAAGTTCTGGAGCTCTCATGCCAGAACTGGAGAAGTCCATGCTCCACAACAAAGAGCTCCCAGGTGCCACAGTGAAGACTCAGCACAGCCAAAAAAAAAAAAAAAAGATGAGTCACTTTGGGGTGGAAGCTTTAGGAGCCAGCATGTGACACCACACTTCTTTTCCCTCTGCCTCAGTCATAGGACATATTCCAAAGAGTAGCCGCTCCTTCATGCCAGGCCCCCGAGTGGGGACAGTGCAAAGTAGAGCCCCCAGCCTGCCTGTGGAGGACATATCTCAGGTCAACAGAAGTTTGCTGATTGTTTGTTACTGTGGCACAACCTTGCCTCATCCTGACTAATACAAGCCCCTCAGCATCTCTTGCCAGGACCCTTCTGCCTCGCCCCCTTACTGGCAACCACTCTGCTCATCTTTTTGTGCTGAAGGATTTCTCCTGAATTAGATGCATCCTTAGGACTGCTCTCCTCCCCTCTTCTCAAGCCTTCACTAGTTGAAGAGTCTCTCTTTAAAGAAAGGACAGTCTGGGGCGGTCTGAGTCTCAGCCCTTGGTTTCCGTGAGTAGCTTCACAGGCCTGACATTTCCTCTTCCCGTCTCCTTCCAGTTGCTTCTGATCTTTACTCTCTCTCTTCTGCTCGTGGGCCAGCGGCCTCGGCATCTTCTGACGCTGACTTAATAAACCTGCCTGCCTACCAAACGATTATCAACCAGCACCAGCGAGAGCACCACCCTCCCAACTCCCTAACCTTCCAGGAAGATGGCCCTGCTCCCTGGAGAAGAAAGAGCAGCAGAGGAAAATAACCGCGACGTTGACAGAGTGGAACTCCACAGGGTGCAATTGTGAAACAACTCTCCATTTTTTCCTCTTAGGACTGTCTGACAGAGCTACTTTATCACCCCTTTCTCCCCACTCCAAGATGACATCTCGGGCAGGTCCCTCAATTTCCTGTCAGTTTCAGGAAATGAAAAGTCCTTTGGTCACGGTGAGTCTCAAAGTAGTCTGATTTCAGTGATAGAATGTCCAGTCCCCTGTAATTCTTAAATTTGTGAACTTCAAGCGGCTCACCGGCCTCCCTGGAAGCCTGGAGTGGGAAATGTCAAGATGCCTGGGCTCCCGTCTTTCTGCCTCCACCGACGACCTCCAGAAAGAGAACACGTTTTTGGCGAACAGACTGGGGACCTGGATGTTTCTGCTTGACGGGTGCTGTTGTGATCTGGCTTTGGAGTAAGATGAGGTTGGAGGCTAGTCCAAGATAGGACTTACTTCCCCTTTAGGCATGTTTGTGAGATCTTGGGGGCCCCTCCCATGGCTCCCTGGCATGGATGATGTTTTCCCCATGTGGGCTCCTGGGCTCCTGTGGGTCTCCCCAGCTTGAGTTCTTCCCCAGGTAGAGCTGCTTGGGAGGGGTCTTCTTCCTAATTGTATTTATTTTTAAATTATATTAAATATAGTTGATTTACAATGTTGTGTTAATTTCTGTTGCACAACAAAGTGATTCAGTTACACACACATATAAATATATATCCTTTTTCATATTCTCCCCCATTACGGCTTATCACAGGATATAGTTCCCTGGGCTGTAACGTAGGACCTTGTATTCATCCTATGTATCAGGGGTCCTCAACCTCTGAGGTCTAATATCTGACGATCTCAGGTAGAGCTGATGAAATAATGATAACAGTCAGTGAAACTGAAAGTTGCTCAGTCGTGTCCAACTCTTTGCGACTGTGTAGTCCCTGGAATTCTCCAGGCCAGAATACTGGTGTGGGTAGCTTTTCCCTGCTCCAGGGGATCTTCCCAACCCAGAGATCGAACCCAGTTTTCCTGCATTGCAAGCGGATTCTTTACCAGCCGAGCCACAAGAGAAGCCCAAGATTACTAGAGTGGGTAACCTATCCCTTCTCCAGCGGATCTTCCTGACCCAGGAATCGAACCGGGGTCTCCTGAATTGCAGGCAGATTCTTTACCAACTGAGCTACCAGGGAAGCCCAGGAGAAATCAAGTGCGCCATAAATGCAGTGTGCTTGAATCATCCTGAAACCATCCCTCCCCACATACCAGTCCCTGGAAAAACTGTCTTTCATGAAATTGGTCCCTAGTGTCAGAAAGGTTGGGGGCAGCTGCTTAAATATAATAGCTTGCATCTGCTAATGGGAAGGGTCTTCATGCTCTAGCAGGCCACCCTCTTGACAGGGGCCCTTCAGGAGGGGGTCCTTGCCCTGCCATCACAGGTAACTCAGACTCAAGACCACTTTGCAAGTGGTCTCTGTGAGGCCCCTTGCACTAGGCATGAGATGAAAGGCAGTGATGTCCGCTAACATCTGCATAATACAGGAGCAACATGCTTCAAAGACATCTTCTCTCTCTGACGTTTCGATCTTGTCCCTTTACACCCTCATCTGGGTGCTGAGCTAACTCACCGTGGCCTCCTCCATCTCTCTTGCACGGGCACCAGAACACGTGGTTCTGAGCTGTGCATGTATTTCTCCCCTAGTGGGCGGGGATGGTTCTCAGCCAAGTCTGAAGAAAAGGAACCGTTCTCTAAAATGAGGTTGAGTGTTAAGCTCTGTGTCTCTGATTTGCTTCCTGATGAAAAGAGTAGAAACTCTCACTCCTGGTGTTAATACAAGTGTCCTCTCCTCACCAATACCCTATGTTCTGCCTATCAGTTGGTGTTGATGGTTATAAACTCTAATTACACATGGATGGAGACCTTGATGGAGACACACATAAATACACAGAGGCCTAGCTGGCTTTGCTTACAACAGTTATCACCTGTCATTAAATAAAAATAAATCCTCGCTTCCATTTACCCTGGGGCAGGCTGCCTGGAGTTGTCCATCGGAGAAGCAGTGTGAAAGCCAGTCAGCACCTGTGGCTCACAGCATCTGTCTCTCTGACTTGGGGTTTGAGGAGCACATTTGAAATGTTTATCTTTTCTGCACTCCTCCTCATCCAGGACACCAGCACTCCTCTCCGGGTGTGTGTCTCTCCCTAGCTTCTGACTTACTGCATTCCTCCTCTTCAGAGAGGATGTCCATACCCTTTCTGTCTGGGTGTGTATCTCTGCTCTGCTTCTGAGCTGGATAAGCAAACTGGTTTCTCGTGTGCTCACCCATACGTTGTGTTATGTCTCTAATAAGAAACTTTGTACCTGTTCTTACAGTTTTTGCCTTCTTGAAACATTTTTGCTTTCAAATAGGGGCAACAGCCAGGGTCACTTAGGCTTCTAGCCCCTAGTGCCTGGTGGCTAGGACTCCTAGTCTTCATCCATGTTGCGTGCGTCTGTGCCAAGTCGCTTTAGTCGTGTCGGACTCTTTGTGACCCCATGGACCGTAGCCTGCCAGGCTCTTCTGTCCATGGGATTTCCCAGGCAAGAATTCTGGAGTGGGTTGCCATGCCCTCCTCCAGAGGATCTCCAGGGAGACCCAGGGATTGAACCTGCTTCTCCTGCATTGCAGGCAGATTCTTTACCACTGAGCCACCAGGGAAGCCCTTTCATCTAGGTTAACCCAGGTTTAATTACTGTGCAGGGAACCAAGATCTCTCATCAGGACTGCTCACTGCTCTTCCTCCAAGATGAGATCAGACTTGCAAGAAGTCTTACTTCCTAGGGACCCAGAGGTTAGTGACAGTGTCTGACCTGTGTTTTTCCTTTCTGAAGCAGGAATGCCTTTGTTCATAGAGTCTTAATCTCAGGGGGCACCCCCTCAAAGGGATTCCCTTGTAGCTCAGTAAAGAATCTGCCTGCAATGCAGAAGACCCAGGTTCGATCCTTAGGTTGGGCAAATCTCCTGGAGATGGGAATGGCAACCCACTCCAGTATTCTTGGAGTTAGTATAAAATATAAGTGGAATAAAATATTTGTAAAGCACCTAGACAGTGGCTGGCACAAAGCTGAGCTTGATCTGTGCTCGAGTTGTTATTGTTCCTGTTGTTATCAGTCCTTACTATTCATGGACAATGGCTTCCCTAGTGGTTCAGATGGTAAAGAATCCGCCTGCAGTGCAAGAGACCCGGGTTCAATCTCTGGGTCGGGAAGATTGCCTGGAGAAGGGAATGGCAACCCACTCCAGCATCCTTGCCTAGAAAATCCCATGGACAGAGGAGCCTAGTGGGCTACAGCCCACAAAGAGTCAGACATGACTGAATGGCTAAACATGCACACGCATTTGTTAACAATAAGGCACTTGCTACAATTCTGGGGGGGTTATAGAAGCTCACTCCACGCCAGCTCTTACTACTATTTGACAATGCTAATTTCTTTCCCAGGCAATCCACCACCCTTTCCGGGTTATAAATCTGCCTCTCACCCAGGTAGCCAGCTGCCTCTTGAACAGGAACCAGTTCTCTGTAATCAAGCCTGTGGCGATGGCAATTCCCCATCTCGGCATCTGCTGGGTACCCGCAGCTTTATTGCTCTCCTTGGTTAGAACTGAAATGCTTTATAGCATTAATGCTTTTCAGATGGAAACCTGTAGGCTTGGCTTCTCCATTTTCCCCCAGGACCAGAATAGAACTTGTCTTCTAGAAGATAAAGCAGTTGTGAGTCCTCTGTCAAGGCCCTCAACCCTATTGGCCGGCTGGGAGGGCACCTTCTGGCTCAGAGAAGTGTTAGCTATCGAGGCAGGATTTAGTCACCAGTGGTTGATGGGAAACTGCAAGAGAGCTCCCTGGGACTGGTCTTGTGAAAAGGGCCAGCAGGGTTCTCATATCCAGTGCTTACTAGGTGGCTCGGTGGTAGAGAATCTGCCTGCCAATGCAGGAGCTGCGTGTTTGATCCCTGGGTTGGGAAGATCCCCTGGAGGAGGAAATCTCAACCCACTCTAGTGTTCTTGCCTGCAGAATCCCATGGACAGAGAAGCCTGGCAGGCTGCAGTCCGTAGGGTTGCAGAGAGTCAGACATGCCTGAAGCAACTGAGTGCCCATGTGTCAGGCACTGAGCCAAGAGCTCTGCCCCCAGACAACCCTGTGACCCAGAGTAAAACAACTGTTGAAATAAAAATTGTTCACAATCTAAAAGTTGATGGTTATGTTTTATTCAGCTAGAATTTTAGGACTTCAAGTCCAGGAGGCAGCATCTCAGGTCACCCTGAGAGAATGGCTCCTAGGAGCCAAGAGGGCCACCCTGGATATACATAAGTTTTTGCAACACAGGGCAGGTGGTCTGATTGTCCAAATATTATTGTTTGTTAAAGGAAAACCAGATATCTCAAGTTAAGGAATTTAGTGCTCTTCTATGTGTGGGAAGATGCAAGAGTCCGGGCTCAGTGAAATCGTTCCTTTGATAGGCACCTCACCTATCTGGGGCCAGTATCCTGTTTTCACATCCTGAGCTTCCTCAGGGCTCACCATGGGGAGCGGCTGATGGCTGCTAGATGGCAGATATTCTTTCCTTCCTGAGTTTCTTGAGGGCTCACTGGCTCACCATAGCTGTGGGTACAATCACTGATGACTATGTGACATCTTTTTTTTTACTAATATGGCAGGAAATAGTCCATTTCTCACCACCCACCTACTCGGAATTAGTCATGGCCTGAGGATTCAAATAGATACTGACCAGTAGCCCCTTCCAGAATACTCTGGGTGAATATCAGTGCCAACAAAGACGGAATTATCAGCATCCCTTACTATTCCTCGACCAACTGATATGGAAACAGAGGACCAGAGAAGGTCAATACCTCGGCCAAGGTCACCAAGTAAGTGGCAGAGTCAAGTGCAGCCCTGGTCTGATCTCGTGTGGTCAGTGCCTGCATCATACTCCCTCCCGCGTGCACAGGTTTCTCTGTCACCCTGGATCTTCTCTCCAGCTTTGCATCTACATAAAGCATCTTGCTTCCATCTCCATCTCCCTCCTTTGTAGGGATGTGCTTTGAGCCTGTGCCTGGGTAGAAACTGCCGCCAAACCAAGGCCCCACAGAACTTCCATTAGTATTTCTCAAGATGCTGCAGAGCTGGTTTTGCCTGAGGGCTGAACTTTTCCAAGTTTTTGGCCCAGGCCTGTGGGGGGGGGGGGGTCTTTCCTCCCTCTCTACACAAGCCAGCAAAAAGAGGTGTCAATGAGATCCTCAGTAGAGATCACTTTCATGCTCTCATACCTACTGTACCTGAAACCTGACTTTAGAAGACAAAGAAGAAAGAGAACAAATGTTTTCTGGATTCCAACAATGTGCCAGGTATGTTATCATGCTGAATTCAAAAATCCATCTCATGTGGGAGGCTTGAGGCAGCGGGTGGGGAATGCAGTGGGGACAGGCTCTGGATCAGAGAGGCTGAGATGCAAGTTCCAGCTTAGACACTTACTAGCCTTGTAGCCAGAGATGGCAATGGTACCCCACTCCAGTACTCTTGCCTGGAAAATTCCATGGACGGAGGAGCTTGGTAGGCTGCAGTCCACGGGGTCGCTAAGAGTTGGGCACGACTGAGCAACTTCACTTTCACATTTCACTTTCATGCATTGGAGAAGGAAATGGTGACCCACTCCAGTATTCTTGCCTAGAGAATCCCAGGGACAGAGGAGCCTGGTGGGCTGCCGTCTATAGGGTCGCACAGAGTCGGACACGACTGAAGCGACTTAGCAGCAGCAGCAGCAGCCTTGTAGTTTGTAGTCTTTTTTTTTTTTTAATGTTTATTTATATTTTAATTTGGGCTTCCCAGGTGGCACAGTGGTAAAGAATGAAGAGACACAGGTTCCATCCCTGGGTCATGGAGATCCCCTGGAGAAGGGCATGGCATTCCAGTACTCTTGCCTGAAGAATTCCATGGATGTAGGAGCCTGGGGGGCTACAGCCCATGGGGTCACAAAAGAGTCAGATATGACTGAGCAATTAACACTTTCACTTTCTGGATACCTTTGTACTCCCTCTAGAGTAGGAGTCCCCAACCTCCAGGATCTAATGCCTGACGATCGGAGGTGGAGCTGACGTAATAATAATAGAAATAAAGAGCACAATAAATATAATGTGCTTTAATCATCCCCAAACCATCCACTCCCCTGGTTTGTGGAAAAAATGTCTTCCATCAAACTGATCCCTGGTGCCAAAAAGGTTGGGGACCACTGCTCTAGAGGATGGGATGGCCGGAAGGAGAGTGATAGCAAGAAGGGAAGAGTTATTTCCTTCCTAATAACTTTCCATGCCCCAGCTTGCCATGGAAACCACCCAAGGCAGGGAGCCTGCTGCCCAGCTGAGCAGGGGATTAGCTTCTTCTAGCTTCTGGCAAAGTCACAAATTTTTACATGGGGGTGGCAGGTTGGGAGTGAACAGAATTCATTTTGAGCAAGTCAGACCAGTCTCGTTCCCCATTTTCTCAGTTACGCTTTTCTAATTTTGGCCACTTTCTGTGGAATTGGGCCAGATTAGGAAGGGAAAGAAAGGAGGAAACTCACTAGGAGGTACTGAAGGTCCTTTAAGTTCAATATCTCATCCATCGAGTTATCTTCGTCACCAACCTGTGAGGCTGTCTGCAAGGCTGTCTTCATGTCACAGTGAAGACCGAAGCTCACAGAGGTGCAGGGGCCTTTCCAGTGTCATGCAGAGAGTGAGTGGTACAGTCTGGAGAAAATCTGAGGGGTCTCCAGCCCCAAACTCACATTCCTGCCACTGCATCAGGCCTATCAGGAGTGAGGGAACTGGCTCCAGTTCTGGCCATGACACTTCTGAGAAATGGAATACTTCCTGCCATATCCATAAACAAAGGTGTCAGAGTCATCAGCAGTTGCAGCCACCGTAGATGGTGAGCTGGTGAGCCCTGAGGGAACTCAGGAAGGAAAGAATACCTGCCATCTAGCAGCTATCAGACTGCAGCCACTCCCCATGGTGAGCCCTGAGGGGACTCAGGATGTGAAAACACAGGATTCTGGTCCTGATGGCTGAGGTGTGTATCAGAGGAATGATTTCAGTGAGCCCAGACTCTTGCGTCTTCCCATACACAGAAAAGTGCTAAATTCTTTAACTTGACTTACCTGGCTTTCTTTGGTCAACACTAATTATTTTTATGTCCTGGACTTCCTGCCCTTTGCTGCAAAACTCCTACATATCCGAGGTCCCCCCTTACCTCCTTGAAGCAGTGCTCTCAGGGAGCATCTCTCTCAGAAGCTCTCTTTTTTTCTCTGCAGGCTCATTTTTATTCAAAATGATGGGTAAAAGGAAAGTTTGAGTTAGGTTAGATATGGCTAATGGATTTCACACAGAGGCCAACTGTGATCAATTGGTAGTGGCTCCTTGATGCTCTGGTCGAATGAGATTCTGAGGCAGCCCTGTCTGGGCTCATTAGGAACAGTGCTGTGATTGATTTGTGATGTCTGCCTCGGGCACATCTGTGGATGGCTGGGAATGTTTCACCAAAGTGCTGTGATTGTTATTTTTTTGTCTCCATAGCTCATTGCAAGATGACTGCTCCTTCTCACACATCCCACCTTTATTTTTAAGCAAGGAAAAAAAAAAGAAGAAGAAGAAGGAAAAAGAATAGGGGCAGGGAGCATACCCATATTGGTAAAGCAGAACATTTTCCAGGAATACCTTGCAGACCTCTGTTGACATCTCATTAAACAAAATTGTGTGACATGGAGACACTAGCTGAGTGGGAGCTTGGAAAAGTAAGCATTTTGCCTGGATCCATTACTTCTCCGCAAAAACATTAGAATTGTGTTGAAGACAAGTAGAAACCGGGTGTTGGGTGGGAAGCCAAGAGAGTCCGCCACCTGCACCATCCCTGGGCTGGATACCTCCATGGTTCCTTCCAGCCAAGCCAGCCATCTGATAATCTGGCAAATTCAGTTTGTCTTGGGTACGATGGTATTAACTTCAATGACTATACAGCTCCTAATTCATTAGCAGTCTTTAATAGATATTCACTATAAGGAAATTCATACCAATGAGACAGCCCTTGGGAGTTTAACCCAAGAGGACAGGGAACCCATGGGAGGCGTATCTCAAAGAACAATCCTCAGAAAACCATGGGGTGACCTTGGCATAATGTCCAAGGATTGGTGGCGATCCTGCCCAGGTCTAGATGAGACAGGAGGAGAGGAACAAGGAGACCTTCAAGTGGCACAGCACGTTCAGGGCAGAACCGGTGAAGAAGTCAGTCTTCTGACTCCCAGGAAGCATAGCAGTACATTGCACCCAGTGTCTGTCTCCACGGGACTCAGTCGTGAGACATTTGTGCTCATTAACAACGGATCAGTTCTTAACTGGATGAGTTTTGCAGATGAAAGAATGTGAACAAACAGCAGAAGGTCTCAGTACAGAATGAATGGATGTGATCTGAGCTGAGATCCAAAATGCGAGCAGGAGTTAAGTGGGTCTCTACAAGGGGTCCAGCAGCAAGGGTGTCCATGTGCGTGTGTGTGGTGTGTGCACGTAGTGGGGAAGTGTGCCCAGCTCGGGGAACTGAATCTGTGAGAAGCCACAGTCCTCTGTCCACGTCTCTACTGGTGGGTCTCACCCAACTTCATCTCCTTTGCGCTTTCTTTCAGGCTGTGCCCTTGGCTGGGCCTTGCGTGTTTCTCACAAGGCCTGGTTACCAGATAAACACAGGACTCCCAGATAAGCTGGAAATTGAGGTAGACATACGAGTTAGGGATAGAGCTGCCAGCCTTGCGCCTGGGAACTCCCCGCCCCCACCCATGTCTGAGTCTCTATTCTCTCATCTGTAAGATAAGGGCAAAAGAGGAACTCTGATATGAGCAGAGGGAAGGCATGAGAAGCAAACACGAAGAGCCTGGAGGATCCTACGAGTCCTGGTTAGGAACTGGGGGGGCTGGGTGCTTTGAAGTTTTTTCACACACTCCGTGATCTCAGGCAAAGCACCTGAGTTTGTCTCCTTGATAAGATCAGCGATCCTCTTTACTTTATCCCTTAGCCCAGGGCCACTATTTTAATAAACAATAGCAACAACGGTGCCCACTGCCTCTGCCTTAGTTTAGCCTTTTCATCTCTCCCTGGGTGAATTCCTGTCTCCAGTGTCACTGCCTCCAGGCCATCATCCAGGCAGAAGCCTGAAGGATCTTTCCTAAGCGTGAAAGTGATCTCACGGCTCCCCTCCAGAGAATCCTGCAATGGCGCCCATGACCACCACGTCAGTGTCTGTACTCTGGCTGACCATCTCTCAACACCAGCCTCATTTTCTATCCTCTAAACATCCTGAATTACGTGGGCTCCTCAGAATGATCACATTTCTTCCTCTGGGTCTTTGCCTGTACCTCACTTACATGAATGATTGAATGAATGAGTGATGGATGGATGGATGAAGAAGCTTGTATATAAGTCATGATGGTTTCCAAAGCCATTGCCATCATTTATCCTCATTCTGTGACTTCATCTGTGCCACATGTCGTGGTGAAGGCCGCTGAGAGTACCACTGGGATTCTGGGGGAAAGTTGTGGAGACTGATTCTGGAGCTTATCATCAAGAGCATCATATATAAGGTCCTTGGAAATGTGGTGGCCAAGGAAAATTCCCACCTGCCTCCCACTCCACCTGCCCACCATGGTACATCCATCTGCAGCCTGAGGCTGATCACTGATCATCTGTGGACCTGGCTCTCTTAAGCACAGATCCCTTTTATAACTTGTCCCTTGGAGATCTGAATCCAGTCTGCTGTGTAGCAGTGGGAGGGCTAGTTTCTGGCCTGCTACCTTTGATTGGAGAAGGAACAGCCAGATTAGGTACGAGCTGGGAGAAAGATCACCCATGGCATACAAATTTCCTTTGGATATTATTAAAAATCCTTCTGGGTACCAGGTGTGTGGGTGGTGTGGTAACAAACATCCAGATGCTACAAATGCCCCTTTCTTCCCCTTGAAGTGGTTCTTGGCACCACTTGTTACAGGAAGCCTTCCAGGACTGCCTCTTTTCTTCCTATTGTCTTACACTGACTCTGTTCTGCTCTATTGACTCTCATTTCCATGGTGGGGCAGGCAACAGTGTGGGTCTCTCCTAGACGACAATCTCAATTCTCTTATTCTGTAACTCCCTCCCTTGGGAAGTAGGAGGAGGGTAAGTGGTTTGAGTATGTGTCCTCAACATCCCAGTGGCATCACTGTGGAGTCACTGAGCTACCCTGTAGGGGAGTCACTCATCTCAAGTCCTTATCTCCCTCCTCAAACGGAGGTAAATGACTCCCATTGGGCAGGGATTGAAAAGAGTTTGGAGACCCTCTGTGAGTTCTTGTGAAATGAGCTCTTGCCTCAGAACTAGCATGGCTACAAAAAGGGAAATATCGATGCTGAACGCACTGGAGCCAGAAACCCAGCAGGGCACAGCTCTCCTCAAAGCATTCCCTTGTCAGCCACACCTTGTGCTAGGCAGGTGTTTGTTTTCCCAACTTCTAAAACACCTTCCAGCCAGTTGATCAGCAGATAGGCGTCAATCAATTTTCACACCTTACAGTCACACTTAAACCCTCCAATCCCATTATCCATTGAATGAGTTGGCCTAGAGAGATTTTTGACTATTTCTGAAAATCAAATTCATCTCCTGGGGATAAATACTTACCACCACTGAGATAATTCAAGGGTCGATTTCCCCACAAATTTCTTCTTCTTCCTCAACAGACAGCCCGGAATCATAGAGTTTTAGAGCCAGGCAGGTCGAGACTGGAATTCTGGCTTCTTATCCATCAGCTGGGTAGCATCAGGCAAGTGACTTAACCTCTCTCGGGCTTCAGGTCCTCAGCTGGAAGATGGGAACCCCTATCATATCTCACAGGGTCAGAGTGGACATTCAGTGAGATAATGTCCAGACAGCATGGTGGATACTCAAGAAGTGTGAGCCCCTCCCTTTGAATCCCACCAAGCTTTGTGTCTACTGGCTAGCAATTTGTACAGGGCACCAAGGGTAATGTGATGTACTATTCATAAATCAGCTCATCCTTATTTTATTTATCCCCAGAGTGTCATTTTTTTAATTTTATTTGTAATTAGAGGATAATTACAATATATGGTGATGGTTTCTGCCATACATCAACATGAATCGGCCATGGGTATACATATGTCCCTTCTCTCTTGAGCCCTCCTCCCATTTTCCTCCTCACCCCACCCCTTTAGGTTGTCACAGAACACTGGCTTTGGGTTCCCTGCATCATACGGCAAACTCTCGCTGTCTGTTCATTTTACATATGGTAATGCATATGTTTCAATGCTACTCTCTCAAATCATCCCACCTTCTTCTTCCCCCACTGTGTCCGCAAGTTCTCTGTCTGCCACACCGACATTTTAAGTCAAGCTAATCCTTTCTGTATTCCTTCCAGTGTTAGTGCGGTATATGCACATAGGAGGTGCTCAAAAAAAGTAAGAAAGAAAAAAAAAGTTTCTATTTCAATGAGCCATGTACGTCACAATCGCTGAAACTACTTCTCATAAAAGAACCATGCAGCAGGGCCGTGCAATCAGAGAAGGAAGCTATTTCCAGGGTAATAAGTAACTACTGGCAGTCATTTTGTAAACACATTTGGCCTCCTAAAGTGTCTGCTTTGGAACCTCTTACGGATTGCTGAAATTGTGTTACTTAGAAAGCGATCTGCTCTGTCCTGGTGCTATGCTCCAGATGTCCTCTAGATGGCGGTGTTGAACACGGGTAGGGCCCTAAAGCTTTCGGAAACTCACAGCAGGAGGTGGGGGCTAGTGGGAAATCTCTTTTTATTATCAATGCATTAAGAATGAATTTATCATCCTGGCTCAGCAAAAGCCTAGTTATTCGGTAAGAAGCTTTATCCCCAGCTAACGTGCGGCTTAATCAGTTCAGTTACATACAAAGCCAGCTCAGGCCTTTGTCTCGTGCTTGGAATGAGCAACCTGCCGGGCGGGAGGTTTCGGCTCTGCCGGCTGACAAGCCTAAAGACTTTCGCTTTGACCCGGGATCTCTGCCCGAGAGTAGGTGGGGGAGGATGTGGGGGCAGTAGCAGACACAGTAAGTTCTACACTCTGAAGGATGGATTCTCCCGCAGAAGTGGTTTTAATGGAACGACGCTGCTAAGAACAACGTTTATTAAATGCCTCCTGCATGCCAGGCACTATTCAAATGTCTTCCTTTCCCAGCTCATTTAATCTTCACACAACCCTATGAAGCGTGACTCTCATTTACCTTAGTTTTATAAACAGGAAACGGAGGTCCAGAGATTGAGTAAATCACACAAGGTCCCAACTCTAGGGATGGCAGAGCGGGTATCTGGGCTCAGGCCTGATACCCCATCCTCTTTACTGCTGGACTATGCTGCCTTCTCATCAGGGCTCACCCCACGTGGTCAGAGTGTGTCTTAGCTCACAAGTGAGGCAAATGAGGCAAGCGGAGAAAGCCCAATGCGAACCCATCCCCACGGCTGGAGACAACAGTGTGAAGCACACAACCATCACTCTGGGGCAGGTGATGGAGCAGAGAAACCACTGGTTGTTGGAACAGCCCATAGGGTTTACAGCCACGGAGACCTGACCTTGAATCCAGCCTCAGGGATTTTCGTGGGCAAGTTACTTAATATTCTGAAATCTCAACAAATTCTAAGTGGAGTGAAGGTGCGGTTCAATGGCGGTGATGGAAGCTAGGCAGTTGTAAACCCTCAGGAGACAGGAAGTGAGTGGTGGGCACTACCCACAGAACACAGGTACCAGGAAATGGACGGCTCAGGCTCCGCTCTAAGGAGTGGGTGCTCTGAGCAGGGCAGGAGGACAAGCAAGCCCTGCCTGGCCATGGAGGCCATCTATCTAACAGTTAGGAGCTTGGGTCCTAGGCAGCCTTGACTTTTCAGCTTTATCCCTTATCAGCCAACTTATTTAATGGCTCTGAGCCTCAGTTCTCTCATCTGTGAAATGGGTATAATATGATCATGTATATGAAGGACTTGCCACAAGTTAAGTAAGGATGGGGGTCATGAGCAGCGGTAAAGGAGAGGAATGATGGTGAACACTTTCTCCAAAGGAAACCAGAAGACACCAAAGGTGACACCCATCACGGGAGGGGGGTTCCTGGGGGGTTCCATGACTCTAAACCTTGCTCCCAGCTCTATTTCCCAAACTACCTGTTTTCAGAATTTGCCAGAAGCCACTCATTCTCACCTTGACCACCTGATAAGGGGCCTGAGGCTCCTCTCCACAGCATGCATAATGGCTGTCGTTTTGCTTTGCTCAGGGGACTGTGTGCACATGTCTTGGAATCTCTTTCTTGAATACTAAGATCAGTATTGTCTCGGCTGTTGGTCTCAGGAGAGGCTGAAGGCATGATGGGACAACGGAATGGAGGGATGAGGGAGGCAGGAGGCAGGGGCTGGGGCCAGGGAGACAGTCCCCTCCTCTGAGCCCACTCAGCAAAAGCAGAGCTTTGCCGAAGACTCTTCGCTAAAGGTAATACATAGACGTGATGGTCATTAAACCATAATGTGCAGACTGTAGGGCAGAAGAGCAAGAACATAGGGACGAGCCCAGTCAAATCAAAGTCCCCTCCATTTATAACGCCCCGTGAGAAGATTACTCAGTCATTCTAAGTGTGGATCGGACTCCCTGTGCCATGATATCTCTAGAGGTGCCCTTGGCAGGAACTCAGCAGGAACTCTACACTTGAGAGACCACAGCACCAAGAGCATCACTCTACTTGTGAATGGAGCATGGTGCAGCAAGGCATGGGGTGGGGGGAGTCTGGAATCAGGAGACTAGAGTTTTGTGGGGATGGTCAGTAGACCAGTGGTTCAATAGTCACTAAAAGTCCTTTCAAATAACTTTACTATGAGAGATTCCCCAAGTTGCAGGTTCTAGAGGGAATGCTGACTCTCACATGACATCTTTTTAAGAAGATGGTAAGAAGTCAGAGAATATGAAAGATTCTGCCTCTAAAGAAAGAGCATTGGAATTACACAGAGGGTTCCTTGAGGAGGACTCAACACCTGCCAGCCAGGTTCAGTGATTTTTGGCTAAATGTGTTAGTAACATCACCATAAGCCTGCCCTGGCACTGGCACCCCCACTCCAGTACTCTTGCCTGGAAAATCCCATGGACAGAGGAGCCTGGTAGGCTGCAGTCCATGGGGTCACAAAGAGTTAGACACGACTGAGTGACTTCACTTTCACTTTTCACTTTCATGCATTGGAGAAGAAATGGCAACCCACTCCAGTGTTCTTGCCTGGAGAATCCCAGGGACGGGGGAGCCTGGTGGACTGCTGTCTCTGGGATCGCGCAGAGTCGGACACGACTGAAGTGACTTAGCAGACTTAACAGCAAGCCTGCCCAGGTGGTGCAATGTGGGAGACCTTGGTTCAATCCCTGGGCAGGAAAGATCCCTTGGAGAAGACAATGGCTCACCTACTCCAGTATTCTTGCCTGGAGAATCCCATGGACAGAGGGGCCTGGAGGGCTATATAATCCATGGGGTCACAAAGAGTTGGACACAATTGAGCACCTAACACTTTCACTTCAAGCCTGTTACCAGGCAGCTACCATGTTCCACTTACCTGGTGTGGAAACTGAGTCTCAGAAAATGCTTAAGGGGCTTGGCAAGATCACACAGCAGGAAGAAAGACAAGAGGCTGCCCTGGACCCATGCCTGCATCACCTTGACCATGATGGGTAGACTAGGCTGAGTACCAGGCTGTGGAAACAGCTGTTTGACTCACTGGCAGGTCTAAGGGCCATAAATGTGACTCAGAAACTAAAGACCTGAGTCACTCTTTCTGAGAATCAACAAGGACCCAGAACACTGGATTTCTCAGACCTCTCCTCTCTGGAACTCCCATATACGAAGCAGGCAGAGTAAAGGGCAGGGTGGCCTTGAACTCCAAGTTCAAATCAAGATTCCCAGACTTCTAGATGTCAAGAATTAGAACTATGATATGAATAAAAAATTGAAGGTGCATTGGGGACCAACTTTTTATTTTGCACTTAAAAATCTTACTATCTGCTCTCACCATCCTTTCGCATAAAAAGGAGGTTTTAATACTCAACTAATTAAGAAGCTTTTAATCTCCTAAAAAGAATGGTCCTTTAAATTTAATAAATTCCATTTTATGAAAATTTGCTACTCCATTTTTCCCGTGTTGCTGCAGTCAAAGGAAACCTTCATTACTCACTGTCAGCAGTTCTTAGGAATTCTGGCCTCAGGCCACTCTGTCTTGTGTCCTAAACTCTGGGTCATTTTGCTGTAGTGGGGGAGAAAGAGGAGGCCTCGAGGCTAGGGGGTGTTGATGGCTTATCTCCCTTAGGTAGGCAAGTCACCCTTCGGGCTCAGCAGAGAATTGGGGCTCAAACTGATCAGACTCCTTTGACATTAACTCAGTCTGAATTTAGTGAGATGTGTGAACTGTAGCCCATGGTCAAAGGTGGGGACGTTTTCCTCTTTGCAAACACATGCTTTCATATGGTGACAGGAACTCACTGAGCAGAGAGTGGCTAATTAGACATCTTTGGAAACCTGGGTTTCTTTGGATGGACGAGACTGATTGGCAGAATGCATCTCACTGCTGGTCAGCTAATGGGTGCTTCCGAGGTGCTCCTGAAGAATCCGGGAGAGCATGGGCCGATGGTGGGGCGCAGGCATAGGTCTCAGACTGTGCTCACAAAAGCAAGTTTCCCCCTTAAGAGACGTGCTGTCTCCCTTCACAGCAATGATTTCCAAAGTTGCCTGGGTGGAAGACCAAGCATGTGCTGCCAGACCCCAGAGGCCAGGGGCTCTTCCCCCCTTCTTGGTCCAGCCTTTGTTACTGGGTACGTGCTCTCTGCCGACACCCAGGGCCCATCTGCAGAAGAAAGTGTGCACCCAGGGGCCAGCCTGATGTTGGCGTCTATAGCAGGATGGGAGACAGGACTTCCAGCGCCCCCTGCAGAGTGAGCTGATAGGAGAATATTCATGGACAGGTCAATCAGCAGGTGGTGCTACATGTTTCAAAGGGATTCATTCCACACACTTATTGGGTCCAAGGAAGAGAAAAAGCCAGTAAACTTTCCCGAGCTTTTAGAAGATGCCACGCTCTGTCACAGGTACCAGGATTTAGAGATAAATGGGACAAAGTCAGAGCCCTCAAAATGGACTTCAGCTGGGGATGGGGGTTAAGTGAGAAGCATAACACAAAAGCAAGTTTCCCCCTTAAGAGATGTGCATAAAGGTGGCGAGATGAAGATGCTACGCACGGAACTGGTGACGAGAGGAGCATCACTGGGCCCCCGGGGGTACGGGTGTCTCACAGAAGCGATGCTTACTCATGATGTTGCCTGGTCACACCTGTGGCCCAGGCACCCAGATAAGCACTGTTACAACACTGTTTTGTTTAAGTCCACCAACAAGAGATTATAATCCACGTTTTATAGACACAGAACAGGTTTATCTGTGAGATTTAGCAGAGGACTATGGCCCCACATTAAGTGCCCATGTGCGTGCACACACAGAGGCATATCTGTATTTACAGCATTTCAGCTGCTTAAGGGGATTCTTCACTCCTATGGGCTCCCTCCAAACTCCTGCATGAAAAGACCTAGTGCTGTGGTCATATGTTTGGATAAAATTGACTAAATGAGGGCTTCCTTGGAGTTCAGTGGTTAAGAATCCACCTGTCAATGGAGGGAACGAGGGTTTGAGCCCTGGTCCGGAAACATCCCTCACGCTGGGAGCAACTAAGCCCGTGCTCCACAGCTGCTAAAGCTCGTGTGCCTAGATTTTGTGTTCTGAAACAAGAGAAGTCACCGCAACGAGAAGCCCGTGCACTGCAACTAGAGAGCAGCTCCTGCTCACTGCAAGCAGGGAAAGCCCAGCCTCAGCAGTGAAGACCCAGAGCAGCCAAAAATAAATAGCTAAATAAGTCCTTTTTTTTTTTTAATGAAATGAACAGCTCTGAGGCGTGATCAGTTAGGACCACTGTCCCTTCCCACTCTGACTTCTCCTCTCTCACGATTCCCTTCATGTTGAGGGTGCTGGGTAATTTGGACAATTGTGGTATCTGGCTAGGGGGAGGTTGCATTTTGGATACATTTATTTTAGGTTTAGTGGGATCTATCTATAGGGATTTTAGTTACCTCTGTGTGTAGTTAAGCTACTGCTGGTCACTCTGACATAGTAACAGTTCCCAAGAATACACCACCCCCGCCACTCATCATGCCAGCCCACTGGGCATGGCATTGTGCAGTGCAGAGCTGGGTCATACAGGGACATGAATGGGTCCTGCAGCGTGCAACGCCCGTGTGGGTGGTGGAGGAGAAACAGGTCTGAAATGTACAGAGCCAGATGCTAGTGTGTGGGAAACTCTTCCAACTGTTATATAATAAGATCGAGTTTCCACTGATGCGGCAGCAAAACAGACCTTTCCTAAATGTCCATCCACAGGGGAATGGATAAAGAAGATGTGGTACATATATACTATGGAATGTTACTCAGCCATAAAAAGGAACAAAATTGTGCAATCCGCAGAGACGCGCCTGGACCGAGAGTCTGTCATACAGAGTGAAGTCAGTCAGAAAGAGCAAAACACACCTCTCATATTAATACATAGATGTGGAATCTAGAAAAAGGTACAGATGAAACTATTTGCAAGGCAGAAATAGAGACACAGACATACAGAACAAACGTGTGGGCACCGAGGGGGCGGGATGGGATGAATCGGGAGACTGGGATTGACATATATGTACGCACTGTGTGTGGAGGAGACGGCTGGCGAGGGCCTGCGGTACAGCACAAGAAAAGCAAAAGAAGGCGCGACTGGTTTGTAGGACATATGTTAAGTTAACCTTAAAAATGCATTCGCGCATCCATTAGGTGCAAACACTGCTTGATTCCAGCTATACAAGGCACCCAGAGTAATCACATTCCTAGAGCCAGAAAGCACACTGGTAGATGCCACCCCAGTGGTCAGGGGGTGGGGAGCTGGAAAGGGGCGTGGGGAGTTAGTGTTTAATGGGGACAGAGTTTCAGTTTAAGAAGGTGAAAAACTCAGGAAACGGATGATGGTGAGATTTGCACAACAGTGGGAATGTACTTGATGCCACTGACCTATACAGTTAAATATGAAAAAACAACAAAACAAGAAAAAAAAAAAAAAAACCCAGACCTTTCCTCCTTGCAGAAATGTGTTAGTGTCTATATTGATTTATTTGTGCCATTATGGGCCATCCGCTTCTTTTGTTTTCTGGAGTCTTGCAAAATAGAATACATCAGAATTCCTGACTTTGCAAGGCATCTGCGTGTAACAGTCATGCACACAATGGTACCATCTGTGTTTGATACATCCCAACTCTCAATAATATCATTTTTGATCAACCAGGCAAGACAAAAGGCTTATATTCATGTTCACTCTTTAGAAAATTGCATCACAAAATTGTTATCCTATGAAGGTGCAACCACAGAGGATGCAGTCATAAAAGGTAGTAAGAAAGTATTAGAGAGGTGGGTCAAGCAGCTAACTAATAGAAACATTCTTATTTTTCTAGATATTATGTTTACAATATATGCCAGCTAGTTTTCAATGTAGTCTGTTGTCATAATTTCTCATTTTCATTTTGTTCTCACATTTGTACTTAATTTTGGATTTGTTCCTTTGTAATTTTTCTCTTTAAAAAAAACGTTTATTTATTTGACTGTGTCAGGTCTTAGCTGCCAAATGTGAAACCTTTCATTGCGTTACACAAACTCTCTAGTTGTGGTTTGTGGGTTCAGTAATTGGGGTGCAGGGCATGTGGGATTTAGTTCCTATCAGTGTTCTTGCCTGGAGAATCCCAGGGACGGGGGAGCCTGGTGGGCTTCCGTCTATGGGGTCCCACAGAGTTGGACACGACTGAAGTGACTTAGTAGTAGTAGTAGTAGTTCAGTTCAGTTCAGTCGCTCAGCCGTGTCTGACTCTTTGCGACCCCATGAATTGCAGCACGCCAGGCCTCCCTGTCCATCACCAACTCCCGGAGTTCACTCAAACTCATGTCCATCGAGTCAGTGATGCCATCCAGCCATGTCATCCTCTGTCATCCCCTTCTCCTCCTGCCCCCAATCCCCCCCCCAGCATCAGGGTCTTTTCCAATGAGTTAAGAAGGTCTTAAGGGATTATTAAATGATATGGATGGAAAGAAGGAGTAAGAATCCTACCAGAGTGTTAGAAGTTGACATTCATGACCTAGCACAAAGCTGCAGATGTTCACTGAGAGTGTGTCATCAATCCTCTATTACTTCTATTATTATTTCTCAGTTCCTATCAGTTCTGTGCAAGAAAAACATCCCAAGGTAGGTAGTGGTGCTCCTTCTACCTTCCTTCACTTCTGGTAGAACTCCCCCGCATCCGCATCAGCTCTGAGTTCAAAGTAAAAAGTTCCTCTACCAGGGCTCAAACTTGTGTCCCCTGCATTGAAGAGCATATTTTTAACCACTGGACCACCAGGGAAGTCCTGTATTCTTTTTCTTAATGCGGATCCTCAGAAGGACATAAGTTTCAGACTCATCTGAGACTACTGGGAGAAGGCATCCTTCTGGTGTATATCACCCACGCCATTGACACATTAGACTCTCATGAGCTCTCCTCCCTTCTCCCTTCCTCTGGTGGCAAAATCAGCCCAACACTAACAATTCTCATTTACCTCTCCTCCTAAGACTAGTGGCTTTTGAACGAGCATCTCCCCACCTCTGAGCCGTAGATTTGATAACGATTCTCCAGACACAGTAAGCCGTGAATCAGTTGGAGGAGCTGAGCACCTTCCCTCATCACTCCTGTTTTGTTCACTCCATCCCTGTGAATGAACTCAGACGTGTTGTGTGCTCCCAGGATGAAATATTTTCATGCAGCCGTTTCAGTCCTGACTCCATCTTGGCATTTGTATGCTTGCTCCCTGAGTGGCAGAAAGAGGAAGCCAGTCTCTCTGGGCCTTTTGACAGCCCCTAGGTCTGTTCAGTTTAGCAAAGGTGGATTAAGAGCCTCCTTGCACCAGGCGTTCAGTGGGATTTAGGAACTCAGAGATGAGCTCTAAATCTGATGGGGAGAAACCTACATCCTTACACTGGACACGTGCCCTGCACTCAACCTGAGACGTCAAGGGAGGCCTCCTGGGAGAACTTACACTGGAGCTGGGTCTTAGAAGCTGGCGGGGAAAGGTGGCCATTGGTAGCATCCTAGTTATTCAAACTCCAATCTAGGTGCTGCTGTGGAGGGATTTTGCAGATGTGATTAATGTCCCTAATCAGTTGACCTTAAATTAAGTAAAAGGAAGATCAGCCTGGGTAGGTCTAATCAGCAAGTATTTTCAGAAAGAGCTTAGGCCTTCCTTGAGCTCAGTGACTCCAGACAGCCTCTGGGTTTGCAATTCTTCCCCCGGTCCCCACCTTCCTCCATCTTCCTTCCTGACTGTCACTTGTGGGCAACGAATTTCAGCTCATGTTCTGGTGATTCCAGCCTGCTCCTGATCTTGGCTTGACTGCTCTACAAAGTTTTGCATTTATTATCCTCTACAGTTGCATAAACGGATCTATTATCGTAAATCCATATATAGATGATAAATCTATTACCTATCTATCTCCTATTTGGTTCTGTTCTCTGAACCCTAACTGACAAAGATGGTGATGATAACGATCTAATAATAGCATCAACAACTCACACTGATTGAGAATTCATCATGTGCCAGACATGATGTTTACACTTCTCAGGGATTACTCTTACTTATGCTGCTCAACAAATCCACGAGCTAGGTGCTGCTATTATCCCTTGTCACAGAGAGATTGAGCACCTTTTCACAAAGCCAGTCCATCCCAGAGCCAGGATTGCCTTCCATCTCCCCTGGGCTCCACGCCACGTGATGGGGAAATAAACAGGTCTCACCATTCGGTGTTTAGCAAGGGGAGTGATGAGCAAGGAGAAGGGAGAAACCCTAGGACTTCACTGCTGCTGCTACTGCTGCTGCTGCTGCTAAGTTGCTTCAGTCGTGTCCAACTCTGTGCGACCCCACAGACAGCAGCCCCCCAGGCTCCCCCGTCCCTGGGATTCTCTAGGCAAGAACACTGGAGTGGGTTGCCATTTCCTTCTCCAACACATGAAAGTGAAAAGTGAAAGTGAAGTCGCTCAGTCGTGTCCGACTCTTAGCGGCCCCATGGACTGCAGCCTAACAGGCTCCTCAGTCCATGGGATTTTCCAGGCAAGAGTACTGGAGTGGGGTGCCATTGCCTTCTCCACTAGGGACTATAATTCCCTCCCCTTGTATGCCAGTCTGTTTTCCCCCTTGAGAGTGGAATAGGTGGGAAAAAATCCTCACAGGCAGAACAGAGAACATAGAGTGTCAGGAGGAAGGCACTCTGAGATCTGCTAGTCCATCATCCACCAGACAGGTGGGCAAACTGAGGCCCTGCAAAGTTATGAAACATACCAGGGTGTAAACAGGCTGTCAGTTTGGTAATGTCACATGAAAAACCTTCTTTTTGATGCCGAATCCTCACCGGGACCCTGCCCTCCAGGGAGCAGGGAGACTCTCAGGGACATCTTGCCAGCTTAGGAACTAGGCAACCTCTGGTGAATTCCCACAAGGTCCTGCCCACTAAACAATTCAGTGTGTAGCCGAGCCTTGGTATGAGGTTTGGGGAGGAGACAAACTTGATGCTTTAACCTTTGGCATTTCCCAGGCAGGAAGGAGTGAGTCTCCAAACCTTGTATGCAACAACACAGTTACTGCAAAAGGCAGAAGGGGTGGCTTTGTGCTTTGGCTCAGATGCGTGCCTGACTGTATCAGTAGCAAAGAGGGAGTCAGAGCATGCGCACAGATATTAATAGTGGTGGTCATTGTAAACATCATCATCGCCCTTCATAGTTTACAAATGACTTTTTACGTATTTTAATGTTTCACAGGACATCGCTCATCTCTTCTTTTAGTCTCACTTCACAAACGGGAAAATGAAGGGTCATAAAGGGATGCATTCTAGGTCACACAGCCAGTACTGTATTTTTTTTTTTTTGGCCATGCCACCTGACTTGTGGGATCTTAGTTCCCCAACCAGGGATCGAACCCCGGCCTCGGCAGTGAGAGCGCAGAGTCCTAACCACTGGACCTCCAGGGAATTCCCCTCACATAGCTGGTAGTGATGAAGCAGGTCCTGGCCTCAGATCTCCCTGACCCCATCCTTCCCTGTCTCGTACTGCCTCCTGCGTTTCAGTGTTATACACACGCCTGGGCCAGGGCTGCTGTCCCCATCCCCTCCGCCCCCTGCTTCCATTCTGCTCTGCATACACCAGAATACAGAGGTGGGGAGCAGCTAGAAGACTGGCCGACTTCCAGGCTTTGAGACGGTGGTGAGTTTGTACTGGTGGTGGTCAAAATAACAGAGATTAATTGCACTCCACCCAAGAAGTGGGCTTTTAGAGGTCGTCAGTCAGAAGGAAATATTTTGAAGTCAAAAATTGAAAAATGTCACAACTGGTGTTTTGAATTCATAGATTGCTTGGGTGTCTGGTAACACCTTTATATTTTTCATTTACAGAAAAGAAAAACCTATCTTTAAAAATCACAAGGGCTTAGGAAACGCTCCTGCCGTGGTGTGGTTTTGAGCTGTGTGAGTGTGGTAGGTCTGGCAGTTGGTGATAACCCATGCAGAGGTGAAGGTGTCTGCTAGGAGCTTCTGTGTGATGGAGTGCAAAGGTCATGGGCTCAAAGACATGATTCAAAGACCTCAGATTCGTGACCTTGAGCAAATGTTTTCCCATATACCTGTTTCTTCATCTGCAGGATGGAGTCTGGATCAGTGACCTCTCCTGTTGGGACTAAATGAGGTAATGCCCACTGGTTAACCACCCAGAATTGGGCCTTGACAAGAGGTGAAGCTTTTAATTCTCTCCATAGCCTTTTTAAAAATAAATGTTTTATTTTCTACTGGAGTATAGCTGATTACCCATGCTGTATTCATTTTCAATGTACAACAAAGGGATTCAGTAATACATATACATGTATCTATTCTTTAAAGCAACTCACAAAATGCTTTCCAAAAGGTAAATATTACGTGGGTGGTTGTGGAAAGAATGAATAAAAAATGAGGAGGAGGCTTAAATTGAAATGTTAACACTCTTAGCCCGACAGTGACCCTAAAATCTCCCTGATCTGTTTTACACTTTTTGCTGTGCAAGAAATGTCTACTGCGAGTCATAAGTTTCTTAATCAAATAGCCATGCATATATAGCATAAGGTGATAGGGTAATAATGACAAATACGTGTAAGGCACTCTTCAAAATTTTTATTGGCATTGCTTCCTTCTAGTCTAGCGATAATGGGTTGCTGCTGTTCCTGCTGCTTCTACTTCTGCTACCTGTTGCATTTACGGGGGGTTGGCCGTGGGCCAGTGTCTGTACTGAGTGTCCTGTATACTTCATCCTGGGTGGATCTCCATGATGCAGGCCATTAACAGCATTTTATGTGTGAGAAAACAAGAGCTAAGAGGGTAAAAAAATAAATTAATTAATTAAAAACTTGCCCCCAAATCACACAGCTATTCAGTGGCAGAGCCAAGACTCACATCTGAGCCAGCCTAATGGCAGCTGCTGTCACAAAACAATTGTCATTATCTCATTATTCAGAGGCTTTGCCTGGTGGCTCAGTGGTAAAGAACCTGCCTGCCAATGCTGCGGCTGGGGGTTCCATCCCTGGGTTGGGAAGATCCCCTGGAGAAGGAAATGGCAATCCACTCCAGGATTTTTGCTGGGAAAATCCCATGGACAGAGGAGCCTGGCAAGCTATAGTCCGTGGGGTGGCAAAAGAGTCAGACATGACTTAGCAACTAAACAACAACATCTTTCAGATGAGGCAACACACCAAGAGACGCTGCAGGACTTCTTCCAGTGACCATCACCTAAAGTGTAGAATCTGGACTTAAATCCATTACTCTTGCTCTAGATTCTAAGCTGCTTCCACCTCTGCCTGGATGTGGTCTCCTGATCTGGTGATGGTGAGAGGAGGCTGTGGTTAGTCTGACTTTATTGAATGCTTCTATCTGCCAAGCATGTGCTAAGCATCTAATAAACTTTATCATTCCATCTGCCCCAAACACAAAGATATATGTGCTCATAAAAAGAGGCTCATGGGTTCAATATCCAAAAGGTAAATATAGCAGTTATCTCAAGATGGTAGGATTTCAGATCATTATTATTGCTATTTTCTTCCTTGCAATTTTCACATGATCTTTTTTAAACAGATAATGACAATGACACTCAAAGGCATAAATCTCCAAACTATGCTTTGTCAGGTGTTACTGATCCCTACTTTTCAGATGAAGAAATTGAGGCTAAGAGAGTTACTCTCAGAGACCTCGCTCATCCATTCCCCTGAGCCACATCCTGGGAGCCTCAATCTGCCCAGGCCAGGACTGTGATGTCCTGGTGATTTCATAATTTCTCCCCTGACAAAGGCACAGCTTCTCCTACCCTAAATCAGAGCCTGGATTCCCACAGCAGTGGGGCCACGCGTGATTCTCCAGCAATGATAGGCATGGCAGTTTAGGGGGGATGTTTCCAAAATGCCTTTCAGTTCAGGGGTCCTGGGTGTCATAAAGGCTCCCCAGGGTGTAATGTGGCTCATGTGAGCTCACAGTTTTCAAAATCAGTCCTTGCCTGGGAGGGTGGAAGTGTAGTGATGGTGCTCAGAGGGGCTGGCGGCCACTCTGAGTGGGTGAGCACACTGTGTGTATGAATGTGGGTACTGGGGTTGGAGCCCACACCCCTGGTCACTGGAGGGTGAGGGCTTAAGGAGGTATGTAAATATCTCTTAGGCCTGTCCTTTAGTTTCACAGATTTGATGCTATGCCCCAGATACAAAAGTTTGGGAATACTCCCTTAGATGATGTGATAAGAAGTTCATGGTGAAAAAAATAACATTTCCCAGACAATACTGGGTGAGCCCTCAGCAACTGTTACATTCCAGCATCCTCCATAGAGGCAAGCAGTCCCTCTGTGATGGGAACCCAGATCCATTGGTAGAGTGTGTTCGTTAACATGTGAAAATCAGCTTGTTGCTATCTTGTAGCCCTTCATGATCCTGCCCAGAAGGTCCAAGGTTAGGCAGCAGGGTTGGGTACAGAAAACACTGGCCCAGAGCCAGGATCTAGTCCTTGGCTCCAACAAGCTGTGCATTTCTGAATAGGACTCTTGACCCTTCTGGATTCTTCGTCTGTAAGACAAGGAAATAACCAGACTGTCTGAAAGACCCACAGTCCTAACCCAGAGAAAACTGTAATTCCAGAAGACACATTGCATGTGTCTTGTGTGTGCATTGCATATGCAAGTTCATCGCAGCCCTATTTACAACAGCCAGGACATGGAAGCTACTTAAATGTCCATCAAGAGAGGAATGAAAAAAAGAAGATGTGGTACATATATACCATGGAATATTGCTGTTACTGCTGCTGCTAAGTCACTTCAGTCGTGTCCGACTCAGTGCGACCCCATAGACGGCAGCCCACCAGAATCCCCTGTCCCTGGGATTCTCCAGGCAAGAACACTGGAGTGGGTAATGAGAACCTATTGTACAGCACAAAGAACTCTCCTCAGTGTTCTGTGGCGACCTCAATGGAAAGGAAATTCAGCAAAGAGGGGATATACATATACATATGGCTGATTCACTTTGCTGTACAGCACAAATGGACAGAAGATTGTAAAGCAACTATACTCCAGGGAAAATTTAACAAAAGAAGACTTTAGGAAGAGATGACAGGAATAAACCCTCCAGGCAGGTGTAAGAGCAAGTGGAGCTGAGAAAGCCTCTGAGATGATGGGGGGAAACAGCTAGTGTGACCAGCACAGAGAGTGTAGCGGGCAGGGTGAGGTCCCCAGAGGCTCAGGGAGGATGAAACGAGATGGCAATGCAGAACTGCTTGGCGAATAGGTTAGGAGGTCCATTTGCATCTCGCTACCTTGATGTGTATATGTTATAGATTTGTCTTAGAATTGTTGTTGTCCTGACTTTAGATTTACGTCTAATTTGGCTGGTCCGTGATTGATCATTAGTAAACGAATATGCATACTGATGTGAAGCTCTGTTCTGTGTACAGGGTTATGGATGGAGTCATTCATTCATCCAGCAGATATTTTATTCTGATAAATGCTAATCGCTACTCAGAGCGCCTGACCAAGGTAATTTGCTGAGACATGAGTTTGCGCTTTCCTGGTTCTGCTTGCTTGCAGACAGGAGGCTGCTGGGGAGACTGGGATTTGGGTGTGCTTTTTTCTGCTCTGAGTTTGTGTTCCCGGCCTCTGGGGATGCTGCTCAGTGTTTGCAACGGGGAATGAGGTCAGGGTTTTCTCATCACATTTTAGTAGCTGCTTCCTCCATCTCAGCGAGCGCTCTGAGTGGGAGCATCTCTTACCCACAGGCTGGCTGAGCAGGAGCATAGAGGCCAGGGAGAGAGAGAGAAGCTAAAAGAAGAGGAAATTGCACAGGAGCAGAAGAAGCAGAGGTAACGGTAGAAGGTGGCAGCTGAGGAGAGGGGCACAGGACTGCAAGGCGGAGGGGGTAGCAGAGTGTGGAGACACGATGTGGGTTTTATTGATGCAGGAGAGAGGAAACTGGAGCAGGGAAGGGATGAGAGGGATGAACGGATTTGGGCTGAGGAGGTAGGAGAAAGAACTAGCTCTTGGAACAAAAATTGAAGAGGGCAAGGGACTTCTCTGGCAGTCTAATGGTTAAGATCAACCTGCTAGTACAGGGGACGCAGGAACTAAGACCCCACGTGTCACCGGGCGACTAAGCCTGCGCCCCAAAGCTAGAGAAAAGAAAAAAAACTTGAAGCAGGCAAGACAGTTGGGGCAGAAAGAGGAATAAGCAGCTGAGAAAAACAGGCTAAGGAGTGTAGGAAGAATCTCGAGAGGAGAAGTCCAGGCAGGAATTCTGGGCTCAGGGAACATTGCAGAGAAGAAAGCGGGGAGATTATCTGAGCTCCATTGGCCTGCCAGCGTGCACAGCTTTTCCAAAGGGAGGAGATATCGCATGTCAAAATATTCAGCGCTGACGCATGAATTAACAGAGATCAATTTGTGTTTAAAAAATCTTGATGGAACACCCCAAAGCACAAATCAAAGCCAGCAGGCGGATGAGACTGTTCATGCAATTAACACGCATCCAGCACCTGGCATCCCAACAGGCATTGGTTTGTTTGCTTATTCACTTGTCTGTCTGTGTGCTCCGTTGGCGGTGGAGGCAACCGTCTTCAGGAATGTGCTGTGGGCTCTGCTTAAAGGTCATCACATCTCCGGTTTTCAGCAATTACACAGAGAGCTCATTTCGGCAGCAAACCAGCAGTGCTCCTTACAAAAGGGATTGGACAGCCTGGCCACCAGCCCTCTCCGCTGTCTGCTGTGGGCAAACCTGCCCTGGGCTGTGGGTTCCGTAGACATCATCAGCCTGCTTCCTGAGCAGACAGATCACAGTGGGAAGGAGCTGGGGCTTGGAGCAGGGTCTCAGTGGAACCCTGAAACTCTGTGCCCTGGGAAATGTACCCTTCTTTTTTCTAAAAAAAATTTTATTGGAGTATAGCTGATTTACAATGCTAAATTGTTTCAGTTGTACAGCAAAGTGAGTCAGTTAGACATATGCATTATCCACTCTTTTTAAACATTTTTTCTCCATATAGGCCATTACAGAGTGTTTTTGTTTGTTTGTTTTGGCTGTGATGGGTCTTAGTTGTAACACACAGGACCTTTAGTTGCGGCATGTGGGATCCAGCTCCCTGACCAGGGATCAGACCCAGGCCGCCTGCATGGGAGCATGGAGCCTTAATCACTGGACTACCAGGGAAGTGCCCATTACAGAGTACTGAGGAGAGTCTCCCGTGCTACACAGTAGGTCCTTAATAATTATCTATTTTATAGATAGCAGTGTGCGTATGTTGATCCCAGTCTTCCAATTTATCCCTCCCCATCCTCTCACCCCTCATAACCTCAAGTTTGTTTTCTACATCCGTGACTGTATTTCTGGAAGGAGGTGTGCAGTTCCCTCATCAGATCAGTGAGGGAATTGCACCCTTCTTTACAGGGCTGATGCCTGGATTTCTACCTAGAGGTCCCAATGGGGCAGCAGTTCTTCCTTGAACATATTTGAAAAACACCTTAACCTTCTATTTAGCTCTTTCTGCTCTTTATTCTTTGTAGGTGGACTTGTTCCCTGTACCCTCAGGCCTAGGTTAGAGCTTTTTTTCTTTTTTAAACTCAGAGACCTGTGTAGTTCTCCTTCTCTCCTTCCTTCTAGCCTTCCTTCCTTCCTTCCATAGGACATGATTATTTATTGAATGTTAACTACACCCGGGACTAGTTGCACTTTCATTCTAGTTGGGGGAAATAGCTTTAAAAAATTCAACCTACAGAATGTTAGAAGGTGACAATGCCAAGGAGGAAGATCAAGGAAAGAGGAGGGTAAGAAGGCTCCATGTTCGTGTATGGTTGAGTGTTGAGTGGTGGCTAAAGTCTGAGCATCCCCAGCGGTACAGGGAAATAATGGACCCTGCAGACTGGACCTCTTAGATGTGGCTCTGTCTGGATCTGAGTGTGTTACTCTGGCCACCTGCCTGTGTTGACATAACAAACTCGGGCAACTCTTCATTTCCTTCTTTTGCCCCTCTCCAAACTGCCAGCCTACTGCAGGGGTCCCGGGGTGCCCACTGGTAAGGTGTCCTGGTACCTCTGCTCTGGCATGAACCATAAACAAGCCACCCTGTTAGTCACAGGCTGTCAGCGACCATGGCTGCCATGTATGAGTGTATAGGTTGTGTAGTGGACAACTCAAGAAGACGCGCTTTACACCAAGCACAAAGTGAGTGGTGCTCACTAGGGTTGGGCTGTACACAACCCACACAGCCCATCAAGGCAGCCCATCTGAGTCCACACAAACATGGCATCCATGCTGTGGTTGGGCTCATCATGAAAGAGGGCAATGAACAAACAGTTTCCACCCTAGCTGGCTATCACCAGGGCCTCCCAATGGCTGGTGTCACTTGTTCTCTCCACTCAGACATCCAGGACTCTGACCCACACCCGTGGAGATCTCAGAGACACGCCTGCCCCTTCTGACCTCAGCTAGCCCTCCAAGCTCTATTGCCTGCTCCCCTTGCACTGATTCCAGGAGCTCTTCAGCCTCATTTGCATCTCATGCCTTGATCCCTGTCTCCCTGGTTACACTTACTCCCTGGCCAAACCCTTTCAAGCTCCTGGACTGGAACATTCATTCCATCAGCTTTGCCTCCTCACTGTCGCTGTGCCCTGGGGAGGCTCTGTTGAGAGCACGCAGCTCCCTCTACATGCCAGGAATTGCAGGGCATCAGCTCTTCTCCACACAGTATTCATCACACCATCAGGAGGAGAGAGTCGCGTGCGGGACCAAGGCCAGCCTGACTCCAGAGCTTTTGTGCTTTTCACTTTGCATCATTGCCTCCTTCAATGTGTACAGATTCTCAGCACAGCTTGCACAAAAAACAGACACCGACTCCCTACAGAAAAGATAAGACAACTCCAACTATCTTATCCATTTCCAGGGAGGACAGGTGTATCGGCAAAGGTACTGTCTTCAACTTCTCTGACAGTAGGGATTACCAGAGGGGGCTGTTAAAACACTTTAATTCCAGGGACCACTCGCATCCATACTATCAGAATTCTGGGGAGACAGTCCTGGGAAACGATGTCCTTAAAACACATGCCAGGTAATTCTTGTTCTCATGAAAATTTAGGCAACTCCACTGTATGGATGATGAAGCAATGCACAGAGCGGTTAGAAAACCTTCTCAAGGTTATGCCGCCAACTTGGTCTGACTCCAGAAACTGCCCTCTAACTACCATGCTGTGCTACCTCTCAAAGAAAAGAATCTCTTCTGTCAACTTCCGACACAGAAAGAATGAGTGATGGCCTAAGTGGTGTGATGAAAAATCTTTGGGGGAAAAGGGAATTTGCAATACACTAACAGCATCTTTGAATTCTACTTCATCAGAAAGCTCTGATGTCCATCAGAATCTGGCCCAAAGGACTACACTTGAAGGTGATATAATTCATTTAAGATCCGATGAAGGGAGGAGTCAGTGACAGATTTTCTTGGAGGATAAAAAGAGAGAAGAAAAATGAGGATCTGTCACCTGGTAGGAGGGAGAGGTAGTCATCAAGTGGGAAAATGTACATTTCAGGGGGAACCGGGACTAAGGGCCTCCCAATGCAGGAGACCTGAGTTCGATCCCTGGGTTGGGAAGATCCCCTGGAGTAGGAAAAGGCAACCCACTTCAGTATTCTTGCCTGGAAAGCCCCATGGACAGAGGAGCCTGGCAGGCTAAAGACCATGGGGTCACAAAGAGTTGGACATGACTGAGCAATTGAGCAGGCTTCCTAAGTGGAGCGAGTGGTAAAGAACCCACCTGCCAATGCAGGAGACATAAGAGAAGTGGGTTTAATCCCTGGGTTGGGAAGATCCCCTGGAGCAGGGTATGGTGACCCACTCCAGTATTCTTGCCTGGAGAATCCCAAGGACAGAGGAGCCCGGCGGGCTACAGTTCATCGGGTTGAAAAGAGTCAGACAGGACTGAAGCGACTGAGCTCACGCAGGCACACAAGTGACCAGGCATGCACCCACGTACTGGAACTAAATCAGACCACCGGCTCCTGTTCTGGCCCACCAGCTCAGCTTTCTGCAGCTCCAGCTCCTAAACACAGTGCTTGGCTGTCTGATCCAACATGACCCATCCTCCTTCTCAACCCTTGTTTTGTCACGTGTATGACATTTATTTTTTCCATTAGTTTCCATGTACATATGTGTTATTTTCCTCCTCTCACTCACTCACCTGCCTTTAAACTTCAAGACTGAAACAAAGTCATGAGCTTCTTTGGGTCTCCACCATGCTCAGAACATTCCTTGTTCCTTGGAAGATGCTTGGTAGGTGTTTCACAAGTAAATGTATAGATGGCCTCAAAGATGCCATCACAGACTTCAGAGTCCTGAGGAAGCTGCTTGAGAACAGTGCTTCTCAAAACGTAACATGCAAAGTAATAAGCTGGGGATGTGGTTAAAATGTCAGTCCTGGTTCGGGAAGTCTGGGGCGGGGCCAGAGAGGCTGCACTTCAAACAAGCTCCCAGGTGATGCTGAAGCTGCTGGCTCAGGAGCGCACTCTGAGCAGCATGGCTTTAGATCATCACCTCTCTCTGTTCCAGGGGCTGCCTCTTGCTGATCTGATAGCTCGGAAGGAAAGAACTGGAAGCTGGGTTTATTTCTCCTGAGATGCTGTCTTCTGTGCTTGAATTGAGCCAGGCTACCTAAGTCAACATTCTTATATGGACTGGGCACTGATTTAAAAAGCACTAAATGTGTTTCAATTCAGTTCAATCCAGTTCCTTGCAACACTCTGAAGTCCCTGCTTGCCTCATGGTTTTACCCATTTATTTTGTCGTTCATTCCCTCAGTCATGCCCGATTCTTTGCGACTCCATGAGCTGTAGCACGCCAAGCTTCCCTGTCCTTCACAATCTCCCAGAGTTTGCTCAGACTCATGTCTGATGAGTTGAAGATGCCATCCAGCCATCTCATCCTCTGTTGCCCCCTTGTCCTCCTGCCCTCAATCTTTCCCAGCATCAGGGTTCTTTCCAATGAGTTAGCTCTTCACATCAGGTGGTCAAAGTACTAGAGCTTCAGCACCAGTCCGGCCAATGAATATTCAGGACTGATTTCCTTTAGGATTGACTAGTTTGATCTCCTTACTGTCCAAGGGACTCTCAAGAGTCTTCTTGAGCACCCCAGTTTGAAACCATCAATTCTTCAGCGCTCAGCCATTTTTATGGTCCAACTCTCACATCTGTATATGACTACTGGAAAAATCATCGTTTTGACTCTATGGACCTTTGTCAGCATTTATATTAATTATGCTACAACCATATCTGTCATCACACCCCCTCACACATTTCTGCCCTTCACATATTAATTCTCCCACCAACATATTCACAGATGAGATAATTAAAGAAAAGTGCTTCCCCTGTATTTTTCGTTCACATATTCTCTATCTCTCTGGATAGGAAGCAGTTCCACCCGCCTAAGTCTTCCCAGATAGGTCTGTGGATTGTGACTTCCTCTCCTTCTATTATACTCCTTGAATGATTCCCCAGTCGTGATGTCACCACTGGATCCAGTTAACAAATCAGGAGGCATCTAGTTGGATTAACCAAGCTCTTGAGTTTATTAAACACATTGCAGAGACCAGTTTTGATGGAGAGCAACAGAATCAGTGCTACACCTGCTGCTCATCATCGGAAATTCTGAGAGCCAGACTATACACCATCACTTACATTCTCTCTACTTTATTCCATTTTCCACTCTTTCAAGCCAAAGATGGTGTCTGTACAACATTGATTCTGGCACCAAATGATTACTCTTTCTTTGCATTCTCTCTTTCTAAATCTTCTCTGTGATAGAGAAAGGGTCACTGCTATGAATAAAGTACATGGGATTTAGGGGGTTTGTTTTGAAGTGATCCCATCCTCACCAAAGATGAGACTGAGCTCTTCAGGAGCTTGCAATTGAATTTCCAGATCAGCATGTTGCACACAGGATTTGAAAATGATCATGCAAATATACCGAGGCATGAAAGGATGAAATACAGGCTTTGTGGAACACAGAGTCAATGGAGAAAGTTAAAAAGGCATTCAAATCACAGCTTCCTGTGTAGTTTTCAAAGGAAAATGACAAACTTGGTTGTCAGATTCCTGGTGGTCGGAGCCTAAAGGGTAACAGAGTCAGTTGCATGATTAGCAATGGCAAATGCAAGGCATCTTCAAGTTAACAATAGTCTCCTTGGTGCTTAGGTCTGAAAGCAGTTTATTTCATGAGTACTCATAATAAGGATGTGGGATGAGGTATAACAAGCCACATTCTTTCCAACATCTCACAAGATGTGTAATCCCATTTTGTAAGACACTTTCTCCAATACAAGTCAAGAGCAAGTGTTCAAGGACAACTCAGATGAAGAGAATTCTTGACTTGGATTGAGAAGGAGTAAAGAGTATATTAAGATTTTTGAAGAGGCTATCTGTGTACATCTTGACAAAACATTAGATAATAAAATTTTATGTTTGTTTAATGAAAAGAGCTGGTTGTCTGCATAGTACAAATGACACAAAGTAAAAACCAGTAAAATCAGTGTAGGTAGTGAAGTAGGATCAAAAAGCGTTCCTGTGTTTTGTCTTTATTTTGCATCAAATTCAACTAAGACATAAATGAAGCACATGGGCTGGTTTGGTGTCAACTAGACATGAATTCAAACCCCAGGTCTACCACTGATTATGTAAGGAACAGCAGAAAGTATACACCATCTTTAAGCTTTAATATTCAGTAAACAATTATGTATGTATTATATCAATAAGTATTCCATATCATAATATTAATGGACATTAATTATTATTATAATAGTATATATTATTTTGATATTATAATGCTATTATATTTGTATATATTATATATGATATATGCATTATTATAATATTAATGACATTAATTAATTCTATATTATATGGGTGGGGCATGCGTGCTCTGTTGTATCCAACTCTTTGTGACTCCATGGACTGTGGTCCACTAGGCTCCTCTGTGCATGGAATTTCCCAGGCAAGAATACTGGAGTGGGTTGCCATTTCCTACTCCAGGGGATCTTCCCAACCCAGGGATGAAATCCGCATCTCTTGCATTGGCAGGCAAATTTTTTACCACTGTGCCACCTGGAAAACCCATATTGTATTATATATTATATGTAACTATAAACATATATATCTCAGCATGAGGATGAAAGGAGGTGATACATTGGAGATGCTCAGGGTACTGCCTGTTTATACTGTGTATTCAATGAACAGTAGCTCTTCCAGAATTGCATGCCCCATATGATACCTCCTAGCCACATAGGGCCATTTAAGTTTAAAGTAATCAAAAGAAAACAAAAGCTAACATTCAGTTTCTTGCTTGCAAGTGCTCAACAGTCTCATGGGTTTTGGACGGCACAGACATCAAGTATTTCCATCGTCGCAGAAAGATTCTGCTGGATAGAGTTGATGTGAAGGGATGTAGGAACCACATATTATTCAAACAATTCTTCAAAATAGTAGTTTTCTCCAGCTAGCTTTGGCAAAAATTGGACAATTGATAGTTCTTTGGAAGAGGCCTGGAGGGCAGGTATGCATTCTGATTTCCTGAGCAAATCAGATCTCTAGTCTTTAAAAACAAAGTAAATATGAAGTCTGAGAACACTGGAGCGAGCGGCTTTCTAAATTCCCTGCCACCTCTGCCCACAGAGAAGGCGGGCCAAGGGTCCATCTCCAAGCAGCATGAGGAATTTTCTCTGAAGAGTCCCAAGCCTGTTTTGATTACAGGAATATAAAAGTGTCAGCTCTCCAGTTTTCCCTGAATAGTTTCCCAATCTTTATTCTTTTCCTGATTTGAAATAGTAACTCCTGGGATTTCTCTGGTGATACAATGGCTGAGACTCTGTACTCCCAATGCAGAGGGACCAGATTCGATCCCTGGCCAGGGAACTAAATACCACATGCCACAACTTAAGATTCTGCATGCTACAACTAAGACCCACTGTAGCCAAATAAATAAATAAATATATTTTTAAAAAATGTATTGCACACTGCAATGAAGGCGGAAGATCTCCAGTGCCACAACTAAGAACTGGCACAGTCAAATAAAGAAATAAAAGTATTTTTTAAAAAAAACTATGAAAAAGAAATAGTAACTCCTTCAAATCAGAAGATCCTCTAGAAACAGAAGGAAAAAGAAAGAGAACAGTTAGTTGAAAACCTAGCCCTAGTTTGCCCTTGGCCCAGAGCACAGGGACAAGCAGGTGCTGACCCTTTAGCATCCATGCTCAAGGCTCCTGGCAATGTCCCTTCTCATCCTAGGCTCTTCAGTGAGCAAAAGGAAGGCAACTCCATTACAAACTTCCAGCCCCTTGAAGAAACTCCAGCAAAGAGCTGGAGCCACATCTACAGCCTCATGCTTCTCCCTTAATTTTATTCTTAAGGTCAAAGTCAAAGTGAATCTTGACCAAAATAAAAGAAATCTGCAATGTAAGCACTGCCTTTGGATAACTGGTAAACCTCGCTCTCTTTCACACCTCTATATAAGTCGGTCCTCCATTCTCGGTAACGAGAAAATGCTGAAGGAAAATATCCTGAAAGTCTAGAGCAGCAGTCCCGACATTTTGGGTGGTTTAGTGGAAGACAGTTTTTCCACAGATGGAATTGCAGGCAGAGGATGGTTTTGGGATGATTCGAAAGCATTGCATTTATTGTGCACTTTATTTCTAATTTAGTACATCAGCTCCATCTCAGATCATCAGGCATTAGATTCTCAAGGTTGGAGACCCCTGCTCTAGAGTCCCTCAGCTTAGCTAACAGAGAAACTCTGGTTGGTAGTGCACATGGGAATTTCTAAGCATATCACATCTCTGATCTCTATTTTTAATCCTGTGTGTATGTGTATATGTGTGTGTGTGTGTGTGTGTGTGTGTGTGTGTGTGTGTGTGTGTGTTAGTCGCTCAGTCATGTCCAACTCTTTGGGACCCCATGGACTGTAACCCACCAGTCTCCTCTGTTCACAGAATTTTCCAGGCAGGAATACTGGACTAGGTTGCCATCCCCTTCTCCAGGGGATCTTTCCAACGCAGGGATCAAACCTGGGTCTCCCGCATTGCAGGCAGATTATTTACCATCTGAGCCACCAGGGAAGTCCCTTTTTAACACTAACCAATGCTAACCCTAAAAACAGGGTAAAGAGAGAAAACCTGTGTGACTAAAGATTAGACATAAGCGCAATGTAAGAAAAGCCAGGCGGTTTTCCTCTGTGCATGAATGCATGGTGGAAGGAGGGAGGCTGGGAGGGTCTGCATGACTAAGGATTCCCACATCTTAGATTTTCCCAAATGGGGATGCATTTATAGTATATCACACAGCCAGAGAACTTCAAGTGTATACCCCCAGGGCATGGTGGTTCACTGTGGTTGATGGTTGATGAGGTGGACACCTAATTTTACTCCTAGAAGATGAAATCATTGAAATAAGGACATGAAAGCCCTGGCCAAGGCTGACACTTTTTTTTTTTTAAAAGACTTTGGCTTCAAATTTATCACAAGAACAGAAATCTGTTTTCTCTGACAGAAAATTCATTTCACCCACAAAACCCATATTTCCCTTGCCTGCTTTCCATTCAGACAAGCCCTGCAAGATAAATGTGTTCTCCAATTCACCAGCAGTAAGAAAGATAAAGGCTTGGAAACTCCACAAGTACATTCTCCTAATTATCGTAACTGGCATTTTTTTATTTGGCAAACCATCTATTCGGATTAAACTATAGCCCAGGAGCCTTTTATTTGAAGATTCCCAGCATGAGGTGGAAAGGTACCTCAACTGTGTGATTTCCCGAGGTTTAATAACCAAAAGAGAAGCATTGAAAGAGATCCCAGGATTTGCGTGCAAATGGTTGTTGTGAGGGAAGATCTAAAAATACTCACAGCACCTCCCTTTCTGTCTCCTCCCCCTCGAAGTCAGCCCCAGACCTTTCCCTATTTAAACAACCAGAAAGATGTGTCAGAAGTCGCCTGTTATTACCCTCACGTCCCAGTTTCCCTTAAGATCTCAATAAACAAACTGGTCCGGCAAATGTGTCAGGAGGCTCAGGCTCTGCTTGGCATTAGGAATATATTTACCCATTTAATAACTGTTATTTATCCAGACATTTAATTGCACCATTGTAAACACACAGGGAAACCCTTGGGGGAAGGTAACTCCATTGCTGAGATGAGACAGATATTTAAAGCTCTGCTCCTGCAGCCTAACCCCTCCTAATGCAAGTCTCTGGGTCTGGGATTGGGGTGAGATTTTATATGTGGCAGGAATGTACCACTTGAGTAGCACAACCCACTTGGCATGGTGCTCTGCACAGAGCAAGTATCCAGTGCATCCGCGAAGGAATGAGTGAACGAGTGCAGAAGGGGGGACCCGGAGAGGGAGAGATGCTCTTTTTAGAATATATGGAGAGCAAGGCCAAGTCTCCACAAGCAAGAGCGTTTGTTCATGATCAGGGCTCTGCTAGTGTCCAGGATGGAGGAGGCCGTGCTTTAAAAGGCTACCCGTCAGTCTAGGACCACAAGAACTCTGCAACTCCAAATCAGGCCATCATGGCAGCAGGTGCCCCAGAGAGGACCCTGACGCTCTGGGAGTCATGGCAGCACTGTTGAATCTGTGAGTCCCTTCTCAGCCTTGCTCCTTTTCCTCTGATCTGTTTCTCCTCTATCAGTCCTGGACTAGGGGTGGGGGGCTTTGATTGTTGGCTCTGCCTCAGTCCCTGAGCCCTGCCCAACACTAACCCTAGCTCTCCATTCTCCTTATTAGATATAATTTTGCATTTGCCTTGGCCCTCCTTTTCTTTTTAACAATTTGAGGACCTTCAGTTGAGTTCAGTTGAGTTCAGTTCAGTCGCTCGGTCGTATCCAACTCTTTGTGACCCCATGAATCGCAGCACGCCAGGCCTCCCTGTCCTTCACCAAGTCCCGGAGTTCACTCAGACTCACATCCATCGAGTCGGTGATGCCATCTAGCCATCTCATCCTCCGTCATCCCCTTCTCCTCCTGCCCCCAATCCCTCCCAGCATCAGAGTCTTTTCCAATGAGTCAACTCTTCGCATGAGGTGGCCAAAGTACTGGAATTTCAGCTTTAGCATCATTCCTTCCAAAGAAATCCCAGGGCTGATCTCCTTCCAGCTCTGGATCCAGGGACCCAATCCTGAGTTGATTCCTTCATCATCTTTTTTCTGATCCCTGTTCTGTGATCCGATGCTTCTGAATTCTCTCAAGGGCTATCTTATGTTTTCCTCACTCTTCTTTGTTTAACTTCATCTGGTTGGTATTCCATGGGTCTATGTTGTGATTGGATTTCCCAGGTGGCTCAGTGGTAGATTCCGCCTGCCAATGCAGGAGACGTAGAAGATGTGGGTTTAATCCCTGGGTCGGGAAGATCCCCTGAAGGAGGAACTGGCAACTCACTCCAGTATTCTTGCCTGGAGAATCTCATGGACAGAGGAACCTGGCCGGCTGCAGTCCATGGAGTCACAAAGAGTTGGACATGACTGAGTTGGACATGTGCTCGTGCTCAGTCATGTCCTGATTTGTGATACTGATTTTGCCCCAGGAAACCTCTGTAGATGTTGGGTAAGTCCTGCCATGCCCTCTGATTGATCAGGTTCTCAGAATCCTGGTCCACATCCCAGGTAAAAGTCTGCTTCTCAGAGAAAGGAGTTTGGCCCATGGATTCATGGATTGCCCTTTGAAGAGTAATGGGATAGTCAGATTTTCTCAGCAAAGGTTCCCATCTGCCATTCCTGATATCAGCCAGTTTCCAAATGCCCTGACAGTGAAACCTCTCCTTGAGATCACAGGAACTGAGATGGATCTTAGAACATGACTGCTGCCCATTGAGCAATGGACCAAATGACTGGAATTCCTCTTGCCACAGTCTTCCAGCTTTTTCATGTTAAGCAAAGGACCCAGCAGCAGGTGATTTATAATAGATACCACACATGGGTACCGCTTGGTATCACTGGATCATGGGTATTAAATATTCTCTACAATCAAGTAGGCTGGGGAAAATGCTGTTTCTGACATTCCCCTTTCCATTCCTATGAAGTCATGCCTACAATGTCTGAGAACTAGTATTACCCAGAATATACTTTGCAAAAATATTGATCTTGCTACAATCCCCTGCTCCATCTTGCACATATATACACACAGATATACACACTTGCACACACTTAGCAGTCAAGAGAACCACCATACAGGTATCATTCTCCATTGAAACCTGCTCCTTCAGAGACCTACACTCTTCTTGTAGACACACATCCCTCATCTCCATTCTCACTCCCTGAGAGACCACGCCCAAGGGCACCACAGCCCCACTGAAACACAGAGAAGCACTCATTTTCACAGACACAAGAAATGAGCATGCAAATCAGGAATCAACAGACGTTTTTTGCAAAGGGCCAGACAGTAAATGTTTCAGAATCTGCAGGCCATTCGGAATCTGTTGCTGCTACTCAAATCTGCCACGTTGCTTACAATACCTAAGCAAATGGGTGTGGGTGAGTGCCAGCTTTATTTATGGATTCCAAAATTTGAATTTGATAGATTCTTTGCATGCTACAAAGCATGACTTCTTTTGATTTGCTTTCAACCATTTAAAAAAGTAAAAGACATTCTTAGCTCACAGACCACAGAAAACACAGACAACAAGCTTATTTGGCCAGTGGGTCATAGTCTGTCAACTTCTGGTTTATACCATCAATAGATTCTTAAAAATTGGAGGAGTTTTTGCCCAGAGAATTTTATTATGACATGTAAAGAGCCTGCTCCTTAGAAGATACTGTGATGACTTCTTAAGCAACCCAGATCTCTCAATTCCCACATCCACTGTCGAGCACAAGTCTTCCGAACAATGATGCTCTCCTCTGCCATTTAAAGGTATCTGTGCATTGAAGGCTGGTTTTCCCTGCATCCCCGATGGGGTCTCATGCCAAAGGAGCCTCTCTCCTTTGCCAACATGAGCCCCATCGGCTCTCTGGCTGTCAGAGATTTGGCCTCTGAGTCAGTTCCAGTTGGAAGCTTTCTGACCACAGCCCTGCTCAAGAAGTGTGTTGTAACAACAATGACAGCACCTGCAGAGGACCAAAAAATCCAGCTCCTGTTGGCATGCTGTCACCACTCTGATAAATATTGCATCCCGAATCTGAGGACCAATTTGATTTACTAACAAGGCAGCCCTCCCTCTCCACCTGAAAGACAAAGCTGGCCACCCTGCCTGCACATCTGCTTTGCCATGAGCTCAGTGGCAGAAGGGCACCACTGCCAGGCGAGACAGCCACGGACAGCATCTCTCTACCCTTCAGGAAAGTGCAGGGATTCTCCATCAGCATGTCAGTTTCCCTATAGGGTGCCATGCACCCAGCCCGAGGGCTATTTTCCTTGTTATTTCGGTGGGGAGCAGACACTGGTTTGGTGTGCTTCCTAGAGAAGGTACTCAGCAGGGGGTAGGATTTAGAAGTGGATTCTGTTGAGCCAAAGGGACTGGCTTATTGTCATCAAGTCTTTTATTCATAATTTATTCAGGCAGTCAACAAATATTGGCTGTTGGGGGGTAGGCCTCATGCCAGCTAGTGCTGATGCAGAGGTGGGCAAACAGTTCAAAACTGTCACCCTCCTGGAGTTCCCTGCCCAGGAGGGATAAGGACTTAATCCATCAGTTATACCTGGAAAAGCTGCACAATCAACCAGAGGGAGTGATTCAGCTTCTCTCTCTCTCTCTCCGCCTTACCCTCCCTCTTTTCCTCTCTCTCTCCTCCCTCTTACCTTTCTCCTAAACTGAGGAAGCTGACTTCTAACCATCATCCCCACTTACAATGTTGGACCCTCCAGCCTCCTTACGCACATCTGTTCTCTAAAGCAATCTTACACTTTTTAAAAAAGTACAATCTTCTAATTCAATCAGAATGAAATACACCTTCATCACAAAGTGGTGATTCAAACGACAGTAATTGCTTAACCTTATACTTTTTAACTTTTAAATGTAACCATGTCACTCCCTCATACCCCTTCAATGGATGGATGGCTATTACTTAGAACAAAATCTAAAGCCCTTCCAAGGCCCAGAGAAGCTCAGCATCTCTAACCCCGATCTCTACCCTCTCCCCTTTGTTTATTATGATTTTTCCAGAACCTTCATAATGTTCTTTCTTCCTTTTCTCCTCTAAGGCAAAGGGTCTGGAATCAAATAGATGTATACAAATACTGACTCTCCTACTTATTAGCTGAGTGATTTGGGGCGAGTTAGTTCGCTTCTCAGTGCCTCAGTTTCCTCCTCTGTAAAACTGGCGTAATAATAATAGTGCCACCTCATAGGATTGCTGTTAAGATGAAATGAGCTAATACACACAAAGCACTTGGAAAGTGGATGGCATGGAGGGGCACTCAGTAATGTCAGTCAATGCCATTGTTATCAGCATGCCTCATCCATCAGCTCAACACTTGAACACCACTTCCTCCAAGAAGTTTTCTCTGATACAATCAAATTAAGTGGCCTTTTCGTACGCTCTCTACAAGCAGTCATTATATCACTAGTTCCTGACTCTTGGTTTAATATCTGTCTTTTTATTACATGCTCGGCTCCATGGGAGCTGACTCCACGTCTACTTTGTTCCCTGCTATGTCTCTGTGTCTAGTCGTGTGCCCAGTACAGGGTCGGCATTAAATAAAAGGATGCTGAATGAATGTCTGTATGAATGAATGAAAGGGTAGGCCAAAGTTATTCTTCCTAGAGGTGATGACTCTGAGGTGGCTTTTGTCAATGTCAACATTGGTTTCCAATTGGATGGAGAGGCAGGGATGATGGGGAGAGGAAATTCCAGGGAGAGAAAGCAGCTGGGGTCCAGGCATGCATAGAGGATCCTCAGGGAACCATGAGCGGTAGGTGGTAAGGGATGAGAACTGGAATGTGCAGGATGCCATTCATTAGCTTTCACACTCTGCTGTTGGTGATGAGCTCATCACTAACTCTCTGAGCCTCTATTTTCTCATCTGTAAAATATGGAACATAGAACGGCCCTCTCTACCATGTGTCTCCCTTGAGGTGGGGCCACTACAGAGATTACACGGAGAAGGAGTCTCACACAGTGCTTACTGGCATATGATACAGGCTCAGCCAGTGTTAGGACCACCTCCACTCACCCACATCCCCTCATTCCCTGCTGCCCCGTTCTGTGATGGTCCCACCCGGAGATCTAGGCCTGCTCAGAGCCCGAGTCAGCCTTTTTCTTATTTTAATTTTTCAAAATATTCATCCATCCACTGATATTTTCCATGCCGGTTTTCTCTTGCCTGACACCTCAGCAACCCTCTTCTACACTGTGCAGGGGAGTGAAGAACTAAGTCCTCACCAACCCAGGATCCAGTGGCTGATTCACGGCAACCAAGGTCCTGAGTTTCTTCCCTTCTAATCACACCTGGAGCCGAGAACCTCTCAGAGTGACCTCTGGCTCCAAGTCGCGGTCTCGTTTGCAGCCTCCTTCCTGCGCTGGCTCTGCCTGGATCGATTTGATCTGCACCCCGCCCCCCAGCCCTGGTCCCGTCCAGTCCTGAACACCCCCCTGGGGCCTTGATCTCCAAAGCTGGTGTTCTTTCTTCTAGACCTGGATCTGAACAGAGAGAGTGTGTGCATTTAGAGCTGACTGAAGTGGGGAGAGGAAAGGACACCAGGAGATGGTGGCTGCTGGGGTACATGGCTGGACTGGGGAAGGCCCCAGGAGTGTGGTTTCACAGGTGAGGACAAGTGTCCTTCCTGGGCATCTCCTGCACACATCTGGGAAAGCAGAACCTAAAACTCGCCCAAAGCTGTGATGGCTGTCAAAGTCTTTGCCAGAAGCAGCCTTTGATTAAGGGAGGAAACAGTAAGATGGCTTGAATATAAAAAGAGTTGAGCACATGATGTCTTTCCTTCCTTCTCTTCTATGTAAACACATTTGTGTACCTTTTGTGCACACAGATCTCATGAGCTGGCATGAGTATGAAAGGCACACCTACTGAAGGCTGACGTCCCCCAGAAGTTTACAGAATGTAGCAGGGAAGCCAGCCCCAAAGTCAACATATGACACGTTCACTTTGAGGGAGAAATGGCAGCTGCCATGCCCTAGCAGGAGGTTGGCTGTAGGCTTCATTTAGTGCTGGAGTTGATATCCAAGTCATCTTTCCTCTTCCTGCATACATACAGACATCACTAGTAGATCAAGCACACGCTCCTACTGAACCTGAACCCTCTTCCTGCACACATACAGACTTCACTAATAAATCACAGCACACATTCCTGTTGAACCTGAACTAGCTCTCAGAGTTCTCAATAAAGCAAGGACTGCTCTCATTTCCACTTGGGAATTGAGCTCCTTCTGCTGATCTTACACTCCTGGAGTTGGGGTTGATGGTGGTAGATGGGAGCCTTGAATGAGAAAGGACTTCAGATTTATTTTCCTTCAGCACAGACATTGACCTTCTGCTTTTCAATTCTTATAGGTGGACTAAATCTATGCATTTGCGGAAAAAATTCATTTGTACCATCTGGGTTGTGAGGTATTTTTTAAAGTTCATTCATGGTTCATTAGGAGGAAGATCATGCAGTAAAGGTTGAGAAAGTTCTTGGCAGTGGGTCAAACAGAGACTTAGGATGTTTCTGGCAAGGACATCTCTTGGCATTTCAGGGAATTTTGAGGAAGCTATTGGGCAGAGGGCAAGCGAAGGCCTCAGTCTGTCCTGGTGGTTCCCAAACTTTGTTGCACATTAGAAGCACTTAAGGAGGTTTTAAAAATCTTGATGCCCAGGTCATACCCTGAACCAGTTATACCAGAATGTCTGGGGTGGGTGGCAGGCATCAGTAGATTTTGAAGATCCCAAGTTTGCAGCCAAGTTTGGGAACCACTGGTGTGGATATTGTAGCATGGCCCATCTCCCTCCTCCTCGAAGATGTCCTGAGTTTTGCCGATTCTCACAACTTGAACAGGTATCATTATGCCATGGGACAGACTGGGGGGCTTGGCCACAGAGAAGGGAAGTGGTTTGTCTAAATTTAAAAGATACAAATTAGCAGCCAAGTCTTGGGATGTTTTCTTTCAGAGGAGGAGATACTGCTACAATGATCCATAATACAAGGGGAAAAAGACAGGTCTTTTCATATAAAAAGGGATTATGAAGGTATGGATGCACTGAAGGGTTAATGTCTGGACTGTTTACAACAGTCCCATCTTGGAGAGACAATTTCCAAAACAAACCACATACATGCACACACATGCATGCCTCAGTATAGCAACGAGGCGTACAAAAAAATTCCTTTTGGATTTATTTTTCAAGAATCAGTGATTCTCCGGACCCACTGAGTCTCCTATCCCAGCCTAAGGAGAGTTCAGGGAGCAGGGGTCCCTTTGCAGGAAGGCATGGATAAGGAAAGTGTGCAAGTTGCTCCCGCCTGTATGAAAGGGAGTGTTAATAGATTCTCATCATACCGTTTTCTCAGGCCAAGCCCGTAAGGTTCAGCAACTCACCTAAAGAGATTATTCCAACCTGAAGGCAATTGGAAAAGCAATTGCGGACCATTACAGTCCCATTGCCTGGCCCCTCAGCCTGCCCGCCTCAGCCCCTCTCTTCTGGATCTCTTGTCCCCAGCCTTGCTTTTCAGCCTGCACGTGGAGCTGCCGAGAAGAGGTGGGGGTCTGGATCCAGGCAGATTAAGGGATTTCCAAGAAAACTGGAAGAGAGTTCTTGCTCTGGGATCACGTGAACAAACAACTCCTAGAGAGGAACAGATTCACACTCATCACATCCCTCCATGTGCCAGGCAGCCTGAGAATGTTTTAGCAGGCACTGCCTCATTTAATCCCCATTAGCTAATATTGAGTTTCTGTAAGTCACTAATCCATGAATGCTAAACTTGTGTGTGTGTTTTCTTCTTGTCCTGCACATCATAAATAGACCACAGCACACATTCTCGCTGAACCTAAACAGAGTTTTGGAATTTTCAGTAAAGCAGGAGGGGCTGTTTTCATATCTGTGTCAGAACCTGAGGCCTGATCTGCTGGACTCACCCTCCCAGGAGATTTACATTTTACTGACAAAAAAGTGAGCTTCGGGGCTGAAGCAGTTTTCCCAGGGTTTCTGGGAAGTGGTGCAGGTGGAACCCCAACCTGGACTTCTAACTCCAAAGTTTATCCAGCACTGGTGTTCCCAAAGCTTTCTCCCCTCTTCGTGCAGCTCTAAGTGCTGTCCCTCTGCCAGCTTGGCTAACTCCTATTCATCCTTCAAAACCCAGTTATGGGTTACTTGTCACTTTTGTGGAGCTGCCATTACTGGCAGCGCCAATCCCCTGAGGGTTAGGTGTGCCCTTTTCTCCATTCCTACACTACGCTGGACACACTTCCATTGTTATACCGAAAGCCTTTAGAGTAGGTTCTGTAGCCTCTGTAACCACTGTGATGCATTAAAAGGTGAAATCTGCTCCAAGTGTTTAGTGTTACTCCTGCCTTCCCCAACCCCCACTGGGGGACCAGCAGGGACCAGGGCATCCTTTACCAACTGCTCTTGAGATACAGCTACTCCAGCAGCACACCACATACTTGAACAAATGGCCGGCTTTTGGATTTCATCACAGACTCTTGAAATCAACAAGACAATAGCTTTGAAGGAAAAGGAGTTTAAAGAGCATAGGTCTTGACTTAAACAGACAGCAAAGCTCTACCGGGGCCACTTCCCCCCCTCCCCCCCACCCCCCGCCTGTCCATAAGATGGATGAGGAGAGACTCAGAGTGGAGAGTCAGAGAATAAGATGCTGGGGAGGAGCATTCTGGGGAAGCCAGGGGGAGCCTACATTTGCTTTCAGAGTCGGGAGGGTTGCCTGGGAGAGTGAGCAAGATGCTCATGGTCCTTCACTTTGCTCCAGCCTGGGGAGGCGGCAGAGTAGGAATGATGGAGCAGGGATGGCCTGAGCCAGGCCCCGCAGGACTCCTGGGGCCCAGGGAGGCTCAGGAGAGCATCAGAAATTCTGGGTGCCCCCAGAGGGATGTGGAAATGACTGAACTCCTATGAGGTCGAGTCGGAGTGTAACACAGATGGTCTAACTGATCAGATTTATCCAGCAGGAAGATTCCCTTTCCTCAGGAGCCTCGGGGTTTTCTACCTGGACCCTCTCGAACCTGCCACGTTCCTCTATAACTGCTCCTCTGTCCTGGGACAGGCCTCCTTGGCAGGATTGGTAGGGCATCCTGGGGCCTTTCTCATCCTCAGAGCTCCAGATTCCAGGATTCAAAAGGTAAGGGGAGGTTTCTTATGTGCCCTATCCTTTCCAATCCATCCAAGTGATGGGCCAATGATGTGTGCTAGTCTGGCGCCAGGGCCAGTGACATCCTTGATGGGCAGTCTCTGGAGATCTGGCATCTTGGTGTAGGAAAGACAGCCTCATCCATGAGGCTGGCACCATGGGAAGCCTTCCTAAGACAGTGACTGCTGGGCAGTCCTAGAAAGGCCTGTAGATACTAGAGAAGCAGGTGGGAGAGGGGTGTGAAGAACCCAGAAGGAGACAGCAAAGAGCCCAGATGGGGTATTCATGACATTCACCAGGGATGGGACTTCTGTTTCCTCAGAGGAGAAGTCAACTGAGCCACTGACCTGCAAGTTCCATTTCAGCAAAAGACAGGGTGACATCATTGCCCGAACACGGTCCTCAGTGAACCCCACTTACTGAACAAAACCCAGTCTGGTGCCGACATTAGCCAGGTTTTAGAAAAAAAAGGTAGTCTTCTTGGCCAGTGATAAGGTGATGGAACTGAAAGAGGATCTGACACTTGACATTGGCCTGCTTCATATTCTGTGTTGTCAAGAGTGGTCAATGCCAGAGAATAGCTGCTTTACTCTATGGCCACAATTTCCAGTGATTTCTAACGTTTTCATTGGGTTTCTAAGGTTGAGTGGGTGGTAGAGCACAGTCAGGGAAGAAAGACGGTGGTATCTCCAGGGTATTCTCTTGGCCTCTTTCCAGCTCCTAATCCTAGCCTCACTATTACAACAACACAAAACAAAACATTTTGGCCATGCCATAAAACATGTGGGATCTTAGTTCCCTGACCAGGGATTGAACCCATGGACCTGCATTGGAAAAACAGAGTCTTACCCACTGGACCACCAGGGAAGACCCCTAGCCTCACCTTTGACTCAGATATGGGTAGATTCACAGAGCACGCTCAAGGGGGCCTGTGGCTGGCAGGGACTGGGGACTTGAGTGGGGAAATTAAAGTTCTCAGTCTCTGAATCCAGACTCTTCTCTCCTCTACCTAGGTGAGAAGTGGCATGGGAGTCTCACACAGTCGCTGTTCCACTCTTTCCTTCCAGGAGATACTGCCTTTTCAGGCCCTGAAACTATGGTTCCTACAACCCCATCCCACACCCGGATTCCTCCATGGAGGCAAAGAAGAAAAAATGTAAGCAGACAGAGACTACTTTCCAGCATGACTAAAATGACATTTTGTGCAACAGCATGTATGCACACGTGTGCACACACATGGTACAGGCTAAGAGGCAGAGATCTAAAGCTTCCAATCTGGGGTTTGAGTCCTCGGGGCTCAGGCAAATGTGAGCCACCCATGCATCATTACAAGCAATTTCTAATTTATTGATTGAATCCCCATAAATGTCAGCTAACAATGTTGTCATAAAATAATGTCCTTATAAAAGACCTGGAAGGCTTTCCTTATGAGAATGAGGGCAGAACAGGGCTTCTATCTTGGGCATGCAGACGGGAAGAGGGTTAATGAATTCCACAACCTGGAGGGGACCCCGGGGCCTCTATTTGCTTATCCACTGGGATTCTGTGTGTGGGTGATGTCCGTATGTAGGCATGTATGGACATAACCACTCATGATCTTCTGTATGCATCTGTGTAAGAATTTATGGGGATTCATAGACAGGTATAGGTGTATATATGGGGCTTTCCAGGTGGCTCAGTGGTAAAGAATCCACCTGACGATGCAGGAGATGCAGGTTCGATCCCTGGGTTGGGAAGATCCCCTAGAGGAGGAAATGGCAACCCACTCCAGTATTCTTGCCTGAGAAATCCCATGGACAGCGGAGCCTGGAGGGCTACAGTCCATACCATTGCAAAGAGCTGGGCACAGCTGAGCAACAGCACAGACACATGGGTGTATATGCATTTACAATGTCTGGGGTGGTGTCTTTGTATACTGATGTGAATGTGTACTCCAAGCTTTCTGGGGACAGTCTGTAGTTTCTGGAACTATGAGGCCTAATGGCTAGCACATAGAAGGTTCATAAATGTCAACCAAGATGGAAAAGAAGTGCATTCGTGTCTGTGAATCTCTAAGGCCAGCCTTGTCATGTATCGGATGAAGAATTGGTGTGGCTGCTATGTCGAGTGTGCGAGTGGTGGTGTGCTGTGGGTGTGTTTCTCAGAGACGGTTTTTGCAGGAGTGTGAGTTGAGTGTGTTCCCCAGAGATACTGGCCATTTCAGGCCTCAGTTCCCCTAACTCCCCAGCTCCCCACAGTGCGGTTCATAGAGATGCCCCAGGCCTAATAGGCTTCTCCCTGACCAGCTCCTGAATCTCACTGGAACCTGGCCAAGGCAGAGACACCCTATGGAGCTTCAGCTTCAGGTTGGTCCCAACTTCAGGAGTGGTCCCTGCAGGATGCCACTGGGCATCACTTTGTTCCCTGACTTTGATTCTGCAGTCTTGCTCATGGAAGGTCCTAGATTGTAGCTCCTTCGCTCAAACTGGTTCCAGCCCACAAAGCCATATACCTCGACTCCCTTTTCTTTTGTTTCCTGAAAATGCCTTGACTCCACCTGGCCCCTTTTGAAGAAACTGAATTCCTCTAACCTGGCTGTGGTTCCTTGGGCGACCTTGCCTTCTGCTGCCTGATGATACTGACCTGCTCACCCGACGATGCTCATATCATGTGAACTCACATCTCTCAGTGATGACGCTTCCTAAATTAATTGGTTTGTCTCTGTTTCCTCTCTTCCCTCTCCTTGCTCTCTGGCTCCACAGAGAGATCAAACACTAGAGCTGGAACTATTCTTAGAATACAGTTATGCCAACCCTCTTTACAGATGGGGAAGTTGAGGCCAGAAGAGGCATATGACATCAGTTGATTGAATAAGCGACTGCACAGAAACCATATTGAGTGCTCATGAAGTGCCACAGCCAGGGCTAGGCTCACAGTCTATGGGGAGAATGGACGGGTAGGTTGGCCATTATAGTCCAGCATGGTGGATGTCATTACACAGGGAAGCACAGGGGTGTGGGAACAGAGAGCAGCTACGTAGATGAGGAGCCGGGCTTCCAACGCAGGTAACATGTGAATTGTTTTTCAAGCTGAGTTCATCCCGTGAAAGGGGTGAGGGCATTTGGACAGATGGAGAAGCTTCTAATCTAACACATGGCTACGGGCTCCTTTCCAGGGCACCTGTTTCTCCTTCTTAATGTTTCAAAAAATGAGGAGGTGAAGAGGAGTGGGGGCAAAAAAGAGATGAATGACAAATGTAGAAACACATGAATGAATGAATGCAACCCACATTATCAGTGTCCACCCTGGGCTGGTGTATCACACACGTTTGCACAATTCACCCTGATCGTGTGATGATCACTCTCATCTGACAGAGGAGGCACCCAAAGCTTGGAGAAATAGGAGAATTTCTCCTGTCCTGGAGATAGAAAGAAGCAGCATTCAAACCCAGGTCTGCCCAGTTCTGCCACTGGTTTCTCCATCTCATCCTGCTTCGACTGGTGCCAACCTACTTCAGACATCAGGTGAGAAAAATCAAAGGGTAGTATTTCACCAACTCTCCTCTCTTAGCGTGGCTTCCCTGGTGGCTCAGTGGTAAAGAATCTGCCTACCAGTACAGGAGACGTGGATTCTATCCCTGGGTCAGGAAGATCCCCTGGAGAAGGAAATGGCAACCCACTCCAGTATTCTTGCCTGGGAAATCTCATGGACTGAGCAGCCTGGTGGGCTACAGTCTGTGGGGTCACAAAAGAGTTGGACATGACTTAGTGATTAAAAACAACAACCTCTGTTAGTATTGAAAGGGCGGTCCTGGTCCCCTACTCACCAAACACAGAGAAGGGGAGAACCACCCTCTGCCCACCCTTCTGCAGCCAAGGCAACACTTTCCCATCTGCCTAAATTCACATCCCTGAATCGAATGGAGTTTCTGCCAGGAGCATATTAATGGGGCCTTTTTACCAGTCCCCCAATCTGCTGAATCTCCATCTTCACTGGGAGCCAAATGAAGTTTGATTTTTAATTCACCTCACAGCATCACAAAGCAAACCAGAGATTGCAGCTAATGCTCAAAGCCCGTCTCTTTCCGGGCTCTGCAGTCCATCTGATCCATGGCAGGCACTGCAGTATGGACCCTGAACTCCAGCTTCATCCCACCCCATCCCCAAAGCAGCAGCCCTGGGATCACCTGGGGGAACCTTAAGAATGCTGATGCCCAGGTTCTGCCCCGGAGGATCCAGTATCATTGGACTCTGGTCATCCAGATTCTTAGAAGTTCTCCAGGGGATGTGAGCCGCCAAGGTTGAGAATCACTAGCTCAGGATGCATCCTTCTCGGAGGCATTTGGAATTTAAACAGCCTGAGCTCGGAAACATGCTTTTGATACTGGCCCACCCTGACCTGTGCTTCTGTTTGGAAAATGAGTCTTCTGTTTTACTCTGTTCCCAGGCTCCCAGCCAGGGCTGCACACAGATGTACAACCAATTCATACACCTTACTGATGCTGTCCTCAGCTGACTCCTGGATTTCCACCTATCAGGTCAGACTCCTGCCATCTTGGGGGTAAGTTCCATGAAAGGGAAGCAGTACCATTTGGGAGGCAGAGGATCCTTGGTTCAAATTCTAGCCTGGATACTCACTTGCTATGTACCTTCTGACATGTGGTTTTCTCACCTGTCAAATTGTTGCCAAAACTTCAGGGCTTAAGACAACCATATTTATTTTGCTCAAGAATCCACCTCGCGCAGGGCTCGGCAGGAGCAACTCACCTCTGCTCTACTCGGTGCCAACCCAGGGCACCTTAAAGGCTGGGGTTGGAGCCACCTGATGCCCTGTTCACCCAGGTGTATGGCACCTTGGCTGGGGAGACTCCAACAGCCAGGCCTGGGCACAGAAGCTCCTCTCTCTATATCTCTGTGGTCTCTCCATGTGGTCTGCCCAGCACGCAGCTCCTGGGTCTTGAGATTTTTTACATGTCAGTTCAGAGCTCCCAAGGCTGTGTCCGAGAGAGGGCTAGAGGAGGTTGCCTCTTCTATGGCCCAGCCTTGGAAATCACATGGCATCCCTTCCCCTCATTCTCTTCATCAAGGCAGTCACAAGGGTCCCCCTGGATTCCAGGGTGAGGAAATAGACCCTTCCTCTTTGTGAGAGTGGAGCAAGGTTTGGGAAAAGCCCATGAAAAGGACTGTAGCAACTTTGGGAAAATGCCATCTTTCACAATGGGAATAATAATGGCTGGCAATAAAATAGACTTACTGTGGTGATTTAAAAATGCATCCTGAACTCTTCACCTAAATGAACTAGCCTTTATTGTTACTAAGCCCTTTGCGTATATCATCTCACTGTGACCTCACCGCACTGCTAGGCATAAGTATTCTGTTTATCTTACAGAGGTGGGAACTGTGATGCAGAGAGGCTGGGGGGCCAGCCCAGGGCACTCATCATTAATGATAGGTTTGGACTTGGAAAGTGGGTGGCTCCAGACCACTGGTCCTCAACAAGGGCTGATTTTGTCCTCCTGGAAAAAGGTAATTTCTGAAGCCATTTTTGGTTGTCACAATTTGGGTTTCAGGGGCTGCTAGGGGTCTCTAGTGGAGAGAGGTCAGAGATGCCGTTAATGATCCTTTAAGGCACTGAACAGTCCCCCCACCCCACAATAAGGGATCAATTATCCAGTCTAATAGGTCAATGGGCTTCCCAGGTGGCTCAGTGGTAAAGAATCTGCCTGCCAATGCAGGAGATGTGGGTTTGATCCCTGGGCTGGGAAGATCCCTTGAAGAAGGAAATGGCAACCCACTCCAGTATTCTTGCCTAGAAAATCCCACAGACAGAGGAGCCCGGTGGGCTACAGTCCATGGGGTTGCAATAGAGTCAGACACGATTTAGCAACTAAACAACACCAGGTCAATAGTGCCAAGGCTGAGAAACCCTAATCTAGAGATTATGTTCTTTATCACTACCTTATTATTGACATTTCTTCTATCAGTATCCACCCCCAATGCCTTCTGCCATCCCACCATCCTTCCTAGACTAGCTGTTGCCTGGTTTTTGTTCTACAGGGTTAAGAATGATTTATAGAACCTAAAGCTGAGCATGCCCGCCAAAGCCCCATTTTGCTCACAGGGGTCACTTTCAGGTCTAGAGGTGAGTGACCTCAGGCTGTCTCAGCCCTCGGGATCTTCAAGGTTAGGTTCAGCTTGTGCTGGGAAACAGAGCATCATGCTGGTGGGCTAGGAGTTTGTCAGGTCAGGTGTCATGTGCTATTTAAGAGAGATCTCAGTTCAGTTCAGTTCACTTCAGTCGCTCAGTCATGTCCGACTCTCTGCGACGCCATGAATCGCAGCACGCCAGGTCTCCCTGTCCATCACCATCTCCCGGAGTTCACTCAAACTCATGTCCATCGAGTCAGTGATGCCATCCAGCCATCTCATCCTCTGTCGTCCCCTTCTCCTCCTGCCCCCAATCCCTCCCAGCATCAGAGTCTCTTCCAATGAATCAACTCTTTGCATGAGGTGGCCAAAGTACTGGAGTTTCAGCTTTAGCATCATTCCTTCCAAAGAACACCCAGGGCTGATCTCCTTTAGAATGGACTGGTTGGATTTCCTTGCAGTCCTAGGAACATGCTTTTTGAAACTCCTGGCCTAAGAGTTACTCTTTCCCCAAGAGCTCTTCAAAGAGGGTGGGGGAGATAGATATGTGTCAGTTCTAGGAGGGAAGTGGGCAACCGAGTTCTTTCAAATTTGCCTCAGTGTTTGTAGAGTTGTCTATACTCACTATAGACAGATACTTTTAAAGCGCTACAAATTAACCTTTAGCTTAAAGGCTTCCTTTTGTTGCCCTCTCCTCCTCTCTCAACTGTGCATGGGCAAGCTGCCTAATGAACAGAGCTCAGATCCATTAGCGGCTGGGCAGATGCTGGGTCCAGCATGAAGTCAGCCTTTGAAGGCTTTTAGGGAGAGCTGGGAACCTGTGACAATGAGAGAGGAGATACATTCATTCCGAGACAATAATTGCATTTATGTTCTCTACTGAGGACTCCATTAATTCTGGTTGTGGTCAAGGCCTGGTATGCCAAGGGCACCCTCTGGAACTAAGTCTTCTTCTAATGTGGCCATAACCATGACAGGTGGACTAAATGTAAGCTCAGGCATCACGGCAGTTCCTGAAATTCTAATACTGGGACTGCCAGGGGGAGGCAGGGTTGCAACAGCACGTTAGTGCTGGAGTCAAACAAACTTGGCTTTGAATCCTGGACTTGACACTAACCTGCTGTGTGACCTTGGGCAAGTCACTTGACTTCTCTGAGTAACAAAAAGCATGAAATACAATGACACACAGTAGAAACTCAATGTACCGGCATTGTTGTTATTGTTCTTAATCCAGTCCTGTGTAAGCTGCAATTCTGATCTGGAAAGAGAAGTTCCTGGAGTTTCTAGGGTTGGGATTTGGAAATCTGTATGTCATCTGAGGCTCAGAGCCCTGCCTCTGAAGTCCCTCTGCTGACTACTTCTCAGGGCTGCAAACCTGAGACCCACCCCTCCTTCCTCCTTCCAGGCCATGGTCAGAAATGAGGCAATGATATAGATTTGAGCTGCCCAGTACATGGGCCATTGAGAACTTGAAATATTGTTGATGTGACTGAGTATCTGAATTTTAAATTTTATTTAATTTTAATTAATTTACATTGAAATAAAAAACTATTACTCAATTCAGTTATTAGAAGACTTTTAAGTACCTTTGGAATGAGTCAGTGTGTGAACCTACTTTTTCAATTGTGACTTTTATGAGATATAAATGCAGATCAAGTATTTCCACTGAAAACTGAGATGGCTGTAAGTATAAAGCACATGCCAGATTTTGAAAACCTAGTACAAAAAAGAAGATACCCTACCTCATTAACTTTTTAAAACTGATTACATGTTGATATTGATTACATGTTGAAGTATTTTGGGTACTGTGGGTTAAATAAAATATATTACTAAAAGGGATTGCACTTATCTTTTTTTATATCTTTTAAATGTGGCTATAAGAAAATGAAAAATGACATGTATGGCTGGCATTATATTTCTATTGGTCAGTGCAGATGGAGACCCCCGGCTGACTCTAATCTAGGTACAAACCACTCTGCTTGCAATTCTGCACTGGGGTTCAGAACCAAAGCTTCCAGTGAATAAAGCATGTATTTTTGCTGACCTCATTCCCTCGTCTCCTCCTGGGAAGGTATCACGGGGTGGGTCTTGATGGGAGTTGGATGGTCCTGGATCTCTTAGTCAAATGCTATCTAATATCAGCCCTTTAAAAGTTCTCCATCTCCTTATATCACTTTCCCTTTACTGAATGTTTCTATTCTTCTGCTGTCCCATCTCCCAGATAACTCTGAGACTTCTCAGACATCTAGCTCAATTAGTTTATGGCCTGCAGAGAAAAAAGTTCTCCATCTTACCGGTTTAAAACATATCTCCTTCAAGCTCTATGGGCCGTCTCCTCAAAGACTGCCTCATCTGGAGAGCCCATCTTTGCAGCACCAGGTCCAATTTCTCAGCCCTTTACAGAATTAAAACTCTGTTCATTTCAACCTTAGGGCTCCAGATAGACCCAGGAAGCCATGCTTAGTCGTGAGCGCACGGCCATTTCCAGGAAAAGCCTGTGCAGAGAATAAAAAGGGCAGACAGCAGGTGGTACGGCAAGTCAAACACAGAACAGACCAGCCGGCGTGTGTCCCAAGTCTAATTCACACAAGGCTTAGGGATGTTTAACCAAACATTCAAAGAGATTAAGATTTCCCCCAGTGATCCCCAAGTCAGGTCAGAGACATATCCATCAGCAAACTCATTTCTTCCCCGGGATTACTGGCAACTGTTTAACTTGTTTATTGAAATGCAATGCCAGCTCTGATTGAGGTCGTGTGTGTTCTTCAACTAAAGGAGAACGATCCTTAGGGGTCACTCATCCATCCCCTCCATTTCCCAGTGGGGAGAACCAGAAGCCTCCAGGGTCAAGACTGAGCCCCTTTCACCTCCGAGGTTGTGAAACATTATGGTTACAGTTTTCGATGTAGCCAGGAAGGTGGTGAAATGAGGAGGATGCAGCTCAGGATTTAGAAAGACATAGATAGGAATGACCGGGCTGGACTGCTGGCTTGACAACAGGCTGGCCACGTGTTTCTAAGCAAGATGCCTTGACTCTCTAAGCCTCAGTTTCGTCCTCTGTAACTGGGCATGATAATACCTACTCCCTAGATTTGTTTGGATGGAGAAGGAAATGGCAACCCACTCCAGTATTCTTGCCTGGAGAATCCCAGGGATGGAGGAGCCTGGTGGGCTGCCGTCTGTGGGGTCGCACAGAGTTGGATACGACTGAAGCGACTTAGCAGCAGCAGCAGCAGATTTGTTTGGAAGAACACAGAACTTGATGCAGACTTCTGAACACAGAGTGAATACTCGGTAACTTAATAGTCTAATCTTCTGAGCCACGATTCTAACGCCCAGAATGTCTGTTAGTGACTGCCTTATGAGCTCCTGAGAAATTAAAATATGATGAACTCCCAACCATCTTTTGCTTTTTTTTCTGTTCCATTTATCTTAATTGAAATGTAGTTGACATGTAGTAGTATACTATTTTATGTGTAGTACTGAATACATAGTAGGTTGATATTTGCATGCATTATGAAATGATCACTATGATAAGTCTAACAATATTTTTGACCACATTCCTTACTGTGTATATTACATCCACACGACTTACTTATTTTACACTTCTTAATCCCTTTCACCTACTTCACCCACTCACCCTCCCTCCCCTCTGACAACCACTCATTTATTTTCTGTGCTGCTGTGCTGTGCTTAGTCACTCAGTCACGTCCGACTCTTTGCAACCCTATAGACTATAGCCTGCCAGGCTCCTCTGTCCATGGGGATTCTCCAGGCAAGATACCGCAGTGGGTTGCCATGCCCTCCTCCAGGGGATCTTCCTGACCCAGGGATTGAACCCTGGTCTCCTGCATTGTAGGCGGATTCCTTACCATCTGAGCCACTAGGGAAGCCCTTATTTTCTCTCTTGATGTCTATTTTGCTTTGTTTTTTAGATTCCACATATAGATAGATAGATGTCAAAGGGACATCTATCAGACAGACACACACACACAAGAGAATATTCAGTTCAGTTTAGTTCAGTTGCTCAGTCATGTCCAACTCTGCGACCCCATGAATTGCAGCACGCCAGGCCTCCTTGTCCATCACCAAATCCCGGAGTTCACTCAAACTCACGTCCATCGAGTCGGTGATGCCATCCAACCATCTCATCCTCTGTCGTCCCCTTCTCCTCCTGCCCCCAATCCCTCCCAGCATCAGGGTCTTTTCCAATGAGTCAACTCTTCACATGAGGTGGCCAAAGTACTGGAGTTTCAGCTTTAGCATCATTCCTTCCAAAGAAATCCCAGGGCTGATCTCCTTCAGAATGGACTGGTTGGATCTCCTTGCAGTCCAAGGGACTCTCAAGAGTCTTCTCCAACACCGCAGTTCAAAACCATCAATTCTTCGGCACTCAGCTTTCTTCACAGTCCAACTCTCACATCCATACATGACCACTGGAAAAACCATAGCCTTGACTAGATGGACATTTGTTGGCAGAGTAATTAATGTCTCTGCTTTTGAATATGCTATCTAGGTTGGTCATAACTTTCCTTCCAAGGAGTAAGCGTCTTTTAATTTCATGGCTGCAGTCACCATCTGCAGTGATTTTGGAGCCCCCCAAAATAAAGTCTGACACTGTTTCCACTGTTTCCCCATCTATTTCCCATGAAGTGATGGGACCAGATGCCATGATCTTAATTTTCTGAATGTTGAGTTTTAAGCCAACTTTTTCACTCTCCTCTTTCACTTTCATCAAGAGGCTTTTTAGTTCCTCTTCACTTTCTGCCATAAGATGGTGTCATCTGCATATCTGAGGTTATTGATATTTCTTCCGGTGCCGGGGTCCAGCCCCGGTGGATCCAGGGAATTCGAAGTGGGGATGGCGTCGGCGAGGATCAGGAAACAACTGCTTAATTAAACGTTAATTAAGGATATAAAGAGTAATAGAGTAAGGATAGCTCAGTAGGAAAATTCAGTGAAGAAAAGAGGCTGAAATAAGGATAGCTCAGTGAGGAAATTCAGTGAAGAAAAGAGGCTGAATAATTCAGCCAGAAGGTGAGAGAAAGAACGACATGGGGAGACCAAGTTTCGGTGAACAAGGCCCGCACTTTATTTTCCAAAGTAGTTTTTATACCTTAAGTTATGCATAGAAGATAATGGGGGAAGGGGTGGAGTCATGCAAGGACAGCAGTTCCTGGTTCTAATCGAAGCCAGGCTTTCAAACTTATCATATGCAAAAGTTCAGGTGATTTACATCATCTTCTGGCCAGGAGGCCTGTTAACATTTTAAGAAATTTATTTTTCTCTAAAGATGATTATTCCAAAGTCAGGCGATTATTCTAAAGTCAGGCGCCAGCCTCCAAAAAGCATTGGATAGAGTTGCATTCCTATAGGGCAAAGGTGAGGTGGGCTCAATCAAGAAAAGAATTAACTCAAGGGTCCAAGGTTACAAACATTGAGGCTACTACTTACATTTCTATACACCCATTATATCAATCAATACACTGTCAAGGACACAGTAGGTAAGGGGTATGGAGACTTAGTAGCAAACATTGGCCCAATAAGTGAAAAACCCTTCACCAATACAATTTCTAATCAATCTTTTAACTACTCAAAAGAATCTGTGTTTAGACAGTTTAGAACATCTCCTGCCTCTCACAGTTGGGAGGCTCTGAACAATCACATGTGGCCGGAAAAACCTATTCAGGCAGGCTAGAGGACTTCCAAAGGAGTTTGTAGGTTGAAACACTGTCACACCCAGGAATTATTAACTGGAGCTATAAGCTAACTCTTTTTTCAGAGAGAGGTAGTGGGGGACAGCCCCCTGTAAAGTCAGAGGTGTAGGTGAAAGCACAAAGCAGAAAGTAGGCAGACTCTGGTTTCGGGGGTAGATGCTCGAGAATTTCCAGGGGAACTCCTGAGGCTCGATCCTGCCTTTGCATATGCCAAGCCTCCTTCCTCATGACCTTTGCCATGGGCGGAGCTTGCTCCCCGCATCCTGGCAATCTTGATTCCAGCTTGTGCTTCTTCCAGCCCAGCGTTTCTCATGATGTACTCTGCATATAAGTTAAATAAGCAGGGTGACAATATACAGCCTTGACGTACTCCTTTTCCTATTTGGAACCAGTCTGTTGTTCCATGTCCAGTTCTAACTGTTGCTTCCTGATCTGCATATAGGTTTCTCAAGAGGCAGGTCAGGTGGTCTGGTATTCCCATCTTCTTTCAGAATTTTCCACAGTTTATTGTGATCCACACAGTCAAAGGCTTTGGCATAGTCAATAAAGCAGAAATAGAGGTTTTTCTGGAACTCTCTTGCTTTTTCGATGATCCAGCAGATGTTGGCAATTTGGTCTCTGGTTCCTCTGCCTTTTCTAAAATGAGCTTGAGCATCTGGAAGTTCACGGTTCACATATTGCTGAAGCCTGGCTTGGAGAATTTTGAGCATTACTTTACTAGCGTGTGAGATGAGTGCAATTGTGCGGTAGTTTGAGCATTCTTTGGCATTGCCTTTCTTTGGGATTGGAATGAAAACTGACCTTTTCCAGTCCTGTGGCCACTGCTGAGTTTTCCAAATTTGCTGGCATGTTGAGTGCAGCACTTTCACAGCATCATCTTTCAGGATTTGAAATAGCTCAACTAGAATTCCATCACCTTCACTAGCTTTGTTCGTAGTGATGCTTTCTAAGGCCCACTTGACTTCACATTCCAGGATGTCTGGCTCTAGGTGAGTGATAACACCATCATGATTATCTGGGTCGTGAAGATCTTTTTTGTACAGTTCTTCTGTGTATTCTTGCCACCTCTTCTTAATATCTTCTGCTTCTTTTAGGTCCATACCATTTCTGCCTTTATCAAGCCCATATGGCTGAGAATATTACTCAGCCATAAAAAGTTAAATCTTGCCATTTGTGACACTTTGGTTAGATCTACAGAGTATTAAGTGTAATAAGTCAGACAGAGACAAATACCATATGCTCTCACTTATATATGGAATCTTTTGCTTTATTTCAATAGATCATCAAAGCAAATCCTTCCAGATTTTGTACACTTTTCTTTTTCTAACATTCTTAGTCAGTAAAGAATTTATCTCTGATGCTCACCTCTATTGAGAAGTATTAACATCTTCATGCAGAGTGGCATCCATGTGTGGACAGGAGATCCAAGTTCAATTCCAGATTCTGCTAAGCGACTTTCTTTGTGACCTTGAAGAAATGTTGGCTATGCCTCCTAGAGACATGAGAAGGGAACTGACATGATGGATCTTTTACTCTGCACTCTGACCAGTAGCAGGGACATTTGAGAATACTGGTCCTCATCAAGGTTTCAGGGTTAACCAACTTGCCCAGTGATGCAAGGCTGGTGAGTGATCTAGCCAGGAAGGCATTTGAATCCAAGGCTCCCAGCTCCCAACGTTCACATCTACTACATCATACCGCATCTGCAGAAGGCAAAGTCCAGAAGGACCTACACAAATGACTGGCAATTCCTGGACCCAGGGGAGGTTGGAAAACATAGAGACAAGGTAAGATTGGAAGCAGATGTTTATCGGAAGACCAGATTCAGATGAGTATCTCATCCCATGCCCCAGAGCGCCTGCCTCTCTCCCTCCATGCCCTTAGCTCAGTGGGCCTCAGTCAGTATCCATGATCATGAGTGACAGCAAGGCCATCAGACAACTTTGTCTGTCTTATGCTGATGCTAATGTCTCTTTGATTAGCACTGGCCACGTCTCTTTCTTTGGTTTGTTTGTATGTTCTTTCCTTTCCTTCATTCACCAAGCTATTCAGTTCTACGCTGCAGGCACCAGACCACAGAGAGGAACAACCTGTAGTCGCAGACCTCTGCTGGGTCGGGTAGCAGCAGATCCTCTTGACAATTCACTATTCTCTCCGGGCTTCAGCCCCTGATGTTTTCTTGTTGGCTCTTAAGAATTTGATCACTCATCTAACTCCACCCTGTGCCATCTGGCTTGTTCTAGGTCCTTTCTGTTGGCTTATTTGGCCTCTGATCTGGTGCGGCTACCCTGATACTTACATCCTGTGGATGTACTATTTTTCTCCAGGCCTGCCTTCTCTTCCTGTCCCCAGAATCAGCAGCAGGGGGTGGAAATGAGATGAGTGGGTTGTTCCAAATCAAGGAAGTTGGTTAAGAATGAGGACATGGCCCAGATAAGTGATATAAAAGGCAGAGAAGATGTGGAGATTATGTGGAAATGGCCTCCAGAGACCAGCCCTAGACAGGAGAGGGGTCAGGGGATAGAAGTCCCCAAACTTAAGGTCTCGGGGCTCCAAACAGATCACTGGAGACAAAGGGCAGGATATAAGGCTACGAATGCTCAGGTGGGCCTATGCACTGAGATTGGGGGCATTTATTAAGATAGATAATAACATGTCTTTCACTTTCAGGCCAAGGACTATGGAGAAGGATGTCTGAAAACATACTGTGAAGAAAGCAGTTGAAGAGAAGACTCCCCATGACTATCTCAGACAGATATCAGCAATTCTATAGTTTTTGTTCGAGTTATGCTTGTTTTTCAGAAAAGAGGCAGTACTGCAGTTATGGACATGGGGTATTTAATAAGAGACAAATCTCAATTCTGCCACTTACTTGCTATTTGGCATTGCATAAATCACGTCATAACTTCCTTGAGCCCTTGTTTCTCCATTGGTAGATGAGGATATTAATGATGACTCATGGGGTTGTGAAGAACACCTAACAAGATGATATGTATAGAAAAAGGAACACCATGCCCAGCACACAGAGAATCCTTCATAAACACTTGTTATCATCCTTATGTCATCCCAGAATTCAGCTAACTTTACCAGGTGTCTTATTTTTTTTTTTCCATTTCCCCTCTGCATTCCTTGTTTATTTCCTCGCAAAATATGGCTACAAAACCTGTATAATAAGAAGGGACCAAGTCTTGACTTTAGAGGCAGGCAAGGGAGAGAAATCAAGATGGCCCGTGAACAGAGTAGATGGGATAAAAAGAACCCAAAGCAATAGGGTGATGTGGGAGAGTTACCTTACAAGGAGATGATCCCCAGGTGTAGTGGATGGAAGAGGAGACACTTGGGAGACGACCCACTCATCTTAATTTTCACCCCCTGCTGGCCAGAGAAGGAGGCTTGTGGGCATAACCATTGTTCCCTCCTTAAAGAAGGCTATGACGAAGGCAGCTGCACACCCAGCCCAGGGAGACCCCTGGGTTTCCTGCAGAAATTCATGTGCCTGCCACACTGTTTCTACCCTACTTCACAGCTAATGAGGGCAGGGAAAGGCTCTGTCCTCTGCTGGAAGCGTCTTAGCTTGCTACATCTGGCAGCTCACCATCATGGACCCTCATTCTACATCCATTTCATACTCTCATAATGGGTTTCTATGAGATTCACAAGCATTTAAAGATCTCAAAAGGATAAAAAGTTATGGTGCCTTTAAGACTGTCAAATCGAAAGTCAGTCAGAAAGAAAAAGACACATATCGTGTATTAACGCATATATATGGAAGCTAGAAAGATGGTACTAGTGTTACTATTTGCAGGGCAGCAAAGGAGACGCAGACATAAGGAACAGACTTACGGTTACAGCTGGGGAGGGAGAGGGTGGGATGGCTTCAGAGAGTGGTATGAGATATGCACATCACCATATGTGCAGTGGCGGGTGGGAGTTTGCTGTATGATGCAGGAAACCCAAAACTGGTGCTCTGTGATGACCCAGAAGGGTGGGCTGGGCAGGGAGGTGGGAGGGCAGTTTAGGAGCCGGGGGGACACGTGTATACCTATGGCTGACTCATGTTCATGTATGGCCGATATCATCACAATATTGTAATAATACTCGAATTAAAAATGCAATTTAAAAAAGACCATCAAATTGAGGGAAAGAACCACAGAAGAAAATTCTGGCTACTGTTTTATTCCTAAAAGCAGTTGTATTTAAATCTATCAACAAAATGTTTGTCATCTTGAAGATGTACTGTATTCCTTTAAATAAAAAAATTCTAAGGTGAATTTCAGTTGTTTTCCCCACTTCAGTAATAGATGTATCTAATTAAATACTTGAAAGTCCATTTAATTTTTAATTCAAGAAGTCATTCATGATAGAGGCAATTTAAACAACTCAGGAAAAACCTCAAACCCCAATGAAATTCCATTAACTACGTGGATACTTTAATGGTACATTAACTAATGTTGAATTATGATGGGTCCCTGTAGAGGTAACTACGCAGTCTATCAATTCCCTTTTGGGGAATCCAAGCTTTTAGCTTTTAATGATCAGTTTGGTTGATGAGATTGATACAACGCAGTTATCAAGGTTACCTTTTCTAATTCACTTCTGAGAAAAAGAACATTGCCTCCAGCCTTCCCTTGAAACTCAGCGGTCCTGCGGAGTTTACATAATTGTGACTCCTTGGAAGACCTCCCCATGGGTTCAGGCATCTAACCACCTTCATGACTTGTGATGGAAGGCAAACAGGAATCCCCAGGAGTGAGGCATGGTTGGGAACTGCTTCTGACTTGCTTCTAACATCAAGGTTGTAGCATCTGTCTCCAACCACTTGCTCACCAACCCTCCTCAGGATCCAGGGAGCTCAGCTTGGATTTTATTCATGAAGGTTCCCTTTTCCTTTAACAGAGACAGATTCATGAGGCTAGAAGAACACTGGGGATCATCTAGCTCAATATCTGCATTTGATCAGTAAGGAAACTGGTCCAGCTAGGGCATTTGGCTCTCCCAGTGTTACAGAGCTGCTGCTGCTGCTGCTGCTAAGTCGTGTCAGTCGTGTCCGACTCCGTGTGACCCCATAGACGGCAGCCCACCAGGCTCCCCTGTCCCTGGGATTCTCCAGGCAAGAACACTGGAGGTTATAGAGCTAGTGAAGAGAAAAGGAAAACAGAGGAGTCTTTAAGTGCCCTTTCCATCATACAGTATTACTGCTCACGCTCAGTTGTGTCCGACTCTTTGTGACCCCATGGACTATAGCCCGCCAAGCTCCTCTGTCCATGGGATTTCCCAGGCAAGAATGCTGGAGCGGATTGCCATTTCCTTCTCCAGGGGATCTTCCTGATCCAGGGATTGAACCAGTGTCTTCTGAGTCTCCTGCATTCAGTTCAGTTCAGTTGCTCAGTTGTGTCTGACTGTTCGCGACCCCATGAATTGCACCACGCCAGGCCTCCCTATCCATCACCAACTCCTGGAGTCCACCCAAACTCATGTCCATCGGGTTGGGGATGCCATCCAACCATCTCAGCCTCTGTCATCCCCTTCTCCTCCTGCCCTCAATCCCTCCCAGCATCAGGGTCTTTTCCAATGAGTCAGCTCTTCGCATCAGGTGGCCAAAGTATTGGAGTTTCGGCTTCAACATCTACATTAGCAGGATTCTTTACCACTGAGCCCCTGGGATGCCCCTTGTTGTATTTGTACACACCCTTTTATTGTAATGCTTTGTATCACTGCCATGCCCACATGCCCCAAGGACAGCTCAGACTGGACTAGCTCTTACGTTTTTACTGCTATGCTCTAGGGGTGGAGTAGGAAAAGGATGGGGTGGAAAAGGAGAGACATAAAAGGAAAATTCTACCCTCAAGGATCTCTGTGATAAACTTAATGGAGAAGCAGAATAAATACACTTGAGGCAATTAGGAGAATACCGTAAGACAATATCTAATTAGGTACTAAATTATGTGGCACACAGAATGGAGAAAGCTTTACGTATTGCAGGAGCCTGGAAGTCTTTGTGGAGGGGGTTGGATGCGTAAGTGTCTTTGGATCTTGACAGCATGTACATTATTGAAGGGAAGGGTGGTCTTTTCTGTGCATCATCAATAATTTGTGATCACAATAATGTGATCCCAGAGTCACACCGTCGTGATGAACTTACTGCAACTCTAGAAGTCTCAGTTTTCTTTTCTATAAGGTAGGAATAAAATGCTATTTTGGGGGTGTGGGTTTGTCAAAAAGCAGATAATCACAATTGGAGGAGCTAGACTGAGTTCATGTCATAAGGAACATAGGCGAGGGACCCAGTGATTGAACATGTGGCTAGGATCTATTTTACTTTAGTTCCAAAGGACTAGGTAATAAGAATATATGAATGACCGATAAAGGCTGCCTGGCAGCCTCCGTCCTTCCTTCTCTCCTGCTGCCTCTTAGCAGGGGAGGTGAACGTCGAGGTGACCTTGGCATGTACTGTGAAATGACGCCATCAGAGCAGAAACTGAAACGGGGCACACCATGATAGTGTGACTTATTTATACATTGATGAATATTCATTTTAATCCTACTTGTGATATTTCATTGTCCATCCCCATGATGTAAGTGAACACAATGAAGATAAAGATTCCGTAGATCCTAATAATCAAATCAGTCTTGGGCTTATCTCAGCACTCAGGGCTCTCAGGGGGCTTTGGCTACTAAAATTAAAGGACAAATATTCTAGTGGAGAAAGCACCTAGTTTTAGGGTCATTGTGAAGGCTAAATGAAATACGGATATAGAATGTGTGTCTTAGAGCTTGAAATGCAGTAGTTACATTAAGAAACATGAGCATTCTCTTCCCTAGACTGGAGTTTTCTGAGATGGGAACGAGGTAGTTGAAACAAGGATGAGCTACAATGACCACCAGCTTCCACTGAGACCTTGACCCTGCCTGTGGCTTCAGGACAATGCATTAAAGGGAAGGGCTTTCCCCTGACAAGGAGACTCTACCTGGTCAAGAAAAGGATGGGATGTGAGGGTAAGAGGAGCATTGATTAGATCTACCCTCAGTTATTGTAAAAGGTTAGAAATGTCTCTGTTCACTGCAAATCATAAAAGAAATGGAGTCAGGTGTGCAGAAAGTGAATCCATAGTAGAATTCTGGAAACTGTCACTTTCTTCCTGGTTAGCTTGGGTTCTTGCTGTTTGCATTTGTGTCATGGAAAATAGGGGGAAATCCCCCAAATAGGAAGGCTCCCTTTGCATATTTTCAGAGATAGTAGGATGGGGAAATACCTGATATCACTGTGTCACATCCTGCCCTACAGGCTTCCCTGACAGCTCAGTTGGTAAAGAATCTGCCAGCGATGAGGGAGACCTGGGTTTGATCCCTGGGGTTGATATCCCCTGGAGAAGGGAAAGGCTACCCACTCCAGTATTCTGGCCTGGAGAATTCCATGAAGTGTATAGTCCATGGGGTCGCAAAGAGTCGGACACGACCGAGCGACTTTCACTTTCCGTTTCATCCTGCCTTACGACCATCTGGAGAAGAGAAACTCCAACACGCAGAGGGGAGAAAGCAGTTTGAATCCCTGGGGTTGTTGGAGAGAGAGAAACAGAATGTTGTGCAACTGCTTCAAGGCAGGACATCATGTTACACATTTTTACTTAGAAGCTGTTATTGAATTTTAAAATCTATATGAACATAATCATTTTAGAATTAGAAGATATCATACCACATTTAACCCAAAGCAGAAATATTTTCTCTAGGAACACCGAAAGGGAGAGGGATTTTGCTTAAACATATCCAAAAAAGAGGATTTCAGCATATTCATAGGCAGCTCTTTTTATAACTGATTAAAAAGAAAAAAATTCATCCCACTTGTTAAAAAGCTCTTCCTTCTATTAAGCTGAAATCCGATCTCTTCAGATTTTTCTTGGCTTATAGCTAAGGTCTACTTATGACATGATGGCTTATTCAGACTTACACATATTCTGCCTTGTCATTTCTTGTTATCAGTAACTTCTTTTAATTGCTTCTCTTGAGTCTTCTTTTAGGGGAAGAGGAGGCAGGTTGGCCCTCTTTCCCAGGCATCAATTTCCTGTTCTCCCTTTTGCCCTTTTTCTTTTCAAAGTAAAACAAAGCCTTTCATCTATTCTTGGCATGAGTGTGATGGAGGAGATGAGTCCCAGTTGGGCCTGAAGGCCATCATGTTGCCCTTCCCATCTCTAACAGCTGAGCATCTAGTACTATCATCTTTTCTTACAGCATCTCCCTCATGGTGTTAGAAAACATATTTGCATTTCAAAAGTAAGTGCGTAGGAACTTCATTGTCTTTTTAAGAAAATAATGATGATCTTGTGCTTACATTTGGGCAGAAATTAGGTTGCACCCCTTCTCCTTCTTAGTCTGGAGTTTGGGGGACCTACTCATTGATCAGCACATAAGAGAGAATGTTCCCCCCCACACATGAGATAGAAATAGGTGTAGGATGTCCCTGATGGTCCAGCGGCTAAGACTTGACTAAGTTGTCTCTATACCTGGGGAAAATGAAAGAACAAAACCCTTAAACAACCATGTGGATCCTCCTTCCTCTTTTAAGGACAGAAGCAGGTATCTGGAGAGGAGTTTAGATGATTATATGCAGTAACTTCAGGGAATTTGCTAGTGGTCCAGTGGCTAAGACTCCATGCTCCCAAGGCGGGGGCCCAGGTTTGATCCCTGGTCAGGGAACTAGCTCCCACTTGCTGCAATTAAGAGTTTGCACGCTGCAACTAAAGATCCCACGTGCTGCCACTGAGACCCGGAACAGCCAGATGAATAAACAAACAAACACCAAAGGAAAAAAAGAAATAATGTGGAATCACTGCTAGACGATCATTCCTGGTTGTCCTGTGGGCTCAGTGTCACCTTGAGGACAGCACTTCGAAAGTTTCAGGGTATCCACTGAGTGCCTGGTGCTAAGCTGTGAAAGTCAAAGTGTTAGTAGCTCAGTCGGGTTTGAATCTGTGCATCCCCAAGGACTGTAGCTCACCAGGCTCCTCTGTCCATGGGATTCTCCAGGCAAGAATACTGGAGTGGGTAGCTATTCCTTTCTCCAGGGGATCTTCCTGACCCAGGGATTGAACCCTGGTCTCCTGCATCGCAGGCGGATTTACCATCTGCTGCCGTTCAGTCGCTTCAGTTGTGTCCGACTCTGGGTGACCCTATGGACCTCAGCCTCTAGGCAAGAGTAGTAGAGTGGGTTGCCATACCCTCCTCCGTTTACCATCTGAGCCACCACCTGAAGTCCAGGACACGCACCTTTCTCTTAAGGAGCTTTCAGTCATTTCTCTTCCTTTGACCGAGAACACAGCTGGGTAGATAGGTAAAGCTATTGTTTTTTAAATCTTTCTCTGACTCAGAGTTAAAAAGAGTTTCAGGGAAAGTTTCGGTCAGAGAAACGTCTGGTCGAGGATTTAAATCAGGAGCTGTCAGTGCTTTGCATATGTGGGCACTTAGCTCCATTTGCATCCACATCAGACTCCTCCCTGCTGACACCAGGCCTGTCTCTCCCAGGGATGCAGATGTAATTATCCTTTTGCAAGTACATGGCACACTGTCAGGATTTTGCTCTAGAAGAGACAAAAGCCAGAAACCAGGCTGAAGAAGGGAGAGGAAAGAGGGGTGGAGAACAAGACTCCCTCTTCTTTGGCTTAGAACTCCTCCTCTTTGAAGAGCAGCAAACCACCTCTCAGTTCCCTTCCCCAGCCTCTTATTTCTGTCCTTTTCCTTGTTGCCCTCTCTTGTCTCGTCCTCAAAGCCTTATTGTGGGAAAGGGGACAAAAGACGTGATTGTTGTTGGGGTTTAGTTGCTCGGTCGTGTCTGACTCTTTTTGTGACCCCATGGACTGTAGCCTGCCAGCTCCTCTGTCCGTGGGATTTTCCAGGCAAGGATACTGGAGTGGGGTGCCATTTCCTTCTCCAGGGGACCTTCCCAACCAAAGGATTGAACTTGTCTCTTGTGTCTCCTGTATTGGCAGGCAGATTCTTTACCACTGTGCCACCTGGGAAGCCTCATTTACTCCAGGTCAATATGCAAATACATTCCAGAGAATAGATTCTAAAATGTATACCAGGGAAATTCTTATGCAGTTTCTTTGAAAGGCATGCACAACGGTTTCTTTGGAGTGGGTTTGATTATTACAGTGGGGAGTTAGAGTCAACATAGGAATCCATATGGACAAGTGAAATATGCTATATAGATATTGTGCTGTGTCACTCAGTCATGTCTGACTCCTTGTGACCCCATGGACTGTAGCCCACCAGGCTCCTCTGTCCATGAGGATTCCCCAGGCAAGAATAGTGGAGTGGGTTGCCGTGCTCTCCTCCAGAGAATCTTCCCAAACCAGAGAGCAAACCCAGATCTGGCGCATTGCATCTTTACTATCTGAGCCACCAGGGAAGCCCATATAGATATTAAGAAATATCATGTAATTGTTGGAAGAAACTAACACGTGACTTCACCTGTGTATGTGTGTGGAGGGGATGGGTGTGGGTATGATTAAGAAGATAGTCTAAATGTTGGTGTAGCAGGAGCTATACATGCATGCACGTGTGATAAGTCACTTCAGTTGTGTCTGACTCTGTGACACTATGGACTGTAGCCCATCAGCCTCCTCTGTCCACGGGATTCTCCAGGCAAGAATACAGGAATGGGTTGCCATGCCCTCTTCCAGGGGATCTGGGATCGAACCCAGGTCTCATGTCTCCTGCATTGGCAGGCAGCTTCTTTACCACTAGCGCCACCTGGGAAGCCCATGGAGTGATGCATTCTCTATCAAATGCCATGCTAATGGTTTCAGGTAGAAGCAGTAAGGTGAAAAGTAGGAGAACCCAGACCAGGAATTAGCCTTGGCATTTTCTCTCTGAGCTTTGGTTTCCTCATCTATACAATGAAGGCCCTAGTACTGCTTCCAGGTGTATTGGTGGCTTGAAATAAACTAGAGTATATAAACATGGCTAGGGAATTTGACTTGCTTGCCACACCGATGTAAGCCATTATCATTCTTGCTAAAGAAACAGAGTCCACCATCAGCATCAGTTTCTATACTGATCATATTCCCATCACTGCCCATTTCCTTCCAAGCCCCCTCTAGGTACAGAGGACTTTACAGCAGCGCCACAGCATGTTTAAATAGCTATCAGTGAACATGGCATTGTACCCACGAGTGTGCTGCACTTCCTACTCTGAACACCTTCTAGGCAAGGTTCCTTTTTAGACAAATCTTCTTCCCTTGGAGGTCTCTAGAAGCCCATTAAATAAGGTCTGCTGCTGCTGCTGCTAAGTCGCTTCAGTCGTGTCCGACTGTGTGACCCCAGAGACGGCAGCCCACCAGGCTTCCCCATCCCTGGGATTCTCCAGGCAAGAACACTGGAGTGGGTTGCCATTTCCTTCTCCAATGCATGAAAGTGAAAATCAAAGTGAAGTCGCTCAGTCGTGTCCGACTCTGTGCGAACCCATGGACTGCCGCCTACCAGGCTCCTCCGTCCATGGGATTTTCCAGGCAAGAGTACTGGAGTGGGGTGCCATTGCCTTCTCCATATAAGGTCTAGGACCTGTTATTGGGGTTTGATGGTTTCTGTTACAGACGCTTCTTGTCTCATAAAGCAAAATAGATGCCAGCTCGACCAGTGTCTTCCCATCACTGGGTCAACCAGTGTCTTCCCATCAGTGGGTCAATCAGTGTCTTCCCATCACTGGCAGGGTTGGAAAGGGCTATTCAGAGGGGCACAGGAAGTCTCTTTGAACCTGGTGACCGAACAAATGCAGCCAGATTTAACATGAGAGAAGGAAAAAGGGAGTTAAGTCTCCAAGCCCTTAATCTACTCTGTTCCAAGGCATCAGGTAACCAATGAAACATTGTTATCCTATTTTCAAAGATTTAAGATGACACCATTTCTGTTGTTTCTCACTGTAACAAATTCATCTTTGCCACCAAGAGAGTGCTACTACTGTGTTTTCAGTGGACCAGACTATCCTCTTCTCGGAGTTTAAGGAGTTTCTAAGAGTCCTGCTATGTCCGAGCAGTGTTCCATCCATCACATGGGCCAGGCCCCAGAGCACTGGAAGGTCCCACCCCAGGATGGACTTCCAAAGAAAGAGAAGAGATGGCCCTGCCAAGCGCTCTGAAATAGAGCAGGACCCTAAGGTCCTTGTCCCCCATGTTCTCTGCCTGCCCTTTTTCTATGGAAAACCTTTAGCCAAAGAAGTTTAATCAGGGAAGTGAGAGAATGCAGAAACAAAGGAAAACAGTCACAGGAGACCAAATTATAATTGTCATTAAGCAAAGGAGGACCTTTAGTTCCTCCTCAAGGGCTATAGCGGAGAAGACAATGGCAACCCACTCCAGTACTCTTGCCTGGAAAATCCCATGGACGGAGGAGCCTGGTGGGCTGCTGTCTCTGGGGTCGCACAGAGTCGGACACAACTGAAGCGACTTAGCAGCAGCAGCAGCAAGGGCTATAGATAATATTCTGAGCCATATCCTGTGAGCTGTCTTATAGATACTGAAACCCCCACCAGATGGAAGAAGTCAACTACAGAATGACCAGACTGCAGTCATGATATAAACTGCCACAATCCCAAGAGTTGGCCTCAAGGAAATGGGAACAAACCAACCGTGGAACTGATGATTAATTGTACCTAAATCAATCAAGATGGCACTGCTCTGACCACCGACAACCAGTTTCAAGATGACTGTCAGAGCCGTGTTGTTTCTGCATGGAGCCCCCTCCCTCTCTGTCTATGAAAGCTCTCACTCCTGACTGTTGGTGGAGGGGGGAATCAGCCCTTGGACAGGAGTCTTCCGTCCCCACTGACTGCCAGCATCCAAAATGAGCAAACCTTCCTTTCTACCAACCTGGCCTCTTTAATGGCTTTTGAGTGGTGAGCAGCTAGACTCCCCCTTTCAGTTACACATCCACCCACATTTTCAACAAGTATTTATTGAGTCCCCACTATATGCCAGGCACTGTGGGTGTAATAATGGTCAAGACAGGTGTGACCTCTGTTCTCATGGAACTTTCACATTGTAAAACTAATTCAAGAGATGCCCATCTTTCTGACCTGACCTCCGCCCGAGGCAATGTATCATAGCGGTTAAAGAACTCACAAATGGGTCCAGACTACCTGGGTTCTTAGATGGCCCTGGACTAACAGGTAAAGCAACTTATCTTAGCCAAGTTGCTTTATCTGTTAATTGGAGTTAATTGCATACCCATCTCAAAGCCTTTGTTGAAGGTAGAATACACTGAACCACCTAAAGCACTTAGAACTATAGCAAGCACTTAGTAAGCATTTTTTCCCCCTAATTGCATTCCAGCAAGACTCTTTCACTTCTAGCCAAATGTGTTTTTGCACATGAATTGCTAATTCCAATCATCAGTCCTTTATACATATTTCTCTCTATTTCTTCTCCATTAATGTCTATAAATCGCTCTAAGCTCAAATCTTGTCAACTCTAAGAAGTCTTTTCTGATAAGCCCCAGGTCATTTTAATTGTTTACTCATGCCAGTCTCATCCTGCAGTTCTGTTCCATCAACACTTAGGCTGGCTTGTATTTAGAGCTAGGCTGTCCATTTTGGGTTCAGATAAGGCAGGTGACTAGCAGAAGATCCCATAAGTGAAGTTGCTCAGTCGCGTCTGACTCTTTGCGACCCCATGGACTATAGCCTACCAGGCGTCTCCATCCATGGGATTTTCCAGGCAAGAGAACTGGAGTGGGTTGCCATTTCCTTCTCCAAGACAATCCCATAGCTACCTTCTAATGCTAGAGGTTGGGACTCAAATTCCAGTGCTTAATTTCAAATTCTGTGACTTTTTTACTATTGATATGCTACTGTGACTTCCATCATCCTATGGATTGGGGCGTTATTAGAGAAGATTTCTTAGAGTTGGCAAGATTAGAGTTCTTAGAGCAACTTACAGACATGAAAGTAAAGTGAAAATATTAGTCACTCACTCAGTTGTGTCTGACTTTTTGTGACCCATGGACTGCAGCCCACTGTATTCCTCTCCATGGAATTCTCCAGGAAAGAATACTGGAGTCAGTAGTCATTCCCTTCTCCAGGGGATCTGCCTGACCCAGGGATCAAACCTGAGTCTCCTACACTGCAGACAGATTCTTTACCATCTAAGCCATCAGGGAAGCCCCAGACATAATGCTCATATATTATATAATTATTAGCAATATATATGGAATTATAATTGTATATAATTACAGTATTACATGTATGATATTACTATTTATATGTATATAATTATTATCATTACTTATGTAACTCTCCTACAGCTTTGAGAGGCAAGCACTATTATTTTGCCCCTTTGCTAGCTGAGGAAACTTAAGTTTGGGGGAGTTAAGCAAGGTCACATAAGCGAAAAGTGATAGAATTTGAGCCTGAGTCTGTTAATTCATCTTAGCCATTGTTTTGACTTCACAGTACTTAACACATCTGGGGCTCATGATTAAGGCACAGTAAATGCTAATTGAAGGGAATCAATAAATTATATCTGTGTTTCTGTAACTCTTGTTCTCTACACTGATTTGCTGAGCTGAAAGTTCAATGGGTTTTAACTCAGCGTGCATTTTCTGGCCTTCTGGGTCCTTCTGTGCTGTGTGAGGTAAGCCTTCATCTGAATAATACATTCCCACCTCTCTCTGGATCTGTCAAATCCCCAAGTGGTGACAAGTTCTGCAGTCCTAGACCTTGACATCCCCTCAGGGCTCCTTGGTAGCTGGGTTCATCCTGAAGGGCTAAGGACTTCGGGTCTTCCTCAACCAGTAGCCTCAGATTGGCTCTGAGCTTCTATTCACAGTTAGTTTTGCAAATACTGGAAATTTGAAAAACACTGCTGTTCAACAATAAATTGAGCCAGTCTCAACACCCACAAAATCCATAATGGTATAGATATCCACATAGACCTTAATTGTGATTTAATAGTGTTCACTGTAATTTAGCCCCCGGGAAATGTACTTTCAATTAACCAGTGTAAACATAATGTCTACTTACCCCATAAATGTTCTCCTAAATGGGCTAATTAAGGCCTAGATCCAATGAGTTTTGTATTATACCCTCTATTCTTTCCCCCCAAACACCACTCAGCTTCAGAATCACCTTACTCTGATCTGGACTGTTGGCATAGTGGTCTGCTGCCTGTCTCCAATCTTGCCCTAAGAACGTTCATTAACCCTCCACAGGGCTTAAATAAATTTAAAATTCCTCAGTGATCTGTCCTGTTGAGCTACATACATTCTAACTTCCGGCTCTGCATGCACGCACACCTGTCCATAATATGGCATCAAATCTGCACTTCTACGTTCAGGTCTTTGTTTATCGCCGTTCCTTCTTTTTGAACTACTCTTCCCACCGTCTGTTCACATGAAAACCCAACCTCTTTCTCAACACCATCCTCACGCCTCCACCAAAAACACTTGGTAATCCACCTGCTCGCACTTGGACGTGGCATAGTGAAGTCGCTCAGTCGTGTCCGACTCTGTGCGACCCCATGGACTGTAGCCCACCAGGCTCCTCGGTCCATGGGATTTTCCAGGTAAGAGTACTGGAGTGGGTTGCCATTTCCTTCTCCAGGGGAAATTCCCGACCCAGGGATCAAACCCAGGTCTCCTGCAGATGCTTTACCGTCTGAGCCACCAGGCCACAATAAATGTAAATGGATGTGGCATACTTCTCTTTAAGTCCATGGAGTAAGACCTGCTATATACGAACCTTCAATATGCAAAGTCTCAAAGATACTAATGCATGCCCCATCAATGTCAGGAGCAAGTGACATTGCAGCTTGCCTTCCGTCTCCTGTTGCTGACGGTCCTTCAGCTCTACCACCTCCCACCTCCTCACCCTCCTGTAGTCAGTCTCTCTTCCTGCCTGTTCACTCAATGCCAGCCCCTGTATGGCAGCTGTTGTACTATACCACTGTACTTTTCAAGGCACTGTACTGTAAGATTAAAATTAAGAAAAAATTTTTGTGTTTGTTTTCTATGTATCAATTGTGTGAAGAGTATTATAAACCTATTACATTATAGTACTCTATAGTCGACTGTGTTAGTTGGGTACCTCGGCTTACTTTGTAGGACTTATGAGCAAACTGGACTTATGAATGCACTCTTGGAACAGAACTCATTAGTATATAGGAGACTTCCTGTATTGATTTATCTATTCTTCTCTAATGCAATTTAGGATATATAGAGAGTGTTTGTGTATATATAAACACACACACACACATATATATGCCTTTCACTTCTACCACTATCTGACTCTAATAAAGATTTGAAGCAGCAGTCCTGTGTTTTTACCTTTGTACAAGCAGCTTGCACATGGATGTTTAATAAATAATGGTTGAATTAAACAAAGTTGCACTGAAATGGTAGGATGTAGAAGAAGCAATCCCCAACTGATGGGTTCTTTAAGACACAAAAAGACTTGGGCAGTCTCAACAGTTTCTCCTCGTTCAAGAGTATTTGTCCTGCTTGAATGAATGCCCGCTGAGTTTCTGTGCCTGTGATTCATTCAGATCATGTTCTTTACCCCTAGATAATTCTCCTAGTTATTCAGCAACATCCTTAACTGGATCAAATATCTGATGACGCATTTTTAAAGTATCCTCTCGTATATAAATAACTACAAATGTCAATGGAATTTCAGTGACAGTTGTATGTCAGGACTTGAATCAGGAGGAGTCAGGAGGCCTCAGTTGCAGCCTCAGAAATATCATTAAATTGCCTGGAACAAGGATATTGGGACTCAGTTATTTCATTTTTGTGCCTCTGTACACAGCAAAAGCGAGATAATTGGATAGCTAACAGTATGGTGCCTTGGGATCTCATTCAGGCTCTGGATCAGTGGTCTGCCATCCTGGCTGCCCATTAAAATCACCTGGGGGGCTTTAAAAATACGACTGTCTGCCTGACCCCAACCAACGGATGATCTCTGAGCTTATCACCCAGACATGAGAATGTCTGTAAGCTCCCAAATTCATTCTAAAGGTTGAAAACCTCTGCTCTAGATGGACGTTTCTCAGATGTTAATTGCACACAAATTTTATCTGGGCGTCTTTGCAGAGTCTGATTCCTTAGGTCAGAGGAGCAGCCTGGGATTCAGCATTTCTAACAAGCTCCCAAGTGATGCCAATGGACCATACTTTCACGAGTAAGACTCATTTGATTCTGTATACATTCCTTGAAGAGCTGTTCCCAGAAAGAATCATGCAACTAACTATAAGCTGCATTACTGGACCTAATAGGTGCCTCCGAGATTCAGGTGCTAGCCACCCTTCAGACTCCGGGGAGCAACATAGAGTGTCTCATTTCAGAAGAACCTAGGAAATGATCCAGGAGGCAATCGAGATAAGAGATATAAACAGAACTACCAACAGAAAAGATGTTTAAGAGACTGTTGTGGAACAGTCTCTTGGGTGCAGGCTAGCTTAGGGCTCTAAATTATAAACTTGCCAGCGAATTCCCAATACCCAGAGTCTCAAGTTCCTAGCATCCCCCCCCACCCCCTGCCAGTCATCCAGACAATGCAGTAATTAATTCAAATAACACTAACTGATCATTCATTATGCTAGTCATTTACTCACTGTCTCGCAGCTCCAAATCCACTCTGCTACACAATTCTGGGACTGGGACTCTGCAAATCACATTTCTCTTTTGCTTGCTGGCTCTAGGGGAATAAGCTTGATCCCTGCGTCTCAGCTTGCCCACAACTGTCCCCACTGTAGCACTGAAAGGCCCACATCCCAGGACACCCCTTAGTTTTGGGTAAACCAGGATGGTTAGGTATTCTAACTGGCTTGTCTTGTGTGTGTGTGTTAGTTGCTCAGTCATGTCCCACTCTTCAGGATCCCATAGACAAAGCCTGCCAGGCTCCTCTGTCCATGGGATTTCCCAGGCAAGAATACTGGAGTGGGTTGCCATTTCCTCCTCCAGAGGATCTTCCTGACCCAGGGATCAAACCCCGATCTCCTGCATTACAAGTGGATATTCTTTCCCATCTGAGCCACCAGGGAAGCCCAGGCTTGCTGTTAGGTTTTGCAAATAGGTGACATTAGGGGGAGACTGGAAAGTAGGGACGAGGGCTGTCTTCTTCCTGGTCTGCTTGTCATGCCGGTCATTACTACTCCAGCTAGAGACAGGTGCCAGCAGTAGCAGCAGCAGGCCTCAGCCTCCTGCTCCTTCCACACTCCAGATACAGCCTCCTTGCTCCACTCAGATGCCAGGGCACTCCTCAGAGGCTCATGGAAAGCTTTCTGGGGGAAGTGTTAGTTGAAATGGATTTCAACGGGGACTTTAACAAAATGAAAAGAGCAAGGGCATTTCAGGTAGAGGGAGTGCCTCACGCCACAGGATAGAAAAGTGGAAGAGTACAGCATGCTCTGGGGATAACTGCATGGCCAGAGAGAATTATGGGCAGAGAAGTAGTAGACAGTCTAGTCCTTAATGAATCTTATCCCTAGTCTCCTAGGGACTAGGAGGAGGCCGCTCTGACAAAATACCATAGATGGGGCGACTTAGGCAACAGAAATTCATTTCTCACAGCTCTGGGGGCTGGGAAGCCCTAGACTAAGGTGCAGGCTTATTTGGTTCCCATTGGGAACACTCTTCCTGGCTTGTAGATGGCGGCCTTCTTGCTGTGTTTTCACATAGCAGAGAGAAGAAACCCTCATGTCTCTTCCTTTGCTTATAAGGACACTAATCTCATCATGTGGGCTTCACCCTCATGACCTCATCTAAACCTAATTACCTCCCAAAGACCTCACCTGTTAATACTATCAGACTGGGGTGGGGGGTGGTGTCAGAGCTTGAATATACAAGTATTGGGAGAGTAGAAATGTTTCAGTCCATTGCAGAGCTTCAGGGCTAAGTAAGATATTGGACTTTTTCCTGAAAACTTTAAGCTTTTAAAAAGATGTTTAAAAGCAGCCATGACATGGTCATATCATCATGCATACAGGAGGCTCCCAGGGAGCCAGGTGGGAAATTGAGAAGCAATGTTGACACCTGTTATATGCAGGGCAGAGACAGAGATGCAGAGATAGGAAACGGACGTGTGGACACAGGTTGTGGGGGGAGTGGAATAAACTGGGAGTTTGGAATATACGGCCATGTATAAAATACTGGGTGGGCCAAAAATTTCCTTCAGATTTTTCCATTAATCCTGAAAGAACTTTTTGGCCCCCTTGGTAGATGGCTAGTGGGAACCTGCAGTATAGCACAAGGAGTTCAGCTCGGTGCTCTGTGATGCCCTAGAAGGGTGAGGGTGGTGATGAGAGAGAGGTAAGGGGGAGGGGATATATGCTTACATATGGCTGCTTCACTCTGTCGCAGAGCAGAAACCAACACAACATTGCAAAGCAACTATACCCCAAATTTAAAAAGAAGAACTCTGGCCTTTAAGTAAGATTTTGCTTAATTCTATAGACCTGAAATCCATGGTCCAATGTTGCAAGAAACAGATGATGCTTTAAATAAAGGCCCAGGATACGAATTTGAATCTAGGTCGGTTATTACTTCAGGCACCCAGGGATGAATATCACACACACACACACACACACATGCACACTCGTGCACCAGAGAGAGCCAAGACTATTTGGTTGAAAGAACAGAATGGTTTCTTCTAAAGGCACATTAACATGGCTGAAGCATCTTAGTCTGTCATGAAGGAGGAACATGCTATACATAATAGATAGTTATACAACCGTGAAGTCACCAGAAAGCATGATCCACACTTTATAGCAAGTGGAAAAGAAAATCAAAGTGTTAGTCGCTCAGACATGTCCGACTCTTTGTGACCCCACGAGGCTCCTCTGTCCATGGAACTCTCCAGGCAAGAATACTGGAGTGGGTTGCCATTCCCTTCTCCAGGGGATCTTCTGATCCAGGGATTGAACCCGGGTCTCTTGCAATGCAGGCAGATTCCTTGCCATCTGAGCCACCAGGAAAGCTCTAGCAAGTAGGGGACCCAGAAGCCAGTTGGAGGGTGAAGATTCCTGAAAAGAAAGAATTCATAAGTGAGACATTACCCTTTTCCTGGGCAAGAGATAGATAACTGGAAATTCACAGGCAACTGAGACAGAGAGGAAATTTCTGGCAGTTAGGGGGAAGGTGTACCACAGGCTCCAGATGTCTTTATAATCAGAATCCAGTGGTTTTGGGAAAATGCTTTCAGGGAGTGAAAGGCTAGTGGGAGGCTGGGGTTGCTTAAATGGACCTTTTAATATATTTTTTTCAATTAAAGTCTGAAAGCCAGCCTGTAAGCCTGAAGTGCTGGAGGTTGTTAACCACCGAGGAAAGGCAGTTAAGGGACACGTGTGTCCAGACCACAGTGTCACAGTGAATGCAGGGCCCAGATCCAGAATGTCTGAACCACGGGGCCCTGCTTGAACGCCAAAAGGGGCCATTAGGAAACCCATCAAAGAAAATGTCACTTTACACAGTGAAAGGCAGGCACTGGGAACACGCCATCCCCAGAGAGGGTGGAGGCAGCAGAAAGGACACTGACATGCTCTCGAGGCCACCTTTCCTGGCTGCAGTCATTCTGAGTGGTCATTACTGATGCTTTAGTCTTCTTCACAGGAAATAATTAAGATGATCCTGCAGTGTCCTGCACGAAGCTGTAAGCATAATAGTGCAATTGTCCAGGAGATGCGTCAGCTTCCCCATCTGTGACAACCCTGGGGAAATTCAGTTGACTGTAAGTCAGAGAGGAGGCCACAGTGTTACATAACTGGAGAAAAAAGTGGCTACAAGCTTGAGCGTGGAGAAACAGAGAATTAAGGAACTGCTTTGTCTTGATTACGCATGGAGTGACTTCAGAGCTGATGTTACACTCTTAGAGGGATGGTGATGAGCTGAGAGTACCGGGGGTGTTCAGAGTGGGAGAGAGACACCCAGGAGCCTCCAGCTCTGTGCACCGAACCATGCTGGCTGTCTTGTGAAAGAGAAATCGGACCTGTTCAGAGAGGCCCCAGAGCGGAGAAGCAGAGGGGATGAGTGGAATTCTAGGGAGACGGATTTCAGGTCGATGAAAGGCAGACGTTTGGAACAGCCAGGGCTGAGCTTTCCGACTGTGGGTTCAGCTGCCTTGGTTACAGTGAATCTAAAAGGGGTTCAACAGAGAAAAACAGGTCCCACTCCTTTGCCCACATCCTCCCGTGCGGTGGCTCCTCTTCACTTTTGTCATAGCACTTCTCAGCTGGAACTGTCTCGTTTGATTACTGGTTGACTTGCTGATGGTCTCCCTTCCAGTAGAAGGTAAGCCCCGTGAGAACCAGTACCACATCTGTCTTGCTCACTGCTGTGTCCCAAGAACACAGAAGAATGCCAGGCACATGGTAGTGGCCAGTGAATATTGGTGCAATGACTAAAGGAATGCTAAGAATGAGACTTAACCACTGTTTGAAAGATAGTTCTTAGAATTAGCTTTCAATTCCACTCCTGGGCAAATACCCTGAGAAAACCATAATTCAAAAAGACACATATACCTCAGTGTTCCCGGAGTAGGAAATGGCAGCCCACTGCAGTGTTCTTGCTTGGAAAATTTCATGGACAGAGCAACCTTTCAGGGTAGAGTCCAAGGGGTCGCAAAGAATTGGACGTGACTGAGTGAGCGACTGAGCACACACACCCCACCCCCCTGCCACCCCCAGGGTTCCCTGAAGCACTATTTACGGTAGCCAGGACACAGGAGCAACCTAAATGTCCATCAACAGAGGAATGGAGAAAGAAGATGTGGTACACGTATACAATGGAATATTACTCAGCCAGAAAAAGAAAAAAAATTGGGTCATTTGTACTGATGTAAATGGACCTAGAGTCTGTCATACAGAGTGAAGTAAGTCAGAGAGAGAAAAACAAATCTTGTGTATTAATGCATATATATAGAATCTAGAAAAATGGTAGAGATGAACCTATTTGTAGGGCAGGAATAGAGATGCAGATGTAGAGAATGGACTTGCAGACACAGGGGAAGGGGAGGGCGGGATGAATCGGGAGAGGGGCTTTGACGTATATATACTACCATCATCAAACAGCTAGCTAATGGGAAGCTGATGTATAGCACAGGGAGCTCAGCTCGGTGCTCTGTGATGACCAAGAGAGGTGGGGACGAGGCTCAAGAGGAAGGTGATGTATACACACAGCTGATTCGCTTTGTTGTACAGCAGAAACATACCACATTGTAAAGCAATTATGCACCAATGAAAAAAAATTAAAAAGAGAAAACAAAAAGCCCCCAAACTTTAAAAAATGCATGTTTTTCTTGCAGGGACTCTCATAAGGGACCCCAATATAGAAAACTGACTACTGTGGTATTTTGACTGCATGCATTTATATCAGAAGTTCCAATATGAATAAGTTAGTTTTATTTACAATGAGTCACTGATTATAATATAATCTATGAGATTGTTTCGATAAACATAATAAAACCTTTGAAATCAGGCTACCAGTAAACTGAGAAGGTAATTTACTTCTCCAGTTTCTTCCACTTTGCAAAATACTGAGAAAACCCTGATTCATGTATAGAAGTAGCTGCAAATGAGTCTCCGATACCTCATCTGGCAATCTCAAGATAATTCTTCAATTAAACGGATCCAGGAGCTTGAATAGGGAGTAGTTGGAAAATTGAGCTTGGGAGTCAAATCTCTTATAGTTTGTAACAGTAAGTTGTACCTTTTATCATGCATTAAGAAGTCAGACAGAAGAGGCGAAGCTTAGAATAAGTGCCAACTTTAGTTACTTTGATGTGTGACATTATCATGACTCTGATGAGTTCCGCAATTGGTTATAATTGCACAGCCAACCATCGGGCCATGGTGGAAGTCAAGTACCTTCTCTTGCCTGGTTCTTAATTGAACATGAGACTGTGTTTCTGTGCTATGGAACTAATTTCACAGACGTAGATGCTCAGGCAGAAATTTATCTTGAAAAAAATCAGTGCTAAGATGCAACCTTCATAACCAATGACTCATTTTCAATAAGTTCTGATACGGATGCATAACTATGGGGAGAAGAGTTCTAAAAATTGCATGAAAGTGATCTGTGGCAAGCTAATGGATTTGTGGATAAAATTTGATATGCAGCGTATATTTAAGTTGTGTGTTGTTCTTTTAAATGAGCCTCAACGAATCAAATATATATGGAAATAAAATTTGAATTAAAAACTTTGCAAGATTCCTGCAGCACTTGGGCTTAAATGCCAAAGCCAAATGTAAGGATTCCCTTATGAATCTAAGATTTTCCCAAACTGTCTGGGATGTGGTCATAACCGTCATGACATGTGTGAGGACCACACAGATTGCAGAAATGAGGGGAGACTGCAATGGGCCTAACTGTGGGTGTGAACGTGAGACTGGTTATTATAAACATCCAAGTAATCAAAAACCTCCAGCTTCTCTGCCCCAAAGGTTACTGGTGTGGCCAAGGTGTTTCTACCGTAATGGAGATAGTAGATGGGCACACAGATAAGAAGATGATGGCCAACGGTGGATGGAGAGTCACCAGCCCCCAAACCTTCATTTCACAGAGATGATCGTGAATGCTAGTTTTTGTTTATCAAAAGTGGAAGAAACAATTTTGCCGGGGACCAGCCCCGGCTGATCCAGGGTATTCGAAGGAGAGACGGCGTAGGCGAAGATCAGGAAACAATTGCTTAATTAAACGTTAATTAAGGATATAAAGAGTAATAGAATGAGGATAGCTCAGTGAGGAAATTCAGTGGAGAAAAAAGGCTGAAATAAGGATAGCTCAGTGAGGAAATTCAGTGGAGAAAAGAGGCTGAATAATTCAGCCAGAAGGTAAGAGAAAGAACGACATGGTGAGACCAAGTTTCGGTGAACAAGGCCCGCACTTTATTTTCCAAAGTAGTTTTTATACCTTAAATTGTGCATAGAGGATAATGGGGAAAGGGGTGGAGTCATGCAAGGACAGCAGCTCCTGGTCCTAATCGAAGCCAGGCTTTCTTCCTGCAAACTCATCATATGCAAAAGCTTAGGTGATTTGCATCATCTTCTGGCCCGGAGGCCTGTTAACATTTTAAGACCCTTTCTTCAGAAAACTTATTTTTCTCTAAAGGTGATTGGTCAGGAGCCACCCTCCAAAAGCATTAGATAAAGTTGCATTCCTACAGAGCAAAGGTGTGGTGGGCTATAACAAGAAAAAGAATTAACTCAAGGCTCCCAGGTTACAAACATTAAAGCTACTACTTACACCAATTATATTAATCAATACACTGCCAGGGACATAGCAGGTAAGGGATATGGAAACTTAGCAGCAAACATTGGCCCAACAAGTGAAAATCCCTTCACCAATACAATTTCTAATCAATCTTTTAACTACTCAAAAGAATCTGTGTTTACACAGTTTAGAACATCTCCTGCCTCTCACAGTTGGGAGGCTCTGAACAATCACATGTGGCCGGAAAAACCTATTCAGGCAGGCTAGAGGATTTCCAAAGGAGTTTGTAGGTTGAAACACTGTCACACCCAGGAATTATTAACTGCAGCTGTAAGCTAATTCTTTTTTTCAGAGAGAGGTAGTGGGGGACAGCCCCCCGTAAAGTCAGAGGTGTAGGTGAAAGCACAAAGCAGAAAGTAGGCAGACTCTGGTTTTGGGGGTAGATTGCTCGAGAATTTCCAGGGAGACTCCTGAGGCTTGATCTCGCTTTTGCGTATGCCGAGCCTCCTTCCTCACGACCTTTGTCATGGGCGGAGTTCCTCACGCTGGCTCCTGGCAGTGATAGAATTCCAGTTGAGCTATTCCAGATCCTGAAAGATGATGCTGTGGAAAGTGCTGCACTCAATATGCAATATGCAATATGCACTCAATATGCAATATGCCGGCTCCCGGCACAATTTCCCTCAACCAATTTTAGGAACTATCCAGTTGCCAAATATAAAGTATCATCCTGTTGTTTAACTTTATTAGTGGTTGCAAAATATCAGATGATAATGCTTTGCTGTGCTGTGCTTAGTGGCTCAGTCGTGTCTGACTCTTTGTGACTCCATGGACTGTAGCCCACCAGGATCCTCTGTCCATGGGGATATTCCAGGCAAGAATACTGGTGTGGGTAGCCATTCCCTTCTCCAGAGGATCTTCTCAACCCAGGGATTAAACCCAGGTCTCCTGCATTGCAGGCAGATTCTTTACCATCTGAGCCACCAGGGAAGTCTATCAGATTATAAAAGCTACCAACATTTATGAAGTACTTACTAAAATATGCTAACTACCTTCATAATCAATAATATTCATAATATACAAATTGATGTATTTTTCTAGTGATCTCGGAATCCCCTCTTTTTTTTGGCTTACACAGCGTCACTTGCAGGATCTTAGTTCCCCCACCAGGGATCGAACCCTCACCCTCTGCAGTGGAAGTGCAAAGTCCTAACCACCGGACCGCCAGGAAAGTCCCAGAATTCGCATTTGCTTAAGTATCCTCATTTTACAGAGAAGAAAACCGAGGCACACAGTTGGTATGCCATGAAGCCATGACTCACACCCTTACAAGCTGGCTCCAAAGCTTAAACTTTTAATTACTTAAAAAATATGAAGAGATCCTGGGAGGGGAATAATTCCAGAAGATTGTGTTGAGTCTTAGAATATCCTAGAAAGAATCCCAGAGTTAATAGAAATCTCCAAAATTTGGTAAAGTTTGCAAAAGCCAAGTGCCATGCCATTGATGTATAACTCTATTATTTGATTGATATGAAATTATATTAATTTATAGTCAGTTGTCATCATAGTCTATGGTGAGATCTTTTTTCCTTTTCATGAAACTTACTTCCGAATTTATCATTTATGCCAAAGGGCAAACAGACTCACTCTCCATCATTTTGCTATACAGCTGACACCACCTGAAAGCTTTTACTGTTGAATGAAGGACGCACATATAAATTTAAATACAGCATAGGATTTTGAGATATGCAGTGAGTAGAAACAAGAGGGACCCTGAATGAATGAGTGAGTATGGGACAGTAAGAACAACATATGTTTAGGAGACAAACTGTGGTTTTGCTGCTGAGTAGCTGTATAACCTTGAGCTGTTCATTTCACCTCTAAATCTCAGTTTTCTGAGCTGAGAAATGGGGATAGTGTAGCCTAATAGTCCTGCTGGGATAATGAAACAAGCATATTTTAAGTGTTGGCTACATAAGGGCTCTTACATGTTAGAGCTTTTTTTCCCACATCAATCTTTCTCATGAATTCGATTAAAATAACGTATATCCAGTACATAAAATAAGTCAACATTGTATCAAATATTGGGACAAGGAATTGCAAGCTCTGATGAAGAGTTTATAAATATCTGAATAGAAGATTGTAAGGATGAGGCTATTTTATTTCAGATCCCATGCTTCCAGCCTTGCCAAAATTCCAACCAGTTTACAGCAGTAAGTAAAAATGGACTCTTTCTTCCTTTCTTGACTTTTGAGTTGGTGGGTGCCACTGGAGAATTCATACAAAGTCCACCCCTACGGTTTTTCTGAGTGACAGACAAATGTCTAAGATTCCAAAAGCCAAAGTGGAAGAACAGGGACACTGGGCCTAAACAAAATGACAAAGTACAAAGTCAAAAGGGCATTTAAAAGCTTCCATGTCTTGGAACAATGAGCACAGGCTTTTCAGACAAGCTCTGGCCTTGGGACCCTTCTCCTTGGACAGACAAGGGGCAGATTTGGGGAGTCTGTGCCTCCCTGATGGAGTCGATGGGAGGGGGCTCAGAATATGCTAACAGTTAACAAGGGCCCTGGGACCAGCACCTAAGCTTGGCTGGAGTACTCACCTGGGTCCCTACCAGTATCTACTTGCTTCCTGTGCCAGGTCCTGCTGCGACTGACCTAATGAGCTATTACCCCTTCCAAAGGGTGCACCCCTCATTGCAGTGACCTCACTAAGAGCTCTGACGGCCGCCAGCCTTCTTCTGCTGAATCTCGTGCGTGCAAAGTGGAACCGGCGGTGATGTGAGTTAGTTCTAAATTCAGCAGGTAAATGAAAGACATGTCTGATGCCATCCAACCGGAGTGAGTGTTTCTCAGTCACTCTAACTGACATTTCCCATCTGACTCCTTTCAAAGCAGGATGTTTTGCGGTCAACACACATGCGCATCCACCCCCACACACCGCCACTGCCTGCTTCTTTCACTGCCTACACCTGTGAGCAGCTGGGATGCCTGGTGGCAACTTTTAGGAGCCATGGTTTCTTTCCGGCCCAGGCAAAGCCCAGAGGACCAGGAAAGTACACTTTTTCAAAGCTACCAATGGCCATCTCCACCCCAATTACATCTCTGCCCCCCGCCCCCAGCTCATGAATGCTCTCCAAGCACTCAGTGGGGTGCTGGTTGCCCCCAGGAGAGCCTTCTCCGGGGCTGGGGTAGGGGAAGAGTCCCCACTACCACCAGGAGCATCTAAACCCAGGCACCTAGAGGATGTGGAAACAGCTCTGCTGACCTATTCACATGGTCTTTTAGAAAGAGAGACCTCTGGGAGGTATCTGCTGGAGCATAAAGAGGAGCCTGAAAGCAGAGACGTTCTAAGCTTAAGGCTCTACCATTGCTACTAGTTCTGGGGAAAACCCACCGGCTCTCCTTGAGCTTCAGTTTTCTCATCTGTTGAGAAATGAGATAGATGATAAAGTGGGGAGCATTAACCTGCCTTATCTGTCTGATCCAGTTCTGCCTCCAGCTCTCTGCAACAAGGTTACCATTGATTAAGACTAAGTTCTGGGTCAATGGGCTTGTGAATAGCTCATGTTACCAATACTTTCCATCTTCTGGCCTGATGGAAAGTCAGGCCATTTCTGATCTCAGGTCCTTGGTTCCTGGTCTCCATGGTGGCTCAGTTCAGTTCAGTTCAGTCGCTCAGTCATGTCTGACTCTTTGCAACCCCATGAATCACCACACGCCAGGCCTCCCTGTCCATCACCAACTCCCAGAGTTTACCCAAACTCATGTCCATAGAGTCGGTGATGCCATCCAGCCATCTCATCCTCTGTCGTCCCTTCTCCTCCTGCCCCCAGTCCCTCCCAGCATCAAGGTCTTTTCCTTGATGCGAAGAGTCAACTCTTTGCATGAGGTGGCCAAAGTATTGGAGTTTCAGCTTCAGCATCAGTTCTTCCAGTGAACACCCAGGACTGATCTCCTTTAGGACGGACTTGTTGGACACACACAAACCTCGGGCCTGGGACCAGTCTTACTCCCTGGGTTCAGTCCCCCTTCCTCTCTACTCTAGGCAGTGTCTAGGGTCTACTGAGCCCTCAGTTTGTAGTGGTAAACTGGATACAGCCTGACCTCCCCATGAATTTATCAGCCAGCATTCCTTGATCGCACCCCCCGCCCCCCGCCATTCTCCCCTTTCAGGTGCCGGGGGCAGAGAGGAGAGTGAGGTGGTCCCTGTTCTTGAAGACCCTAGAGAGTAAGCCAGATGGGTGAACAGGCATGGATGAAGCCTTGAGATGCACGTCAGTGTCAAGCAAGGCACAGGGGTGGGAGGCCAGGGGAGGTGGTCTGGGAGGCTTCAAGGAGGAGTCTGAACAAGAGCGATTTGTGGGGAAGGAAAGCTGGGGAAGCATTCCGCAGAAGGAGATGCAAACACACATACATATGTGGGGACAGACGGACCCATTCCAGGAGTCTCAGAACGTGTGTGTGCGGTTTGCATTTGACAGAAGAGAAGACCAGACTCTGGGAGGTGAAGACCTACCCACTCTCCCAGCCAGTAGACGCAGCCAGAGCTCCTTCTAGAACCCACTCTGCTTCTCCCAGAAGCGGGGTGGTCAGCACTGCCAAGGGTGTAGTCACTAAAGTAAAGCAGATGTCACTGATGCCTTTGCCACAAAGCCCGTTAGACTGGGGATCAATGAGCTGCTGTAGGAGCCCTTTCTAAAGAGGACAAGGATGGGTTATTGCTAGAAGCAAAACAAGCCCGCAATGGCCTGGGGTTTGCATTCTACCCTCGATGATCAAAAAGGGCCAACCGAGGGGCAATCAACTCAGGTTACCCAGTGGGGAGAGGGTCTCCCCTTCTCACTTTTGACACATTCAGCCCCCGTGGTCCTGCCTCCTCTTCTTCTGGTGACCTCTCAGGAAGGCACCAGCCACTCCTTGGGAAGGGTGGCACCATCGGCTCCTGATCCCAGGTGAAAGAGGCATGTTAGAACCTGAAACCTACAGAGGCTGGCACTGTGCCACCATCCGCTTCCCGGCCTGAAAGCAGGCTTTAGAAGCTCTGATGCTCTCAGGGTTTTCTCACTAATCTTCTTATCTGGGTATTTATACAACATTCTGCAGAGCCAACTTGCCTCATGCTTGTATAAAAGAGCAGAAATAACAATGTCAGCACTTCAAGTACGAATTTCCAATTCCCCCTCCCCAGGGCATTCCGGGCAGCAGCTGGGTGGGATGCAGAGAGCCCAGGAAGGCAGACCAGGCTCTAGTCCCAGGTCCATGGCGTTATCACATGTGACACACAGCTTGGGGGTCTGCCAAGCAAAACAGGAAAGCACCGGGAAGGGGTGGGATGGTGGGGAAATAATATTTGTTAAGGACATTGTACGCACAGGTAGACACGATTCTGATTCTGCAGCAAGGAAACCCGGCACCAAGAGATGCTAACTCATTTGCTGAAGTAATGCATCTCAGGAGATCTGCTCACTGGTTGATTCCTGGATGACTTCTGCATTCATTTTGCTGAAAACTGGCCTCATTAAAGTCAGAAGTAGACCTGGACCCCTCACTCTTCTACATCAGTCAATAAAGGTGCCCATTCATTCGTGCCCTCATTCACAAACTGGTTTCCCAGGCTGACTCCAGGTCGGATCCTCTGCTGGGTCCCCGCCCCTCAGGAGTTTCATGGTGAGAACTAGGATTCGGAGGCAGAGGAAGAGAACCTGTGAGTGACCCGCCGTCCACCAACAGGACGTGCCTGGGAGCTAGTGCTCTGCTCTCAGTCTGCACTGACTCTCTTGAGGTCCGAGGAGGCACAGATCATTATCATGCCTGCTTTGTAGTTGAGGACTTTGAGGAATCAGAGACGCCTTGTAACTTGCTCAAGGTCACATGTCAGTAAATGATCAAAGCAAGTGTCTGATGTCAAAGTCTGTTTTCTTAAAACCCATGCTATGCGCCTGCCATTCAAAGATGGATGGGAGTCATGGAAGGTTTCCAGGAGGAGGTGATCTCAGCTGAGTGCAGACAGTTGGTTTGGGGTCAACCAAGGGAAGGAAGAGGAATGTCGGACATTCTGTAAGATTGTAACCAGAGACTGGAGAATGGGAAGAGAAATCTCTGAGTCTGGACAAGAAAGCAGGACTCGGGCAAACAAAACATTTCCTGCTGTGCAAAAGAGACTGGAATGTATCTGAAAGGCAATAGGGAGCCAAGAGGAAATTCATTCAAAGAGGGAGCTGATCTGATTTGCATTTTAGGGCGGTCACTCTTGCTGCAGTGGGGATTGGACGGAGCTAAGGATGGAGGCAGAGAAATCAGCGGATGCTGTTAGAGTTCTGAGCAATTACAAAGTCAGAGGCAGCAGGGACTCAAACTGTGTTTTGAATTCCGATACGTGAAAGGTGTGTTCTATCTTGCAAGAAACACATCCTGAGAGAGAGCCCCAGCCTTATCGCAGCTTCGTGTCTAACTGTGCCTCCCGCTGCCTCACCACTGTTCTCCCTGGTGCTCCAAATAAGTGGGAATGATGGCAGGCTGGGGTTTGGGAATCAGGGTTGAGGCTGGGGAGGAGTGGCAGGGGATCAGGCCGTGCAGACAAACACGCCTCTGTCACAGCCACTTCATCCCACTAAACCGTGCATTCAGGAGAACTTCCGAGCACCCATCGAAGAGAAGGCACAGTGCGGGACTTCCCTGATGGTCCAGTGGCTGAGGCTCCACACTCCCAATGCAGGGGACCGGGGTTTGATCCCTGGTCAGGGAACTACATCCCGCATGCTACAACTAAGAGTTTGCACGATGAAATGAAGATCAAAGATCCTGCATGCTGCAAGTTAAGATCCAGTGCAGCCAAATAAATGAAATTTTAAAAAGTGAAATAAAGATTGAAATGCAATGACTTGGACCAAAGTACCTCAGGCTCCATCCCCTATTTGCTCTCATTTCCCCAACACCCAGAAAAACAGTTAATGGATACCTTTTTTTTTTCCATGTTTAGTTCTTCTCGCATAAATTTTCTTAAGCCCCTGGCAGCAATTACCACTTGTCTGCTAGCACGTACCCACCGATGACAAAGGGAGCGAACAATAGCAAATAGATATTAAGGGGAGAACTTGAAAACTGTGGACGTGCTTAGTCTGACAGCCCGTTGTTGGGTTTTGTTTTCAGAGTGTGGGGGGGTGCTTGTTCATGGGCATGTTTTCTCTGGGTTGTGATTGGAGAGCAAGCATATAATAGAGTCATATTTTCTGCGGGTAAAATTGTTGCTGGTTCTCGAGACAGAATGGAATCTATCAAAAGTTGCAGGTGTTCTGCTCTGAGCCCCGGGGCATCCAGAGCTGCTGTTACCAGAACGAGCCTGAGTTTTCTGCTCAGGTCATTGGATCACATTATTTCCTGGCACTCCTGGCCTGTAGCATTTCATGGCGTTTACCTGAGCCCAGACCTCCCAATCCCAGCAAAATGACTTGGACCTGATCGTTCTCAACCAGGGCAGGGTTGGGAAAACCACATCCAGCATCAGTCGGCACCAGGGATCTGGGTGGATGGGCAGAGGATGCTGTGGAAAGAGCCCTGGTTGGGGAGTCAAAAGATGTGGTTCTAATGGTACCAAGTGACCTTGGGCCTCCCTTTCCCTATCTCTAAAAGATGGAGATCTGAAGAAAGGTGCAGGGAACCAAATGACTTCAAAGTTCTCTTCCAGAAATCGAGGGTGATGGGAGGAACTGCCTCCTCCTTGAACCACTGTGACAGGGCAAGAGCAAACACTCACAGTGGCCCAAGGAGGACTCCTTCCTGCACTGTCCTGCCACCAGCCAAGAAGACGGGGCTGGCACGGCAGAGACAATGATGCTGGGGCAACCCTGGGAGAAGCCGATGGGAGTTAGCCTTTCTGACGGGGCGTCCAGTGTGAAATCGAAGAAAGCCTCCTGTCTAACTCAGTGCCATTTTTCAAAAACAAAAAACAGAAACAACAAAAAGAAAGGTCTGTCTCTAAACCCCACACCTCTTATTCTAGAAGATGCAGACACGTTTGAAGATGTAAATCGGGGTTCTCAGCTTCAGTACTACTGACTTTTTTGGACTGGGTACTTCTGCATTGTGGGGGCTGTTCTAAGCCTTGCAGGATGTTTAGCAGCATCTCTGGCTTCTCTCCAGGAGATGCCAGAATCTCTCGCAGTCGTGATAACCAAAAATGTTTCCAGACATTGCCATATGTCCCCTGGGGGAGCAAAACAATCCACAGCAGAGAGCTACTTCTCTAAAAGTATGATCAGCCTTTTAGGAAACTCAGTTTGTGCATCTCCAAAATGGGATAACACCCGATCTGCCCAGTCCACAGAGTAATGGTGGGAAATTGAAAAGAACAACTCGATGAGAAGTCCTGAGAAGTCCCATCTCTAAGGCTGAAGCCAGAGTGTCCACCTCCAGGAGTCAGATGAGAGGCGCCACCCAGCTACCAGTCGCCCTTGCACTGGGATGCACACCAAGCACAAGATGTGTAGCTCCCAGTGCCCCCAGCCTGCACCAGTGACTCAGGCCTGGCCCGCAACACTTGGACCAAATCAACTCAGCTTCTCTTCTGAGTTTCAGCAGAGCAAGGATGCTAGTCAGCCAGCTGGCCATGCAAGCACAGCGAGGAGCCCTGCTTCCATCCATCATCAAGTGTGGCTGTTTTTTAATAAGGAAAGCTGGGAGAGCAATGAGGCCCTTTGCCAAAGAGGCTCAGTCCTTATTGAATCTTCTGGATACATAAAACCCTAGAAATCAGTGGAGCAGCAACTTTTTCTCTGAGTCTTTATCCTTGATCAGTGTGGACTATAGTCTCCTATAGTGGGGAAGAAGACCTACAGGGGCAGCAGGAGACAGCTAAATATTAGCTTAACCTTCTCCACTGGCCTCAGGATGACCTATGCTCCCCTTCCTATTGATGACTGGAGGCTGTTGGCCGCCTAATACAGGTGGGGAAAGAATGGCAGGAGGGAGCTGGTGTCCAAGCACCCCCTATGTGAAGGCACAGTGCTGGATATAACATGGGTTATCTCAATCCACACCCAAGTCCAGTGTACATTAGTGAAAGTGTTAGTTTTCTCAGCCTTGTCCAACTCTTTGCAACCCCATGGACTGTAGCCCACCAGGCTCCTCTGTCCATGAGGATTCTCCAGGCAAGAATACTGGAGTGGGTAGCCATTCCCTTCTCCAGGGGATCTTCCCGACCCAGGGATTGAACCTGGATCTTCCACATTGCAGGCGGGTTCTTTACCATCTGAGCCACGGGGGAAACCCAATGTACATCAACGCCTTGGATTTTATGGCCTAGGAATGGAAATACAGAAAGGTTAAGTGACTTTTCCGGGATGCCTGGGGAGTCAGCATTCACATTCAGGGCCGCCTGACTGCAAAACCATGTTTCTTTCCCTATCCCTGCTGCCTTCCGATAAGGATACAGTTCTTTCAACCAGTGGAAAAACCACTTCTGCGTATTCACAAAGCTCTTGAGTGGACTCTTTAGAGGGGTTCTCCCTACAAAGTCAGTTGTCTTTATTACTGGTTGAGATGCACGGTGTGGCCTGTATTGGTGCAGGTGTGTGGGTTGTGTGCAACCACGTACATACGTATCTGTGTGCATGCGCACACCCCGGAGCACGCTGTGCAGTGATGTAACTCTGGGGTGAGCTGGTGTACTTGGCACGTAAGTGCATAGGTGCTCAATGCGCATGCTCGGGGCATGCGCATAATCGCGCGCCTCTGTTACATTGAGGACAGCAGAACCCTGGGTCAGAGAAGGATGCCTCGGGACTCAACGGTGCTCACGCCAATGGGTTCGGGGAGGTGGTTTCTCTACAGGAGAAGCTGCAGAAATGTGCCAAGCGGAAGACACTTGAACAAGCATCCTCCGTGGATGGTTCGAATGGTGTGTGTGCACAGCTGAGTCAGCTGGGGCTGAGATCTGGGGACCTCTGTCACACGCATGGCCAGCTCCCATTTGTCATCAGCCTGGGATGAGCTTTCCCCTTATGGGGTTGTCCTCCCCTGCGCGTGTGTGTTAGCTGGGGGCGGCTGATGTTTAGAAAGCTCTGTGCTGTCTCCTCGGCTGGGTGGGGCTGCTGCTTCCCCACTTCCCTCTGGTTGCTGCTCACCAACGGAAGCAGGAGGAACCTCTGACTCAGGGTCCTGCTGGGAAGACAGTCGAATTAGGCAACTAGACGAGTAACCGGTGTTCTTCCTCTAAGATGGAGAAGGGGAGGCGTGGAAGGGCATGCAGGCAGCAGAAAGTCTGGCCAAGGGAGAGATGTTTGTGGATAAACCAACTGGCCAAGGCAAGGAGCTTGGGAAGGTAGATGGGATGATGGAAGTGGGGAGGGAGGGATACCCTGAGATCCCCCTGTGTACATGAGTACATGAGCATAACGTGCTCTTGTCATGGCAGGGAAATAGCTGAGAGTTAGCCAACCCCAGACTGGAGACCCTGATCTGCTCCCAGATGGCTGTGGGACCTGGGGTTCATCATTTACCCTGTCTGGGTTTTAGTGTTCTGATTCTCTTTCTGCTATGGTACATGGACTGACCCGGAACCAAGCCAGGACTTAGCAAGTGCTCGTCCAAGGTCAGCATCCATAACAGCAAAGTGCGGTCCAGCTTCTCGGGCTTAGGATCAAGGGTCTGTTGAGTGAGTGTCAAGGACAGTTCAGGTAACACCTGTGGGGGAGCTGAGTCCTGGGAGGACTCTGAGCTCGGATCCTCTGCAGAATTCCCATAGGCAGGTGGGTAGACACCATTCTACATCCCCCAAGGAACCCCCTCCAGGCTCGGCCCTACCCCACATCCACATTTCTTTTTCATTTTAGGTCACCTACTCAGAGGAAGACACTGCCCCATACACGTGGCATGTGTTAATTTGTGCAAGTAAGCAAACAACCCACAAAGGGGAGAACACAAACCTCTCTCTACAGATAAGGGAACCACATCTCGTACAGGGAAACGAGAAACATCTGCAATGCCATCTCTGCCATAGCAAGTCCCCTCTCTATACGCCTCTGTGTGGCCACCCTGCCGGGCCCAGCCTGCTGGTTACAGATAAATGGCTAACGAAGGTCTCTGCGCTGTTAACCCAGGAGCCATTCCCTCTTGCTCTCAGCTACAGATATGAATTTTGTTTAGTTCAAAGACTTCATTAACACCAGGGTTAGTGGAAGCAGCTTCACAGCTGATTCATCTTCAAGAATCAAAGGCAGCCTGAGCCCCCCCGGGCAGCTGGGGGCCGGGCGGCTCTCTGGGGCACCTTTGCTGCTCTCTGACCTCCCAGGTGCTCTGCGGCCATCACGCGAGCTTCAAGTGCCTTCCCTGGAGGTTGGATCAGGAAGAGAAGGAAGAGCTCTGTCCATGAGACCTTTGGGCTCCCTCTAGGAATCTCCAGGGATAATACGCATCTCTGTTGATTCATCTGGGTCCTAATTTCTAGAACAGCATATACAGGTTGTTGAAGGTCGTGGCAACCATTGCCCCATGCTGGACACAAGGAAGGGGGTGCACACTGTGGCTGTAGGGAGACCAGTCCTGTCACTGACTGCGTGATCTTTGAGCCCCTGTTCAGCCACATGAATGAACTGACTGAGAAATTCATCGAGGTCCCTTCCAGCTCCGATACTGACATGGCCCAGACTGTCCAGGAACTGAAACTGTCCTTGGGAGAATAAAACCTATTCATTCATGGAATTAGCATTCACAGAGTGTGTATTATGGGTCATTCATTGTGCCAGGTTTTAGGTGACTGGCTTAAATCCCCCTAATGCTTAAATCCTCCACATGCTTAAACCCCCCACATGCTTAAATCCCCCTAACAGTTTTAAAAAGCATGAGATAAGAAACAAAGAAAAATAATAGTGTGCTATTTATGTGAATTTCACCTCAACACAAGAAGTAATAATGGTCAGGACTTCCTTGGTGGTCCAGTGGTTAAGACTCCACGTTTCCACTGCAGGAGGCGCTGGTTCGATCCTGATCTGGGAACTAAGATCGTGCACGCTGTGTGGGGCAGCCAAAATTTTTTTTGAAAAGAAGTAATCATGGTGAATGACTTGCTCCAGATCAAAAAGGTACAAAGGAGGTTCTCCACGTCTAGAAACCGTGGCTTTAATTCCTAGTTCTGTCTGCAGCCCAGTACCGTCTGGCCCAGTGTTAAGTGCTTGGTAGGCATTCAGCAAAGATGTGTTGAAAGAAAGAGGGAAAGAAAGGAATCAGTGATGGGAAAGGGGAGGATGGAAGGCAGATAGGTCAGAAAAGAGGTGGGGGTGTCACTTTCTCAACTGAAGTTAAGTCAAGAGGTTAAGTGACTCACCCAGTCACACTGGGAGCAGTGTACAATCTTAAGCGTAGACAAGGTCCCCATTAACTGGGGCTGCTAGGAAAAGGCCTCACGAAGGCAGAGTGAGTAAGAAGGTAAGGGCTGGAAATCAGCAAATCCAAAAATCAGAGTTGGCAAAGAGAGGGATGATGTAAACCAAGGATAACGTGGGGGTGTTTTTTCTTACATATGTTCCTTACATGCCAGCAGAGGGACTTGGGGACAGCAGTGTGGGGTCATGGCATTAGCATTCTGATTCTGCCACCTGCCAGCTGGGAGGAGAGGCTCTGAGGATGGCTTAGCTCTGCTCTCATCTTTGACATGGAGATTGTGGTACCTATATTCTTGATTTTTTCTAAGGATGAAAAAATCCTTACCTCATTAAGGATGAAATGAGGTAAGGCATAATTCCTGCTCAATAAACATGATCCCTTCCTTTCACTTTCTTCTCTGCAAGCAGAGATGATGGGGAGGAGAAGGGTAGGCTGCTCAGAGTTCTTGAGCTTGAGATATGAAGTCACAGGATATGCACTGCCTTCATTTCTTGAGCTGATCTCCTTTCTAGGACAGAGTAGTCATGGCCTATGCAGTCAGATTCAAGGGACTGATGCGTCTCCTTCCTGGGGGGCATATACTCTACCCAGAAATGAGAATGAAATGCTGAAGTTATTGAAAAGCTTAGGCTGAGCAATTATGTATCTGATCACTTCTTTCCAATGGTAAACTTTTTTATATTGTACACAATGTGAAAGTTACTTGTTTCTAAGAAGCTAGACCATGGGTTGAGTAATTCCCCAGGTAGAATGATATGGTAGCTAATACCAGAATGGTGTAATCATAGTGGAGCCTTCTAAGACTTCTTGCTATGCTGACATTTTTATTGAGTTTTGATTCCATAGCACAAGTGCATTTTTTTCAGGATATGCTTTTCCCTGTCATTATGACGTTCAAAGTTAGGGCTTCCTTGGTGGCTTAGTCGGTAAAGTATCTGCCTGCAATGCCGGAGACTTGGATTCGATCCCTGGGTCGGGAAGATGCCCTGGAGAAGGAATGGCAGCCACTCCAGTATTCTTGCCTGGGAAATCCCACAGACAGAGGAGCCTGGTGGGCTACAGTCCCTAGGGTCACAAAAGTCAGACATTACTTAGCAGCTAAACCACCACCACCACCATGATGTTCAAAGTTAGTCTGGCCTGTAAACAGGTACATGTCTGGTGAGGGACACCCCAGTGGACCATTTACTCTATCAGCAGTAATGAGTGTGTCGCAGTGACATTTCCCACACTGCCTTGGAAGCGGGGGGTGCAAGAATGAGCAATTAAGGTGGGGTCCCCATCCTCAGGGGTTTACAGCTTTGGTCACAGAAAATCCAGGGCCCATACTCATGAGCTACACGTGGGAGTCTGAACTAGCACCATCCTTCTGAAGCACAATCTGTCCATCTGAATCAAAATCTGCAAATTGTTCATTCCTTTTTACCATGACAATTCTTCTATGCCAAGATAACCATCTGAGATATTAAAAAGGAACAAAACCCCTTGTATGTACAGAGGTGGGTATTTTTACATTAGACTTAAGAGCATAAAATTGAAAACAATCTTAATGTCCAGTAATAGGGAGTGTTTAAGTAACTTAGGTCATACCCACTTTATGGGATGGAAGGAAGTCATTAAAAAGACAGCATTGTATAAAGAGTTTCCAGAAATGTGGGATCTATTTAGGGCCCAATGTGAAATGAAAAATACAGGATTCAAAATTGTTTACACAGTAACATCACAGCTATGGAATACTTTTTCACATTGATTGTGGGGCTTTACAGCTTTTGAAATAGTTTCACATGCATTCCTTAATTTTGAGCTTCATGGTGGCCCTTCCATAGAAGCCATCCAGAGATGATTATTCCCATTCTAAATGTGAGGTGACTGAGGTTTGCTGAGGCTCATGCATCTAATAACCAAGCATTTCCCTTGCATTAGAAATGCAGAGAGTACAGGAGAATCATTATGAAAACTAGAAAACATGCCTTTTGTTTAGGCAAAGACTCGGAGTAGCCTGCCTCTTTCCTTCTCATCCTCTTTCTCCCCCTCCTGTATCTATGGTGAATTCCTCCCATCCCATCCTCTTCCTAGAGGATCGCCACTGATTGGGTGAAAGGAATACATTTCCACATTTGTCTTCCACTACTGCTTTTCCATAGCAAAGTTCTGCGCTTTTACTCAGATACTGCTGTGACCAGAAATGGTTTCTTGCTACAATATATGAAATATCCCTGCATAGGGACCCTCAGCGACAATTCCCTCTGACTCAGGCGCAGTGGCAAAAGCAATAAAGAGCAGGTGGAGATGGTGGCATAAGCAAGGTGGCATCTAACTCCTTGTACATGCAGCCCTTCCCCACCTCTCTGGTCTCTCCTGCATCAGCTGGCCCCAGTGTCTGATCTGTACCACACTGCTCTCTGGACTTAGGTCACATGTCCCACTGCCTTCAGCCCTTCCTCAAGCTTTCTTTCTGCCCTGTATTTCATTTCTGTGATCTTTCCCTTGAAAGAAACCCCTCCCTTCAAGATCAGTGAAAATGAAGCCTCAGGGAAAATGAAGTCCACGGCAGCATCAGCTGCTCCATCCTCAGGGTTCTCCAAACACTGTGTCACATCCTCTCAATATCTGGAACACACTGTATTCTGGTTTAGGGTTTTTTTTATTTAAATGTATTTCTTTTTTAATTAGAGGGTAGTTGCTTTACCATGTTGTGTTGGTTTCTGCCGCACACCAACACGAATCAGCCACGGGTACTGGACGTCCCCTCCCTCTCTGACCTCCCTCCCACCTCCCACCCCGTCCCAACCTTTTGGGTTGTCACAGCACTGGATTTGAGTTCCCCGCACTACACAGGACATTTCCACCGGCCGTCCACTTCCACACGTGGCAATGCATGTGTTCAATGCTGCCCTCAGTTCGCCCACCCTGGCCTTCCCTCTGTGTCTGCAAGTCTGTTCTCTACATCTGTGTCTCCGCTGCTGCCCTGCTGGCTTAATTTTATGATTCTGTCTTCCCCACAAGACTGTGAATGCTCAGGACTAAAGAAGATACAATTCCACTTAATCCTTACAGAAGCATCTTACATATAAGTTGTCTTAATCCCAATCGTTAGATGAGAAATAGGTGCAAAAACGTATGTAGGGTAAGATAGTAAGTGGCAGACCCATATTTGAACTCACATTGACTTAGGTGTCCCCAGCTCGTCCCATAATAGCCAACCAGGCCTTCCATAGCTGAATGAATGAATGAATGAGTGATTAATCAAAGATATTGCTTAACAGCATCTCCTCCCTGGGCACCCATGCTCACAGGTGGTCAGAACTCAGAGAAAGCCTGGCAGAAATGGATTCAACATCAACTCCTAGAGTCTGTAATTAGCCTCAGCTACAGTCTGTTTTCCCATGATTGCTACAACCAGAAAGGACTTTCCAGATTACCGAGGTCACTGTTCTTTTTTTATTATCCTGTAATCAGGCACTGATTTCCTTCTCAGCTCTCTTTCAGTCCTTCCGGTATTATCTACAGGTAAAGTCTCAAAGTGGTATTAACATGCCTCTTACAAGTAAACATTTGCCAATTTTCCTTTTTAACGAAGAGAGAACAAGTGTCGGGCACAGAGCCTTGGAAGAAAACAACACCGAGCTACAAGCTAGAAGCGCTGTTTTGTTTTCATTATACTCATTTTTACAGTTACCTTCTATTCATGGTGAACGATAATATTTTACCTTTTATATAGTGATTTAAGGTTCCCATTATAAATACACACATGAAGGGGAAAAAAGAGAGTCAATTTAAAGAAAAATATTGTATGAATAATAGTATAGGAGGTATGCAGATACAGAGCAAATCATGCACGTATAAAAGAAGTTGATTTTTGGAAATGCTGCTGCTGCTAAGTTGCTTCAGTCGTGTCCGACTCTGTGCTAGTTAAGTCCAACTACCTATTTTACAGATGCTCAGAAAGGGGAAGTGGTTGCCAGAAATCACCCAGCCAGCTTCTGGTTCAGTCTTCCCCACTCTCCTCTGCCATGCATCTCTCTCTCTAAAAGTTCTTTCTGTATTTATTTTGTGCCTAGGAAAGAAAATGCCAACCAAAGATGTTGATGTTGATCTTTTGATGGCAAGGGGCATGGGGGCTGGGGATGGGTAGTGGGGTGTGGTGGGTAGGGGCTATGTTCTGGATCCCCCCAGCAGTGAACAGGCACCCTGTCCTCTGGGCAGGGTCAGCAGGGTGGCAGGCATCTGAGTGGCATCAGGTCTCTCAGTGACTGAGCGAAACACAGGGGAAAACAGACCATTAGGAGAGGAACGCAGAGGAATGATCACAGCTTACAAAACACAGCGTTAATAAAGACCACAAAGATACACCTAAGAGAGGAAAATGAGTCTCTGCCTCTGTAAATAAATCCACGGCTTGCAAACAAAAACATGCCAGGAAAGCCAACTGCAAATGCACTCCTAGAAAAGGAGACCAGATGTCCCTGGAATCTTTTTAATTAAATTGTGAGTCAATTGCAAGCCAGAGGGTGGGGGTGCTGAGGGGAGTGGAATTTTGCTTTCTAAGACTGCCAGATGCAAAGTCCAATTTCCAGGATAATATATCCAGGGTGGAAGAGGCTTTCCAAAATTTAATTACATATTGCCTAGCAACTGAGAAGATGAACAGGAATAAAGTTGGGGGACCTGGGGTGATGTGTTAAAGATGTTGATGCCCCAGGTTGGAGAACGCGCATTGACAGCAGGCTGTGGTCAGGAGCTGCAGGAGGTAGGTAGCTTCAGTTACATGAATTATAAGTCTCATTCTGCTCCGTTTCCCCTGGGCTGACCAACCCAGCAACCTGGCAGAATTAGGGCTCCGCTTTCTTCATCTTTCACAATAGAAGCACCTTCTCTGTGTGTAAAAAGTAATACGTACTGTAAAAAATTCAACAGTATAGAAATCTACAAGGCAGCAAGTGAAACCTCTCCGTCTGACTAGAGCCACTCTTAACTATCTTGGTGCATCTTTCCAGGATTTTCCATTCAGGGTTCATTTTCCTTTTTTTGCCTAAGTGAGCTATTATTACATAATTTTTTTAATGTTTTATTTTATATTAGAGTACAGTTGATTAAAAATGTTGTGTTAGTTTCATGTGTACAGCAAAGTGATTCAGTTCTTCATATACATGCACATATTCTTTTAAATTGTCACATAATATTGAGCAGAGTTCCCTGTGCTCTACAGTAGGTCCTTCTTGGTTATCCATTTTCAATATAGCAGAGTATACCTGTCAATCCCAAACTCCCTTGGGATTGATACATATACACTTATTGGTACTATGTATAAAATAGATAGCTAATGAGACTATATAGCATAGGGAACTCTACTTAATGCACTGTAGCGACCTGAGTGTAAAGAAGTCCAAAAGGGATGGGGTATATGAATACGTATGGCTGATTCATTTTGCTATACAGTAGAAACTAACACAGCATTGTAAAGCAACTACACTCTAATAAAAATTAATAAAAAATATGTAGTTTCATAATCTACTTTCGTCTAAGAGATGGCGGATTTCTTAAACTTTTGTATTTTATTGAAATAGAATATATAGCCTGCCAGGCTCCTCTATCCATGGAATTCTCTAGGCAAGAACACTGGAGTGGGTTGCCATACCCTTCTCCGAGAAAATACAGAAAAGCCCACAAATAATGCAACCACCATTGAGAACAATACACAGACCATTGTAACCCTTTCTCCTTCCCATCCAGTTTTCTCATAACCCCTGCTAATCACTACCCCATCCCTTCTCTCCAAGCATATTCATTCCCCTGACTTCAAATATACATTAGTTTTAGCTGATTTTGAACTTCACATGGAAGGAGTCGTACACTATGGATTCTTCAGTGTTGGCTTATTTGCCCAGCATTTTGTAAGACGCATTTACGTAGCTGGGTGTTTGTTATTGTTCAGTCACTCAGTTGTGCCCAACTCTTTGTGACCCCATGGACTGCAGCACGCCAGGCTTCTCTGTCCATCACCATCTCCCGGAGCTTGCTCAAACTCATGCCCATTGAGTCAGTGATGTCATCCAACCATCTTGTCCTCTGTCACCCCCTTCTCCTCCTGCCCTCAGTCTTTCCCAGTATCAGGGTCTCTTCCAGAGAGTCGGCTCTTCACATCAGGTGGTCAAAGTATTGGAGCTTCAGCATCAGTCCTTCCATGGAACATTCAGGGTTGGTTTCCTTTAGGATTGACTGGTTTGATCTACAGTTCAGTGTAGCTGTCCTTCCTTTTTATTTGTATAGTGCTCCAATGTATAATTACATAATAATTGATTTATCCATTCCAATGCTGATGAACTTCTAGGCCGTCTCCAGTTTGGGGCCATTACATATAGAAATGCTTTGTGCATTCCTTTTGGTACACGTATAAAGATCTTTCTCAGGTAAATACCTAGGAGTGAAATTGCCACCTTTCTGTACCAATGTACACATCCCACATCAGTTTATGAAAGTTCCTAAATTCATCATTTTTAATGTCTGCTTCATGTTTTCATGTATGGATAGCTCCATAGTGTTCTATTGATGGAATTTTTGGTTGTTGCCAAATGTATTATACATATATGTCTTTTTAAAAAACAATGTTTCCATGAAAATGCTTCTGCATTTATCTTTGACTACTTACATGATTATTCCTTAGGATGAATTCCTAGGAGCAAGATTTTTGGGATCAAAAAGTATATGTATTTTAAATTTCCATCTATCCAGGTTTCCTGAGTTTTCTTTCTAATTTCTTGTGATCCCATATTTCTTTTGGCTGCTCCTGAATTTCATCTTTCTGTTTGCTTCTTTGAACACTCTCCAGTTACCAACTGTTCCATAAAAGGTGGGCTCCAGAAATGATCTCTGCACTTCTTGGGGCAGGCCTGAATGAACTGGGTGGAAAGATGAGGTCTAGAAATGCCATGGACCTAGACATGGAGTTCAGTTCAATTCAGTTGCTCAGTCATGTCCGACATGGAGATCACGGTTCACAAAATCTATTCCAAGTCTTAAGAAAGAGTTGGTCACTGAAATGTGCTTCTTGAATTTTGTCTGATCCTCCCATTACCTTAGAGTAGCAACCTTGGACCCAAAGAACATTGTTCATTTGGATCCCAGTGATTTCTGGATGTGTGGTCCTTAGGACACATCTGTCATGTGGGAAGAAAAGAATCCATCAAGTGAATACTGACATTCAGACATTTATTGAGAGCATTATGTGCCAGCTACTATTCTAGACCTTGGTTATCTGAAGACAATTAGTATCTAGGAGACAGAGGTTTAGGGCAAAAATTCTGCAATGAAGATATGACATGTTACATGAGCAGAGAAGGGGCAACAAACACTTAAAGAGGGACAGAAAAGGCTTAATGGAAAATTCATGTATTTGCTGCTCTGTCTGGGTTAGTTTGGCTGAGGATTAACCACTTTTAAGAGAGAGATGAATTTGTCAACGATTCATATTTCCTGTTCCCCTCCAACACACCAGGACCTACAGGATGATGTTTTATTTAGGCTATTTCTGTCAATTTTTACAATAACCTTATAGACTGATCATTCTCCCCATTCCTCAGAGGACGAACTTAAGGCTCAAAGAGAATAAAGTGAACGTGCCAAGGTTGCGGAGCTAGTCACAAGGAAAAGGAAGATGAGAAACCATCACTGTCAGATTCCCAAGACCAAGCTCTTTTAGCATCTGTGGGACATTTTAACAAAGGGCCAAGCAAAAGCCCAATTAGAAAGGTTTTGAGATTGATTGTGAAGGCAGGTAACAGGACACAGGGAAGGAGTACTGGTCTCCTGAGGAGCTGAGGTTCCACTGGGGAGATGGCTCTTGGAGGGCGAACACAGTGGTTTTTGGACCCTCATGGACAGATGAGCAGCACGCATCACTTGCTCCAGAAAGAAGCCACAGAACTTGCTTCCCTGTGCTCACCTCTGCATCCTCAGACTCGGGGATCCCCGTGAGCAGCACGCTGATAAGGCAGACGGGAACATGCAAAGAGGGATTCAAATGCCCCAGCTGCACCAGAGCTCTGGCATGGTCAGCACCTTCTGAAAGCAGTCCAGGGACATGGGATTTAGGGAGAACGACATTAATGGTTCCTTCCCAAGAAGACTTAAATAAGGCACAAAGCTGAGACTTGAACTCACATCTCCAGGTTCATGGTTTCCATGTGAGAAAGTTGTTCTACTATAAGGCACTGATGCTGTTTGCTCTTAGCAAGAGCTAGGAACACTTTTTCTCTGTGCTATGAAAGTACTATTAGTAGTCATACATTTATATACTAATTAAATTTTATTTATTCACTTATTTATCTATTTGACAATATTTAAAGCAGGGGACAGCAATTTATTTATTTATGTGAATGTTGATACAGTTACTAGTTCAACCTTATGAGCCTTGTAGTCTCTATAACTACTCAACTCTGCCACTGTATCATCGTGGAAGCAGCCTTATAATATGTAAACGAATGGGTATTTTCTGTTCCAATAAAACTTTATTTACAAAAACAAATGACATGGGACATGGGGTAGCCACTGGCAAAATAAAGTGAGACCCCATCCTCACACTGAATAAAAAAATTAACTCAAAATAGATTAAAGACGTAAATGTAAAGGCTGAATAAATAAAGGCAAAATCTTTATGACCTTAAATCACACAATGGTTTTCAGTTATGGCACCAAATATGCAAACAAAAAAAGAAGATAAATCAGACTTTATCAAAATGCTTTTTTTTATGTTGCAAAGAACACTATCAAGAAAGTGAAAAGAATTCACAAGATATAAGAATATATTTGCAAACCATATACCTGGTAAGGGTATCATATTCCAAATATGTAAAGAACTCATACAATGCAGGAGACCTGGGCTCAATCCCTGGGTTGGGAAGATCCCCTGGAGAAGGGATAGGCTACCCACTCCAGTATTCTGACCTGGAGAATTCCATGTACTGTATAGTCCATGGGGTCGCAAAGAGTTGGACACGATTGAGCGACTTTCCCTTTCATACAACATAATTATAAAAAGACAAGTCACCCAATTAAAGAATGAACAAAGAATCTGAAGAGACATTTCTTCTTAGAAGATATACAAATGGTTGATAAGCACATGGAAGGATGCTCGAGATCATGAGCCATTAGGGAAATGCAAATCAAAACCCACAAGGAGTTACAGCTCCACGGAGAGCTGGCTCTAATAAAGCAGACAAAGAAGAGTGAGGGCTGGTGAGGGTGTGATACCATCTCTTGTCCCGTCTGATGAAACCCTGCTGGTGAGAATGAAAAATGGTGCAGTCATTTGGGAAAACATCGATGCTTCATCAAAAGGTTGAACATAGAGTTATCACATAACCTGGAAACTCCATTTCTAAATACATATCCAAGACAAATAAAGACATATTTCTATATAAAACTTGTACACAGATGTTCTTAATAGAATTATTCATGATCACCAAAAACTGGAGACAACCCAAATGTCCCTCAGCTAATGAACATAAAATGTGGTCTAGCTGGACAATGGAATACTGTGTGCGTTAGTCCTTTAGTTGTATCTGACTCTTTGTGACCTCATGGACTGTAGCCTACCAGGTTCATCTGTCCATGGGATTCTCCAGGCCAGAATACTGGAGTGGGTAGCTGTTCCCTTCTCCAGGGGATCTTCCTAACCCAGGGATGAAACTCAGGTTTCCTGCATCGCAGGCGGATTCTTTATCATCTGAGCCACCAGGGAAGCCCTCAGTTCAGTTCAGTCACTCAGTCATGTCCGACCCTTTGTGACCCCATGAACCACGGTACGCCAGGCCTCCCTGTCCATCACCAACTCCCGGAGTCCACCCAAACCCATATCCATTGTGTCGGTGATGCCATCCAACTCTCTCATCCTTTGTTGCCCCCTTCTCCTCCTGCCCTCAATCTTTCCCAGCTCCAGGGTCTTTTCAAATGAGTCAGCTATCCGCATCAGGTGGCCAAAGTATTGGAGTTTCAGCTTCAACATCAGTCCCTCCAATGAAAACCTGGGACTGATCTCCTTTAGGAGGGACAGGTTGGATCCCCTTGCAGTCCAAGGGACTCTCAAGAGTCTTCTCCAACACCACAGTTCAAAACCATCAATTCTTCAGCGCTCAGCCTTCTTTATAGTCCAAATCTCACATCCATACATGACCACTGGAGAAACCATAACCTTGACTAGACGGACCTTTGTTGGCAAAGTAACGTCTCTGCTTTTTAATATGCTGTCTAGGTTGGTCATAACTTTCCTTCCAAGGAGTAAGCGTCTTTTAATTTCATGGCTGCAGTCACCAACTGCAGTGATTTTGGAGCCCCCCAAAATAAAGTCAGCCACTGTTTCCACTGTTTCCCCATCTGTTTCCCATGAAGTGATGTGACCAGATGCCATGGTCTTAATTTTCTGAATGTTGAGCTTTAAACCAACTTTTTCACTCTCCTCTTTCACTTTCATCAAGAGCTTTTTTAGTTCCTCTTCACTTTCTTCCATAAGGGTGGTGTCATCTGCATATCTGAGGTTATTGATATTTCTCCCGGCAATCTTGATTCCAGCTTGTGCTTCTTCTAGCCCAGCGTTTCTCATGATGTACTCTGTATAGAAGTTAAATAAGCAGGGTGACAATATACAGCCTTGACGTACTCCTTTCCCTATTTGGAACCAGTCTGCTGTTCCATGTCCAGTTCTAACTGTTGCTACCTGACCTGTATACAGATTTGTCAAGAGGCAGGTCAGGTGGTCTGATATTCCCATCTCTTTCAGAATTTTCCACAGTTTATTGTGATCCACATAGTCAAAGGCTTGGCATAGTCAATAAAGCAGAAATAGATGTTTTTCTGGAACTCTCTTCCTTTTTCCATGATCCAGCAGATGTTGGCAATTTGATCTCTAGTTCCTCTGCCTTTTCTAAAACCAGCTTGAACATCTGGAAGTTCACAGTTTTTGTATTGCTGAAGCCTGGCTTGGAGACCTTTGAGCATTACTTTATTAGTGTGTGACATGAGTGCAATTGTGCAGTAGTTTGAGCATTTTTTGGAATTACCTTTCTTTGGGATTGGATGCTCAGACACAAATAGGAATGAAGTACAAATACATGTTATAACATAGATGTTCCTTGAAATCGACATGCTAAGTGAAAGAATCCAGGTATATCGTATGATTCTGTTCATATGAAATGTCAGGATTAGGCAAATCTATGAAGATGCCATGCAGATTAGTGGTCGCCTAGAGCTACAGGTGAGGGGCTGTGGGGATGCCGTTGTTAACAGCGCATCCCTGGAGCTGGGCCCTCCTGGATTTAATCCCAGCCATGCTGCCCTCCAGCTGTATGACTCTGAGCATGCTACTGATGGCCTGGTTGTGCCTCAGTTCCCTCCTCTCTAAAATGATCAGGACTATACCTATGTTTCCCATGTGGTGCTAGTGGAAAAGAACGTACCTGCCAACACAGGAGACATGAGACTCAGGTTGGATCCCTGGGTTGGGAAGATCCCCTGGAGGAGGGCATGGCAACCCACTCCAGTATTCTTGTCTGGAGAATCCCATGGACAGAGGAGCCTGGCGGGCTACAGTCCAGTAGGGTGCAAAGAGTTGGACACAACTGAAGCGACTTAGCAAGCACACATACCTATGTCACTGTGAGATGCAGTGAGCCAACACATGCAACGTTCTCAGAGCAGCACTGTCGCTGTGTTTTGAGAATCAGGGCTGGCCCTCGCCAAAGAGGGTCGGGGGAGGCACCATGCCTCGTGGTTGATGAGTCCCTGAGGAGTCCCTGCCCCTGCTGGGCTGCTTTTCCTCCAGTGTGAGCCGTGGGAGTCCATGATCAAGTGCAGTGACAGTTCCCGCCTCTCCCACCCAGGCTCCCTTCAGGCTCTCCCAGATACATCCCAGGCCTGGGGCTCAAGGTGACTTCTAAACACACGCCCTGGGAGGACTGAGCTCCCTGGGGTCCTGGCAGGAGGGCCTCCAGGGATGAGATGCTTCCTGAGGTCGGGGGACTCTGTCAGCTCAGCTGGCAGCTGGGAGGGGCCAGGGTCAGGCTGCAGCAAGTCACCACCTTGGGATAATTAAAAGCGCACTTCACATGGCAACTATTCTGGGCAACACTTGAAGAAAGAACACTGGTCGATGCTAATTGACTGCAGCAAGGCAGCAGAGTGCCCAGTCACATCCCTTCCAGTATCTCCCCAGTGCTAACCCAGCCTCCTTCCTGCCTGCTGAGGCTGACCTGCTGACTTTCCCAGTTTCTAGGGTGGACGATATGGGAGCAGACCCCGTCGGCAGGAAGGAGCTGGGAAGGGGGCAGGGGTGTGTGGTGATGCTTCTCCCTGTTGCACACTTGTCTCATTCAGGATTAGGACAGATCCACCTCCCACCCCTTCCATCCTAGTCTAGAGGTGTTTTCTCACAAGGCAGCCTTCTCAGTAAGCTAGGAGCTTCTGTGTTCTCAGAGCCCTCAGAGGGAGAGGACTCAGCTGCCTGAATGATGGGGGGAGGGGGAAAGATGGCCACAGGAAAGAGGGAGGCTAATGAATTATGCATGGCTGGAGGTGATGGTAAACATCCCTGGATGGCTCTGATGAGCTGATGGCAGACAGGCTGGCGGCAAGGGAGAGCGGGACGCTGAGTCACAGCAAAGGGGGTGATTAGTCTGTCAGCCGTACCCACCTCTGGGTGTGGTGTGGTATCGGGGCTGAGTCACATTCTGCAGGGAGAGAGTGAGGCACGTGGACCCCAGAAGGATCAGGGAGGGAGCATATGTTTTTGATGAGCGATGCTGTTTGGAGATCCCTCCTCCCCTCCTACCTTCAGGCTTAGTCCCCCTCCCCAGCATCCCTAGAAATTATCCACCCTGGACCAGCCAGCCAGATCTCAGCCGGAAGAGATAGGACTCCTCTCTCCTCAGCCAGGAGGGGATGCAGGTAGTCTTCCATTGCTTCTTGTGTGTCTGACTTCTCTCATGGGTGGCCTTGAAGCCCAGCCTGGGAAATTTTGGAGTTGGGCCTGAAGTCAGGAGTGGGACTGATTGACAGCATATCACGGAGCACCAAGCCATGGAGACCGGAGATGGAGGGAAGCCTAGACCCCACAGACAGCTGGAACCAAGGGTCAGTCTGAGCGGGCCTGGCAGGGAGATACGAAGGGAGATAAGAATGCAACCAGAGACACCAATGGAAGGGTGGATGGATGGGTTCACTCATTCATTCATTAACTGGCACAAACTTATTGAGCACTGCTACATAATAGGCACATACCACTCACCTAGAGCCAGCCATCCTGGAATGTGAAGTCAAGTGGGCCTTAGGAAGAATCACTATGAATAAAGCTAGTGGAGGTGATGGAATTCCAGTTGAGCTATTTCAAATCCTGAAAGATGATGCTGTGAAAGTGCTAAACTCAATGCTAGCTAATTTGGAAAACTCAGCAGTGGCCACAGGACTGGAAAAGGTCAGTTTTCATTCCAATCCCAAAGAAAAGCAATGCCAAAGAATGCTCAAACTACCACACGATTGCACTCATCTCACACACTAGTAAAGTAATGCTCAAAATTATCCAAGCCAGGCTTCAATAGTACGTGAACTGAGAACTTCCAGATGTTCAAACTGGATTTAGAAAAGGCAGAGGAACCAGAGATCAAATTGCCAACATCTGCTGGATCATCGAAAAAGCAAGAGATTTTCAGAAAAACATCTATTTCTGCTTTACTGACTATGCCAGAGCTTTTGACTATGTGGATCACAACAAACTGTGGAAAATTCTTAAAGAGATGTGAATACCAGACCACCTGACCTGCCTCTTGAGAAATCTGTATGGAGATCAGGAAGCAACAGTTAGAACTGGACATGGAACAACAGACTGGTTCCAAATAGGGAAAGGAGTACGTCAAGGCTGTATATTGTCACCTTGCTTATTTAACTTATATGTAGAGTACATCATGAAAAATGCTGGGCTGGATGAAGCACAAGCTGGAGTCAAGATTGCTGGAAGAAATATCAATAACCTCAGATATGCAGATGACACCGCCCTTATGGCAGAAAGTGAAGAACCAAAATGCTTCTTGATGAAAGTGAAAGAGGAGAGTGAAAAAGTTGGCTTAAAACTCAACATTCAGAAAATTAAGATCATGGCATCTGGTCCCATCACTTCATGGCAAATAGATGGGGAAACAATGGAAACAGTGAGAGACTTTATTTTTGGGGCTCCAAAATCACTGCAGATGGTGACTGCAGCCATGAAATTAAAAGACGCTTACTCCTTGGAAGAAAAGTTATGACCAACCTAGACAGCATATTAAAAAGCAGACACATTACTTTGCCAACAAAGGTCTGTCTAGTTAAAGCTATGGTTTTTCCAGTGGTCATGTATGGATGTGAGAGTTGGACTATAAAGAAAGCTGAGTGCTGAAGAATTGGTGTTTTTGAACTGTGGTGTTGGAAAAGACTCTTGAGAGTTCTTGCATTGCAAGAAGATCCAACCAGTCCATCCTAAAGGAAATCAGTCCTGAATATTCATTGGAAGGAGTGATGCTGAAGCTGAAACTCCAATACTTTGGCCACCTGATGGGAAGAACTGACTCACTGGAAAAGACCCTGAAGCTGGGAAAGATTGAAGGCAGGAGGAGAAGGGGACGACAGAGGAAGAGATGGTTGGATGGCATTACCGACTCAACGGACATGAGTTTAAGTAAAGTCCGGGAGTTGGTGATGGACAGGGAAGCCTGGCATACTGTAGTCCATGGGGTCGTAAAGAGTCAGACATGACTGAGCGACTGATCTGAACATACCAGGCAATCCTCCTTATATGTTGGGAATACAGGGATCACCAAGATGGTCCAAATACCTATCCTCATGGGACAGTTTGGTGGGGACCAAAAAAAAAAAATCAGGTAAGCACTGGACATCCATACTTCCACCATCTGATGCAAAGAGCTAAGTCATGGGAAAAGACCCTGATGCTAGGAAAGATTGAAGGTGAAAGGATAAGGGGGTGGCAGAGGAAGAGATGGTTAGATAGCATCACTGACTCACTGGACATGAGTTTGAGTAGTGAGCTTGGTGATGTGAGAATACTACCTTGGGTAGGAGACCTCAGAGCTGGTACTTGGACATGGGAACCTGGGGGACAGGGCGCAGGAAGGGCCCGAAGCAGGGAAGAGCTCCCATATTCAGAGCCCCAGGAGGGCTGCTGTGGCTTGAATAATGAGGGAGGAGGTAGGGTGGGAGCCGGAAGGGGGCCAGGTCACACAGGGCATGGTGCAGAAGAGACTGGATTTCCAGTGCTGTGCAAAGCTGTGGATAATCTTTGTGAGGGTAAATCCCAGGAAAGTGGCTGCTGTGGACATGTTTGCCACTCTGCTTTGCCACTCTGGCCCTCTCTGAAGGCTGGAGGCACAATGCTTGGTCTTGATAGGCAGTCCTTACCCAGAGCCTGCAGGCTAGCCTCCAAGCTGTAGGAGCATCAAAACACTTGAAGACAGGATAAGAGGAATGTTTACAAAGCACAAATTCTCATCACAGTGGAGATAAGTAGAATTCAGAGTTAAAAAACATGTCGACCCCGAAAGTGGTAGGATTTGACTCTGACTTAGAGCCCATGATCTTAACTGTTTGTCTGTACTTGAAAGAACTGGAGGGTGTATTTCATATTTCAACTTCAGAATCTGACCTGTGATGAAACAGCTGGCTGGTGGCTGAACAGAGCTAGGACTGAGGCAGAGACCTTCTGCCTTGAGGTTTGGGACTCTCCCACTCTGCTCTTGACAGGCTCCTGGGGCAGTAGAAAAGGGAGGATTTGGGATCCTTCCCATGTCATCACTTAATACTGGGTGACCTTGGACAGGTTTCCTTGCTTCTCTAAGCTTCAGATCCTTATCCGTAAAGTGGGGTATTAGAATCAATTTCAGTCTTACAAAGGATTGCTGTAAAGATTAAAAGGAGAAATGCCATACGCAAAAATATCTGAGGCTGTTTTTGAAGCCTCAAGCAGAGTTGAGGTTCAAACCCAGGAACGAGTGCCTCCCAAGGCTGAGAATTCTGTGTGTCTATGACCGCATCTGGAAGCAGATGACCCAAACTCCTCTTTTGGGAAAGTGTAGTCTGGGGCTCTGATCCCCTTCCGCAAGCCTCCAGCCTCCGGCACGTGGAAGAGATAGCCTCAGATCTATATCTTAGCTGGGCAGCTGGATGGCCTGACTCTGACCGGTTTTTGCCTTCCTCTTTCAAGATGGTCCTGGTTTCAATCTTTCTCACCTCACATGATTTCCCAGTCACTGATCTGGAGACCAGGGCTTTAGCCCCATGTCTTTGGGTTTGGCATCATCTAGGCTGTAACCTCAATCACCTTGCACTTGACTTTGCTCCTCCCCCTAGGATTTGACTGACAGAAGCATCTAGAGATGCCCAGATGATAGGAGAAAACGCTGTGTCTGCCAGAGTTGGCTGGACCCTACTTATTTCAAAACCCCTCACAATGTACACTATACCCTTCTGACCACATGAGGAGGAGGAATGGAAGGATCTTCAATCTCTTATTTCAGATAGAGTTGCCAGATGAAATACAGGACACTGTTAAATCTGAATTTCACAGAAGCAACACATTTTCAGCAAAAGTGTATCCCAAATATTGCAGGGAATATAAAAACTAAAAGTCAGTCTGTTGTTTATCTGAAATTTAATTGGGTGTTCTCTAATTTCATTTGCTAAACCAAGTGGCCTTAGTTTGCAATCAACCATCCTTCCCACCATGGGCCCCTGACCTTGAGCCTCAGTTCTGAAAATGGCTTGACCTGGTCTGGGACTCGGCCTTGAACCCCTTGTACCCAGACACCGCTGATAGATGTGTCCCCATTCTCCTGTGGCTGACCCTCATCATGACAACCTCCTTCCTAGTGTCCCAGGCTCCCTGACTTCCTAACTCTCCTGCTGTTTCACGGGCACAGTCTTCCTCCACCTCTTTGCTGGCCACAGACTTTCCTCAGGCTAGCCTTCTGATGGTCAGTACTTCTGAATGGGTGGGGGGTAGTTTGGGGGCTTCCCTGATAGCTCAGTTGGTAAAGAATCCACTTGTAATGCAGGAGAGCCTGGTTCGATTCCTGGGTCAGGAAGATCCACTGAAGAAGGGATAGGCCACCCACTCCAGTATTCTTTGCCTTCCCTTGTGGCTCAGCTGGTAAAGAATCCATCTGCAATGCGAGAGACCTGGGTTCAATCTCTGGGTTGGGAAGATCCCCTGGAGAAGGGAAAGGATACCCCCCTCCAGTATTTTGGCCCAGAGAATTCTAAGGACTGTATAGTCCACAGGGTCACAAAGAGTCCAGCATGGCTGAGCGACTTTTACTTCACTTCACCAGCACCTTGCTCCCCACTGCCTGAAGTTCCCTCTGGTGACAGTCATCTACTGCTAGTCAGCACACACTCTTTACTTTGTTTTTTTGCTTTTGCTTTTTAATTTCAGATTTTATATATATAGTTTTGGTCTGTGTGGCACAGCAGGTGGGATCTTAGTCCCCTGACCATGGATTGAACCCCATGCCCCTTGCATCGGAAGTGTGTGTGGAGTTTCAACCACTGGACCATCAGGGAAGTCCCAGCACACGCTCTTTGGACAGCTTGTTCTCCCTGTCTTGCCAGGGAGCACACCTGTTACTAGTCTTGCCCCTTCTTCCCGGTGGTGCTCCAGTCTTGTTAAAAATAACTGCCCTTCCCTATGGAACACAGGGCTTCCCAGGCAGCACTAGTGGTAAAGAACCTGCCTGCCAATGCAGGAGACATAAGAGGTGTGAGTTTGATCCCTGGATCAGGAAGATCTCCTGGAGTAGGAAACTGCAACCCACTGTAGTATTCTTGCCTAGAGAATGGCCACGGACAGATGAGCCTGGTGGGCTACAGTCCATGGGGTTGCAGAGTCAGACACGACTGAAGCCACTTAGCACACAAGTACATACTAAGTCCCTCAGGAAAAAAAAAAAAAGTCCCTATGGAAAACATTATGGAAGCTTCTTAAAAATTTGAAAATAGAGTTACTATATGATCCAGAAATCCCTCTCCTGGGACTATACCTGGAGAAAACCATCATATGAAAAGATACACACACTCCCATAACAGCACTGTTCACAATCACCAAGACATAGAAGCAACCTAAGTGTCCACTGACAGATGAATGGATAAAGAAGATGCAGTGTGTGTGTGTGTGCGTGTGTGTATACACACAATACAATGGGGTATCACTCAACAATAAAAGAATAATGCCATTTACAGCTACATGGATGGACCTAGAGATTATCATAGTAACTGAAGTCAGCCAGAAAGAGACAGGTATCATATGATATCACTTATATGATAGGAGGAGAGTGAAAGAGCCAGCTTAAAGCTAAATCTTAAAAAACTAAGATCATAGCATTGAGCCCCATTACTTCATGGCAAATAGAAGGGGGAAAGGTGGAAGCAGTGACAGATTTCCTCTTCTTGGGCTCTAAAATCACTGCAGATGGTGACTGCAGCCATGAGATCAGAAGACGATTGCTTCTTGGCAAGAAAGCTATGAAAAACCTAGGAAGTGGGTTGAAAAGCAGAGATATTACTCCACTGACAAACGTCATATAGTCAAGGCTATGGTCTTCCCAGTGGTCACATATGGTTGTGAGAGCTGGACCATAAAGAAGGCAGAGCACCAGAGAATTGGTGCCTTTGAACTATGGTGCTGGAGAAGACTCCTGAAAGTCCCTTGAACAGCAGGGAGATATAACCAGTCAATCGTAAGGGAGATCAACTCTGAATACTCATTGGAAGGACTGATGCTGAAGCCGAAGCTCCAGTATTTTGGTCATCTGATGTAAACAGCTGAATCATTAGAAAAGTCCCTGATGCTGGCAAAGATTGAGGGCAGAATAAGAGGGTGTCAGAGGATGAGATGGTTGGATGGCATCACTGATGCAATGGACATGAATTTGGGCAAACTTCAGGAGATGGTGAGGGACAGGGAGGCCTGGCGTGCTGCAGGCCTTAAGGCCACAAAGAGTCAGACAAGACTGGGCGACTGGACACCAACAACAATCATTTATATGTGGAATCTAAAAAAAAAAAAAAAAAAAAAAAACAATTCAAATAAACTCATGTACAAAATAGAATGTACTCATAAACATAGAAAACAAACTTATGGTTACCAAAGGGGAAAGGGGGGAGGGATAAATGAGGACTTTGGGATTAATTGATACACACTACTATGTATAAAATAGATAACCAAAAAGGACTTAGTTTCAGAGCACAGGAGAACTATATTCAGTATCTTGTAATAACTTAAAATGGAAAAGAATCTGAAAAAGAATATAACTGAATCACTTTGTTGTGCATCTGAAACTAGCATAACATTGTGAATTAAATATACTTCAATAAAAAAAAAAAAAAACAAAAAAACTGTCTCCCTCCCTCTTAACCTATGCCAAGCTCTGGCGACAGTCAATCTTTGAACTCCAAGAGGGCAGGGACTACATGCTTGAGCCCATATCTGTTATATTCTCCATCACCTAACAGCACTAGTCCCATAGTACACACTTAGTAAATATTTGTTGAGTAAATGAAAATAGAGAAAACAGGAAACCAAGGCTCTGAGGACAGTTGGACTTTCAATTATTACTATGATTTTTACAAAGAGAAATATTTCTGAGAGGCAACAGAGATTTCCAGAGTGCTCTTGGCTCATTTCTCGGGATCACCAGCCCATGGTTCTCTCACCACAGGTATTTTTCATTACCATGTACATAAGGACATATAAAGTATGTGATTCCTTTGGCAATGGGCTTCCCTGGTAGTTCAGGTGGTAAAGCGTCTGCCTGCAATGTGGGAGACCTGGGTTCGATCCCCGGGTCAGGAAGATCCCCTGGAGAAGGAAATGGCAACCCACTCCAGTATTCTTGCCTGGAGAATTCCATGGATGGAGCACCCTGGTGGGCTACAGTCCATGGGGTTGCAAAGAGTCGGACATGACTGAGCGACTTCACTTAAGACGAAAGACATCCCAAAAGAGAGAGAAAAGAACAAAGGAAGAGAAACTGTCTTGAGAATGACTTAGGCTGCCCCTCCCCAGCCCATGGCCAGGATCTTGTGTCTCCTTTACTCAATACGCACTCACTCACCCAGGCCTTCAGGGAGCTGTCCTGGGTTAGTCACTTTCTTGCTTTCCTCCCAGATCCCTTTCTCATCCTGGTCCTGCCCTCCCTGATCCCTAAGCCCCAGCTGTGTACTAAAATGCTTAACGAATGAGGCTGCATTTCAACTCTTGGCCACTATGTCTCACTCCAGCCAAAGGAACCCAGCCCACAGGAAAACGATGAACTGGATGATGCTTCTCTTTAAGAATAATCCCCTTGAGAGGGCAAAGGGGCCAAGGAGTGGTTGAATTCCAGTTTTTATAACACCACTTAGTGGAGATCTCTTAAGTCCAGTGAAAAGCAATGAAGCCCTATTGATTATCACTAAAAAAAAAAAAAAAAAAGGGAGGAGAAAAATGTGTGAATTAGGAAAATTTCTCAATTGTAGTCTTTTTTTTTTTTTTTTAAGAAAAGGGAGGGGGCATTTCACACCAGACATATTTAAAATACAAAATAAAGAATTAAAAAATGGGCCTAGGGACTTCCCTGGCAGTCCAGTGATGAAGACTCTGGATCTCCAGTGCAGAGGGTATGGGATCGATCCCTGGTGGGGAAATTAAGATCTTCCATGCCATGTGGTTTGACCAAAAATGAAAAAGAAAATGGGCCCAATTGAGCAGCAGGAACGTTTTCATCAGAGGGATATGGAACCAAGACGCCAAAGACTTGGATTCCAGGTCTCTCCATGGTCCTTACTGGCTGTGTTACCTTATGTCTTCATAACTGTTTTCATCAGTAAAATGGAACTCAAGTAATGATCTTCCCTAACTCGCAGGATCATGGTGGGAGGAAAACAAATCAGGAGATGTACTCACTCCACTCCTTGAGGAGTCACACACAGAGAGGAGGCAGCCGTAGAGTCCCCCACGTGGAGTCTCCCACCTGGGAAGGCCCTTGGGACTTGGCCACTGTGGGTGCCTAGGGCACCTGGTCACTCTGTATCTGACAAGGTTAGTAAACAAGACTTTGTGGATCCCATTCAAACCAGGACATCTGTGACTAACCATATGTTTTAAATCTAAACCTAGTAAACAGCACTAAGAATCCTGAGTGCCTTAATTTATATTTTTTAACTTCCTCTCCATTGATCAAGGATCGGCATGTTATTGCATGATTTCAGTGCTTTTGACAACTCTATAAGGAGAATAATGACCATCGCCATTTCCTAGATGAGGACAGTGAATCACTGGGAGGTGAAGTAAGATGCCCAAGGTCTTACAGCTCAGTGAATGAATGGTAAAGCCCGTTTTCCAATAAATATTACATCTTCTTAACTATCCTGTCTTAAATTCCCTATGTCTTCATTCATTTGACAGCTATTTGTTGAGCACCTCCTGTATGACCATCACTGTGCTAGGTACAGGGAACACCATGGGGGAGGGTTGTGTGAAACAGGCGGTCTCCATCTGAGCAGAGCTCATAGTCCAGCTGTCCTTGAACTTGGAATCTGAACCAGGTCTGCTTCTCAGTTGGATGGGCAAAGGAGTAGAGCAGTCCAGCCTAGCCCCACAGATAAAGTGTTATCCAAAGGCCACATGATACTCAATGATTCTGCAGAATTGACTCACTATGTACTTCTCTGAGAACTGCAGCTTCCCTGGAAACACTGCTGTTATCCAGTAGTCCATGTGTTGAGGTTGGGATCTGAGTTCCACATCAAATTTATGTTAGCTCTGCTTTTCTGATCTAGGGAGCGAAGCTCAACATTATTTCTCAGCTCACAAAAACCCAGCAGTGTGTGCTTTGCCACAGTAAATGGTAAAGCATATCTCAACATATTAAAACAGATAACAGCTACTAGGAGGCCAAGGGCATTTATTGCTTATTTTTACTCCTTTTTCCTGTCTTCTTGTCTGATGTCCTGCATCTGCATACTGAATAAAATTCTGGTGAATGAATGAAACAAGAGGACCCGTTGGCTTCGCTCCATACAAAGACTGCAGACTTTGCCTCTGGGTCTGTTCAATCATTTAATACATAGCAGAATTTGTACCTAGGAGGAACCAGGTAGAGTGTTACTTGTTTCATTGCAATGGGAGGATTAAGTCAGAGCAAATAGATCAGTAGCCTCACAAAGTACAGAAAGTTGGCAAATCCTTCCTTCCCACCGATTTTCCCTGGACAGTTCCTCCATTGGTCTGTCTTAAGAACCATCACTGCCGCACAGATGAGTCCTGAATCCTTTCTAGCCCCAGGAGTTTTCTTCTCAGCCCCACGCACACGTCAGTTTGCCTGCTGGCTATCTCCCCATGAACAGTCCACAAGAACCATAGACTCCATAAGAACCAGACTCAAGACAGCACTTCCCTTGCCCCTACATCCAGCAAGTACCTCTCTGAATTCCCTGCAATAGTGAGTGTACCATTCATTCTGTAAAACGAAGAATGAAAAACAGAACAAAGCTCACATGCATTTAGTACTTGTGTTCCATGCTCTGCTGCTGCTACTGCTGCTAAGTCGCTTTAGTCGTGTCCGACTCTGTGCAACCCCAGAGACAGCAGCCCACCAGGCTCCCCTGTCCCTGGGATTCTCCAGGCAAGAACACTGCAGTGGGGTGCCATTGCCTTCTCTGTTCCATGCTCTATCTTACAACAATTAAATGTCTTTTCTTACAGATGAGAAAACTGAATTAACTTGCCCTTGGTCACATTAGTAAGTTCAAGACTTAGGATTCAAATCCAGGAAATCCAGAGTCCAGTGAGTAACCACACGACTCTCTCTCTGCCCGAGCACTGATCTGGGCATTCTTTCTTCATGACTCCACACCAGTCATTTCTCTGCCTTTTTTTTTTTATCTTACTTTGGGCATCAGGAGGCTGACTTCTATGCACCATGCCATCTAGGCTCCCTTGCCCTCTGGTTGAAGGCTGGGTGTGGTCAGTGGGAGATTAAAGGGCTGGAAGAAGGGGACATATGTATATCTATGGCTGATTCATGTTGATGTTTGGCAGAAACCAACACAATTCTGTAAAGCAATTATCCTTCAACTAAAAATAAATACATTAATGGTGAGGGTGTGGAGAAAAGGGAACCCTCTTGCATTGCTCATGGGAATGTAAATTGATACAGCCACTACGGAAGATGGTATGGAGAGTCCTTTAAAAAAAAAACAAAAAAAACTAGGGATAAAACCACCATATGAGCTAGCAACCCCTCTCCTAGGCATATACCCTGAGGAAACCAAAATTGAAAAAGGCACATACCCCAATGTTCATTGCAGGACTATCATTCTACAATAACCAGAGCATGGAAGCAACCTAGATGTCCATCAACAGATGCATGCATAAAGAAGCTGTGGTACATATATACAAAGGAATATCACTCAGCCATAAAAAGGAACACATTTGAGTTAGTCCTAATGAGGTGGACAAACTGAGAGCCTATTATGCAGAGTGAAGTAAGTCAGAAAGAGAAATATAAAGATCATATACTGATGCATATATATGGAATCTAGAAAGATGGTAGTGATGAATTTATTTGTAGGGCAGCAATGGAGAAACAGACATGGAGAACAGACCTATGGACACAGGGGGAGGGAAGAAGGGAGACGGTGAGATGTATGGAGAGAGTAACATGGAAACTTACAATACCATATGGAAAATAGATAGCCAATGGGAATTTGCTGTATGGCTCGGGGAACTCAAACAGGGGCTCCGTGATAATCTAGAAGGGTGGGATGGGGAGGAAAATGGGAGGGAGATGGGCAGGAGAGGACATATGTATACCTATGGCTGATTCTTTTTGATGTTTGACGGAAAACAACAAAATTCTGTAAAGCAATTATACTTTAGTTAAGAAACAAATAAAGTGGCAATAAATAAATAAATACATTTTGTTAAAAACGGCTGGAAGGAAGGTCGGGATGTTCACTCCCACATCCTCTCTGCTTCCTCCTGGCCTCGCTCAGTACTAGAAGGGGCTGAGTTCTAAGGTGACAGCTCCTCCCTGGGTCTGTAGTGCCCTGTCCTCACCTTGCTCCTCCATGCCCAGGGGTAGCAAGAACTCCCTATGCTGTTTTGTCCCTGGGATGCTTCTCCAGAGCCAATGCTTTCCTACCCCCTGCTCAAACCTCTGTAAATAGCCCTCCCTTCTCATCCCTGCAGCCATTCCTTCAGATTCCAAACCTTGACATCACCTGCGGCCTCCTCCCCCCATCCCCTGTCCCAGCATTATGAACGCCTGAATCCCATCCTTGGAGCGTCTCTAGTATTAGGTTCTTCCTTTCTAACCCTACCGATCTAACACTATCCCTTTAGCTTCCTACCTGGCCTACCTGCAGGCAGCCTCTTCCATCTTCAATGTATCTTCCACAACAGTGACATCTCTCCCCTTATAAAGCGCAGATTCGCTCTTCTCCTTGCCTCTTCAAAACCAATGATTCCCTAAAACCCCAAGAATACAACCAAACTCCTAAGCCTAGAGCAGGTCTTGTTCATTTGTGTATTTCTCTGGAGGCCTTGCCTGTATTTGATATATGCTGTATTGAGTGACGAGAGTATGATCATTACCTATGTGGTTATAAAAGGTATATAGCATGGGAACGCAGTGCTGTGGTGAGAGCATCCTCAAAGATTTTATCATCCCAATCTGTGCTATAATCCCAGGATGAAAAGCTTCAGAAATGCTTCCCATCCCATCTATTTTACCCTTGTTCCCGACTTAAGAGCTTCATCACACACAGCAGAGTTTCAGGTCACTCCTTCCACCCAGGGAAGCAGGACTGTGGATGGTTAGGAACACGGCATGGAGTCAACACTTCCTGTGCCCAATTCCTGCTCTCTGTTTGTACTTAAGTAAGTTCCTGAATCATTTGAAGTCAATTTTCTTCTCTGTCAAACAGGGATAACAGTCATACTTACTACACAGGATTTTGAAGGGCTTAAATGTCATGATATGTATAAAGTACAAAGCACGGTACTAGAATAAAGGAAGTCTTCAAAAATGAAAGCAGGTATAACTATCTGCCCCATTACAAAATAGGCTTATTCTATTACATATTATGGTGTCTATTGTACAAACTATGCATATAAAGCAATAATTAAACATAGACTATTTTATTTAAGCACCCCTCCCATCCCAGTGCTGAGACACATCATTAGCCCTCTATTGCAAAAGAGGAAAGTAATATGTCTTGCTTGAGGTCACACAGAAAGTGAGTGCTAGAGTCAAGAATTCACATTCTGATTCAAAAATACACTGTTCTGGGTACCGTGTTCTATGTACTATGATGTCTTATTAAAAGATTATTTTTTCAGAGGAATGGATAAAGAACTGGTATATATATACACAGTGGGGTATTACCAGCCATTAAGAAGAATGAAATAATGCTATCTGCAGCACCATGGTTGGATTTAGACATTATCATGCTCAGCGAAGTAAATCAGATACAGAGGGAGAGATATCTTATGACACCCCTTATATGTGGAATCTAAGAAGAAATGATAAAAAGGAACTTATTTACAAAACAAAAACAGACCCACATGCCTAGAGAACAAACATAGGGTTGCCAGTGGGGAAGGATGGGGGTAAGGGATAGGTGGGAGGTTTGAGATAGACGTGTACACACTACCATATTTAAAATAATCACACATACCTACTGTTCAGCACAGGGAACTCAATGCTATGTGGCAGCCTGGATGGGAGGGGAGTTTCAGGGAGAATGGATCCATGTAGCATTTCCCAGGTGGTGCCAGTGGTAAAGAATCCACCTGCCAATGCAGGAGACACAAGAGACGCAGATCCATTCCCAGGGTCGGGAGGACCCCCTGGAAGAGGGCATGGCAACCCACTCCAGTATTCTTGCCTGGAGAATCCCATGGACCTGGGAACCTGGCGGGCTACAGTCCTTGGGTCCCAAAAAGTTGGCCGTGACTGAAGTGACTTAGAATGCATGCACGGATACATGCATGTATGTAGATACATGCATATATGGACATACATACATATATGTATGACTGAGCTGCTCTGCTGTGCAGCTGAAACGATCACAACATTGTTAATCAGCTATACTCCAATATAAGATAAAATATAACATAAAAATAAATAATACAAAAATCGTGTAAAATAAAGTAATAAAATAACAAAGCTTTAAAAAAGGTCATTTTTCAAAACCTAGCTCAAATTCTCCTTCCTCCATGAACTCTTCCTTAACTTCTTGGGAAGGATTCACTAATCTGTCTTCTGCAGTCCAGAAGCACCCCCACTACCAACCTATAAATTAAATGAAATTATTTGTATGCTATCTTTGGAAATTCCCATTTCTGGCTCCTTCACTAAACTCTGCAAGCTTGGAGGACATCTCTGCTGTCACATTCATCCATGCAATCTCAGTGACCATCTCAGTACCTTGCATAAGGTAGAAAGGAAGACAGGAAGGCAATCCATGTGCAGTAGTATTTATCGGTCAGAATAAACCAGTTATGTTTCAGTAGTAAACAATCTCCCAAATCTTTCAAAAACAAAGGTTTGTTTCTCAGAATTTACATTTTCTCCTTGCAGGCTGATTGGAGCTCAGCTCCATGTCACCTTTACTTTGGGACCCTGGCTGAAGGAGCAGCCCTTGCTCCATTACTGACAGTCTCATGGAGGACGGATGAAGACACACCAACCATTAAAGTTTTAGCTTCATAGCGACACACCTGCTCCTATTCACATCTCAGTGGTCAAGGGAAGGCAAGGGACCACTTCTGATGTCAGGGGCAGGAATATAACTGTCTTCCAGAGAGGGGCTCTGACTATGGAGGAACAGAAGTCTGACTTATCAGACAGAGTAAATGGTGAATCTGGAAGCCAGCTCCATTTAGAAGGGGAAAAACAGCTTGGTATTGAAGACCTACTATGAGCCTGGAAGTATCTCCTATGTTCAACATGGAATCCTCATTTACACACACACACACACACACACACACATCCATGAGGGTGCAGAATACTGCTTCAGTTTTACAGACAAACAATCCAAGGTTTTAAGAAGGAAAATAAAGTAAGCTCATGCCTATGGTAAAACAGTAGAACCGTTCTACTGGTAGAACAGTAGGTTTGGGCTGGAGTCTAACTCTAAAGCGTTACACTGTTCCCTTTGGTTTTGAGACTTCTAACTAAAAAGTATCACTCTTTCTACAAGAAATGGAGTAAATTGTTACTATTAATACTTGAAGTATCCTGCCTGAAACAGCAGTTTTGGCATCACTGGCTAGACACGCGGATTCTCAGGCTTCACTCCAGCTTTTCTGAAGCAGAATCTGCATTTTTAACAAGATCTTCAGGTGACCTGAAGGCATATTCACATTGCAAAGCAACATGAATGGACTTAGAGACTGTCATGGTAATACAGACATATAGATACATGAAATGATACAACTGTTGGGAAGTCAGAGAAGGATTATAGGAAGATGTGATGAGTTGAATTCTAAAGGAGGAAGAGTTAACTGGATAAAGAAAAGGAAGGGGATTGAAAAAGCAGGGGATGGAGTCAAGACAGAGGTCAGGACAGGTGGGGGACAGTGAGGGCCAAAGTCCCTCGTAGCAAGTGTGAGGGCTTCAGGCTCACATGACCAGAAGGTGAAGTTGGCGGTCCTGCCTCCTGCACGGTCCCTTTGCATCATAAGATCCCAAGATTTCCTTAACACAAGCCATGAGATCCATTTTCCCTCGTAACCTTACCCCACCCATCCTGTATCCCAGTTAGGGCTCCAGGAACTGGGATTCCCAGAGGCAAGGACAAAAAGGGAATTGCTGGCCACATGGAACATCAGCACTTCATGGACCAGAAGGGGAGAGAGGTGTTGAAGTGTGGTGCTGAGGGCGGAGGGAAGTAGGGTGTGGATGAAACAGCTCTGGAGGCATGGAGGGGCCAGGTTGTTAGTCATCTGTCCTCAAGCAAGTGACAATGTAGGTGCCCCTGGATAAAAAGCCAATTAAAGTACAATTAACATCCCTGAACTGCGGTTCTGAGTGCACGCCAGATAGAGGTTTGGAGATCATTAAATATGGGGGTGAGTGAGTGGAGGGGCTGCAGGCTCAGGGTGGAGGGAGAAAAGCCCTTCTCTGAAGCCATCGCTCTCTTTGGAGGGGGGGGGGTTCTCTGTCACAACCAGTCCCAGCATGGATGGGGCAGGAGACCTCTGTATGGGGGAAGCAGACGGACACAGAAGGCCTTTTTCTTCTTCCCCTTCTCCCCAAACCTCAAGAATAGATGCAGCAGCTGCAAATTCATGTTGCTGAGTACAAACGCTTCCTGAGTAAAGAATGGATGGGAGGGGACCTCCTCCTGGCAGCTACGTCCTAGGAACCCACTCAGTCTATTAAATTAGCAGGTTCCTCTCTTGCGGCAAGGGCGCTGGAGAATGAAAGGCCAAACGGATCAGTTTCATGGAATCTGAGACTGATAAATTTTCAGAGCTGGGAGGCTCCTTGGAGAGCATCTGGTTCAATATCCCCTTATTTTTTTCAGATGAGGAACCTGCAGCCCAGAGATAGGAAATAACTTCTCTAAAGTCACAGTTGCTACTTGAAACTCAAAACTAAGAAGCACCAAATGATGGAAAGTGAATTCTCTCCATAATTTATCACTTCTGCATGTTTAGTATTATATTGAATTTACTTTTGATAAGGAGTACCTGCAATCTCAGAGGTAATTTACTGTGAAAGAGAATTCTTAAGATTCCATCATTATTAACATTGACTTGAATTAGGTTGCATTTTATATTGGAACATGAGTTTAATTTAACCCACGGCAAACAATTCTCTCAGTTAGAAAAAAAAAAGTCTCCTTTCCACAATGAGAAGGCAGTCTGGCTTCTTACAGAGATAATACTAATATGAGTTGCAATTCTTTGCCTATGTCTGCCTTTTCAATCAGATTTTCACACCTGTCTTTAAATCTTCATTAGTGCCCATTGTTAGGCTGGGCACCTTGGAACAGGTAATCAGTCCTCACTACAGCATGGATGTGACAAGCCCGACAGATGAGGGAAGAGGTAGCTAGACTCAGCCTGAGTTAATGAACATCAGGTGATCGGCTCCATGCTAAACTCTGAGGATGCAAAGATCAGAATTCAGAATGTTAGAACCCACTCCTCTAGGAGCTCACCAGCACTGCCACCATAATGCAAATCAGAAAAAGGGGATGGGAAAAGGGTAATGTCCCCCAAACAATCATAACCTTCTTTCTTCATTTGCCTGGAGCTGGACTCAGCCCATGGTGAGGCCACCTCCCTGGACCGTTGACCGTTGTTGTTTCCTTCCTCTCCTTTATCCACTTAACTCTTCCTCCTTTAGAATTCAACTCGTCACATCTTCCTAAGTCTCTCTAAGTCATGTCCCCTAAGTTGTGTCTAACTCTTTTGCAACCCCAAGGACTGTAGCCCTCTAGGCTCCTCTTTCCATGGGATTTCCCAGGCAAGGATACTGCAGTGGGTTGCCATTTCCTTCTCCAGGGACTCTTCCAGATTCAGGGATCGAACCTGTGTCTCCTGCTTGGCAGGCAGATTCTTTTCCACTGAGCCACCTGGGAAGACCATGAAATGGAGCTCATATTTCTCCATCTGAAGATGCATTGTCCAATATGGTGGACCCTAGCCACAAGTGGCTATTTAAATTTAAATTAATATTTTAAAATAAAATTCAGTTCCTTGGTCTCACTTAGCTACATTTCAAGTGTCCAATGGCCACCTGTGGCTAGTGGCTACCATGTTGGACAGTGTGGGTTTAGAAGTTTCCATCATTGCAAAAAGTCCTATTGGACACTGACAGTCAAAGGGTTGGCTTTGTCTGGCTTCCCCAGGGAGAGAACATTCTGCCTAAGAGGTATGCAAAAGAGGTCAGGAGGTCATTATTAATAGATTCAGGCATCAGAATGACGGCTTCTGCTGGGCACAGGGTGGGCAGAGGTAGCTCTCCACTGGCTGACCCCAGGGTCTGGTATAACCACACCTGACACCTGTTCTGCCTGTATTTCTCCAAATGATGCTGGGGTAAACACTCAAACTGTGCATGTCATCTGCATTTCCTCACAAGCCTTGCCAGTGTCTTCTATTGCAGCTGAAGTCTATCCAATACCCGGGATGTGAGATAATGCTGTTAACCAACATTCATCATGTGCTTATACCATATGCTACCGTGGCGCTAAGTGCTTTCAGAATCATCTTCCACTTGCTCACCAAGAACCCCTGTGCTTACAACATGCAGATGAAGAAGTGGAGGAGGCCCGGAAAGAACTTGCCCAGGCTTACAGCCAACGAGTGGAGAGTCAGAAACCAGACCCAGACAGTCATCTCCAGAGCCTGAGCCTGAACCACCAGTAGAACTGTTTCTGAGAAGCTGGCCACAGCCCAGAGCTGAATATTTTCTGGAGGAAAGACATCTAAACACATCAATTCTCACTTATACAACCATCCTATGGGAGAACCCACTTTCCAGTCTTTACAAGCACTCTCTGCGGGTTTGAAAGGGTTTGGTGGGGAAAGTGCTTTTTGAACTGTCAACACCCATCTGAGTGCCAGGGGTCATTAAAAGGAAAAAAAAAAAAAACTGATTGCTGACACTGACCTTTAGGTCAGAACTATTTCAGCTGAATAATCTGGAAGCTTGTTAGATACGCAGTTTCTTTGGACCCACTCCAACCGGTTCACTGCATAGGTCCAGGGCACCCTGGTCCTGGCAACCACTTTAGTATTCTTGCCTGGAGAATTCCATGGACAGAGGAGCCTGGCAGGCTACAGTCCATGGGGTCACAAAGAGTTGGATATGACCAAAGCGACTTAGCACCTATGCACAGGTCCAGGGCACAGGGGTCTTCATTTGCACCAGTGCCTCAGGTGGTCTGATGTGGGAATTCTTGGGTTCCCTCCTCTGAAAAATGCTGATTTTAGGTCTCCAGCTTTGGGACCCTGATGATCCATATGCACATAGAGCAAAGCAGAGAATTTATTAAAGGAGAAACTCAGCCCTGCCCAGTGGAGAGATGGGGTGGCTGGCTCTCCAGATTCCTTCATAATCCTTAACCATCCAAGGAAGGCGCCAGTCCTATCCTGAGCAGGGCTGAACAGAGGGAACTGCTCCCTGTGGGCACCAGAGCACATCTCCGGGCACTTTCGGAGGGGAAGGCCAGTCTGCTCTCCTTACCTCCTAGTCTTTCTTAAAACTCACTTGGGACAAACAGAAGACTGTCTGAAAGGTATACAGTCTTTCCATTTCTTCTCCCCCTTCAGCTTTATTGAGATAGAATTGACCCATAACGTTGTAAGTTTAAGGTATGCGATGTGTTGCCTTGATACACATTACTGTGAAATGACCACAATAATGTTAGTTAATACCTCCATCACGTCACGTAATTACTTGTGTGTGTGTGCTTGTGTGTGTGTGTGTGTGCTTGTGTGTGTGTGTGTATGTGGTGAGCACATTTAACTCCTTAGCAACTTTCAAATATTGAATACAGTATTGCTAACTGTAGTTAGCATACTGTACATAAGATCCCCAGAATGTATTCATCTTAAAATTTGATTTTGTACCTTTGATCAAGATTTCCCCCATTCCCACCAACCCCTAGGCCCTGGCAACCACAATTTCTCTCTCTGTTTTTATGAATTTAGCTTTTTAAAAAGATTTTACATGCAAGTCTCTGTGTGACTCATTTCAGTTACCTTAATGCCCTCAAGGTCCACCTGCGCTATTGCAAAAGGCAGGCTCCTCTTCTCTTTGTGAATTTTCCCTGTTCACTCTTTGCAATCCCATGCACTGTAGCCCGCCAGGCTCCTCTGTCCATGGGGCTCTCCAGGGAAGAATACTGGAGTGGGTTGCTGTTTCCTAATCCAGGGTATCTTCCCAACCCAGGTTTCGAACACAGGTTTCCTGCAATGCAGGCAGATTCTTTACTATCTGAGCCACTGGGGATGCTCATATATTAATGGACACTTGGTTATTTCCATGTTTTGTCTATTTGGAGAATTTATGAGAGAGTTTCAACAGTAGACTCAAGCAGAAGGAAAATAATTAGCAAACTAGAAGGCAGGTCAGCTGCACTTATCCATTCAGAAGATCAAAAAGAATAAAAAAAATAAAAAAGAGTGAAGAACATCTTCTGAATTATGAGATACCATTAAGGGAAATAATCTATGCATTTCTGGACTCCCAGAAGAAGAGAGGGATAAAGGGGGAGGAAGTTTACTTAAAGAAGTAATGGCTGAGAACTACCCTAATCTGGGGAGAGATTTGGATATCTGAGTTCATGAAGCTCATAGAGTCTCCCGAAAAATTTTCACCCCAAATGCTATCCTATGAGGCATATTATCATAAAACGGTCTAAAATCAAAGAAAGAATTTTTTAAAGTAGCAAGAGAAAAAAAATCTCACCACAAGGCAACCCTCATGAGGTTATCAGTGGCTTTCTTGGACTTCCCTGGTGGCTCAGACGGTAAAGTGTCTTGCTTACAATGTGGGAGACCTGGGTTCGATCCCTGGGTTGGGAAGATCCTTTGGAGAAGGAAATGGTAACCCACTCCAGTACTCTTGCGTGGAAAATCCCATGGACAGAGGAGCGTTGTGGGCTACAGTCCAAGGGGTCGCAAAGATTCGGACACGACTGAGCGACTTCACTTTCACTTTCTCAGCAGAAACCTTGTAGGTGAGGAGAGAGTGGAATGATACATTCAAAGTGCTGAAAGAAAAAAGTCTGCCAAACAAGACTACTTTACCCAGCACGCTGTCCTCCAGAAATGAACTGAAAAAGCCTTTCCCAAACAAACAAAATTTGAGGGAGTTCATCACTAGCCCTTCCTTACAAGAAATACTGAACAGAGTTCTTTAAGCTGAGTTGAAATGATGCTGGTTAATAACATGAAAACATGAAAATGTAAAGCATAGGTGGAAAGTAAGTTTATAGTCAAATCCAGAATACTCTAATACTGTAATAGAGCCGTGTATTAACTACATAACTCAAGGATAAAGGTTAAAGGACAGAAGTATTTAAAATAACTATAATAATTTGGCAGTGGATATATAATATAAAAATGCAAATCTGACATTATAAACATAAAATGTGACTGGGCTGTAAAAGGGTACGGTTTCTGCACACAACTGAAGTTGGTATCAACTTATTGGGTTGTCCAAAGAGATCGTTCAGGTTTTTCCATTATACCTTAACCTGAATGAACTCTTTGGCCAATCTAATAATATAGGCTGTTATATCAGTGAGATGCATTATGTAAACCTCGTGGTAACCACAAAGCAAAAAGAGAAGTATTATAGCACACCACTTTGGAAAATCATTGATTCACAAAGGAAGACATCCAGAGAAAAAGGGCGCAATAAGAGAACTATGAAATAGTCAAGAAATAATAAAAGGGCACCACACACCCTTACCTGTCGATTTTTAGTCTAAATGTAAATTCTGCAGTTAAAAGGCACAGCATTGCTGAAGGTGTTAAAAAACAAGACCCAACTACATGTTCACTACAAGAGACTCACTTCAGCTTCAAGGATATACATAGGCTCAAAGGGAAGAAATGAAAAATAGATTCAGTGGGAATAAAAGCCAAAAGAGAGCGGGGGTGTCTACACTTATACCAGACAAAATGGACTTTATGTCAAAAACTATGATGAGACAAAGGTCATTATATAATGATAAAGGGGTCAAATCATGAAGAAGATACAACAACTGTAAATATATATGCATGCAACCATGGAGCACCTAAATATGCTCTCCATCTCATCCTGGTCAGCCCATCAGAGGTGAGCTTAAATGGCATGGTTTTGAATGCTTGTTGAAAGATTTTTACCAAGTTGCATTTTGGCCTGCTATAAGGAAAGATGCTAAGTGAATCTCTCTCTTGAATACACTTAAAGGATGCTCCTGAGTACACCATGCCATAACATTTTCCCCTCCTGAGGAGCAATGGGGAAAACTGCTTTCAGGTTGCAGGTCCAGGAAAACCTGAGCTTCTCTTAAGCAATGGCCTTGGGTTTATTGCAGACACTGAGGTTTGAAAGTTAATAAATTCCATTTTCCTTCATGTTCTGGCTATTAGGAAGCACAAAACCAAATTTGCTACCAACCTCCAGCAAGATGTTAAGGCCTATGAAATGCATACACTGACCCCACTCCTGGCTTGGTAAGTTTTTATTTACTTATTTATTTTAATGAACTTTGAAGACTTAACTAAAGAACTCAAGGGGGAACGTGAAGAAGGTGGCTTTGCAGTACATGTCCTGCTACAAATTAGGACTTCTAGGCATTTCTTTCTTTCTTTTTAATTTTTAGCCACACCACCCAGCATGTAGGATCTGAGTTCCTGGACCAGGGATCGAACCCATGCCCCCTGCAGTGGCAGCATGGAGTCTTAACCACTGGACTGCCAGGTCAGTCCCTCTATTAAGCATTTCTCTGCTCTCACATCCTTCCTTAGAGCTATTCAGTAGATATTTTATTTTTCTTCCCTCATTTTTTCTTTTGCTTTGGCATCTTTAAACTATTTTTTCCTTCTTACACTGCATGCAATTTTGTAATCTGCTTCAAAACAAGTTTCTTTTAATGAGCCAGGCAATTTCATGAATCTTTGCCTAGAATATTTATTAATTGTGCCTGGAATTGTTCTAGGTATGAGGACAACCTTAGTGAATAAACTAGACAAGTTTCTTGTGACAGTATTCACATTGTACTGGCTGTTTGGGAAACAGAACTGAACCAGGGAGTGAAATAACTTCACAGAGTGGCCAGCTTTGTAAAGGAAAATAGAAAAGGTGGTAGCAAAAGAGTGGGAAGAAGAATCATGAGCTAGGATGGGAGATAAGGCCTTTCAAGGAGATAATATTTGAACTGAACTCTGAAGGTGGAGGTACCTGCCACTCAAAGATCTGGCATGAGTATTCTGGGCAGAGCAACGAGCAAGTGCAAAGGCCCCGAGGCAGCAATGAGCATGATGCACAGGAAGAATATCTGTGCCCACCTGGTAAGCTTTACTTGGTTTTTAAAGCCATCTTACCACCATCTGCTCTCTCTTTTTAGTAAATCTCCATCGCTCTCTACATCTTTCAAAGACAAGGTCCACTACTTTATCACTATACTCCTATACCTGCACAATCCACGCTAAATTGTACATGCCTGCTTACAAGCACGCCTTCTCCACCAGACCATGAGCGCCTGTGGTGTCCTTGGGTAGGAAGGAAGAAGCATCTTCCTTCTCTCCAACACAGTTCTGGCACATAGAAAACACACAGTTTTATTTCCCAAGCTAACTCTCTGCTAGGTTGATAACGCAGGCAATGCTTGCACTTGAGCCCGATATACAGGCGCAGCTCTAAGGTACATTTTTCCCATTTGCAGAGCCACGAGTTGCTCCTGCTCTGCTTGTGACCTGAATAGATTGGCAGCAGAGAGCCAGCCGCCCCGGTGCGCACAGCCAGCCTCTGGGAGGAGGGAGCCCGCTGCCTCTTTCCTCTGAAGAGCTCCTTCTGGGAAAGGAATGACTCTTCCAGCGGTATTGGATTTCCCTGCAAGATTTATGACCCAATTTAAAGTTATGGGGCTTTTATTAATTATAATAAACACCAATTTCATTACACTTCAACTTCCAAAGAAATTACATACTATGGAAGGGAAATAAAATGTTAGGTTTGTGCTCATGCCAGGCACACATTAACTGGCTGGGTACCGTGTTCGTCTTGGCTGCTCAGCTGGAAGGGGCATTTTGGAAGGAAGAGCCTAAGGCACTGTTTCCAGAACTTAAATCTACTTGGTCAAAAATAATGAAAATGAGCTATGCCACCACAGGGAGCTTGTAGGATCATTTTCTTTATGAGGGTCTGTGTTGGGTAATGTACTTGGGTCCTAAGCCCTGAGTTGTGAACTGTCTCTTACTTGCTGTGTGATTTTAGTAGGTTACTGCTCCTCTCTGAGGCTTAAAAAGCCTCATCTTAAACAAGACAGGATCTAGGTCAGGAATGGCAAATAGATTGTATCTCCTGTGCCAATTTCACAGCATACAATGTGGTCACCTACAAAGCTATGTTGAGAAGGATTCTGACATTTCATCCAGGATTCCTGGGCAAGAGCAGTATGATCAATTAAAAATATTAGCCAGGGGAAAAATCCAGAAAGGTAGTCAGACATAATGCTTCCCAGGTGGTTCAGTGGTAAAGAATCTGCCTGTCAATGCAGCGGATAAGTTTTGATCTCTGGGTGGGGAAGATCCTCTGGAGCAGAAAATAGCAACCCACTCCAGTATTTTGCTTGGGACATCCCATAGACAGAGGAGCCTGGTGGGCTACAGTCCATGTGGCTGCAAAAGAGTCAGATATGACTTTGACTAAACAAGGACAAGCCAGACATAGGCTGAGTACTCACTATTTCAGGAAACAGCTGATGATTGTAAAGCCCAATTTAGATTTCTACAGTTTACTTTAAGGCTGCATAGCTAGTTAGTAGCAGACCTAGGACACAAATCTCTGAATTTTAGATTCTTAGTTCAGAATCCTCACGTATAAAATAGGTAAAATGGATCAGACTTTAGGGTGTTGTAAGGATTCAGTGATGCTACTTATACGCATTTTGCAGGAGAAGACACTCAGCAAATCTTTCCCCAATCTTTCCGCAGCCCCATCCTGCCCTGAGCTCATAAATCCATGCCGACCGGTGGCCCTCTCCATCTGGTGTGGGTTTTAGAATGCTTCCTCTTCCAAAGCTTCACCTTAGTCGATGTCAGGTATTGACTACATGGGTTTTGCCAGTCACATCCCCTTTGGGCAAAACCTATAACCCCATAGATCCCCAAAGGAGAAATTTATTTTCAAGCTGCTTGATTTTAGGGTTTTTATTGTTATGGACGTTCCGACTCTGTGCTACTTTTGTTTTTGCTGGGGAATGGAAAATATTTTGACACTTCTGGGATGATGGGGTTTGATGAACCCCCTAAGGGGGTGGTGGATTCAGCAACTTTGTGCAATTGCTTCCTGCCAGATGTGAAATTAAGCTTCTGGGTACAAACCCAGAGTGCATTTGAGATAATGGGTGGGAAAGCCTGTTGGGGCTCCGGAGGAGGAGAAGAAGGGAGAAAGATCAAGTGAAGCTGTGTGTGCGTGTGTGTGTGTGTGTGTGTGCACGCGTGTGCACATGTGTGCATATGCGCTGGACCTCATGATGTTCACTATTGCATACTTCCGAGGACAGAACAGACCCCAGCAGAGTGAGATGCACCCTTGGGGCTGTCCTCATCTCTCACCAGGTGCCCCCATTGCTAGAGTCACACTGACACCCCCTTGTGGTTATGAGCCCACATTTGAAGAGTCATTCAGAGCTGAGTTTGAATCCACACTTCAACACTCACTAGCTGGGTGAACTTGGGCCAGTCCCTTAACTTTAATCATCCTCAGTTTCCTCATCTGTAAAATGAAATTAATCACAGCAGAGTGAATAGTCAGTTGGCATTTGGCAGTGACTGGATAGGAAGTGCTATATTCAAGACATCTTGGCTATAGCATAGGATTGGCTTAGCACTAAGTCACTGCACAACAGTGGACAAGACACGGGTCCTTGCTGGGCCTCAGTCTCCCCAGCAGTTCACAAGGATGGGGACTGGTAAGCTCCCAGACCCTTCCAGTTCTGACCGTGGGCATGAATGGTAAACGCTGTCTGAACTCCTAGAACTCACGGAGCTCTGGGATAACATGTTCTGCTGTCCATCCTATAATTCTGGCTCATATTGGGAAAGGTCAGACTCCCAGGTTTTATATCCAAGCTCTGGGCTTTCTAAGTGCATGGCTTTGAGGAAGTTGTTGAAACCCTCTGTTCTTCTACTTGCCCATCTGAGTTAAAATGAGAGTCAGCAGCAGCAGCAGCAGCAGTATAGTGGCAAGGACAGAATTTCCTCCAAGCCATGGGCTTACCCCTTGTCTGACCAGTGGTAAGTGCTGAAGCAGTAGGTACCACTTATAGGAAAGACCCCTGTTCATGTGAGACTGGGCTTCTTTTAAGAAAGGATGGAGCCTAAACTGCCCCTTAGGAGGCTGCCTAGTTTAGTTTTGGCTGACAGGCAAAGAGTTCTTTAAAAGCCTTCATAATTTAGGCATGGCTGAAACTTGGATGCCTTTCCAGGCTGGTCTGGGTGGGGTGTCTTCTCTGATTATCTTCCAGAATGCTGTGAACTAGTGTCTAACCCACATGTTCTAAAATACTGGGATTCTTTTAAGATCATGACATAAGAGGCAGAAGCTTGGTAAGGCAAGAACATGGACTTTAGACCTGGAAAAACCTGAAGTCACATCCTGAATCCACCTCTTCCTAGGTACATGACTTTGCAGCAAACACATCTAACTTCACTGAGCCTCAGTTTCTTCATCTGTGAAATGGAGACAAGGTAGCTGCCCTGGCAGGGTCATTATGAGGATTAAATGAAATAAAAATGAAAACTACTTAGCCTATATGGGCTTCCCAGGTAGCTCAGAAGTAAGGAATCTGCCTGCTAATGCAGGAAACATAGGTTCTATCCTTGGATTGGGAAGATCCTCTGGAGAAGGAAACGGCAATCCCCTGCAGTATTCTTGCCTGGGAAACCTCATAGACAGAGGAGCTGGGTGGGCTACAGTCTACGGGGTTGCAAAAGAGTCAGATACAACTTAGTGACTAAAAAAACAACACTTAGCCTATAGTAGATACTCGGTGAGGAACAGTATTTTTCCACTGTGAATGTGTGGCTGTGTTGATATAGTTTGTTAGTGTCAGTAGCTCAGTCATGTCCGACTCTTTGCGACCCGACAAACTAGCCCACCAGGCTCCTCTATCCATGGGATTCTTCAGGCCAGAATACTGGAGTGGGTAGCCATTCCCTTCTCCAGGGGATCTTCCCAACCCAGGGATCGAACCCAGGTCTCCTGCATTCTTTACCAACTGAGCTACAGGGACGATCCCTATTGATATAATTATCTACCTCTAATTGCTTCTAGCTGCTGCTGCTGCTGCTAAGTTGCTTTAGTCGTATCCGACTCTGTGTGACCCCATAGATGGCAGCCCACCAGGCTTCGCTGGCCCTGGGATTCTCCAGGCAAGAACACTGGAGTGGGTTGCCATTTCCTTCTCCAATGCATGAAAGTGAAAAGGGAAAGTGAAGTTGCTCAGTCGTGTCCTACTCTTCGCAACCCCATGGTTTTGAATGCCTTTCCTCTTTCTGCCTGAGGGTAGAGGGTAGAGGGCAAAGGGAAGGGTGAGCCAGAGCTCTACTGAACCTGTCTTTGGGCCAACTCTGTGTTTCTCTCCTTAGTCCACAGGTCTCTTCCCCTAGGATGGCATCTTGCAAGCTTGTGCAGAAACGGAACTCATTTCTGCAAGATTCCTCCCATTTTCCATCACTAGCATTATCTTCCCCACCCCTTCAACCGTTCAGCCCACTCTATCAGATGCTTTCTTGGGGGAAACTTCCCTCCCTGCGGGGGCGGAGTCAGTTCTGATTTTGCATACGCAGAGAGTCAAGTGGCTCCAGCACAGCCCAGGGATGAATATTCATCGTCCCTCCGCAGCTGTGCAGTGGACATAAAATGCTGACGGAGGAGGATGGGCAGGGTCTGCACGCTCCGCCCGCGAGGGCTCAGAGCTCCCAGAGGACCCATTAGCCCAGTGGTCCGGCTCCTGCTCTCTGTGGCTTGGTGGATTCTGTGAGTTCCTCTCTGGCTTCAGAAGTGGCTCCAACCTCAGGGCGACAGTATCTCTTGCTCTCCCGGCATCTCACCACTCTGAATCCTCTCAGGACTAATGCGTAGCATTAGTTTATGATACAGGAAAGAGTTTAGCCCCTAGATTACAATCCACACTGTCTCTTGGGACCCTGGTCACAGGAGGCAATGCTCACAAGGCATTCCAAAAGCCTGGCGCCCCCTGGGGTTGTACCAAGTGGTGGCCTTGACCCTCCCTGTTGTTCACTCTTTGCTGTTCTCTGCAAGCGTCCACAGCAAGGCAGACCCTGTGGTTAAAGGGTAATTGGGGAACATCCAATCCTGATAAAAGCAGATGCTAATAAGGGGTAGCTCTTTCATCCTACTGAATTGGGATCTTGGGATGGATAGGTAAGGGCTTCGGGATCTTGAAGTTTGACTGAAGCTCCCCAGATGATGGTGATGGGCAGGCCTGTTGGAGAGCCAGTGTCACACCATGTTAAAGGGATGTTATCACTTAGCAGGTTACCTGCACATATGGCCAGGAGAAGGGCATTGAAAAGGAGGAACTTTGGGGAGAAACCTGAGTTGCTATTCCAAATACTGTGTATCAAGATGAGACACACTCAGAGACCATTTCCTCCTTCCAACATCATTGATATTCTGCAGTGTCTACCAAATGCCCTTTTGTTGCTCCAGGGAAAGAGTGATTTTGCCCGGGTCTCTCCCTTCCTCCCGCCCGCTCCTTTTCACATTAAACTTCATATGTGGCATCTCACCCACCATACTTTGTGCTGCTCAAGGACAAAGTGTGTGTGTGCTAAGTCACTCAGTCCTGTTCGACTCTTTTTAGCCCCGTGGACTGTGGCCTGCCAGGCTCCTCTGTCCATATGATTCTCCAGGCAAGAATACTGTAGTGGGTTGCCATTTCCTGCTCCAAGGGTTCTTCCCGACCCAGGGATCAAACCCACATCTCTTGTGTCTCCTGTATTGGCAGGCAGATTCTTTATCACTGTGCCACCTGGGAAGCCTCTTCAAGGACAAACAGCATTTCTTCATCAGCTTTGTGCTGCTATGACACTGTAGAGCATCTGCTCTGTGGTGGCATTGAACAAATGAGTTTATATTGAACAAAACGTGTCTTTATACAGCTTTTTAAAATAGGCTTATAGTGACCTTAACTGGAAATCAAGTTTGAAGCCACTTACAACATACAAAAGGCAAGGCTGTAAAGTGGGAAAACCACATTTGCAATGCATGCATGCATACATGTTAAAGCATGCTGCATTTCAAACCCACCTCCTTGGAAAGTTACACACTCCATCCAACAATATTGTTTTTGCTCCAGTGTATCTGAAACCGTAGTAACTCAGACGGTAAAGCGTCTGCCTACAATGCGGGAGACCCAGGTTCGATCCCTGGGTCAGGAAGATCCCCTGGAGAAGGAAATGGCAACCCACTCCAGTACTCTTGCCTGGAAAATCCCATGGACTGAGGAGCCTGGTAGGCTACAGTCCATGGGGTCTCAAAGAGTCAGACACGACTGAGCGAATTCACTTCACCTCACTTCACTTCACTTCATCTGAAATCCTAGTTTCACGGCTGTTGTCTGCTAGCTGAAGGGTTGGGCTGAGGTCTGACTGGGGTGGAGTGGTCTCACTGGGATGGGGGAGCCCACCCGTGGCTAGAATCTGGCCCTAGAAGTACAGCTGTACTTCTGGGAGGAAAGGGTCTGTTGAGTGGATGATCATCTCAACTGGGAAAACAAGTCTGAGAGTGAGGATGGGCTGTGGAAGTGTATTGATTGACCCCAGGGGTGCCAGGGTGAAACTGAGAGCGGATGATGAATATAGGTTATTGGGACAGATAGGGTAATTCCAACTACTTATTCTCAAACCAGAGGAGTCAGTGACAGAAAAATGCTCTGGGTTCACAAGACGGTGACCCATTTTCCTTGCAACTATACAACATACTGGCAGGCAGAGGGATTTCAAATCAGACGACATTTCATTTCATTTTATTCCCAATGGGGTGCCCTGCCCACATTTTTTATTATTATTATTTTTTAAATTTTTATTTGAAAGATTTCTAAGATTACAGAGCAGTTACAAAAATAGTATAACCCTCATCTATACCCTTCACCCAGCTTCCTCCAAAGTTAATGACATACAGAACCACAGTACAAGGATCAAAACCAGGTAATCAACATTGGTGCAATACTATGCCTCAAATGCTAGACATCACTTGAATTAGATCCGTTTTCCTCTAGTATTTCTTTTTTCGGCCTCAGAATCCAACCTAAGATGCCACAATGCATTTAGTTGTTATATATCTCTTTAGTTTCTTCCGATCTGTAATCACTCCTTTTTCTTTCATGATCTTGGCAATGGAGATGAGTACTGGTCCGCTCTTTTAGAAAAGGTCTCTCAATTTTGTCTCCATTCTAAATGGAGAAAATACAAAACTGTTAACCCTTTTGCACTGTTGGTGGGACTGCAAATTGATACAGCCACAGTGGAGAACAGTATAGAGGTTCCTTAAAAAACTAAAAATAGAAATACGACATGACCCAGCAATCCCACTAACTGAGCATATACCCTGAGAAAACCATAATTCAAAAAGACACATGTACCCCAGTGTTGACTGCAGCACTGTTTACCGCAGCCAGGACCTGGAAGCAACCTAGATGCCCATCGGCAGATGAATGGATAAAGAAGATGCGGTGGTACATGTATACAATGGAATATTCTTCGGCCATAAAAAGGAATGAAACTGGGTCATTTGTAGAGACATAGATGGAGCTAGGGTGTGTTATACAGAGCGAAGTAAGTCAGAAAGAGAAAAGCAAATGTTGTATATTAATGCACAGATATGGAATCTAGAAAAATGGTACAGACGAGCCTATTTGCAGGGCAGGAATAGAGACATAGATGCAGAGAATGGACAAGTGGGCACTGCGGGGAGGGGAAGGGGGGACAAACTGGGAGAGTGGAACTGACATATATACACCATCATGTGTAAAACAGATAGCTAGTGGCAAGCTGCTGTGCAGGGCACGGAGCTCAGCTCAGGGCTCTGTGATGACCTAGAAGGCTGGGAAGGAGACTCAAGAGGAAAGGGGATATAGGTATACTTATAACTGAGAAGGAAATGGCAACCCAGTCCAGTATTCTTGCCTAGAGAATCCCATGGACAGAGGAGCCTGGCGGGCTACAGTCCCTGGGGTCACAAAGAGTTGGATGTGACTTAGTGACTAAACAACAATAGCTGACTCATGTTATTGTACAGCTGAAACTAACACAGCATTGTACTCCAATAAATTATACAGTAATTATACGCCAATAAAAAATACATAACCATTGACAGGTTATAGGCATATAACAACACTAGCTTCCATTTTTACAGTCACATCTTACTTTGGTTGACACAACTTACTCCCTTCCTCCAATGACTTTGTCTCCCTAATTCATATCCATTCCCCAAAGACGGAGAGTCTCAAGTTTGAAGAAGCAACAGGAGGCTGAGTCCAAGCTCTACAGAAACTCCCCAAAGAAAAGATGCAGAGAAAGTTTTCAGCTGAGGTAGCACCATCCAAGTATTTCACCTCTCTGCATCCTAACTCAGCCACATAATGGGGCGAGACTGCCGCCAGCTGTCAGCACCGAGGTGGGAGTAATGAGGCTGAAATTAGGGGTGGACCCCCAGAGCGAGCCTCAGGAAGATGTGAGAATCAAGCTAGTGTGGCTGAAGCCAGAGGATGTCCAGGCTCTGACACAGACAAAGCAGAAGGCAAGGCACTGCATCTGGGCAATGCGTGTGGGAGAATCAGAGCCGACAGAAAGGGGCCAGAAGTAGGAGGAGGACACTGGAGATGTGACTCTGTGCACCACCTTTGGAGAAAGTCTAAGTCTCTCCTCCACAAGAGGGCCTGGGAGACCCAGCATCAGATACATAGAATGACTGTCTCACTTAGACTTCAAATCCTGAAATCTGTGACCAGAATTCAATCACAGTGATATTCTATAATACACACTTCATATACAGATACCTTCATGTTATGTACATAAGGTTGTATCTTCCTGTTTCCCTACCCCCAGTACTTAATGTACTTCATACAATTGTGCAAGTTATAAACTTCAAAATTTCAGAGTTGTCTACAGGAATTGAGCCCTTCAGAGCTGGGCAGTGCACAACCTGTGCAACTGTACAAGGCAGTCTTTATCGGTGACTGAATGAATAAATGGTGCAGTCATTTATGGTGGGAGGGACAGTATTCTACCTTAATTTCTGGGAGTCTGATCACTGATCACGTGAACGCAGCAACCTCTTTTCCCCATGATGGTTACGTATTTCAAAAAGTTAACCAAAATGACACATGGTACTCAGCACATGGTCGACATTAGAAAATCCAGTTGCTTTCCTTTCCACAGCAGCCTCACCTCACGGTGATAAAATCCAAGTGCATTCTTCATGCGTAGGAAGGGAACAGAGCCAGTGTGTGTTCACCAACCAGTCAAGCCTGGGGAGGAAGGCAGCCATACCATCCCCTAGATGGAGTCTGCCCTCACTGGATCAGCAAAGGAAGGTTACCAGTGGTTTTGTTTTTTTGCTTTGAATATTATTCCAGAGGATTTCTGCTGAGACACTCATGCCCCATGGAGCATGTGATTATAAGAATATATATCTAATATAAACACCCATCTAGGTGCCCTTCCAAGACTAAGCCTGTACGTGCTCATTATAATAAATGTCCTACTGTGTATCATTTGTTATTGCTGGGGTGGGAGTGACAATTTAAATATCAACGGCATTATTTTGACTCATGATAGGTTTTAAAAAAAAATCCCTATTAGGTTATTCATCAGCCTAGTGAAAAGTACTTAACCTCGGAACAGCAATGCTTGGTCTATTTCCATACAATTTCCTTACCAAAGCGCAATAAAGACTCACTAATAGACAGTTTTATCCATACCCAGTGAGGTGTAAGGCAGCCCAAAAGACGCTGGAGAAGATTACGGGGGAGGAATCTAGGGGATGAACCGCCCATGTAGCCGTTTAACTGGCATGTGGGCTGTGCTGGGAGCCACAGTGCACATCCACTCAGGAGGCAGTGAGCACCACGTCTCCCCCTTGAACCAGGCTGGGCTACAGACGGCAGGAGGTGATGCAAAGTCAGCTGGAGAGACAAGGAGATGGGCTCACATCCTGGTTTCAGGCTCTTTGTCTTTTGGTGCCTCCTTGATGCATCAGGCAAACCCAGAAAAAATCCAGGCGAGAGGGATAGCCTTTCTCAGGGGTGCCGCTGGGATCCCGCCCTCTCTTGAGCGCCTCTCATCTGCTGCCCCTTTTCCTCTTCTCTCTAGATTCCAGAGTCCTTGGTTTTGCACTTCAATCTCTGCATCTTTTAGTGGGGAGAGGGGCTCTCTTTTTCACAGTAAATGCCTCTCTCTGGCTCACTTATGCCTCTCCCTAGCCTCACTCCCTCCTAACGTGGCATCCTTCTGGGCTGGTAGCAGCAGTGGTAGCCACAGAAGACTTTGGAAAAAAGGGAAATTCCCTTCGACAGCCTCATCACTGTGGCTATTTCTCTTGACCCTGACCTCCCTCCTGGGAAGGGAAGATGCCATACAGAGATAGGGTGTCTGAGCTCTCACCTGGTCCTTTCCCAAAGGCAGTGTGGGTCATTCCTGGTCAGTTGCATTCTCCTATATAGGTCTCAGTTTCCTCCTGCAATTTCCCACCTCTTGGTCCCTTCTTTGTTTATGCAGTACCCACCCCACACCTGGAATCAAGCTTAGCCCTGGGGATCAAAATATGACTAAGACACAATTCCCTCAAACACACATTTTAGTTGGGGAGACTGTTGAAAAAGTACTTAGCTAACTATGCGATAAGCTTGATGAAATGAGGGGAGCTGAACAGGCTCACCCCCAGAGTCCCCTGGAGTTCCAGTATTCTAATGAGGTAGCATTTCGACAATGTAACAAATGTTGTGATTCTGTTAAATAGAGGTGTAGTGATATCGACCTGGTTTCCGGTACTTGGTGAAATTGTCTTCGAGGCTTTGTTCCCATCAGCGGCCCTGCATTTCCAATCAGTAATATGATGTTTGCCTCGTGGATATAATAAGTTTCATCAGTCGTTCAATGACAATGATATTGTGACTATGCTCACTCTAGTGATGGGTATGGGAGATTTGTTCAGTTGGCAACTGTTCTGATTTCCCTTCCATGTGTCTTTTTTTTTTTTTTAAAGAAAGCAGCAGTTTTTTCATCGTAAATTTGTTATGATACTGCTTCTGTTTTATGTTTTAGTTTTTTGGCCAGAAGGCATGTGGGATCTTTGCTCCCCCATCAGGGATCGAACCTGCACCCCCTGCATTGGAAGACAAAGTCTTCACCACGGACCACCAGGGGAGTCCCTCTTCTGTGTGTCTTTTGATCCTGCAGAAACTATGAAAGTTAAACCTGACATTTCCCAGACTCACTTGTGCCTAGGGATCTAACATGACCAGGTTCCTTTGATCAGATACACTTGGACGAGACCTAAGCTGGAATCTGAGTTCTCAGAAGAGAGGCAGGGGAGATTCACTGCAGCAGAAGGTCTGATTCTGAGAACTGGGAATTGTTTCTGAGGGCTTATCTTGTCCTTTCAGCCCCATCAATTATTGTGTAGGCCTCCTAAGACCAGTAATAAGTCCTTTTCCCTTCAACTACCCAGAGTTGTTTCTATTGAGTGCAACTAAGCCTTAACCAACACAGCACCTACAAGGAAAATACATCCAGCATAAGAGCATGGAATCCAGTTGACACTAAACTCTGGTGCATCCTGAAATGTACAGCTTCCCATTGACCTAATACCAGCACTGAAGAACTGATGTTTTCGAACTGTGGCATTGGGAAAGACTCTTGAGAGTCCCTTGGACTGCAAGGAGAGCAAACCAGTCAATCCTAAAGGAAATTAACCCTGAATATTCATTGGAAGGACTGATGCTGAAGCTGAAGCTCCAATACTTTGGCCACCTGATGTGAACAGCCAACTCATTGGAAAAGATCCTGATGCTGGGAAATATTGGAGGCAGGAGGGGAAGGGGACCACAGAGGATGAGATGATTGAATGGAATCACTGACTCAATGGATGTGAGTTTGAGCAAACTCCGAGAAATAAGGACAGGGAAGCCTGGCGTGCTGCAGTCCATGGTGTCACAGAGTCAGACAGGACTGAACAACTGAAAAACAGCAACAAAAAGAGGCTCCTAATTCTGAAGTTGTCTCTGCTCTAAAGCAGGCATCAAAATTTCAAAGAGGAATGTCTACTCGAGCAACGTGGACAGGATGATGCACCAATGTCAGTGACCAGCAGCTGTGGCTGGGGCCCGATAGGAACACCTGTGCTGGGCTGGGGTGGGTGCCAGGATTGTCCAGTCCCAGTCTAGGGACTAAGCAGGGCTCCCACAGTCAACACAAGACAACCACCCTCGGGGCTTTCTATCTGTGGGCAACAGGCTCCCAACCACCTGGCAGGATTCCTGAGGAGCCCATGTTTGGGGAAAAAAATGATTTCAATTCTTCAAGTAGCAGAATATAAGAGTAGAAATTTAGTCAGAACTGTTAAGATGCTGCCTTTTCCCCAAATTCATTAATTTCCAGGAGATTAATGTGAAATCCACATGAAGAAACAAACATCACAGCAAGCATCCTGCCACATTCTACATGAGATATTTGTCCATGTATAGCAGGCTACTCTGCTTGCATTCCCCATCCCCCAGGAGTCCAGGAATCATTTATATTTCAAAAATAATAAATAGGGAGAGAGGAAACTATATCCTTGACAAGGAAGCCTCCCTTCCCTTGGCCCATCTCCCAAGACCTTTGACTTTGCAAGAATATTTTAGCTTCAACCTTTCTCCTCAGTGCCGTAAACACAGCAGCAACAATTTATTCCTTTCCAGTAGCCATAAAAATTATCCCCCTTATTTCTCAAAATCATGGCAAATTAGCACCTTTGACCATCTTTTTCTTCGGCTCTGTCTCTCTCTCTCATGGTTGCAGACACATGAACAATTTATGATGGTCCATGGAGGGCTCTCCTTTCTTGCATGCTGATAGAAAATTCTAACTAGCGATCTCCATACTAATCTATCCTATGCTTATCTCAAGTCTGTAGAAATAAATCTAAAGTAGCATTTTCCAGAATGGGTTTTACAGCTCACTGGGTCTATGAAATGTTATTAGGTGTCCCCCCACATCAAGTATTTTGTAGTAAAACAAGTTTGGGAAGCACTATCTGCTTTAGATTTTGGAATAAATATTTGTATATTAAAGGGTCTGATAAATTCTATGGGCAAGAAAACCATGCAAATTTCTACTTTGGTTTGCCCAGGATTTCTTAGTTTATTTAAACCCGGAAGAGATTTGTATTTGCTTCCCAGCTATTAAGATTCTATGCAACAGTGTTCTACAGGTACCAGTTTGGGTAAATGACAGCATTTCGGAACACAGTTGAATTTTACAGCCGAGGTTGGGCATGAGGTGAGATTCCAATTTCCCAAACACCTGCTGCTGGTGGATGAGACTTGGCCAGAAAGCTGGACTCTCAGCTCAGGAGTGGGGTTTGAGCTGGGTATGTTTCTCCTGTCTACTGCTGGTTCTAAGAAATGTAGGCTGTTTACAATAGCCTAGGCATGGAAGCAACCTAAATGTCCAAAATCAGAGGAATGGATAAAGAAGATATGATACATATATATTACTCGGCCATTAAAAAGAATGAAATAATGCCATTCGCAGCAACATGGATGGACATAGAGATTGTCATGCACAGTGAAGTAAGCCAGGCAGAGAAGGAGAAATATCATGTGGTATCCCTTATATGTAAAACAGAAACAGATTCACAGACTTAGAGAATGAACTTATAGCTGATGGTGGGGCGGGGGTGGGGAGAGGAGAGTGAGAGGAAAAAACAGTTAGGGAGCTTGGGATCGACACGGACACTCTGCTGTATTTAAAATGGATAGCCAACAAGGACCTACTATATAGCACAGGGAACTCTGCTCAATGTTATGTGGCAACCTGGATGGCAGGAGAGTTTCGAGGAGAATTGGTACATATGGCTGAGATGCTTTGCCCTGAAACTGTCAGGGCTCCTCTGGTGGCTCAGACTGTAAAGAATCTGTCTGCAATTCAGGAGACCTGGGTTCGATCCCTGGGTCAGGAAGATCCCCTGGAGGAGGGCATGGCAACCCACTCCTGCATTTTTGCCTGGAGAATCCCATGGACAGAGTAGGCTGGCGGACTACAGTCCACGGAGTCACAAAGAGTTGGACATGACTGATTGACACACACGTCCCTTCACTTTGAAACGATTATAACAATGTTTATTGGCTATACTCCAATAAAAAATAAAAGGTTAAAAAAGAGAAAGAAGTGCAGGGCTAAATCTGCAGCTAGAGTTTCAATAATTAGGGCTCTGATGATAAGGAAGACTACAGAGCTGGCTATTCAAGTGTGGTCCCAGATCAGCATCACAACAAATACAGAGTCCCAGGCCTTACCCCAGACCTACCCAATCAGGATCTGCAGCTTAACAAGATTCCCAAGTGATCTGTATGCACATTACAATTTGAGAAGCACGGGTTAAGCTGTGGTTTTCCATCCTGCCTGCACTTTAGAATCATCTGGGGAGTTTCAAAGTATAGATCCCAGGGATCCATCCCCAGAGACTCTGATTCAGATGTTCTAAGGTGGGGCTCAGGCATCAGTGTTTTCTAAATCTGCCTACCATGCATCCACAGTTGAAATCCACTATTCTAACCTGCAAGAGTGCTGTGAGTAACAGGAGTAAGTTTAGGAACCTCAGGAAACGCCAGAAGGACCACCACGTTCAGCCTTCCCTGCACTCCCTTCTCTTGATGGGATGGATGAGTGGTGTCTTTGGGACCTGCGGTTTTCGTTCCCCGTGATTCCAGAACCACTGGAGGAACACTCCACAGCCTTCAGGGAGCAATCAGCACAGATGCTGTCAGGCGCAAAAACCCCATTACCCTTCTGGGCTCAGTTACTATGGTGAGTTCTTCCCAAAGTGTTCTAGGGACTGAGCTGTTGCGTCTTCTCTGGGTCACGGCCTTTCGTCACAACAATTTCCTTGTAGGCAGAAATGCTCATGAACGTCAGTGACAGCCACCTTTCACCCATTTGCTGTCACAGCAAAGGTGGTTGTCACTGACATGTCATGACAGATGACATTCTGTCATCCCTACAGAATGTTTTTCCCCTATGAGCTGGCTGCAGCCATCCAGAGCTCTTCAATTGGGTAGAGAATCTTGAGTTAGAGAGAACTTCAGAAAGAGGAATTATCCCAAAGGTGCACAGGCTCAGTCCCATCACTGAACATGGATGTTTCTTATGGGGAGGAAAACAGTTACGTATATTAAGCACTAATTCCACATAGCAGGCAGTTTGCTTGAGCTGTCTACTTAAAGAGAGTCTTTTTCACCAGGAGGTAACTATTAGCATTCCCTTCTTTGAGAGAGGAAACCACGATTCCTGGAAGGTAAATGTTTTCCTAACAATTAAGCACTACAGCTTGGGACTGGAACTCAAGCCGGGCTAACTCTAAAGGCCCTGCTTTTTTCTCGTGTACCACTGCCCAGGGCCTTCAGAAAGCTCTGTCCCTAACAGATACTCAGACCAGTCCTGGTTCAGACTCAAGGCAGCCATGACTGATTCCACATTGCACCAACCCCCGCGACGTTCTCTCCTGCATCACAGCTCATCCTCTGCTCCTGGCTTCAGAGACACAAACTGACACAGATAAGGAGTGCTCAGCGCCTGCACTTCAGAGTGATGTGTGAGGACAGATAACATGTAAAGTAGGACATTGGAGAGGGTGACATTCAAATGCGGGGTGTGAGCTTGTAAATACAGGGTTTACTCAACCATCCATCACCTTGTAACCGCATATCGGAGAACGGTGATTGTTAGAGTCATGTCCTAGAGCCAGTTCCCACCCTGCTGGGGCAGGGGAAAAAAATCTGGTCTACCATCAAAGGGGAAATGAACCAGGACAGGTCTCAGAGGGTGGACACAGGCTGATGCTCAGAAAAGAGGCTGACACTTGGCTGACATCCGCTCCCTGGTCATGTACCTGGGATGCCTTCTCAACCATGAAACCTCTGGTATCCTGCAAGGTTCATCCAGTAAAGCTGGGGCTGCCCATCCATGCTAAGCAAATATTTCTGTCTTACCATTCTGGGCAACCCAGGAGAGGTATTGCTATGATGAAAATCCATGTGTTCTGAGGCAGAATAGATGTTCCTTCTCCATGTGGGTGAGACCTATCAGTATTTGAATAGCTTCAAGGTGGAGACACAAAAGCTGCCTCCCTCATTGCATGTTCTATAAACACCTGGGAGTATATTAGATCATGCTGTTGGCAAAACAGCATCCTGAGGCTTTGGTTTCATTTACCCTTTCCTATGGGGCTGCTGGAATGGAATTATCTTACAGGACATGAAATTTCTATAGGACTTTACATCATTTGGATAAAAAACAGATCTATAATCACCTCTGTGGCCTTGGTTTCAAGACTTGCTAGTATCTTGATGGGGAGGCTGCTGGGGACAGGAAGGTCATTTCACACTGGCTGGGGCTGTGGATCGAGTGACTGCCTGGCCAGCAGGCCCTGCCTTCTAAATGATAGAATCCATGAGATAAGCCTAAGCTGGGGTACCACTGGCCTGATGGATGTTCAGGGATGTCTGATCTCTAGCACAGTGTCTCTCCAATCAGGTGGAAGATGCTCTCTTGATTTTAGGTTCCATCTAAGATGTAATCAACTCCCACCAAAAGTTGGGTACACAGAGGGACTCCCTTGGTGGCCCAGTGGCTAAGACTGTGCTCCCAGTGCAGGGGGCTTTGACTCCTGGTCAGGGGACTAGAAACCACATCCCGCAACTAAGACCCAATGCAGTCAAATACATACATCAATATGTATAAAGAGTTGGGTACACAGAGCTAAGATCTGGTCCTTGGGGGAGGGGGCTGCCTTAAGGTTCTGACCCAACAAGCTAGGAATCACGGCAGTGAGAATGGCAGTAAGTCAGGAACCCCGGAATCAGAAGCCACACAGAGGCTGATGAAATGTGGTCTACAGCCCAGCAGGCCCAAGGATACTGGGGGTCAGATAGTAAGAATAACTGCAGCCCAATCCCATGAGAAAGTGGGGCTTCTTAGGCTCTGTTTTCTTTGTAGTATTGGCCCCTTCCTCTGAGCCAAGTTGGGGAAAGCAGAGGTTGGCAACCTCACTGTGCAGTTGCCTTCAAGGAGCCCCTCACTCCTCCCATCTGATCATCTCAGCCTGCCTCTCGGTGGTCTCTGACCATGACCCCTCCATGGTCCACTCTGCTTCCCACTGTGACCTGTCACTCATTCTCTGCCTTGGTCCCACTCGTCACCCCTGTCTCCTGGGAGCATGCCAGGCTCGTCCCAGGGCTCTCAAAGCCTTCATTCCTATTGTTTCTTTGTCTTGAATTATTTTATTTCTTCTGAATGCCTCCCCAGGTTGCATATCTCCAAGGCAACACGGAGATCCATCTCTTCCATAAACCCTCTGCCATCTGCTGCAGCTGACTGGCCACTTCCTCATACCCCTAAGCGACCATGGTGTCTTCAAAGTGTGCCCTAAAATTTAGAGTTTAATTCCACACTGTCTTTCATATCATTGTAGGGTCCTATTTGATGTCATCCTTCTTATTTGGCTCAACTTGACAAGCATGTACTGGCTATCATGAATCAACCAGGCACGTTGTGCTGGAAACTTGAGTATAAGACAAGGGGTCCTTGCGAACAAGAAAATACTACCTACTTAGTGCAGGATACTGTGTTGACACCCTCTGCATGCATTGGTCTTGCCTCTCACAGTGAATTTTAAACTTCTGTTGCAGTAGATTTTGCTAGCATGCACTCAACACTGGGCTTTCATAGGCACTATTGAGAAAATCTCCATCATCCAGGTTATTCTTTACAGTGGTCCAGTGTGCAGAACTGCCTTCCATCACACTCTATCCTAACACTTCTTCTTAGAAAGTCTGCCCACACACCCTTCTCAGAGCTTCTGACTCCATGGCCACGTTGAATGGGCAGTGGGCCACACGGTTTGTCCAATGTCCTGACCAAAGCGGGGTCAATCAGATCCTCCTTCTTTGGTATTTGTCATCCAGACTCAAAAATTTCAATGACTGTTGCACTTGTGATGATATGGACTCAGAGGCAGTGTACCATGATGGATTATCTATTTCCTACCCTGTATAAAGAGAAGGAAAGAGACAGAGACAGAGAGAGATAGATACAAATTAAGCAAATACCTGGAGAAAAGCAGAGAGAGAGAAAAAGAGAAGGTGAGAAAGAACTAGAGAGAGAAAGAGAAGGAGGGAGACACAGAGAGAGAAATGCAGAGATTGAGATAGACTAGCAAACTCCATTCCTAATAGCATCTCAGTTCCTGATTCCAAGCCCCACAAAACTAGCAGTACTTCCGGCCTATGTTCCTTGAGACACACACCACTATATCCTCCGAACGGTTTCTGATTTAATGAAATTGGCTTCAGTGGACGACTTCTACCAGCAACCACACACACTGGCTAAGATGCACTATGAGAAATATTATTATTTCATTTCACAGATTAAAAAGCTAAGCCTTACAGAGTCCTGTTGTCTTCAATCAATGGTTGGACCTGGGCATTGAAAACAGGCCTTTGGATGCTACTGTACCATCTTATGTTCAAAACCTAACCCAGAGTTAAACACTAGGAGGATCTCAGTGAGGGCTTCCCTGGTAGCTCAGCTGGTAAAGAATCTGCCTGCAATTCAGGAGACCCTGGTTCAATTCCTGGATTGGGAAGATATCCTGGAGAAGGGATAGGAGACCCTCTCCAGTATTCTTAAACTTCCCTGGGGGCTCAGCTGGTAAAGAATACACCTGCAAAGCGGGAGACCTGGGTTCGATCGCTGGGTTGAAAAGATCCCCTGGAAGAGGCCATGGCAACTCACTCCAGTATTCTTGCCTGGAGAATCCCCATGGACAGAGGAGCCTGGCAGGCTATAGTCCATGGGGTGGCAAAGAGTTGGATATGACTGAGCGACTAAGCACAGCACATAGCTCAGGATCTCAGTAAATGCTTATTTATGGGTGGTAAAATTCTCTAGTGAAATGGTCTTGGTCATCCCAGCCCTTGCCCCTTATTCCTTCCACCCTTCTCCCCACTGCTTACCTGTCTGCCCCCTTAGTCATTTTCTCAGTTTAGAATCAGCTTTGAGTCACAGAAAGAGCGCACAGATGTGCTGCTGAATGGGGAGCCTGGAGATCGCGTTACCATTTGACAGTACCACTGGGGGTTGCCAATGGTTTGTCTCCGACAATTTCCCCCAATGCCCTCCTTACATAATTGGATAATTGGGATAGGCAGCTAAAGGCAGATGTATCCCCACACCTCGGAAAACATTAATCAAGAGAACAGCGGTGTTGTCTGCATTCTTGGCAGTTTATTACAATTTCTATAACAAGAGGAGCTGTGGGTATGTAAGGCATTATCTTCTCTTGTCGTTTCTAACAAAATATCCCTGAACAGCAGGCCCACAAGGACAAGGTAAGGCCATTCTCCATTCCAAATAACATACACTTCTTTGAAAATAAAAGAAGCAATTTAAGCATTTGGGCTTCCTGGAGTGAGTTGGCAGGCGCACTTCTCATCTTGCAGATGCCTTCAGGTGAAGGTGTTTTAATAAGAGAGAAAGTGTGAAGAAGATCGCGGGAACTCGCCAGAGGCAGAGAGGAACCACGGAGCGTGGGGTGTGGAGCCCACAGGCTGGAGAGAGGTGAGGGAGGGGGCAGGCGTGGGCGGATGTGCTTGGGGAGAAATGTTTTGCTTCTGCTCAGACACATATCATGTCACCCAAAGCCCCCAGGACAGTCCTATTACTGACAACCAAGAACTGAAGAATTTAATTCTATTTGTTTCACTTCTTTACAGTTAGTAAGAGTGTGTGGAAGTGATTATTATATAATTTGCAGGGAATGCATTTCCTAAATTAGTGTACCTTTTGAGAACCTACACTCTAAGTAATCATTGGAAAAGACCCTAATGCTGGGAAAGATTGAAGGCGGGAGAAGGGGATGACGGAGGATGAGGTGGTTGGATGGCATCACTGACTCAATGGACATGAGTTTGGGTAAACTCTGAGAGTTGGTGATGGACAGGGAGGCCTGGCGTGCTGCAGTCCATGGGGTCGCAAATGGTTGGACATGACTGAGCAACTGAACACTCTAATTAAAGGACATGGACCAATGGAGCCTGCGTTTCTTTGAAATGATGGATAGATTTCTTTCATCCACTGCAGAATCAATCCAATGCAGTGGTTCTAGAGCTGGGCTGTTTGGAGTTGAACCTTAGTTCACCTACATGCTGATCATGTGATCCTGAGAAAATTATGCAGTCTCTCTGGATCTCAGTTTCTTCTTCAGTAATCTAAGGGTGAGAGTGGCCTAAGCCTCATGGAATTGTTATGAATGTTGAATGAGTTAATGCCCACGAAGTGCTAAGAACAGTGCTTGGCGTGAAGATGAGTCTAATAAATGTTACCTAGTATTATTCAAAGGAGTTTTAGGGATGCCAGCTACATATCCTCTGCCCAGGATGCAGAGAGGAATAAGGAGAAGAATCTGCCCTCAGAGCATCCCTATTCTAGATGGCTGATAGACACGCAAAAATAACAAGATACCACAATTATCATGCACTGGATTTAACGATACAGGTGCTGCTATTACCTATCAGGCTTAGAGAGGTTAAACAACTGGCCCAAGGTCACACAGCTAAAAATAAGTGGGACAGCCAGGGTGCAAACCCAAACCCACAGGGTACCATCACCTGGCCTCTTAACTACTTATTCTTAGTGTGACTATCACTTCATCAGAAAATATTTACATTATTCTTCCATTAAGATGATGCAACTGTCCCATCCCAGAGTTAGCTCTTCTTCCTCAAAGAATTCCATTCTCCTTTCACTCAGGAAACTGATCACAATTTTAATTGCATTTTTTATTGCTTGTCTTCCCCCCAGACTATACATTCCAAGTGGGCAGGGGATAGATCATCTGTTATATTTATCATTACCTACTTAGCAACCAGCACAGAGCCTGGCATGCAGTAGGAACTCCATAAATGCCACTGGATAATCAGCTGTGATAGACAGCTTCTCTGAAAATAAACAGAAAGCTGTGCTATCTTCCTAAGTGCTATAACAAGGATATGAAGAAAACACATGTTTTTTTTTCCTTCAGGGAATTAATGAAGGCTTCTCCAGGGAGGTGAATCTAGATCTGGACTGGATCTAGAAGGATGAGGGGGGTGGGTCAGGTGGAGAGGAGGTGGAGGCTATTCTGAGCATATGCAAATGTATGTCCATGGGCAAAACCTCAGATAGCTGAGAAAGCCCTGACAAGGGAAGAGAAAATGCCAACAATGTGTTTGGCATCCATGCTCACTGGTCCAGTAGCACCCAGAATGAGTGCCTGTTGGCAAAGTTATAATACATTCCCCACATGAGGCTAAGTTTCCACACACACACACACACACACACACACACACACACACACACAAGCTCTTTGAGGATCAGTTTGAGGGAGAATGAAAAAAGGAAGATGCCTTCCTTTACCATCCAAAGAGAGAGAGCGAGGATAGCACTTTGATTGGGAAGTGCAGTTTAATCTACAAATGGGCATACCAGTTAGAATTCAGTTGGCTGAAAGGAGAAGGAAGCCCCACACTTATGGGTGTTGACACAGGGTGGACACTGCCTCCCTCCTGTCCAAGCTCAGGCGTAGGCAATATAGGGCCATCTAGTCCCCAGGGACCAAACACCATCCTGGTCCTCATAGTGAAGGATGTGCTCTGGTCATTGCTCCAGTGCTCCAAGAAGACAGGTGAAGAAGGTGGGGGAAAACGTAGCTTCTGAAACTCTTCTGCTTACATTCCATTGGCCAGACCTAGGCATATGGTCATACCTGTCTACAACAGGGTGCTGAGAAATGTGGTCTTAGGGTATGCAAGAGATCGCGTGCCCAGCTAAAACCCACAGGCCCTAGAGAGAACTAGAACAGATACTAGGGTGGACCACTGGCAGCAATCTCTGCCCAAAGCAGATCCAGCTTTTGTATGACTTCACCGTGCCCTTGGCACATGCGGTGCAGTCACTACCTGGACCGAGGGTTAATGTATGCTCATACATTTACACTTAGCAGAATCCCATGCCACGCCCATCATTTCAAATATTGAAAACTGTAGGGCCCTGTGTTCCAATAAAACTTTATACGGAATTCTGTTATGCTACATGCTTGAACACATATTTCTCTACTGAAATCAGAAGTAGGAAGGATCCAGCATCACCTAGCATCTCCATCCCTAGACAGTGGTCCTTCCTTCAGGGCCCTGGAATCACAGCATGGCAACCTGCCACTTAAGGCAACTGTTAGAGAAACTACAGACTGGCATCAGTGCTTTTAAAATTACACCTAATTGCTCTACCTTTTTGATAGTACGTCTAGATTGTCATCTTTCTAAGCCAGAGCAAATGTGTGCCCCTTCCCCTAGATTTTCGCCAGTTCTCACAGATTTCTGAGTTTCTTTATTGGGACTTGTGGGGAGCCAAGACAATTCGGCACCTTAAAGGTTTTAGAGGGATGAAATGAGATGGTGTGTAAAGAGCTTAGCACAGCTCCTGGCATGTAATAAGTTTCCCCAAAAGTGTTAATTATAATAATTTCTCAAAATTTATTCTGTTTAGGTAATAATGCAAATTTTACCATATATTTTACTGAAATGTCTTAGTCATAAAATGATTGTGTCTATTCCATGTCAAGACCCACATTGTGACTGATAACATACATTTTGTTTTTAAATTAAATTCTTCACCAAGGGACTTCTCTTGATTCTTAACTTCAGCTATTCTGTTTACAATGGCATCAAAAGGGGAAAATCTTTCCTTTTTAACCCAGCCCAATCCTCCTGAATCTTCTTCTATGATAAACTGAATTCTAGGGCATTATTACCATCAGCCCAAACTACCAAACTCTATCTTTTTAACAAATCTGAAACAGTTATCTCCTTCCTTCTTAATAATTAGACAAGATTCCCAAATAAACCACATGTGGATTCCTTTTCATATTTATCATAAAAATAGCATTTTGTCTTATTCTTCATGCTTAAGAAGTTCTTGGAGCCAACGATTATATAAATAAAATGATTAAATGTTGGGCAGATTTTAGACACCCAAAAAATGGCAACTCTCATCCCCATGTTGTAATTGCTGATAATGGTACTTTTTATACTTATTGAGCACCTGCAACGTGCCTCTCTAGGCTTGGTGTTTAATACACATCATGTCATTTAATCCTGCGAACAATCCCGCGAGAGAGATATCATTAGCTTGATTTTATAAAAAAAGGAAACTAAAGCTCAGAGATAGGGTTGGGTTTTCTAGAAAACTGAGCCGGAGGCTAAGCTTACTTGCTAGCACTGTGCATACTGAGTGGGGAGCACAAGTCCAGGGAAGCATGGAAGAGGGAGAAGGGAGGTGAGGAAGGTATCGAAGGAGGCAGGTCCCGGGTGGTGCATAGTAGAGCTGCAGAAACATCACAAGGAGGCCCAGTTGTTTGGGCCACCATATGAGGTGGCTCGGGAGAAGCTGTGGATGGCCTCTGCACGTGGGCAGGACAACAGGCAGCTTGCTGGCAGACTTCTTTCAGTCTCCTATCGCTCTCCAAGTTGGCCCCAGAGGGTGTTAACTCCTCCGTCCTTTCCCATTATGTTATCCAGTCTCTCTGAGCAGCCAGTGGGAGGCCAGAGCCTCTGCGGGTCTGGTTGAGTTGGACCTAGATTCTTGATGTCTGTGGCCTCCTCCATGTCAAGGAGACCCCGACAAAGCCCAGTTCCTGGTCCCAGAGGAGGATTGGTCAAAATGTGGGATTTGGAAATTAGGAGATGGTGATGGTGAACAGCATCATTGAGCTAAATGGTTAACAGGATTCATCTAACAGAGAAGCAAAAAAAAAAAAAAAAAATGATGGAGAACAAGGATATCTGGGGCCAAACGGATGCAGGGTGGCACATAAATGGCACCCAGGAACTTCCTTGGAGGTCCCAGTGGCTGGGACTCCACACTTTCACAGCTGAGGCTGTGAGTTCAGTCACTGGTCAAGGAACTAAGATCCCACCAGCCACACGGTACAGCCACAAAAACAAACAAAAAAAATGGCATCCAATATATCCAGAGAGCTGGAGTCACTTACCCCGGGTTACACAGCCATGGCAGTCGGCATTCAAACTGAGGCCAGTCTTACCCCCAAAACACTAATTTTCCCACGATACCCGGATGTCATGCTCTGCTGAGATTTCAAGACGTTCAAAGAGGGAGCCATGGTTTTCAGAGCTGTCTGGTTCATGGCCATGAGCAGATAAATATTTATCAAGCAGTCATGGGAGATCTGTCAACAAGAATGCCCATAGGCTTATGTCGTCCTTTTCTGTATCCTAGGAACAGACACTTCCGGAAGGCATGAGCCACTGTGCTTAGAACACTTCATATGATCTGCTGTGCCTGTCTTAACCCAGCCCAAAAGGTTGGCACCAAGCTAAACACCGGCATCGGCAGGTAGCACATGAGTGGCCACTTCTCTGCCCTCACCCCTGCCTGCCAGATGCCAAAGGCAACAGTGATGAAATCAAGTGGGTCCGTTTCCTTGGGGTGGGGGGACGGACAGCCATGTGCTCCACAGGAAACAGTGTGGGTGAGTGACGGGTGAGGCTGCGCAAAGCTGAGACTTCTGTTCCAGATGCTGACTCTCAAGTGTGCCCTGCGTTAAGAAAGCCTATCATACATAAAACAGATGACTAGTGGGAAGCTGCTATTTAACACAGGGAGCCCAGCCTGGTGCTCTGTGATGACCTAGAGGGATGGAGTGGGGTGGGGGAGGTTCAAGGGGGAGGTTCAAGAGGGAGGGGGGATAAATATATATATATATAATTATGACTGATTTGTTCTGGTGTACAGCAGAGACTGCCACAACACTGTAAAGCAATTATCCTCCAACACATTAAAAAAAAAAATGAAACCAGCCAAAGGGGAGGGAAGGATTGGGAGTTTGGGATTAGCTGATGCAAACTCATATATAGGGTGAATAAACAACAATGTCCTACTGTGTAGCACAGGGAACTGTACTCAATATCCTGTGTAAAACCATAATGGAAAAGAATATGAAAAAGTAGATATATCTACAACTGGGTCACTTTGCTGAACAGCAGAAATTAACACATTGCAAGTCATCTATACTTAAATAAATTTTTTTGAAAAGAAGAAAGCCCACTGTTCACCAGGAGCTTCCTTGTGTTCTTCTGTATTCCACCTCCAACCCCCTCTCCTCTCTAGGGCTGTTTCCACTCTAGCTCCTACAGAACTCCTTCCACTGCAGTCCTGGTGGCTCTCACACCTTCAATGTCTTCCTTTTCACATTGGGCTCTTTCTTCTACAGACATACGAGATTTATCCATAGCCGAGGAACAGTTCCCTATTTCTCCTCCAGCTTTAGCCCATTTTCCTGCTTCTCAAATGAACATCTATTAGATCTTAACTTCACACTCAATACTTTTTTAATCCATATTTTTTTTTCATTGAAGGTGGCTCAGTTGTTAAAAATTCTGTCTGCAATGTGGGAGACATAGGTTCGATCCCTGAGTCAGGAAGATTCCCTTTTCCAGGGGATCTCCAGGGGAATTCTAGGGGATTTCCTGGGACTCTCCAGGAGATTCCCTTCTGGAATCTCCTCCAGAGATTCTCTGGAGGAGAATACTCCTCCAATATTCTTGCCTGGAGAATTCCATGGACAGAGGAGCGTGGTGGGCTACAGTCCATGGGGTTGCAAAGAATTGGACACAGTGGATGACTAACACTTTTACAAAGGTGATTTCCAATACTGTGTTAATTTCTGCTGTACGGCAAAGTGATTTAGCTATACACACATATATATACACACGCTCTTTAAAATATTCTCTATTATGGTTTATCATAGGATATTGAATATAGTTCTCATGCTACACAGTAAGCCCTTGTCAGTTATCCACCCTACACACAGACACTTACATCTGCTAACCCCCACCTCCCACTCCATCCGTCCCCCAATCCTCTCCCCCTGGGCAAACACCAGTCTGTTCTCTATGTCTGAGATTCTCTTTCTGTTTCATTGTTAGGTTTATTTGTCACGCTCAATTCTTAATTGTTGCAATGCTGCATTTCCTCTCACCACTCTACTGAAATCATTTCTCCAAAGGTTACTGTAGCAAATGTCTATTATTTTTGCCACTCCTAAAGCACTGGCCCGCCCTACTTTCCCATTCTCCCCCAACTACCCCAATTATCCTCCTAAAGAAGCATTTCCTTTCCCTTTCTCAACCTATGAGATTTACCCGGGCTGAGCGTGTAACTCAAGGGTGAAGGATATGACCTCTGCCTACATCTATTAGTGGTTTGAGAATGGACACACAGACTTTTTCTGGGGGCTGCTGAGAGGTAGATGCTTTGATGTTATATTTAAACTTTAGAGAGTGAAGGCCTCGTGCTGCTGGTATCTACTCACCACCAAAGGGAATGAAGCCAACCTAGAGGAGATGGAGCTAAAGGACAGACGGATGGAAAATCTGATCCTGGTGGCACGAGCTGAATCACGTCACTCGATGGCGTCTCTAATCCGCTGGCCCTTTCAGTTAACTGAGCCTTTTTGCTTAAGCCAATTTGTTAGGGTTTACGTTCTTGGCATCAGAAAAATCCCCAACTGAGACGGAACCTAGTGCGGTCATCAGCGACAGTGGAAGTACCAAAATCGACTTCCAGCTCTGCTTTCCCTGTTTTATGCTGGTGCCATCCTCTTGGTGCCTTGGTAAGGCCCAAGCTTCAGCCCTCACAGGTGCTACCTCTTCCCCAGGGCCCTCAGTGCCAAACTGGCTTCTCCTCTGACTTTTACTCTTCTGCTAATGACCTCTTTTTCCTCTCAATCCTTGAGGCTTAAAATCTTGATATCATGGCAACCCCTCCCCACCCTTCGCTCCCAAATCCATTTCCAAGTCCTATCTCCCTCAATCCTCTTTCTTTCACATCTTCTTGAACACCTCCATGACCTCCTTTCCCTTTCCCCAGGGTATCACTCCAGGTTCTGCCACCCCTCAGTGTGGGGATGGGCCAACCGAATAGTCCACTGACAGCCCCTTAAAGGACTGTCAGACTCCAGTGACACTCCTTCTTTCCTATTACACAGTAAGTCCCCTACATACAAACAGGTTCCATTCAAAGAACACGTTCATAAGTTCAATTTGTCCATAGGTATAACAAAGTTAGCTTAGGTACCCAACTCATACAATAAGTGTATAGTACTGTTCTATTAGTCAGTCCAGTCATTCATTTGTACCCGACTCTTTTCGACTACATGGACTGTAGCACGCCAGGCTTCCCTGTTCATCACCAACTCCTGAAGCTTACTCAAACTCATGTCCATTGAGTCGGTGATGCCATCCAACCCTCTCATCCTCTGTCATCCCCTTCTCCTCCTGCCTTCAATCTTTCCCAGCATCAGGGTCTTTTTCAGTGAGTCAGATCTTCACATCCGGTGGCCAAAGTACTGGAGCTTCAGCATCAGTCCTTCCAGTGAATTCTCAGGACTGATCTCCTTTAGGATTGACTGGTTTGATCTCCTTGCAGTCCAAGGGACTCTCAAGAGTCTTCTCCAACACCACAGTTCAAAAGCATCAATTCTTCGGTGCTCAGCTTTCTTTTTTCTATGGATGTGAGCCAACTCTCACATCCATACATGACCACTGGAAAAACCAGTACTGTTCTTTAATAGGTGTATAATATTTTTCACACAAATAATTCGTACTTAGAAACAAACACAAAAAAATAAAACATTTTTAATCTTACAGTATAGTATCTTGAAAAGTAAAGTACAACAGCTGGCATACAGGGGCTGGCACACACATTCACATTTCTGAAAATTCACAACTTGAAGGTTCATAATAGGGGACTTACTGTACTTCTGAAAGGATATTGTGAATGCTAAAGTCCTCATCATTAACCTCCTTTTCCCCAAAACACTGCCATGATTGCCCACTGGGTTTTGAATGGAATAAGCATAACTCAGCAAGAATGTATTACGGCATCTCCTCTGTGTCAGGCACTGTGCTGGGCATTGTGAGGAAGACTGATTAAGATGGATGTAGTCCCTGACTCTCCAGGGCCTTAAGATCTGGTGGTTTTGGTGACGAGACCACAAGGCTGGTGCACGTGTGTGAGCATACACAGTACTGAATAGTGGGAGCTTTCTTCATTCATTCCCAGCGCATCCTTCTGATTTCAATTTTTGTTCTTATGCCTTTTGCTTAAACTGGGTTGAACTACCTATGCGCCCATGTTCTTCCACTTCCTTGACTTTGCTCACACTGTTTCCTTCCCTCGAATATACCTTCCTCCAATTCTGCTTGGTTATCCTTCATAGCCTTTCTCAAATGATATCCTCTCGTAAATCTTTTGCTGATTACTCTAGTCAACTGTAATCTCTTTCTCCTCTCAGCTTGCAAAGCACCTTCTATGGAGCTCCACTCTGCATTTTCCATGTTTGAAAAAAAAAAAGTATTTATGTAAGTAACTTCTCTGCCCAATTAGATGGCAAATTAATTAAGGGCAGAAACTTTTTTTTTTTATATCTTTGCATCCCCAACAACTAGAAAAGTGTTTCTCAATTAGTGCTAAGAATGCATTTATCTATACAAAGCACGCACATCATTTAGAACCAGCTCGTTTTGGGCTAAAGAAGAATTCTTTATCTCAAATAAAAATTTTAAAGATCTCCCACAGGTTTTTAAAAATAAGTCTTCACGTTCATTTGAACTTGTTTATGGATTATCAGCTATTAGCCTGGAGTGAGTACTGTAGCTTGGGAGAAATCAAACAAATGAAAACTAAAATTATTAGAAACCACTGCCCATTAATGATTTCCTAGAGAGCAGAAAGCAGCAGATCTTCCCTGTCTATGGGAACTGTCTAGAAAATAGGATTCTGTTTTTAGAAATGGGATTAAACCATGGTATCTACTTTCCAAAGCCTGTATTGGAAGTAAGAGCTTGGCTTGGAGAAGTAGGCACTCTGGGAAAACACTCAGAAAATGAATAACACACGAGTCATGCTGGAGGGGATTTTGGTCTTGTTGGAGTTCCTGGAGTCCTAGGACATTGACTTGGAGTTGGCCTGGGGCCCTGGCTACCAACAAGGACCAGTCTAGGGACCCGATGGGCAGTCTCTCCCTGCTGTTCTGTGATGGTACGAAGTGGAGTAGAGAGGCACCATGAATTCCTCCACCAGGACTCCTGAGCAGGCTGGGGCTGGGGGCTGGCCATCTGGATCCCAGGGCAACATGAGCACAGAAGGTGGAAGAGAAAGGAATTGCAGGCATTTTACACCTTCTGCCAAGATCTGGGTTCCTCCCAGGGCTACAAACAAGATGCAGACGTGGATCCATGTGGTCTTGGAAAGGTGTCAGCTGGCCTGTGATTTTCCCAGGATTGGGATTCCTGCTTGGAGCCAGCTCCAGAAAGTGGGATGATGAACAGATGAGGATATGAAATGGCAGCCTTGAAACACCAAAACTGTACTGCTCTTCACTGCTCACGAGAGCGAGGGTTCCAAGCTGCTGGCATGAGCGTGTGCGCGCATGCTCAGTTGCATCCGACTGTTTGCAACCCCATGAACTGAGGCCTGCCAAGCCCCTCTATCCATGGAATTTTCCAGGCAAGAATACTGTTTCCTTTTCCTTCTCCAGGGGATTGTCTTGACCCAGAGATTGAACCCATATCTCTTGTGTCTCCTGCACTGGCAGGCAGGTTGTTTACCAGCTGAGCCACCAGGGAAGCCCTAATCTTGTTAAAAGGCATCACTGCCTTGATGCAGGTCCTGAGGCCAGAAGGTGTCCTGAGATTTCCAGGTGCCCCCATCACACATCGTCATCCTCCAGACCCTGGTCTCACCTCATACTTTGCCAGGGACCCTGAGGGACACCCAGTCAGCAGCTTTGCCCTAGCCCCAGGTGGGCAGTCTGTAACAGTCAGAAGACTGTGTTCCTAACTCATAAAGTGTAAGGGAGGATTCAGGGAACTCTTAAAGTCATAGCTGACTTCACACAATGAATATTGGCAAAAATCACTTGCCCATTTATTGTTTATTTAATTATCCACATCCCATATTCACTGTGTTGTGAAATATAGAGACCCTCCCCAGAGAGGTTAAGGAAAATGTAGTGGCTGAGAGCGTGAAGTCAGAGAGAAAGGGTTTGAGTCCAGACCCTTTCTTTCTCTTGCTAGTTATGTGACTTGGGGCAAGTTTCCTAACTTCTCTGAGCCTTATCTATAAAGTGAATGTTATAGTGTCTACCTTGCTATATTGACATGGACAGTCAATAAAATAATGCATGCAGAGGTGCTGGTGTGATATCTTCTGAATGATAAAATGTTGATGATGACATTAAAATATTAATCATTGCTATTCATGTATTTCTGCAGGAGACAGACTATGGTTAGAGGATGGGGTGATGTATAAAAAAGGCTGAATCAGTGGTACAAATTATACATATGTGTTCAAGGAGTTTCCAGGCCAAGGGGATCTGGGTGAGGCAGGAGGCAGGTGAGGCTTCCTGGAGAGATGGGTGTGGACAGGACTGGGACAGCAGAGTGAAGGAGAGGTCCTTGTGGAGAATTCCAAGCGAAGGACCTGGAGTTGGCTCATTTGGGAAACACTTTTGTATTTGAGGAGGAAACATGATAGAGTTGCTTTTAATTATCTTAAAGACCTTGTGCAGAATGGGCTTTGGAGTTTGGATGGGGAATTATTACCACAGCATGATCAGTTCTGATGGCCTGGCATAAATCTCTGACAAAATGGGGAGTCTGCAATATAAATGGCTCAAACCAAGCTCATTACAGGGAACTTTCAAGGGAGAGAGGGAGACGCGAGCACTCTCAACTGGGCTCTGTCTCCATCCCGCCTGAAGCAGCCCCTCTCTGCCTCCCACCACCCAAGAGTGATGCTGAAAATGACAAAGTGCAATGGATCCTCAGGGTTAGCTCAGAGCTGCTGGTGGGTCTGGAAACTGTCTCAGGCACACGCTGCTCATTGGTGACTAATGGAGCTCCCTAAGGCTAGGGAGAGACAGGCCTTCATTCCCGCAGCTAACTCCTGAGTGCCGGATCCAAGATGCTCATCTCACAGGTGGGGAAACTGAAGCCAGGTGTGCACAGCAGTGTGAAGGAGAGGTCCTTGTGGAGAATTCCAAGCAAAGGACCTGGAGTTGGCTCATTTGGGAAATACTTCTGCATTTAAGGAGGAAAGATAATAGAGTTGCTTTTATTTATCTTAAAGACCTTGTGCAGAATGGGCTTTGGAGTTTGGATGGGGAATTATTGCCACAGCATGATCAGTCCTGATGGCCTGGCATAAACACAGGTAACCCAGCAAGGTGTTAATGGATCTGCTAACTTCTATGGCTTCCATATTGCTTGGTGATGAAGACTAGTTTCAGATTCTTGCTCTGCTACCTGCTAATACTGAGGTCTTGGACAAGTTCAATAAACTCTCTGAGCCTTGGTGTTCTCGTTTGCAAAGTGGGAGTTTCCTTCCTTTCTCCTTATACTTTCTCCCTCCCCCGCATGTTTTTATAGGGTGGTCAACACATTAGGCTCATCCAGGACTTTCCTGGTTTCAGCACTGAAAGCCCAGCAATCCAGGAAACCACTCTGTCCCTGGCAAACCCTCTTTCTTTGATCAGTGATATTGCGTGATTTGGTGCTGGGGCAGCAGCCACTGAGAAAAAGCAGATGCTTGTTCTTTAGAAATTAACATCCTAATTCTATCAGGGGCAGACAGACACAGTTACATTGATATGATCATAAAATAACACACAACCTATACATATGAAACTATGTGTCAGCCTCTCTACATATTTTATCAATATGATATCATTGCAAACTTAAACTATCAGATCAGATCAGATCAGTCGCTCAGTCGTGTCCAACTCTTTGCAACCCCATGAATCGCACGCAGCACACCAGGCCTCCCTGTCTATCACCAACTCCAGGAGTTCACTGAGACTCATGTCCATTGAGTCAGTGATGCCATCCAGCCATCTCATCTTCTGTCGTCTTAAACTATACTGGGAAGTAACTATCCATATTGTCATTCTTGTCGTTCAGTTGCTCGGTCGTGTCTGACTCTTTTGTGACCCCATGGACTTAAGTCCACCAGACTCCTCTGTCCATGGGATTTCCCAAGCAAGAATACTGGAGTGGGTTGCCATTTCCTTCTCCACAGGATCTTATCGACTCAGGGATCAAACCCGTGTCTTCTGCATTGTCAGGTGGATTCTTTACCACTGAGCCACTTGGGAAGCCCCAAATATCCATACAGCCTCTCTCTAATTATCAGACAATAAAACAGACACTTTGCTTTATTAACTAACTTTCCTAAAATCACACTTAGAGTGAAAAGGAAAGCCAATATTTTAAAAATTAGTTTATTTATTTAATTGGAGGATAATTACTGTACAATACTGTGGTTTTTGCCATACATGGACATGAATCAGCCACAGGTGCACATGTGTCCCCCCATCTTGAACTCCCCTCCCACCTCCCTCCCCACCCCATCCCTCTGGGTTGTCCCAGGGCACCGGCTTTGAGTGGCTTGCTTCATGCATCGAACTTGCACTGGTCATCCATTTTACATATGGTAACATACATGGGAAAGCCAGCATTTAAACCCGGGCATTCCAGCGCTCTTGGGCCAGCCCTGACACCCCTTGAACGCAAATACAGGATTTAGACTGAGTAAGGCCACAGACTGTTGATTAGCTTCTAAGAAGACTGTGCTTGCTTTCCCCTCCCAGTTGGTTTGGGATCTATGGTCCCATCCATCAGGCTAAGTGGAGATGCAGGTAAGCTTATCCCTTGGATACTCCAGCTCCAAGCGCCCAGCAGGAATGGGAGCCCTTCCCCACAGTTCTGCCTCCATCCTAGGAAACCATGAGAGAGAGATCCTGACCACCTTACACCTGACCCAGCAAACACGAAAGCACGAGGGTCCAGAGCCTGTAGGATTCCTGTGGTGTGGGAATCCTTTGGCTTTGAGGAGTCTGGGGCCAGAAGCATCCACCAGCACAAGACGGAAAGCTGGCCATGTCCCAGTGCCAGCCAGAGCTCTGTGCCAAGAGAGTAAATGGAACCCATTTCTCTTGGACCTTCAGGTCCCCTGGGCAGATGACAGGCTGATGAATGAGGACCATGCCTGTGGGATAGTTCCAGGTTCCAAGGCTGACTGGTCTATCCATCCTCCCAACCACATTTATAGGAAACATACAGACTGGTACTCTTGGAAGGAACTTTATCCATCACCTAGTCTAAGGGCCTCATTTTGGAGATGAGGAAATCCAGGCTGAGCTTGGAGAAGATGACTTCTCAAGGTGGCACAAGGTACCAAGGAAGGGGCAAGTGTCAGCCCCAGATCACCTGCCTCCAAACTCATGCACTTCTACAAAAATGCATGGCTCCTCCACGCGGCTCTCAAATGATTTACAGGGGAACATGACTCCCCTTGCGACACTCCCCATCTCTATCAAGGAGACGTTGGGACAGAGGAGTGGGATCCAAAAGTCTATGGGTCGCTGGTGAGCCTCAGTTGGAAATGGAAAATCTGGAAAGCTCTTTCTTGATGTGGTCCAAACAGGTCTAAAAATGTTCTAGACATAAGTGGTGGAGAGAAAAGGCGGGAGGAGGAGGGAAGGGAGAGGCAAGAAGGAGCGGGAGGAATGGAGGAACAGAAGGAGACTGTCAGTGGGTTGTCAGTCCAGGCTGGACCAGCACGAGCGAATTTTAGAACAACTTCAGCAGCATCTCCTCCCATACCTCACGCTCATCCAGCAAATACGACAGAAGCTGTGGGAAGGGTCCAGGATCCACAGGCTGACTTTGAGCTGTGGCAGGACCTCCAGCAGGGCTGAGTGTCCTCCTCCTCCCCTGTGACCCACCTCAATCTGTTTCTTCATCTGTTAGAAAGCTCAACAGGGAACATGTTGATAAAATGCTCATCACAGGGCCTGGCCTAGAAAGCCCCTAATAAATATCAGTTGTCACCACTTTGTCTTCCCTAGTAGCTCAGCTGGTAAAGAATCCGCATGCAATGCAGGAGACCCCTCTTCGATTCCTGGATCAGGAAGATCCCCTGGAGGAGGGCATGCCAACCCACTCCAGTATTCTTGCCTGGAGAATCCCCATGGACAGAGGATCCTGGCGGGCTACAGTCCATGGGATCGCAAAGAGTCAGACATGACTGAGTGACTGAGCACACACACCACTTTGTCACCAAACGCTGATGGGAACATTTTGATACCTGCCTCCTGGTAGCTGGTTGGGGGCGCTGGTCAATCTCCCCCAGCTCTGGGGTCAGGTCTGTGGGGCGGCCATGCTCTAATCCCTTTATCTCTGCTGGCTGAAGCTGGAGCAGAGTCTACTGCCTGTTAGTTCCGGCTGGCATTTGGGAACAGAGCATTTACAGTCCTCTGGGTGTAGCCAGAACGACACTGATGATATCTCAGCATCACAAATCAGGGAAATTAGAGGGCGGGGGAAAGGCAGTCTTGCTCCAGAAGGATTCACCCAACATTTCCTTTCATCCACAGCCTCTCCAGAGGACTTCAAGTCCAGTTTCCTTCTGCCAAAATTCCTTTTCCCTGCAGACGTCTAGGAACGTGCCTAGTATGGATGAGAGGATGGTGGCGATCAGTGTCGTCTTTCCTTCTATCCCCTCTTGCCTTCTTAGAAGGCTCTTTGATTTGATCCAGGCTGCTGACCTGTGGGGAGCAGGGAGGGGACCCAAGGGCCAGATGGGCATCTGTGTTTGACAAAGCCGCCTGCCATCTCAGGCTGTTCAACTCATTGCTGCCACTGCCTTGGGCTGGCAAGCACCCTGTCATTCCAAGTTATTCTCAGCCACATCTCATACCCTGCGGGGAGATAGGACAGGAAAGGGAGAAAGGGCCAGCCTGTGACAATCATGCAGACACAGGCCATGACCATCACTCCTCATTCAGCCTCCCCTGACTTCTGACATATCAAGGCAGCCGGTGTCCCCTGGGACCATCACCCCCAGCTTCCCAGAATACTGCTCTCTGCCCTCAGCCGGGCAGAAGGACATAGGGGCTGGGCACCCGGGGCTCAGCTTACTCTGCCTTCCCTGGTTGTCTGGTCACCTGCTGCCAGACTGATCCCTCAGACCTTTTCAGAAACCAAGCTCAGGGCAGCAGCAGAGGAAGGGTTTGGAGGCAGGAGACTGGGATTCAAGCCCGGCAATCTGACCTCTGTCTGGCTCCTTGTTGCTGTGGTTGTTTAGTTGCTTCAGTCGTGTCTGGCTCTTAGCAACCCCATGGGCTGTAGCCCGCCAGGCTCCTCTGTCCACGGGGTTCTCCAGGCAAGAATGCTGGAGTGGGTTGCCATGCCCTCCTCCAGGGGATCTTCCCAACCCAGGGATTGAATCCTCGATTCCCGCCACATCTCCTGCATTGCAGGTGGATTCCTTCACTGCAGAGTCACTGGGGAAGCCCTGCCTTGTTCCTTAACCTTTCCAAAGTCCAGCTCTTCATCTGTGAAAGGGTGCTGGTGATATCACCATGCCACTTGCATAGAGCATGGTCCAAGGGAAAAGATGCCCGCATCTAATGCACCACAAAGACTCCACACAGGACACTTCCTTTCCTCTCCTCCAGGGAAGGCAGGTGGTGGCCCGGACGTCGCTGTACCACCACATCCAAGGAATTGCAGACTCCCTACTCCTGATGTAGAGAACAAAAGAGAAGGCCACAGAGACTTTCTGTCTCTAGGACTGAGCGACAGGAATTGGGCCTCTCAGGGGAGCCTGATGCTGCTGACGGTAGCCCTCCCCTCCCCAGAGCTGGGACCACGTGGCCTTGTCTGCAGCCCAGCCCAACCCTGGTCTCCGAGGCTCGCCATTTCCTTACACAGTCTGGCTTGAGGGGCCCCGGCTCCATCTTCTAGGGCTGGCAACATACCACTCTGGAGGCTGGTATACGGCTCTTCTCCCAGGGCCAAGATCCGATCCATCTAGGCTTTTTCTGAATCCAGGGATCTGGCCTGATGCCCAGGTGCTCCTGGGCTGGGCTCTGCTTTAACCTGCTCTGGCCCATCTTGGACCCCTGGCATAGAGGCCGTAATCCATTGACAACACTCCCCCTCCTGTTTCTCCCATGCTCACCCCACCTGAAGCTGCGAGGGTGCCCTTCTGGGTTTCAGAATACTGTCCTGACCACTGCAAGATTTATTTCTACGTTTAAAGGCTCCCAGGCTTCCCAGGTGGCTTGGTGGTAAAGAATACACTTGCCAATGCAGGAGACGCAGGTTTGATCGCTGGGTCTGGAAGATCTCCTGGAGGAGGAAATGGCAACCCACTCCAGTATTCTTGCCTGGGAAATCCCACGGACAGAGGGGCCTGGTGGGCTACAGTCCATGGGGGTCACAAAAGAGTCAGACACGACTGAGCAACTAAACAGCAACAAGATGTCTCAAAATATTTTAAGTGCTACCCCAAAGGAAGAGGCTATTTAGGTGCAAAAGGCTCAAATTCCAATGAATTATGATTCAAGTGTGGAGAAAAATAAATTTTGATCTTGGCTGATCCCTTGTGATGATGTTTTGGGAGCCCCATAGATGACAATGTCAATAAGAAGTTTTCAAAGTTGTGTGGGCAATTGAGTATCTGAAAAAATTTTTTTCCTCCTTCCAGAAATGAAAATACTATTATTTAATTCAATGGAGAGTTGTAAAAACACTAATATAATTCACTGATGATGGTTTTTTAATTTATTTTTTAATTGAAGGATAATTGCTCTAAAGAATTTTGTTGTTTTCTGTCAAACATCAACTTGAATCAGCCATAGGTGTGCATATGTCCCCTCCCTCTTGAAGCACTGTGCTAAGTGCTTTACACGGAATAGCTCACTCAACCCTCACAAATACGCTGAAGGAAGCATTACTACCACTATTTATTGCCATTTCACAGATGAACAAATTGAGGTTCAGAGAGGTGAAAGACACTTGCCCAATATCACATTGCAAGTTGGGAATCAGTGAGTCAATCCAGAAGGTTCAATCAGTTCCACGGCCTTTATTCCTGCTCTCCTCACCCCATCCTTGGGACTCAGAGACCATGTCGTTGGTTAGATGTGACTATGTTATGGGCAAACCACTTCAAATTGCAGCCATTAACACAAGGGCTGCCTCACACACCAACATGATAACACATCCAAGCATGATTTATCAGCTGTGTGATAATATCTGTCTACTACCAGTGCTAATTGTGCAGCCATGCATCACCCGCTAGCAAATGGCAGCAGGCAAACAGTAGGAGGCACCCAAGGTTTAAGAAAAACATATGGGAGACAAGCTTCCCCGGGAGGCATTTCAATGTCTTAGCCTACGTTCTTGCTCCTGCCAACTGGAAAAAGTCACCATCGTTGTGCGTCAGAGGCACACCAGGCAAAACTACCTAGCCGGGTTCGCTGGACATCATTTAGAAATGTCCATCTCTGCCTGCTCACTGGTGACCCTTCCCGGGGCCTCTCCTGGGGCTCTGATCCAACATTCTGGAGGGATACACCCCTTCTCACCAGCACCAGTGGCCCTGTGTCACAGGGGCATTCTCAATGAGAGGTGGGGCACCCCCAGGGAGGCAGCAGCTGACCGGAAGCTGGGTGGTGGGGAGACAGTGCAATTTTGATGTGCTTCTCACCCCTGTGGGATGGTGGATCCAAGATGACCCATGCTTCTCTCCAGATACAACATACCTTAGCCCTCCAGGACAGCACCACCCACCCCAACCATTCTCTGATGGGATGATATGAAGTACCCAGCCCAGGTACTGCCAAACCACAGACTGGACTCCAAACAAAGGCTTTGCGCTTCACTCCAAAAGATAAGCTCCATCATCAGATCCAGCTCTTGGAAATGTACAACAGGCTCCAGAAGGGGAGGCCTGAGGGTTGCTTGGGGATGGACTGGATGGTGGCTGCAATGGGCCAGAGCCGAGGAGCTGCAGGAATTAGGAATCAGAACGGGGAGTCAGCTGATGCAAGCAGGAAAATCGAGTGGATTCCTGGAGAGAGGAGGGGACTCCAGGAGAGAGATGAGACCTTAAGGACCATCTCCTGGGGCCCCACTGTCTGTCCTGTTTCTGGAGCCAGGATCTGCGAGATGTGGCTGCTTCTTCCTGGGTTCCCATGAAGTCCTCCTGCACTTTCTGAGCATCTTTATCATCACTCAGCCACTCCCACGCTTTCACTCCAGCCAGCCTGAGTGAACCTCCTCTCTTTTTGCAACCAAAGAACACTGCCGTAAATGAGGTGCAGAAGAAAAGTATCTAGGTTCCCTGGGTCTGAACTGCATCTCTGCCTCTCCCCACACCCCCCCTGGGTTATCGGAAAGCTCAGAAGCTGTAGGAGGGGATCCACAGCTTCCCTCATTAGCTCCTTCACATCGCAGCCCTTGCTCCTCCGTGAGTTGTTTACAAGGCTTTGTACATTTGCTTACTGCTCACTCCCAAGTTCCCAGCCTCCTACTTGACTCCATCTCCTACTGTGATCCTTTCCCTGGCTCCTGCTGAGCCGGTGCTCATTTACATTTTACTCACCAACCTCATTTAGTTAATTTTCTACAGTTAATTCAATGTTCACCAAGTAGCCCTGGATCGCATTTGCATTCATCACCTCCAGGCCCTGAAGGGGAACAGAGCAATGGCTTCCCTGCCGAGATCCCCACTTCAGCAAAGACAACAACGCAGCTCAAAGGCTGGGGGCAGGATCTCCTGCCGCAGGGTCAGCTCAGCAGCCTACCCTGGCAGCAGCCCCGGGGATCAAGCCCCTGGAAAGCAGGCAGTGTCCTCTGCCCAGGGACCTGGCACCAGACTGAGCCTTCCTGCGTGGCAATGATTCACGGTGCATCCATCTCTAGGTTTACTGCCCGCTGTGCAGAGCATTTCCTTCACCTTACCCTAAAATAGCTTAAGCTTCAGGGGGCACTGCCTAGTACCTGTATTATTACAAGCTTTGGGAAGGAAAAAGAAAAACAAAATAATAATACTTCACAAAATCACAACAGAAAAGGTGTAGTGGGCTTTTGAACACAGCCACAGAGAAATGTTGGGTCATAAGGAGCTAAAGGCAGCACAGATACTCATCATCTCTGTCTCCATGTCCATTTCTCTCTGTCTCCAACTCCATCTGTCTCCATCTCTGTCTCCGTGTCTCCATCTCCAACTCCATCTCTGGCTCCATCTCCATCTCCATCTCTAAGTAACCAACTCTAGAAATGGCCTTCACGGTGGCATGACTCTCAGAGCTTCCTACTGGGCCCCACTGTCAGTGGGTGCTACATGTAACCAGAATTTTGTTTCAGGCCGACTGTTACTCTTCAAGCTAGTTAAGGAAAACTTGCAGCAAGGAATAATGATGGAAGTCTGCAACTCTGTTAAGCAGCAGAGGCTGCAAATTTGCCAGCCATCCCTTCTTTATCCCCAAAGTGGTGAAGACGGGGTTCCATCACTTACAAATCTCTCCCGCATTTGTCACATCTCAGGACTTACTGGGAAGGAATGGGCTGGCCCAGTTCCTTTCATGTTTTGTTTGGGCTTCAAGGGCTAGACCTAAAAAGGAAGCTACTGCATAAGGCCAGCTTTCCAGAAAAAGGTCCAGAAACCCACCTGGAGCTTGTTTATCAGGCCCCCCTTTGACAACCCTGCTTCAGTTTTCTTCAGAATTTTGATGGAGTATCTCAGTGGGCTGAGATACAGATCCCCCGTGACTGTGCAGTGGCAGGACAGGGACTGGGACCAGAGCCCGGATCCACCACCTCTACTTGCGAGTGTGCAAAATGCTGTAAGTCACCGAGTCCAGTTTACTTTGTCCTAAAGCATCATTCTCCCTGTGGGCAGGGGGCGGGGAAGAGGTGCTCAGAAGCACAACCAGTTCCTTCTCTGGCTACCCACCCTGCCCTTTTGCGGCTCTTGTTTATTTTGGCTGCTCTTGTTTATTTCAGCTGCCCCCTTCCTGTTCTGCTTAACATCGCTTCCTCTGGCCTGATGCACAGGAAGGCTGCTGCTGTTGCTGCTAAGTCACTTCAGTTGTGTCTGACTCTGTGCAACCCCATAGATAGCAGCCCACCAGGCTCCCCCGTCCATGGGATTTTCCAGGCAAGAGTACTGGAGTGGGGTGCCATTGCCTTCTCCCACAGGAAGGCTGGTCCAGCTCTAAACAGCCCCCTCGGCAAAGCAGAGCTCCTCTCCACTGCCAGCAAGTTCTCCTGGAGAGCTGACACCAGCTGATAACGATTTTGTTTTATGTGTTGTCAATGGGAAGGTCCCTGGGTTCCTCCGCACCACCAGCCAGCTGGCAGACAGTTTGGGAAAAGGAACACTGGGATGGATGGTTCTTCATTAACAGGGAGGGACTCCTGAAAGTGGGCCATTCTCCATCAACTTCAGAGGGGACGGGCGCGCAGGGACCTACTGCAGACATGGGGACAGCGCTGATAGGCATTCTTGGTTTGTTTTCTCCACATCCCCCTTAAGAAAGCGATGTTGGCGCTGATTCCAGCAGACCTTTAAAAAGGCACTTTATTAAAGTCTGAGAACTGATTAGACACAAGTCGTGCTGAGTCTGTCAGGCTCAATTTATTCCCTCTCAACTTCCCCAAGAGGAGCTGAGCCAAGCAGACAGGTTTCCCCAGGTCAGGCAGGGATCAATTCCAAGGCCACCTTTCCCGGGGACCCAGAACAGGCTCTTTCCGTCCCGCCCTCCTCCCAGGTCCCCCTACAGAGCAACACTGCATCCCATCTGGGGTGTCAGACGTCACCTGAGCCTCACTGGCCGATACAGTAGCCTCTGTCCCCATGTGGCTCTTGAGCACTTGAATATGGCTGGTCTGAACTGAGATATGCTTAGTGTAAAAAAAAAAAAAAAAAAAAAAATCCAGAAGGTAAGATATCCTCTTCATAGTTACATGTGGCTTGCAGGTTGAAATGACAACATTTGGGATATATGGGACCCAATAGAATACTTTCTATTTCTATAAATACATTAATTTCACCTGCTTTGTTTTGCTTTTTATTTTTTGGCTGCGCTGGATCTCTGTTGCTGTGCGCAGGCTATCTCTAGGTGCAGTGAGCTGGGGCTACTCTCCCAGTTGTGGTGTGCATGTGGGCTTCTCTTGTGGAGCACGGGCTCTCTTGCAGGCTCAGTACTTATAGCACGCAGGGTTAGCTGTCCAGTGGCGTGTGGGATCTTAGTGCCCTGACCAGGGATCGAACCTGTGTCCCCTGCATTGATAGGCAGATTCTTAACCACTGGACCACCAGGAAAGTCTCTTGTTTTCCTGTGTAAATGTGGCTACTAGGAAATTTAAAAGTGCATTTGTAGCTTCGTTCCTCTTGGGTCATACTCTTTTAGAGATATTTTAGACTGAAGAGGTCATCAGAGGCTCTGTGCAGATAGAGGGAGAAGGAAAGATCAACCAGCCTGAGATGCTGACACTTGATTGCTCAAAAGTCTCTAAAAGCTCTTCCTGACGCCCTCCCCAAGGCCTTGCACAGGCTGACCGGTGTCCTCTCCACCCGTCTCACCTTCAGCTGTTGCTCTGTCTCTCTCTCCCTCTGTTCCAGTCACCCTGGCCTTGCTTTTCACCAACATGGTCAACCAAGCCTCATGGCAGAGCCTTTGCACATGCTGTTCTCTCTGCCTAGAATGTTCCTCACCAGACCTCTGCCTGCCTCCCACCCTCTCTTTATTCAGTCCTCAACTGGGGGGGAAGTCACCTCCTCAAAGAGCACCCTCCCCCACCTCTCAGTGAAAACCAATCACCACCCCTTGACTTAAAAATATATATTTATGTATTTGGCTGCTGCTCCCGGTCTTCATTGCAACATACAGGATCTTTAGTTGCAGCATGTGGGATCTAGCTCCCTGTCCAGGGATCGAACCTGGGCTCCCTGCATGGGAGCTCAGAGTCTTAGCCACTGGACCACCAGGGAAGCCCCTGGTCACCATTGCTTGACTCTGCTTCCCTTTAGCTCAAAGCCCCTATTATTGTCTGGTATGAAATTGCATGTTTATTTTCTGTCCCCTCCAGATAGGGGCCTCTGTCTCTTTTGTCTACTACAGTGCTTGGCACATACTAGCAACCCAGCAAATGTTTGCTTAGTGAACACACAACAACAGCCCCCCAGCTGTCAGTGGGATCAGGCTAGTTTTCAGTGAGTCAGCTCAGACTTGGAGAGAAGTGAGTACAGAGCAGGGGCTGACTGCATCGGACTCTGAGGGGATAGTGGGTTGGTGACTTAGAAAGTCACCTTCTCCAGGGGACCGTGAACTGGGAATCCGCCCCAGTCCAGGAATCTAGGGCCAACTTAATACAGGAAGAGAACAGGGCAAAGACAGCAAGATCACCCTGACGTGTTCTGGAGAGTTCCTCTGGGAAACAGACATCAGAAATTAAGGCAGAAAAGGTGTTTGAGGTCCCACCTGCTGGCCTCGATACATTCTGGCTTCATAGTGTCTTTGAGAAGGCACTTGGGGGAGAGCTACACAGAATATTATAGTAAGTCCTCTGCATATGAAGCATTCTACTCTGAGAGTGTGTTTGCAAGTCCAACTTTTTTACAATTCTAACAAAGTTAGCCTAGGTACCCAACTAACACAATCAGCTATACTTAAAAATTAAACACAAAAAGAAAATATTTTTCATCTTACAGTGCAGTACCTTGAAACGTACAGAAGTACAAGCAGAACAGCTGGCATACAGGGGGGCATCAAGTGAACAGGCAAGGAGAGTTATTGACTGGAGGAGGGAGAGGAGGCAAGAGATGGCAGAGCTGAGGGATGGAGACGGAGGGCAAGCTGCAATGTCACTCACATCTGATGCTGATGGCACAGGTTTTGGTTCCTTACTGGAATGTGATGCACGTTCGTATCTTTGAAAGGGACGGGGTGCCTCATGGGCTGCCATCAATGGGGTGGCACAGAGTTGGACACGACTGAAGTGACTTAGCAGCAGCAGCAGCAACTTGAAGTTTCCTATATAGAGGACTTGCTGTAATAATAAAGGTCCTTCTGGATGCTAGAAAAGACACAAAAGCCCAGGGCTGCCTCTGCCATCTCCTCAATTGCACCCCACTCTGCTTGGGCACATCCGGAGACCAGGGAGTCATCATTCCCATGGCAGTTGAGCTGGTCATTTCTGCTCATTTTAACAGAAAACATGTGATGCTTTCAGGTCAACAGCTGCCTCCTTGCAGTTGATGCTTTTCAGATCCTTGTTCTAGTTTTGATCCCCTGCAACTGTTCTAAGTGAGATTAATTCCCTGTCCCCAGATCAGTCCTTCTGAGCTGGGAAGGACTGCAGCTGGAGAAGCCCAGCTTCTGTTGACAAGCAATCTTGGCAGGCTGTGATCTGACCCTGTGATCTGACACCCAGGCCAGGACTCGGTCAACGAGCATCATTGTTCCCTAATGACTCACTCCTGGAGACTGGTTCTCTGAGGCCACAGCCTCCTCCCTGCTCACCCAGAATAACCCCAGCTCACCTCAGCCAGCCTGACTTCTCTTCTAACCTCCAAACTCAAATGTGCCCTTTCTCCTTACTATAGCAACATCTATTCAAGCTCCTGTGTGTGCCGGGCCCTGTGCTATACCTAGGGATAGAATGAAGGAGAAGACACAGCCCTGAGTCTAATGGAAAGGCTGCAGGTCCACAGGCATCAAAACCCGGGAGATCAGGGCTGAAATGAAGGCAAGTGCCAAGGGCACAGAGGACTTGACCAATCCTAGAGGAAGCAGGGAGGCCATCTTGGAGAAGCAGATGCTAAAGCTGCCAATTTCCATGCCCACTGGGAAACTGAGTGTTGAGAAATGGATGCTTTAGAATTATGGTGCTGAAGAAACTCTTAAGAGTCTCTTGGACAGCAAGGAGATCAAACCAACCCATCCTAAAGGAAATCAGCCTTGAACATTCATTGGAAGGATTGGTGTTGAAGCTGAAGCTCCAATACTTTGGCCACCTGATGAGAAGAGCAAACTCATTGGAAAAGATTCTGATGCAGGAAAGATTGAAAGCAAAAGGAGAAGGGGCAGACAGAGGATGAGATGGTTAGATAGCATCACTGACTCAGTAGATATGAATTTGAGAAAACTCTGGGAGATAGCGGAGGACAGAGGAGCCTGGCACACTACAGTCCATGGGGTTGCAAAGAGTCAGACATGACTCAGCGACTGAACAACAACTGGGACATTTACTCTGTAATGCTAAATTAGTTAGATGTTTCCAGTGGCACCTAATCAGCAGTCTTCTTAAACAAGAACATTCGAAACCTTCATCTCATGTGTTCTTTCTACTTCAGCCTACACCCTCCCAACACACACAGATCATTACTTCTGTTTCTCTTTCTCAAGCCTTTCCTTGCCTCTCATTTTCTCAGGCAGTCTCTGCCCTTTGATCCCTCGGCCACTCTCCCTGAAACAGTAATAGAAGGGTCTTAGCACCCACAAATGATGGATCCTTACTGCCTAAAAGCCAGATCCCTCCAGGAGCCTGCTGCGTCAGCTTATCACAATCTGGTCCCCACCAGACATCTCAGCCTGGCCCCTGTGAACCTCCACCTACAAACACCAAGCTCCCACCACACAGACCTGCTTGCCCTTCTCCAAACCTTTCTGTTCCACTAACACCCTCTCTGTGCTCCTTCACCTACACTGTCCCCTTCCCTTTCTTCTCAGCCCCACAAACTCCTATTCATTCTGTAAAACCCGCTCAAATGCCACCTCTTCCATCCAACCTTCCTTGTGACAGTCAGTAGTCCTTACCAAGCAAAGAGCATTATTTTATTACACTGGTTTTATTCCTTTATAGTGATCTGATAGCTTGCTAGGTGTTTCTCCCAAATTCTGGGTTGGGGTTCTCTGAGTACAAGTTTGTTGTTCAGTCACTAACTTGTGTCTGACTTTTTGCAACCCCAGGGACCGCAGCACGCAGGGCTTCCCCGTCCTTCACTATCTCCTGGAGCTTGCTCAAACTCATGTCCATTGCGTTAGTGATGCCATCCAACCATCTCATCCTCTATCATCCCCTTCTCCTCCTGCCTTCAATCTTTCCCAGCATCAGGGTCTTTTCCAATAAGTCACCTCTTCATGTCGGGTGGTCAGAGTATTGGAGCTTCAGTTTCAGCATCAGTCCTTCCAATGGTAGCAGGATGTAATGCATCTTCCATCCCAGTATGCAGAATAGAAGATAATAATAGCATTAATAACTAATGCTAGTATTTATTAATAATGAATATAACCAGGAATAGTCATCAATAACAATAGTAATGAATAATAATGAAAGTGAACAGCACCACAATGCCAAAACAGCTACTTAGCCAAGCCGCACTAGAGACTCGATAAGCAAGATCTCAGTCTCCTTGCATTCTATCAAAACTTACTCCCACTTGGTGGATCAGGAAACTCCAGGACAGAGAGTATAAGCACCTCTCCTAAAGCCACCCATGGTGTAAGTGGTGGGGCGTGCACGCTAAGTCGCTTCAGTCGTGCCTGACTCTTTGCGACCCCATGGACTATAGCCTACCAGGCTCCTCTGCCCATGGGATTCTCCAGGCAAGAATATACTGGACTGGGCTGCCATGTCCTCCTCCAGGGGATCTTCCTGAACCAGGGATCAAACCCACATCTCTTGTGTCTCCTGCATTGGCAGGCAGGTTATTTACCAGTAGTGCCACCTGGGAAGCCCCTTCTTCATCTGTATTATGAGGCTAAACAGGGCTGTCTGTTAAAGCTACTGTGTACGCAGGCTCAGGCCACATAAAGTGCCCAGCCAAGGAGCTGGCACACAGTAGGTGCCCAATTAAGGTTCAGCGCTCTTCTTTCCCCCACGCTTGAGTGGGGATAACTGGGGCCCACTTGTTTGGCCCTCTTCTTGCCTCAGAGACTTCAGGAGGCGGGGTTCCTGACCCTCTTCACCAGGAGGTAACCTGGCCATTGGACCATCCCTGTTGCTGGAAAACACCTTTTTTTCAACCAGACCTGGTGTCTTGACTTTATTTTCATCAGAATGCAACATATACTCATGGCAGAGAATGCAAAACAAACTGGAAAAAAAAAAATACTCATTATTGATTCTCCAGTCCAAAAATATCTTGGGGGACTTCCCTGGTGATCCAGTGGCTAAGCCTTTGCACCCTCAGTGCAGGGGACCCGGGTTTGATCCTTATTCAGGGAACTAGATCCCACATGCCGCAACTAAGAGTTTTCATGCTGCAACTAAAGGTCCCCCATGCCACAAGAAAGATCAAAGGTGCTGTGTGCCGCAACGAAGACCTGGTGCAACCTAAATAAATAAATAAATGTTTAAAAAAAAATCTCAGGCACTTCCTTGCTTTTCTATTTCTGTGCAGAGGACTGTCAAGTTGAGGTCATCTTCTACATACAGTATTGTTTCCTGCATTCTCCTACTTTCCGTTACAACAAAACTTCCCGTCTTGGTGTCAACACTGCTTTAATGGTGATGTTGTGATTTACCCAAGCAACCCCATTCCACTGTCCGGCATTCATGACATCTCCAGACATCCACTCTTCTAAATCAAAGAGCCATCGATAGTTCTCTTTTAATTGAAACGCAGTTGATTTGCAATGTGGTGTTAGTTTCTGCTGTACAGCAAAGTGGTTCAGTTATACATATAACTACGTTCTTTTTTATGTTCTTTTCCATTGGAGTGTCCCCAGGAGACTGAATATAGCTCCTCGTGCTATTTTGTTTATCCATCCTATATATAATAGTTTGCATATGCTAACCCCAAACTCCCACTCCAGCCCTCCTGCAAGCCATGGATATTTAATTCATAAAGGATTTTTTTTTTTAAAACTGCCTCTAGGATTTTTTCTTTACAGGCTCCCAAGAAGTGAACTTCCTGGTACTGAGCAGATGCTGACATTTAGGGCTCCCTCACTTACTGGTGATTTGGGGGTATTGGAGAATCAAGGATCAGAAAGAAGAGTTTCCTAGGGAACTGACCTCCAGCTTGGCCCAAGTCTCTGGGGAAGCATCACTAAGAGCCTTTATGTTTATTTTATTTAATTTTTTTTTCCTTTTCTGTCCTAGTTTGAATAGACTCCCCAGGGCAGATGGGTTTCTGGAGCTACCTGAAGTTGAAATACCTGCCCGAGGCTTCCCATGCTGAATCCTATAAATATTTTCCTTCTTCCACTATTGCTGAGGTATGAGAGCTTGGAAGGTGGCCCTTAAAGAGGAGAAAATGGGCTTTTCTTGATGCCACAGGGGCTGGGGGCCACAAAGAGGGAGGTGGTGTCCTGAAAAGGACCTGAATGGGTCGGGAACACAGTCTGGGCCTTCTTTAGCTGGGTCACTCCCCATGTCTGTCTCTGGCTCACTCCACCCTCCCCACCCCCACCTGGTGCCCCCATGGCTGCTCCCATCACTTGGGGGCCTGGAGATTGTCCACATTGCTGGTGAGCATCCTGAACCCTGCCCAGCTCCTAGGATCTCCCCCAACCCCTTCTATAAAGAGTGTCTTGCTCCCTATACTTGCAGCAATAATCGCTGAGATTTATAAAGTATCCTCATCTTCTTAATATGGCGATAAACTTGCCTTGCATCATCTCTGCGAACCCTCACAACTTCTCCTCTGGTTAACTCCGTTTTGCTGATGGAGAAAGGAAAGCCTTAAAGATGGAGAATCATCTGTGACCGCTGCACAGTTAACAAAGGGTGAAGGTGGCAAGTGAACCCAGAATCCCTTCTCACTGTCTTGGGTCAACCATCACCCAGAGCAGAGATGCACTTACCACGATCTCTGTGGGCATCAGAGAGGGTCCGCCCCCACCCGCCTAGCCCAGGCCATTTCGGCTTTCACTGGCTGCACACTCTTTGCTGTCCCTGCCAGCTCACTGGGGTTCTCAGCCCATCTTATGACAGTATGGGACATAAGTTTTTGTTGTCCCCTAGACCTACGGCCACAAGATGGTAGGATGAGAAGTTTCTTTAATTATGGCAAGGGAGACTTTTCTTCTGAGTGTCAAATATCTCACAATTGATACACAGTACCCCCCGATGACCTCCATCATTCTACCAACAGTCTCTGTGCAGTAGATGAAGGAATCAGAGAGGTCCAGTCATCTTCTAGGCTGCACAGCCCATTGGTAACTGACTAGGATAAGCAGCATCTTTGGCTCTGGGCCCAGTGATTTTTGCCTTTTTTCAGTCTCCTGGTTTTCAGATGTGAGGGTGAAGGCCCACAGAAGTGAAGAGGCCATTTAAGGTCACACAGCATGTCAGCTGAGAAAGGCTGGGACCAGATCTGACTCCTCGTATTCCCTGGCACCTCTCCATTACAAGCAAACAGAGCGTGAGTGAGTCAAGATAATGCCTGTTCCAGCGTGTGGGTCCATCTGGGTCCTGGAGAGGAAGTGGCTCTGACTGCTGGATTCCTGCACAGCTGGATGGATTCCACAGAGCTGGTGAAACCCGCTAGGAACGTCAGGACTGGAATGAAGGTCAAAGGGATGGTGAGTGGGCAGTGGGAGCCAGAGCATTGCCTCTGCTACCTCACCACTGCTGAGAGCAGGGGGTATCGTCAACCGTGCTCCTCTCTGACTGTGACTCAAGAAATGAATGGGCTCCATCCTGGCCCCAGCAGTGCCCTTCATAGATGGGCTGTAAATGGGGATGGAGAAATGGCTGGAAGTGCCAGTTGCCACTGGGAAACCAGCATTCTTATTTGCCCACAAGTGGACCAAGGCATCAGTTGCTCAATCAAGGTGATCCTTAGGACTTGATGTAAGTTACATGCCAGGGATGAAAGGGAGGGGGCAGGGAAAGTGCCTTCCCCTGCACTGATGCCTTCTGTCATTGAAATCCTCTCTCTACCCAGGGAGAGAGACGCTGTCCTTGGCTGGACCATTGTCCAAGGTCAAGCAGCGGCAACCAGCATGGACTGGGCGGTGTGCCAGACTCCAAGGACCACAAGGTATTCAGTCAACTCCCTGCCCCGCCCCCCCCAATCAGGAAGATGCCACTCAGGAGTGTCAATCAGCGACGGCTTCAAGCTGGTTTACTCCATGATCTCGGCAGGCCCCTCTAACATATTCTGGCCTCCACCATAAAAGCTGGTTGGCCAGCCTGTGCCATCACATGGCTGCAATAGCAGCCACCCAAGGGGTTTCCCTGAAGCCTCTCTGTCATCCAGAGCCTCTTCTCATTGAGCAAGGCTGAGTTTCAAGACTGGAGACTGCAAGTCAAGGCACGAAGGCAGAGCATGGATCGATGGTGGCTGAAATCTCTAACAAGATCCCCACAGAGATGAACTGTGTGTCCAGTAGCTCGCTGAATCAGTGGTCACCTCGGACCCAGCCAGCCCCTCCCCTCCTCCTATCAACCTTTCACCAGTGCAAAGCCGGGCACTGTAGCTACAGAGATGAGCAATATATGGTCCCCCTCCTTCCTGCCCCACCTCCTGCTACCTCCAGTCCCTCTTCCTTCCTTCCAACAAACCTTAAACTGAACACAGCAATGAGCTACGGTAGATGTCGTGCTGGGGGTTACAGTCAACAAGAATACGGTTCCCGCCTTCCCAGAGTTTACAGTCTAGTGGGAGATAAAGTTATTCCTCAAATAATCACAATACCATTCACTGCAAATGGATAGGACTGTGAAGGCAAAGTTTGACAGTATTTTAAAGAAACACAACAGGGTACCTGCCCTAGGCTGGGGCGGTGGGTCAAGGAAAGCTTGAAGTCTGACCTTCGACTTAATAATGGCAGAGTTCAGGAGGAATACATAGCAGGGCCTGTTCTTCTTCCCAGAAAAGTAAAAGAAAGTAAGTGAAGTCAGAGTCCAGAGAAATTGGGGGTGGGGGCGGGGGTGTGTGTGTGTGTGAGCTGGAGAGGGAGGGGGAAAGCAGGATCTTGCAGGATCTTGTGAGCCAGGCTGAGATGTGTGTCTGCAATTCATCAGTGCAAGGAAGAGCCCCTGAAATTCTCAGCCAGGGAACGGCAGCATTAGATGAGCAGATGACACACATCTATTCTGGATGGTGTGCAGAGTGAGGTGCAGTGGGGAGAACTGATGGAGGGATAGAACTGCAGCCATCCAGGTGAACCCAAGGGGTGAGGCCACCCCCAAATAGTCCAGAAGAGCCTCAGTCCCTTCAGGGAGCCCCAGGAAGAGGCTTGGTGGATGAGATAGAGGGACATCTGCAGCCAACACAGAGAGGAGGTTCCTCATATCATTTCCCTACCAGACACTCTTGGAGGAGAAGCAATAGATGTGCCCTGACTCACATGGGAGCCCCACAGGATCTGCCCAGAGCAGGGGCACAAGGGTGGAGGCATCGAAGGGAGGCTGCCCCAGTACATCACAGGGGCTGAACGAGAATCCCACTCTGTCCACAGCAGCTGCCCAGAGCCATGCCCTGCCATGCACTCCCCCTGAACTCTGTCATCGCCAGGCCTCAGATCAAACATCAGCTTGACTCCTCAGTCTAGGTCAGGCACCCTGTTGTGTTTCTTTCAAATACCCCAAACTTGGCCTTCACAGTCCTATTCATTTTCAGTGATCAGTGTTGCAATTATTTGAGCCAGTTAGCTCATCCCAAATGTTACCTCACAAGATGGGTCAGCAGAGACTCCATGTGCATTCAGCCCTGGACCCAGAGCTGCAGCTACATCTAGGATAGTGCACTGGGGTGGAGTTGGGAGGTCTCTGGGGGTCTCTGGCCCAGTGTCCCCTCCAGGTTGGCAAAGAAACTGGGGCAGCAGTGGTGGCCCAAAGAGATGCCAACCCACAAAGTGGTGGTTGTGTTTATGTTGGTTCAGAGCAGAGAAAAGGAACATGAAAGGAGGCAGGAGCGAGTCTCAGAGAGGAGTAGCCACTGAATTTACATCTGGGGCAGAAGAGAAGCTGGAGCCTGATGGAGGGCCTCCCAGAGATCAGAAAGGTCTCCGGCCAGGACAGTGTGGCTGTGATGATCATTCAGGTTCTGTCTTGAGTCAAAGGAAGTCCATTCTGTCACTGTTCCTGTGCCTGCAGGGTAACCCAGGTTGAGAATGGCTGTGTGCTGGGGAAATATACCAACATGAAATTCCCACAGGGCATGATCAAGGCTATACTATAGGTTACTCAGGAATACATGAAAGAGGGTTCCATGTGGACTGGGCTGGCAGGAGAGGCGTTGAAGGAACTTGCAAGAGGAGACAACAGCTGGGCCAAGTTGTCAAAGCTGGAGGGGAGGTCACGAATGGGGGAGGCAGGGAGAGCAGGAAAGATACCAGACATGGAAGGAGTGCCTGAGCAAGGAAGGAACTGAAGAGCAGCATCCCTGTGAGACTCCAGCAGCCTCCCATCCCTTGGGAGGCCTAGGATGCTAAGGATGTTGGGCCCAGCCTGGCAGGCACGATCCTGATGTTCATCATTGCTGCATCCATCCTGCCCACTGTGAAGGGGGGACTTGACTCCTCCTGATCTGAGCAGAGACCTGCTTTTGATCTTACAATGTCTCTGAACTTTCAGGAGCCACCGAAAGATGGAGAGTTCATTTCACAGATGAGGAAACTGAGGCCCAGAGGAGTACAGGGTGTCTCTCAAGGTCACACAGCAGCCAGTGGAAAAGCCAGGGTGGGGACCCAGGACTTCTGCTTCTTAGTTCCTTTTGTCTTACAGGGTCTGTCCTTTATCTGATCAGGTGATGAAAGTGTGTGCAGAAGGCAAGAATTGGATGAGGGACACAAAGCCAGAGATGAGTGAATGGCAGGTCATCCCTCAGTGAGGATCGCTATGGAAACAAGAGGCAGAGACAGATGGGGGCCCCCGAAATCAAGGGTCAGGCTTTTTTTGACTCCCAATTCACATTTGTCAGAGGAAGATGGTATGTGTGGCTAAGAAGTAACTCAGGGTGGACAGCTCTGGAGGCAGGGAATATTCTTTGCTCCATCAGCAGAGTGGTGGAAGCCAGCTGCCTCTGCAGTTTTAGAAGCTGTGCCGGGTGTCACAGGGCTGACCTCAAAGCACCACGGAGGGCCTCACTCTTGCTGTTTCCAGATCTGGTCTCTCCCCACTAATGACTGGACATTGCTATTCCAGAAGCATCTCTCGCTCTTCCAAAGTTAACTTCATAAGGGATCTTAGAAGGTATAAGTTCCAACCTTTTTATCTTCCAAATGAAATCCCAGTGAATTCTCACACCTTCATAGGATACATGAGAAAACCAAGGTCGAGAAAGGGGAATGTGCTAAGCTGACACCATAAGGAAAAGACAGAAGGGAGTCTGAAAGCCAGAAATTCTGAACTCCAGACCACTCTTTTATCCCTTTATCAATCAGAATAGTAACAAGAAAAGGGGCCGGTCTGTCCCCTCATGTCCCAAGGGAGGGGAAAGCCCAGGGAAGAAGGTTGACATCATAAGCTAGAAACCACAGAAATCACCACTTCCTCACATGCCCTCATGTCTCCAGCTCCTCTCTGATACCCCACACCCCACATGTCAGGACAGAAACATAATGGGGTGAAGTCAGAAGAAATGAGTGAACCTGGGCGGAGCATTTGATATTTGCAAAATGCACTCACCACCCTCACCAGTTCATCCTCAAACAGCCCTGCACAATAAGAGAATGTGAAAAAAACACTTCCCCGATTGCCAGGTGAGCTTACCGACCTCTTGACACCAAATCCTGTGAAAAGTGACAGTAAATGTGTTAGTCGCTCTGTTGTGTCTGACTCTTCACGATCCCATGAACTGTAGTCCACCAGGCTCCTCTGCTCATAGAATTCCCAGAATAAGAATACTGGAGTGGGTAGCCATTCCCTTCTCCAGGGGATCTTCCCAACCCAAGGACTGAACTTCAGTTTTCTGCATTGCAGGCAGATTCTTTACCATCTGAGCCACCAGGGAAGCCCTCACGCCCTGTGAGTTTCTATTTATTGGATTGGCCAAAGAGGTAATTTGGGGTTTCCTGCAACATCTTATGGAAAAACTGGAATGAACGATCCATCACCTTTCTTTTGTCTGTACGTGAAGATTTAGCGGGGAAAAGCCAACATTCATTGGATGATAATATTAGACAAATAGATGGGAGAAAACTACAGCTGTCAGCTCTCTCTGAGCACCCTTCGTGCACCCCAGGCTGACCCCACTTGCTCACTTCCTTTGCACACCACCTGAGTGAGGCTGGGGCTATGATTACATTTTACTGGTGGGGAAACAGGTCCAGGAAGTTAAGTCTTTGCAGTGGTTTCCTCTGATTTGCTCTCACGGTGTCTTGGTCCCTGGTAATTTATTATTTTTTAACTGTTATGTGTTCATTGTCTTAGAATTTTATTTGTGGAAACTGTTTGCATCCTAGAAGTAAGGCGGGTTCTAGATAGGATTTGTGTTCACTACTGACATTTACTCTAAATGCAATTCCTGTCTGGAGGCTTTCAGATCACCCAAGCAGTCTAAATTCAATCTGAAAACCTATATAAGAACATGCTGATAGTTCTGAATTTTCAGCAGCAATTTATCGACCCCTTCCACTCAGTGCTGATGTTTAAGACTCTTTATTTTCCTGGTACTTCCCATGGGGGCCTAATACCTTACCCTGCAGGTGCGGCCCTTTAGGGTCTGAGCTTTATGGGGAGAGGAACACCCATTAGACCACCCAGCCCTGGGCTCAGAGCAGTGACCGTGACAGTGGTTGTCAGAGAAGGAAAAAGCATCAGCTGAGCAAGAACATTCATGTTCACATCCATGAGGCTCAAGGAGAAGCTTGATGGTGAGGAAGGCATTGACACATCCACGTTTCAGTGGAGAAAGCACTGATGCTCAGAGAGGCAGGCAGACCAGGGCTGGAGGAAACAAAGGAGACTGCATAAGGAGGCAAGGTCGTGGCAGAAGGTAGGGCTGGATCAGACAGAACTTGCAGGGGAGAGGAAGGAACACCAACAGAACCAGGTTCCAGTGGGTGTTGACTGTGTGCACCCGCCTCTCTCTGAGCCACACTTTCTTTCTTTATGTGCCACTTGGGAATGGTTCTGCCCTGCCTGCTCCCCAGGGTGGCCCACAAGAGACATGCCCTGAGGGTAAGAGTGTTGAAATCCTCTGCACGCTAGAAAGCGCTCTTCAGACCCAAGGCTATAGTTCTGGTTACCCATGTCCTTCTTGGCCTCGATCTGGGGATGATGGTCTCCATCACTCATGGCTGACCAGCCATCCTTCTGCAACCCTGACTCGACCCTACATCCCTCCTGAATATGACTGCTTGGGTTCCCCCAACAGAACGAGACCACTGACTGTCAAGGGAGACCAAGGGTCCATTCGAACCTCGAAGCCAGCTCTCAGGGGCTCAGAAGACCCCTACTCTTCGAACTATCTGTGGTCGCTGCTGCCCAAGACACGGCAACTCTGTAGAAGACAGACACCAACATCGGAGACAGAGCTTGACCTTGCAGCTCACAGGTGCTGCTTACCCACCTGGGGTCTTGATCGCAAGTCACTTAAATTCCCAGAGCCTCGTGGCATCGTGATGTCTGTTTCACAGAATCGTTGGAAGCATGGGATGAGAAATGGATTCACAGCCTGGCTCAGGAGCGGTGGGAGAGTTTACCACCACTGTTGGTGGCCTAGGGACTGGTGGGCTCACTGGCATGAGGAACGAGGCAGTGAACTGGGGGACTCAGGGGAGCTGGAGGTCCCTGGGGCACAGCTGTTCTGGCAGAAGACAAGTTCAGTGCCAGGAAAATGGAATTAGAGCCTAAAGGCACAGGGCAAGAGAAAATGATATTGGGAGAAAGGACAGCAAAGTTGCTAGCTAAGAAGCTCCAAATAAGTGAGGTCAGGCATGGTGAACAGACACTATGAGAGAAACTTGGAAAAAAGATTGAGGATCCCACCCCAGCCATGAACTTCCACGTTAGGCCACACATGGCAGGCGTAGCAAGGGAGCCACGGTCGAACCCTGTGAAGCTTCTCCAGGTCTGTCTAGGTCTCCCTGAAAGTTTAGCAACAAGAAGTTCTCTGATCGGACTCAGCTCCCTGTGAAAAACAAATTGATTTGCCATCCAGCGATCTGCTTTCTTTCAGCTTGGGCCTCAGGCCTGAAGAGCAAGCAGGGAGGGAAACCCTAAAGCGGGCCCTGGAGGGTGGAATTCACGCCCCACAGACTGCAAATCTCAAAGATAACAAGACAAGGAGATTAGAACATAAAGATCCATAATTAGATTCTAACAGGGTAATCCCACTCGTGGTACCTGGAATGCATCCCCTAGCAGTGATGATGAAAGTCGGAGATCATCAGACCTTAGCCTATGACATGCTACCAGGCACGGGAATCATTAACTGTGATTAAAGTGCTACCTACTAAGTGGTGAGTGGGAGGAAGGGGCCAGAGCCTATTACTGGTGCCCTCAGTCTCTGCAGGTCACAGCCAGGTGGATGCTCCCACCTGAGCTTGTGCACACAGACCTGTGAGATTACATAGACTCTCTTACTGCAGACAGTCAGAGGGCTGCTGATGTTGCCGTCTGTCTGTCTTTCGACAGAATCTTCTCTTGTCATCTCACCATGGGTGGGAGATGATGGAACATGGGGAACGCAAGGCTGGAGAGAGGTCACAGGTTATTCGAAGTTCAAAGTGCTCCCTGCCATAGTAGAGATGATAAGGAATTTCCCAGTAGTCTATTGGTTAGGACCCCGCGCTTTCTCTACGGGGTCCAATCCCTGGTCGGGGAACAGAGATCCTGCAAGCCACACAATGCAGCCATAAGTAAGTATAAAATTTAAAAATAAATGAAAGCTTACATAAAAATGCTAAGTAGTGGTTTAGTCATTAAGTCATGTCCAACTCTTGTGACCCCATGGACTGTAGCCTGCCAGGCTCCTCTGCCCATAGGATTCTCCAGGCAAGAATATTGGAGTGGGTTGCCAGAAGCCCCAAAATGCTAAGAGATGCTAGTATTTCTTTGAATTCTAACAGGAACAGGAAACCGATTCACCTGGTCTTGCATCTGACCTCTTCTAAATAGATCTGGACTTATTACAAGCGTGTTCACCAACACATACTCATTTAATCATCGGTGTGTCTGATATGTGACAGGCACAGTGCTCAATGCTATCTATGAAGTCATATAAAAGTGGACAAGATACACTCATTGACCTCTAGGAAACAACAGTCTAGTGGGTCACTAGCAAGGCAGTGAGTGAGAAGAGCTGGAGAAGGACCACCCACCCAGTGAGTGTAAATGAAGAGTCAACGTGAAGGTAAAGCTCACGAAAAACAGGCAGCGTCACAGGGGGCCACGGGGAAGCCTGAGTGGGGGGACCAGTTACAGGGCTGCAGCTGAAAGAGATGGACCCACACACAGCAGAGGGTGGCAGGGAGAGGACCAAGTGACCAGACACGAACGGAGACTGGAGACAGCACAGAAGAGTGGAAGGCACAGGAGTAGCACCTGGGGGAAAGTGGAGGATGGGATGGTGTGCCCTCTCCACCCACACCACTACGCCAGAGACCCATCTCCCCTGCACCTGCACTCCAGAGACGGCAATGCAAAGTTCCGACTTCCACTGAGTGGAGGAGGAGAGCCAGAAGTTTCATCAGATATCTGATGAGACATGAAACATGAGAGGACGTGAAATCTCATGTGTAGACTGGAAAGCCATTCACAGTTCTAGCTGCCCTGCAGCAGTATAAACATCACACGTTTTTTAATCAGGATGGAAAGCAAAATCAAAGGAAATCTATGAGAACCATCTCATGGGGAGAACTATCATTGCCACTTCCCCTCTGTGCCTCCCTCCCCTCTGGCCTGAATACTGACAGCTCTGCCTGTCTATGGAGGCCACAGGCTGATTCTCCAGGAATAAGACACTGCTCCATTGGTCTTTTATTCTGACTAATGCTGAGTGCATCTCTACTTAGTCCTTAAAAGTTCCAGCATAAACAGTGAACCAAATTACAGGGGACTAAATGATTTAAGGGACTAGATCTGATAGATAGAGTGCCTGATGAACTATGGACTGAGGTTCATGACATTGTATAGGAGACAGGGATCAAGACCATCCCCATGGAAAAGAAATGCAAAAAAGCAAAACAGCTGTCTTGGGAGAGCTTACAAATAGCTGTAAAAAGAAGAGAAGCGAAAAGCAAAGGAGAAAAGGAAAGATACAAGCATCTGAATGCAGAGTTCCAAAGAATAGCAAGAAGAGATAAGAAAGCCTTCCTCAGCAATCAGTGCAAAGAAATAGAGGAAAACAACAGAATGGGAAAGACTAGAGATCTCTTCAAGAAAATTAGAGATACCAAGGGAACATTTCATGCAAAGATGGGCTCAATAAAGGACAGAAATGGTATGGACCTAACAGAAGCAGAAGATATTAAGAAGAGGTGGCAAGAATACACAGAAGAACTGTACATAAAAGATCTTCACGACCCAGATAATCATGATGGTGATCACTGACCTAGAGCCAGACATCCTGGAATGTGAAGTCAAGTGGGCCTTAGAAAGCATCACTACGAACAAAGCTAGTGGAGGTGATGGAATTCCAGTTGAGCTATTTCAAATCCTGAAAGATGATGCTGTGAAAGTGCTGCACTCAATATGCCAGCAAATTTGGAAAACTCAGCAGTGGCCACAGGACTGGAAAAGGTCAGTTTTCATTCCAATCCCAAAGAAAGGCTATGCCAAAGAATGCTCAAACTACCGCACAATTGCACTCATCTCACACGCTAGTAAAGTAATGCTCAAGATTCTCCAAGCCAGGCTTCAGCAATACGTGAACCGTGAACTTCCAGTTGTTCGAGCTGGTTTTAGGAAAGGCAGAGGAACCAGAGACCAAATTGCCAACATCCGCTGGATCACTGAAAAAGCAAGAGAGTTCCAGAAAAACATCTATTTCTGCTTTATTGACTATGCCAATGCCTTTGACTGTGTGGATCACAATAAACTCTGGAAAACTCTGAAAGAGATGGGAATACCAGACCACCTGACCTGCCTCTTGAGAAATTTGTATGCAGGTCAGGAAGCAACAGTTAGAACTGGACATGCAACAACAGACTGGTTCCAAATAGGAAAAGGAGTATGTCAAGGCTGTATATTGTTACCCTGCTTATTTAACTTATATGCAGAGTACATCATGAGAAACTCTGGGCTGGATGAAGCACGAGCTGGAATCAAGATTGCTGGGAGAAATAGCAATAACCTCAGATATGCAGATGATACCACCCTTATGGCAGAAAGTGAAGAGGAACTAAAAAACCTCTTGATGAAGGTGAAAGAGGAAAGTGAAAAAGTTGGCTTAAAACTCAACATTCAGAAAACTAAGATCATGGCATCTGGTCCCATCACTTCATGGCAAATAGATGGGGAAACAGTGGAAACAGTGTCAGACTTTATTTTGGGGGGCTCCAAAATCACTGCAGATGGTGACTGCAGCCATGAAATTAAAAGACGCTTAGTCCTTGGAAGAAAAGTTATGACCAATCTAGATAGCATATTGAAAAGCAGAGACATTACTTTGCCAACAAAGGTCTATCTAGTCAAGGCTATGGTTTTTCCAGTGGTCACGTATGGATGTGAGAGTTGGACTGTGAAGAAAGCTGAGCACTGAAGAATTGATGGTTTTGAACTGTGGTGTTGGAGAAGATTCTTGAGAGTCCCTTGGACTGCAAGAAGATCCAACCAGTCCATTCTGAAGGAGATCAGCCCTGGGATTTCTTTGGAAGGAATGATGCTAAAGCTGAAACTCCAGTACTTTGGCCAGCTCATGCTAAGAGTTGACTCATTGGAAAAGACTCTGATGTTGGGAGGGATTGGGGGCAGGAGGAGAAGGGGACGACAGAGGATGAGATGGCTGGATGGCATCACTAACTCGATGGACGTGAGTCTGAGCGAACTCTGGGAGTTGGTGATGGACAGGGAGGCCTGACGTGCTGCAATTCATGGGGTTGCAAAGAGTCAGATAGGACTGAGCAACTGAACTGAACTGAACTGAAATGGTCTAATAAGGCTTATGTACAGAGTGTTTGTAGGACATGAAAGAGGAATCGATGAGGGTTCACAGAAGTGGTTATATTTGAGCTGGGTTTTGAAGGATGAAGAGGAGTTCATGAAACAGAACAATACAGACAGGTCCCTCAGACATAGGACATTCATATGCCAAAGTCGCATAGAATGAAAGTGTGTGTAGATCTAGGGGTAGTTAGCAGTTCAATTGTTCAAGATCCACTGAAACTGGAGATGCATGAATTTTTCACCCGCCCTTCAAAGAGATGAATTCTGAAAATATTTAGAGGGCCTTAAATACAAAGACAAGCTGTTGTGTAAGATTTAATTTTTTTTCAAAAGGGATCATCGAGGGCCTATATAGATGTACACACACACACACACACACACACATATATAACTATATTGAGGTTCTTTTGGATAGAGTTTTTAAAGTTACATGCTATGTGTTTTTAACACTCAAATATTTTGGGTTGTCCATTGTTTTAAGTGTGAATACAGTTATACTTGGAAGGCTTCCTGTTGGCTCAGTTGGTAAAGAACGGCCTGGAAAGCAGGAGACCCAGGTTCAATCCCTAGGTCAGGAAGATCTGCTGGAAAAGGGAATGGCAACCCACTCCAGTATTCTTGCTTGGGAAATACCATGGACAGAGGAGCCTGGTGGGCTACAGTCCATGGGGTCACATGAGTTGGACACGAGTTAGGGACTCAAACAGCAACAACAAAGTTATACTTAATTTTTGCAGGATGCTATCACAAGCTGCTGCTGCTGCTAAGTCACTTCCGTCGTGTCTGATTCTGTGCGACCCCATAGACGGCAGCCCACCAGGCTCCCCCGTCCCTGGGATTCTCCAGGCAAGAACACTGGAGTGGGTTGCCATTTCCTTCTCCAATGCATGAAAGTGAAAAGGGAAAGTGAAGTGTCACAAGCTAGGTGATGATTTATCTCATTTCACCTTTTGATCCTGTGTGATAAGTACTATTATTTCCATTTTGCAGAATAAGGACATGGAGGCTAAGTGAATAGAGGTCCTTGCTCCTAGGCTTGCAGACTCTAACTGGCGGAATCAGGATTTGAATCTGGATCCAGCTGACTCAAAAACCCATGCCCCTTCCACTACCCCATGCTAGGTGGGCACTGAAGGCTGAGCTCTGATGGGGCCACCGGGAAGAATTCTTCATGAGAGAAGAACAGAGGACATGGGCAACCTTTGAGCTGATGTCGACTTCTGCTCTCTCCAGGTCACATCACTTCAGTCTGGAGAAACAGATTCAACCCTCTGTGAGTCCCTGCTCAGAACTCCAGCACTGCAGAGAGTCAGGCTGGAGCATGGGGACAGAGGCCCCATCCAGAGATTCCTCTTGTTGCCAGAGCCTTTGGAGCCGGCATGGGGCCCTGGCCTCTGCAGGTCTGGCCAGAAACCACACAGCCGTGGTTCAGAGAGTTGAAAGGGACCTTAAAGGTCGCTTCATCCTCCAGATGGAAGGCTCCCACCCTGTGATGCTCACCCCCACCGGGATCACAGACTCACACCTCAAACATCATCTGGCCTCTGACCATGTGGTGCCAGGGCCTCCAATACACCATGTGAGCCTCACAGGCAAGGTTGGTGGGGGGAGGGAGGCCTTGGCTTTAGAAAACCTGGAGCCCAGGGCCTACGGGGCTCCGCTGCTTACCAGTTACATACTTGGGCAAGCAACTTATCTCCTTGGATCCTCAGTTTGGATATCCGAAAAGAGGGACTGTTCAGGCCTAACTCCCACAGAGACTGGGAGGAGTAGACAATGAAGCAAAGGGGACAACTTCCCCGATGGTCCAGTGGTTAAAAATCCACCTGCCAATGTAGGAGACACAGGTTCAATCCCTGGTCTGGGAACATTCCACATGCCACTGGGCAACTAAGCCCGTGTGCCACAGCTACTGAAACCGGCACCCTAGAGCCCATTCTCTGCAACACGAGAAGCCACCGCAATGAGAAACCCCTGCACTGCAATTAGAGAGTAGCCCCTGCTTGCTGCAACTAGAGAAAACCTGAGTGCAACAGCAAAGGCCACCCACCGCAGCCCAAAAGTAAACAAATAAATTTTAAAGAAGAAGTAAAGGAGAAGTACAAACTTAAAAATATTATATTTTATAAATGTACACCAAGGTAAAGGACCATGATGGAGATAATGACTTACAGCAGAGACTGGAAACTTTATAAAGGACCTAGGAACAAACATTTTAGGTTTGTGCCTCTGTCCTTACTACCGCTACAGCAGAAAAGTAGGCCCTGACAACATGTAAATAAATAAGTGTGGCTGTGTGCCAATATGTCTGTATTAAAGGACACTCAAATATGAATTTTGTAGAATTTTTAGGTGTCAAAAAATATTCTTGCTCTTTTGATTTTTTTTCAATTATTTTAAACTGTAAGAACCATTCTTAGCTTGGGAACTGTGCAAAACCAGACAGCAGCCAGATTGTTTGACCTCCCTGACCAGTGGATGAGTCTTCTTCAGCGTTACAGGAATCTTTGCTCGGGGTGGCCGTGTCATAATAACACACATGTCCACGTGCTGCCTCCTCTGGGAAAATTCCCTTGGTGCCCCTCCCTGGCCCTAACTGGCTGGTCAGCACAGATGTCACAACACACAGTGGATATTTGCTGGCCACAGGCCAGGGACTCGCCCAGGACCAGACCTGGGCATGTTAATTTCATATCCGCACAGCGTGGCACCATTCCGGACACAGGAGATACTCAACAAGGCCTAACTCTGCCTCCCGCAAGTGGCCTGGGTCTTGTGGAAGAGCAGCCCTAGAGACGCTAGCGGCGAGGACTCTAAGAGGCCAAAACCCAGCAGGAAGTAGCTACCCCTCAGAGCACATGGAGGAGACCCGCAGGGCCATCGTTCTCAATCAGGCATCCTGCCTGCGTGCCTTCCAGGGAACTGCAATTTCCCTCTTGGCTCAAGTACCCCTGGAATTGATGACAAGGGAGGGTCTCCCCACTGCCAGGGCCCAGCTGAGGCAGGGAGGTGTGCTGGGAAACACAGCCCCTTCCTCCAGCTGAAATTGACCTGGAGGACCAACCTCCTCCCCTGTATGTGAAAAGAGGTGATGCCGAAATGAAATCAGACTCTCATAAATGCAGACCACGTTCTCCCTGCCAATATCGAAACAAAGTCTATTCTGCTGCTGTCACTTGAAAAGTAATAAAGTAATAGTGGAGTAAGTTATATATAAAAAAAAACCCAAAACCAAACAGCGAACCCTGCTCCTGAATACTGAAGGGAAGGTGGGGTGAGGAACCAGGCAGAGATGAATGGGGACCTGCACCCCCAGCAGGCAGAAGCCAGGAGGGTCCTCAGCCATCACTTCCCACCCTCCCTGCTTCACCACCGAGGGCTGGAGCCCAAAGAGGGGAGGGGAGGGACAAAGACAAAGGATAGGACAGGAACCAAGTCCTGATGAGAAACCCAGCTCCCTCCTCCGGGGGCCAGTGCTTCCTGGGGTGTCTGCAAGGGCTGGAGTACAGGATGGCCCCGAGAGAGGCTTGGGTCTTCAGTGCCTCCCTGCTGCCTTTTGCACTTTCTTGTTGGGAATTAGAAAGTGCTGACCTCCTGGCACCCGCTTGCTGGCTGCTTGGCAATTACCTCTCCTATTATAAAACTGTCAGTTAACAAATTGACCTTCTGAGGTATGATTTAGTCTCTCATTTGTCTGGGCCTGATCAACTCATGGAGAGGCAACAAGTTTAGAGTCAGAAAAACCAGATTGTGAATCTTGGGGCTTAATAGTTAAGGGTCCTAGAATCCTTCTCTTGGGCATCTGTTTTCAAAGCTATAAAATGGGAATAGCAGTAACGACTATCCGGCATGATTATTAATACAATAGGTAAGGGCTCAGTCACTCAGTCGTGCCGGCTCTCCACGGCCCCATGGTCTGTAGCCCGCCAGGCTCCTCTGTCCATGAGTTTTTCTATGCAAGAATACTGGAATGGGTTGCCATTTCCTACTCCAGGGGGTCTTCCTGACCCATGGATTGAACTGCATGTCTTGCGTCTCTGGTACTGGTCGGTGAATTCTTTACCACCAGCAGCAGGTGAGAATTTATTATTAATAATGGGTCCCAAGTGCATGCTTTGAAAGAAGTACCATGATAAGTGATATAAAATCTCCTTTCATTTTCACAGAAATCTCAGGAGGTGGGTGCTATTATTATACCCATTGTATAGATGTGGAAACTGAGGCTCAGTGAGCCTAAGTCACTTGCTTAAGAACATACAGCAAGTTCGAGGTAGAACTGAGATTCCAATTTAAGCCTCTCTAACTACAAAGACCATGCTGAACTGGAAGCTGTTGTTTCTATGCTGGATATTAGTACGGCCCAAACAGTATGTGACAGGTCTCTTTCTCCAGCTGACGGGAGAAAGCAGGGACTAAGATGATATGACAGACACCGCGAGTGCCTATCCTATATCTTTCTTACCAGGAGAACTTCTATTTTATTCAGGATTACCCTCAATATATTTCAGGGGAGGGAAGTGCTAGTTGCATAGATGTCGTCAATTTGTAGACTTTCATCAAACTACAATACACGAGAAACGTGCTTTTTTGCACAAGTATCATATTTCGATTTAAGAAGTTTTAAAAAAGAGAGGCACAGACTCAGGATGTTTCCAAATTACCTTCAGCTAGAAGATAAGAGAGGGAAAGAAATCAAAGGTGGCCAATGCTTAACAATTCATGAATCTAGCTGAAGGGAATACAGGTGTTCATTGGACTATGATTTCAAATTTCCAGTAGCCTGGAAACTTATCAAATCAAAAAGGCAGAGGAGACATACAAGGAAGAGCTATAACGTCCCCAGCCCCTGGGAGGTGGTGTGAGGCTTTGACGTCTGGACCCAGAGCAATTCCTCCTCTACGTACTGATTGATATTCGGGAGGGGACCCCACCCAGACTCACTTTCCGTATCTGTACAACAGGAATAATAATAGAACCCACCTTCCTAGGGTTTCTGTGAAGATGACTGCCACCTGTCACAACACCTACTCGCAGTGTGCACTAAAGAAAGCAGAGGAGCAGACTGATGGCAGCCACTGGGTCCTGGATGAGGTCACTGAGTTACTGACATAACTATCCGGAAACAGCCCTTCCTGCGGGCTTTCCATCGTGTGAGATAATAGCCCTCCTTACAAGCCACTGTAGTATGGGTATTTTTTATTGTTTTTGTTTAGTTGCTAAGTCATATCCAACCCTTTTGCGGCCCCATGGACTGTAGCCTGCCAGACTCCTCTGTCCATGTGATTTTCCAGGCAAGAATACTGGAGTGAGTTGCCATTTCCTTCTCCAGGGGATCTTCCTAACCCAGAGATTGAACCCATGTCTCTTGCACTGGCAGGCAGGTTCTTTACCACTGAACCACCAGGGAAGTGTGGGTTTTTTTATTACTGATAAAATTACACTCTCTTCTTCTTAATGGAACAATATGAAACTCAAGACAAAAAATGCATTCATAATGGGAAAATATTAAAAAATCCTAATTATGTAGGAATAAAGAAAGATAGAATTAAACAGACTAGGATACATCTGTAGGGTAGAATATTACGTAGTCACCAAGAAATGATGCCCAAAAATTATTTCATGGCAAAGGAAAATGCACTTAATCTAATACTGATATCTGAAATATGGAAAAATGTGAATACAAAAGGTTGGAAGAAAATATAGCCAAATATTAATAATAGGCTAGATTTAGGTATTTAATTAAATGCTTCAACATTTTCAGTATTTAAGATAACTATTACATAGTATTTTTATAATAAAAATTCAAACAGTAGGCTTCTAAACAACATTTGTGACACATGAATGTTGGAAACAAAACTATGTACGATGTCATCCGTATAAAATGCTTCCAAAATTGGAAGAAAATATAACATCATAAGAGTTATTACCACTGATTTGGGCGATTATGTGTGATCTTTTTTCTAACCTTTTACACATACACATTGTAAATTTTCTACAATGAGTACATTTTACTGTAGGGCTTCCCTGGTGGCTCAGATGGTAAAGAATCTGCCAGCAAGGCAGGAGACCTGGGTTTGATCCCTGGGTCGGGAAGATCCCCTGGAGAAGGGAATGACAACCCAGTCCAGTATTCTTGTCTGGAGAATCCCATGGAAAGAGGAGCCTGGCAGACAACAGTTCATGGGGTCACAAAGAGTCAGACACAAGTGAGCAACTAACACACACACACACACTGCTTTACACTTTGAAACAAAAATACAGTTCTTTAAAATATAAAATTATAATGTATAGTTCTAATATCATTGCCTTCAGACCCCATATCGAGTCCTTCAATCAATTCAATAGATTTTCATTGAGTGCTTAGCATGTTCTTAAACAGTGTAATGATAATAATTATGACTACCTCTTATTAGACATTGTGATCATAAACTTCATGGACATCGTCTGTAATCTTTTCAACAGCCCCATGAAGTATTGAGGGAGTTGAATCAAATTCGCCTAAGGCCACAGCTTGCTGGTGACAGAGTCAAGATTCAAATCTCAGCCAATTGTATTTACGTGGCTGGCTCACTCTTCTCCATCTATACTGAAAGAAATATACATCACAGCAATACACAAGCCCTGCTTAAAAAAACAAAACAAAACTCAAGGAAGCTCAGAGAAGGAAGTAGCAGTAGCAGACTGGTGAGACCCAACAAAGTTTCAAAAAGCAGGAAGCAAGGGGCTGAGCCTTTGAGTTAGAGCCTGGAGGAAGAGGTGGCAAGAATACACAGAAACTGTACAAAATAGATCTTTATGACCAAGATAATCATGATGGTGTGATCACTCACCTAGAGCCAGACATCCTGGAATGTGAAGTCAAGTGGGCCTTAGGAAGCATCACTATGAACAAAGCTGGTGGAGGTGATGGAATTCCAGTTGAGCTATTTCAAATCCTAAAAGATGATGCTGTGAAAGTGTTTCGCTCAATATGCCAGCAAATTTGGAAAACTCAGCAGTGGCCACAGGACTGGAAAAGGTCAGTTTTCATTCCAATGCCAAAGAATGTTCAAACTACCGCACAATTGCACTCATCTCACACGCTAGTAAAGTAATGCTCAAAATTCTCCAAGCCAGGCTTCAGCAATACATGAACCGTGAAGTTCCAGATGTTCAGTCTGGTTTTAGAAAAGGCAGAGGAACCAGAGATCAAATTGCCAACATCCACTGGATCATTGAAAAAGCAAGAGAGTTCCAGAAAAACATCTACTTCTGCTTTATTGACTATGCCAAAGCCTTTGACTGTGTGGATCACAATAAACTCTGGAAAACTCTGAAAGAGATGGGAATACCAGACCACCTGACCTGCCTCTTGAGAAACCCGTATGCAGGTCAGGAAGCAACAGTTAGAACTGGACATGGAACAACACACTGGTTCCAAATAGGAAAAGGAGTACATCAAGGCTGTATATTGTCACCCTGCTTATTTAAATTATGGGCAGAGTACATCATGAGAAACACTGGGCTGGAAAAAGTACAAGCTGGAATCAAGATTGCCGGGAGAAATATCAATAACCTCAGATATGCAGATGGTACCACCCTTATGGCAGAAAGTGAAGAGGAACTAAAAAGCCTCTTGATGAAAGTGAAAGAGGAGAGTGAAAAAGTTGACTTAAAACTCAACGTTCAGAAAACGAAGATCATGGCATCTGGTCCCGTCACTTCATGGCAAATAGATAGGGAAACAGTGGAAACAGTGTCAGACTTTATTTTGGGGGGCTCCAAAATCACTGCAGATGGTGATTGCAGCCATGAAATTAAAAGACGCTTACTCCTTGGAAGGAAAGTTATGACCAACCTAGATAGCATATTCAAAAGCAGAGACATTACTTTGCCAACAAAGGTCCATCTAGTCAAGGCTATGGTTTTTCCAGTAGTCATGTATTGATGTGAGAGTTGGACTGTGAAGAAGGCTGAGCGCTGAAGAATTGATGCTTTTGAACTGTGGTGTTGGAGAAGGCTCTTGAGAGTCCCTTGGATTGCAAGGAGATCCAACCAGTCCATTCTAAAGGAGATCAGTCCTGGGTGTTCATTGGAAGGACTGATGCTAAAGCTGAAACTCCAATACTTTGGCCACCTCATGCGACAAGTTGACTCATTGGAAAAGACTCTGATGCTGGAAGGGATTGGGGTCAGGAAGAGAAGGGGACGACAGAGGATGAGATGGCTGGATGGCATCACCAACTCGATGGACCTGAGTTTGAGTGAACTCTGGGAGTTGGTGATGGACAGGGAGGCCTGGTGTGCTGCGATTCATGGGGTCGCAAAGAGTCAGACATGACTGAGTGACTGAACTGAACTGAACTGAGAGCCTGGAAAATCCCATGGATGGAGGAGCCTGGTGGGCTACAGTCCATGGAGTTGTTAAGAGCCGGACACAACTGAGCGACTTCACTTTCACGCATTGGAGAAGGAAATGGCAACCCACTCCAGTGTTCTTGCCTGGAGAATCCCAGGGACGGGGGAGCCTGGTGGGCTGCCGTCTATGGGGTCACACAGAGTCAGACACAACTGAAGTGACTGAGCAGCAGCAGCAGCAGCATAGAAGGTGGAACCAGCCTTCTTAGAACAAAGGGAACACAGCAGATGGACGATGGACTGGATGTGGGAACGCCCATGCAGCTGGGGGCTGCAACGAAGCCAGTGTTGACTGCGGTAAACAGGAGGGTTAAGAGGAAGGAGACAAAATATAAGGAAACTTGAGGGTGTGGAGGGCCCTGAACGCCAAGCTTTGGGATTCAAATTTCATTTGTTGGGTGATACGGGAATCACTGACCATTCTTCAGTCTACACAGAGTGGGGATGAGTTTAGGAGTCATGTGCTTTGCTGCAAGTGTCTTAGGTAGGAACATGAGAGTGAATGGGGAGATGGGAACCCAAGAGGCAGGGTTGGGAAGATTTGGGAGGCCCTGAGCTAACCCTGTCCTCATACATTACTTCTTCGGGGGAAACTGACAGACAGAGGTTTAAATGAACCATGTGAAGTCACATGACCAGGTGAGACCTGAGATGTGTGTAATCCCAGTCCACCTGCCCCCCTGGCCACCTGCCTCTGTGCAGATGAGACACAGCAGTGGTCCATGGAAGGCCGTGCAGGACTGTCCCCTGACCTGGAGATGCGGAGGGGGAGAAGGCTTATGCCCCTCAGTGCCCTGCCTGAAGCCCACGAGTACGTGGGACCTGGACTCCAGTCTTGCCCCACCAAAGGTAGGAAGGCCAGGGGTTATTTCCCCACTTAACTGATGAGAACACAGAGGCTCAGAGCGTGCAGGGCTGTACATTTGGAAGCCTCTCCACTCTTGCCTGCTGCTCCAGGGCAGCCTCTGCGCCTAAAGCTGGGAGCGAGCTCTCAATCTCACCCAGGGGCATCCCAGGAGGCTTGCCTCGAAGCAGCGAGCAGAGCTCCAAGGAGCAGAAACATCTCTGTTAAAGCAAAACATCATTAAGATGAGAAGAGGCAACATCTCGAACGCCCACGCAGTGCCAGTGGAGCTGTAAAGTGTGCCTCCCAATTAGACGTGGGGAGGAGCCTCACCCGCTCAGGCTGTTCATCCCCAAGGACAAGGGCAGCCTGATTCCCTCCGACATCCCACCCCCAGCTCTGCCACGAAGCTGCGTGTGTTTTGTCTGAGTCTATTTGAGGTGTCTTATGCAACAGAACCCCATCTCCGAGAAGAGACGGCTTGCTTTATGGCATACAGCGTTCTCACTGTCAGGGAAGTTTCCCCAACATGAAGCCTAGTTTGTGCCTTTCTTGCTTATAAGAACTTTGAAGGCTCCAAGGGACCTGTACTTTAAGATGATGTTCAAAGCCCTAAATAGATGGAAACTTTCTTCTGCGGGGAAGTATTTATTGAGCACTAATTCACTACCTCGTACTTCAAAGTCGTCTCTTGGGGCAAGGTCCTCCCACAGACTTTATGATACTGATTTCCCTCCTCCCATCAAAGGCAGGAAGGCCGGCGGTTATTTTCCCACTTTACAGATGAGAAGACGGAGGCTTAGAGATACTGCCGACCTGATCATTAAGTCACAGCACCGTTAAGCGATAGATCTGGGTCCACGGACTCCAAATTCTGTGTCTTTCCGATACCACCTTCGGGCCAGCCCTGCTCTAGGCACCGTGAGGACCATGGTCAATGAGAAATCATGGGTCCGCCAGGTGCCAGTTATTAAGTTACTGTCTCAGAGTTTCAAACCAGTCCTTCTCTGAGACACGTGGGGCTGCAAATTCTATTTCTGCTTCACCACATGGGTCCAGGTGAGATTCTGCCAATAGGGGGCGCTAGAGGAAGGTTGAAAGGCCGGAGGAGAAGGGACTTCTTCCAGCTGTTTCCCAGTGGCTTCCTGCTTACTTCTGTTCCTGCAAGCAGAGACATCACTTTGCTGACAAAGGTCTGTATAGCCAAAGCTATGGTGTTTTCAGTACGGATGTGAGAGTTGGACCATTAAGAGGACTGAGCGCCGAAGAACTGATGCTTTCAAACTGTGGTGCTGGAGAAGACTCTTGCGAGTCCCACAGACAGCAAGGAGATCAAACCGGCCAATCCTAAAGGAGATCGATCCTGAGTATTCATTGGAAGGACTGATGCTGAAGCTTCAATACTTTGACCACCTGATGTGAAGAGCCAACTCATTGGAAAAGATCCTGATGCTGGGAAAGATTGAAGGCAAGAGGAGAACGGGGCAGCAGAGGATGAGCTGGTTGGATGATACTGCCGACTCGATGAACATGAGTTTGAGCAAACTTCGGGAGATAGTGAAGGACAGGAAAGCCTGGTGTGCTACAGTCCGTGGAGTCTCGAAGAGTCAGACACAACTTAGCAACTGAACAGCAACAAAGCATCGCCTTAGCAGCACCTCTTCATCCTGGAAGCAGTGGTTCCTTCCCAAAGCAGCAGTGGAACCCAGCATGCAATTTTCCCAATGCTTGGAGAACCAGTTGCAAGCAACCCCCTCCCAGGACACCAGCACCAGCCTGTAGGGTCCCCCTTCTCAGTAGTCTGGGTCCAGCCCCATGGTGTTTGAGCTTAGAGACACCAATGCTACCCATGCAGCACCTCCCCAAAGAGATCTGAGGTCCGGCCTCATAGCGTCCCAACTCCAAATTTCTACATTTTAGTGATTCCAGTGATTTCCCTTTCTTCCTTCAGCCCAAGAGCTGGTGGCTGCTTCCTGCACTGACTCCCTCCCTCATACCTTAGTATTCTATCTTCCTCTTTCACTTACGGTTAACAATTTTATATCTAGTTAAATCTTCTTCTATTAAATTGTCTCTGCTCAAAATGACAGATGTAGTTTCTATCTCTTTAGTGGCCCCTGAATGCTATCCTTGAAGGGTAGCGAGGGGCCCATGAAACTAGGTAGAGACAAATTGTGGGCAGAGAGCCTGGCACATAGTAGGGCTTGAAGAATGGCTCTGGAATGAAAAAACAAACAAACAAAAAAAGAATACTTAAATAAAGGAGGGCCTTGGTGTTGAAGGAATGCTTGGGCAACGACCCAAGTAGGAAAGGCAATCAGAGAAGTAGTTTTAGGAAAATAGCTCTTGCAGAAGAGTTTCAGGCACTTGGAAGATGAAGATGAGATGTGAGTAGTGAGTAGCATCAAAGGAATTGCACCAGGAAGGCTGGCATGGGGCCAGGCTGGGCTCGTGCACAACTCTGAGCCTCTTTGCTAGTCAGAAGCATCCAAGATTCCCAACAGCCCGTGACCTCCTCCCCAGCGGAGAGAGCTGCTCACCTTGGTCCTGATGGCTCCACCTCACCCATCCTGTGGTCTGAGAAGGGGAAGGCCATGGGATGGTTGCCCACCCCTGCAAGTAGAGAGGCTTCCAGAGAGAGGGAGCGGTGGTCACCTGTGACTGTGGCCACTTTGCCACAGATTTGGCAGCTGTCAACTGCTTGCTTGGGTCTAGCAACCAGAATAAGGAGAATATGTTGTCTACCCACCCTGCCAATCCCACAGGGAAAAAAAATTGAAAGCGTTAGTCACTTAGTCATGTCTGACTCTTTGCGAACCCATGGACTGTAGCCCGTTCAGAGCCAGAGGGAGAAAGAATGAGCATCTGAAAAAGTTAGGAAAATACCCCGAAGCTAGTTTGGATTCTGGAATAATCTCTGAGGAATCCAGCCACTGTTCTACAGCCTCTACCACATCCGTGCTCTCACATCCATCTGTGCCTATGTATCTATGCACCTAAAGCTCTGAATCTGATCTATCTGGAGGCTAAGATTGTATCCTCTGACCCAAGTGCATCCTGGCAAGGCAACCTCAAACACAGAGGTTAGAGATCCCCTCAGAGGTCCATAGAACAGGGAATCTAACCTGATCTATGTTGAGGAATTATGAGAAACCATTTCACTGCAGTGGACCCTGCTATTCATGTGTGTCCAGTATCCATTCCTCATCTTTCTAATGATGGAACCAATGTTTCCTTTGGGGAACTACCACTCCTTCTCCTCTTGGGCCATGGGTTCTGCTTGGGCAGATCTAGAGGCTGGTGATGACCCAGCCTGATCCATCAGCTGTTTCATTGCCTGGCTTCCCTCTTTGATTCAGGAATGAACAATTAACATAAGGGCCCAATTAAATTCAGAGCCCAATCCTATGACTCTTCAAGGACATTACCAGGAAAGGTTGCTGTCTTTATGCTGTGAAAACTAAGGCCATGCAGCATTCACCTGCAGCTTCTGGCAGCTGATGGAGCCAACATGGAGGACAGCAGAGTCAAGAAATGGAGAAGGGCATTTGAGCACCTAGATCCAGCCCTGCCTGAATGCATCAATCCTCGAATGAATACTTTTCCTTTGTTCTCTAACTACTTTGAGTTGGCTTTCCATCACTCGAGACTGAGAGTCCTGACTCAAATACACAGAGAGGTGAATAAGTTACTTTCTTTAATATTTAACTGGGGAGTGATTCTGGATCATTAACCCAATGGAGAGACACTACCTCTGATAAAGCCCTTCACAAGCCATCTGCTCTCAGGATAAAACCCCAGTTCCTTAACTGGAGTTTCAGAGCCTTCAATGATCAGGCCCTCGCTGATGTTTCTGGTCCCATCACACACCACTGCTCCACTGAACCTCTGTCTTGGCTGCACTGCACTTCAAGATTCTGGAATGAACCATGGCCTCTTGCCTTGGGCTCCTACACACATCATCCTCTTCCTTGAATAGGTTTCACCTGTTCACCTCCTACAACTCCTTCAAATATCCACTCACACCCACATCTTCAGGGGGGCATTCCTTAGCCTCTTGAGGAACTGCCTCCTTTCTGTTAGGGTCTCTCATGACCCAGTCCATCATCAGGACCAGAATAGATGCCTAATAAGTACTACTTGCTGGGTATCTGAAGGAGATCAGTGAGGCAGGAAGCCACAAGCGCAGGCAAACGCAGGACCTAAACCAGGGCTGCAGAGAAGGAACAAAATCAGGCCAAGCCAGTGAGGACAGAGGAAGAGAAAGGAAGGAAAAGATTATGTGAAAAGTGGGGAAGGAAGCACCAGAAGAGTCTGAGCACCTTTGATGACAGCTGGAAAAGAATATTTAAAGAGACCCCCGACCATGAGCCATGTGGGTAAGGGGAACGTGAAGCTATTGGCAAGGAGCAGGGTCGTTGTGGAGAGGGGATGTTGCCATGCTGCTGTGCAGACAGGTGAACAGAGGCTCAGCACCGTGCAGGACCCAGAAGAGATGGCAAGGGCGGAGGGCAATTCCCCTGGTGGGCAGCTGCAGCAATTAGACAGTGGCAGAGGCCAGGAAAGGGCAGGGAGTTTATGGGCTTGTGTCCCTGGAAACTAGAGGGGAGCAGGATGGGAACTTCCACCCCCTGACCCCACCTGGCTGAGGCTGAGCTGCACAGTAATGATCTCCGCGAACAAGGTGCCTGCATCATCTTAGCCTTGCAGAGGCAGCTGGATGGGTGTTTACACTGCTTGCGTTTCTCCTCCGGAGCAGGCTTGTTGTTCTGAAAAGCTCACTGGGTGGTTTGCATAATTGCCTGCTTAGGTGATGAGTGCTCAGACCTTAGCAGAATTTCACAAAGCCCACCCTCCCGATCCTGTGGGACATACCTGGGAGGGAGGACAAACCTCAGTCAAAGGGAGCTGGGGAGCCCCCTGCTGCCCTTTCATACAGGGAGGAGTCACAGAACCTCAGGCCCAGAGTCTGTCCCCACATCTGCTTTCCCGCCTCCACACCCGAGAAGGGGTCAGAATCAGGCAAGGGGAAGCCAACTTGGGAAACAGAACCAGTTCTGTGTGCTTTTCAAACACCTATTAAGCTCCTACTGTTTGTTGGTGAAAGAAATTGAGGAGTCGGCAGTCAAATAAGAAACCGGGGAGAGAAACACAACAGGCAAGATATGTAACAAACATGAGGTGTTTGGGGAATATGAGGGAGGGACTTTGAGCCCAGAAGAAACAAGGGTGGATATCAAGGAAGGCTGCCTGGAGGAGGTGACATCCAAGTAGCGTCTTGAAGGAGTGTAGTGCCTGGTGTACAGCGCATGTGTGTTAAGTCACTTCAGTTGTGTCCGATTGTTTGTGACCCCATGGACTTAGGCCGCCAGTCTCCTCTGTCCACAGGATTCTGGAGGCAAGAGTACTGGAGTGGGTTGCCATGCCTTCCTCCAGGGGATCTTCCCGACCCAGGGATTGAGCCTGTGTCTCCTGCATTAGCAGGCAGGTCCTTTACCATTAGCGCCACCTGGGAAGCCCCCTGGTACACAGTAGATGTTCAAATACCCATGAACAAAGGGTCAAATGGAAAGCTGGATGGGGTGGGGGTGAGGCGTGGGATATGTTCCAGGGAGGGGAAAAGGCTGGCTCAGTTTGTTCTTGATCCCAGAGCCACAGTGAATTCGGTAGCTTTCCTAATGCCTTGTAAACCATACAACGTTTTGCAGGGTGCATAGATCACAGGGTGTATCCTCTGCTATCATTTTTGGGTCAGGAATAAAGCGTTCATGTCAGCTTGTTCTGGGGGCTACTGAGAGAGAAAAACTGAGACGCAGCCACCTCCCCCTCAAACCAACAGGATGCTCTTTAAATATGTAAGAGATTCACCGGGGCACTGCCAGCCCTGTCTGGCTTTCTTCAAAGTGTATGAAAAATGTGCTTAATATTCACGCTCCATTCCAAAGAGGCACGGATGGGGGCCAAAGAGGAGAGAACAATTTGGGGTAAAAAATGACTAGTGTCATTTCACATCTTCCAACCCAAACTAATATATTCCTTGAGGCTGACCTTAAGCCACCCCCTACAGGAAGCCTTCCTCAACTGCAACCCCCCCCCCCCTCCCAAATGCCTTTCCGCTTCACTTGTTCCCACGTCTGGACTGGGGTGCCAGGCATTACCCTGCTCACTGAGCCTGCATGTCTGAGCCCTCTCCACCCTCCCAGGTTCCCTGCAGCAGCTGTAATAAGAGCTCAGTTTTACGGATAAGAAAGCTGATGCCTGGGATGTGGGGTTGGGGTGGGGCGGGGGGCGGGGATGGTCAGTGACTACTAGCCTAAGGTTGCTACTAAGTGGGGATTGAATTGACGCCAAACCTCTGCTCCCCACCACGCTTCCAAAGATCGCCTCTCCACGCCTCACTGCCTCCCTGTCTCATTTCTGGTCCATCTCTCTGCATTACAGCATTGCTTTCTGGGGGAATTTGGGTCACATTGTCTGGTTCAGTGCTTTAAGACAGCGGTCCCCAACCTTTTTGACACCAGGGACTGGTTTCTCACGGAAGACAATTTTTCTGCAGACTGGGGGTGGGGGAGGGGGATGGTTGCAGGATGATTCAAGCATGTTTCATTTATTGTGCCCTTTATTTCTATTATTATTACATCAGATCCAGCCCAGATCATTAGGCATTAGATCCCAGAGGTTGGGGACCCCCTACTTTAAGAGCAGATAGCCGAGGATTCATATTTTGGTCTCTGCCCTAAACCATTTCCCCATTTCTGGGCACAGAGTAGGTGCTGACGATGTGAAACACAGAGAGGAAAATGTCAGCCCAAAGAGGAAGAAGCATCTGTTCTTGTGCTTTCATCACTCAGATGAAAAAAGTGAAGCCCAGAGAGGGAAAGTGACTTAAATATACAGAGCACAGAATTGAGCAGGAGGCAGGCTAGCCCTGCCACAGTACCCATAATAGGTGCTAAATTATGTTATTGCTGTATTATGTATACTATACAAACCAGATATGCATAGCATATATAACATATAGCATTTTCTGTAATATATATTATATCACCATCATCTTCATTTTTCAGTGTCTAAGTGAAAACATTAATGCAGCACATCTTGGTAATGGGATATTCTCAGGATTTCACAAATGTGGGTCTCTGAAGCCAATCAGGAAGACTGCAGATGACCGACTTTCAGGCAAATAGAAGCCAACAGAGAAAGACACTAAGACATCATGACATTTGTGAAAGGTTTTATAATTGACAGCTTTCTTAATGGAAAGTTCACTGAATTTGGCACTGGAAAATCTGGGACATGGCCCCTTTCTGTCACTCAATAACCAGGTGATTTTGACTACATCATTCATTTTCTTCGAGCTACAGTCTCCTTCCTTGCAAAATGCAGCAGTGAGATAAACTCAGAAGAGAAGTTACACAGCACACAAAACTCAACTCTCCGTTACAGTGCCCATGGCAGCCATGACTAATCGATCACCGATCTCCTCCTGGAGCGCCCAGTTGCGGCCTCGGAACACTGCCCGTGGCAACCGCCACCCACTGGCTGGGGTGAACGTGTCAGATGAAGCCAATATGCCATGTTGGAGCAGATGTTTCTAGAACTTATTCCAGCTCTGACTTTCTGATTCCAAATGTCTATGCACCGATAGAGCAACCTGGTGAGGTCGGCAGAGCAGGTACTTCCCCTCCCTCCACTGCACAGCCAGCAATCAGAGGTTGGACAAGTTCAAGCTGAGACACTCGGTGAGTGGGCCCAGGCACTAGATCTCTCTGAATAGGCCTGGCAGGGATAATCGATAGTCTTGCATCATCCCCAGTTGCAAAGGACTCCCAGGACCTCAGTCAGTGACCAGGGAGATGAGTCAAACACCAGAGCATCATTCTTTCAAGATGGTCAAGTGAGACCCTCTCCTCTGGACAAGCAGGACCACGCTGCAAAACCAGGAAATGGGTGAAGTTTCTGACTGATTCCTTTTACTTCCACTTACCCTTGATAGGAGCCCAGCTCCCTGGACTGTGTTTATCAGCCACCACCTTCTCTCCTGCCACACACACTCCTCAGATCATTTCCAGAACCTTCTTTCATTTGAGAGGGGAACATTCTGATAACAGCTTAGAGTGAGAGCTCATCCTATTCCAGGTAGACACCCAGGAAGGTGGGAAGAAGACTAAGACTTGAGTCAGAACACGGGCTTGCTGTCCTGCTGCTGTGGCCTCAGGGGAAGTTCTGACCTTCTCTTGGCCTTGGTTTTCCTTCCAGCTTAACTTTCTATGACCACCTGCTTGTGATTTCCAAGAAATAATTGTGATTCCTTGACTAAAGGGGTGAGGTACGGATGGATCTCATCCCTGTGCTGATGATTAGGTGGGTATTAAGTAAACAAGGGTTCCCAGAGCTTCTGAATTCTACCTCCACTTACGCACTTAGCGATGTAGTGATCAATGTGCTCTGGGGAAGGAAAAAATGAGAAGGAGCAATGGAAGGCAAGTGGCTTTCACTGAATGCCTGTTATGTGTCCAACACTATTTCACACATGCCCATATGCTAGCCCATGAGGAACGTGCCAATGCACCTCTCATAGATGACAGAACCAAGGCTCAGAGAGGCTCAGCAACTTGTCTCAGATCACATAGCTGGTGAATAGCAGAGCTGGGAGTTATACTGAATGAATACTTCTGCCTCTAAAGCTCACGTCTTTACACGCCACCGTGGAACTTCTCACTTAGTATGAAACATGGAGAAAGATGAGGTACTACACCAGCCCTGCCTCACAGAGCTCTCAGAGGATCAGAGAAACGAGCCAGTCACCCAAATAATTGTGCTCAAGGCCAAAAAAAAAAAAAAAAAAAATCCAAGAAGCACAGATCCGGACAGACTTCACAGAAGAAGCGGCCTCTTTTCAGGATGGTCAGGTTTCCCTGACAATAGCAAATAATAACAACAATAAACATTTACTTGTGCTAATTCACTCACCAATGAGATCAGGTATCATTTTTAGTCCCATTTTAAAGAAGAGGATACCAAGGCACAGAGAGACTCAGCAACATGTGCAAGGTCACACAGCTTGGAAGGGACAGAGCCTGGATGAATTCCCAGGCAGGCTGGTTCCAGAGGTCACACTCTTAACCAGCTCACTCTGTCACTTCTCACAGCATTTCCTCCCACTGACTGCTACCCAAAGAAGTGGCAGGAGGCTTGGGGAATCACTGAAAGTATCCAGGTCATCTTCCTTTCTTTTAAAAAAAAAATTATTTATTTGGCTGCATTGGGTCTTAGTTGAGGCATGCAAGATCTCCGTTGCTTCATGTGGGATCTTTCACTGTGGCGTGTGGACTCTCTAGTTGTACTGTGTGGGTTCAGTAGCTGTGGCTTGCAGGTTTCGTTGCTCTGCGGCATGTGGGATCTTAGTTCCCAGACCGGGGATCAAACTGGCATCCCCTGCATTGCAAGGCAGATTCTTAACCACTGGACCACCAGGGAAGTCCCTCACCTTCCTCTTCTAAGGGGGAAGTGACTAGCCCAGGAGGAGTAGATAGTCTGGCGGGACAGGGTTCAGCTCTTCTCCTCCAGGAGAAGTAAGGAGCCACTTGCCTGCTACCCGTCACCCCGTGCCCGCCCCCTGCCACGATGCTGTGCGATGCTGACCCTGCCAGTCTCTCACGGGGCAGGCACTGCAGGGAGAAGAACCTCAGCCTCTGTGAGCGGCCCATTGTTCAAGGCGCTTTGGTGACATGGGGATAGTAAATTACCTACAATGAACTATTCTGTAGAACAAGGTGTTCACTGATCTCCATCTGGGTACCTGTGCAGATGGTACTGTTAGCAGGTGGGCTGGAGAAGAGCCAAGCTTTGTTGGGTGAGGTCTTGCAGGCTGTTTGTCCTGTCTGTCCTGCTCCCACTAAGTAATGAAGATAGTGTGAGCTTTGGAATGAGGCAGCCCTGGATAGGAGTCCCACCACGCCCCCCTGTTAACTCTGTGACCTTGGGTAATACCTAACATCTCTGAGCATACCATTCATAAAGTGGGATGGCGATAGTCCTCGCAGATTGATGGAAGGATTAGAGAAAGTATGTGCAAAGTAGGTTGTATAACACCCAAATCACTCTGAAAACAAATACATCTTAACCACCATAAAGACCAATCATACAATAGAATGTAGCTCACTAACAATACCCAAGGGTTGGAAGCTAAAGTGGGAAGGGAAGTAAACAGTATTGCTCACTGACACAGATCCAATACTATGAAAGATATTCACAGGCATTTTCTCATTTTACCTTTTCAACCATGAATGATATTGTGCCCATTTTACAGATGCAGAAATGAAGGATCACAGAAGCTCAAGATCTTTCCCTACAGGAATGGCACTTTCTCGACTCCTCCCTCTTCCCTTAGATCAGTTCTCAGCTCCCAGATGCACTAGCTAATTTTGTAAAGAGTTGATTTCTGGTTCTATTTTAGCCCTAATCCCTACATTTGGGAAACAAGTTCTGCACTGATCATGTCATCTATTCTGGTACATCAGCCATTTCCGTGTGGGTCTCCATGACAGTCTTCATTCCAGCCATAATCTGAACCCTGTTTCTTTTTCTAAAGGCCTGGTTTTCTTTTTCTTTCTGTTTTTCTTTAAATTGGAGTATAGTTGATGTACAATGTTATATTAGTTTCGAGTGGACAGTGGACAGCAAAGTGAACCAGTTATACATATACCCACTCTGTTTTAGATTCTTTTCCCATATAAGTCATGACAGGGTATTGAGTAGAGTCCCCTACACTATACAGTAGACCCATATTAGTCATCTGTGTTATATATGTGTGTGTGTTTAGTTGCTAAGTTGTGCCTGACTCTTTTGCAACCTCATGGACTGCAGCCCACCAGGGTCCTTTGTCCATTGGATTTTCCAGGCAAGAATACTGCAGTGGGTTGCCATTTCCTTCTCCAGGGGATCTCCCTGACCCAGGGATTGAACCTGCATCTCCTGCCTTGGTAGGCAGATTCTTTATCACTGAGCCACCTGGGAAGCCCATGTTATATATACCCTACTCGTAAATCTCCTTTTTCTGGTTCCCTGTTTTTGTGAATAACACCTCCTTCTCATCACCCAGCAGGGATGTCTTGGGTGTCTCTAATCCCCTTCTCTCCCTGGACATGCTCCCGATCCATCCCCAAACAATGCTCTGACTAGAACTCTTCAATGTACTTTGCAGATGATCCAATCATCTTTCGCAACTCCCTCGTGTTACCCAAAAAGTCCCAGTACTGGAAGCTTGCTATTGGAAGCTTATAAAATCTGATCCCAGTCTATGTATTTATCCCTATAATTTGTGTCACAGCAAAATGGATAACTTACTGCTCCCATAATATATCTTACGCGTAATTAGCAGTAGTCATAAACGCCGTCTGTGTCATAAGCACTTTACATAATTGTCATTAAGTCCTGTATAGTCGCGCAGGTCCCTGGATTCAGAAGGGTCCCCTGCCTTGTTTAATGCTATGCTCTCACTGTGTTGAAATTTTTACTGATTTTTGAATAGAGAACCTCACATTTTCATTGTGCCCTAAGACTTGTAAATTGTGGAACTGGTTCTGAAAGCAGAAGCTGTTATAGGTCCATTTTACAGATGCGAAAAACAAGGTCATGCAGTTAATAAACCCAGGGACTTTCCAACAGACCCTTTGTATTGAGGACCTACTATGTGACCGGCCCACACTAAGTGCTTATCGTGTGTCATGCCTTCAAGTCCTCTCACTTCATCTTCACCCTGCCCCCCCACCCCTTACAGTAGCATGTGGCGCTTCCTGACTTTCTTGTAATCACAAAGTATTTAAGTGACAGAGCCAGGATTGCACTCTAAGTCTGCCTGACTTCAAGCCCAGGGTGCTTCCTACTGTGTCGTTCAGAATAAAAAGGGTGGTCCTGTCATTTCAGAGCCTGTTCCAGCAACTGGCAGGCACTGAACAGGGGGCAGAGGCTCCAAGCAGACCTCTAAAAATAAAGCCCTGGCTGCACTGTGTTCAGAGCCCTACAGAAGCCTCCTTCCCCGTCTTAAAAGCTGTTCCCATCTCTAAACGCAGCCTTTCACCACAGGCTGTGGCTGCTGCTCCTCCATTCACTGCAAGGGAGAAACGGAACAGATTGCTAGAGCAATTAAACATCACATGGGAAGCCCAGAGAGATTGGGGAGGGGGAGGAGATGCAGTTTCTTAATGGTCTGCCTCTATATTTAGCCTGAAAAAAACCTCAGTCTCTAATCCTTCCAGGGGGCAGGCAGAGGTGAGAGTGGAGTTGGGGGGCTTCAGTGCCACTGGACTTTTGTGCCAGGAAGCTCCCGTCTGCCAGGGAACAGCCCCATCAGCTCCATGTCTTACGTGGGCTCACCATATGGCAGGCCAGGAAACCCCAACCAGAAAATAAGTCGTGCAAACTGTAGACATCCTGTCTAGGTGAAATTTGGCAAGAGGATTCTGCAGGGATGGTAAATCAACAATAGAGAGCTGGCCTGGCCTCCCTGGATATCAACCTCGCTCAGGGCTTACGGGGAGGCATGCTGGGTGATGATCTCTGCTCAGCCTTGGTTTTAGCCCCAGTGATGGAAGGGGCCTCCTCCCTCTCACCTTCCTGATCCTTTAGTCATTGCCCCCAAGTCAAGCAGTGTGGGGTGTGCACAGACTCCCCCCACTCTGTGTGCACATGAGCTTTAAAAAGGGCCTTTGCAAATACAGAAGCCAGAGTCCCATTCCTTTGAGACGGTGATTCATTCCAGAGTGGGGCTCAGACATCTGTGTTTATATAAAGCTCTCCAGGTAATTCTGAACTCAGCCAGCTGAAAAACAACTGGCAGGTATAATGGGTCTGAAATGCCCTGAGGAGTTCTGGCTTTCCTTTCTAGTCTAGTTTGGGTTCTTTACTTTTTGAGGGACTTTGAACTAGTGTATGTGCATTTGGAGCCTCTGTTTCCCAACCTATAAATGGGTACCAAATCCTCAACCGCTTAATACATATGGGCTGACAAAGGATGGATGGATGGATGGATGCTGTAACAAGATGGATAAGCACATCAGCAAACAGCAGGGTTCATACCTGCAAGCACTCACAGATTATTGCCTACCTGAGGTGCGGCTGACCCCAGAAACAAACTCTGACACAGGAATAAAGTGGACTATGTGAGGTGGTCCCAAGAAGCATCAGCAGAGGAGATGTGAGAGGTGAGAACAGCAAGGGAAGAAAGCAGAAGAAGGTGTACTAATGAGCCCATTATCACTGTGGACGATTGAGGCTCAGCCCCACTGGGACCTCTGGAAGTAGTGAAGAGCATGCTGGGATGTTTATCCCCCACGTCTCATCATCAATGGCTGGGGGCTGCTCCCAGGGACGTGAGCTCCAGGGCACTTCTGCCCTGTCTTGCTTGTGAGCTGAGAGAAAGCACTCAGCAGAGAGTTGGAGAGCTACAGGTGTTTGCTCAGTGTGGGTGCCAAGGGGACGTGGGCGAGGCACTGAAAGCATCCGTCACACTGATCGCCTAAGAAGCATCTTCTTGCCCGGAGCTGGGGCGGGGAGGGAAAGACGCCAGGTGAGTAGTGGTCCAGGCTCCTTTGAGCCACACAGCTGCCAACACCATGACGAGGGTCAAGCCGTGCCAGGTCCTGTTTATGTCTGTCTGGCCTGTTTCCTCGACCGTTCTCAGGCAAGATCAGCATTTCTCAACTTTGGCACTGTTGACATGAGGAGCTGGTGCTTTCCTCGTGGGGGGCGCAGATCAGAGGATAGTTAACAGCATCCCTTGTCTGTACCCCCTAGATGACAGTAGCATCTCCCATTATGACAACGGAACTTGTCTGCAGACACTGTCAAATGTCCCCTGGGTGGCAAATCTGCCACCTACTGAGAATCACGCAGGTAGATGGACACTTGTCTTCTTCCCTGAGAACTCAGTGACTCCCCATGAGGACTTTCTGAGCTCTGGTTTCATCCTGATCAGACCCTGCCTCTGCAGAATCTCTGTTCAGATGGATGTTGTGCCCCAAGCACATCTCAGAGGCAGGTAGAGCCAGAACCCAGCTGGGAAACATGCGGCGCCCCTGCTGAGCTGAGCCCTGAGCCCACTGCAGGGAAACGAAGCAGCAGTGATTGCGTGAGCATCACGGTTGGGCTGCAGGGATCACACAAGGCAGGGGAGTCGGGCAGCTTCGGGCTGAATAGCCTACACAGCAGTTGGTCCCAGAGGCTGAGAGCATCACATCCTGGGGACCAACCTGAAGACAACCCCCAGAAGACTTAAGGCTGACCTGACCAGGAATATCGATGAAGAAGAGTTCTAAGTGCTCAGTGAGGCTGTGCAAGTCTCCTAAAATTACACAAAGAGCGAGTGCAGAGCCAGCCAGGAAAGGAGCCCAGGAGGACTGACTCCAAATTGCTCGCTCTTGCCATTAATCAGGTCACATCCTGGTTACAGGGGAGGGTCTGAGATCCCCTTCCCCAACAGGCCAGGAGCAATGCATCCAAGCATCCTGAGTCACTGGTGCTGACAGCGGGCTTGCTGGCCCTCAGTCCTCAAAGCACATAGCCAGCGCCGCCTCTGGTTCATCAATTGCCCATCAAGTCTCAGAAGCCAAGCTTGGGCTTGAAGGATTTAGTTTCTCCCCTGATCTGCCTGCTTCATTCACTTCCTTGCCTTTATGCTTCTCTCCAGGATGCCTGTGCAATGTGAACGCCACTCAAAGGGCACACACTGGCATCCAGTCCTTGGGCAGAAATAATTCACAGCTAAACTCTGAAGCTGGCTGAGCACAGAGTCCGAAGATGGACAGTGGGGCTCCAAGTCAGCTGTGCTACCAGCAACCCCACTCTCCTTGCCTTTGTTTCCTGGCTTGTCCAGGCAGCAGTCTGCCTGGTCCAAACAAGATCACACAGAAGCAAAGAAACCTCTGTCCCTGGACCTGGCCCAGCTCCAGGAGGCTGCGTCTTCAGGAGGCCTGAGCAGGGATGTTTGGTATCTGGGGAGGATTTCTGGCAAGCTCAAGGGCTGCAAGGAGCACATTTCACACACGTGCTTGCACACACACATACACATGTACATGCACGCAAGCACACACTAGCTCCAGAAAGTGGCTCTTTTGTGCATTTCTGTCCCTGGCCGGCCATTCACTTGCATAATTAAAATTCTCCTGGAAGATAAGAGAGATGAGGAGGAAGCAAGGGACCGCACTGGCTGGAGTTAACTGTCTAGAAATGCAAGATTGTGTTGAGGGATTTCCCTGGAGGCCCAGTGGTTAAGATTCCATGCTTCCACAGCAGGGGCAAGGGTTTGCTCCCTGGTCAGGGAACTAAGATCCCAAATGCCATGCAGCACAGCCAAAAAACAAACCAACAAAAAACAAAAAATAACTGTGTAAAGACACATCTGTAGAGATGTACAGACACCCAAATAAGCAGAGAACTCAAAAGCTGTCTATCCATAAATCCACCTGTCTGTCTGTATTAAAGAAGAAAAATCATATTAAGGGGCTTTGATAATACAACACAGCACTGGGATTCAAACGTGGGCCACCAGACCCAGACCTTGCTACAGTTTAGAACAATCTGCATCCCTGGCTTAAATCAGGAAAGGGGGACGGGATGGGAATTCTTGGTTACCCTTCATGTAAATGGGAATTGTGATCCCATTGACATTTGTAATAATTCTGATCCAAGATTGAAAAAAAAAAAAATCAACAGCTGTGACAACAGCCAGACTCATGGCACTTAGAGTTACTGAATGCTTTCACATCTATCTTCTCACAGGGTCCTTGTAACAACACGGGGAGGGAACAGATGAGGAAACGAGGCTCAAAAAGGTTAAGTAATGCTAGAAACTATAAACTTCAAACCACAGATTTACAAAAGTTAAGATAATATTATCCTTCTTGTCGTCAGCACTATGCCATTTATTTATCAAGTATGGTTCGAGAAATCTTAAAGGCAAAGAGTCATGCCTTCCCAGTGTGTGACTCCCCCACAGGTCCCCACCATCCACTCGATATATAGGAGATCAATACACATTTGACGGCGTTTTCATTTACACAGTAGAAACCCAGCAGGAGGGAGAGAAAATACTCGTATCCCGTACATTTATGGGCTCTAAACTTGAAAAGAATAGTTTCTCAGTCTTTAAAAACAAATAAAACAAGTCAGCTGATACTGCAAGAGCTCCAGTAATCTCTAGGCTCAGAATAATACCCTGCAAGTCCTTTTACATAGGACTGGGCCAACCTTTGTGGTTTCCAACTAGATAGCATGAGTCCATGAGCACCAGAAAGCATTCCCTTTCTGAAAAATAATCTCCTGCGTTCTCTGAAATTTGCATCTTCCAGCCCACCAGGCAAAGGCGGTGGAAATTTCCATTAGATGTCTGTGATTGGTCCACCACAGCTTACCAAGAATTAGTTTATAAGACCAGTTAGTCCTGCCTCACAGCTGTCTCTAAAGAAGAGAACACAGGTCTGTTCTGATAAGGGGTAGACGTGTTAACAATGAAAAGCTTTAGGGATTGTAACACTTCAGTGGGGGATTGGGGTCTCCCATGGATAGTGAAAGGGTCCTAGCCAGCTAGAGCCGAAGGAAAGGAGGATGCAGACAACGCTTGTGAAACCTCTTCCCTCTTGGAGTCAGAACTTCGTTCTGCACAGATTAGGAGTCGAGCTTGATGAGGGATGGTCCGGCAAAACCCAGGTCAAGTGTTGAGCATCAGAGTTATGCCCGGAGTCGTCCCTGGATAAGCCTAACCCAGAGAGAGAGAGAGAGGGACTCTCATGCCTGAGGGAAGGATGCTCTGAATCTCTGCATCCTCTCTCTGGCTTGGCCAGTGAAGCTTCCAGGCTTGAAGCTGGACCAGAGACCTTCCCAGCAGAGACCGAGGCAGAACACACGGAGCTCAGCACCCAAGTTGGAACTCAAGTCCCAGAAGCATCTAAAGAAGAGCCAGAGGGTGTTAACTTGGCTAAATTAATTTTTTTCTAAGTTAAAAAATAATTAAGAGCCAGAAGGAGTCAGACTCAAATACTAAATGCCAAGGAGCCAGGGCCCAGGGAATGGGCGGGCACCGGCCAGGCTAGTCGTGAGTTCAGGTGCTGAGGTCCCAGGCTGTCAGGCTCCATGGCCGAGGTGAGGGTGAGGAGAGGGGCTAGCTGTGCGTACAGAGCCTGGGCAGGATGGCCGAGCTGCGGCACCCCCTATAGGAGCGGGACCAGATTCGCAGCCACCAGGTGCTTTCCTGTGATGCCCTGAAGGGCACGTGTATGTGAAGTCACTTCAGTCATGTCCAACTCTTTGCAACCCCATGGACTGCAGCCTGCCAGGCTCCTCTGTCCATGTGATTCTCCGAGCAAGAATACTGGGTTGCCGGGCCCTCCTCCAGGGGATGGATCTTCCCAGCCCTGGGATTGAACCTGCATCTCTAATGTCTCCTGCATTGGCAGGCAGGTTCTTTACCACTAGCACCACCTGGGAAGCCCAGCAGGGCAGGGATGCAAACTCAAGACCGAAGACAGGGCTGGCAGGGAGCGCTCTAATTTTCAATTGCTGTGCTCACACCAAATGGAGCTCGGCGGCTCTCCCTCCACTCCGGGGTGTATTTGACTTTACATCACACGACTTCCTGAACATATAGACACAGAGCGACGGTTCAGCCCTGCTCACTCATCTGACCAGGCCGCCACGGGGCATGAGCCACAGCCCAGCGTTTACACACGGGCTTACTGAAAGCAAATAGGATTTGGCCTCGGTTGCAGACAGGCCCTCCTTCGGGTAAGCGCATGTGCTGTGATCATGGGGACATTTCCTACAGAGCCCGTGCCACCAAGATAGGGCCCTTTGGGCTGCACTGAACTTCAGCAATAGCTTGCCCGCTTCCAGTTCCCAGAGATCTACGAATGTTCGCTTAAGACAAGGGACATTTTCTGTGCACCCTCCTGCCACCCAGTCCAGGGAAGGAAAGTTCTGATTTTTTTCCCCATCATCTCCTGCAGAGACTGTGCTGCCTATTACCAAGATCTGCTCACTGCTCTCTCAATCTCCTTCCTGCCTTCAGTTCCCCATCTGGAAAGTGGGCAGATTTGATCCGATGTTCTCAAAAGCTCCTCCTCCTTAGACACCCTGTGTTCCTTGGGGAGCACAGGGAAGCAGGGAGCATTCTGGGTTGGGAGTCAGGAACCCTGCAATCCAGTCCCAAACTTTCCTCAGTCAGTGACCTTGAGCAATTCCTTTCCAATTCTTGAGTCTCAGTATCTCCAACAACAAAATAAAGAAGAAAATATTACTTGCTCAGTCATGTCCAACTCTTTGCGACCCTATGGATCGTAGCCTACCAGGCTCCTCTGTCCATGGGATTCTCCAGGCAAGAATACTGGAGTGGGTAGCCATTCCCTTCTCCAGGGATGATCGAACCTGGGTCTCTCACACTGCAGGCAAATTCTTTACTGTGTGAGCCACCAGAGGCTTCCAACTAAGCCAGGGGGCAAATTCAATGATCTCTGAGCTTTCTCGTTTTGCATGATTTTCTGTGTGTGTATATTCGTGTGTGTGGAGGGGGTATGTGTAGGTGCATATAGGTGTGTGAGTAACTTAACAACCTCAGCTGTCCCTACTGGCGTGCACCCCATCTCCATACGCCCGGATCTCCTTTTGGGGACCCTACTCCTGTGACATGCCATCTTGGTGAACGTGTTCATCAGTGTGTGCTTACTGAGAGGTGGGCAGGAGGCCCAGGCAAGCCCAGCCAGTTTCTCTTTTCCTAGAAGCTGACTTGAACTGAGTGCCCTGAGGATACAGAGATTGGAAACCATTCATCCATAGAGCCCTGAAGAGTCTGCCATGGTTCCTGATTCCTCTCCCTGAGGCCACCTTTTCCAGCCTTCGTTCTGACTTTGTGGGTTGCCTTGTACCCACCCATTCATTCATGCGCCTAAGTCGTACAAGCTCTGCTCCAGTGCCACCTTCTCAATAAATCCTTTCTTGGCATCCCTATTTCTAACTGCAGGCCTGCCAGTGTTTCCTGTCCAGCTTCATTGTGGCTCCATGGGACTTTATCTCCTTCCTAAAACTGTACTGTCTAATATACTCCTGTATATTGTGCATGGTCATCTCTCCTCCCTAGAGCATAAGTATCATGAGGGCAGGCACTGGTGTCTGCTGCATTCCCAGGGCTATGAACAGTGCCTGACATGTGGTAGGTGCCCGATAAACACTGGTTCAATGAATCAATGTGTGAACGGATGCTTGAAAGCTAACCACAGCTGGTTTGTATTCTAACTCTAATATCGACTCCTGCTTCCCTCTCTGGATCCTTGCCTGCTCCCTGCCTAGAAAGCCCATTGCTGATACGGGAGCATGAAGCCTGAACAAAAATCAAAGACCACAGCCCATATACTGGGGAGAGGGGGTTCATTTCTTCCGGGGGGAGAGCCCAGCAGGGTGGCTCACTCTTCCTCCACACCAGCTTTCTCATCTCCTCTCTCAGCCCCATATCCTGGACCAGCCTCTGGAATCTGAATCACCTTCAATCAAAATGCTTCAAAGTCCTGATCTGTTTGCTAAGAAAGTCAGAACCAAAGAAGAGAAAAGAAAAAAAAATTGCAGACAGGTCTCAGTGGGCCAGAACTCAAAAATCAATTTGATACACCAATTTTTTGGATTTAATAACTCATGATCCTGCAGAATCAAGGTCATAAATAGTAAAGAGAGTTTCAGGCAAGCCCACCAAAATCCATTTGACTCAGCTGAAGACCTTGATCCCATCTCTCTGCTCTGCACTCTCCCACATGCTCCATTTCTTTGCCTGGGCCTCACATCACTGCCCTCTCAAGTTGTCTCTACATCTCTGATCCTCTCTTCTCAGTATCCCCTGGCTGATTCTTGATCTTATAGCCTTCAAGACCCCGTCCTCAGTCCTCTGGGCTTCTCACCGCACATGGCCTCCTCAGGGACTCTATCCTCTCCCTTGACGTTAAGTTGAAGATTTCCCCCGGTCCTTCTCAACTATCACCAAATCTCTGCCTATCTGATGGCCACCCTAACTTGAAATTCCCCTTGGCCCTCTAATAATATCAACCTCTGCCTTCCTTAACTTCTCTGCACCCCATACTGGATGATCCCTCTTGGGTTATCCATAAAGTGGATTATTCATCCCTCCCTCAAATAACTGCTCAGTGAATCTAATAATCTAATTTAGCTAAATGAGGTTTGTCAAGGGTACCATTGTTACCTGGTCTAATTCAACCCTGGGCTGCGAAATGTCTGTGAAAGGTTTGTAAAAGACCTGGATTTTACTTCCAAAACCTCATATAGTGGGTCCAGCCACATATTCAGCATCAGACCTGGGTGTCCCCATCCTCCTAACAGCCTTCCCAGGCTGTGGCCCCATGATCCAACCCTCGGTTTTCATCTTGCAAGAACTCCTGGTACAAGCCCAACCTGCTTTCCCCTTTCATATGAGTGGCATGTTTCCAGTGCTCCCTTTTGAGGGAAGAGTCCAGGGTGGACCCAAGGAGGATGGCTGGGATGGGAGAGCAGCATGGCTAAGCCCTGAGCCTGGTGACATCCACGTGTGATCCAGTCCAATCCCCAGTGGTTCCAGGAGGAAGGTATCAGTACCCTCCATCACAGACAAATGAGCAAAGGAAGGCTCCAAAGTCAGGGACATGTCCAAGGTCACCACCTCATCAGGAGGTTGCTTTGCTCTCCCTCCATCAGGCTGCCCATGGAGAAGGTAAGTAAGACACTGACAGTCTCCAGGCCAAACTTGCTCTTGCTACTATATTCTTAAAAACCAAGTGGTGAGATTCAGTGGTTCTGGGGGCAGAACTGGGCTGGAGAGGGAGAGGCAAATATGCCGAAGGACGGGTAGAGGGAGGAGGGTGCCCACGCTCGGTCATGCTAATTTTGACATTTTCCTGTGCGTCTGCTTGTCATCATCAACTTATAATTTAACCTCGTTGTGCCGATGCCTCTGGAATGTCAACAAGCCTTGCTGGAATTTCATTACCGCCCGGCAGCTGGCCCTGGTATTTCGGATACAAATGACGTGCAGCTGCATTCTGGCCCTGCTGTCTTTATCCCCATCTAGCAAACAGTGGCATTAGGCACAGTTAATCCCAGAAAGATATTCCACGCACCGAGAAGAGGGCTTGTGGGTGCCGCCAGGGGCATTTCCTATGAACTCTCTGCCTGAGCCAATTAACCCAGAGTCATTGCTGAAAAGCATTAGCTATTGATGATGGATCCAGAGGGCTGACCCCGGGGCTGAGGGGGGACTGGAGGGAAAGTGGCAAATGATGAAACTTCCCTGTATCTGCCGCTTTTAAAGCCCTTCTGCCTGCATTGTCGCAATGGGGCAGAGACGTAGGTTGGGGAGCTGGTGGTGTGCCCATTTCATAAAGTGAAAGTTAAACCCCATAGAGGGAAATGATTTCAAGTTCACTGGAACAAAGAAACACAAAAGCACACACTCCGTGTCCAGATTTTGCATTTTATTTATTCATCCAACAGATATTTATTGAGCACCTACTACAAGCCAGGCATCACGCTTGGCAGATGAGATGACTTCTGCACCCTTAGGTCTGAGGCATTTGCCTGTAGCATCTTCCCCTTTGGGGTCTTCACCTAAGGAAGGTGTGTTTGTGCTTAGTCACTCAGTTGTGTCTGACTCTTTTGCGACCCCATGGGCTATAGCCCACCAGGCTCCTCTGTCCATGGGATTCTCCAGGCAAGAATACTGGAGTGGGTACCCATTCTCTTCTCCAGGGGATCTTTCTGACCCATAGAACCCAGGTCCTGCACTGCAGGCAGAATCTTCACCGTCTGAGCCACCAGAGGAGCCTCACCTAAGGGACATCCTTCTTCAATTCCCTACATCCTACACCCATTGACTCCCCTTTATCAGAGTCTGCGCTCAGGGGAAGCTGTGATGTCCCTTAACTGTACCTGAGTGTACCAAGGTTTCTGTGTCTACCTCATGACACTGGTTCTTCCCAGGAAAAAGGAAGCCCCATTCTGTTACAGGACTCCAGGATCTCCACGAGTGGGATGGAGAGTCCTTTGTAGCCTGGGGACCTTTAGGCCCTGGAAGCCTACTGTTTGCAGCTACCTGGTGGGGAGGGTGGTCATGGCAGGGAGGGCTGATGTTGGTGCCACTTGGCATTGTGTCCTTGGGCTGTGATGACCCACCTTGGTTCCCCAAGGGATTCTGTGTATGAAGAGGATGCCGAGGTCAGAGGACACCATACCAGGTTGGGTCCTACCTGGCTCCTTGGCATAAGAGGGGACCACAAGACCCCTCATGCCAGAAAAAAGATGCAAAAGCACACCCTTCCTCCCAAACCTCCCCAACCTGTTCCTCCTAAGAGCACCTGTGCAGCAGGATGGCCAGTCACAACGGCCAACGTGAGAGCAGGTGCTCAGGGACGCCAAGGTCGTTTCTCAATGTGACATAACACAAATGGCCAAACACTGACTTCCAAGGTCCCGGACACACGAGCCATCGCCTCTCAGTATTCCTGGGATTCTGAGCTGAGCCCCAGCTTCGATGAGTCTTACAGATTCTCAGACAGCAGCAGCAAGAGGTATGGGCTCGAAGCCAAGTCAGATAACATGAAAATAAGAATTATAACATAAAACAGAGATGCAAAACACAAGGACGCTGGGGACAGGCATTAGAGGTTAGATCCACAGACGCAGAGGCAGATAGGTACCAGAGCGGGGATGGAAAGCCACATCTGTACCTGCAGCCACATATTTTCAGGACGAGAGCCCAAGGACAGACAGAGCTGGAGCAAAGCCCTGAGCGAGGAGGAGGGAAGGTGGCTGAGGGCGAGGCTGGTCTTCACCTCCGTTCCTGCCACCTGGCAGGAGTGGGAGGCGCTTTCCTTACAGTAGACGAGGTAGGAGTAGGTAGGCGAGGCAGCACATGAGGAAGATACAGTGAGACACTTCCCAGGTCCCTCTTCAGGAAGGAGGGACTTACTCCCAGCTGCTGGGGACACTGCCTACAGAAAGCCCTCAGCTGCCAGATCCCCCTATGTGGCTTGTCTCAGCTACAGACAGCTGCTTCCTCCAAGTTCTTGCTCCTCCCACCCCCACCACAAGGGCAGTCTGTATCCAGGGCCTGAGAGATGAGAGGGTATCGAGGCGTGGAGCTCTTGTCTGAAATGGTGGCAATTCAGAAGCTTCATTCCATATTCAAGCCGCTTTTTTTTTTATTGGGGTGTAGTTGCTCTGGGGCTTCCTAGGTGGTTCTAGTGGTAAAGAATCCTCCTGCCAATGCAGAAGACGTAAGACATGTGGTTTCGATTCCTGGGTCAGGAAGATCACCCAGAGGAGGGCATGATAACTCACTCCAGTATTCTTGCCTGGGAAATGCCATGGAAGGAGGAGCCTGGTGGGCTACAGTCTGTAGGGTCACAAAGAGTTAGACATGACTGAAGCGGCTTAGCATGCACATACTTGCTTTACAATGTCGTATTAGTTTCTGCTACTCAATGGAGACATGTATACATATACCCTCTCCTTCATGGGCCTCCCTTCCATCCACCCCAAATCCCACCCATCTAGGCCATCACAGTACTGGCACAAAAACAGAAAAATAGATCAGTGGAACAGGACAGGAAGCCCAGAGATAAAGCTATACACCTATGGTCACCTAATCTATGACAAAGGAGGCAAGCATATACAATGGAGAAAAGACAGTCTTTTTAATAAGTGGTCCTGGGGGGGGACTTTCCTCGTGGTTCAGTGGTGAAGAATCAGCCTTCCAATAAAGAAAAGGTAGATTCTAGTCCTGGTCTGGAAACGAAGATCTCACACACACTGAGGCAACTGAGCCCATGTGCCACTACCAAGAGACCTTGTCGGGCATTGAAGACTGGGCACAGGCAGAAATAAAACAAGAAAAGGTACAAATGTGGTGCTGGGAAAACTGGACAGCCACATGTGAAAGAATGAAATTAGAACACTCTCTAGCACCATACACAAAGTTAAACTCAAAACAGATTAAAGACCTACATGTCAATGTGTGTGTGTGTGTGTGTGTGTGTTAGTCATTCAGTCATGTCCTACTCTTCGCAACTGACTGTAGCCCACCAGGCTCTTCTGTTCATGGGGTTCTTCAGGCAAGAATACTGGAATGGGTTGCCATTTCCTCCTCCAGGGGATCTTCCTGACCCAGGGATCGAACCTGGGTTTCTCACATTACAGGAAGATTCTTTACTGTCTGACTGGACACTATAAAACTCTTAGAGGAAACACAGGAAGAGCGCTCTTTAACATAAATCACAGCAAGTTCTTTATTGAGTCAAACCTTTTTTTCTAGCGTTGGCTAAGGCGCCCACTGAGATTGCATCGCATCTCAGCTTCTCCCTTTGCCCATGCTTTCTTTCCAACCCTTCCACAAGTGTGCCCTTAAAGAGTGCTCCCTCCTATACCTACTGCAAGACAATCTCCTTTCAGAGTCTCCATCCCAGGGGACCCACTCTGGGATACAGGGTTAAACTCTAAGCAGGAAACTGCCTTTCTGCCTGGCTGCAGTTTACAAAGAACATTCAGAGCACCAACCTCACTTGACCTTTATAGTAACTTGGTGGAGAGATATTACTGCTCCTACCTAACAGAGGAGAAAACTGAGGCCCAAAAAAACTAAATAACTGTTCAAAGGCCAAAACGGCAAGTAATGGGTGAAGCCAGGACTCAAACCCAGGCCCTCTGTGCTCCAAAACACATGTTCCTTCCTCTTTTCCACAACTGCTTTAAGAAGGAAAGAAGGGGTGGAGGATAGAGAGAGAAAAAGATGGAAAAGAATGGAAGGGAAAGGAAAGATTACCTAACAGGTAGCACTTACTCTGGGCTGGGCAACATACTCAACATTTTACATGCATTATCTCATTGAATCCTTCCAACTTCACAACATGTATTATTATCATCATTTTAATATTTATTTATTTGACTGTATCGGGTCTTAGTTGTGACACACCAGATCTTTGTTGCAGTTCACAGGCTTCTCTCTAGTTGTGGCTCATGGGCCCCTGAGCATGTGGACTTAGCAGTGGCAGCACACAGGGTCTCCAGCTGTGGAGCATGGGCTTAGTTGCCCTGAGGCATGTGGGATCTTTCTTAGTTCCCCAACCAGGGATCAAACCCACCTCCCCTACACTGCAAGGCAAATTCTTAACCACTGGACCACCAGGGAAGTCCCACAATATATATTAATTTTATCTACTTTTTACAGATGAAAAGTGTGGCTCAGAAGGGTGCAACAAATTGTCCATAGTCACATAGCCAGTAAGTGGCAGAACTTTGATACAAACCCAGAGTTAGCACCAATCAGAAGGCTGAGGGACCCCAAGATGCAAGGGCGGGTTAGAGTCCTGAGGAGTCCAGGGCAGCCGATCAAGGCCCTGGTCACCTGAGCAAAGGAGAAGCTTGGCTAGATCAGCACCCTGGTTCTCCTGGGAGCAGATAGGGCCTGCATGAGGGCTGACCCAGTTCGGGCCTGGAGCCATTGCTTAGAAATTGCACCAAGCCAATCCTCAGCCGTAATTACAACCATGCTCACAGCACTGGGCTGAGAGCTGGAAATAGCTCTGTATTTATTTACCCTGCAATTACATGCTACATTAAATGCTCCGCAAGAACATGGCGATCACCCTGCAATTAACTGGTCCCTGCTTCCTGGGCAAGAGAAGGCTGGGGACAGTCACTGGGTGATATCAAGTGCTGCCTGGTTTCTTAATGGGCCTGGGGGTCACCTTGTAACTTGCCCTGTTGGGCCTGGCTGGAGGCAGAGGCTCTGATGGGAGCTGTCCAGGGTGCTGAAGGAAGGCGCTCACATTCAGGTCAGGTATGACCCAAACTGCTGTGGACTGTGTGAGAGGCCTGGCAATACAAGACCCTCCTTGAGTTGAGCCCTGCCCAGCTTGTCTCCTCCAGTTCCTCTCAAAACACCTAGTCATCTCCCTATTTACTTCATTCTTGGAATTCCTAAATCATCACCCCACCAGCCTTTGGATAAACTGTTTCCTTCCATGTTTATCCAGTAAATACCTATACTTACCTCTCAAAGTCAGCTCAAATATCACCTCTTTGGGCAAGTATTTTTTGAAAGAAGGTTGTATAGGGTAGTGAAAATCAGACAGACCTGGATCAAATACCACTTTTATTACTTAATAGCTATGTGACTTTTGACAAGTTACTTGATCTCTCTGAACCCCATTACATATGTACGTAATGTGTAGAACTCCACCCGACATCACATGCATATGTACTTCGTGTCTAGATATGTGGAAACTTGATGGCTTACAGTAAAGGACAGATTTTGGCAGGATGGAAATAGCATGGTGCCTGACACACAATAGGCAAATGCTAAATCTTTGTTGACTCAAGGAATGAATCAATTAATGAACAAATCAATCAATCAACCAAAAGCCAATTAGGACCTAAGACTACGTGTGTGTCCATGTTTGTCTTTGTGGTTCCCCACTTCACTTCCCACACACAAACATGTGTACACGTTACTCAAAAACACAATATGCAAACACGATGGTAATTGGTTTCTAGTTGCCTGGAGATTCCAGAGAACTAGTTTCTCAGGCTGTGTGGCTAGATGAAGAATGCCAGCAAAAGGCATTAAGAAAAGAGTTAATTATATATTTACTACCTCTGTCATTTTCTCCTAATTATGTCTTGGCAAGCACAGACTCCTCGATGAGTCTTAAATCTCAACATCTTTAAAAATATAATAATAAATCAATGTGAAATGGAATGTTCCAACAGCCAAAAATGCCCAGGAAAGTTTTCAATCAGCGAGAGTCCCGGTGAGCCAGGCTGGCACCTGTTCTGATTGTGTTTGGACTTCTGAGACCAGAAATGGGGCCAAAAAAGCAGCAGGAGAGCAGGGAGGTATCTGAGCTTTGCCACCAAGGCACCTCCCAGTCTCAAGAGGGTCACCGAGAGATCTTGTGGGTATCATTGCTGCCAATTTCCCATGAGGCAACAGGAAGAGGGGGCTGGGCATGAAAATGGATAAGGCTTCTTTATGGCATTTTGTGTGGTTTTTGGATTGAGATGACAGGGACCATTTACTGAGGACCCCCTATGTCAGTGGTTCCTGACTGGGGTGAACTTGCCTTAGGGAACATTTGACAATGTCTGGAGGGCTTTGGGTTATTGCAACTTGGGATGGGTGCTAATGATACCCACTGGTTAGATCCAGGAATGCTGCTAAACATCATATAATGCACAGGACAGATCCCCACAGTCAAATACGATCTAGCCTCGAATGTCAACAGTGCTTGGGGCTGGGTGCTCCCATACTGTCTACTACTGACTGCTGTCACTCAGTCTTCAGGCTTCTTTATGTACTTGCCTTTTCTATTTTGGTTTCTAATGAAAAGGAACTTCCAGGCACACACACACTCAGAACAAATACACAGGCTTCCTTCTTTGTAACCCTCATGACCCTCTGGTCACAATCACATTCATCAAAAATCAGTTGAGGACTTCCCTGATGGTCCAGTGGTTAAGAGTCTGCCTGCCAATGCAGGGAACACAGGTTCGATCCCTGGTCCAGGAAGATCACAAAGGCCTCGGAGCAACTAAGCCTGTGAGCCACAATTACTGAGCCCATGTTCTGCAACAAGAGAAGCCACAGCAATGAGGAGCCCATGCGTCACAACTAGAGAGTAACCTTTGCTCTCCACAACTAGAGAAAGCCCACATGCAGCAACAGAGACCCAGCACAGCCAAAATTAATATATATATATTAAAAAAAAAAAACTAGTTGGCCTGAACAGTAGAGGGAACACTGACAGCCCATGGGCACCTATAGGTGCTGGCTCCTCCTCTCCTTTGGGGGAAGAGACCTTGCTTCTCTCATTGGCTCCAGTACACATGGCAAGGGCTGCAAGGCTGGGGAGCTTGTTGGCGTCCATCAAACAGACCTAGGTAGGAGGTCCAGTGCATCTCCTGTCAACGAGATGACCGGGAATCACTGTGTTTCTTATCAGGTGCCACTACTGTGCCCAGCAACTTCACTCTGTCTCATCTCAATCGCACCTGCATCATCCAAGCAATTGTTAGGCTCAGCGTCTGTGATTTGAGTCTCTTGTCTAGGAGCCAAAGGTCTCAGTACAGAAAAGACTCAAGAGAGATTTTCCTTACCTGTTTTCATGTAGTCTTCACAACTACTCTACAGGGCTGATAACTGTCCATCCCTTTTACAACTGGGAGAAAGAGGCTTTAAGGAACTGAACGACTCACTTAAGGTAACACAACTAGGAAATGAGGAAATTGACATGCAAACACCAGTCCATTTAACCCCAAGGCACCTGTTCTTGCCACTGTAGCTGACTGCTAGAAAGGGACAAATGAAGGAGACACAAAGAATAGAAGGGATGTTTCAGGGCTTTATAAGAGTGGAGGGAATAGGAAAAAGTACAGGTCACCTCTCCAATCCTGGCCTCTGCTGTAAGCACTGACCTAGTCCCTAACATCCACATGTCTTTCCAAAGGGGACTGGGAACTCTGGACACTGGAAGGAGGCACATTTTAAGAGGCAGAGGAACGAGTCATTTGGGGGCTGGCAATAGGCAATATGGCGCTTCCCAGGTGGTGCTAGTGGTAAAGAACCCGCCTGCCAATGCAGGAGACACAAGAGACGTGGGTTTGATCCCTGGGTCAGGAAATCCCCTGGAGGACGGCACAGCAACCCATACCAGTATTCTTGCCTGGAGAATCACATGGACAGAGAAGCATGGTGGGCTACAGTCCATAGGGTCACAAAGAGTCGGACATGACTGAAGTGACTTAGCACGCATGCACACAATAGGCAATATGAACCAAGATGTAGGTGATAAATACAGGGGTCTCATTACTCCATGAGGAGGCTAAGGCTTCTTCTGAGCAGGTGTTGGGAGGATTTTAATAAAGGCCTTGAGCCACCATGAGCTAGAAAAGACATGTAGGGATGACAGGAAGACACTCCTCCTCAGTCAGCTTTAGGAACATCGGAAGAGTCCACACTGCCCTGGAAATGATCTATAAAGTGCTCTGACCTTCCTCGTGTTTTCCCTTTCACTATTTCTCTCTATCCAGCATTTCTCAACATGTATCTCATAGAGCAGCACTCTGGAACTTTAACACATACAGGAATTTAATGTGCTAATTCACACTCTGGAAAGAGGGCTGTCATTCTCTATCTCCAGCAAGCTCCCATGTGATGCTGTTGCTGCCAGTCCTCAGGCCACACTTTGAATAGAAAGGCTTTAGGGCAGTGGTCCCCAACCTTTTTTGCACCAGGGACCGGTTTGTGTAAGACAGTTTTTCCATGGACCAGGTTGGGGAGGATGGTTAAGGGATGATCTCAGCACATTACGTTTACTGTCATTGTATTTCTATGATTATTGCATCAGCTCCACCTCCTATCATCAGGTATTAAATCCTGAAAGTTGGGCACTCCTGCTTTAGAATGTTGGCTAAGCAAGATGATAAAAAGTCTTTCAGTTCAGTTGAGTCACTCAGTCATGTCCAGCTCTTTGCAACCCCATGGACTGCAGCCCGCCAGTCCTCCCTGTCCATCACCAACTTCCAGAACTTGCTCAAACTCATGTACATGGAGTCGGTGATGCCATCCAACCATCTCATCCTCTGTCGTCCCCTTCTCCTCCTGCCTTCAATCTTTGCCAGCATCAGGGTCTTTTCCAATGAGTCAGTTCTTTGCATCAGGTGGCCAAAGGATTGGAGCTTCAGCTTCAGCATCAGTCCTTCCAAGGAATATTCAGGACTGATCTCCTTTAGGATGGACTGGTTGGATCACTTTGCAGTCAAAGACTCTCAAGAGTCTTCTCCAACACAGCAGTTCAAAAGCATCAATTCTTCGGCACTCAGCTTTCTTTCTTTCTTTTTTTTCAGCTTTCTTTATAGTCCAACTCTCACATCCACACATGACTACTGGAAAAACCATAGCTTTGACTAGATGGCCCTTTGTTGGCAAAGTAATGTCTCTGCTTTTTAATATGCTGTCTAAGTTGGTCATAGCTTTTCTTCCAAGGAGCAATTGTCTTTTAATTTCATGGCTTCAGTCACCATCTTCAGTGAGTTTAGAGCCCCCCAAAATACAGTCTCTCACTGTTTCCATTGTTTCCCAATTTATTTGCCATGAAGTGATGGGACCAGATGCCATGATCTTAGTTTCCTGAACGCTGAGTTTCAAGCCAACCTTTTCATTCTCCACTTTCACTTTCATCAAGAGGCTCTTTAGTTCTTCTTCACTTTCTGCCATAAGAGTGATGCAATTTGCATATCTGAGGTTATTGATATTTCTCTCAGCAATCTTGATTCCAGCTTGTGTTTCATTTAGCCCAGCATTTTGCATGATGTACTCTGCATATAAGTTAAATAAACAGGGTGACAATATACAGCCTTGACGTACTCCTTTCCTGATTTGGAACCAGTCTGTTGTTCCATGTCTGGTTCTGACTGTTGTTTCTTGACCTGCATACAAATTTCTCAGGAAGCAGGTCAGGTGGTCTGGTATTGCCATCTCTTGAAGAATTTCCCACAGTTTGTTGTGATCCACAGACTCAAAGATTTTGTCATAGTCAATAAAGCAGAAGTAGATGCTTTTCTGAAACTCTCTTGCTTTTTTGATGATCCAGTGGATGTTGGCAATTTGATCTCTGGTTCCTCTGCCTTTTCTAAATCCAGCTTGGACATCTGGAAGTTCACAGTTCACATACTGTTGAAACCTAGCTTGGAGAATTTTGAGCATTACTTTGCTAGCATGTGAGATGAGTGTAACTGTGTGGTAGTTTGAGCATTCTTTGGCATTGCCTTTCTTTGGGATTGGAATGAAAACTGGCATTTTCCAGTCCTGTGGCCACTGCTGAGTTTTCCAAATTTGCTGGCATATTGAGTGCAGCGCTTTCACAGCATCATCTTTTAGGATTCGAAATACCTCAACTGGAATTCCATCACCTCCACTAGCTTTGTTCATAGTGATGCTTCTTAAAGCCCACTTGACTTGCATTGTAGGATGTCTGGCTCTAGGTGAGTGATCACACCATTGCGGTTATCAGGGTCATGAAGATCTTCTTTGTATAGTTCTTCTGTGTATTCTTGCCACCTCTTCTTAATATCTTCTGCTTCTGTTAGTTCCATACCATTTCTGTCCTTTATTGTGCTCATCTTTGCATGAAATATTCCCTTGGTATCATTAATTTTCTTGAAGAGATCGCTAGTCTTTCCCATTCTATTGTTTTCCTCTATTTCATTGTATTGATCACTGAGGAAGGCTTTCTTATCTTTTCTTGCTATTCTTTGGAACTCTGCATTCAAATGGGTATATCTTTCATTTTCTCCTTTGCCTTTACCTTCTCTTCTTTTCTCAGCTATTTGTTAAGGCCTCCTCAGACAACCGTTTTGCCTTTTTGCATTTCATTTTCTCCATGATGGTCTTGATCATTGTCTCCTGTACAATGTCACGGAACTCCATCCATAGTTCTTCAGGCACTCTGTCTCTCAGATCTAATCCCTTGAATCTGTCTGTCACTTCCACTGTATAATCATAAGGGATTTGATTTAGGTCATACCTGAATGGTCTAGTGGTTTTCCCTACTTTCTTCAATTTAAGTCTGAATTTGGCAATAAGGAGTTCATGATCTGAGCCACAGTCCTCTCCCAGTTGTTTTTACTGACTGTATAGAGCTTCTCCATCTTTGGTTGCAAAGAATATAATCAGTCTGATTTCAGTATTGACCATCTGGCGATGTCCATGTGTAGAGTCGTCTCTTGTGTTGTTGGAAAAGGGTGTTTGCTATGACCAGTGTGTTCTCTTGGCAAAACTCTGTTAGCCTTTGCCCTGCTTCATTTTGTACTCCAAGGCTAAATTTATCTGTTATTCCAGGTATATCATGACTTCCTACTTTTGCATGCCAGTCTCCTATAATGAAAAGGATATATTTTAAAAAGTCTTTAAAGAGTCATTAAAAAGTCTTTAAAGGAAACTGAAAAGATTCCAGAGGTGAACTGTTTGGGGAGACACTATATTAAGTTGAATGGATATCTGAAACTCCAAGAGAAGGAGATAATCTGTGTAAAGATATTAAAAGGCTTTACTGGAAACAAAAGAGGTACTATTGTCAAAAACTTGGGGAGAAACTGGGTTGAGTTCAGGGAGTCTCTCTACTGCAGGACTTCCCAGAGCCTTTACACTGCACAAGTCAGATCATGTCGCTCCCTCATATGAAGCTAGTGGTGTTGAAGCCTATACAGTGGCTGACAAGACCCTTGGGACTTTATTTCTTCCTTTTCCCCACCTTTGAGTTCTCCAGGCACACAGGCTTTCTCTGGGAAAACAGACAAGCACCCTCCAGTCTCAGGGCCTTTATCTCAGGGTCTTTCCTCCAACTGCCAATTGACTAATTCCTTTGCCTCCTTCTTTGCTCAAATGCCACCTTCAGGATGAGACTTCTCTGACCACCCTATGGAATTTTACAGCCTCCTTCAACATTTGCAATTCCCCTTTAACCTGTTTAGTCTTTTTTCCAATGCATTTTCACCTTCAAACTCACCATGTAATTCCATCATTTACTATGTCTATTTGGTTACTGTTTATCTTCCTCACTAGATTATAAGTTCCATGAGGGCAAGAATCACTGTTTTTTTCATTGCTGTATTACAAGTGCCTAGAATCGTGTCTTGTAAATATCTGCTGAATCAGCAGTTGAGCAAATGTGAATGCAAAGATCCTGGTAGAAATGGAATATAAGAAGCATAATTCCCCGAAGGTTTCTAACCACAGAAGCTATTTCTTTCTTATTTCTTTTCCTACAGAGCATCTCAGCATGACCACGATTCCTAAATGCACATTTTCTAGGAAATGCTGCTGTCATAACTCATGGAGGATCCAACCTTCATCCATTTTCCTAAACCCTTCTGGGCCTATTCATATTCATCTCCTGCCGGGCCCCAGGGTGATGAGTTCCATAGGTTTATTACCCACGGTATAAATTTATCTTTAAATCTATGAGAACAATGTCATGGGAGGGACCTCACTGCTCCTTCTCCCTTAAAGCCCCTGGGCATTGCTGGTCGGGCAGGGGTTCCATGTTTCACACCAGACTTTTGAGCAATAGATGTTTCACAAACATATATTTAACCCTCAAGGTCACTCGCCAAGGTGAGTCTCAGTCTCTCATCATACAAATAAGAATGCGAGTCTCAGACAGATGAAGTGGCTGTGAAACTGGGATTTGCTTCCCAGGTGGCTCAAGAATCTGCTTGCAATGCAGGAGAAGCAGGAGTCTTAGGTTTGACCCCTGGGTTGGGAAGAGGAGGGCATGGCAACCTAATCCAGTATTCTTGCCTGGAGAATCCCACGGACAGAGGAGCCTGCCAGGCTACAGTCCATGGGGTCACAAAGAGTTGGACACGACTGAAGCGACTTAGCACACATGCACGACTGCCTTACCTTAAAGTTCATTCACTCTCCACCACACCCAAGTGGCAAACGTCATGCATCAAATGATGTTTGATGCAAAAAGAATCAGAGATGGGGTAGCTGTTTGTCTATCCAGAGTGCCCTCCTAATTGGCAAAAGCAGCAGTAGCAGCAATGATTAATGCTCCTTGAGGTTTTACTATACGCCTATTATTATTCTAAGCACTTTATGTCTATTAAGTCTTTTAATTCCTACAACCCTCTGGACCTCACTTTACAGATCAGACAATGGAGAAGTCATACAGCGTATTCACTTCCCAAGGTCACACAGCTATGGAGTGGCAGAGCCACCTGTGTCAGAATCAGGAAAAAGGAAGAGCCAGGCAGGTTGCCGAGTGACAACTGTAGCTCATCCTTTCCTCTTCCTCAAGTCTCTCCAGTGTTCCATATCCAGCAGAGGACTCTCCTATAATGGGAGTGCAGTGTACACCCCTCAGTCTCTGCAACCCTCAGCACCCCTCTCCCAGATGATCCCTGCTGTGAACGAGGGCCTGCCATCAGGAAGGCCTTTCAAGCCCATCCAAGCCCAGGTGGGGAACCTGAGTCCCAGAGAAGCTGCCGACTTGCCTAAGAGCACACAGAGTCAGTAATGAACCTGGATGAGGATGCAGGCCTGGGAATCCCATTCCAGAATCCTCCCATCCATTCACCAACCAATCAGAAAGCATCTACTCGGCACCTGCTACCTACTCGTGCCAAAGAGTGACCCAGGGGATTCCGCTCCACCTTCAGTGGGCTTATCATTTGTGCTTGCTCATATTTACTGATCTCTTCATTCACTCTATCGTTAGGTTCCAGAAATCAAACGAGGAAAAGGCAATCACTTTAACTGAGCTTTTAAAAATTGTCTTTTTTAATGTATTTTTGGCTGGGCTGGGTCTTGATCGCTCGTGTGGGCTTTCTCTAGTTGAGGCAAATGGGGGCAGCTCTCTAGTTGCAGTGCACGGGCTTCTCTTTGCGCTGGCTTCTCTTGTTGTGGAGCTGAAGCTCTAGGGCTCACGGGCTTCAGTAGTTGTGGACCACGGGCTTAATTGCCCTTTTGTATATGGGATTTAGTTCCCAGACCAGGGATCAAACCCAGACCCTCTGCATGGGCAGGTGGATTCTTAACCATTGGGTCTCCAGGGAAGTCCTATTTTTAATTAATCAATTTATTTTCTCAGCTTCACTGAAATAAACTTATTGAAAACTTCCTGGAAGAAATGGCATCAAAAGTGAGATTTAGAGACTAGTAATTGTACTTTAAGCAAAAAGGTGATTGAGAGGAAGAGGGTGCATGAAGGAAGGACCTGTGGCAGCAAGAATACAACACATTTCAGACTGTTCACAGGATCGTAGGGTAAGGTGTGGAATATACATATGACATAAAATAGAAGGCTCTTTCCAAGGAAAGCAATGAACATTAAGTGAATGACTACCACGTGTCAGGCACTTTGTCCTGCCATGAAGTACGTATCAATTCCATTTTATAGCTGGAGACACTGAGCCTCTGAAGGAATAAGACACCTGCCAACCAGGGCTGCCAGCCACAGCAGACACTGTTGAAGCTGCACTCAAGTTATTCAGATTCCTCTATCATTCCCGTGCACCCTTTCTCCAGCCATTGTGAGTTTCATTTTTGTTTGCTTCTAATGATCTGCTCTTACTGTTCCCTCACAGAGGCCCATTCTGGGGCTATGAGATCAACTCTGCCTTTGCTCCCAGAGACCGAAAAGGGACCGAGAGTTAAATGTCCTGAATGATCCTTAAGATGATCTTCCCATGTGGCACTAGTGGTAAAGACCCTGTCTGCCAATTCAGGAGACATAAGAGATGTGGGTTTGATCCCTAGGTCAGGAAGATCCCCTGGAGGAGGGCATGATGACACACTCCAGTATTCTTGGCTGGAGAATCCATGGACAGAGGATCCTGGTGGGCTACAGCCCATAGGGTTGCAAAGAGTCAGATACGACTGAAGTGACTTGGCACGTGGGCATGCACATCACTTAAACAATGGCGACTGGAGCATGAAGGCTCAGAAAGCTTGCCTACAGCAAGGACAAGCTCTGAGCTATAGTCTACACTCCAGGGCTCCCCCGTTGGATGAGAGTGAGCCAGTACTTAGCCCCAAACTGTTCCCTTGCCTTGCTTCCCCCTCTATTCTGTCCTGCCTTCCCCATTTCCTTATGATTTCTCCTGGGATCCCTTCTTAATGAATCACTCAGCCAAGAATTCTCACCTCAGAGACTGCTTCTAGGGAACCCCACCTAAAACATCATCCCCGTCTGTCTGAATGGGAAGCTCTTTCTCTTGCTAGCAAGACAGGATGATTAAACAGAGCCATGTGAGCGAAGGGATAATAAGTAGTAATGGTAAGAAGTTCAAGATCAGGAAGAGGTTTCTTTGAGCTTAGGGAGGAAGCTTAGGAAAGTCTCAGACAGAGAAATACCAGTTAAGAATCAAAGAACATGTAGGTTATAAACCCAGTGGGAAAAGTTGGCATCCAGGGTTGGGGGGTATGATGTTATTATAAAGAACGACATCCCAAGGGTGACAAAGCTACAGAACAGACGGAATCATGCCATCTGGGTGGAAGAGTGAGAAATAGCTCAGGAGAGGAGACCAGGGCCAGACTGAGAAGGATTTCTTCAGTATCAGGCTAACGAGGGGTAGATACACTCAAGTTCTATACTCACTCCTTCCTATAGTTAATTGGCCCTGATACAGGCAATTCAGTTCACTCAACAGTGAAATGAAAGGACCCACTTCAGATGTTTATTCTGAAAATTAAATAAGAATGGCAAAAGGAAAATCTCTGGCCCATTACTAAAGATACAAATGATGCCTTCTCCCCCCTACCCCCACCTGCCTATTGGGAATTTTGGCTCAATTTTGTAAAAGGAGTCACTGCAAAGTTTTTGATCAAGAAAGTGAAATATTCTGAACTTCCCTGGTGGTCCAGTGATTAGGAATTCCCTGCCACTGCAGGGGACACAGGTTTCATCTCTCTTCCGGGAAGATTCCACTTGTCTTGAGGCAACTAAGCCTGGGAGCCACACAACTACTGAGCCCACATGCCCTAGAGCCCGTGCTCCACAGAAAAGAAGCCACTGCAATGAGAAGTCCACGCACCGCAGTTAGAGAGCAGCCCCTCACACATAGCAACTAGAGAAAGCCTGCACATAGCCGTGAAGATCCAATACAGCCATAAAGAAACAAAAGTTTTTGAAAAAGAAAAGTGAAATATTCAAAATACATTTTAGAGAAACTGGCATACAGTGGAGAGGACAAACTAAAGAGACAGGAGTGTGATCAGTAGACCGATAAAGAGATGTCTGTAGGAGATCTTTGGGTTTGGTGATTCAACCCAACCTAAGAAAGCAGGGGGAGACATCAGAGGAAAGAGACTCTTCAGAGATATTGACAAAGGGCTTCTCAGGTGGAACTAATGGTAAGGAACCCATCTGCCAACACAGGAGACATAAAAGACACAGGTTCTATCCCTGGGTCGGGAAGATCCTCTGGAGGAGGGCATGCAACCCACTTCGGTAGTCTTGCCTGGAGAATCCCCATGGACAGAGGAGCCTGGCAGGCTACAGTCCATACGGTCAAAAGAGACAGACACAACTGAAGTGACCTATGCACACACACACGATTGAGCAGTTGACCTTGAAGGAGGGAAAGAGAGCCAGGGGCCCAAACTGTCTTGGAGGTTTTGACCTAGTATCTGAATGAACAGGGATGAGAGAAGAGGCACTGGTTTGCAGGTGAAGGTGGGGAGTTTGATTTGATGTCTTTTGAGCTTGAAGTTACATCTAGACATCCAGTGAGGCAACAGCATAAGGTCAAAAGAGGCAGAGAACATGTGGGCTCAAATCCTAGCTCAGCCACTTACTAGCTGTGTGACTAGCTCTGAGGATCTCTCTGAGCCTCGGTTTCCTAATCCACAAAGAGAAGAAATGAATGCAGGTTGCTCTAAGGGTTGAGGCACGTGAAACTGTCTGACAACATATAAATTAACAGATGCTCACCAAAGGTTAGGGCTTTTTAAAGTGTGAATCAGACAGCTGGGATTGGGTCTTGGGGCTGGCCTCAGAGCTGATATTGTAGATGTGGAAAGCTCTGGACTAGAAGAGATGGCCAAAGGACAGTGGCGATCAGGACATCCTGGTGGTCCAGCAGTTAAAACTGTGCTGCCAGTGCAGGGGGCTCAGGTTCAATCCCTGATCAGAGAACTAAGATCCTACATGCTGCAAAGGAAAGCCAACTTAAAAAAAAAAAGTTGAGATCAATTACCTTTTGGATAAAAATGTCCTATCAAAAACCAACAAGTACTGAAGATAAATTTTAAGTTAGTTAGCTACTTCCATTTTCCCCTGAAGAACACAACTCAATTTAGTTCTATAAAGTTTATGAGCCAGGCACAGTGGAAAGGGGAGCCCTGAGATGGATAAGACTCAGTTCCTGCTCTGGAAGGATTCACATGTTCTTGGAAGGAGCAGATATATAGGAAACCAAATAAAGTGTAGTGTGAGAAGTTATGTGAGAGGCCTGAATTGAGAGTATTGGGTATACCAAGGAGGGAGCAATCGATTTTATCTACAGGATTTGAGAGGAAATAATTGGTACACTAAGATCCTTCCTGAAGGATTAAATACACATCATCATTTTTCAAATAAATTAGTGATGAATAATGCTATTCACTCCCTTGTGTCTCAGATGGTAAAGAATCTGTCCACAATGCGGGAGACCCAGGTTTGATCCCTTCCTGGGTCAGGAAGATTCCCTGGAGAAGGGAATGACAACTCACTCCAGTATTCTTGCCTGGAGAATTCCATGGATAGAGGAGCCTAGTGGGCTACAGTCCATGGGGTCGAAAACAGTTGGACACAACTGAATGAGTAACACACACACATAATTATCAGTTCAAAGACCAAAATCCTAACCCCAAATTTCTAGGTCATTATGGTAAAAAGAGTAGGGAATGAAAAATGTAGTTCTGGAAGTCTGGCATTCTCTAGATTCCAAGGCAAACAGCTTCTAAGCCCCATGGGTGATCTGTGATGTAGTTAACTAGGGTTGACCATTATAACAGAAACATTCTTCTGTGTTTTTATAAGTTCACAAAGTAAAGCTAGATGTTGACATAGGAGAAGAAATACATTTTCATATTATAATAATTGAATCTCAAGTGGCCACTGCAAAGACCAGAAAGATGGAGCTGGCAGGAACCTCACAGGTTCTGCTAATTTAAGCCCCTCTTCTGCTTTCTTGACAAAGACATCAGAAAGGGGAAATGATTCACAAAAGGTTGCCTAGCTTGGAAGAGCCAGGACAGGGCCTCAGAGTTCATCATGAATCAGCAACTCTAGATCCTCCAGTCCATACACCAGGAACTGCATGTATGTACACATTTCTTGTTCAGTTGCTCAGCTGTGTCCAACTCTTTGAGACCCCATGGACTGCAACATGCCAGGCTACCTGCCCTTCACCATCTCCTGGAGTTTACTCAAACTCATGTCCATTGATTAAGTGATGCTGTTCAACCATCTCATCTTCTCTCATCCCCTTCTCCTCCTGCCTTCAATCTTTCCCAGCATCAGGGTCTTTTCCAATGAGTCGGCTCTTCACATCAGGTGACCAAAGTACTGGAGCTTCAGCATCAGTCCTTCCAATGAGTATTCAGGGTTGATTTCTTTTAAGATTGACTGGTTTGATCTCTTTGCTGTCCAGGGGACTCAAGAGTCTTCTCCAACACTGCAGTTTGAAAGCATCAGTTCTTCGGTGCTTAGCCTTCTTTGTGGTCCAGCACCTACACATCATGGTACACACACACGTTCTAAAGTGACCCTAAGTGAGTCACTACCTGCTCTGAGTAGAGTAAGGAGTTGCAGTATCCCAGAGGTGGGATATCCCTTGTCAATATCCCACAAGTAGGGTGCCCAGAGCAAGCACATGAGTCTGACTTCCAGGGAACAATGACCCAGCAGGGAAGAATTGTCTAAGGCAATGGACTGCTGGCTTCTCCAATGTTTAATGAAACAGCCTCACCTGATACTCTCTGTCAACTGAGGCAGGAAGCACTGCTAATTTCATTAATAACTTAATGAGATAACCACCACCCAGTGGGGGCAGATTTGGTCTTTCCTCTTGGTGATGAGAATGCATCCATTTTCCACACAATTACAGCCTGAGAGGATCATCGCTGGGGCTGCAACTGTGGGCTTATTAGGAGCAATTTAGAGACAAGATTGGATTTCTTTTCTGCACAGAACCTTTTGTTCGAAGCAAATGAACTGATGTTCCTCATTTTAGTATATTAATAAAATGTCCAGGAGGTGTCTGATCTTTAAGACCAGCCCTGTGGCAGAGTCCTGAGAAGAGAGCTCTTGGAGGAAGGCTATCGACTTCTCCTTCCAGCCCCAAGCCCCCAGCACAGGTCCCTGGGGCTCTGGGCCTGTTTCTCATGGTCTCCTGTGATTGGATGGATCGGGTCAATGGATCTGAACTAGAGGCCCATAAGCTTTCCACAGCACTGTAGAAAACCCTACAGAATTGTGTATATTACTGATCTAATGCCTCACTGACTACGTGACTTGTGACTTCTCTTAGGCAGAATTACATCTTTTCAACGTGAAAACCCAGTTAGCTCAGCCCGGTTGGATGCTCTGATTGACTGTCAATGACATCATGGGGATTCAGAGGCCATTCAGGAAAAACAAAAGCAGGGACAAACTGAGGAAATTGATTACTAAGGTCTGTCTCTGGTCACCTATTCATTCACTGAAGCTCAACTCCCTTGACCCTGCCCGGAGGAATTTACCTCCATCTATCCAGCACTCCATATTTGAGATTTCTGTTAACAGTGTACACCGATGTCTTTTCCCAACTAGGCTCTGCCTACCTTAAGGAGGTGGGATGAATTCCACTTATCCCCCAACCCAAGGGTGTGCTAGAGCCAGGTCACATTGGCTCAAAAGAGCCAATTACAATGCATTATTCCTAACTCCACATTCAGTGACCATGAAATGGGTCATGGTGGGAGTATTCATAACAGGGAAATCAAAAAACACCACAGATTAGACCTTTGCATCCTCCCAGAAAGCTGGTTGTTAAATATTTACCCACATATTCACTGATAATATCCCCAGTGCTTAGCTTTTAGGGTACAATAACCACATAGTTGAATTTGGAGGAAAACATGAATGACCAAAGGCAGCAGGCGTGGGGACCAACAGGTCTCAGCAGGGCCGAGCTCTGTGTGCGACTGAGGTAGAAAGATGCCCAAGTAACTTGCAGGAGGAGGGGGACAAGTGACAATAATGGTTTTAAACCTTAGCTGCTCATTAAAGTCACCTGATGCCGAGGCCACCTCCCAGTCCTGAATCCCTGTGTGGGTCTAGGACATCAGGATTTTCTAAATACTCTCATATGATACTAAAATATAGCTACATATGAGAACCTAGATAAAATGCCTTATCTTAGCCCCATCACGTTATCCATCTTCAAAGCACCCTAAAAGTCTACCACTGCCCACCATTTTAATGCAGGAAGATTGTGGTAGGTAGGTTACCATGAAATTTTACTGATAGGTTAACAGAGATCCCAGTAATAAGGGACGGGGTTGCAGAAGGCTCTCTCCCCACCCTGCCCCAACTCAGTATGGTTTTGACTGTTTGGCTCATGTCCTGTGTGATGATGTAGGTTGGAGGCCATTTCATAAAAAGCATCTCAACTCCGTCTAAGATCCTGCCATCTTCAGCCTAAAGACAGCTTCCCTACAAGTCACTAGCTTGCCTACTGCCCCACAGCCTCACCCTTGAATGCCACTGCCATTTCCTTTCCCCCGACTGGCACATGCCTGTTATTCTTTTCTCCTTAAAAGGACAGCACATGAATCACCTCTTCTTTGAGGCTCTCTTTGATCTCAGGCACCATCAACAAGCCACGATGGCAAAAACATGGGCTTTGGAGTCAAATAGACTCTGAGTTTAAGCTTCAGTTCTGTTTAACAGCAGTGAAATTTGGTGAGCCTCTTAGATTCTCAGCCATACGTTCTACCTGTATAAAGTGAGGTTGACAACACTTAGATAAATTGATAGAATGTATCTGGATGTGTCTGGTATTGTGTCCTGGAAACAGGAGTGAACAGAAGCAGCTTGCTATTTCAGTTGAGTCTGTTCTGGCCCTCCCTGGCCATTCATTTTGTCACACCCCTCTCCCATCCACGATTTCCCTTCTCTGAAAATAACAGAGTCTATCGAGATGCTCTGGAAGGGCTTTTTCAGTTCCAGAGGGACTTCATGTCTCTGCCTCTCAATCGGCATTTTTTCCTGCCTTCCACAGTGACTGATCTTTTTCTATATGCAACCTGTCTCCCTAACCAGATTAGCAGACCCCAGAGAGTAGTGAGTGTGCTTTTATATGTCCATGTATCTCTAGAGCCCAGAATAGAGCCCTAAACTTAGGACATTTATCACATTAGGCTTCCATCACCTTAGCTGCTTCCTGCTTTTAAGTATCTCATCGCATGACAGGGTCAGTACAAGACTATTACAGAGCTCTCTGATGCTCCGGTCTCAGGGCTTTGCACCCAGCAAACCTAAAGCTGCTGGAGTTACTTGTAAATTACTCAATGGTATCAACTATCAGCTAGGACCTGTGGATAAGTTTCCCAAATTCCAAGAAGAGCTATGTAGTAAATTACCAATGGATTCATCATGGGATTTGGATAATGTTCTGATGTCGCCCACTTATAATGACGCATAAAGGACCCTGTGCAGTGGTACCTGGATGTAGTCAAAGTAAAACACTGGAAGTCACACCACGCTTTGAGACCAAAGGAATTTCACAACTGCTCTACTCCACTCCTCCCTGGATCCCTAAGTCGTGAGTTACACTCAACAATCTCCACTTGGTAATTGCTTCTTTCTCTAAGTGATGCCAGAACCAATGTGTTTTCTCTTTCTCCCTAAATGAGGATTTGCTAGCAGGACTGTATTTTTTTTCACCTAATAGCGAGTGACAGCAAAGTGTGAAATTAGCTATAACAAGTACCAAGGACTGAATTTTGTCAACTCCCGAGCAAGCTGAGAAATCAGTAGCTGGCCCTGCAGATCCAAGGGTATCTACTGGTCTCCTTGACCCTGAACCCATTTAGAAGGGGCCAGGTAATCTGGTTCCAGATAATCACAGATCTTAGAGTTGGGAAGCTGGTAATTCTGTAACTATTGGGAAGTTTTATTGATGCTGACATTAGCCCATTTGATCCAATCATCTCAAAGGGATGGGGCAATGTAAAAGAAATGGGGCTTTTTGAGATGGGACTTAAAATATGACTCCCTGGAGGAACTGATGTACATGTGTGATTTCAACAATTCATATACAGACTCTTTCTAGCACAGGAGGAAAAAAAGAGATCCTGGATGTGTATGAGGCCTCTACACTCCTTATAACTACCCTGCCTACTAGCTGTGGGGTTTTGATGTAGGACCATCCCCTGCAGCCATGATGGTGAAACCTCTCACACTGCCAGGCTGCACCATTCTCATAGCAACAATACTAATGGCTCCCTCTGGGGCTGTGCAACAGAAATTTTCTCTATCTGAGTCCTAATTTCCTCGTTTGTAAAATAGAGACAATAATGTCTTAACCACAGACTTGTTGAGAGGATGAAATTGGGCAAGTGTGTGAATTAGGTCATTTTTTCTGTTTTCATCTCAAAGTCCAATTCTGATGCTCTAACCCCTCAAGGCTTGAGACCTAGGGATGGCAGAATGAGATTTCCCCCTGCCCATCCCATGTCCACCTCTCCACCTCATCTCCTCCCCTCTGGCATATACACTGGCTCTCTGGCTCAGACCCACTCCAATCCTCCAAGATTCAGAATCTCTTCTGAAAATGACATCATGCCTTCTAGGAAGCCTTCTCTAGCTCATCTAAGATTCTGGTGGGTCTAATAGATTCTCTATTTTTGTCTATGACTGTCTCTTAGTTTCAAATCCACCCTCCTGTACACTGATTTATGATAAGACACTGAAAACTCCATTTCTGCTTTGCCAACTAGATCTCTGTTGGACTTTGCCAAAAGGGGGAACTAGAGAAAGGCTTCAAGGAGGGAGGAGAAAGAATCAGACCCATCTACCAGCTTATTTTCTGTAGGCATCCTGTCTGCTTCTTCTCCCTGTCAGAGGCAGCCCAGTCTTGCTCATTCATCCCTAAAGTAGTTGTCTGGTCCAGTAATACCAACTGGATACAAGTTTCAATTTCTCCCAACAATTTCAGAACATGCTTCATCGTACTCCATCAGAAACACCAGCACCAGCTGGATGGTGGTCCCTCTTCGGAAGTCCCAACCCTATGTGTTTCCTCCTCCAAGCTCAGAACCATCAGCACCAGTGGAAAAGGGCTCCCTCCACAGAAGGCTGAGTTTCAGCTCTGAAGGCTCTGCCCTCCAAGCTAAGTTTTTATTAAGTTAAAACTAAGTTCCAACATCTACATTTTCTTTCCCTAGTCCTAAGATTGGAGACTGCCTTCTGTAGTTGCTCTATCTGTGATAACTTATTCTCTCTTTGTACTTCAAGTTATCTAGTTAACAATCCACTATTCCCAGGTAATAAGTCCTTTAACTCTAGTGGTTTAAATAAAACTTTCTCCTTACTGGATACTGATGGACACATCCACATATGACCTACAACTTAAGACTATCGAACTGCGTGTCAAACAAACATGCTGCTGCTACCCACCATTCAGCTCACTGCTCTTTCTAGCCTTAGGGCCAAAAGCAATTCTGGCTCAATGAACACTGGTGAATTTGTGCATAATAGAATAGATGTAGGAATGAATGATGCTTATGGGAGTCAACCAAGTTTAAGGTGTGATTGTTGAGACTTCTGGGCTTCCCTGGTAGCTCAGCTGGTAAAGAATCTGCCTGCAATGAAGGAGACCCTGGTCGTGAAGATCCACTGGAGAAGGGATAGGCTACCCACTCCAGTATTCTTGGGCTTCCCTGGTGGCTCAGCTGGTAAAGAATCTGCCTACAGTGTGGGAAACCGGGGTTCAATCCCTGGGTTGGGAAGATCCCCTGGAGAAAGGAACAGCTCCCCATTCCAGTATTCTGGCCTGGAAAATTCCAAGGACTGTAGAGCTCATGGAGTCACAAAGAGTCGTTGGGACTTCTGCCCATCCCCTACCCTCTTGCTGGGATGATGGTAGAGCAGATTTCATCCAAGAATGTTCCAATGCAAAAAACATTGAGAAGTTTTGGAATCATGTCCTGATGAGTTCATGAGAAACAATAAGAAACTGAGCCTTGGAGCCTTGGGATCAACTCTTAGCTCTACAACTTCACCACTGTAAGAATTCGAGCAAGCAACTTAACTTCTTGACCTCAGTTTTCTCACTATCATAGATTTTCTCCATATCATTAGATATGGGATGCAAGACATACTTCAAAGAATTCTTCCGAGGATTAAATGAAAAAGAAGTGTGCAAGTGAGCCTACTGTAGTAGATGCATGAAGTAGGAGCTAAATATTTATGTCATCCCTCCTCCTCTTCCCCATCCATCTCTTGATTATTTATGACCTAAAATTTTAGTATCAGGGAGATTTCATTTTCCAAAGAAGAAGGGCAGACTGTGATTAGTCTTCATGGTCATCATAATAATAACCATTATCATTATCATCACCAAAATCACCACCATCATCTCTGTCATCACCACCATGATGATCATCACCATTATCATCATCGCCATCATTCTCACCATCACCACCACCATCACCATCACCACCATCTTCACCACCATCACCATCACCAACACCGAGTGAAAACTCAAATAAAGCATGGTGCTTTTCTCATGTTTTCCTTTATTTACTCTTCAGATCAATATTTTCCTTAGCATTTATAGGTAAAGAAACCTTCAGAGGTTAAGTTACTGCACAAGGTCCCACAGGAAGTCATTATCAGTGTTGTAAACTGAACCCGCATATATCCGGGTTCAAGACCGCTGCTCTTCCCTCACACTGCCTTCTAACCACTGTGACCAAGAGTCAGATTTTTCCTGTGTCCTCCCATTAAGCAGTTACTGGCCCCAAAGCCTGTAGGTTTTGTTTCTGTATCACTGACACTTGGCCTGACTTGCAGCCCTCGCTGGCTTTCCTTTGCCTGTCTATATCCAAGGCAATAACATCTCACTGCAGCCAAGATGCAACTGTCAACCTCATGGCTGACCCCCTGAAGTAGACAGAGATAAGCTAGCATCTGTGGTCTGAGTGCATGAACATGCATCTTCCTGAAAGACCTCCTTCTCCCATTCTTTCCTGCTCAGGTTAATAGTTCGGGCAGAGCTCTTTGTGTCAGACTTTATTGAACACATTTTCTCGCACTCTCAGCCCAGATGCCCAGTTGGCAAGTAGAGATAGGAGAAAAGAAAGGAATGAAGATGCCAGGTTCTCCCCATCATTTTGACACCATCTTTGAAGACACCTCCTTAGGAAGAACATAAGCTCTCTCTGGGGACAGGAAAACAGACTTTTCGAGCGCTGCAGTCACCACTCTCTTCTACCACCTCACTCAGTGAAGAACCAGCCACCTAACAGACACTGAATAGAAAAAGCCCAGGAAGCAATGGTGGGCTGGGAGGGGTGAAGAGATCTGGTTTGTTCTTCCCCTACAAGCCAACCTTCATCTCTCTGGATTTTAGTTCTCTCCCCAAGGAAGTCTGGACATGAGCTGGAGAGTCAGAAAGACTGACTTTGAATCCAAGTGGTGATATTTTTCTGTGACTTTCCATGAGATACTTCATCTCTCCTAGGCCCAGTTACCTCCACTGTAAACTGGGAACAGCGGGAACACCTGTTGCACAGAGTAATGATGAAGACTAAGTGCCAGGCCTGGAGTGGGTGTGAGCTTCCTGCTTCTTCCTGGATGAGGAAAGTGGATTAGGTGATTTCTGAGGTCCCTTCCATACCTGCTCTTCTGATCACATGGATGGCATGTCAGGTCCATGTGGAACTAGAAGCATTTCTGCCCACAAGAATGAACCCTGCTTTAATCCTGAGCATGGAAACATGAAAGATGGAAGAGGGTTAGAGAGACAGAGTTCCAAGGGCCACTGCATTTCAACCTCCCCGACCAGGAATTATGTTCCTGTAATGTGATATGGGACCACAGGAGGTGTCCAGAGGAGCCATCAGATATCCATGTCTGTGCTTGATGCTGATAAACATCAGCCCCTTTTCAAGGGATGGGGTGTGTGACCACAGTCCCCTCTCCCATTCACCTTTCCCAAATCTCTTCCACAACACACTGCCCATCTTGCCTAAGAGATTCATCTTCAGGAAAGGGTCCATCAGTCATTTACATAATGAAGCCAGAATCAAGATAATCATTCAGACCCCATCCTCTCCCCCAGACCTACACCCAGCTGGTCCCCATATGTTTCCTTACTCTTCCACGGGTTGCCTCTTTTCAACCTCTATTCCCTCTGTCCAAGTCCAGCACTCATCATGACTCCCTCTGTATTCATAAAGGGCTCCTGTGCCTCCAGTCCCAGCCAGCTCCAGCCCCTCCCCAAGCCTGCTGCCAGACAGCACTGCCTGTGTAACTCCCCTACACGCTGGCCATAGCTCACCTGTTTCCTGATGTTTCTGTTATTTTCAACTGTTTTCTGAAATGTATGTGTATTATTTTAATATTTTAAAATGATTTTAAAAGTTGTTAATAAATTCAAATCCAATCATTCCTCCCTTTAACATCTTTTTCTCTTTTCCCATTATCTTCAATATGTCATTGGGTTTCCTGAGCTCAGAAGGGGCCACTACTGCCTCATCTCCCTGAAGTTCCTTCCAACAGCTCCTGTGCATACATCACATGAAGACACTTGCTCTTCTCTAAATGTCTCATTCTTGTTTGCTGGAAACACTGCTGGATCATTATTCATCCCTAGCCCCCTGCCTGGAAAGTCTTGACCTGATAAACCCATACTTAGTCTTCAAGCTGTTAGGTCAACATCACTACCCCTGGGAAGCCTTCCCTGACTGCAGCACACTGGCCCATGTCTGCAGTTAGCAACTGTGTCTTCTGGTGCCATAGCATCACACATACTACGTCTAGTAGAGAAAAGACAGATCTTGACTGCGATCATCTCTGTGCCTGTCCCTCTGGGAAGAGATCATGAGATTTTGGAAAGCAAGGACCTTCTTGTCCATTATCTTTGCATCTCTGGGGCCTTTCAAACATGCCTGCTTTCCACATATGGATACACTGTGTTAACTTCTGTACATCTAGGTGAATAAAATTATGGCTCTGCCTTCTTGGAGCTTACAGTCCAGTGAGAAAGATAGACATTTAAAAAAAAAGAAAGAAAGAAAAGAAAAAGAATGAAAGCAACTAAATAAGAAATTTAAATTGTGAAATGTATTAAGAGGGATTGACTGTGGTGGTGGATACGTGAAATTACATATGTAATCAAATTGAATAGGATACACAAACCCACACACACACGAGTATAAGCAAAACAGGAATTCTGAATAAGATCAATGCTTTATATCATTGTCAATATCCTGATTGCCATACTGTGATAGATATTACAGTGTAGTTGTGCAAAATGTTACCAATGGGGGAAGCTGTGTAAAGGACATATGCCACCTCTCTGTATTATTTGTTACAATAGCATATCTTGCTACAGTTATCTCAAAATAAAAAGCTCAACTTAAAAAAAAAAATAATAAAGGATACAAATGGGGCCCTGTACAGACCAATTGATAAGAGTGGATTATTTAAGATTCTCCTAAGAGGCCTCTCCGATGAGATGGCTATTAAGCTGAAATCTTCAGGATCTGAAGGACCCATCCAACTTAAGAGCTGAGGAACGCTTTCCAGAAGGAAGACTCAGCATATGCAGGGTTCATGAAATAGAAAGAGCTTGGCACATGTGAGGTTCTGGCAGAAGCCAGGGTGTGTGCAGCATAGAAAAAAAGTGAGGCTCAGAGCAGAGAGAGATGGAGCGAGAAGGGCAAGAGTGTGGATTCACTTGAGGTGTAGGGGGAAGCTGCTGATGTGTTTTAAGCTGGGAAATGACATAATCGAATTTAAGTTTTAAAGGGTTCCTCTGACCTTTAGGCTTCCCACCTGAAAATGGGGCTAAATTGGGAGCCCTTCTAAAGATGTTCATCTCTGAGCCAAATCCTGAGAGCTGAAAGAAGACAGTCCTATGGAGACTGAGGCCAAACTTTTAGTGCTTGGCATATAATAACAACTCAATAAATGGGTTTCTGTTTGGTCATTTTTCTTTGATCATTTTTGTTTGTATGTTTTGCAAATACATGGCTGAATAGTTTGAGATTTGCCTGAGGTCTACTCTATAGGAGTGATCTCTGTTTATACTGACAGCATTCAGTGCTGATTTTTCATAGAGGCAAACAGACTGTCTATGGATGGAGGTCACCAGCCACATATCCCCATCCTGGTTTGACTTTGACTCACTGAAGGCGATGACACAGAAGGTCACTGTGCTAAGGACTCAGATCATCAAAGCAAGCTGTATTGTCTCATGGAAAGTGAACCAGAGCCCAGAGGAAAGAAATCAGAATAACCAGCACCATGGTGGGTCTTAGACGTCCAGACTCCTAACATAAGCCTGGAGTTCCTTCTACATCAACTCACCCACAAGGGTGGCTTTGAGATTGGAAGATGAGCCCCACTGGGGGGCCTTTGAACTCATCTTGGATCAAACTGAAGCTTCAGCATCTTCACTGGTGCTAAGTGACTTGCCCTGGGGCAGAAGATGAGCTTATGAATTGAACATAAGTCAGAAGATCCCCTAGAGGAGGGCATGGCAACCCACTCCAATATTCCTGCCTGGAAAATCCCATGGACAGAGGAGCCTGATGGATTACAGTCCATGGGGTCACAAAGAGTCAGACACTCTTTGCGACTAACTGACTGAATGACTGACACTTTCTTTCCTTCTTTCCTTCTTTCCTTTGAACACCAAGCCTGGCCCCCAGTGCTGCTCAGGGGCCAGGTAGAATCAGCAGGTAGCTGTCTAGGCTGGAAAGCACTGGGATGAGTTGTTTCCACTTAAACTGAAGGTCATGCTCAAGGGGTCGGAAGACGTCCTCTGGAATGGGAAATGTCAACCATCATTCTCTGGTTGAGCCCTAGCCCAGACCTCTCTCCTGTATGTTGCGCCAGTTCCCTTGATCAAAGTCGTGGTGGTTGGGGGGATGCTATGAATCTACATACTGGCCTCCTTCTAGACCACAAATGTCTCAGGGCTGGTATCACAGCTTCTCTATCTCTTCCTCCTCTCCCCTCTTCTGGGGGCGGCCAGAAGCACTCGATAAAAGTTTGCTGATTCTTGGGGCAGACACACTTTACAATAGACCAAGAGTAATTCCTAGATAAATGTGCAGTGAAAGGGTATTTGGTGTATTTCACAGAGGAAGACCTCGCATTCCCAAAACACACTCACTCAAAAATAGTTGACAGGATAAGAAAAGTGAGACCTTCTATCCAAGACCTAAATTCCTCTCCCACCTTTATATTCACCATGCTCCATGATCTTAGTTCAGTCTTCAACCATCCTGTTCCTTTGAATGTAAGCTTCTAAATAGCCAATCTGTTAATTTCTCTTTTAGCTGAATGGGGCTTGGAAAGCGTGTGTGTGTGTGTGTGTGTGTGTGTGTGTGTGTGTGCACGCACATGTGCGATGCTTCCTCCATCAGCTCTCAGAACCATCACATGAGGCAGGTATTACTACTCAGCCCAGATACATACATTTCATAAGTCCTCAAATATTTATGCCATGACTGTGTGCCAGACACTGTGCTCAGTGGGACCCTATCCTCCTGGAGCCCACACGGCATCAGAATGGAGAAATTGAGGACCGTAAAGTAGAAATTCAATAAGAAGTCAAGCCTTGGACTGGAGTCCCTTTATTCCAAATCTCATATTTTTTCTATGGCACTGAGTTTTATCTCGCTAAGAATAAAGATTGAAGCTGGGACAAGAAGATCCCCAGAGAAGAAACTCATTTGTCTTCTCTGTCCTTCTGAATCTTACAGTGATTCTAGGACAAGAGTCAACTCCCTTTGCAGGTGACTGGCATGCAGCAGCTCTCTGGAAACCATGCCAGGAACAGGCAGAAAGGAGGAAAAGATCAACAAGCTGAATGTGTGTGTGTGTGCGTGCGCACGCACGTGTGTGTGTGTATGAGAGAGAGAGCGTGCGAGAGAAAGGGAGGGAGAGCGACAGTGGCTCAGCCCCAACTGAGGCTTAGACCCAGGCTACCTTGACATTTCCTCCAAAGAACGAAGAAATGGGCCAGAGGAACCACAACTGTCTAGAAACTTGCTATTGGGACGGGAGAGGACCTCCCCTTCCTGCACACGTGCACTTAGTCCCCAGTCTGGAGATCTCGCTTTCCAATCTTCCATGCTTTGAGAGTTTCAGAAACCCCAGAGTGTTCCGAGTGGAGCATGAAGGGGACCTGGCCCTAGTATCAACCCAGAAGCAAACCTCCAGTACCCTTGTTCTTTCTTAGCAAATGTGAAGACCCCACCTCTCCCACCCACCCAAAGCCTGTGTACTACACTTTACAATTTGCAAAGAACACGCATATTTGTTTTCCTCTTTTTTCGGCTGCCCTGCATGGCATGCGGGATCTTAGTTTCCCTGACCAGTGATCAACCTGGGCCCCTGCAGTGGAAGCGCAGGGCCCCTAGTCACTGGGCCACCAACAAAGTCCCCATATTTATTTTTCATATATTAAGAGCCTATCCTAGTGGGCCAAGGAGAGGAGTAGCAGGAGGAACATTCAGCAGGGACCTCATTTTCAGATTTAGCCTCAGATGTCGACTTTTGCTTTCCAAATGAGATTATATAAACACATGTTACTATTTTAAGGTGTTGGAAACCTTAACTCACTAACGGCAAATATTTAACACGGCCCACCATTCTGAAACCCTGTTGTATCATTTCCTAGATAAAGAGCTCTAAAATGGGCAGTGCTCAGGGCACTTGACTTTGAGAGACCTTGAAAACAGTCCCCAGAAGACCAAGGGAGAGGGAGTACCACCTTCATTTCACAGACGGGAAAACTGAGATTCAGAGCCCCCGGCTCAGAACCATCTAGAACAACCTCGCTCCCCACGGCTGGCAGCATCAGAGGCTGGTTAATCCAAACTGGGAGCCACCAGCCACATGTGGAGACTGAGCCCTCGCCAAGTGGCTGGTCTGAATTGAGAAAGGCTGTCAACGTAAAATACACGTCAATTTCCGAGGCTTTAACACAAAAAGGAATGTTCAATACCCCAAACGTCTCAGTAATAATTTTTGTATTTGTTACATGCTGAAATAATATTATTTTGAATACAATGACTAAGTAAAATACATTATGAAAGTGAGTTCTGCCCGTCCCTTTCACTCTTTTAAATGCAGCTATTAGCGAATTTTAAATTACACACGAGGCTCATATTATATTTCTATTGGCTGACACTGCTCTGAGGGAAGTAAGGACGTTTATCCCAAGTACCAAGTACATGCTGGCTAATTTTGCAGCAGGGGGCTTTCCTGCTACTTGTTTTAGAAACAGCTTGGAGGATTTTAGAGCCACTCTTGCCCAAGGCAATGGAAATAACCTGAATCTGGGGGCCGGGTGGGTGAGGGCTTTCAGACACCCCACCCCCACCGTATTTCTGAATCCATGGATATCCACTGAGTGAGGTCAAGGCAGGAATGGGAGGGTGCAAGACGGGCCAGCATTTGGGATGAGAATGTCACACTAAATGCAGGCTTGCTCCCTATAAATCACCTTGATTTGTCACCAAATTAGATGGCAAAATGAAACATCCCAGCGGAAATGAAATTCCAGCTGTAGTGGCAGCGTAAAGCCACTCTGACTGGCTGTGTGGAGAGGGCTCATCTCACCTGAGCTTGGAGCACTGGTGTTTCCAGGAAGCTCCATGCACCCGATTCCTTCCCTGAGTAGGTGGGAGTCAGCCCTCTGTGGCTGGGCTAGTGGACAGAGGGCTGGGCTCTGGGACGCTGGTCAACCGCTCTTTCCATGCAAGCTGAGTATTTCTCAGTGTCCAGGCCAAATGAGAACAAGTCCCCAGGCACCATTAGTTCACTGTGCCGGGCCTCCAGGTTCAGACTGGGGGACAATGTTTTTATTCAGTACCAGTAAGTTCTGGGAGAGAAAAACACCAGCTCCTGGGGTACCAGGAGGCTGCAAGGCCTCTGGTGGCCTCCCCGTCCTACGATCCCAGTTATGGGCCCTATCTTATGAGCATACGATGTGCAAATTCCACCTGAGATCAGGGTCCAACTGATTCTGTCTTTTGCTCTCTCTGACACTAAGGATGTTTCTCTAGTCTCTGGGGCTGGTCCCTCCTTTTGAGTAACTGGGCTGATGTTGGCCTTGATGATGTTTCAGGGTCTAGCTCCGACACATGCTCTATGACCTCATTCCAACACACACAGGTGATGCATACAAACACACACACAGACACACAGACATACCCACAGAGGAACACACAGACACACCCACAGATACACATGCGCGAACACATACACAAATAAATGGACACATACGCTTTAGCCAACAGACACGTAGAGACATATGGATAGACACACAGACACACTGATATAGACACAAAGACACACGGGTGCAGACACACAGACACACCCACATAGACACATACAAACACACACACAAAAAGACCCATGTACACACACATACATAAGCATATACACACAGAAACACAGCACACACACCCACAGCACACACAACACAAAGACACACGCATACACATAAACAAACACCTCTATCGAAATATACAAGCACACACAGATACACTCCTAAGGACTGAAACATTAACACGCTCACAGATACACATACACACAAACATACATCACACTATACAATCCATTTCTTTCAAACGATTACAGAAACCAGAACAATTTACTAATGAAACAATTTGGACAATATGGGTTTGAAAAACCTACCACCATCTACTGCCAGAGGGAGGTCATGATGCTTCCAGTTAGACACACATACAACATATACAGCCACACACAGGTACACAGACAGACACACACACACATATATACAAACACACACAGACACACCATAGTCCCTTCTGTCTTCACAACTCACTGTCTCCTCATACCTGCCCCCCTCCCATCTCCCCGTGACCCTCCAACCCCTCTGCCATGGTTCATACTCTGCACCCTAGCTCCCTCCCAAAGGCAAGTCCAACTTCCTCTGCCTGGCTAGTGAATCCACAGCAACAGCTCTGGGTGGCTGGCAACCCTGCTTCTTCTCCAGCCTTATCCACAGCCCTGAGGTTTCAACTTCTGCTCCAGCACACCCTCCTCTGTCACCCACAAACCTATTGGAGTTTCCTGCATATCAGAAATCCTCGCACCCTGCCCTCCTCTCTAGCCCGGCTATCCTTCCCTGGGCGGACTAGTTCCTTGAAGAAGAGGTTAACAGAGTGCCCCCACTACCCCACCCTCCCCTCTGCCCTCTGCCTCCACTGCTCCCCAGAAATCTCTGCTGCAGAGTCACCCAGGGGCTCTCTAATTGCCAAATCTAATGCACTCCTTTTAGTCCTCATTTTCCCAGCCTTTTCAGTAGCATCTGACCTCGTGGCCCACTCCCACCTGGCTCCTGTGACGCCACTCACTCCAGTCCACACTCCTCCTCTGAGCATGTCCTCTCAGCCTCCATCTGTTTACCAATGACCAGCTCTATGGCCCAAGGTCCTGGCCTCAGCCCTCGTGCACAGCTGGGCCTCTCTCATCGGCCACCCCAGGTCCAGGGCTGTCTACCTGCATCTTCCCCAAGCATCCTGCAGGCACCTGTATAAGCCCAGACTGAGCTTACCACCTCTTCTCTACTGGGCCACCACCTCCCCATCTTCTCTATCCCCTTATTTCAGGAGTTCACACCTGCCTGGCCCCAAGTCAGGAATCTGGAAGTCCAGATTTTCCCTCTCATTTCCTTCAACCCATCATATTCCAGTGGTCACAGAAACTTGCACACTCTCCCAGGGAAACCCTGCAGTTCCCACCCATCCATGTGGTCCATGTCCAGAGCTGTATCTCTCTGCCTCCAATTGTAACCTGCCATTCCCTCCTTTCAATTCCCACAGCAGCTTCTCCTCTTGTCTGAAGGATACAGTCCCCAAAGCTTAGACACGTGACATTCCAACCACCGCAGACCGTCCCAGCCTTCTCTCTTGTCCCTCCCTCATACCTACCCAATACCACGAATATTCCAGATGACTTTCACTCCCAAATTCCCAAGCTGTTGCACATCTCCAGGACTGGCCAAGTATTTCCAGAGGAGGAGCAGCCTTCCTCTGGTTATTCACCCTCTTGAAATATTTGGCCCCAGTGTCGCCCCCACTATGAAGAGCTGCCTGGTGAGCCTGCTCAGCATCCAGGAGGGTTAGGAGCCCCTGCCCTGCTCACTTAGTGCCCTGTGTACATTTTCCATAAAGCCCTTACACAGTCCACTACTATCCTCTGTTTGCATTTTTTTCTCCCCCACTGTTTGTGGACAGAGACTAATTTATTTATGAATTCCCAGAGACATACATAGTCCCCATACATAGAAGGTAATAAAAGAATATTTATGAAATGAATGAAGGAATGAATGAATGAAGCAGACTAACTCAGCCCAGAGAAAAGAGTTTAGGTCCTGTTCAAAGCTCTGCCTTTTTCCCCAGGGGAAGGTCAACCTTTAGTGTGGCTTCTGGATGACACCTAGCAACTGTTGCCATGACAACTAAAAAGCACCATTTTCCCAGGGCAATCCTTCCCGTTGCCTTTCCCCACCTGGCTCAGCAGATCAGAGGAGGCAGTCCTCTTGCTTCAGGAAGCAGTGGGGTTGGGGGGAAGTGTCCTCCCTGAGACAGCTGATCAGGCAACCTGGTTCAAACCCCCCAGGGCAGGGGTCCTGATGGAGATGCAGAAAATTGGATTTGATAGAATCAGCTGTGCTTGGGTGATCTAGGAGGAGGGACAGATGGGGCCAACTGGCAGTGGGAACCTGGGGGCAACCAGAGGGAAAGCTTATTAGAGGGGTCTCCGTTCATCGGGGAGCTGAGGGGTGGGGGTGGGGAGATGCTGTCCCAGGGTGGGGAGGGGCAGGTGCAGAAGAAGTTGGCCTGAGGGTTCCATCCAGAACACAGACTGTAGGGCCGAACAAAATGTTCTGCGCCCCCCAGACCCACGTCCTGCAAGGACTGTGCCCTTCCTTGGTCAGCTCCAGGCCATCCTTGCCCCTATGTTCCCAATACCACCCTGTGTGATTCTCCACCCTTGGACTTAGAGTTCAAGATCATTGTGATCCTAAGGGAAGAAGCTGCCTCTGTTTTAATCACCACCACATCCCCAGAGCCTCCCAGTGCCTGACACACAGATGATCCATAGGGGGTTTATGAATGAATGAAGAGCTGAGCTGAGACATGAAGGGGGCGGTCCCAGGGCTGGGCGGCCTGGAGAAGAAACCCGGGGAGGCCTGTTCTGTGCCAGCTGCACTGCTTAGATGGACGTCCTTATGGAAGAAGAGGGAAGGGGGCTCCCAGAGGGCTGGCCACTTGCCAAGGTCATGCAGAGGAAGGGGTGGAGTTGGGATTTGAGGAGGGCTCTGGCTGCAAGGCTGGTTCTCGTCACTCTGCCCCGAGCCAGAGCCACTGGAGCAGAAATGATGCCTCACACCTTGTGGCCACTGTCCCACTGCCACCCCCTTCCCCCACATACTGTCCAGGCAGGGAGCACCTAACCCTACGGCTCACTCCCATAGGTCAGAAATCCTCAGGGTACGGTCTACAGCCCATAGCACCATGAACGCACCTGACCTCGTCTGATCTTGGAAGCTAAGTGGGGTCAGTCCTGGCTAGTACTTGGAAGCAAGAGTCCTCCAGGTGTAGGGAAAAAGGAACCCTCTTACACTCTTGGTGAGAGCATAAATTGGTACAGTCACTATGGAGAATGTTCCTTAAAAGACTAAAAATAAAGGTACCATACAATCCAGCAATCCCACTCCTGGGCATATATTCAGAGAAAATCATAATTTGAAAAGATTACATGCACCCAATGTTCATTGCAGCATTATTTGTACTAGCCAAGGCATAGAATCACCTAAATGTCCAGTGACAGATGAATGGACAAAGAAGATGTGGTACATTTATACAATGGAATATTACTCAGCCATTAAAAAGAAGGAAATGATGCCACACGCAGCAACACGGATGGACCTAGAAATTACCATACGAAGTGAAGTAAGTCAGAAAGAGAAAGGCATTGCTTACATACAGAATCTAAAAAATTATACAAATGACCTTAACTTACAAGACAGAAACAGACTCACAGACATAGAAAACAAATTCATGGTTCCCAAAGGGGAAAGGTGGTAGGTGGGTAAATTAGGAATTTGTGATTAACATACACACCTGTGCTTGCATGCTTAGCTGCTTCAGTTGTGTCCAACTCTTTGCGACCCTATGGACTGTAGCCCTCCAGGCTCCTCAGTCCATGGGATTCTCCAGGCAAGAATACTGGAGTGGATTACCACGCCCTCCTCCAGGGGATCTTCCTGACCCTGGGGTCAAACCCACGTCTCCTGCACTGCAGGCCGGATTTTTTTTTACTGCTGAGCCACTGGGACAGCCCCTTAACATACACATACTACAGTCTGGATCAAACAACCACGACTGCACAAGTCCTGCTACTTTAAGACAGTGTCTTGGCTTCCCAGGTGGCACCAGTGGTAAAGAACCTGGCTGCCAGTACAGGAGGTGCAAAAGACAGAGGTTCGATCCCTGGGTCGGGAAGATACCCTGGAGGAGGGCGTGGCAACCCACTCCAGTGTTCTTGCCTGGAGAATCCCAGGGACAGAGGAGCCTGGTGGGCTACAGACCATAGGATGCAGAGTCAGACATGACTGAAGTGACTTAGCACACATGCACTATATATAAACTAGATAATCAACAAGGACTACCGCACAGCACGGGGAACTCCAGTCAATATTCTGTAGTAACTTAAATGGGAAGGAATATATATATAACTGAATCGTGTTGCTGTACAGCTGAAACAAATACAACATTGTAAGTCAACTACAGTCTAATATAAAATAAAAATTTTTAAAAAGGAAAATAAATCCTCTGGGTAGGAGATGTATTGCTCTCTTTGCCCCCGTCACCCTCAGTGTTTGGCCCTGATGAACAGAGGAGCTGCGTGCATTATCGCCAGAGGGACCCTAGGCAGGTTCGTAGCAGAGACAGTGATAGGTCTCCAGCTATGAGACTTGGGACAGTCTCCCCCGCCACAGAGAGGAGAATCAACTTCATTAAGATACTCTTCCTTCCCTTTCTCCTCCCCCAGAGCTGTCTTTCTCTATCCCTGGCATGCCTGATGGGGTCGGGAAAGTAACACCCATTTATCAGGCACTTGCCTTGTGCCAGGCTCTGTTCTCAGGCCTTTATGTGCATTAACCTATGGCATGCTCTCAGTAACCCAGTGAGGAAGGTACTGTCCTCATCCTCTTTCCAAGGAACAGCGAGGTTACTTTGGCCAAAGTCACTACAGCTACCATGTGGCAACACCTCGGGTGTGAACTCAGGCCGTGCAGCTCAAGCCTGAGTTCCAGTATCAACCACCACAGGGTTCATCTAGCAGAAAGTTTAGGGCTTCAGATTCAATTCTTGCCTCTACCTTCAAAAGATAGAGACACTGGATATATCACCTAAGCTTACTGAGCAGAACTCAGGGCAGTGGCTAGAGGAAGGAAGAATGCCCTAAAATGTGATCAGCTTGTCTCAGGTGTTGGTTGGTTTCCAGTCTCAGCCCAAAGGCGCCCCGGTGCAGGCTCTGGCCTACTCTACTCCTAAGGAGCAAATACAGCTCCAGGTAGGCAGGGGTTAACAGCTCAAGCACAGAATCCCTGAACAGAACACTTGCTTCAGACTGAATGTTTGTGTCCTCCTAAGTTCATACATTGAGGTTCTTACCCTCCAGGTAATAGTTTGGATGTGGGGCCTTTTGGAGGTCATTAGGTCCTGATGGTGGGGCCCCCATAATGGGATTAGTGCCTTTATAAGAAGAGACATGGAGAGATGATGTCTTTCTCTGCCATGGAGGACACAGAGAGGAAGTGGTCATCAGCAAGCCAGGAAGCAGACATTGAATCTGCATCCTCTTGATCTTGGATTTCCCAGCCTCCAGAACTGTGGGGGAAAAATATATGCTGTTTAAGTCACCCAGTCTCTGGTATCTGTGACAGCAGTCCACACTGACAATACAACACCCCAGCTGCCAACCTGGCCCCGACCTTGAGAAATAATTCTAAAAATGGGGCTGCTGAGCCTCAGCCTTCCTATCTCTGTAATGGGATAATGATCACTCTTTATGCTTGATGTGAATGCATGTAGAACACTGGACACAAAGCAGGTACTCAGCATTGGTAGTTCTCTTATCCCCATACATCCCTCCCCCTGATCTCCCCTGGTAAGAATACCTCTGCTCTTCACCCAGTTAAATCTGGGGCTGGAACTGGGGTGGCAGAAAGGCTCTGACTCCCAAAGGGTCAGGCCAGAGACTCCAGTTTAAACCTTAATCACAGTACAGTCCCCTGTGGAGGGCCGAGGCTGCCCTGCCAAGGCCTGAGCTCCCAGCTGCACCTCTCAGGGGAAGCATCTCCTGTAACTGAGCCCCAGCCCAAATCCAGGCCAAGGAACACTGGGAGATGGCTCCTGTGGGAGAGCACCTGGCCACATCTGCACGGCTCATCTCCGCTTCATGGGGCCGAGGGGCGGGACTCTTCCATGAAGCATCCTCTCCCTGCCTCTGTGAGCCTGCTACTCCCATCCACAGTGAGCCTTGCTGTTGTTTGGTCACTAAGTTGTGTCCAACTCCTTGCAAACCCATGGACTGTAGCCCACCAGGCTCTTCTGCCTACATCTTCATAATTTCAGAATCTCAAGTGTTGGAGAGATCAGTTTTTCATATATCAGAGGGCCAAATGGACGAGACGATTTTAACTCTGTACTCCTTTTGTGGGCTTTCCAGATGGCTCAGTGGTAAAGAATCCACCTGCTAAGCAAGTTCAATCCCGAGTCAGGAAGATCCCCTGGAGAAAGAAATGGCAACCTGCTTCAGTATTCTTGCCTGGGGAATCCCATGGACAGAGGAACCTGGTGGACTACAGTCCATGGGGTCGCAAAAGAGTTGGACACAACTTAGCAACTAAACAACAGTAACAACTCTTTTCATAACGAAATTATCTTAGTATGTGTTCAGCTTGGATTTTACCAGCTGCTCAGGTCCCTGTGGAAGGTTAATGCCTTTAAATTAAAAAAAAAAATTACTAATTGCGTGACCTTGGGCATGCACTCAACCTCTCCAAGATTCAGTTTCTCCTTCCATGAAATGTTAAGATGACCAACTCTCATGCTAGTGTGGGACTCAAATGGAATAATACATTTGTAAGCATACAAAGGTAGATATTGTTATAAACGGTCAGAAAACCCTTTTCATATGGCTGTTCAAAAATAAATGTACCTGTCAAAATGCCAAATGAATATGCTCTTTGAACCAGAATATATAAGCAATACCTGTGGATATTTAAGCAAAAGTACATCAAGATGTGTAGATTCAAAACTAGAAACAGTGCAACTCCCCTTCATGAATCCATCTTTATATTGAGACACTAAGAAATAGGTTTCTGGTAATGAAAACGTGTTTGAGATTAATCATTAGCAGAGAAAACAAACAAAAAAAAAACAATCAAAATGTACCAAAATGCAGAACAGTGCATAAAATACAGTTGCTGTAAGTAATAAAAAGGAGATAAGCCTAGATACCGCCATAGCTGTATGCTAATACACATATAATCTATCTTTACTGGAAGGATCCAGAAGAAACTGTTCACAGCTTTTACTTTAGAGGAAGTGGATTTGGGATTGAGATGTGGAAGAAAACTTTGACTTCTCTATTTTCTGTCTTCCTGAGTGTTGGAGTATTTGCACTATGTCTATATGTTACTTTAAAATAAATGGAAGGCTGGACCACAGGCACATAAAAATTGTAAGTGCTTTTCAACATTTACAGAGCCTAAGAAGAAGGCAATGGCACCCCACTCCAGTACTCTTCCCTGGAAAATCCCATGGATGGAGGAGCCTGGTGGGCTGCAGTCCATGGAGTCGCTAAGAGTCGGACACGACTGAGCGACTTCACTTTCATTTTTCACTTGCATGCATTGGAGAAGGAAATGGCAACCTGCTCCAGGGTTCTTGCCTGGAGAATCCCAGGGACGGGGGAGCCTGGTGGGCTGCCGTCTATGGGGTCGCACAGAGTCCGACACGACTGAAGCGACTTAGCAGCAAGGTACTCATCAGAAAGTTTAACAGTTTATCAGAAAAAAAGGAAAGCCTGAAATGTACCTCATTGTTCCAGTTATCTATTACTGTGCTGCAAACCACCTCAAGACACAGAGGCATGAGTCAACAGTGGTTCATTATTTGCTCTGAGTCTGCGGGCTGGCTGGGCAGTGCTAGTCTAGTCTTGCTCAAGCCACTATATTCAGCTGAGGATTGCCTGGGGCCTGGGTTCAGCTAGGACCAGTGAGATGACAGGCCTCCTCTCTGTGATAGATCGTTTCCGACTTCTTCATGGTATGAACTCCAAGTTCCAAGAGGGTGAAACAGAAATCACAATGACTCTTAAGACCTAGACCCCAGAACGTGTCACTCCTAACACGCTTTGGTCAAAGCCAGTCACAAAGCCAGCCCAGACCAAAGGGATGGGGTAAAAGAACTCACCTCTTGATGGGAGAATTTTGTAAATAATTTGTGGTCATACTTAATCTACTGCATTAGTATTATCAGCTTCCTTGAAATCTGCATAACCAAAAGCACTATTTTTATCATTTTATGCATTTTGCCCTGTGTCCAGTGTCTGGTCGTCCTAGGGCCAGTAGATCTGACTTTTAAAATATTTGTTGAGTGAATGAATGAATGAATGAATGAACAGCTTCAGCCTCTTTGGCAGTCTCTTTGCTCTAACTTCTTTGACATCCTAGATCTTCAGGCGGCATCAACTCTTGGTCAGCCTTCCCTGGAGGACCACTGCCCTGGGTCCCCACTCAAGATTTGCTGAACTGGGCTCTGTGATGGGTGAGGTGGGTCACAGGGATGTAGCTTCCACTGACCTCATCACCACCTGCCCCCTCACCACCCAGACTGCAAAGAATTCCTACGAACGCTCCTGGTCTTGGGCTCAGTCTATGGAACATCCCATGAGAAACCCCAAGGCCATGAGTTCTTCACATTGAGTCTCTTCTGTCTCCTCTCCTCTCCAGGTCTCCCCAGGTTCAACTGGTCATCTGTCCCTCCCCCCTTAAATGGGGAAGTCACCCCATTTAAGGGAAAGACCAACATACGAGGAATCTGGAGATAAGCCTTCTGGTCTAGGATCAGGCTTTATCTGACAGTATGACCATAATAATAATTTGAAACAAATTTTAGAGCACTCACCAGAAAATACAGCTTTTAATAACATACATTTTAGGATGACACATTGGGGTCTGTGTGATCTCTGAGGGTGATGGGAGGAGGAAGGGGAGAGTACACTGGACGTGGGAGCTAGGCTGGGACCTGCGGGCGGGGGAAGGGATGCCAGAGTCTGGGAGAAGAACCAGCTGCTTGGCATGCCCTCCAGTGATGAGGGGCGGCTGGCTCTCCTAATGGTAGCCACAGCAGTGGCAGCTGCCAGAACCAGGTTCCCCCCTGCCACACACACACACACACACACACACACACACACACACACAGCCTTCTTTGTGAATAATGTTGAGTGATTAAACCTCCCTTCCATCTCTCTCCCAGGACCCACAGCCAAACACGAGGCTTGTTTCATGTATTAAATCTGGAGAAAACCTACCTGAAACAGGCTGAAACAAATCAATGCACTGACAGACTTGGTTACAGAGGAACAGAGCTCTCCTGTAGCCAACCGCCCACTTTCCACACCATCTTGGAGCCTCAGATGAGCACTGAGGAAAGCCATGGGGTGGGGGAGCGCCCTGGCTACATGCTCTCTCTTCTCTCTCGGGCAGCTGGTGACTGGGCTCATTTGAGCACCATGGTGGAAGGCAGCACACTGCTGCAGAACGAAGTATCAGCTGTGTTTGTAACTTGGCTTTGCAGCTTGCTAGCCCTGTACACTTCACAAGTCTCACGACTGTAACTTGCATTGCAACTTGTAACCAATGCCATCGCCACCCTATCTGCACCTCAGTTTCCTTGATATGAAGTAGGCATACTGGTGCACACATCAGAAAAAAAATATTAATATAACACGCCTGGCACATAGTAGCACTCAACAACTATGAATTCCCCATCCTTTTTCCTCTACTAAGAGCAAGCTCTGAGCTCAGGGCTGTGAAGCACGATAACATGAGAGGAATCTCTGTCCTCAGGAACTTGGGGGAAAGGGAGACAGATGTGTAAAAACAACCTTCCGGGGTGAAGGTGAAGGACAAGAGAATTGGTGAAGGTCATAAGGCTGGCCACCATCCTCACACTTTCCTGCGTGGTTTCCCTACTCCCAGAACCTGCAGCCCAGTCCTCGCTAGCCAGTCATGTTCTCTAGTGCTGTATTGCCCACAAGTGCAATCAGGCTCACCCCTGAGCCAGTGAGAATCTGATCTAGCAGTGGGGTAGGGATGTGTTTGTCAGAAGTGAGAGGACCCACTGCACCACCATCACCATCACTACAGAATTCTTCCCCAGCGATGCCCATGTCCCGATCCCTAGAACCTGTGAACATACCACCTGGCAAACGGGGTGATGGTTACAGATCTCAAAATAGGAAGAATCACCTGGGCTATCCACATGGGCCCACTCTAAAGATACATGCACTTAAAAGCAAAGAACTTTGTCCAGTGGGTGTCAGAGATATGGCAGGAAAAGAGAGGTCTGAAGCAGGAGAGGAACTCAACCCGTGCTGCTGGAGGGGATGCTACGGAAAGCATGAGGAGGGGCACTAACACCGGTAGGAGCAAAGGGCAGTCCTGGTCGGCAGCCAGCAGGAAATGGGACCACAGTCCTACAACCTTAAGGAACTGTACTCGGCCAACAACCCAAAGGACCTTGATCACAGATTCTTCCCTACAGCCCCAGTAAGGAATGCAGCCCTGCCAGCCCCTTGATCTCGGCCCTGTGAGACACTCAGCAGGGTCTCCTGGCCCACAGAATCTGAGACACAGAGTAGGCATTAGCTAAGTCGCTAAGTTTGTGGTAATATGTTACTGCACCGAGAAACAGAAAGCTAATGCAGTCACCGTCACTCCACGACCAGTACCATCACCACCAAATTACCATCACCCAGTACCAACCACAACAACACTTGCTAAATACCTTTGCTTACACTCCTCTAGCCCTCATCAGCCGTGCCTCATAGCTTCCTGTAGCCTCTCTACCCAGGTCAACTCCTCAGCCCAAACTTTGACCCTAAAGGGGCCCTTCTCCTCCATCCTTGCTCCCATCTCCTTCTGCTTCCATTTCTCTTTTCTGAGTAATCCTTGGTTCCTGGGATATAATTTTCATACTTTTTGCCTCCCCACCCCCCATCACTCTCTCTCTCTCTCCCCATCCCTCTCTCACACACACACACACAAGTCAGTTTCAGATTCTGAACCACCGTCAAAGTTCACGATATGAACTGGTAGGTTGCAAAGCCGATTTCTTTAGTAGATAAATATGGGCAGAGGGCGGTGGGGAGGATGGAAGACTGCAAACACATAGTTTAATGCATTAGTTTCATCCCTATAACATATAGATATTATCTCGTTGAACCCCCAGGACAGGCTGTGCTACCATCCTCATTCCACAGACAGGGAAACTAAGGCGGAGGGAGACTGATCGACTTAGTGGAGGCTGGATTTGAAGCCAAGCCCTGCCTTCCTCTTCATCTTTAGAGAGGGATTTCAAAGACCTTGGGTTTGGTATGTAAAGAGCCAGAAATCCACCAGGACTGCATTGCCCAGCACCCACCGGCTGTTTCTCTGATTTCTTTACTAAGAAGCAAACTGCCAAAGACGCGCCCCGCTGGCCACACCTCCTCCCCCGCCACACCCCCACCCCGCCTTACAGAACAGCCTCTCCACCCCCATCCGAAGCACTGCCAGAGAGGCGGTTAATCTCAGCCCTACTTAGCCACTAATGAAGCTCAAAGGGTTAACTCTGGATCCTTGCACAAATGCAGTCCTTGCACAAATGGACTGCATGCAATTCCCTCTTTATACTTAAAAGGACTTTATTTATTTCCTTCCCTTTCTTCCTCTTAGGCAGACCACAGGCAGGAAGGTGGCCCCAGGGGAAGGGGTTCCTGCAGCGCGGTTACTGTCAATAGCATTAGCAACTTCGGGCTGTTTTCTTTCCATTTGCTTTCCCCTCCTGGCACTAAAAGCTCATTAGGGCTCTGACAGAAGAGAAATGGCTGGAGTAGGGAAGAGAAACCCTTCGTTTCCCAGAAATTCTGCTCTGGGCTTCCGTTCCCTGTTTCCTAGCAGGCTGGACCTGCAGTGACCTCCAGAGACAGCTCAAAACCTGGCCAGGGTGGAGGGACGCAGGCGGTGCAGGCCCAAAGCCCATCCCGACCCAGACTGCGTCTTCTCCATGCAGCGCGATGAGCTCAGACCCGGATCTGCTGTGGTTCATCACACCTGGATGTGGCATCATTCACACCTGGATGGGGCTGCGATTTACCCAGAACTGTCTGAGAAGCCACAGTCTGCTGAGCAAATGAAGAGTGTAAATGAGGCTGGGGAGTGGGGGCGTGTTTAACCTACTTAAGAGAATCTCTTTTCTCAAGCACTTTAGCACCTTCGTTTGCAAGGAGGAAAATGTCTTTTGCTGAATACAAGCCATACCAAGCTGGCCAGCGAGGGGCCTCTGGGGCTTCCGATGGGCAGCACTTCGTTCTTGCTGCAGGAGACCCTGGGATGGGCAGCACTGCTCAGAGAGAAGGCCCCCCGAGAGGAGACTAAGCCCAGATCCTAGATCCCGCTCTGTCCCACGTGTACTCAAGGCTATCGCGTTGCTCATTCTAAGCCCCAGGATCTGCAAGTGGAAAGCGAGAAAATTGAACAGATGATTTCTGAGATCCATGGCTACCCTTGAATGCACTCAGTTATTTTGTGGCATCACAGAATTTTTTTTTTTTTTTTTTTAGCAAATATGACAAAATGTTAATATTGTTATTATGTAAGGGATCATAAAATTGGTAAGGAATATAGCAAGATATCAAAGAATAATAGACAAAAGACATAGCCTGACAATTTCTAAAAGAAAAAATACTAAATGGTAAGCAAATGTAACCAAAAAGCTGGTCTTGCTATTATTCAAGGAAATGCAAACCAAAATAATGATGTCACTTTGCTAATTAAATTAGCAAAAACTTTATGATAATATTTAGTTTGAATTGAGGGCCTATGAAAGCTATGTATTTATACGTTTTATACAAAACTATATATAAAACAGAATGATTTGAAAAAAACTTGACAATATGTATCAAGAGCTATGAGTATTAAAATAATTAAATCTAGCAGTATCAATTTTGAATATTTGGTAAATAACCTCAAACACCAAAAAGCTATGTAAATGAAGTTATTCATCCATCAATAAACAACTTATCATAGCAAAAAATAAATAAAAAGGCAACTAGACACTGCTATGCTTAGTCATTCAGTCATGTCCGACTCTTTGCGACCCCATGGGCTGTAGTCTGCCAGACTCCTCTGTCCATGGAATTCTCCAGGCAAGAATACTGGAGTGGGTTGCCATGCCCTCCTCCAGGGATTCTTCCCAACCTAGGGATCAAACCCAGGTCTCCTGCACTGCAGACGGATTCTTTACTGTCTGAGCCACAAGGGAAGCCCAAGAATACTGGAGTGGGTAGCCTATCCCTTCTCCAGGGGATCTTCCCAACTTAGGAATCAAACCAGGGTCTCCTGCATTGCAGGCAGATTTTTTACCAGCTGAGTTACCAGGGAAGCCCAAAAAGGCAACTACAAAAAAGGCAACTACATACTACTGTATATAAAATAGATAACCAACAAGGTCTTTCTTTAAACATTTTTTTTATGATGTGGGCCATTTGTAAAGTCTTTACTGAATCTGCTACAATACTGCTTCTGTTTTTCATGTTTTTAGTTTTTTGGTGGTGAGGCATGTGGGATCTTGGCTCCCGACCAGGGATGGAACCTTCATGCCCTGCGTTGGGAGGCGAACTCTTACCCACTGGACCACCAGGGAAGTTCCAACAGGACCTTTTTTAGGAAATGATTAATTCCACCAACGTTTCCTGAGCACGTGCTGTGTGCCAGGGCCATGCTGAAGGGCCAGGCATCTCTGTGCCCTGGAAAGTCACACACCCCTCCCTTCACCGATTATCCTGCCCAATGTACTTACTTGTTACAAAGTGAGTCTTTCATGCACCTGAAATTGTATAAACATTTAGGAGGACTCTGGATCCACTGAGTCCCTCCTCAAACGACCAACTTCTCATTTAGATGATCTCTAAGGGTCTCGCCAGCCCTAAAAATGTATGTTAAAGGAAAATGCTTTTCTTATTAAATACTCTTTATTTCCCACTGTTAATTGTAAGTGCGACAGCATGAAGCCAAGGTGGTAGGAGGCAAGGAGTCAGTTTTAGAGATGACTTGCTAACCATTCAGCCATGGACTTGGACACTGGGGCTTTAAGGGCCTCGGTTTCCTCATCAATAAAGTGGGGATAAAAATGTTGCCCTCGTGTATGTCAGCAAGATGCTATGAGGGCTTCAGAGAGTATACAAACCCACATAAAGGGATGCTGGTACTGCCTTTACCAGGAACATACCTATCATAGAAGTTGTAAAACTGTGTCCAAGAGGCATTACTTCTCAGCCTCAGTTTCCTCATCTATGATATGGGCAAGGAGGGTTAGACATTGCCTATGCAGAGGTTAATTTATGAGGGCTCACTGTTTGCAGGAATTTCCTGCAGAGCCTGTAGAAAGTTGTTGTTATTGTTCAATCACTCAGTCGTTTCCGACTCTTTGCAACCCCTTGGACTGCAGCACGCCAGGCTTCCCTTGTCCTTCACCATCTCCCGGAGTTTGCTCAAACTCCTGTTCATTGAGTCAGTGATGCCAACCAACCATCTCATCCTCTGTCAC